>NC_136063.1:754377446-756777446 GCF_964261635.1 Lissotriton helveticus | reverse complement strand
TACTCTTTCTATGTCCGTTTCCCATTTTTGACGTAGGGGCTGAAGAGAGGGGATGATCAGTTCCCGCACAGCTTTGTAGAGCCAAGTGACTAGATGTCAACCCACTCTCATGTGCAGGATGGTATGTATCACTGGATGCGTCTGGGGTTCCCCTACATTTGGGTTCCAGTATCGGCGGCTAATGTCTATAAGTTGTCTATGCATTAAAAATTGGCCGGGCGGGAGATCATATTGTTAGATCATCTGGGCGTACATTTTGAGCTGACCCTCCTCGAACAAGGACTCTACCTCAGTGACTGCTTAGTCAGTCCATACCTGTACGGTGCCCGCTGTGTAGTATTTCTCCTTATTGGGGAAGCCCAACAAAGGTAGCACAGGGGAGTACAGAGGTCTATCCTTCGACATGCTATGTATTCTCATCATGCATGTATGGGCAATAGATACTTGTAATGGGTAGGTGTGTGTGGGCTTAGTGCCAGGCAACAACAATCTGTGAAGTGCTGGCAGCGGTATGTGGCCCTCCATGGTGGTGGTTTCCCCTGTGTGGCGACCCGCTGTCCAGTATGACAGCCACTGTAGCTGTGCTGCCAGGAAATATGCCTCAAATGAGGGTGCTCCCAGTCCGCCGTCCGTCGTGGGTAAGTGTAATGTTGATAACGCCACCCTGTGCCGACTTCCCCCCCAGATCAGCTCGGTAACAAGGCTATCCAGTTCCTTAAAGAAGGAACGTGGTGGTATAACCTGGAGGTCTGTGAAATGATATAATATTTGGGGGACCATTATCATTTTCGCTAATGCCACACGTCCAATGGGGGCTAGAGGCGATGTTTTCCAGAGTCCCACTGCCGATCGAATCCCTGCTAACGCCTTATGATGGTTCCCCTCATATAGATCTTCGGGGGTGTGGTATAATCTCACTCCCAAATATCTAGGTGCCTAGGCATTCCACGCAAGGGACTGAGATCCAATCGGTACTTCGAATGGGGCCAGGCGGAGACTCAGCGGGTATTTTGTGGATTTCCCGAGGCATCCACGAAAACTTCGAGTGTCCTCCAAATAGATGTCATGTCCCGGGTGGCATCACGGACATATATTAATAAATTGTCTGTGTATAGTGACACGTAGTGTACTGTGTCCGCCAGTGGGATTCCCCACTCCTCCCGCCCCAGACGCATCGCTAGGGGCTCTACCACAAGGGCAAATAGAAGAAGGGACAGCGGGCAACCCTGTCTGGTACCTCTTTCTATTGCGAACTCTGGGGAGATGTATTTGCCTAGTCTGACTCGAGAGGTAAGGCGCGTGTAAAGAAGTTTGGTGTATGCTGTCAGGACTGGTCCGCTGTTGAGTTGTCGAAGGACCTTGAATAAGTATGGCCATAGGAGTGTATCAAATTCCTTTTCGAGATACAATAATAGACTCGCTGCATTGGGAAACTGCCTCCCCGATCTGTCTTGGATGTGGAATAGTCTGCATATGATTTGTGATGTGTTGCGTCGCAGGATGAAGCCGCATTGGTAAGGGTGGAGCAGTGGTATCAGGATTTGGCCGAATCTTTCTGCTAGTATTTTGCCTAGTGTCTTACAATCCGTGTTGAGCAGGGTGATTGGACTATACGAGGAGGGGAGCGTTGGGTCTCTATGTGGTTTCAGAAATGTGACTATGACCGATTCCCTGAAGGATTCCGGTAATTCACCTCTATCTAGTGCATCATTATACATGGTGACCATATGTGGGAGCAAGTGGGCTCAAAATGTGCTGTAATATTCGAGTTGAAAGCCATCCATTCCCAGGGCTTTGTTTCACGCTAGCACCCTGATTGCTTGAGTTAAATCTGTGGTTTTAATCCTCTTCCCCAGCTTTTTCTTGTCTGCTTGTGAGACCTGGGGCATCGATATTGATTGGAGAAAGCTAGTGGTTGCTTGAGGTTCGCTCGGTCTCGGGGCTTGATAGATGTTGGAATAGTAAGTGTGGAAGACGTGTAGAGCATCTGGTTGTGATTTCCAGAGTGTGCCTGTCTGGTCTTGTATCTTTGTGATTGGTTACGTCTCTGGATTTTGTTTGGCGAGCCAGGCCAGGAAGGTTCCTCCCCTATTGCCCTCCCGATGCACCCTGGCATTATATACCCTAAAATTATATTTGCAAAGGTCTTTCAGTGTTTCCACGTGGCTCGTCTTGGCTCTGGCTACTTTTTCATCGGTGGCCTCGCCTCTGTCCTCCTTTTTTGACAGGTCTGCTAAGGTGTGCTCTGCTCCCTGTAACGCCTTTTTTAGTGTTCTACGCACCCCCACTATTTGCTGTATGCAGTGCCCCCTTGCTACAATCTTACTGGCAACCCATTCGATCAACCGTGATGTTGCTGTTCCCGCGTTTAATGTGAAGTGTTCCTGGATGTGTTCCCGGTGTTCCTGCCTGAACACCTGATCAGTGAGGCACTCTCGCTGTAGTTTCCAAGTGGGTATGGGGGGTGAGGTGGTCTCCATCTAGGGGTTATCGTGTGTGCATCATGATCCGATAGTACCCTTCCCATATAATGTTGCACTTTGGGGAGTATAACTGTAAAGCACAAAAATCTATTGAGGTGGACGCGCATGTTATATGGGATGGAGTGAAAGGAATATCGCTTAGTGGTAAGGTTTCATGTTCTCCACACATCTGCCAGCGCCCAATGTTTTACCCATGCGTTAAATAGTTCTGTTTGCCTGTGTGCTGGTGAATGTGTTGGCGGGGGGTGCGATCTATCCAGGACAGTGTCTAATACGCAGTTGTAATCGCCGGCAAGTATCCACAGAGCATGCATGTGTTGAGATAACATTCCCATGAGGCGACCCCAGAATGTGGCTCGCTCTGCATAAGGGGCGTATATACCACCTATTAGCACAGATTGCCCATCTAACAAACCCAGCATCATTCTATAGCTCCCTTCCTTATCTATCACTCGTGTCTGTTCTTTAAAGGGGTTACCGTTCTAATCCAGACGAGGGTCCCCCTGGCGAACGCTGAGTAAGCTGCGGCACAAATGACACCCCTCCATTCGCCTCACCTCTATCGGCGTCAGGTGAGTCTCCTGCAAGACAGCAATGTGTGCCTGCTGTCTTCTAATTTAAGTGTATACTGCATATCGTTTTCTCGCTGTATGCATAACACCCGAACATCCAATGTAATAATTTTGATGTCAGTATTAGTGGGTCTCGTGGACATGTCTGCTATTACTTACAAATAAGTCACTTCCGCATTGATCTGTCCTGCCCTTGAGGCCCCACCCGGTGGCCCAATCACCCTCCCAACATTTTGTATCAACCTGGTCGCCCGCTCCCAGGAAGGTTGTTTAAAGGGGGGAACTTGAATACAAACTTCGGGATACATTCCCAACTTAAGGGGCCTATTGCTCGAGACAACAAGTCCAAACTGTACATCTCGTACTGTCTCTAGTTCATTACGTACGGGGTGTGGTTAGGCTCCGTCACTGGGGATCAGTGTTGCATCTGCCCACTCGGTATTGTAGAAGCATTTATGCCTGCTGACGTCTGTCCTCTCTGCGGCCATACGTGGTGTTCAGAGACAGGTGGCTCCAAGGGGCGCTCTGGTTACCGCTTTGGTATATCCACTTGTGTCCGGTTTGTGTTGGTGAACCTGGTGGCTGGGCCCCGGCCACAGTGTCCGAGTTCAACGTGCTAATCATATCAGTGTGTCGGCTGTTTGCGGGGTTACCAATGGTGGCATGACCGAGCTGTCCCAAGAGGCATGCCTGTCACTGAGTTCCTCTTCTGACGTGAAGAGGTGTGGGCCTAGATCTCCCTCCGAACTGTCTCCTGTCTGCCTTGTCACTGCCGCCACCTGTAAGGCCCGTCTGCATTCCGCTATTATTTGTTCCAAGTCTGGGGAGCTCCTGCTGTTGGAGACAGGTGGGCGACTCAGTTGCATGAGAGTGATTTGTCTCGATTGCTGGCGCTATCCGCTGGGAGGTCGTTGGCTTTGTACGGTCTTGCGGTCGGTCAGTTCTCCCATGTGTTTGTCCACTCAATTTCTAGCTTACGTCGGATCTGTGAAGAAGTGCGTGGATCCTCTAAGGATGATCTTGATGCGGGCCGGAAATAGGAGCGCATGTTGTATGTTGTGTTGTCGTAGGGTGCGCTTCACCGAGAGGAACGTGGCTCATTGTCTTTGGACTGCTTGTGAGTAGTCCGGAAATAGCATCACCTGTTTGTCCTAGACTCTAAGAGTTCTCGCTAGTCTGGCTGCTCGTAGAACTGTATCTCTATATTGATAGTGGAGTAACTTGAGCAGGAATGGTCTGGGTGGGGAACCAGGTTGGGGTTTCCAGGTCGGCACCCTGTGTGCTCTTTCTATCGAGAAGAACGGTGAGAGGTCTTGCATCCGGGTGAACGTTTTGATCCATGCTTCACCATATCGTATGGGGTCGGTCCCCATGCCACTCCCTACGGCAGATTGATAATGCGGATGTTGCTCTGACGGGAGCGCCCATCTAGGTTATCTGTCTTATGCTCCAGAACTTTCACTTTGGCTTGTAAATCTTGGCTGGCCTCCTGATGGGATTGCATTTGTGGCTCCACTGTCTGTAATGTCCGTTCCCCATGCTGGACACCATCAACCAGTTTTCTGTGCTCATCCCGTAACAGGCTAATATCTGATGCGAAATTTGCACTACATGGTCACACTGGATTGTTCGATGGCTGCCAGAACTTTGTCTAGTTTAGCGGACATGGCATCCGGTTGCAAGGACACCCCATTCCGCTTCATCTCCGAGGGACCCTGGGAAGATTGTCTTTTTATCGTCGTGCCTTGGCGTTGTGTTTATAACTCGTTGTCTCCCCATGTTCGTGTCTAGCGGATGTTGTTCTCCTGCAGCGTCCCTTACGTAGCGATCTTATGATAGCCTGATAGATGGTAGTGTGACTGCCTTCTCTGTCTCTCTTTGTGGATTTTGCACAGTCGTTTGCCTGGACAGCACCTCAGCGGAGGTACGGTAAGTGCTGATGCCCACTGCCATCGGTATCAGGAGTTGTGTCTGCGTGGCCCGGGTAGTCCAGACTTCAAAGTC
This sequence comes from Lissotriton helveticus, assembly GCF_964261635.1. Lineage (NCBI taxonomy): Eukaryota > Metazoa > Chordata > Amphibia > Caudata > Salamandridae > Lissotriton > Lissotriton helveticus. The sequence goes on along the minus strand of NC_136063.1, from coordinate 756,772,387 downwards.
ACTGCACTCAAGGAAGGGAGGGGAGAGTCAGTGCACCAATGTTGTTGACAGTCCTTTTTCCATGGCCCTGCACGCCGTCTCCCAGCTCAGACAATGCCCCTGGGTGTGTCGTGAGATCCCCACACGCGAGGAGTGTGGCGTTTTGGTCCTTTGGTGCGTACTATGCCTCCCGGACCCAGTCCCTGCGTCTGGGGGTGGTTGATGGTACTGATTGCTCCTCGCAAGAGTCCCTCTGCTCCAGCTCTTGTTCTTCTCCTCATGTGTCGCTGGTGCACTACGCCTCTCGCCCCCCCTGTGTCTCAGCGCCTTCTGAATTCGTGTCCCCCTCACCTCAGGGGCCTGCTATGTAGTCTGCCCTTCCCCACTACCGTCAGTCTGGGAGTCCCGCCATTTTGTGTGAGGCCGGGGACCGCCGCTCTACGGGGTAGTTGACCTAGCTGATTGCTCCTTGCAAGAGTCTCTCTGCTCCAGCTCTTGTTCCTCTCCTCATTCGTCGCCGGTGCACTGCGTTCCCAAAACCCGAATTGTGCAGGGACGCTCCGGCCTCTTGCCCCTCTGTGTCTCTGTGCCCTCTGTATTCGTGTCCCCTTCACCTCAGGGCCCTGCTATGAAGTCCTCCCTTCCCCACCGCCCTCAGTCTGCGGGTCCCGCCATTTTGCCTGGGGTCGGGGATCGCCACTCTAGGCTCGGGTCGTTGCGGGGATTCCGGCCAGTCCACGATCGATGGGGGCGTTAGTGCTGTCCATTAGCAGGGGGGGCTCTCTTTCCCGTCTAGACCCCGTTATAGTACTGTCAGGGCTTCGTTGTAAACCTGTCTCTCAGTGTGTCACTCCCGACTCAGTACCCTCCGTGCCTTGGACCTGGCGCTGATCATAGGAGGGGAGGAGGCGGCCCAAACCCCACACCCAGCCGGTTCAGTACTCTCCATGCCTCGGGATCTGGGGACGATCACAGGAGGGGAGGGGGAAGAGGTGGCCGACCCCCACACCCAGCCGGTCCAGGGGTTCTTCTCATAACAGGGGGTTCTTGTGTCCGGTGTTGGACCGCGCCGTAGTCACAGGCGCGCTTCTGTGTGCTCCGGTGCCCCCATATAGGTACTCAATGCGGTTTTAAGTGTCTCGAAGTGCCTTTCAAGAGACTCCGCCATATCGGTGTTGCAGTCTCCGCTCCGAATAGTTATTCCCGGGCTCGCCAGGGCTCTCTTCCCCCGCTGACTGCCACTGGCCAACGGACGCCGCCATTTTACATTAGTGTTGGGGCGGGGTAGCCGATCCCGAATCTCGATGTCCACGCCAATCTGGCCGGGAGTTCGCACTCCTCCGGAATCCCCGTGAACAGCAGCATTCACCGCACCGATTTCCGCCGTGGTTCATGCATTTTTGGCAGAGGTAAGTACAACTCGAGTGGGCAGCTGGTCAGAGCGCTAGAGAGGTGCGTTCGCCATCTAGGCCGGTTTAGCCACGCCCCCAATTTTGTAAGTTTTGTTAATGTTTAATTGAAATGACTACAACTAACATATGCCTTTTTTGTTTTGTTAAAATAATATTGTATTTATCAATCTCTATTTTAGGCTAAGCTTGGACTTTTTTTGTCTAATTTTGTATGTTGTCATTTTCTTGGTATTGTATTGAATAGATGTTCTTTGTTTCGCAAATCAAAGTTTGTTGACTTCAAATACTTTGACTTCAAAATATTATTGTATGTTATTTGGTTAACTGAGTATAAGTTGTTGTTTTTAATAAATGAATTTTGCAATGTTTTATGATGACTAATGCTATTTATCCCTAATGTTATTACATTTTCGGAATTGTACCCATCCTTGGAATGGGTTCTTTCACATTTCTTCTCTCTATTGTGTTGTGTATAATGTTTGGTGTATTTTTTGTATATTTTCTGAATGTTTCCTGTTTTTCTGAAGTAACTGTTTTTGTTATTCATTATAATACTACTGAAAGGTATAACAATTATAGTACTTTTATTTTCCCTATTAGGTTGCTTTATTTTTTGCGTCAAACTTATTTGATGTATAATTCAGATTTTAAAAATTCTTTTGTTTTGTACTTTATTATAATACACCCAGAGTACGTGGATAACCATCTGCCACTGCTACTGAGGATACCTGGATGATGAGAAGCAGGCTGGACCATCTTGTCTGCCTGGGCAGGCAGCTCCAGTGAGTCTCACTCAGTCCACACCTACACCTCCCACTATAGCTGTTACCACACCTCAACCTCTGGATATCTCCAATTCTTTTGTACATAGGAATATCACACCAACGTTGTGCCACCCAGTCCTGGCTGCTGTTGATACAACACCACCACCACCTCCAGCTTAGCCAGGAACCAGTTGAATGGGTCACACTGGCTCAAGGGCATAGTGTAGTGGGGGTAGGGTTTGTGGGAGGGAACCTGTGGGCCAGCAAAGTGAGGCTACTGTATTCATTGTTACCCAGGCCACCATTAACCAAACCGTGGGATCCCTCAATCAGTTCCAAGATATGGGTTAGTTCCTTACAGAGCTCTCGGAGATGAAGCAGTTGCAGAGAGAGCAAAATGTTTAGATGGGAAATCTCAGCTCAAATTTGGGCTGCCTGACTAGGGTGCAACATGACTATTTGACCCATATGTGCAGGCCTTTTCCAGCAACACGTCCCCTTTCTGAGGTCCAACAACATCTGGGCCTACTACATCTGCCTCAGCCACAGAAAGTGAGGCCCTGTCACCTCAGGACACACCTGCACCCACCCCAGTGTGAATTCACCAGTCCCCCTAGGGGGGGACTTTCATCCAAACCAGCAAGAGATGCAAAACCTAATTTTATCCTCCAGTGTGTAACTAGCTAACTAGCTATCACTCTGTTGAATATTTTTGATGGCAGCTGGATTTTGAACCTTGAATTTCAAACAATGTTGGCCCTTGAGTAATAGTTTCTTTCACAATGATTGACTTTTTTTTTAATCTTGTTATTTTTGTATTTTTTTTATTAAATCAGCAAATAAACATTCAAAGACTGGTGTTGTATTTCTGTTCTCAATTTGTTTATTTTTATGTTTCGTCATACATTTTAAAAAGTTAAAATTATATAAAGATTGTCTATTCATAAATAAATTACATGTTGGTATTGCTTTGAATTTTTTTAAATGATAAAAATAACTAATCAAAATGTGTTATTTCTATAAATGAAACCACAACATTTTTTTCATATTTTCCAAATACATTAGGACCCATGCATAATCCAAATACTTCATGCTATATTTTCATTTACAGTTCCAGACCTTGCGACAATGGAATAACTGGATATAATCCAAACATTCTGATTAAATAGACAAACTATTATTGATTTATGTAATCAGCTGGAGCCAGATCTTCTGCCTCACAATAGGAATCCCACATCAATATTGTGAAAATAATAGCAGTACTCCATTGTGTGGCAACATGATCATTCCAACACACTTGTATCTGGTGGAATGTCACAACCAACTTTCAGTGGTGTGCTACAAGAAAAACCTTCTTCAATGATGAGACTCATCAGCAGCTTTATACAGTTTCCACCAAAGGAAGATTATGCCAATGTGAAGGGGGGTTCGCTACCACACGTGGCTGGAGCAATTGATGGCACACATATTGCTTTGGCGCCACCATGAAACAGTGAACACGTCTACCACAATCGAAAGAATGTCCATTCAATAAATATGCAAGATATGTGCTTTCCAGATTTCTACATCACAAGTCTGTGTGTGCGCGTTTTCGAGGATCAACACATGATTCTTTTGTACTTTAGAACAGCGCCATACCCCTGCAAGTGTCACGACTTGGACCTGAGATGGCCTGGTTTGTTGGTAAGTACAATCAGTCAATATATTTTTTTGTTTATTTCAAGCTTAATGATCAGAAATGGTATTTAAGTTTTTGGCTAATTTCTTTTACATATAGGAGACAGCTTATTCTAACCAACCATTGTTGTTAGCACCACTGCAAAATTCAACAACACCAAAGGAAGCCTGCTTTAATGAGGCCCGTGTAAGAACACGAAGGCCAGTGGAGCAGGCTTTTGGCTCCTGAAGGCCAGATTTTGATGTCTGGATAAGCTGGGTCTGTTGAGTGTCACAGCTATGCTGCTGGACTGCCCTCTGTGAAACTTTTTCTGCTTTTTTCTACCCTCTGTCACTCATTTTCAGATATGTCTGCCTTTTTTTGATTCTGCTACTTTTTTGCAGTTTTCTTTCCTCCTTTGCCTCACTGCTCTTGCCCCTGCCACTGTGATCCCCGTGGCCCTGATCCCCTAGAGTGACTCTTCCTTCTCCTGGTGTTTCCTGCCCCCTAGCTGTCCATCCCCCCCGCGTACTACTCAATGGCGGCCGTTGCTAGTTCAAAGGCAACCCCATTTGCACCCGTCCGAGCCTGAACTGCGCCCAGCGCCACAGACCCTGGTTCTCAAGCTTTCCACAGATACAACACCAATACCCTCCTTCTTTTCAACACAACACGCCACGCTGCATGCCACCTTGCATCACCGAAGGATGCCCAAGGACCCTTCTCCTGCCAAAACTGCAACTACACCCTTGCCCACCTCTACCCACCAGCTCCTCTCACTGTCCAGCCTACCAACAGTGCACTTGACTAGCTCAGTAACATTCTCTTCAACACGCACTCCCTCCACACACATGCCTCAGAAATCTGGGACCTCCTCGACGCTGCTTCTCCCGACATCGCCTTCCTCTCAGAAACCTGGACTAACCCCAGCTCTGGCCTGGACATCGCCACAGCCATCCACGATGGCTACAAAATCACCCGCAATGACCATCCCAGAAGACCGACTAGGAGGAGGCTTCGCCTCCATCCAAAAGAACACCCTCTAACTGGCCAAACACTCAAATGACCCAACAACAACAATGGAACACCTCCACTTTCAGATCCAGACAAAACCCAACACCACCCTCCAGGTCACCCTTGTTTACAGTACTTCCGGCCCCATGTCACTTCACTGATGCCATTGTCAACATTATCGCACCCCAGGCTAATGCATCCACAGATTTCATCCTACTCAGAGACCTCAATTTTCACCTGGACAACCCCAGTGACCAGAACACAACATCCCTTTTGGAGAACCTTGCCAACATCAAACTGAAGCAGCTAGTCACCGCTCCAATCCACACCGTGGGACCCATGCTTGACCTCGTCTTCTCTGCCAGTGGAAACATCACCTACAGCCACACCATCGAACTCCTCTGGACCGACCACCATAGCATGCATTTCGCTTTCTCCACACCAACCATACACCACCTCCCTCACCAACCCTGGTCATAGCTGGAACAAGGTAATTGAAGAACATCTCACTGCCCTTCTCAGTGCTACCACACCACTGACATCAGTAGATGCTCAGCATACAACCTCCACTGATGGATCTCTAACTGCCCTTACACACTTGCATCCCATACAAAGCCACCCGGCAAGCAACACTCCAAAAAAGCCAGCTGGTTCATTCCCACCCTCCATGAGTCCAGATGCACCTGTAGAAGACTCAAATAGAGATGGAGGAACAAGAAAACCCTGAAGCCCACGCAACCTTAAAAACTGCTGTCAAATCACACCACCTCCTCCATTAAACCACAAAGAAAACAGCCCTCTAAGACAGAATCAACTCCAACGTACACAACAGCAAAAAACAATTTCCATTGTCAACGAGTTTGCCAGGCCCAACAGCGAGACCACAGATGTCCCACCCTCTCAAGACCCCTGCAACAAACTTGCCACCTTCTTCCACCACCAGATCAGGCAGATCTACGACAGCTTTGATACCCAAGACCCTCCCACTACACCCGACTCCACTGAATGCAACCACGCCGCAACCCAACGGTATACACCTGTTACAACGCAATTTTTACTCCGCACTACCACTACAACGCGACCATTACTCCGCATACCATTACAACGCATTGCGCTGGGGGGCGCTCTAGGATAGGGAATAAGTTTAATTTTCTATCCAACACCTTCCCTAGTGTCCACGGGGACTGGAGTTGGAATAGAAAATTATACTTACCACTATCCAGCACCTCTAAGCGCTATGCGTTGTAACGGTATTCGTTGTAAATACCGCGTTGTAATGGTATGCGGAGTAAAAGTATGCGTTGTAACGTCATACATCCCAACCCAACAGATCCTGCTTAACTGGACTCCACTTAACACAAACAATACACTCAAGACCATGAAGAGCATCCACCCCAGATCCCCCCTGCTCCTTGCCTGTATTACATCTTCCAGAGAGCAGCAACATCCATCGCCCGAGCTTCACCGCACCTTCATCTGCTCCATCGAGATCTCCACCTTCCCCAAAGACTGGAAACACGCCAAGATCAACCCCCTGCTAAAGAAGCCACCAGCCGACCCGACAGAGCTCAAAAACTTCAGACCCATCTCCCTGCTCAGTATCACAGTCAAGGTCTTCGAGTAGGCCATGAACGCCCACCTCTCTGAGTTCATTGAAGGGAACCACATCTTGGACATCTCCCAATCAGGCTTCCAAAGCAACCACAGCAGAATGACCGTACTCCTTACTGCCACCGACAAAATCCACTCCCTCCTTGACCAAGGCAAAACCACAGCCCTCATACTACTGGACCTCTCAGCCACCTGCGATAACGTCTTCCATTGTACCCTAATTGCGAGACTCAACGATGCTGGCATCCGCAACAAGGCCCTGGGCTAGATCTGCTCCTTCCTCACCAGCCTAACACAGCAAGTCAGGCTACCTCCTTTCTTCTCAAAACATACATAGATCTGAAGAGGAGTACCCAGGGCTCCTCCCTGAGCCTCGCCCTCTACAATGTCTACATGCCCCACTCGCTGCATTGTCAGGAGCCACTTATTCAACATTGTTTCCTATTCCGACAACACCCAGCTGATCCTCTCCTTCACCAACGAACCTACGGCTACCAGAATCAACTTTCACAGCGGTATGAAGGCCTTTGCCACCTGGATAAAAGATAGCTGCTCCAAGCTCAACTTGTGCAAGACCGAAGGGCTTATCTTGGGAACTTACAGAGATCAGCTGCAGAGTGTGTCAGGGCTCCTACCTGAGCCCCACTCTCTTCAACATCTACATGACCCCCCTCACTGCCATTGTCAGGAGCTGTGGACTCAACATTGCCTCATATGCCGATGATACTCAGCTGATCCTCTCCCTCACCAAATAATCCACAGCTGCCAGAATCAACTTCCACAGTGGGATGAAGGGCATTGTCACCTGGATGAAATAGCTGCCTCAATCTGTTAGGTTTGAAATTCCCCTCTCTATATAATGCATTTGTTTACGCTATATTAGATTAGCAATACGTGGCTAAATAAATGCCATTTGTGTTCATGTTATGTAACCCTCTAAGTTATCCCTGTAACATGTAAACTTTTGTTAGCCCGTGTGACTCCATTTTGTATTTTGTGATCTATATTAGGCTGCTTGGACTGTGCTCATACTAGGCCTTATTATTCAGAATTGCCTGCCTCAGCAGAATACTGTACTTTGTTATTATTTTCTCTCTCATTCAAGGCTGCTACCTGACTTGCTAATGAGCAATTATTCTGCTTCTGTATACCATTCTCAATGTGTAACTCTGCTCCCACATTAGGAGACGCTGAGACCTGGCAAAGTGGCCTTGGACTACTGATAGAATGTACCCATCTGGCAGGTGTTAGCTCATCTCTATGCCTCCTCTGTCTATGCCCGGCGCAGGGCCGGTAGTTTTCCACTAGAGGCGTGCCCGAAGTTCTCCAAAAGGACTTTATCTTGTATTAGCAAACGTTGGGGAGTCAGTCCCCTCGGCTGAAATCTTAGGGTAGAGGTCTGAAAGGAATCCTCTCCAGAATATATGCTGAATAAACGTAAGTTTGTATTCTCTACTGGCTGACCAACTCTTCATTTTGGGAAGGCATAACAGGTGGTTGTACGTAACCTGCGTGGCCCTAGAGGACCCTGTCCTTCAAAGCTCAACTCAGACAGGATCAAAATACTCATCCTGGGACTCACCCTGTCAAGCTGGGATGACTCCTGGTGGCCCTCTGCCAAGGGACCCCCCTCTACTCCCATGGACCATGCATGTAACCTCGGCATCATACTGGACTCCTCACTCACAATGAACAGCCAGATCAATGCTGTATCCTCATCTTGTTTCAACATGCTCTACCTTCTTCAAAAGGCTTCCAAATGGATCTCAACAGAATCCACATCAAGACTGGTCCTCAAAAAACCCCACCGCAGCCACATTACTGAACACCTTTGTAAACTCCACTGGCTCCCAGTCAACAAAAAAATCACATTCAAGCTCCTCACACATGCCTGCAAAGCACTCCACGATGAAGGACCAGCACATCTCAACCACTACACACACCAGCGAGACACCATCACTCTCCCCAACTGGCCCTGGCCACCGTCTCACGGATCAACAAGACCAAAACTGGAGGAAGATCCTTCTCCTACCTCCCCACCAAAACCTGGAACACCCTGCCTCTCTACCTCATGCACTTCCCATCGCTGACCCAGTTCAGGAAGGATCTCAAAACTTGGCTCTTCGACTGAACCCCTGTGCCCAGGTGGATCAGCAACCCCCTCAGTGCCTTGAGATCCTTATGAGTGAGAAGTCATGCTATATAAACCCCTGATTGATTGACTAATGGAGCCCTCCTCTACTCTCCCGATAAGGTGTACAAAATCACCATGGCATGCTGCATGTTACATAACAAAGCCCTGCGACAGAACATCCCGTATATTGCAGAGGAAGGAAACCATGATGAGCCCTCAGGTGAATATGTTGAAAGGCCAAATAAAGATGATAGTGGTGAAGAGGAAGAAATAGACCTACTTCAAGATGTTTTTGACAACTTCTTCTCATTAGTTTAAATATATATACATATTATTACATTCAATTGTACACCAAGTTTTAATCTAATGAGTATAATCAAAGGGCAAGTAAAGGAAAATCCAAAGCAAAGATGGTTGTTGATCTAAGTTTTGACACATTGTGGTTATTTACATTGTTTATCTTTGATTGTTTTTTTAAATATATTCTTAAAATGTGTCATTTATAATGTGTCTATTTTGTAACAAAATTTAAACAATATTTTTGTTTTAATCTGTTTTAGGTTCCTTCATCATGTCACCTTCATTTGGACATTTCAAAGTTGTAATAGTTGCAGTTCCCTGTCCACCACACAGAGACACATCTCCAGCTCCCTACTGCTCCCCCCAGTTGGCTAAACCCAAACCCCTAAAAGTTCTGGGGTCTCTTTTGCCACAGGGACCTCATCCCCTGTCACCCCGGCTGCAATGAGTGAGAAGGCTATTGACCTATTGTGCAGCATTTCTATAGGCCAAACTGCGATAGTGAATGGCATCCAGGGGCTAACATACCAAATGCAACAAATGGTTGCTTCTCTGGATGCCATTCACAGATCATTGTCTGGCATGCTGAGACTGCTTGCGAAAATTGCAGGCTCCATACTCACCCCCTACATCCCAACCAGCCCAACCCTCTGACCCAACTCAGGACCCTTCCTCAAATCAAATCCAACTCCCACCCCAATCCCAAGCACACTCACATCTTTTCAGGCAGACACAAGCAGCACAACCACACGCACACATACACATGCACAAAAACACACAATAAACACAAAGAAACATTCAAACAACATATACACACTATTTAAACTGCAAGCACAACACCCACAAGTTCCACAAGCTTCACTACACCCACAAGCACCACAGCCACAACCACACTCACAAACACCACAACCATCACCACACCCATAAGCAGCACCACACCCACAAGCACCAAAATCACTTCCACTCCTACAACCACTACCACATCCACAAGCACCACAGCTACACCAACCACCAAAACAACAGACTTATCAAAACCAACACACTCACACAAAAGCACACCTACACAGAAATCAACACCAAACATACACAAGACCAGACTCACAGGCAGCTGCCAAGCATATAGACACAAGCACATCACTCACTCCAGCTCCCTATACCTCCAAAAGCCAATCCTCTACCAGCCCTCCTACCCTTACTCCTCCTTCCGAATTCTTTTCTTATCTTTTCTTGACCCCTACCAAACCTAAACCCACTTCTCCGAAGAAATATTCTTGAGGTGTCTGCCCTGTGCCCAATAGATGTGCCTTCCTGAGGAGATTACCATTTGGACTATGTTTAGGAGGCAAGTTATGGGCCACAAAGCCAAAAGGTGTTGTTGTGGAAAACCCTTTTTACTTATTTTTTTATTGAAAAAATACTTAATGTGAGAATTATCTCAATTATAAATAAAAAATACTGATTATACAAAGTTTGTCCTAACATTATTATTCATTTACATTTCATTTAATTATTACAAATGTCAATGGTGTACATGTAAGATATATATTGTGACTTACATTTATAACAAAAAATACAAATTAAATGACATAATTCTAAAGTCCAAACATTAGGAAAAAACATCTAATTTGCATTCAAATTTTGATGGAAGCATTCATCATGATAATATACACTTAACAAAAAAAAATAGTTTTTTTTTTAAGTCTCAATACAGGTGTGTTTATTTTAACCTAATAATTAAAAAAATAAAACACATATTCATTAATAGAGAGGGGTTGGCCTAACGGCTAGGGTGGTCGACCTCAAATCTGGGGAGACGGGTTCGAGTCTTGGCAATGACGCTGAACATCCTGTGATTCTGGGCAAATCATTTAGGGCCAGATGTAGGAGCCTAAATACCGGTCGGTAACGGCCGATTTCGGCCGTTACCGACCGGTATTTAAGATTTGGCATGTAGGGGGCATATTTTACCGATTCGGTAAATTTACCGAATCGGTAAATTTACCGAATCGGTAAAATACCGAATCAGTATTTTTACCGATTCGGAAACTTTCAGATGTAGGTGGGACTCTTCAGAGTCCCAAAGGCCCTACAAATTCGGTATTTTACCACCCAATCCAATTGGGTGTTAAAATACTGAATTCAGGTGTGCATGCACATGTGTGCATGCAACCTAGCCATGTGACAGACAGACATGCCCTTAGGGCATGTCTGTGTGCCACATGGCGCACATGCCTATTTTTGGGGTGCCAGAGGGTGTCAAAGTGACACGCCCTGCACCCTTGCAGAATGCGGTATTTACCGAATCGGTAATTACCGATTCGGTATTTCCCATTGATTCCTATGGGCTTCACAGCCCATAGGAATCAATAGGAAATACCGATTCGGTATTTACCGATTCGGTAAATACCGAATATTACCGAATCGGTATTTCCACATCTGGAAATACCTACATCTCCCCCCTTCATATTTACCGATTCATAAATACCGAATCGGTAAAATTCGGTATTTATGAATCGGTAAATACCATTTACCTACATCTAGCCATTAATCTCCCTGTGCATAACAAAAATGAATGTCCTCATGTAATGCAACTGGTGCTATGTAAAGCGCTCTGATACCCGATACCTTCGGGTCAAGTTTGCGCTATATAAAACTGTGTAAAAAAATAAAAAATAAAAAAATTAAACCATAAAAAAAAGGAAAAAAATCATAAATTACATAAAGTGCACTAGGGAAGGGGAAGTATTATAAATAAATATAAATATGATTTAAGTTTAGAACTAATATTAATTACTGAATTATGTTAAATTTAAATTATTCAAAAAATGTGTAATGCATATATTTATAATTTGACAGTTTACGAAAAATAGTTAAACACACCTGTATGACCACATTAAGAATTTTGATTAATGTCAATTTTTGTGCAAGTGTCCATTATAATGATGGAAGCTTCATCAACCATCATAAAAAGAAAGACTAAATACAGGTGTGTTTCTTTCAATTTCTAAAATGACAACATTGCACACATATGCATTATAAATCAGAAAAAATGTGCTTGTAATAGAAATGTAAAAATACATGAGTCCAGAGCAAATGTAAACAGACACAAAATTAACAAGTAAAAAAGAAGCTTACCTTCAATTCCTGCGATGACGGTGTTGATTTGCTTTGTGGCTAAGCAACAGCAGTAAATAAAGGACTTGGATGATTAGATTCATGAGGAAAAGGGAACTAGAAAAAAGAATAAAAGATATGTTTCTACTTTATATCCCTTTGAAACTGCCAACTGAGGTGTAGAGGTTTACCCTCCACAGTTACATCGACAGGAAGGCAAATCGTGATTGGCCCGGCAGAAATATTGGCTGGACTCTCTCTGACTAACTTACTTTTGCCTGTAGTGCTGTCAACGCAGGAGGAAACTTGGGCAGAGACTTCAGGACACTAGTGGACTATTATCCATAGACCCACCAGCTTTTCAATTGAGTGGGAAGACCACCTAGTAGGCAGATGGATTAACCAATGGAAAAGTGATGGTGGGACCAGATCTGCCAAGAGCTAACTCAGGCCAAAAGTCAAGATGTGTAAGTGACACAGAGGAAGATCAACAGGAACTGAAGACATCAAAATGAGAGAGAGTGCCTTTTCGAAAGTATTCTGCCCCTGAATGGGCTTATTATGTAAATCAAGTGCTGATGTGGACTAATTAAGTGACCTGAGTTCTGAACTGTTTGAACCCCATGATGTCACTCTTAAACAAAACTGGGCAACCCCAGATGATGAACTGCTGACGTGAGCCCACGCACGTCGCCGTAGTGCTTCCTGTTTCCTAGTGGCCACGCCCATGCAAGCACTGTCGGATCCTCGCTAGGTGTCGGAGCCTGTGAGCGGCGATTTTTCGGCGCGAAACTGCGGGGGCTTCGGAGGGCTTCCTGAGCGGATTTCACCGGGGAGCATTGCATCTGCTCGTTTTCAGCTCGTTTTCTGCCCGCGGGTGGGTCTCCAGCATCGACGCCGGTGCCTGACTGCTCCACGCTCGGCTGTTCGGCTGAACGCCCATTGGTGGGACTGTGGTGTCGGCGCTCGTGGCAGCGAGCTGCTGGGGACGTTGGACGCTGGTTTTCTTCTGCGAGGTAAGGCGCGCTGGGTAGGGCTCTTCCCAGCTCGCGCTCGCATCTGAGCCACTTCCCCCTCAGCGTTCGTTCACTCATCGCTACTGCTACGCTGAAAAACTCTAAGCTCATTCTGCCCATTGCTGGTCTCACTGTGTTATTGGGGGAGAAAAAGAAAAACTTTGTTGTGACTCTGACTCTGACTTTAAATTTCTTGGCTATGGAGCTTCCTATCCCTCATTACATCCTGCACATGGAATAATCGGGCATTGGCATTGGTAACAGAGCTTGGGGGAAAAGCTGAGCCAGAAGTTTTTTTTTCTCTTTTCTGAATGACTGTGTAATCTTGCGCATAGTCTCGAGTCCCGAGTATCCAATATATCTGGAGCCCGTGCTTAAAAGTTTGAATTCCAGATGGCGGAAACAGTCTAAGCCAGAGCTGGGAAGAGAGGTGTTAAAACTCCCAATACCGATACCGACTAGATCTCCATCAGCTGCAAAAGGAGAGAAAAAAACAGACGGAAAAATCAGCAAAAGGAAGCTCTTAAACAGAAAGCAATGGAATCTGCTGAGTCATATAGAAAAAATAAATATAATGTGCTAAGAAAACAGGATGAGGAAGATAATGATGATAATGAAGAAAACGATCAAGAAGAGGGCGAAGAAGATGAAGATGTAGAGAGCCTGACCCTATCTGAGCTATCAGCAGAATTGAGCTTACTCGCGGTTGGCGACAAAGGGGAGGAAGGCGGGAAAGATAAGGGGCCAAGAGCGGACCAGGGGGAGAAAGGTACAGACAAAATGGTCAAGGCTGCTAACAAGCCTACTACTAGCTGCCCCGAGAGTCAATCTACCCCCAAACAATATCCTCTTTTTTCAAAACCCCTTCTCCAGGGGCAACTTTCAAGTACTCCTTCACGCGGGGAGTTGAAACAAGGGAGTGCAAGTGGCGCTTCAGAGCATGATGTCTCCATCACTGGAGGAAAAACAAGCAGCCCGACGACGCTTAAAACACCAATGGCAATTCCCGCAGCGGTGTTAGACGTAGTAGACGTAGGTCTACCCGTGCCAACGGCTTCAACTAGGTCCTCTCCATGTACCACCGCCCTTCCCTCTCATCTTTCAAGCCCTAGAAACAAACAAACTACGAAAGCTCATAGTCATATCCTAAATCTAGAAGCCTCCCTGACCTCACAGGAGGATGGTCTGCCTTCCCTCCCGAGTGCTGCAAAACCAAAAGTGAATACAATTGAAGATATCCTAACCACCATCCTTCAGGAACTAAGAGACTTTAAACTCTCCCAGGCTCAGGAAATTTCACTCTTGCACAGCAGGCTAACGAAGATGGAGGAGTGTCTTGGTAATATCCCCCTGAGAGTTTCTGAGGCTGAGGTCCGGATATCATCTCTAGAGGATTCTCTGACTGCAATACAGAAAAATCTTACAGTGGCCAATAGAGACAAATCCCATCTAGAGGAAAAGCTGCAGGACCTTGAGAATTATAAAAGGAGGTCCAATCTACGACTAGTAGGCATACCAGAGGGGCTTGAAGATAAGGACGTAGTTAGCTGGTCTGAGTCACTTCTGAAAAAAGCCATTCCTGAGCTCCAAGGAGACCTGACTATTACAAGGGCCCACAGAGTCCCTGCGCATAAACCTAATAAGTTGAAATACCCCCATACAATTCTGCTTAATTTCTCAGACTTTAGGGTAAAAGAAAATTTTTTAAACACCGCATTTTCTAAAAGAACTTTCAATGTGGAGGGGGTGAATAATTTTCGAATCTTGCCTGACATGTCCCCAGCATCTGCTCACAGACGTAGGGACTTTGTGAAACTTATCGACTCCTTTAAGAGCAAGGGTGCCCAAGCCATGATAGTGCAACAATCGAAACACAAAGTCCTGGCCCAAGGAATTTTTTTTATCTTTTCGGTCTTGCACGAAGCCCAGACTTTCCTCGACGGCCTTGGGGCATAACATGTTGCTGAATTCACTATCATTCGTTATCATTCAATGGCGGGCCTACGACGGAGACAGGAAGCACACAAGGATGCAATGAGATGGCATCCAAAAAGAAGAAATATCAGAGAAGGACGGAAGTGGGACACTGGGGGTCTCCGTCCACTCAAGGGGGGGGAGGGGGGTGAAGGGGGGTGCCGCAACGGGAAAAAAAGAGAGTTCAACTTTAAAAAAAAAATGTTTCTTCACACTGTCATAGATATGATACGAGCAATATTATACCTAAGAGGGTTTTTTTTTTCTTTGTTGTGCTGTTTTCTTGCTTTTTTTTTTTGTCTCTTTCTCGCACAAAAAAGAAAAAAAGGGGTAACCTAACTCTGATATCTTGCACTTGCCCTTTAATTCGCATGGATTATGATAAGATTTTATAAGTATACTTGCGTATTTTGCACCAGGGGGGACATAACTCCTTCAAGCTTTGCTGCTATTGCACAATTTTGCTGCTTATTTGCATTTTTCCACAGAGAAGGCAGTTCCTTTATATTATCTGTTGACACTAGATATAGATGCTGCTTACTTTTAATTTTATTTATATATATAAGATAGGAATATACAATGTGCTGCTTACTTGCGTATTTTGCGCATGGAGGGGTACAACTTTCCAGGCTCTGCTGCTATCTTTTCTTGCTGGTCACTTGCATATTTGCACAGAAACATCCAGCCTCTCTATGATTATCTGCTTCTATTATTTATATACAATTTTCCAAGCTCTGCTGCTATCTTTTCTTGCTGCTTACTTGCATATTTGCACAGAAAAAATCCAGCCTCTCTATGATTATCTGCTGCTATTATTTATATACGCTGCTAACAGCACATTTGCACAAGCCGAGGGTTCTGCCCAGTATTATGAAGAATAAATAGTAAGGTGAAGTTTATCTCTTTCAACGCAAATGGCTTGAATAACATTCGCAAAAGGAATGACATTGAGTGCTGGCTAAAAAATCTAATTCCAGACGTCATCTACTTGCAAGAAACTCACCATAAAGATCAGGCTGAGTCAGATAAATTCTTCAAAAGCTGGGCGGGCCATAAGATATCTGCTACTGCTGGGGTGGCTCAGAGAGGAGTTTCCATATTAATAGGCAGACATGTAGGGTTTCTTCTAGAAGGGACGTTTATAGACCCCAGAGGTAGATGGGCAGCTGTACATGGTAAATTAAACAATGCTAAAGTCATTCTTGCTACAATTTATGCATCAATTTTTGACGACCCTCCTCCAATATTACAGTTAAAACGGGCAATAACAGGTCTCTCTGGGCCAATAATCTGGGGGGGAGACTTTAATTTATTACAAAATTCCCGATTGGACTCCTCCAAGAAAGATCGCCGACAGACCAAACCCCAAGTTGCCTTGGCTGTCCAAAGTTGTAAAACAGACCTTGACGTTATCGATCACTGGCGAATTTTACATCCCATTGAGCGAGAATACACATGCAACTCAGCAAAATATAATTCCGCATCAAGGCTAGATTTTTTTTTTATCATCCTACTGTCTTGAGCCGTCTTGAGCCGTACAACTATGCCCTTCTACCTAACACTTTTTCAGATCACGTAGCACTTTGCATGGAGGTTAATCTAGGGGCTACTGAAGCAAGGCCTCCAAGAAGATGGTTTTTTAACAAACTTAACCTTCTAGATCAGCAATGGTGCACACACATTGCAGAAAAGATAGAGCAGTTTTTTGCACAAAATAGAGGCACAGCCCCATTACATATAACCTGGGACGCATTTAAAGCCACTCTGCGGGGGTTAATTACATCTAAAGAAATACCTAAGCAGAAGGCAAGAAGGGAGGAGAAAACTAAACTCCAAATTGAACTTTCCCAGGCAACCCTAGAGCACTATAGGGTCAGATCTATGATCTCTGGGCATAAACTCTCCGAGGCAAAGCGCAAGATGAAGGACTTCTACTACGATCTGGGTGAGACAAATAGTACGCTTTATGCCTAAAAGATTTATGAGGAGAGCGAATATACAGGAAAGCTCTTGGCCTGCAAACTAAAGAAAAGCAGGTCCGAAATAGAATAGACCAATTAACAGACCCCATTACTAAAGTACAAGCTAAGACCACCACTTCCATCGGGGAGTCGTTTTTGAAACATTACGAGGGGGTATATCAAGAGATTGGGGGGGCTACACCCGACTCTATTATGGCATTCCTACAGCCACTTGAAATACCTACATTAGATGCTGAGGGTAAGAATTGCCTTTTACAGGATTTCACTTTATTAGAATTAGATGATGTGATAGAGTCCTTCCCCAATGGTAAGGCCAACGGTGAAGATGGCCTTCCGATTGAATTTTTTTTAAATTTGGAGGAACTCTGCGCAAAGAACTTTTGATATTAGTTAATTATCTACTTCAAGGAGGTCCCCCGCCGGATTCTTTTCACACAGCGGTGGTGGTTAGCATTTTAAAAAAAGGAAAGGACAAGGAAAATATAAATTCGTACCGACCGATAAGTCTCCTAAATTCAGACTATAACATTTTTACAAAACTTTTAGCAAACCGATTAAACAAAATAGTAGGACTATTGGTAGCCCACGATCAGTGCGGTTTTATTGCACACAGGCATCTCCATTCAAATACTATATTTTTATTGGAGGCACTAGATTATTTTAAAATCAATAAGGTGAAGGCTCAAATTTGGTCTTTGGATGCGGAGAAAGCCTTCGATCTAGTGTCTTGGGACTGCCTGTTTGCCATTTTGCACAGTTTTAATTTCCCGAATGTTTTTATCTCTCTTTTACAACAACTTTATATGAATTCTAGGGCACAGATTATCGTCAATAATACTAATATTGGGTCCTGCCAGGTTACTAGAGGCACGCGACAAGGATGTCCCTTGTTGCCAATTTTATTTGCACTTTTTATTGAACCCCTTGCGATTGCTATTAGGAATATTAAGACCGAGACTGCCCCAATAGCAGGAATGACAAATATAAAATTATATGCGGACGATATTGCCCTTCTTTTGGATTCTAAACCCTCAAGTCAATTGAAGAATTTACATTTTTTTTCTGACTTTCAAAAACTAGGGGGTTATAAAATTAATGTTAACAAAACGGAAATTATTTTAGCCAACTGCACTGTAGACACTTTAGTACCAGAATTCAGGCGGACATACAATACGAATCCAAAGAGATATCTTGGAATATTGATATCGGATAGTCTGGATGACCTTTTTTCACTTAATTTTCTACCCCTATTAAAAAAGGTGGGCTCACTTTTAGACCACTGGAATCTGCTACCCTTGTCTCTTATGGGACGGGCAGCGCTAGTTCGCATGTCAGTCCTACCTCTTTTTAATTTCCTTTTTAGCGCAAAACCCTGCGCAATTCAGGCCTCCTATTTTAAAAAAGTAGATTCATTGATCTCCTCTTTTTTATGGGCAAAAAAATCCCCCAGACTTGCACTAAGCACTTTATACTTACCATCCATACAGGAGGGCTGTCTCTTCCAAATATCAGAGAATACTATTTTGCCTCTTTTGCACATTATAGTTATAGGTTTTTCTTTTTAGACCCTTATGAGGCAGACAATTTTGAAGATGCTGTTAGAATTAAAAATTTTCGATCCGGTCAGAATTACAAAAGATCCAAAGAAAGTTCGATATAAGACACTACAGTGGATTTTTAAGCTGAAAACTCAGTTTTTTAAAATTTTATAACTTACCTAATTTAAGTAATAGGACGAATTTATTAAATTTTAGCTTGGGTGATGCTGGCTTGATGGAGAAAAATACATTAAATCTCTGGAAGGAAAATGGTTTTGAGAAAATTGAGGACTTCCTGATGGGAAACAGGTGGAAATCATGGGATGAAATCTCTAGCCAGATAAATCATTCTCATATATATCTGAACTGGTCATTCATCATGCTAAATCCAAAACTCAAAGAGCTTGCTATAGGAAATTTATTTAATAAGGAAAATATTTCCACTACTCTCAATAATAAAACACAAATGAAAATGAGTGCCTGGATTAAAATATTAAAAGAAAGTAAAGAGCAGGTCTCTTCCACCAAGATTATTGAGAGACGGAAAAAGAGGGAAGATATTGTAATCAACCAGCAGGTTTGGGATAAAATAAATAAATTTAACAAAACCATATTCCGAGGAGCAAATTTTAAACGCATGCAATTTTACAATAAGTGGTTAATATACAGAACCCCTTCCTTCTTACATAGTATTTTCCCCCAGGTAGCCGATAAATGCTTCCGGTGCGAAGAGAAAGGCACTTGGAGACATATTGTCAGGGAGTGTCCAAAAATCCAGGTATTTTGGAAGGAAATAGAAAAATATCTCTCATTCGAGCTCAAAACCAATATAGTATTTGATAACCTAATTCCCATTCTAGGCTGTTCCCTTAGTCACACCCCACATGATGAGTCCCTATTCATAACATCCTTAATAGCTAAATCCCTCATATTACAGTCCTGGAAAACAGATCTTGTACCATCTTTTCAGGCATGGAAGGCAAAATTACTTCGAATCCAGGGTAGGGAAAGAAAATATGCTCTAAAGTCAGGGGCTCTCAAAAAATATGACAAATATTGGAGTGTGTTTGATTCGTAATTTCTCTGCCATTATCCAACTCGACCCGCAATTCCCCGTAATTCTGATCAGTTTGCTAGATTGTCTTGTCTACGCACGTTGCACTTTACAGTTAAGCTATGAAAGGATGACTGTGATGTTGCTTAGTGTATTTAAATGTTTCCCATCTTTTTTAACTCTATCTAAGTTTCAAGCAGACAGTCTATCTGTTAGTTTGTCTTGTTTACGCACGTTGCACTTTACAATCAAGCTATGAAAGGACAACTGTGATGATGCTTACTGTATTTAATCGCTTCGCACTTTATTAATTCTACCTAAGTCTTCTGAATATTATTGTCAGCCTGTTAGCTTCTCTAATGCACTTTGCACTTTATAATTCAAGGTTCGAATTGATAAATCATGTAAATGTCTCTTATATTCTCATGTGTCGTACTGTATTAATTCGTTTTCAAATGTGTTTTTTTTTCTCTCTATCTGTTTTATTTGTACTCTCAATAAAAAAAAACAAAAAAAACTCTTAAACAAAACTGGGTAAAGCTGTTCGTAAAAGATTTCTGAAAATAAATGAAAGTTTGGGAGATATTTGTTGGAACTGGCCCTTTTTTCAGGGTTATCGCCAAACTTTTAGCTTTTCTCCTGTATTTTCTCTGACCTTTTTTGTTGGTTTTATAACTCTGGACACTTTACCACTACTGATCAATGTTTAAGGGTATGTGCTCTCTCCTGTAAACTTGGTAAGATTAGTCTACACCTGTTTCGCATATTTATTTTTACCTGTAAGGTCCTTGTATAGTGGTATCCAAATACCCAGAGCCTGTAAATTAAATGCTACTGGTGGGCCTGCAGCCCTGCTTGCTCCACCCACAGAAGTAGCCATCAAATCTGTCTCAGGACTCTCACGCTGCAGGGCCTGCATGCACAGTTTACTGCCACAGTAAAGTGGCATTAAAAGTGTTTGCCAAGTCTGAAGCACTCCTTTTACTACATATAGGCCACCACTAAGGTAGGCCCTAGGTAGCCCAATGAGTTGGGTGCTGTACAGGTAAACGTTAGGACATGTGCCCTTGTTATTTGGCATGTCCTAGCAGTGACAAACAGCCTATTTGGTTTCTCAGTGCTGTGAGGCTACCCCTCTCCTAGGTTTACATTGGGAATTCCCTGAGGGAAGCGTGGCCATGTTTGGTATGTTTGGAATATTGGTAACAAATCGTGTTGATTTATAAAAGTGGATGTGTTACTACTATTTTAGAAATTACACTTTTAGAAGTGGGCAGTTCTGAATACCCCTGCTCCTGGGACAAGGCTGCCTGACATTGTGACAGCTGTGCTTTGCAGTTCTACCATGCGGGGGACCAAGATAAGGAGAGTATGGGCCTTATTATGACTTTGGAAGTCCAAGGGTGTGGTGATGCTGCCTGCCAAGTATTAGTTAAATCCTGGTCTGGTGGGTGGTGCAGTAGCACTCTAAGGCGGTGGTCTGGCAGGCTTATTGAAGAGCCTGAGATGCAGACCACTGTTCTCAGAGCACCAACTGCACCTTCCTGCATGGTGTGGAATACATGCCACACCATGCAGGAACTGGGGGTGCAAAACCAGGGGGGTACTTCATATGCCCCCCGCATGCACCCCCAGGCCCTGGAGTGGCAGGGGCTCTATTAGGGCCACCTATATTGCCTCTCCGCCACCCTTTTCATGGTGGTCTCAACATCATGAAATGGGTGGTGGACAGGGAAATCCTAATATGCTTGGTGGTGCCACAGTGGCACCACCAAGCATATTACCCCGTGCACTGTATCACTGCTAACCAGTGCTTAAATGCCTGTGCTCACTGCCCTAAACATAGTTTGATTGGCTTCCACCTGATTGAAATATTTAAGTCCTGGTAGAATGGTGTACCATATATCTAGGGCATGTAAATTGAATGCTACTAGTGGGCCTGCAGCACATAGTGTGCCACACGCTTAAGTAGCACCTTAAAACATTTTCCAGGCCTGCCATTGCAGCCTGAATGCAGATTTAAATTGCCATTTCAACTTGGCATTATTACCCTATTGCCAATCCTTAAAATCCAATTGATATTGCATGTAAGTCACCCCTAAGGTAGGCCCTAGGTAGCCCATAGGGCAGGGTGCATTTTAATTAAAATTAAGTTTTACATGTTCTGATAGTGAAAAAAAAATAAATTAGTTTTTCACTGCTGTGAGGCCTTCCTGTCCCATAGGATAACATTGGGTTGCCGTACTACATTTAATAAGTACTAACCTTTGATTGGGGCCTGGTAGCCAGGTCATGTTTGATGTCGATGACATTGTAATGACAAATCCTTGTTAATGGTAAAGTCGAGTTTTTCATTACAATCTTGAACATGGCACTTTTAGACATTTGGCATATTCCTACACTTAGCTCTGTAGCCTTTCTTGGGTCACATGACTAGGTGTAACTGACAGCCAGACTTTGTGAATTACTCCGAGACAGTCACACAATAGAGGAATTAGGTGTGCCTCAATGGCCCATCTGATGGCAGGATGGGGAAAGAGCTAAGCAAAGTCCCACTTGCAACTGTAAAGCATGTGCTTTACTTTCACACAAAGGACTTATCACCTCTGCATTGTCACTTCTGCCAGCTTGGAGCCGGAGGGCGCTCGTTAAAAAACTCCATG
The DNA here is from genome assembly GCF_964261635.1 of Lissotriton helveticus. Lineage (NCBI taxonomy): Eukaryota > Metazoa > Chordata > Amphibia > Caudata > Salamandridae > Lissotriton > Lissotriton helveticus. The sequence goes on along the minus strand of NC_136063.1, from coordinate 756,750,175 downwards.
CACTGCAAAGGAACTTTCTAGAAGCTTCTCCTACCTTCCAGGTGAAGAGGCACCAGGTATGAGAATAGGACCTCAGACTCACTCTTCAGTTTACTCCTGAACCTGTGGAAGGACTCTCAGAGGACTGCCTGCTGATGTGACCTGTTGTCACTCTGCAAGGCTGCTTTGCTGTACTTATAGGGACTGCTTTGCTGCCTGGAGCCTACCTTGAACCCTCAGAAGCCAGCTCTGCTATTGAGCCATGCATCTTCACCTGAACCAAGTCTACCAGAGTGACTCCAATAGCTAGTTTTCTGTCCTTCTGTTCCGCAAATGACACAAAAGGTGCCCAACATTTTGAACCCGCACCTGGATCCGGCCTGAGTCCTGAACCCCCAAGTAGTGTTTGACCAGCCCTGGACCTTTAGATGTGATGCAAAAGATGCCCAGATGGCCACATTAAAAAACTGAGGACTTGAGAAATGTTTGGCTGAATACTGCTCTGAGAACCGAGAGGAGACCAGGACCAGCCAGCTCACCAATCCTCCCGAGGTGCATTGCGGGTCAGAGTGACTTTGCGGCTTCTCCAGATACGTTCTTCTCTACAGTAGAAAATCCTGTTCAGCTGTGCTTCACCAAATGGGTATCCAAGCCCCAGGAATTGTCTTGGGCTACAGCTTCCATCGTCGTCCTGCTGGAAATCTTCGACCTCCAAAAATAAGACTAAATCCAAACATAGAGATCTTCACTGAGGCTTTGACCCAAGGCTCCCTGACAACAACACTTCCTTCTCAGACACCGCATGCAGCCTTACCCAGTTGAAGTAACTTCTCAGAACATTTATTTCAAAATGTCTTCTAACCCCGAAGGTAAGCATTGACCGGGTTGTAACCATTTCTTGTGTTCAAACCACGCTCCATTCGGTCTTGCAAGGCTAGATATCTGCGTAACTCAGATTCTATTGACTGGATTTTTGTCATTTTGGGGTCAAATAATTTATTAAAATGTACCCTTTTTTTCTAAATTGGTGTGGGTAAGTACAGGTTAATTTAGTGACTTTTTGTGGTTCACCCTGCAAGGTATTGTAACTGTTGCTGAATCAGGCCTCACACACAAGTCAAACAACAACACAATTTCACACACACACCTTTCAGAAAAATAGACACACAAGAAAGTCCAGGGTGGCATTTCCTGCATGACTGCAGTGAGTTTTTATTCGCCAGAACCCCTTCCTAATCCCTAAGCACACATTTTCCTAACATTTTTTTAAGTGAAACTTCCAGAATCTCCAGGGATCCACAAATGTCCAACCACCCAGCATTTTCGCACATCTCCCAATAAAAATGACAGCCCACTTGTATAGGTGGGCCAAGTGAATGCGATAGGAAAGGACCTAAAATGCAAAATGGAGACATTTTTCGAATGAAAGCTGACTTTTTTTTCAATTTGGGCAGCGGTGGGTTTTGGGTCCTAGTCAGTCAGCACCCAGGGAAACCTACCAAACTTCAACATTTCTGAACACTAGGCACTCAGCGAGTCTAGGGTGATGTGAAATGATCAGCTCTCACAAGGTTTTCTTATGCAAAAGCCTTCGCAAATCTCATGCGTTTGGGAATAACACTACTTTTCTGTGAAGGCAACTTCCACAATCTATAGGGATCCCCAAATTTGCTACCACCCAACATTCTAACAAATCTCCCAATAAAAATTTCACCCAACTTGCGTGGGTGGGCTTATCATCCTAGATAGTGAAGGGTTCAAAACGCAACATGGTGTTTTTTCAATCAAAGCCAACTCTTTTTTGGGGAGTTTGGGTAGCTGTCGGGTTTGGGTCTTAGCGTACCAGGGATCTAGGGAAACGTACCAACCTCATACCTTCATGAAACCTAGAAACCTTGGGGAGTCTAGGTTGGCAAGAATTGTTTAACACTCTCAAGGTTTTCTTACCCAGAAGCCATTACAAACCTCAAACTTTGAGTAAAAACATACTTATTTCTTACATTTATGTGAAGGAAACTCACATAATAGACATGGATCCACAGATTACCTACCACCAAGTGTTCTCTCACATTTCTTGATAACAATTTTTTCACACTTGTGTGGATGGACCTAGTATCTGTGATAGGAAAGGCCCCAAAATGCAACATGGACACATCAACATTTATTCCACTCTTATCTGAACATTTTTTTGCAACTTCAGTGCCTTTACATTTCACGCCCTAGCTCAGCCGACACCATGGGAAACCTATAAAATCTGAATGTTTATTTAAACTAAACAACCTGCAGAGTTAAGGGTAGTATAACATGTGGCTCACAAGATTTTTGTACCCAGAAATCCTTGTAAATCTCAAACTTATCCAAAAAAACACATTTACCTCACATTTCTGTGAGGGACACTTCCAGAATCTGTAGGGGTCAACAAATGTCCTACCAACCAGAATTCCAAAATATCTCCTGATAAAAATTGGACGCCATATATGTAGATGGGCCTAGCGTCAGCAAAAGGAAAGGTCCCCAGCAGAACATGGCCACATGACATTTTTCCAATGAATACAACACTTTTATTTAAATTGGAATACTATTATCATTATAAGAATATTGAACCAATGATTACTGAAGCCGTACAGTCACCTCAAGGCACCATCCACTTAATAGGACATTGACATGCCTTTCACACACCCAATAAAAGAGAGCACAAGACTCTATCAAAATAGCACTACCCATCCAGGGCCCATCAGATTAATTCACAATAAGACTGAATTACCAACCACACCACCTCTCACCTAGTCATCGACTAACCTGCATACAAACCATTACAGGCAAACATTTTGCACACATATGGCCTGACATGCCAGTTGGTGCCTCAACAAGCTTCAAAACATCCCATATGAAAAAAATCATGAACTAAGTTTTACTACCTGTCAAGTGTTATGTTATATTGAGCTTGTAAAGCGCGCAGATACTCAAAGTGTCCCGGCGCTAGCTCCTGAAGAAAGGATGAGCGTGTATCAGATTAAAACAGCAAGGTCTTGAGTTTTTTTAAAACAAGCACTGGGTCTTAAGTAGTCCTTAGGGCTAAAGGCAGTAGATTCCAGGCCAAACCGGCCCTACGCACAAAGGAGTTTCCACCAAGTCGCTGGCGCTCGAACTTCGGAATCTGCATCGGCCATTGGGCAGAGGACCGAAGCACTCTGCCAGACACATAAAAGGCAAATCTCCTTTGTAGGTATAGGGGGCCGGTATCATACAAGGCCCGGTGAGCGATGGTTAGCATTTTGAATTTCAGGCGGGACTCAACTGGCAGCCAATGCAAGTCACGCAAGTGAGTCCACACACTATCTCGAGGAGAAAGCCCCATAAGGAGTCTGACCGGTATGCACCTGTTACAACGCATTCGTTACTCCGCACTACCATTACAACGCGACTTTTATAACGCATACCATTACAACGCATTGCGCTGGGGGGCGCTATAGGATAGGGAATGGTATAATTTACTATCCAACACCTTCCCTAGGGTCCACGGGGACTGGAGTTAGAATAGTAAATTATACTTACCACTATCCAGCACCCCAAAGCGCTATGCGTTGTAATGGTATGCGTTGTAATGGTCGCATTGTAATGGTAGGTAGTTGTAACGGTATGCGGAGTAACGTCATACATCCGTCTGACCGCCGAGTTCTGCACGACCTGTAGCTTTGTGACCAGGGACCCCGAGCAGCTTACCAGGAGCGCATTGGCGTAGTCCAGGCGGGAGAGAATCAACGCACGGACCACGGTTTCTCTGGAGGCACTCAGCAGGAGGGGAAGAAACTTCCTCAAGCTCTTCAGTATGCCGAAGCAGGTACCGGCCAGCTTCTTCACGTGCGTCACAAAATGCAGGTTTTGGTCAAACCAGACACCCAAGTTTTTTACCGCGCCCGTTCTTTCAGAGGGCCGAGAGAAACCTGGAGGCCAAAGCCTTTCTCTGAAGTCGGAGGGAAAGGAGCCAAACAACAGCACCTCAGACTTCCCTTCATTGCATTTCAACTGGGCATTAGATAGCCAGTGGAAGACAGAGGAAAGGCAATTTTGGGCCAACCCGACCGAGTCCCCTTCCTTGGGCCAGGTAAACAGCAGCTGGGTGTCGTCGGCGCAGGCCATCACCTTAGCCCCCAGTGACTCCGCCAGATACACAAGCGGGGTCACATAGATGTTAAAAAGGAGGGGGCTAAGTGATGAACTCTGAGGCACCCACATCGACACCGGGAGAGGCGCAGAGGCACTCGGGGGAGCCAAACTTGCTGCTGCCGGCCCTCAAGGAAGGAACTAATCCAATGCCAAGCGTTGCCAACAATGCCAATAGCAGACAGGCGGTTGAGGAGCATGGCATGGGGAACCGTGTCAAATGCCGCAGAGAGATCCAGCAAGACCAATGCTGCCCTCTTGCCGGCATCCAGACACTCCCGGATAGCCTCCGCGACCTCCAGCAAAGCCGATTCCATGCTGTGGGCAGCACGGAAGCCTGACTGGGCCGGGTGAAGCCCCTTGGACTCCTCGATGAACTTAGTGAGTTGAAAGGTGACGGCCTTCTCGCACACTTTCGCCAAACTAGGCAGAAACGAAATAGGGCGATAGTTCTCAGGCACTAAAGGGTCCAAGGACGGCTTCTTAAGTAACGGAAGGATCAGGGCAAGTTTCCAGGCTCTAGGCACAGAGGCTGAGCAGAGTGACTTATTAATCAAGTAGTTCACCTCTGGGTTGATGATGTTGGACAAGTCCGACAGTAGCCTAGCAGCACAGGGATCATTGGGAGAGCCGGACTTAAGAGCTTTCAGAATTTTTAGAGAGCTGTCTGCCTCTCTCAAAATCCAGAGTTATACTGAGCGTGTTGCAAAGGAACCTTCACTAATGCCTCTCACAATAGCCAAAAAGGCTCAATAAGACATGCCTCTCAAGAGCCTTTAGTGCATTTGCTGTCCTAAATACAACCCCTTTAAGTTTGTGGATGTAAATTGGGGGGTGTCTGAGGATGCCTTCACGACTTGGCTAACATTCTTCCAACTCTGTGGGCATACCTACCTTTGAAACTAATGTAAACATGCTGGGGACGAGTTTGTTAGTTCTCTTAAGGGCAAGTCCCAAACCACTAAGGATGTTATTTTCAGTGCTGTGACTTTAATGTACTTATCATATGAAAAACAGAACTCCTACCACATTCTGATACAAGTTGAACATGGCAAGCAGGCCACAAACATGAGTTGTGTGTGTAGTGCAGTATTCTTTGTATCACTCATACCTTGACTACATACCTTGAACCAATGTGATATCCCTATGAAAGCATACCTAGGCTAGACTTTTCCTACCTGTTCTTGTTTCTGTCTCCTTCAAATTTATGACTAATACTGTATTCTTACCAAGTGAACCTTTACTAATGTCTCTTGTAGCAGCCACCTGAGGCTCAGGAAGGCGTGTCTTTCATGTGCCGTTAGTGCACTCACTGTGCTATATATAACTTCTCCCAGTTAATGGATGCACGTTGTGTGGTGCTCTAGAATGCCTTTGGGACTTGGTCTACATTTATTAAACTGCTTGAGCATATCTACCTTTGATTCTAATGTAAACTTGCAGGGGAAGACTGCCCTAAATTCCCTAAAGAGCACTTAAAAATGACTATAATGCACTTACACTACACACTTACAATGACCTCCACAGCAGATGTAGTAAAGGCTACTGCTTCTTGATCAGTAAGACTTTCAATGACAACTAGCTGAAAATCAAGGAAAGACAATGGTCTTCCTGAGGTGGTCTGATGGTCAACAATGTATGGATTGCATACTGTCAACTGAATCATGTGGGCAAACAACTTCTTATACCAAGTGTGTATTTTATTACTCCTATTATCTGGCTCTAGTACCTGGTCATTCTTATCCACTCTACCCATGTACTTGTTATAGTAAAGTAAAAAGTTGGGCTCGTGAACTTCAGCCACCTTACCCCAGAATGTGACTGGGAAGGTTTTCTCATCATATGTTGTAGTGAGCACATACCCATTCTCCTCATCTGAGAATTTGACTGTGAGCAGTGCATTGGGGTGCAATGCAGTACTCTGGGATATGTTGAGCTTTTAGAAACAAGCTTCTGCAGTTATCCTTTGCAGCAAAATCCCACTGGATTGTATCCCAGAGTACCATTTTGGACAGCTCCCTGTACAGCTCTACATCTGTACTGAATTTGCCTACATAAAGTTAATAACCTTTATGAAAGAGTGATTGCACATGCTCTCATACAATCTTTTCCATGATTCCTAGTGTGGAAGGACAACCTGCACGTTTTAATGTAAAGTCCTTCCCTGTTTACTCTCTCAGGCTTTATACACAACCAATGGAGCTCTTACACAGCATGTATATCTTGATGCTATTATGAGCTTTTTTGCTCAGTATGTACTGCCTGAAGAGCAGCTGCCCTTTGAACAGGATCAAGGACTCCTCAACGGCTACAGTCTTTCCAGGACTATAGATCTCTAGAAACCTGGCAGCATTTTCAATGACAGACTGAACTTCGATGTGCCTGCCATACTCTGGTCTGTCCCAAAGCAATGCAGTAGAATTATCATTGACATGCAGCATAAGCTGTAATATCAAACATTAATCTTTGTTCATGACCGGTGCAGGTTGGATGTTGCCTAATCCATGCCGGGAGACCAGTCGGACTATATGCTTGGTTAGTGCACTTTTCCCATGTTGAGCATAAGACCCATTAATGTTTTCATCTCTCCAAGTTAAGTGGGAGTTAACTGGTGTCCACTGGTGTGCCCTAGAATGAGACCCAAGTGTGCCTCCAGGGTTCCCCAGAAAAGATTTGGCTTGCAAGTTTGTTTGGTGCACAATTTTGTCAATGAAGTCCCCATCTAGAAACAAAAGGAGATAGTCAAGAGGCACAAAGAAAAGGCTGTACTGACTTCACCTCCAGAGTGAGCAATGAATGGGGGAATTTGGGTCTGCAATAAATTGGGGGGATGCCAGAGTGCACTCTGTGTTTGCTGCTGCTCATGCCTGGTTTTTGTGTTTGGCTACCTTGCTACTTTCTCTCCACTGTACAGATTGTACTTGCGAAGGAGCAGTACAACTCCCTTGACCATTTTCCTTGGAAGCACTGGAAGATAAGTCATCGATGGAACTTTGCTGCCTGAAAAATGGCTTCCAGATGCTGCTCTATTTTCCTCTCCCTCTAATTCTGTCTCAGTGTCATATCCTACCTCTGAGCTTTCCTCCATTACATGAATTAGGGTATGGTCAATAGTCATCCATCAAGAAGCAATCTCTATTGAATGTCTAGAACATTCCTTCTGAAACACTGTCCTTCGTAGAAGATAGAAGTATGCTATAAAACAATGGTCTGTGAGATATGTCTATGAGATATGTCAAAGTAGAAAAGTAAAAAAGCACTTAGCTGCTTGAGTATGCGATCCAATGAAATCCTCCACAGAACTTCCCCAAATACATTAAAAGAGACAAAAAGAAAACAAAGTATTAAATCAACTTTCCTCATACACAAACTCACAGCATACCTCATGAGATAAGGGGTGAGTGCACTCCAGTTACTGTTAATTTATTACAACACTCACATGCGGCGGTGACAGTTTTAGGTGGGAGACAGCTAAATAAAAGCCATATTAGAGTCAAACAGGGACAGAAAGTGGGCCCAGGCACCACAATAAAAGTGTTGCCCATTACCAAACCAGATAGCTAACAACCATCTGCAAAGCCAATATGTCTGGTTTTCACTGCCAGGATTTTGGCTTTCTCAGTGCACTCTTAGTTTTAGCATGACTTTTACAAAACATTATTGTTATGGGACCTTACAGTATAAAATAAAATTAAAATAAAATTACCTGAAATCAACAATCTTGCATTGGTCTCATGAAGCACATATTGACATATTAGCCTCTAAAGCTCAAGAGCATCAATTTGAGTGCAGATGCTCTCCTTGTCAAAAGGCAGCATGCCATCTCTAGTAGTGAATTTAGCCAATTGTTAAAGTGTACTGACTCATTGCCTTAAGGAGTAGTGGCTGGAAGAAAAATATTAATAACACAAAAACACACCAATGGATGAAAAAGGCTGGCTACAAACCCCTATCAGTACATTTTGGAACATTTTTACGGACAAGTAGTGCAACGCAGTGCAGCAAGCAAAATTGCTACACTAATCTGTGTTGCATCACATGGAGAGAGTAGAACTGCACCATGTCGTCCAAGAAATGGCACAGTTCAGCTCTCTCTATGAGCTGGCATGATGGTTGCTGGCTTGCGGCAACACAGGCACCCTTGCACCCTAATACCGGCTGGTGGCCGACAGCCACATTAAGGGACCGATACCGATTCCGTAAAAAATGCCATCCTAATGCTATTCATAGGCTTACTGTGGTATTCACCGCAAATGAGGACCAGAACTCGGAGTGGTGAATGGCAATAAACTGTTTATTGAAAGTACTAACTCCTGTGACCTCAGCCACAGCCTTCCTCGCCGCTGTCGCCTCAGAGTGTCCCCGGCGCTCGCCTTGGAACGCTGGTCGCGGTGACATTCTAAGTGATGTCACCGCGAGCAGCACCATCACATGCAGAGCCGCCGGGGGGGAACAGAGGAGGGAGATACCACACATCCCCCTTCCCTGCAGAAATAGAAAACATTGGATAGAACAATAGACAAGAACCAAATTGGGGAGAAACATACATAGTGCAGAATGGCAATGGTTATATCATTACATACTGGTCAAAATGCCTGGGAGGTCTGATCACTCTCCTGATGGGCCTGTGTCCTGGGAGAGGGACACCAGGTGGCGTCCTGCTGGCGAGGCCGCTATCTAGACCTTGACCACTTCCCCCCCCCCCTTTCACCTTCTGGGACTTCTACAGGAGGGTGGTACTGCACAACTCTCCCTAGGTTCCATATCTTTCCTTCTTGGGTCTTGACCGCATTCTTGAAAAGTTTTGTGATTTTTGTGGGACTGCTGTACTCTGACCAGCTCGCCTTCCCTGTGGGAGCTCTGATTTTGATGTTGTCTCCAACCTTGAAACCGACCTCCCGTGTGGCTTTGCGTTGGTCGTAACCTTCTTTCCTCATCCTCATGGCCTGTTCATGTTTCCTCACACTGTCCTTTTCTTTGGTTCGGTCCGACCACCCCTTGTGCCATCCTATCCACCCCGGGGCAAGCTTGGTGTTGGGTGTCCTTGCGCGGAGCAATTCGAATGGGGTGACGCCCGTCGTCTGATGCGGCGTGAACCTGTATGCTTCCAGACGCCTCCACAACTCTTCTTTCCAACTTATACCACTTGCTTTGGCCAGCTGGATGCTCTCCTTTATGGTTTTGTTAAAGCGTTCAACCATGCCATTGGTTTCTGGGTGGTATAATGCGCATCGCTTGTGCCTGATGCCTCTTTCTTCCAGGAAGTCTTCCATCTCTTTTGAGCATAGTTGCACTCCGTTGTCGGTGAGGATGTTGCTGGGGAGCCCCTCTCGGATAAATACCTCCTGCAAGAATCCGATGACGGTCCTAGTCGTGACTTCGCTGACGAGTTTTATCTCCGGCCACCGAGAATACAGATCCACGAGCACTAAGATGTAAGGTGTCCGCAGTTCCCCGGACATCGGGCCCAAAATGTCTAAAGCCAACTCGTCCCATGGTCCAGACGGGGGCGGCCTACACACCATGGGTGGTGTCTGTTGCTTCAAGACCTTGTCGCTATTGCAGCACGGGATGCACCCCCTGATTCTCCTTTCCGTGATCAGGTCCATGTTCGGCCACCAATAGCTCTCCCTGAGTCTTTGCTTGGTCTTAGTGATTCCTAAGTGCCCTTCGTGAGCTATCTCAACCAGGTTGTCTCTCACACTAGCTGGTGGTACGAGTCTTGTTCCCCTGAACAGGCATCCGTCGACAATGGTTAACTCATCCTTTACCGCCTGGAAGGGCCGCAGGTCTTCATCACGTTTGTCCACGTGCTTCCATCCATCTCTCACTCTTCTGCAAACTTCTTCCATGGTCTTGTCCTCTTCTTGTGCCCTTCTCCACGTTTCTTCACCCAACCCCTTCTGGATGATGCAGACATTCTCAACCATGAATCCTTCTTCGTCTTCATCTGTTTCGTCTCGCATTTCACTCGCTTCTGCATCACTGACAAGCCTGGACAGACAGTCGGCTGCGAGGTTTTGCGTTCCTGGAACATACTCGACATTGAAGGTGTACTCCTGGAGACTGACCACCCAACGCCTTATCCTACTGGAGATGGCATCCAAACCCTTCTTGCTGAACACTTCTACCAACGGTTTGTGGTCGGTTCGGAGGGTGAACTGCGTACCCCACAGGAAGTCTCTGAATTTGCCTACTGCCCAGGATACCGCCAATGCCTCCTTTTCAATGACTGAGTAGTTGTTCTCAGATTTTCGGAGTGACCTTGAGGCAAAGGCCACGGTTTCTTCTCCTTCCACATCTTTCTGGGTAAGGACCGCTCCCAACCCTTTTGCACTAGCATCCGTGGTGAGGATCGTTGTCCGGCCGGGCATGTAGGACTTCAAACTAGGGGCCTCCGCAAGGGCTCTCTTTACATCCTCGAATTCGCTCTGGCATTTTTGGCTCCATTTGAACTCGCTTTCTTTCTTCAGCAACAGCCTGATGGCGTAAGTCCTGCCTGCTAAGTTTCTGATGAACTTTTCATAAAACTCCAACATCCCCATGAATGATTTGATCTCGTCTTTGTTCTTGGGTGGTGACAGATTCACAATGGTGTCTTGGAGCTCGACCTTGGGACGTATGCCTTCTGCTGTAATCTTGTGACCGAGGAAATCCAACTCGGCACAGCTAAACACGCATTTGTTCTTCTTCACGGTAAGACCCTGGGACAGAAACCTCCTCAGTACACATCTCAGTCTCTGATCATGCTCAACTTGGTTCTTTGCGAACACCAGCACGTCATCCTGGTAACACATGACGCCCGGGATGCCCTTCAGGATGTTGCCCATGATTCTCTGAAAAACGGCTGCCGCCGAGACTAAGCCGAAAGGCATCCTTCTGAACTTGTAAGAGCCCATGGGTGTCACAAAAGCAGTGAGTTCTTGAGACTCCTCGTGAAGTTTTATCTGGAAATAGGCCGAGGTGAGATCGAGGGTGGAAAACACCTTGGCACCCTCAAGCATGCTCATCATTTGGGTGATGTTCGGCAAGGGGTATCGGTCAACAACGACCTCTTTGTTGAGTGCCCTCAAATCAATGCAGAGCCGGACTGACCCATCCTTTTTCTTCGCTGCCACGATGGGCGCCAACCATTCGGTCGCTTCCACAGGTTTGATAACTCCGGCCTTGCACAGTTTTTCCAGTTCAGTTCTGACCTCCTCCTGAATGGCTATGGGGAGTCTTCTGACTTTTGCCACAACGGGCTTGGCATCCTTCTTCAATTTGATTTTGTGGCAGTAGTTCTTCAAACACCCAAGCCCTTCCCTAAATACCTCTTCAAATTCTCTTGTGATGTCAGCCTCACCCTCCTGTATCTCCTGTATTAAAATTTGGGGATTGCTATTGGGATTGAGGTACACCCCTAACCCCTTTTGTGCGCGCCACCCCAAAATGTTGTCCCCTACAGTGGACACATATACTTTGGAGACAGTAGACCTGTTTCTGTACTCGATCTTGCTCAGGAAGTACCCTTTCATGGAGATGGGGCGCCCCGCATACCCTCCTGGTCTCAGGTCTAACCTCCTCAAGGTTATCTTGCCTTTTGACACACGCAAGAACTCATTGGCATTAATGATAGTTATTCGAGAACAAGAGTCAAACAATGCATCTAACTCAACATCCCCAACTCTTATAGTGTCTTTGGGACTTTCAACTTGTTCCTCTCCTACCTGTGCTGTAACTTCTTTTCCCAAGGGGTTTCTGGGACCTGGCATCTTCAACTCTTGAACTTGCACAACAAATTCGTCGTTCACCACATTCGTTCTGTCTCTATTCTGTCTACTGGCCCCTTGCCCACTCTTGCAAAACTGCTTGAAATGGCCCTTCTTACCACACTTATTGCATGTGAACCTGAGGGCGGGACATTCCTTGTCGTTGGCTAGGTGCCCTTGTTTCCCGCACCTGTAACAGGTACCCTTGTATGGCCCTCCCGGTCTGCTTTCCTTCTGCTCCTTGCCTACTGCCTTCTGACCTTTAACAACAGACACAGTCTCACATTCGGATACCACCTCACTGACATTGACCTTGTCATCGATCTTCTTCTCCCCTGCATCTTGCTTAATTTCTTTGACGCACTGCAACATGTGCTCTACCTGCTTGGCTATGATGAGAACTTCTCTCAACGGCGGGTCATCTTTGAGCCACAACTCCTCACGCACTCGCTCCATCCTGCAGGTCAAGACGAACTGGTCCCTAATTCTCTCCTCACTCGCTTCTCCAAACTTGCACGTTGCAGCTAACTTCCTCAACTCAGACACAAAATCTTCTATAGATTCCCCATCCTTTTGTGCCCTCTTACCAAAATGGTACCTCTCCATAATTGTGCTGGTCTTGGGGAGGTAGTGCAAATCTAACTTCTTTAGACTAATTTCAAATTCATTCAGACCCCTTCCCTCCTGTGCCCCCAACTCCGGGAGATGATCTAAGACTTCCTCCCCCTCTGCACCCAAGTAATAGGCCAGTAATGCAACCTTTCTTTCTAGACCCAAGTTTGGCCCACATACAGTAGCATAATTTAGGAACACTTTTTTCCATTTCTTCCACAAGATGGTGGGATCCCCTGGGTTGGTCAGGAAGAAGGGTGGAGGAGTCACACTTTGCATGCTCAATTTACGATAGACAGTGAGGAACTCTAACCTTCAAACGTGCACCTACCCTCCTTTCAACAAACTGCGATTAGTGAAAACCTGAGATCCTATCCTAATAGGAGTGGCTAGGGGGAATTGGATTACCAGTGAAAACGCTCATGAGGGAGCATAAGTCTGACCAGCCTAGCACAGCTTCAACTTGCTAAGACATACACGTGGAAGTATAAACCTGTCCCTCCCAAAAAGGTAAACACTACGTTCCCCAAGTCACAGCTTAAATATGCTTCCTCGGTGCAGTATGTAAGGACAGTACTCCCATCACAGTGGTCACACTGCAGAGCTCCCAAAAGCGCGACCACCAGATGTTCTTCCACTTTCCGCGCTGGCAGCAGAACCCACAGTCACTCAGGCGCAAGGATAGGTTATACTGACATTGAACCACAGCTCCGCCGCGCTCGTTGGCCCCTTGCTCCTTATACGTCGTGCTCTCAGAGGCCCCTGGGCATTCCACTGACAGTACTTTAGACAGCCTACATGCCTCAAGCTCCCTCGCAGCGCCGGCAGGTTCAGGTCAATGACAGTTCAAAACGCGTTGCTTCACCATCCCACGCAGTTGGATTCTACCTCTATATATATTTCCTGCTTTACTCCAGGTGGACTTTCACCCATGCGTGCCAACTGCTACACACCGCTAACGCTGGGACTCTGAGCAGTGAGGCAGGGAGACTTCATCCACTGACGCCAGGCTTCTAACGCCCCTGTGCCGACACCACACAGCGCTGCCCTGCTGCTGATCGAGGAGCGCGCGTTGAAAGCCTCGTGAGAGGGGCTGGTGACAAATGCGCCGGACTTCTGCTTAAAGTCACTGCTCAGGTGGCGCTATGATCGCTCGCAGGCAGGGATTACCTCACCTTTCAATTTATAGACATTGATGCTCGCCGACACACAACGGCGGAAGGTCTGGCTCCAGCGCGCCAGGGCACAAGCAGCTGCACCTCACCCCCGGAGCGTCAGTCGAGAGGGGACTTCTCTCGTCGCTCACCAGGCACCAAGGATTTCCCTGTCTTTTCTCAATTTGTCAGCTCAACCTCTCTGTAGAGCTGCCCCTCGCGTCATCCGTTTCAGCCAGTCTGCACACGCGACTGTTTTCCTTCCCAGTCGGCAGGCTGCATAAACACGATTCAGCTGCTGTCTTTCCGCTTATCTTCCTCCAGGCGCATACTTCTCGGCGTGTTGAGGTCACAGGCTTTTGACCCTCGTCGCCAGTGTGGTATTCACCGCAAATGAGGACCAGAACTCGGAGTGGTGAATGGCAATAAACTGTTTATTGAAAGTACTAACTCCTGTGACCTCAGCCACAGCCTTCCTCGCCGCTGTCGCCTCAGAGTGTCCCCGGCGCTCGCCTTGGAACGCTGGTCGCGGTGACATTCTAAGTGATGTCACCGCGAGCAGCACCATCACATGCAGAGCCGCCGGGGGGGAACAGAGGAGGGAGATACCACACTTACCTTCTGACTGAAAGATATCCAGAGCTTTTTCCAACAAACGTGCAAGTACGATGCGTTTTCCAGGCAATAACGACCAAATCTTCGTGTCCGATTCGTGCACTATGTCAGTACCTAGCAGGCTCAGGAAACAGGTATATTGCGACGTACGCAAGCCCAAAGCAACACATTTCCGGATACGCAAATACAATGCGGTTTCAATACGCAACGTACAGGGTCGCGCCTCCGGCACGTCAGAGCATTCGGACAAGGCATATGAAAGCTCTGAGTCGTGCCAGAACACGATCAACGGGTGCGAGACGGAGCAGCCCTGTATCCAATCGCGCATGTGTTCGCTATACTGTACACCTACCGCTACCGATGCGCACGCCGCAGAAGGTAAGTCATACATCTACCACACACCTAATTGTCACGAGTACATGAAGGGAAACACCACTAGAGAGGGGTGGATGCCTATAACTCCCAGCCTTGTCCACCCCATAGGGGGGTGGATGCCTATCACTCCCAGCATTGTCCACCCCATATGGGGGTGGATGCCTATGACTCCCAGCATTGTCCACCCCATAGGGGGGTGGATGCCTATGATTCCCAGCAATGTCCACCCCATGGTGGGCGGATGCCTATGACTCCCAGAATATCCCAACAATAGGGGGGTGGATGCCTATCACTCCCAGAATTGTCTACCCCATAAGGGGGTAGATGTCTTTCACTACCAGCATTGTCCACCCCAGAGGGGGGTGGATGCCTATCAATCCCAGCATTGTCCACCCCATGGAGGGTGGATGCCTTTGACTCCCAGCATATCCCAACCATAGGGGGGTGGATGCCTATGACTCCCAGAATTGTCCACCCCATAGGGGGGTGGATGCCTATCACTCCCAGCATTGTCCACCCTAAAAGGTGCGTAGGCAGAACACTCCCCCACTTATGATCAGTAAAAATAGTGTCTGTGTGTGTATACTGACACCACAATTTAGACATGACGAACAACATTTGACAAACTTCCATCACTGCAGTGACAAAGAGGTGATTGTGAGGTCAATCCCCCAGCATCACTAATCAAATAGTTGGAATGGGGTATACCCACCCCACTCACTGTGGTCACAAAGAGGTTAGTATGGGGTTAAATTCCACAGCATAAGCAATCACATTGGTGGTATGGCGCTAACACCACCGTCAGTCTAGTGACACTAATGTGAATGTAGGTCTCACACCCCTAGCATGTTCAAACAATAATGTGTGTCTGGGTGACCAAACAAACAAGCAATGTCGTAACAATTTACTGGTTGGGTGCCGAACAAACACAGGAGTATGGATGCTAACATTGTAGTGTGAGTAAAAATATTCACAGCCATGTGCAGACAACTATTGCCATTGTGGGATGACTCTTTCGGCAAACTGCAAATGTACAACGTAAGAAGTGACAATCAAAAAGCATTAACACACTCCTTCATTCACATCAGCTAGACACAAATACAAATGAGCATATCTGAAACTACCTATTTGCTGAGATCCACTTCCACACCCTGGGAGCTATGGCAATATGACTAAACATTACAACTCATGTGCAGACTAAAGATGCATGAGTCCCAGGGCCAGTGCAGAAAATGACAACTAACAAACATACACCACATGCCACACCAATGTGGTGGTGAGCCTCAGCAAGGCCTACCAGTGCAAGGTGTTTGCCCTTCTCTGCACAAGTCCTCAGACCAATGGGATAGAAGTTGGCACAGAAACTGGAATAGAAAATACAAAGTTTATTAACCTCATGAGGTGGAACTACATTCACACAACACCCTTCGGCATTGTATGAAGTAGCACACTGAATGGAAGGAGCTTGGTCCTTTTATATCCACACAGGGGCTCAAAAGAAGGCGATACAAGTACAAGAAGTACAAGTACAAGAAGTAGGTTTTAGGCACATATAAGGTCATACAGAAAATGCAGTCAGCAAGTGAGAGGAGCTAACAATTGCTAATTCTGGTGAACACATCCTGACATTTACAGACTAACAGCAGCTGCATGGACAGCTGAAAACTCAACTGAGCATGTGCAAAGTGGAAGAGGCTAAATACAACCTGTCTCTAGGCAGATTTCAAGACCAGACAACAGCAAGGTAGGACAGAGTGGATTCCACAAAACGGACAAGATAGCCTCTAAATACAGGATGGCTTCTGCTAATGCTAACCCAATCACTGCCAAATTACAACACCAAGCCATGAGAATTACATGGCTGAAGATGTACAAAGACAACCAAACAGCCAAGCTCACTAAAATAGATTACAGATCAACTACACGCTGAATTTGCTAACACACAGGTGACTCATGAAATACTAAATGTGTCACATGTGAGTTTGCACACACTGCAGGCCCACATCTCAAACCAACCATGGATTACCCCGCAATGAGCACATTGTACTGGGGCACACACATCACAGACACTGTAGGTGAAATAGGCCCAGAAACAACTGTCCCACTCAGCACACAGCAAGATTTACACACATTAACATCTGTAGGGACTACATTCATGTACTGAAATGGTAATTGAACACAGGGACAAATGCTAACATTACACACACCATGGGCCCCAGATAGAAAATACATTGCCATTAGAAGATTTACCAAATCTTGAAGCTCAGCTGTGTCATGTATGCCAATGGCAGGGGTCCACCATGTCAGAAGTACACATGGTTATGGATACAAATATCACAATACACTGAACACTTTGTTTGCATCAGCCTCTGTACATGTGTGTCTCCAGAGTCATCTGCATATAGTCAAACTTCATGTAAACCAAGTTGTACTGATGAGACAGATGATTTGTTAACCAGCAAAGCGCTATCATGCGTGTCAGCCATAGAGGTTTGTACCAAAACAATATGGTACAATGTGTACAAATGTCAGCACAACCTATCTGTTAAAGTGTAAGTCCAATATGGCCATGTCTCAAAAGAATGTCACATTTCATGAAGAAAACATTGTCGATCTTGACAAACTGCAGTAGAAGTCAATGCTGACTCTGATACCGACGTTAATAGGATGAATGTACCATTGACAACATGCGGACCATCACATTGCCCAATCTCTATGGTCCCCAACAAACAATTCATCTGCAATTTTATTACAACAATTCACAGACTTAGGAACACGAAAGTGAAAGCTCAAATAAAATGAATGCTTTATTCAGCCATTGTATATTGTTTCCAAGAAGAGAAAATACAATGAGGCTAATGTCCAGTCCATTCCAGCAATTCTCTTAGTGGGCGATATAATGAAGTCACTCTCCCTCACCTGCCTGCACTGCTACAAGTAGGGGACATTTCCCCTTGGAGGGGCATCTGTAAGGGCATGGCAGGCTCCTCAGGGACATGATTATGGGTGAGCCACTACGGTTTAGGGAGGGATGGGAACTGTGGTGGGTTCGCTCAACACTGCAATGTCCTGTTTGGGTTGAGGGTGTGTTGGCTCCACTGAAGAGGCCTGTTCCTGTTGAGGGTGTGTTGGCTCCACTGAAGAGGCCTGTTCATGTTGAGGGTGTGTTGGCTCCACTGAAGTGGCCTGTTCATGTTGAGGGGTGGGAGCTCCACTAAAGTGACCTGTTTATGTTGAGGGTGGTGGCTCCACTGAGGTGTCTGGATCAGACTGGAGATGTGGGGAAATTGGAGGGGAAGTGCTTGTGTTAGTGGGGGGAGGCCTTAGTGTCTTTGGGATTTTGTAATGGTGTGTATGTTAAACTGTCATTGGGTGTGAACTCTGATCCTTGGTATGTTGTGCCTGGGACTTTGAGGATGTGGAAGTGGGGGGTGAAGTGTGTGATCTTTGTGCGAGCACAGATTTGGGTGACCTGGGTGATTTACGGGTGGGTGTCTTAGACTCAGGGGAGGGTGTGTGTTTAGGGGTGGGACTCCTATCTGTGCCTGAAGAATTTCCACGCCTCTTGCTAGCTGTGATTGTTGTATCTTTGGGGACAAGGCCAAGGTCACAGAGGAAGAGCCTTTGGCTAGTGTGTTTTGCAGGAGAGTCAGGGGTAGGGGTCTTGGAGGGAGAGGTCTGGGAGGAATGACCTGTTGTTTTGGTTGTGTGTAACACTGTATGCTCCCTCTCACCTGTGTGTGTGGTGTCAGTCCTCTGACTGTGCCTTCATGCGTGTTTGGACTTTGTCTTGGGTGGTTGGTTGTTGCTTGTGTATGTTTGGGTGTGTGACTGTGCCTGTGTGAGTGTGCTTTGGACAGGTAAGGTAGTGGTGACTGTGGATGGAGCAGTGGAGGTCTGGGTGAGGTACTGCTGGAAGAGGGACACTGCTGCCGTCAGGGAGGAGACAATGGACTGAGTTCCCCGCTGTAGGGCAGACATGTCTGAAGAGATGCCCTCCATGCACGACACCAATTGTGTCAACAGACCAGTGTGTGCATGGAGGACACTCCAACCGGATGTCTGCCCCACATGGATCTGTTTGAGCAGGTCCACCGACTCCACACTCAGGGCAGCAGGGGGAACAGATGCAGGTGAGGCGGGGCCCTGTGACTAGCTTATAGGGTGGAGGTGGTGGTGGTGGTGGTGGGGACAGATGCAGATGTAGTGGGATCTGACATATCCTCAGCCAAAACCACAAGGGAGTCATCGCCGGTACTTGAAAGTTAATCGGCAGATGTTGTACTGGCTGACATGCTTTCGGCATGACTCCCCTCACCCTCCGTGCCACTGGGTCCCTCCTCTTCCTCCACAGTGGATCCAGTCTGGCTACCCGCTGCCTCAAGGTCTGTGGATTCGTCTCCTCCACTTGACATAGGTGATGCTGTGAACAAGGAAAATGAACAGAATCATATCAGTCATCTACATAGACTTGACACATGAGTAAAAGTACAACACATCGCAGTGCAAACCCTTGCATAATGTAATTGGCACCGTTATCATTCCTTCCCCCTATGTGAACATGACACTTGTCAGTCTGCCAGTAAACCTTTGTTTACAAACACATACTGGCAATGGAACCATTTGCCTGATGCGTAACATGGCCCACGAAATACATTACACATAATGCACTTTTTTGCAGTTTGCATGATCTGTAAGGCACATGAGTGCAATGTGTCATTACACACATCTCCCTTCTCATTTAGGGGAGACTGGAAAGTGACACAGAAAATTGGATGGACTGATATTAAAGTTGTAATGTTAAGTATACTACCATCACTAAACATCAAGGTGGGCACATGTCCCGAGCGTTAATGGTATGATGGTCTGAATGCAGGTTTACTGACAACTTCAGACTGTGCATCTTCACATTCTTATAATGTGGCATGCTGTGCCACTTGCATGTCTGCATACACAGTCTGCAGTGACAATTGTTCCCGGGCCAGTCAATTCCAAGGTATAAGTCTGCACTGTGGCACAAACATGAAATCACCTTCCATGCAACATCTGCATTGCTCAAGTCTATCTGTGGCACACCCAAGTTAAAGACTCTGACAAGGCCACATTGGGCTACTTTGGCATTGGACCATATGAATTAACACATCAGTCCACAGGACCTTTTACGAAGTAATCAGGAATGAATTTAAGCTGCATGAGCATGAATGTCTTAGACAACATCATACAGAGTCAAGGGATGACACACGCATGTCCTGTCCTCTGTATTTTATCCAGTTCACATTAATTGGCTGTCTGTCCAGATTAAATGTATGAACTACCTATCTTAGTGTACAAAGTCCAGCCTATTCACACTGTCACAGAGTCAGACACTTGAGAATTAAATTTGCAATGTAGGACGTGTTGCCTGACTGTAGTATTCTTGTTTACAGATATTTCCCTTTTAATACAAATTCCAATGTTGTACATATTTCCCTTTTAAATAGAATGTCTCTTCATAGCTGCTCATGCACATTGTGTTATGGATTCCATTTAGAATTGTTATGGTCTGAAATGGATTGGGGTGGAGAAAAAGGACTGGTAACTTGGAGAGTGGATGTACTGTGCTGCAGTTCAATAAACCTTGGATTTTACTTGGAATTATCTTGGATTTTCAACCTCTTTATTACAAAATTGGCGACGAGGGTGTCTAGTACCTACTACTACAGCAGCACAGGTGTGGTACACCTGATTTTGAAAGGATTTTGGACTTTTACCTGATCTTAACCTAGTTTGGATTTTATAAACTTTTGAAGATTGGAGCTTGGTTCATTCCTACATAGAAGACGTTGCTATCGACGATCCTACTTAAGGACTGAAGGATTTAAAACTTTATTTTACTTGGAATACTACTTACACCTGCTCTCACTGGTGTACAATATTCTATTGGTAACGCTTTTCATCTTGGAGACTGCACGGTTGAGGACGCTGTGATTACCGTAAACTACGAAATTTATGGGTGTTTGCGCGAAAGTTTCACAATTTTAAACGAAATAAGCAAATGTTTACCTTTGAATGTGGTTTCAACGGGCAACACGCGAAGGACTGGGTCTTCCCGTGCAACAAATCTCCATGCGCCGTGTTGGAGCGTGCAGTTACCATAGTTTCCAAGTAGTGACTAGGGTGTGCTCGTGAAATAAAGGTACTGTTTCACATTTTGGAATATATTGATCAAATAAGCCACGCCGCACGACGAACTTCACAACTATCTGTTTGACAACATTTTCACATCGCGTGCATTATTGCTGGAAATTTCGAGCTAGTGCTAGACTTTTGCACTATAATCTACAACTGCTGTGTAGGACATTACAGCGCTGATGTACACAGCTGGTGTACTCAAGGATTGAATTTGTGTTTATTTACTTTGCATTTTATTTTCTTTCAACGGTAATAATATCATATTGCTTCATTTTGTTCACTATTTAATTTGTACTATTATCATTTTCACCATGCAGTTTGACCCTCCTTCGAAATTTTTACAATGTAAGGGTGATCCTCCCATCCCCTGGAACAGATGGAAGGAGGAGTTTTTAACTTATTTAAAGGCTATTGATGGGGAAAGGATGGGAAATGAAAGAAAAAAGAATATTTTTCTTCATTGTTTAGGATCCGAAGGGCACACTATTTTTAGAAATTTACCACCTGTTCCTGGTGACTCTGGTGTATTTGATGAAGCAATGCTTCGTGTAGAAACATGTTTCAAACCCACAACCAGTATTGCTCGGAATCGTTACAAGTTTTATACGAGGGCACAGAAAGAAAATGAATCTTTTGATACTTTTTTAACGGGTTTGAGAGCTTTGGTGGTTTCATGTAATTTTGGTGCAATGACAGACGAAATGATCAGAGATCAGATAATTGTCAATGTTAAATGTAAGAAAACACAGGAACAATTGTGGATATTAGGTAATCCCACTTTATTAGAAAGCATTTCCACTGCCAAGGCTTTTGAACAATCTAGCAAATGGATGAAAACTATTGAAGAAACGAGCACTAGGGGTAGCAAGAATGATAAACTAAGTGAAGAAGTATGTGCTATGAACAATGTTACAAAAGGTTTTCAAAACTATAGGAATATATCACGTAACCGCATTGTATGTTTTAGATGTGGGAGTTACAATCATGTAGCTTCCTTCAAGTTTTGTTCTGCCTTGGGAAAAGAGTGCAACAAATGTGGTAGAGTTGGTCATTTTTCCAAGTCCTGTAGGGAAGACAAAAAGAAAATTGGAGACAAAAGTAATTATTTTAAAAAAGGGGAAGTCTCTTGTGTGAGAGATGACACTGATTTGGGATCAAATTTGTCAAGATGTGAGCATGTCGTGTCTAATGAATCCCTTAAAGAAAGAGGAATGATTGTATCATTAGTGAGTTTAGGGTTACTTGAAGGGGATGTGTTGGACTCTCCTAAGTGTGTGGTTAAATTTATGGGCGTTGAACTAGAGCTAATGGCTGATTCTGGGTCTCCTTGGACCATCATAACGGAAGAATACTTTCATGAAATGTATGAATCTAAGATTGCTAAGAGTGATTTGTGCCCTCCTGATGTAATGGCAAAAGGTTTCAATGGTTCATACATTGATTTCATTGGTTATATTGCTTCCACCATATATTTTAAGGATCAATCTGCGTACATCAAATTATATGTTGTAGTAAAGGGTGTGAATGTTCTGGGTTGGCGCGATCAATTCAAACTTAACATTACGTTGAATCCACGCAGCAAAGATCCAGTCATGATGTTAAAGGATAGAGATGAGTTAAATAAAAGAGTTATGTTTGTAGAAGAGAGTAATGCTTGGAAGTTACTTTCGTGTGAGTTTCCTGAAGTTTTTTCAGACAAGTTAGGTAAGCTAAGCGGGTTCACTCATGTCATCAAGCTCAAACAACGAGCTGAACCAGTTGTGCAAAAGCTTAGACCTGTACCACTCAATGTTAGAGAAGAGTTAAGTGATACTCTAAAAGATATGTTAAAAAATGATGTCATAGAGGAGATAGAATCGTCAGAATGGGTTTCGCCAGTAGTTTTGGCACGCAAACCTGATAAATCTCTGAGACTTTGCATAGATTTGAGAGCACTTAATGCTAATATAGTAGTAGATTGTCATCCTCTGCCGAATATCAATGAAGTAGTGAGCATGATTGGTGAGGCTGTAGTTTTTTCTACCTTAGATTTGAGATCTGCGTATCATCAGGTAGTGTTAGCAGAGGAATCACGTCATCTCACAGCATTTATTACACCTCAGGGATTATATCAATTCAAACGGATGCCATTTGGTTTGGCATCGGCAGCCTCAGTTTTTCAGAGATCGATGTATCATATTTTTAAAGACATGAGTGACTATGTGAAGTGTTTTCAGGATGACATTTTAGTATTTTCTAAGAGTGATGACGTACATATGGAACACCTGAGTAATGTGTGTAAAATGTTAAGTAAGTTTGGTCTTACCATTAAGAGTAAAAAGTGCAAGTTATTTCAAAAGAAGATAGAATATTTAGGGCATACTATTTCTGGGAATGGTGTTGCTCCTAAGAAATCGTTAGTTGATGCAATCCTGAAAGCTCCTGCACCCGATTGCAAAGATAAATTGTTATAATTTTTAGGACTCCGTGAATATTACAGTAAGTTTATAGTTGGTTTCGCAACTAAAGTGGAGCCGTTAAGAGAACTAACCAAGAAAGATGTTGAATTTTTGTGGGGAACTAAACAACAAAACACTTTTGACAGTATTAAACTTGACATGGTGTCAGCTCCTACACTTAGACCGTTTTGTTTGAACAAACTTTGTGTTTTGACAGTGGATGCTAGCCTTTATGGCCTGGGTTGCGTGCTTTCCCAACGTTCGGGTAAGGAGGACTGGAATGTTGCATTCGCGTCTAGATCTCTAAATAACACTGAAAAACGATATGCTGTAATGGAAAAGGAATTATTAGGATGTGTCTGGGCTGTTGAACATTTCCGGAATTATATTTGGGGTGCAAGATTTTTGATACGTACTGATCATAAGCCTTTGGTGGGTATTCTTTCACCCGGTGGAGGTTTAAGTGCGACTGCTCGTATTGCTAGATTGATGTCACGATTACAAGAATATAGTTTTGACATAGAATATGTGCCTGGGAAACTCAATGTGACTGCAGATTGTTTGTCAAGATTACCATATCCCAGTGTCAGTGATGATGAAGATACTGAAGTCGTAACTAGCATTTCAGAATTATTGTCTGAGAAATTCAATATCATTTCAGAATATTTATGGATGAAAAGCATGAGTGAGGATGATGTCTTGTGCAAAGTGAGAGATTATGTGAGTGTGGGTTGGCCTTCTAAGGAATTAATTCCAGCTGAAGTTATACCATTTTACAATGTTGCTGATGAGTTAGCCATAGAGGGAAATCTACTATTCAGAGCTGGAAAATGTATTCCACCTTTTGCGGTAAGAGATGTTATTTTGCAAATGAGTCATGAATGTCACATGGGCATGTCGTCCATGAAAAGATTAATTAGGTCAAATTTCTGGTGGCCAGGAGTGGATAGGTTTGTAGATAAATTTGTTAGAGAGTGTCCTGAGTGCATTGAAAGTGATAAGACGTGCAAATGTGATCCGGCACCTTTGACTCCTGTGAAGTGGCCAGATCATCCATGGCAGAAATTAGGGATCGATATTGCTGGCCCATTCAATTTTTTACCACAGGAGTGTAGATTCGCTATAGTTGCTGTGGATTATCACTCCAAATGGCCTGAGGTCAAACTGGTACCTCATCCTAACACTGAAAGTGTTATTTTATTTTTGAGAGAGATATTTTCAAGAGAAGGATTCCCAGAAAGCATTCTATCAGATAATCGGGTACAGTTCAAATCTTCAGAGATGTTGGAGTTTTTGAGTACTTATGGTATAAAGCATTGCACCACTGCTCTGTATGAACCACAAGGAAATGGGCTAGTGGAGAGATATAACAGGGTTCTCAAACAAGATATCCTATGGGCTCGGAAGTTTGGGGGAATGTGGAAGGAGAAATTGAGAGAAAAGTTATGGCTGTACCGTATAACGCCTCATGCCACTACAGAAGTTTCTCCTTTTCGCCTACTAAAGGGTAGAGATCCTGTATCTAACCTATGTCCTTGGTGGTTTAAGAAAAGTGCTGGTTATCGCATGGTTGATGTGAATGTCAAGGATGTAGCTGAGAAAGTGGAACTCAAACAGTGCAAATACAAAAGTGATTATGATACTAGGATGAAAGTCAAACAACCTGCTTTTATGGTAGGTGATGTGGTTAGGATTCGTAAACCTGGTTATATTACCAAAGGTGAGACAAAGTTTGGCAAACCTATGAAGGTTGTGAAAGTTTATCACAATAGCGTTGTCACACAAGATGGCAAAAGAAGGAATGTTAGAAGAGTATCCAAATGTGTGTCTTAAATTTTCTATTATAACCAGTAGTTTCTTTTATGTGTAAGGATTTTTTTTTTTTTTATGTTTACGTAGTCACTTAATTTTCTTTAGGGGGAAAATGTGTAGTATTCTTGTTTACAGATATTTCCCTTTTAATACACATTCCAATGTTGTACATATTTCCCTTTTAAATAGAATGTCTCTTCATAGCTGCTCATGCACATTGTGTTATGGATTCCATTTAGAATTGTTATGGTCTGAAATGGATTGGGGTGGAGAAAAAGGACTGGTAACTTGGAGAGTGGATGTACTGTGCTGCAGTTCAATAAACCTTGGATTTTACTTGGAATTATCTTGGATTTTCAACCTCTTTATTACACTGACACAGTAAAAAGCGATGTGATCTTTGTAGTAAATACTATCTTCACTGTTCCTCTCTGGCTAGACAATACTATTATACTTATGACATCATAGAATGCCAGAGTGTCTCTCTAGCTGACTGTACCTTTCTATTACCTATTGTGGCAGTTGGTCATCTGAGGCTGAGCTACCTACAGCGAGCTCCTGGTGGGGTTTACCTTATAACTTAACTTATCTGTCTAACCTGGAAGGAACCTGCAATAAAGGATCTTAACTAATCAAGTGGACTCTGCATCATCCTTTACCACAACTTGGCGACGATTCTTAAAAGGATGAACCTACGCGTAATCTAGTGATAAAGACTACTTAAAGAACTATTCAAGTTAAAGGAAGGAACTTAAGGAATCAAGAATTTCAAAGAGACTCTAATTTCAAACTAAAGGTAAGGCCCTGCTGACCCCACCAGTGTCCTGTTCCACCTGGATAGCCTCCACCCAGGGCGTGTGTTTCACCTTAATGTCTGCTGCTAATCTATGTGTAAAGTGTTCTTGTGCAACAATGAATTTTGGGTACTGATTGCCTTCTAGACTGACTCATCTCTCTGTAGACAGCCTGCAAACTGGGTCTTGTGTGCTCCGAGACACTTTACAACAGCCCCTGTCTGCTCTGCTCGTTTCGACCCTGTGTGTTCATACGAGCATACACTCAAGAGATATTTTGCCCAGTTTAAGTGATTTCTTCAGAACTCTGCGAGTCCCGTTTCACGCACTCTCACTCATCAGCGCAAGTCGGAGTGTTTGCTTAAGTGTGAAACAGAAGTAGCGTACTAGTCCTACCCTTTGCTGTTTTAATTGGCAAGTACATGTCCGGATTAGCGCATTCTGGCACCAGCGCTGTTCTTGGCTGGCGCAATCAAGGGGGCGCTGCAATATTGTGACAGTATTTAAAGACTAGACGGTCCCTGCTATCGGCGCCTTTCCAGGCTCGTTTACTCACCGTCCTGGATGCCCATGTCCGTTGGTCGACGGTTGGCCAGCAACAATCTTCTCTACTTCCCGCCTGCCTTCATTCTGATGACGTCCTTAGAATGCTTCCAGGAGTTAGCGAAGCTCTTCTGTGACGTACGCCTTCTTCGTGAGATCTTTGCTGTGCTTCACGTTTTGGCGCACGCTTCTGCTGCGAGCCTTCCTGCACAGTGTATGGTATGCGTCCTGCCATTTCGTATTCAGCTCAGGTTCACTCCATTTCTTAGTCAAGACTTCGGAGTGTCGGACATGGTCCTTCAACCTGGCTATCACGGCAACTACGTTCAACAAACATGCTCCTGTTTGTTTCCCAGCCTGGTTGGTGTCATGTTTACTTCCTATGTCGACTGTCTAGGCAACATGTTAAATTCAAGGCGGAATGATTGGAGAGAGTGCGCAGCAACAGTATGAAAAGAACTTACTGACTAGACAGGATGACTTTCTTCTTTTCTGGAGAAATTCTGTGGCGACTTCGTGGAACTGTATACAGAGACCTCGGGTGAGAGATCGCTCACCGGAGCTCATAATATTAATGTTTTTGTGTAGCAGTTCTCAACGCCTAATGTATATCATTTAACACAGTTTTGTTTTGTATAGGAGTATGTTCTCAGCATCGGAAATTCCTGGTGTTTCTTTCAAAGTGTGTCGTAGTATGGTATGGTGCATAGTCAATCCTCATCCATATTGTTTGGGTTTGTATCCCTAAGTATACCCTTTTTTAGGGGAGGTTGTGTCTGTGTGGGTGGTCCTTGCACCATGAACTAGTGTGTGCTCATCCATTTTGTCAGGGTTAGTATCCTTAAGTGTACCCTTTTCTAGGGGTGGTGGCTTCTGTGTGGGTAGTCCATGCCCCATGTAGTAGTGTATGCAGTTAGTGTTTGTGGGTAGTCCATGCCCCATCATTTGTCCCAGGATTATTGTATTTAACCTGCGGTGTACCCTAGTCTGGGGATGTTAGTGTTTGAGGGTAGTCCATGCCCATCTCTTGTCCCAGGGTTATAGTCTTTACTCTGCGCTGTACCCTCTCCTGGGGACATTGGTATCAGTGGGTAGTCCATACCCATGGTTGGTTGTTTGGGGGTGTTAATGGGTAGTTCATGCCCATAGTTTGTTCCATGAGTATTAATGGCTAGTCCATGCCCCTTTCCCAGAGATATTTTACTTACTCTGCGGTGTACCCTATTCAGGGGAAGTTGTGAGTTTTTGGGTAGTCAATGCCATTTCCCAGAGACATTTTACTTACTCTGCGGTGTACCCTATTCAGGGGAAGTTGTGAGTTTTTGGGTAGTCAATGCCATTTCCCAGAGACATTTTGCTTACTCTGTGGTGTACCCTGTTCAAGGGAGGTTGTGAGTTGGGTAGTCCATGCCCATGCTGTCCTACAGCGTACCCTCTTCAAGGGAGGTTCAGTGTCTAGGAGTAGTCCATTCTCCTTATTATGCGCTGTCCCTTGTTTTATTTGGTGGAGATTGTTTGTACACCATGTTTTTGTCTGAATCTGCCTTCTTGCGGCTACTGGCCAGGGCCTCTTTTAGGTAAGATTTTGAGTAGTGTTTTTGTCATACATTTGGTGTATACATATCTTCATCAGGGGTAGTTTTATTTTTTCACTTTGAGGAATTTTTGTCAGAGAGATTTACTCTCTAGTGATGCTTTAAGAAAGTTCAACTTTCTGTCTCTCAATGATCTTGTTTGTATTCATTGTGAGCGTTAGCAGTTAACTTAACTATTAGTCTTGGTTTTGTTTCAAAACCTTACTCTTTTGTTAAGGGAAGAGGATGTGGCATATTATATCATAATGCTGATTCTTTGTTCTCTTCTCTCCAAATAATACCTTATGCTAAAGTCGTCTTTTGTTGTACACTACTAATAATTTTGGTTCTTCTAAATTGTGTACTTCCTTACTATTTGGGGCATATTAGGTATTATTGTTGATTATTCCTTTGTTCTGCTATTACTC
This sequence comes from Lissotriton helveticus, assembly GCF_964261635.1. NCBI lineage: Eukaryota > Metazoa > Chordata > Amphibia > Caudata > Salamandridae > Lissotriton > Lissotriton helveticus. The sequence continues at coordinate 756,721,765 of NC_136063.1, read as the reverse complement.
CATAAAGAGAGAGGATGTGTAGTAAATACTATCTTCACTGTTCCTCTCTGGCTAGACAATACTATTATACTTATGACATCATAGAATGCCAGAGTGTCTCTCTAGCTGACTGTACCTTTCTATTACCTATTGTGGCAGTTGGTCATCTGAGGCTGAGCTACCAACAGCGAGCTCCTGGTGGGGTTTACCTTATAACTTAACTTATCTGTCTAACCTGGAAGGAACCTGCAATAAAGGATCTTAACTAATCAAGTGGACTCTGCATCATCCTTTACCACAACCTTGTCTCTTTTGGGCTAATTTGGCATACACGTCCTTTGGCCATGTGAAATGTGGGATTACACGGAGCAACATGCAGGTGACTACACTGTTTTGTAAACGTATCCATTGCAATTGTCTGAGGCTTCAACATTGGTCTCCCCTGCTGCACGTGTGTTTAGCATTATTTTCAAACAGCAGTATTGATCCAGACCTGCCTCTTCAAAGATATATGTATGTTACACACAGAGCACATATCATATTACAGTTAATGTGCAGACACATGTCAGACAATTACAGCACTCATGATGCTAAACTAAATACATCTGTTGGAAAATGGTGAGTATCACATTAACCTTGGACTACTGAACATACACATATCCCAAGTGAAACATGTCACATACAGGGATTGACACACCTGCCCGTCATCTGTAATGGTGTTTACTCAGAAATTGCCCATGATGTGTTGTCTAACCAGACATACGAGCCATCAGAGGCTGAGCAGGCTGAGTGAGGGAAACAATCATTACATACCTATTACATAGACCTAGCAAACACTCACCCCCTTCTTGCTGCTGTCTGTCCTTCAACTGAACATCAAGGTCAGGGAAGACCTCCGGCAGTATCCTCAGCATGTGGGGGGTCAGTGTCCGTTGGCCACCCCTCCTGCGAGGAGGTGACAGTTTCAGCTGGACCCTTGCGATCTTCCAGGTCCAGCCCTGGAGGTCCTGCCACCTCTTCTGGCAGTGGTGGCGATGGCGTTGGTAGGCCCCTACTGATCGCACAGCACAGGTGATGGTCAGCCAAATCTCTCCCTTCTGCTGGAAGTTAACCTGAAAGGATGACATGGTGATAACTCATTACTCCATCTGCAACATCTTATGCTTCACACACATGGACATATGACTCATGGTCAGACTGGCATTTCCTGTGTAAAGGGAAGACAAGTATCTTAATGGACAGTTGTCCTGTGTGAAAGCCTCCCTGAGGAACATGAGAACAGGGCAGGGAAGACTGACCCACAACACACAGTACCACACAGGTACTCATAGTACGGCCCGCGGGCTGGCAGCGGCCCGGCAAGCCTTCCTTGGCGGCCCGCGGACCTTGCAGACATTGTACCTGTGTTTTTAGCAAAGAAATGTGAAGAGTGTCAGCAAACACTGCTGCAGCAGCGTGGACTCTGAGACACTCTGCTCAATGGTAGTCGGGCGATTCACAACAAAGCCTCATTAACAAGTAAATGGTCTTTCAAAGACCTGTGAAGTACTCGGTGGGGCTGTGTGTGTGCCCAGGAAGCTGGGTTGAGGTGACAGATGGTGACAGATAGAGGGAGATGGAGATAGGAAGACCGAGGGAGGGAGATAGAGGGGGGGGAATGCAACAGGCAGAGGGGGGGAAACAGAGGGAGGGAGACAGGGACAGACAGAGATAGGGACATTCAGACAGGCAGATAGAGGCAGAGACTGAGACAGACAGAGAGGGATGTGGAGGGAGACAGAGAGAGGAAGACAGAGGGACGGACACAGAGGGAGGGAGACAGAGGGAGGGAGAGGGCGACAGACAGAGGGAGACAGACAGAGGGAGGGAGACAGGGACACATAGGGACAGACAGAGACAGGGACAGTCAGACAGATAGAGGCAGAGACAGGGACAGACAGATAGACGCAGAGACTGAGACAGACTGAGACAGAGAGGGAGACGGAGGGAGACAGGGAGAAGGAGACAGAGGGAGAGAGAGAGAGAGAGAGAGAGAGAGAGAGAGAGAGAAAGATGTGTGTATGCCGAGTCTGGTGGCTCAGTGGATGAAGGCGTCCGCTGCATGGGCCTGTGTTCAACTTCTTGGTCACAGTTTACCTTAGCTATAGCCCCTCCACACTCCCCCACTGACCCTGCCCCGACCAGTGTGGCCCTCAGCCACAAACCACACTGTAGATTTGGCCCCCGAGAGAAAGTTTGTGAGAACCCATTGTTAGACCTGTCTGGATTTTTTGCGCAGTCCCTCCTCATTATTATTTATTTTGTCCCCTTTTTGCCCCTCATATCCTTAATATTTTTCTGTCTACTATTTTTTTAGGTGTTGGTCAAGGGGATAGGTGTTCTTTTTCCCCCCATAATCTTTTACCTCAGGCCCTGAGGCCTGTTCTGACAGGAAAGTTGGCACTACCTAAAATGGTGGCCACCAACTGCTCTAACTGTCACACCCAGAACTTGGCCATAGCCTAGCATAGGGCATTCTAGAACCTTCTGGTCCACTCTGGACCACTGAAGGGCAGCCTATATAAGGCGGAATGCGGGGCAGCCATTTTGTCTACCTGTGGAAGTCAGCTGGAGGACAGGCTGTAGCCAAGGGTGGGAGAGGTTAGACATAGGGTTGACCTCCTAGATAGGGAAGCTGCCTTGGGTTGTCACCTCATTATCCCCTTTTGGGTTACTTGTCCTGACCCCGCTGTGAAGGGTTACTGGAGACCCTGGGCGCCTAGCTTGCCCCTTGTCCAAACTAAACAGGGGAAGTCCAAGGAGAAGGAGACTGCAGTGCTGCGGTGCGCAGTCCTCTGCCCAGTGGGAGGATCGGAACTAAAGAAGACTCCTGAACCTGTCATCCGTCCAGTAAGGTGGGCTGGGGTTCCAGTGCCTTAAAAGTGCACAGTGACTGTCTACTGAGGAAGCCCCCCCTTGATTCCCTCCTCCCTTCTGAGGATAGGAAGAAAGCTGGTGGCCTGGGTAGCGCTGTACACCCCTTACCTGTGGCAGGACTGCTAGTGAGCCGATCTCCCTCTGAACGCTAAGGTGGTGAAGTGTGAAGGAAAGTCTCATCCCAGCTGAGGAGTCCTGAGCGCTTCTGCCGTGATTGGGACCCCGGGGGCCCTCCCGCGCTGTAATTACATTGTTGGGGAGTGACCCGGTTGCCAGGGAAGAGCCAGAGCGAGACGCTGCAAAAAGGCGCCTTCGCGCATGCCCAAAGCGGGTTCATCGTCTCTTCAGGAAGGGCCTAGGGTCGGGCAGGTCCGTGAGTAGCGTTTTCCTTCCTGAGAGCGGGTGCGAGCGCTTCCGCGCATGACGAGGAGATCAGTGGCCCCGCCGATCATCGTGAGGAAGAGCATCGGAGCGAGCGCTTCAGCGCATGCCCGCGGGAGCAGAGACCCCGCCGAGCAACGTGAGGAGCCGGCTGCAGCCAGAGTGAGTGTCTCCCTGCTCCCATGCTCGCGCGCCACGCAGAGGAGCTGGCCGAGTAGGGAGAGGGAGTTGAGAGACTCGGCTGTTTTTGGGGGCATTGGGAAATCGGCCCTGTTCTCCGCTTGAGCGCCCGGCAGAGGAGCTGGCCCGAGCGAGGAGAGAGCAGGGGAGCTTCCAGGGAGCCTTCGCCCCAGTTAAGTGATTGACCACCTCGGTGGTGTACTCAGCCTCCCCCCCCCTTTCTCATCTTGCTGCTGAACACAGAGAAGAACTTAACCACGCGGTGGAAACAAGTAAGGAGTGGAAAAGCAGGGGGAGTGGCGCTAGTGCCTACAAAGGAGAGAATTAGATACTGGTCAGTCAATCCCTGCTAAACACAGGTTGGGGAATAGCATAAGGAAAGCAGATCTGGCCAATGTGGTGAACTTATTAACTGTACTGTTATCAATAACAAGTAAAATAAGTAAATATCCCTGAAAGTGGAGCTACTGTTTATATGTTATCTGGATGTAATGAGAGAATACTACTGATGTGGAATTTTTTATGACAGTTAACACTGCTGAAAAGTACCCTATTAATTCCATGAAATCTGCATGTACTTAAATTGAGTGGTAGTTTTCTCTCCCAAGGTTCTAGCAGATTATTATTTCACCTGTGTGATTATAAAGTAATGAACTGTGAATCCTAGAGTAAAAAGTGTAAGAGTACTGACAAGTTAAATGATTAATTGCTTAGCAGTTTAAGTGATATAAGTGCTGATACAAAAGTGACCTGCAATGTTCTAAGTTATATTTATATATTTTGAGGATAAGGAGAATATTATTTTTATAAAGCAGCTCGTATTTTTCTACAGTTTTGGTGTAGTGTTTTCTTTTGAGTGCTATTGCGTGGAATTACTTTTGGGTGATCTGCAACCTTAACACTGTGCCTCTGAAATGTTTGTCTTGCCCTAGGCCAGGCTACCCCAGTTCCAACATTTGGTGCCTAGCGGTGGGATTACTGACTTGGTTGCAGCTATTCACTAGTAATTTAACGCAATACACTAAACCTACACCAGGAGTTTTCTCCTTGCGGCCCTCCTAATTTACATTTTGGTTTTTTCTAAATTTATTTCTGGTGGTGGGTGGAGGTTGACCCTAGGACACTTTTGGTTTCCTCCTGTGTGAAAAGTTTATACTCTAGCAAAAATGGAGATAAATGTGGAAGAGCTGGATAACTATACTGTGACCCAACTAAAGGACTGGTGTCAGCAGCAAGGTGTGTTTTTCAACAAGGGTGCCAAGAAAGGCGAGCTGCAGACAAGCATACGGGCATGGGTGGAGGCTCATTCCGGGGAGGTACCAGTGTCAGAAGGGAGTGACAGGGACACTGTCGTTGAGACTGCCATGCTGTACCAAGGGGAGGGGGGAAATCTACTGACAGGTTCCAAGACACCTCCCAGGGCGGGCAGCAGCGTCTCGGAGAAGGGTTTAACTGAAGCTGAGCTAGAAGATAGGAGGGAGGAGAGGAGAATGAGGCTGGAGTTAGCTAAGATGGATATGCAAAGGGAGGAAAGGAGGTTAGCTCATGAGCGAACCCTCAAGGAGATGGACCCACAGGTCCTGATACGAAGGCCTCCCACTCCAGACAATGGTGGCAGCGAAAAGAAAGTAGACACCAGGGAATCCAGACCCTACTTACCTAAAGATGTCATCGCTAGTTATACCTCAGGTGATGACATTGCCAAATGGTTAGCCGCCTATGAAGTTTCTTTAAGGGCTCACGGGATCCTAGAGACTCACTGGGGAGGTGGGCTGTACAAATACATGCCACCTGCTGGCAGAGACACTTTGTTGGCTCTGGAGCAGAATGAGCAAACCCACTACCCTGCCATGAAGGTGGCACTGGTGAAAAAGTTTGGACTTACCCCTGAAAGGTACAGACAAAAATTCAGGGGAAGTCACAAAATGAGTAACCAGAATTGGGTAGACTTTCTAGACTACGCCAAGAAAGCTTTAGAGGGTTGGGTCAAGGGCAGCGAGGTAAAAGATTATGAGGGGCTGTACAATCTATTTTTGAAAGAACATCTCCTCGAGAAATGCTTTCCCGAGTTGCGCCAACACCTGGTGGACAGCAAGCTGACCGATCCCCGGAAGCTTGCAGAGGAGGCGGACACTTGGGCAAGTACCCGGGTGTCCTCCAAGGGGACTGGAGGGGATTCTCAAAAAGCCGGACAGGGCGCCCCCCAGAAGAAAGAGGGAGGAGACAAAAAGAAGGAGTTCTCCAAAGGTCCCCAAAATAATTTCCAAGGTAAGGGAGCAGGTTTCACCCCTAGGGCAAACCCACCCAGAAACCCTAATCCTGGCCAAAGCCAGCAGCCAAGGGTTCTCCACTGTTTTGAATGCGGTGGTGTTGGACATTATAAGGGAGATGTCAAATGCCCAAAGAGACCACCCCCTCCCTCCGGAGGAAAGTCACCGGGAGTAGCTAGTGTAGCGCTCGGGGAGGAGTTGCCCTTAGATAAGGGGGGTGAGTGGGCGGGTGTCACCTTAGTGTCCCTGGGAGAACGGGAGATGGTGCCAAAGATCCAGGTGCCCCCAAATACTATTAAGTATGGGCAATGGGTTACCATCAATGGCCAAAGAGGGGAGGCTCTGAGAGACACAGGAGCCAGTATGACTATGGTAAGAAGTCAACTGGTGTCTCCAGAGCAGGTTGTTCCTAATGTACTCCACCCCGCCGCGATGGCTGACGGCAGAATGGGCCACTATCCAGTGGCTGAGGTTCCCTTTGAGTGGGAAGGGGTTGCAGGTTCACTTCGAGTTGCCGTAAGCCCTGCCGTGCCAGTTGATTGTCTGTTGGGGAATGACATGGAGCACAACACTTGGAGAGAGGTGGAATACCGGACGCATTCTGCGATGCTGGGTACACCTGACTGGGCCTGTGTAAGCACACGGTCTGCGACTGCCCGGAGAGGGAGTTCGCCTGGGTTGGAGCCTGGAACAATGGCCCAACCCGCTGCCAAAAAGGGTCAGAAACGGAGACAGGGACAGCCTGCTCCGGCTTCCACGCCCCATGTGACAGATCGGCCACCTGCAGTGGTAGGCCAGGAGTCCGTGGAGGGGGAAGTAGACTCTCTGGAGGATTTTCCCATCCCTGCTGAATGGCATGTGGAGGGAGGTCCTACCAGAGAGGAATTCTGTAAGGGGCAGAGGGAGTGCCCTACCCTTGAGGGACTGAGGCGTCAGGCTGAAGCCCAGGCAGCAGGTGATGCTACGGGACACCACCATATTTACTGGGAGGATGGCCTCCTCTACAGTGAACCCAAGATACCTCTACCTGGCTCATCAAGAGCCTTGGTGGTCCCGCAGCAATACCGAGCCTTTCTGCTGGAATTGGCTCATGCGATACCACTGGCAGGACACTTAGGCCAGGACAAGACCTTTGCACGGCTTGTCCTCCACTTTTACTGGCCTCAGATGAAAGTGGCGTCCAACACATACTGTAGGACATGTGTATCCTGCCAGGCCAGTGGGAAGACAGGGGTGAAGCTAAAGGCTCCCCTGGAACCACTTCCTGTCGTTAGCACCCCCTTTGAAAGGGTGGGCATCGACATTGTAGGGCCATTGGATCCACCAACAACAGCTGGTCACAGGTTCATCCTGGTTCTGGTGGATCATGCCACACGGTACCCAGAGGCCATCCCTCTGAGGACTGTTACTGCACCTGTGGTAGCTAGGGCCCTGATGGGAATCTTTACTAGGGTAGGATTCCCGAAGGAGGTTGTGTCTGACAGGGGGACTAACTTCCTGTCTGCTTACATGCGGACCATGTGGAAGGAGTGTGGGGTGACCTACCGGTTCACCACTCCCTATCACCCCCAGTCCAATGGACTGGTTGAGAGGTTCAATAAGACCCTGAAGGGCATGATAAGAAGTCTGCCAGAGAGCTTATGGAGGAAGTGGGACATCCTCCTACCTTGCTTACTGTTCTCCTACAGAGAGGTGCCACAGAAAGGAGTGGGCTTTAGCCCATTCGAATTGCTGCATGGGCACCCAGTGCGTGGGCCTCTCAGTCTGGTGAAGGAAGGATGGGAGAAGTCTCCCAGAAAACCTCCCCAGGATGTGGTGAGCTACATGCTGGCCTTCAGAAGCCAGATGGCCAAGTTGTGGAAGCAGGCTGCTGACAACTTGGAGGCCAGTCAGGCAGTCATGAAGGAATGGTATGATCAGAATGCTCACCCGGTGGAGTTGGAGCCTGGCCAGAAAGTTTGGGTGATGGAACCTGGAGAGCTAAGTGCCCTTCAGGATCGTTGGACAGGCCCCTTTGAGGTGTTGGAGAAAAAGGGTAAGGCCACTTACTTGGTGGATCTTAAGACCCCGAGGCAGCCCCTACGGGTGCTGCATGCCAATCGCCTCAAACCCCACCATGAGAGGCCAGAGGTCATCCTGATGATGGTGACTGATGGTGCTGAGGAAGCAGAAAGCGAGCCTCTCCCAGACCTCTTTTCATGTCAAGAGAAGGATGGGTCGGTGGAGGGAGTAATTCTCTCCCCGTCTCTCACTCCTGAGCAACGAGAGGATTGCCGACAGGTATTGGGGCAGTACTCTTCACTGTTTTCCCTTGTCCCGGGAAGAACCCACCTGTGTACCCATGATGTGGACACAGGAGACAGCCCCCCAGTGAAATCCAAGACCTATAGGCTGTCGGACAAGGTGAAGGCTAGCATCCATGGCGAAGTCGCCAAGATGTTAGAGCTAGGAGTGATAGAACCGTCCAGCAGCCCTTGGTCCAGTCCGGTGGTGCTAGTCCCAAAAGCCGCCCCACCGGGCACCACACCAGAACTGAGGTTCTGTGTGGATTACCGAGGACTGAACTCAGTTACCAAAACTGATGCTCATCCAATCCCCAGGGCGGATGAGTTGATTGACCGGCTAGGAGCTGCCCAATACCTAAGTACCTTTGACCTCACTTCAGGGTACTGGCAGATCTCCTTGACAGATGGAGCAAAGGAAAGGTCAGCCTTCTCCACGCCTGAGGGACACTTCCAGTTCTGTGTGATGCCCTTTGGTCTCAAGAACGCTCCTGCCACATTTCAGCGACTGGTGAACCAGGTCCTCTCTGGAATGGAGGGTTTCTCGGCTGCTTACCTGGATGACATTGCTGTCTTCAGTAGCAGTTGGGAGGACCACTTGCAACATTTGCAAGCAGTTCTCCAGGCGCTGAAACAAGCTGGATTGACCATCAAAGCCAGTAAATGCCAGATTGGGCAGGGGTCGGTTGTGTACCTTGGACACTTGGTGGGTAGGGGGTCAGTGCAGCCCCTGCAGGCAAAAATTGAGGCAATCATGGCCTGGGAACCCCCCAAGACACAAACTGAGGTCCGAGCTTTTCTGGGCCTCACAGGTTACTACCGTCGCTTTGTGAAGGGGTATGGCACTATTGTAGCGCCCCTCACAGAGCTCACCTCAAGGAAACAACCTCGACGGGTAGTTTGGACAAAGGCTTGTCAGCAAGCCTTTGAAAAGTTGAAGCAGGCAATATGTGAAGCACCGGTCCTGAAGGCTCCCAATTTCTCCAAGGAGTTTATTGTGCAAACAGATGCATCCGAACATGGCATTGGGGCAGTGTTATCGCAACTAAATGAAGAGGGCCTGGATCAGCCTGTAGTCTTCTTATCCAGGAGACTGCTTCCCCGGGAACAGAAGTGGAGTGCAATTGAGAGGGAAGCTTTTGTGGTGGTGTGGGCTCTGAAGAAGCTGCGGCCATACCTCTTTGGCTCGCACTTCCTAGTGCAGACTGACCACCGTCCCCTTCGTTGGCTGATGCAAATGAAGGGGGAAAATCCCAAGCTGTTGAGGTGGTCCATCTCCCTACAGGGAATGGACTTCCGGGTGGAACATCGGCCTGGAGTGGACCACGCCAATGCAGACGGTCTCTCCAGGTATTTCCGCCTTAGTGATGAGGACTCCCAAGGGGTTGGGTAGTTCTCCCCACTTTCAGCTGGGGGGGACGCGTGTTAGACCTGTCTGGATTTTTTGCGCAGTCCCTCCTCATTATTATTTATTTTGTCCCCTTTTTGCCCCTCATATCCTTAATATTTTTCTGTCTACTATTTTTTTAGGTGTTGGTCAAGGGGATAGGTGTTCCTTTTCCCCCCATAATCTTTTACCTCAGGCCCTGAGGCCTGTTCTGACAGGAAAGTTGGCACTACCTAAAATGGTGGCCACCAACTGCTCTAACTGTCACACCCAGAACTTGGCCATAGCCTAGCATAGGGCATTCTAGAACCTTCTGGTCCACTCTGGACCACTGAAGGGCAGCCTATATAAGGCGGAATGCGGGGCAGCCATTTTGTCTACCTGTGGAAGTCAGCTGGAGGACAGGCTGTAGCCAAGGGTGGGAGAGGTTAGACATAGGGTTGACCTCCTAGATAGGGAAGCTGCCTTGGGTTGTCACCTCATTATCCCCTTTTGGGTTACTTGTCCTGACCCCGCTGTGAAGGGTTACTGGAGACCCTGGGCGCCTAGCTTGCCCCTTGTCCAAACTAAACAGGGGAAGTCCAAGGAGAAGGAGACTGCAGTGCTGCGGTGCGCAGTCCTCTGCCCAGTGGGAGGATCGGAACTAAAGAAGACTCCTGAACCTGTCATCCGTCCAGTAAGGTGGGCTGGGGTTCCAGTGCCTTAAAAGTGCACAGTGACTGTCTACTGAGGAAGCCCCCCCTTGATTCCCTCCTCCCTTCTGAGGATAGGAAGAAAGCTGGTGGCCTGGGTAGCGCTGTACACCCCTTACCTGTGGCAGGACTGCTAGTGAGCCGATCTCCCTCTGAACGCTAAGGTGGTGAAGTGTGAAGGAAAGTCTCATCCCAGCTGAGGAGTCCTGAGCGCTTCTGCCGTGATTGGGACCCCGGGGGCCCTCCCGCGCTGTAATTACATTGTTGGGGAGTGACCCGGTTGCCAGGGAAGAGCCAGAGCGAGACGCTGCAAAAAGGCGCCTTCGCGCATGCCCAAAGCGGGTTCATCGTCTCTTCAGGAAGGGCCTAGGGTCGGGCAGGTCCGTGAGTAGCGTTTTCCTTCCTGAGAGCGGGTGCGAGCGCTTCCGCGCATGACGAGGAGATCAGTGGCCCCGCCGATCATCGTGAGGAGGAGCATCGGAGCGAGCGCTTCAGCGCATGCCCGCGGGAGCAGAGACCCCGCCGAGCAACGTGAGGAGCCGGCTGCAGCCAGAGTGAGTGTCTCCCTGCTCCCCTGCTCGCGCGCCACGCAGAGGAGCTGGCCGAGTAGGGAGAGGGAGTTGAGAGACTCGGCTGTTTTTGGGGGCATTGGGAAATCGGCCCTGTTCTCCGCTTGAGCGCCCGGCAGAGGAGCTGGCCCGAGCGAGGAGAGAGCAGGGGAGCTTCCAGGGAGCCTTCACCCCAGTTAAGTGATTGACCACCTCGGTGGTGTACTCAGCCCCCCCCCCCCTTTCTCATCTTGCTGCTGAACACAGAGAAGAACTTAACCACGCGGTGGAAACAAGTAAGGAGTGGAAAAGCAGGGGGAGTGGCGCTAGTGCCTACAAAGGAGAGAATTAGATACTGGTCAGTCAATCCCTGCTAAACACAGGTTGGGGAATAGCATAAGGAAAGCAGATCTGGCCAATGTGGTGAACTTATTAACTGTACTGTTATCAATAACAAGTAAAATAAGTAAATATCCCTGAAAGTGGAGCTACTGTTTATATGTTATCTGGATGTAATGAGAGAATACTACTGATGTGGAATTTTTTATGACAGTTAACACTGCTGAAAAGTACCCTATTAATTCCATGAAATCTGCATGTACTTAAATTGAGTGGTAGTTTTCTCTCCCAAGGTTCTAGCAGATTATTATTTCACCTGTGTGATTATAAAGTAATGAACTGTGAATCCTAGAGTAAAAAGTGTAAGAGTACTGACAAATTAAATGATTAATTGCTTAGCAGTTTAAGTGATATAAGTGCTGATACAAAAGTGACCTGCAATGTTCTAAGTTATATTTATATATTTTGAGGATAAGGAGAATATTATTTTTATAAAGCAGCTCGTATTTTTCTACAGTTTTGGTGTAGTGTTTTCTTTTGAGTGCTATTGCGTGGAATTACTTTTGGGTGATCTGCAACCTTAACACTGTGCCTCTGAAATGTTTGTCTTGCCCTAGGCCAGGCTACCCCAGTTCCAACACCCATGCACTACCACATCACTTTACCTCTCCTGTGCATATCTACCTACACACTGTAAAACATACTACCTGCATGCCCTTGGGTTCACAGTGGTCGAGGGCCAGTTTCTAGACATATTTTTTACATGCAGTGTAACAACACTCACCTACTCTGCTGTTGTGCTATACAGTTTGCTGTAGTTCAGGAGTAGGCTGTCCAGCAGGGCCTGGTTCTCCTCTTCTGTAAATACAGGAGACCTCTCCACAGAATGTGCCATGGTGACTACAATAGGATGCATAAACTGCAGTAGAGAGGTGTAGATCTGCAGTCAGTAGCAGCTAGTGCAGGCAAGTGATAAATGTTGTTAGCACACTGACTTGTATCTGGGCAGCAGAGGCGGACTCAGTTCCATGCCTCAAAAGCAATAGGTCCGAGTTGTTCAACAGCTAAGGAATGCTAACGGCTCGGCCTGGGTGTACATCTCACGTCCATGCTATACTCACCTGCGTCAAACATCATAGTATGGGGCTTGCAATCTGTCTGCCCGCTCGGTCAGGATGTGGAAGATGCGTCCATGCAATAGTCAACCGAGTCCGACACCGTAGTATTGAGCATGCAATCTGTCTGCCTGGCTCGGTCAGGAAGTGGCAGGCGCGTCCATGCAATAGTCACCCGCATCACACAACACTGTTCTGGGCATGAAATCTGTCTGCCTGTCTCAGTCAGGATGTGGCAGACGCGTCCATGCAATAGTCACCCGCATCGAACACTGTAGTATTGAGCATGCAATCTGTCTGCCCGGCTCGGTCAGGATGTGGCAGAAGCGTCCATGCAATAGTCACCCGCGCCGCACAACACTGTTCAGGGCATGCAATCTGTCTGCCCGGCTCGGTCAAGATGTGGCAGACACGTCGATGCAATAGTCACCCGTGTTGCACGACACTGTTCTGGGCATGCAATCTTTCTGCCCGGCTCGGTCAGGATGTGGCAGACGCGTCCTTTCAATGACCGCTCATCATGTCAGATGGTACATGTAAGATCAATGGCATTCTGTATGCCCTGTGTGGATAGAGTTAAGCACATGTAAAATGGGACACAGATAAAAGACATGACTACTCACATTATGATACTATCTTACAGTACAACTTTTGCATTGTTTGTGGTGAACATAACAAGTCTGAGTGACTCATTCACAGATCATCCTCCTATGCTTGGCCACTGTCCCAGGGGCTCATTGTGTTAACACAGGATACACCGACACGTAAGCACACCATCATCTGATCATGATTAAAAGTACCATGTGTTAATTCTTTTGGACTGTGTACACAATATGTGAGATTTGTACTACGCAAAATGTACTTGTGAGAGTTGTCACAGTCCTTTAGATTTTTCACATCGTGTCATTGTCATGTGAGTTGCTTTAGTGTCTCTGTGTCACTGAATTGCATGTATGCATAGTAAAATAGTTATGTGCTATACATCATCATTGTTCTGTGTCTGTGATAGGACAGGTAGGTCATACATCACATCATGACAATGTCCACACCATGACAGTGTTGTGCATGGTCACAATCTGTCTGTATGTAGTGTTGTTACTAGGTTGCCATACCTTTTTCATTTATGTGTACCTTCATTAAATGTGCTAGTTGAGCTATGACTCTCAGTCTGATACATTAGTGTGTGTGTGTGTGTTGTGTCTGTCACGATTGAGCACATGGAGAGTGTCTGACAACTGTGATTAGTCATAGTAAAACACTGTATTATTAGTTGTACATGACATAATTGAGTGTATGTCCAGGTTCACAAGGTCGTCAATTAATGATTAGCTCAACTTCTCACATCTGACTACACTGTGTCTTCATTCCAATTGTAAGGCAATATGTTAATTCATTGTTACATGAATCTATTTTAGATAGTAATATGTGTACATACTTTGTCACATGTTCTGCAGAAGCCCAAATGTCCACAGACCCTTCCCTGATCTTGCAACAATGGTGCAACGTGAGTGCATGAGGAAATACAGGTTCACGAGGGGATTAATTACTGAATTGACAGACCAGTTATCACCACACTTGCAACCTGGACGCACATATCCCTTCGCCCTGACCCCCAAGGTGAAGGTGATGGCGGCACTACAGTTTTTTGCCACAGGATCATTCCAGTTTACTGTGGCTGATGCTGGTGGCATGTCCCAGACGATGTGTAGTCGAGTACTCGGGGGATGTGTGTGAGGCCATATTGAGGTTCCTCAACCTGTACATAGAGTTTTCTACCCCGCCACAGTTCCGTGCCATTAAAGAGGATTTCTATGCCCTGGGCCACATGCCACATGTGATTGGATCAATTGATGGGACACATGTGAGTTTGGGTGGACCGCAAGTCCATGAACAGGATTACAGGAATCGTAAACACTTTCATTATATCAATGCCCTTGTGGTATGTCTTGCAGACCAGATAATCTCCCATGTATGTGTGCGTTTTCCGGGATCTGCACACTACACATACATTATGAGTATGAGTCGGATACCACAAATGATGTCACAGATCAGGAATGAGCGTGCCTGGGTAGTAGGTGAGCCATGTTGTCAGATTCTGTGGTGTGTTCATTGTCTGTCATGTTGTACCCTGTTAAGGCTCAGATTGTCATCTCCATTTGATGAATGTAGGTGACTCTGGATACCTCAACTTGCCCTGGTTGCTGCCACCACTCAGGAACCCAGTCACACCAGCTGATGTACGTTACAACGGGGCACATGGCGAGTGATTGAGGGCACATTTGGGCTGCTGAAGGACCAGATTTCGCTGCCCGGACCGTACATGAGGTGCCCTTCAATATTCTCCAGTGAAGGTGTTCAAGATAATAATAATAGCTCGATGCATGCTTCACAACAAGGCTGTGAGGAATAAACTCCGGATCATCCAGGATGACAGGGACCAACAGCCTCCATCATGGAAGGATCCGGACCTGGGGCACGTTGCCAGTGACGAGGAGGTGTGGGTTGATGTCAGGAGACAGCTCAATAACAACTTTTTTCACATGAGTGTAAGTATACCAAGATGTTTGGTTATGTCAATCCACAGCTTGATGTGTGTATGTCTAACTAAATGTTGTGAAACATGTGTGTGTATGCTAATTTACAGGATCATTGTTGTTGTACAGTGCATGTTAAGTTCTGATGGGCACCACTACATTGTTGTGATAACTCCTAGCTTGTGTTTAGTTGTTACAATGGCCAATTGTGAGTCAATAATTGGATATGTCATTAGGCTAAGTTGGATTTCAAATTGTACTATGTCTCTCCTTCACAGGCTCCTTTAGATTGTTTGTGGATGCGCACAATGCTGTACCAACATGGAATTGGTATTTGGAACAGTACTTTCTGACAGACAATGTTTTTGGTCAGTGATACAATTTAGTTAGTGCATATGAATACTTGGAAATGTAATCATTTATGGTTTGTGTTGAGCATTGCTTGTGCCTGTGCAATACAACTGTTACACATCTTGGTTTTTTGTATTGTCATTTTTTACACATGCTACAATGGTTTTTGATCATGTTTTCTGGCATGTAAAAATGTCATGGGGCAATGTTAATTGTCTGTGTGGTTCATTGTTTAGATTTGACAACAGTGTGTGCAATGTTTGAATGTTTGCTCAGTTTTTTATTAGTAAAATTGATAAGATTTATCAAGATATTTCCAGTCAAACCAGTAGTAATATTCCCTCAGTTCTTGCCGCTAATTTGGAGGGCACTAACTCGCCCTCTGCTCCCACCTCTGGCTCATTGCTGGTATGGCCTGAACTGCTCCCTGCTGTTCTTCTTGAAATCCTAAGCAAGGTAAAATCTGGTTCCCCACTGATCCCCTGCCCATCCCTATCCTTCGGCTGTTGGACTTCCCTCAGCTTTCCTCGATTTGTACTACTCTTAACCTTTCCCTAGAGACTGCTACTGTTCCGGCCAGTTGGAAGCATGCAATGGTTACGCCATTGCTGAGAAGCCCACTGCTGACCCTCTGGTTCTCTCCAATTTCCGTCCCATCTCCCTGTTACCTGCCTTTTCAAAAGTCTTGGAAAGACACATTCACCATCATCTGACCCAGTTTATTACCATCAACAATTTACTGCATCCTTCCCAGTCAGGCTTTCGCCCAGGTTTCTCAACAGAAACCACGCTTCTTGGCGTCACAGAGAACCTTCGGTCCTTACTAGACAGAGGCGAGACTGCCGCACTGATACTACTTGATCTCAGTGCGGAGTTTGACACTGTCTCGCATAAAATCCTTCTTGAATCCCTAGCCGCCATGGGCATTGGGGGTTTAGTTCTTGACTGGTTGACCTCCTTTTTAGCTGACCGTTCGTTTCAAATTTTTTCCCATACAGCTACCTCTAAAACCTATCCCTTACCTCACGGCGTGCCTCAGGGTTCTATTCTTAGTCCCTTACTTTTCAACCTTTATGTTACTCCCCTGGCCCATATCGCCGACAGTGTCGGGTTAACCTTGTTCACTTATGCCGTCGATTCACAGGTTATTTTCTCCCTCTCTCAATCTGACAAAGCCTCCACCTCCCTCCTTCAGTTTGGACTTGGGAAAATCGCCAAGTGGATGAATCAAAATCTTCTCAAACTGAATGGAGGGAAGAAGGAAGTCCTTGTCCTTGGACACAAACAAGACCTCTGGACCTCCAGGCACTGGCCTTCGGAATTAGGCCCGCTCCCATCTCCTTCGGAGCATGTGCGCAACCTGGGGGTGATCATCGACAGGGGTCTGACAATGCAGTGTCAGGCCAGCAGAGTCTCGTCGATCTGCTTCAGTACCTTGCGCTGGTTGAGGAAGATCTTATGGATGTTGCCAATTGATACCCAGAGGTCTGTGGTGAACGCCTTGGTCACCTCCCGGTTGGACTATGGTAACATACTTTACCTGGGGGTGACCAAGGCTGTCACTCGACGCCTCCAACTAGTGCAGAACGCAGCCGCTCGTTTGCTTAGCGGCTGCCGCAAAACTGATCACGTGGCCGGTCGTCTTCGAGATCTTCACTGGCTGAGGGTGGACAGCCGAGTGAAATTCAAGGCACTCAGCTATATGTTCAAGATCAGAATGAAAACTGCTCCCAGTTACTTGCAAACCCTTGTTAATGTCCACCTTCCTACCCGCTCCCTCCGTTCCGCCTCTCAAATTTTATTTTCTGGACCCAGGTTCAGACTGTCCAGAATGGGCGGTAGGTCATTCGCCTTTATAGGGCCCAAGCTTTGGAACTCACTTCCTTTTGATATTCATTCTGAGGGGTACTACGCTCGTTTTCACAAAGCCGTTAAGACCTGGCTTTATAATCAATATGTGTGCGTTCTCTTACACCTACTGTTAGTTGTATTTCTCAGCACCTGGAAACCCTTTTCGGGTAGCTGTCGCGCTTAAGAATCTCAATAAATAAATACATAAATAAATAAAATAGTTCCATGTGCTATGTGTTTTGTGAGGAATCTGCGTGTCTATCCCTGTTATGTGACATTTCTTCACAAGATGGCAGGTGATTCCTTGACTGGTACTTATTTTCATGCTTGATTATGCTAAGTTACCCTGAGCCAAGCTGACATTTCATGTTTCTGTCTAAGATTTTAGCACACATTCTTTCTATGCTTGTTGTGCAAGATGCATTGAAGTCCACATGATATCATTTTGGTCATGTTCAAGCACAGCGCCACAGGGTTTACAATCCAAGACTCATTGTCAAGGTACATCTCATCTGCACGCATAGTTTATTCATGTCATACTATGTTTTACTTACCATAAGTGGTATACTTGCATCACATTGATGCACAGGTGATTCATCTACACAGATGGAAGTTTTCCAACTACGCACAATAGCTCTGCCGTGCATATGCTGTGACCAGTACTCCTAGTTTCTGAGGTGAGGGTTTCTCCAGTATTGGCAAAGAGTTCATCATTACTTTGATGAATATCTCGCCTTCACAGGGAAGGTGTTGATTTAAACACTGATGATGTAAACACATGACATCTTAATGATCCAATTGAGTCATGTGAAATGTATATTGTGTGCATATCATGTATTATGCTGCTGGTGCAAGGTCATATACTGCCTTGTAGGACAACAGGCAGAGCATGTGTGAGTGAGCTTGAATGTGTGCATTGCTATCTTGACTGTGAGAGTCTGATGGTACTGTGTGGTAACATCTTTGTGTATCATCTGGATGTACTTTTTGAGCTGATGAGACACTAAAGTTAGTGGTTATTTGGATTGTGTGTTCTGATGTGCAGATAATGTCCAACCCTCCTTCTACAATGAACTATTGTATTGTGCTTACTTCTGTAAGTTTTGAATCCCTACCACAGAACTCATGCACCTCATTGGAATGTTTTCTCGATTATACTGATCATGTGTTCTTCATTTGGTCCAGTGTACAATTAACAGATGACACAGTGATTGTGTGTATATGTATTTATTAATGTGCATGTGAGGAAATACAATTTCATTTAAAGGTGATTGTGCTACAACTTTTTGAATCCACAGTTAATTGGTGAGTTGGAAGTGTTGACAGAGGAAATATAGTCTGAGCAAAGTTCACAGTCTATTTGGCATTTGATCCAACTCAAAGGCTCCATCCCATGTGGGAGAGTCCAGAGACTGTCAACAAAGTCAATGATTAGCACACAATGGAGGTATCCTGCGCATTTCATCAATTCCTGGGGTGATGCATGGCCATCAGTGTCTTACTTGCCATCCTTCCTAGGACTGCCCCTCCTCTTCTTAGGAGGGGTGGAATCCTCAGAAGCAGGCTGCCGCGGTGTAGGGGACTCTATGCCAGACTCCTCATCCCTCCCTGTGGCAGTTGCTGATGTTGAGGCAACACGTGTGGAGTGCACACGGGGATTGGGGCAATGTTGGTTGTTATCTGGCGTAGGCATGTTAGTATGTCCCTATGCACCGTTGTCAGATCATCAAGTTTTGACCAGTTAAACTCCATGCGGACCATGTGTTGGTCCATTCTTTCCATGTGTTGCTTCACACGGTCCATATGGTTGTCCATCGGCCATGATGTGCAGCCTGCTGTTGTTTCATGTCCCTGAGGATCCCAACAACCTGGCCAAAATCTCCAGTGCATTCATGATACAGGTTGTAAATGCGATCTAACTTGGGGTTAGCATGATGTACGGCACCAGTTGTGGGACGTGTCCTCCCACCACGTACCCTCACACCAATCCTTACCCTACCCGCATGGAAATTACCGGCAGTTGCACGCACTGGCAGCTCCTGTTCTCCCTCATTGTTGTCAGGGCTGGTATTTCCAGTCAACTCAAGAGTGTGCTGTCGTACTGTGCTCCCAGGGTCTTCTTGGATGGGTGTTTCTGTGGGGATGCTGGGCGTCTGAATGTTAATGGATGTTGCAGGAGTGGTAGCTGGGGCAGCGAATCATACTGATGCCGCAGACTGACCCACACCGGAGGTGCCAGGTTGGTTCTCAATGCCCGAGGAGGGGTGAGAGTCATCCCCACTGGAGGACTCAGTGTCCGCCGTTGTGCTGGAGCTGTTGGTGGACTCTGACTCTGAATCCTCTTTAGCTGGTGACCTACGTTTAGGTGTGTCTGTGGGTAAAGCAGAGACACAATGTTATTAGTGTGATTTCTGATGTTATGGTGTCATACACAGACAGTTTTCACAGATTTGTTCATGATGTAGCGTATCCTTATTATTTCCACTCATCAATGGTCACAGCCAATGTGATGGTTTTTAGATGTCAATCTGGATGGGCGCACTGCCAGTATGGAAGCACTATTAGAGGTAGTATGTGGTGCAACTAGGTGAGTGGAAAACCATGTAACCACCCAATGGAGATGTCCGCAAGCTGAACACGTCCTATAGTTAATGGAGAGACGTACCCTGTGTCCGTATCCGGTGGGTTTGTAGTATGTAGAGGAGCAAAAAAGAGGTAGCTCTATGCTCACGTAATAAAATGGTTATATTTGAACGTCTTGGTGAACTCTTTTCTCCCGGCTCGCCGTGTTCCTGGTACGGTCCATACCAGGAACACGGCGAGCCGGGAGAAAAGAGTTCACCAAGACGTTCAAATATAACCATTTTATTACGTGAGCATAGAGCTACCTCTTTTTTGCTCCTCTACATACTACAAACCCACCGGATACGGAAGTTACCTGTTCAACTGAGCAAATACAATATCTCCCGGGTGATTTTAGAAGCGCATTTCGCTTAAAGAATTACAATCATTGGATAGTAGGATACTTGCTGGTCTTGGGCCCTTCCGGTCCGGAATTATCACCGGAAGAGCGACCGATTGGCTTAAGCACAGCCACCTAGAGCCCTGAAGATTCGCGTGATGCGATGAAACACGTGTCGGCTGGTTGTTGTCAAAGCACTGATAATTAAACGAAGAAACTACGATTCTTTCTTGTCATCATATATACTTGACATTACTGTTCTAATGATATCATTGTTTTTTGCTGTTGTTCCTCTGCATATTTTTCTAAATATCAGGAATTTATACATTGACTAACGTCTGCAATATCACTGAGTGTGTGCACAGGGTACGTCTCTCCACAGCCAATGTGATATTTGTTAATGTCAACTAGTGAGTGAAAAAAGATGTGCTTAACTGAGCATGTGCAGCTATGTGCATCAATGTGCATGTATTTGCTATCCTTGTATATTTGTAGTAATTGATCGTGTAGTGTCACACTGTGCATGACACATGTGTTGTTATTTCGCACATGATCATTTTTGACTATGAAATACATGCTGTGACAATTCTGATGCTTATCAGTAATTGTGCATCTGTGCTGGCCTTTGTGAATGTTTGAGACTGTAACATTGCTGAGGTGACATGCAGACTCACTCCCCTGAGTATGTGTCAGCATTTAATGACTTGACTTGGATGAATGTGTTAATGTGAACAATCTCATGTGTAGCCTCAAATGCTATTGCAACAAGTTTCTTCTGACAAATGCATTGTTAAATGGCAGTCCATTGAAACACAGATCATTATCTTGACATTCTGTTGGTGATTCCCTGACCTACAGAGTTTGTGTGCTATTTGGCATTGAGAGTCTCTGTAATTTGGCATTGAGAGTCTCTGCAATTTCACAACATGGTTGTTGTTCTGCCTGTGTTATTATAGCATTCTTTTTCAAGGTGTGCAATGTGAGAAGACATATTGGTGTCGATGGTTTTTCATCACTTTGCACACATGTGAATATCTTTCAGTTGTACTATTTGTCGCTGCATACTTTTGCACATGATCAGTTCATGTACAATCTAATTGATTTGCATGGACAGAGGAGTCTCCCAAGGATGAACAGTTGCCTCTTCATGTTCAGAGCTGTGTGGTACAGTGTGTGAATATGGTGAATTGGTCTGCGTTGACTTCTACACCAGTTTCCAATGGCAAACAGACCAGCTTGCTCATCATAGTCACAGGATCAATGACAATGAGGGTAGTATTTTTCAAAGCATGCTGCTGACACCGCTGACTGATGTTGGGAGTACAATGCAAAACACAAAATATGCTATCTTGCATTGCACCTCGCAACTACAGCGCGATGGGCATTCTCCCTGATGTGTGTTTAACTGTGTGTGTTTTGTGTTTTGAGTTGTGTCTGCCAACTAGACTGTGTGCTGTCCTACACGCATATTTGTTGCATACATAGTGCGGGCACATGTGCCTGATCTTTACCTGTCAGGGTGTGGATCGTACAGTTAAGGTTATGGTCTGTCATTGTGTGAGTAGGCCAAGACTGTCCGTCAATTTCCTTAGATTCATACATGATGCCCAAGTGTGGCCATCTTGACAGGGCATTTGCATTCACTGTCAGGGACATTATTGTGACAGGTGTGTTGTTGTGGTGTTGGGGGGGTACGACTGGTGTGTGCTGGTGGCAGTAGTCATTGCTTCCACTCCTCCTCCCACCCCGGACAAATGGGGCAGAATGTCCCATGGTTCCATGTCAGTAAGTAGAAAGTTAAATTGGAGATGTCTGATTGGGATGTCTGTGGCTGTGTATCTGAGTAAAGTTTATCATATTTGGACATGTACTCACCAGGTTCTGGTAGCCCAGCTATTCCAGTAATGGCCTCCTGTGGGATGAGGTCACGCACCTTCGCCTACCAGGATTTGAAACGCACTGGTTTATGAGCTCCACCGCCAGTCTTGTTGCTCAGGGCATGTTCCTGGAAAATGAGCCTTTTGACCCTCCTGCGGACTTTATAATACCGGTTCCAGATATCCTCCCTTGTGCGAAATGTAGGTGCGTGGGCATTCACTTTGTTGACAGTTCTTGGTTCTTTGGGCCTGGGAGGTCTGTTGGTCCAGGCTGCCAAATTACTGTGGCTCAACTCGGATGAATTAATCTATCATCACTTCCAACTCAGCAGCTAGGAACGCTGGATTCTTCGTTGGGGGAATGGTGATGGGTGGTGTTGAAGATGTATGTTTGTGTGAAGGTGTGTGAGTGTGAGTGGAGTTGTGGTTCAGTGGTGCTAGTTGTGTGAGGATTGTATTGTGGATGAGTTCTGTGTGTTTGTAGTGGTTAAATGTATTCTCAGTGGTGTGGTGTGGCCTGCTTGCATGTGTGTCTGGCTAGAAAGTGGTGTTGGTGTTCATTTGCTCACTTTATATAGTTGGAGTTGTGGATGTGTCTTAATATTTAAATCTGTCGATTGATTGGGATGGCCATGCATTTTTGGGTAGTCTTTTTTCTACTTATGTAAGTTGTTTTGACGTGACATGTGGCTTGCTTTTTGTGTATGGTACAAGTCTGTTCCATTCATTCTGGGCTATATAGCATAGTTCGCGTTCGAGTCTGTGGCATCGTGTATGTGCTTGTGTGTGTGGCATCGTTCGCATCCGAGTCTGTCACGTTTTGTATGGGCTTGGCTACATGGAGTCGTTCGCGTCTGAGTCTGTCTCATCGTGGCTGTGCTTGGGTGTGTGGCATCGTTCACGTCCGAGTCTGTAGCGTTGTGTATGTGCTTGGCTACATGGAGTCGTTTGCGTCCGAGTCTGTGGTGTTGTGGCTGTGCTTGGCTGTGTGGCATCGTTCGCATCCGAGTCTGTCGCATTGTGTATGTGCTTGGCTAGATGGAGTCATTTGAGTCTGAGTCTGTGGCGTTGTGTATGTGCTTGGGTGTGTGGCATCGTTCGCATCCCAGTATGTCGCGTCATGTATGTGCTTGGCTACATGGAGTCGTTCGCGTCCGTGTCTGTCTGGTTGTGGCTGTTCTTGGGTGTGGGGCATCATTCGTGTCTGAGTCTGTCGTGTAGTGTATGTGCTTGGCTACATGGAGTCATTTGTTTCCGAGTCTATGGCGTCGTGTATGTGCTTGGGTGTGTAGCATCATTTGCGCCTGGGTCTGTCACGTTGTGTATGTGCTTGGCTACATGGAGTCGTTCGCGTCCGAGTCTGGCTGGTGGTGGCTGTCCTTGGGTGTGGGGCATCGTTCGCGTCTGAGTCTGTCGTGTTGTGGATGTGCTTGGCTACATGGAGTAATTTGTTTCCGAGTCTGTGGCGTCGTGTATGTGCTTGGGTGTGTAGCATCGTTTGTGCCCGGGTATGTCACGTTGTGTCAGTGCTTGGCTACATGGAGTCGTTCGCATCCGAGTCTGTCTCGTCGTGGCTGTGCTTGGGTGTGGGGCATCATTCGCATCCGAATCTGTCTCATCGTGTATGTGCTTGGCTGCATGGAGTCGTTCATATCCGAGTCTGTCTCGTCGTGGCTGTGCTTGGGTGTGAGGTATCATTCGCGCCCGAGTCTGTCGCGTCGTGCATATGCTTGGCTACATGGAGTCGTTCGTGTCCGAGTCTGTGGCGTTGTGTATGTGCTGGGGTGTGTGGCATCATTTGCGTCCGAGTCTGTTGCGTCATGTATGTGCTTGGCTACAGGGAGTCGTTTGTGTCCGAGTCTATGGTGTCGTGACTGTGCTTGGTTGTGTGGCATTGTTTGCGTCCGAGTCTGTCTCGTCGTAGCTGTGGTTGGGTGTGTGGCATCGTTCGCGTCCATGTCTATCGCGTAAGGCTCCTTTCCTACTGACTTGTCCATTGATCTTTCATTTCGACCGAATCCTTTGGTGGATTTTAAATTCGCATCGTACTTGCTCATTCTGACGGCATGTACGCGATTCGGTAGAAAAAACTGACGGATCCTTGTCGGGTAAAACAAGTTTCACCGAATTGTGTGGTGATTTATTGCTTCGCATCGTACTTGCTCATTCAGACGGCGGGTGCACGATTCGGTCGGAAAAATGATGAGTACGTGTCAGGTGAAACGATTTCCTGCCGGAATCGGAATCGGCCCCAAAGGTGTTAAAGAGTGATTTGTTCTAAAACAGAATGCTAATGCTTTAATTGATGTTTTTATAGCAAAAGATTTGAATAGTGGGAAGCGCCATTTACAGTGAGAAATATGGATTTTAATGCATAACATAATAATATACATCAAAATATCTCAACAATCAAGATCGTAGTTTAAGAAATCATTGCTCAAAGGGGTCCACTGCATTTTGCTGGATAGACTCTAGTTGGCAGACTGTCAAGTCTACACTTTATTTATAATGTGTGACTTCTTCTCAATGAAATCTGTATTGCCTAGTCTCTCTTAGGCTGTCATATTTCAGCTTTCTGTAGGCTGCAACACATTTCTCTGCAGGGTGCTATTTTCGTGCCTGTTTAGTGCCAAAGAAAGTCTTCATAACTGACAACAGAAGTCTGAAATGCTTTATTAACAAAACAAAAATTAATTTTCTGTGAATCACAGATTGAGCTGACGAAGGGTTCCCTCATCAAATTGTGATTGCAGAAAGCTCGGTAAGCAATGGCAATGCACAAAGTTATGACATTTTACACATAGACTTCCACAGCAGTTACATGACATTGTAAAACAAGGAGCAAATACAGGTACCTGTGTCTCAGTCCATGAGAAAGATAGAAAACTACCTTCATATGTAACATTTTCAACAGTGTAAGCTGATTTACATGTAACTGTTGGACATACTTTCACTCTGTAGGCTGCAATACTTTGGACCTTATTAAGAGTTTGGCGGTCCTCCTGTCGGCCCACACCGCCACGCTGACAGGACGACTACCAAGCCTGTAGTGCGCCAGCCGGATTACAGGTGTAGACCATGGTGGGCAGACAGTGCTGTGGTGGTCTCATGGTGATGGGCTGTTAGGCTCATAGGAGAGTCTGACATTGCGCCCGCTACTGTGACAGTAAGTGGAGCATGTTCCTGCATGGTGTGGCATGCATGCCACACCATGCAGGAACGGGGTGCAATTACAGGGACACACAACATGAGCACCCCCCACTGCACCCCCAGGCCCAGGTCCAACAGGAGGTCGTGTTATGGACCCTTTAGTTGCCTCTCTGCCACCATTATCATATCAGGCTCATTGCCATAAAAAGGGCATTGAAAAGGTAACTCATAATATGCTCAGCTGTGTAGGCAGCAGCACCACCAGCATATGCATGCCGGTTGCAGACTGCCGGCTCAGCAGGATCCTTGATCCTGGTGAAGCTGGGGGTCTCGTGGTGGTCCGACTACCAAATTCAGAATACTGCGGGTGGACCAGCAGTGTGGCAGTGATCGGACAACCAGCACAGGTACAGCAGTCCTGAGGACCGCCATACTCGTAATAAGGCCCTTCATCTCTCTGTAGTCTATAATACGTCATCCCTCTGTTAGCTGTGCAACTTAATCTCTCTGTGTGAAATGCTTCTTAATCTCTCTGTGCATTAGTGAGTTATGGTGAAAACATGAACTCAAACTCACAATAAAGGACCCCATGCATCAAACCAAATACCGGTCGCAAACGGGCAGATTCTCAGAATCCGCCCCTTTGCAACCGGTATTTTTGCATTTGGGATGCATCATCCTAAATGCAAAAATCGCAATTTAAGGAATCTCTAAATTGCGATTGCATTTAAGGCATCCCAAATTGAGATTCCTTAAATGCAATGCATGAAAGTTAAAAAAAATAGTGATTTTGCTAATAGGAGTAGCAAATTACCATGAAGTTGAACTTTTGTGCATTTTTCAAAGTTTCATGTTGTGCACACACATGCCCGTGTATGTGCAACATATGTGCAGAGATCAATTTGAGGGGTGCAACAGGGTGTCATGTTGACACCCTTGCACCCTTGAAATTACATGAGCAATTTGCGAGTACCTACTGGTACTCGCAAATTGCTCATGCAATGTCTACTTCATTCCTATAGGCCCATAGGAATGAATGGGACAGCATTCCTTAATTGCGAATAGCAATTTGTGAGTAGCAATTAAGGAATGTTTAGGAATCGCTATTTTTATAGCGATTCCTACATGCATAGGCTTTTGCGATTACTAAATAGCGATTCCTTAAAAATCGCTATTTAGGAATCGCAAAAGCCTACGATGATGCATGTGCCAGTTAATTCTCTATTTTAAATACAAAATGTGTGCAATACACCGGATACACCACTGAGTGACGACTGAGGATGTATTGCTGTGGTTATAGATCTTAAAAATCTAGTGACAGGAGCAAACTTTTAATGGAAACAATTTAATCAGACTTGGAGGTAATTTTAAATATTTTACTTGCCTGCAGTCATATTTTAATGGTAATTGTGCAAGGTAGAAGCCCTAAAGAATACATATTTCATGATAATGTGATATCCAGCGCTAAATTCTTGTAGGATTTGACAAAAAATAACTTTGTGACTGCTACCTGTCTCACTTCACATTAAGTCTAAACAAGAGTTTCAGCAAAGTCTGTGAAATTGAGCAACATTTGTTTCATTCATTTTGCTCAAAATGAGTTAGTCCTGTACAGGGCACCAGTCAGGGGTACACGCGGGTGGACGACTTCCACCAACTATTTTCACAGGGTGAACGCCGTCCACCCTGCCAAGAATTTAGGCCCCACTGAATAATGTGCTCAACTGGTCCCGGTGTAATGTCCAAACACCGGGACAATTTCAGCAACGCCTACACGTTGTCTGCTTTCCATGTGCAACAAGCAACAAAGTGCAAGAGGGGACGGGCTTTCTTATTTAAGACTCCTGCTGGGCCCATAACAAAGGTCGAATTTGAGGGGTCATCAGGCCTCCTTTTGTGAGTCTCTTGGATGGGAGCAGTCAGGAGCCTCACACCTAGATGCAAATGAAGCCAAGAGGAAACAAAGGTTAGCACTTCACACATACTGAAGAAAGGGAGCTTTTCACTTTGTTTTCACTTTGTTCAGACCCGGTTTAGGAGATATGCATATACTGTAAGAATGTCTGATGTGTTGGTCTTTCGTATTATTTACACACAGCAAATTGCATGTAAATAGAGCTTACTACACCTGAGGAGGCGTTAAAATAATTTAAGCACCACTATTTTTAATTGTATAGCCCTACTCATTCCAAAGCAGGATTTCAGAGCGTTTTACATCAACATGCGCATATTACATGTACAATACTTTATATACTTTTTAATTGAATTTACAGGATGTTACATTAAACTGGGGGATTGCAAGGTGTGGAAGTTTCATAGCTCACTGTGCTATTATCCTCGCAATGCGCTCAAATGTACACATGATAGACCTGCTAAACATATATGTGAGGGCTTTAGATCTGATGTCAGTTCTTCTAATGCCACTTCCTGTAAGTCGTGGTTTGTGATGCCACTTACTATGATGTCAATTCCTGTGATTCCATGTGTGATGTCATGCGTTGTGATGTTGTGCACCGTGATGACGTGCACCGTGATATCGTTCGCCGTGATGTCGCACGCCATGATCTGACGCACCATGATGTCACTTGCATACTGCCTAACTAGGTTAGTCCCCTCACTTCTTTTTTTAGGACTTATGTCCTGGTCATGTAAGTCCAAAGTGCTAATTGACTGTGTAAAGGAGTAGCCCATGGCGGCAATATTGTACTCATAGATTAGAAGGCCTGCAGGCTTTGAGAATGCAAGTTATCTTATTCAGAAAGGCAGATGATGGTCATGTGCACCACAACTCCTTGCGCAGGCCACAGATGGTATTGTCAAATAGCTTTTCATAGCTGACCAAGAAGTGAACACTCAATTCTGTCGACGTAATGAACTTTCACAACTTTGTTGTGCTTGTACAAATGCATCTGCTTGTGCATAGGCATCTAATAGGGTTAATAATCAGCAAACCTAACACCAGTGTACAACAAATGTGACCATCTTACCAGAAAGAAAACAACCCTGTGTTTATGTATTACCTATATACAATACTTTATTATGCAGCAAGAAAACTCAAAAATTTTGGAAGAGGGAACGATAAATGGATTATTGCCAAGTTCCTTTGTGGCAGGTGTTGGAATAGAAACTTTCTTGCTTGCGTATAATCCTATGTAAAGGTTGCATTTGCGGGACCATTTTCTATTTAGCGCCATTTTAAGTCATGATCGAAACTAATCCTTTGCTATTTCTGAGAAGAGGCTTCTTCTAGATTTCAGTGCTCCAAGGTTGGGTTTTGCTTCACCTATGAATAGACTGTTTTTATTAGAGCATACCTTTCTTACTAGATAGAGACCTTCTTCCACTTGTTTAGTGTTGGAGGTTTGCGATGGACAGTATTATTATGATGATATTAATGTGGATGAAGTGAGAGGGATGTCTTATAGCTAGGATAGCTAAGGACAGAATAAGGGGCCAGTTTCGATACCTGTAAATCAGCGTGGTCCTTATGTCATACCGGATTTGCAAGGCTCAACTAAGGAATTTTTGGTGGACACAGGTGCAACGAAGAGTTCTGTCTCTCGACATTTGGTCTCTGGAGCGGCTCAGTCTCGCCATAATAATGTTTAGGTAGGTGTTTCAGGTGTACCAGTAGTAAGCCCCATGTCACGACCCCTAACATTGACTGTTGGTCCTTTTACTGTGGATTCCCCATTTTTGCTAACGTCCAATTGCATGCTACTATTTATTGTTCCCCAGAAGGTGTTCATATGATGATGGGCTCAAATGTGTGTACTAACCAGTGTCTGTCTCACCTTCTTCCCGTTGAATTTGCTTATGTACCTTCCATTTTATGGGCGACAGGTGATACAGATGTAGGACTATTGCATAAACCATCAGTTTCGATACAGGTCAAAGACAATGCTATTTTGGCTCGCATTCATCAGTATAAGATACCTCAGGCGGGAGAACGAGCCCTTCTACAAATTATTCAGGATTTGATACAAAAGGGTGTAGTTGAGGAGACTTTTGCTAATATTTGTAATAGTCCTATTCTTCCGATTCTTAAACGGACCCTCAGGTTCCTTTGATGATCATGAGGATGTTTACCATTTTATGATTGATTTGCATGAGGTTAACAAAATTGTGGCCCCCCAGTTTCCGGTGGTTCCTGATATCACCACCCTTTAGACATTGATTCCCTCTACTGCTACATTATTTTCTGTTATCGATTTGAAAAATGCGTTCTTTAGTATTCCTGTACATCCAGATAGCAGATATGTGTTTGGGTTCATACTAGCAGGTAGAAACTTTAGATTCCGTTGAGCTTGTCAGTGCTATACGGAGAGTCTGAGTATTTACAGTCAAGCTTTAAAGAGTTAGCTGGATTCCCTCACGCTTACTTCATGTAATGTATTGGTACAATATGTCGATGACCTCATCATTGCTTCTGACACAGAATAAGGGTGCAATGACAGTACAGTTAAATTCTTGCTACATTTAGCTCAACATGGACATAAGGTTTCCCTTTCTAAAGTTCAGTATTGTTAACAGAAGATCACCTATTTAGGTTACCTACTGTCAAAGGAGGGTAGGAGGTTGACCCCTCAGCTCATCAGTACTATTGTTGAAATGCTCATTCCACAACTCAAAAAGCTGTGCGTGCCTTTAAAGATATCACTTCCTACTGTCACCAGTCGATACCTAATTACTCCTTACTAATTAAACCTTTGCTTGCATTAACAACTAAAGACGTGCATGAGCCCTGGCCTCGGACGCCTGAATTTCAAGTCTTTTGAGCAATTGAAAGTTGTGCTTTGTTCAGCTCCTGTGCTTGTCACGCTTAACTATTGTAAGCCATTTGTGTTATACGTCCATGAGATGGCTGGTTGTGCACTTTCTGTCCTAAGACAAAAATTTGGAGATAAGCAATGGTCGTGTGCTTATTTCTCTGTTGTGCTTGATCCCGTTGCAAGAGCTCTCCCAAGTTGTCTAAGAGTGGTTGCGTTTGTGTCCCCTTTGATCAGGCAATTGGCTGGACTGGTACTTGATACTGACCTCACAGTCATGGTACCGCATGCTGTGGACACGCTTTTGAATAAGACACAGACACAGCACCTCACCAGTGCATGTCTTACTGGCTATGAATTGACTTTGTTTGCTAAACACATCACGTTTAATGATGTGCCACTCTGAAGCCATGCATGTTACTGCCCCTCCCTTCTGAGAGTGATGAAGTTGACAAACATGATTGTATCTTCCGAACTGAGGAAGAGACAAAAGGAGGGGTAGACTTGACTGATGTTCCCTTATCTGACCCACAAGGGGAACTATATGTTGATGGCTCTTGTTTTAAATTACCAGATGACACCACTACTACAGCTTATGCTATTACCACATTATGTCCGGTTGTAGACACATCACTGGTCCCTTATCATTCAGCCGAAGCAGCTGAATTAACTGCCCTTATTCGAGCTTGCGAATTAAGCAAGGGACTGGTTGTCAATAATTATACTGACATCCAGTATGTCTTTGGGGTCATTCATAATTTTGGGTAACTTTGGTCGGAGAGAGATCCTTACCTCACATGGCACCAAAATTCAGCATGGGCACATTATATTGAGGATTTTGTCTGTTTTCACACTCCCCAAGAAATTGGCTATAGTGAAGTGTAGCACCCACAGGAAGGTCACTGATGATATAGGTTGAGGTAATGCTTTTGCAGATCAGATAGCCAAGGAAACAACCCAGACAAAGATGAAAAGAATGTTTGTAGCAGGTCCAGCTAGGTGGGTTCCTGAGGTTTTCATGTTTGAAGATACCCTTGAAAATGTAAAAGAGATACAAAGTGAAGCCATGATAGAAGAATTAGCGGTGTGGCAGAAAAGTAAAGCACAGTTGAATGAGGAAGGATGTTGGATTGATAAATCAGGTAAGCAGAGATGTATGTTGCTGGATGCATATGTTCTTCCTGTGGTTACCATGGCCCATGGTCCAGCCCATATTAGTGATGAAGGCATTTGTAAATTATTAGATCCCGTATGGCAGAATGACAATATTTCTAAGACAGCCGCACATTTAGTGTAGTACTGAATGGTATGCGTAATGCATAATCCTTGGAAGTATACCCCTACAGCGCCTGGTAACTTCGCACCACCCACCTTTCCCTATGAAGTCCTTTAAATGTACTACATCGAGTTAGAAAGATGTAATAATCTGAGGTATGTTCTGGTGGTTGTATATGCATTCAGTAAATGGGTTGAGGCTAATCCCACTAAAGATAATACAGCCATTACGACTGCAAAGGTACTCCTGAAGAAGTTCTTTCTTCATTTCAGCTTGTCCTGAGTGATCTGGAGTGACAACGGAAGTCATTTTAATGCTAAAGTGATTCAATTGTTATGTGAGGGTCTCCATGTTAAGCAAAACGTCCATGCTGCCAATCATACCCAGTCAGCCGGTTTAGTTGAAAAGTACAATGGTACTCTCAAATTAAAATTGGCAAACCTACAGGAGACAACTGGATTGAAGTGGCCAGATGCTTTACCACTAGTTCCTTTGTCAACAAGAATGACAGCTCCTTCTAGAACAGTATTGTCACCGTGTGAGGTCATGTTTGGACGCCCATCGAATGTCTGGGGCGTCCTGCGTCCTTGACGGTTTTCTAATATTGAGTACCCTATATTACTTGATTATCTGGGCCAGTTAATAGAAAGTTTACGTTGTATTCACCAACAGGTTCGGGAGTCCCTGCCTTTTATACCAGAGGGACCCAGGCATGACATTCAGCCTGGAGGTTTTGTTCTTCTCCGGCTTTTTCAGCGAAAGAAAAAAGTTTGGAGCTGCGGTGGAAGGGGCCTGAACAAGTCCTGCTGGTAATGAGCAGTGCTGTAAAAGTTGCTGGTCGTAGGAACTGGATACATGCTACCCACTGTTGGCGGGTTCCTCTGCCATTACCCTATGACCAGTGTGTCAGTGATGGCATTGGGGACTCCGAAGGCGAGCAAGTGGCTCAGTTTGCTCCATTCAGTAATGGCCAACTAATTTGGATAAGGAGAATGAAGACGTGTTAAATACGACTGTTCCTCCACAAATACGAGCTATTCAGGAGCCGTTGTTCACCCATCTCACAGTTCCTGGGGCTACCAGGTAATATTTGTACCCTCAGCTGAGGGAAAGTGCATCTAAGGAGAAAAGAGTTTAGGGATGGACTGCGTAAGATAGGCTGTACTGAACTATAGTACCCACGGAGATTTATTAAAGCTTGATGAAGGATCTTTTGCTTATATTAGTTAGTTTGTTCCACATTAGATAGGGAAGCCCAGAGACCAAAGTATATCGTGGAGGTATGCCATTGTGATGGGCGTGGGATACGAGCTTAGGACAGAGCAAGCTTCACCGCCACTGCTCAAGAGCGCCAACGTATCGATGGACAACAGGTGCCTGTACCAGTGAGGGTCTAATGGACACTGGAAACTTGTATATTCTCTTTGGTTTTTGTCCCATCACACCATTCATTATGCATCCCTTTGGTAGGCTGGTTTCAGAGGAAGAGCAGCCAGTGTGACCCGTAAGAACAAAATAACATGTGTTGCTCTTGTGGTTTTATTGCTACTCATATTGTGTGGGGTGTCATGGCTTTTGGAAAATGGTCAGGATGTTCCTGTATGCACCAAGGTTAAAGTTATTTCCCCACCCAGAAAGAAAAGGACATCCCTGAGCAATGTGTTTTTAGATACTCATAAAAGATTCTTTGGAGAAGGGACTGCTTGCTATCCCACTGAGTCCGTCACTGGTTTATTGAATGCATACCCATTATCTTTTGAGAATTATACCTACACTCGTCCAGAGCAATTTACTTAAGAGAAAGGAGTTTTTGGTTTTGGTTACCCAAGTCCTTGGTAATGAGTTATGTAGGGTGTGATAACAACACGTATCGCAACAACTTTTACATGGAAGAACAGAATGTTACATTAGAGGGTTGGCACTATAAGGAATTAATAGTTACCCAGGAGGCTGGTTATTATACTGCTTGTTTTCCCATTGTGAATAGCACAGACGCTTCTTTGTATATTAATTGTTCAGGGAGAGTGCTATTCAAAAATACAATGTCCTTGGTGAACGATGAAGATCCGATCACTTTCGGAATGAATACTAGATATGCCGTAGTAGATTATGAAGGACCGATTTATGCCCACTCAGGGTTCTATTTTTTATCTAATGGTACTTACGCTGATGTTTATAATGGTACCGACGATGTCGCTCTCAGAACGGTGTTGCCCTGAGGTGTGCCTTGTAAATATGCTAAAGGTAATGTTCTTTGGGTTAAGAGGATGCTGACCAAAGAATTCTGTGAGGGAGTGACCGATGTAGAGGTCAATAATTATGGTAATGGGATCACTTTCGTCCATTAACCCTTTGGGTGGTACCTCTATGGCTTGGGGTAAAAAAATCCAGAGAAAAGGTTGGGTGCAAGTCGCAAATATTGTCCAACACTACCGTGGCTGCTTCATGCGACATCACTACTCAGTTGGAGAGTATGCAAATATATTCAGAACAGACTAGATATGCAGTGGATTTTATTTTAGAAAAGAGTGGTGGTATATGCGTGGTAGTGGGAGACCAATGTGTGGTTGGGATTAAAAACATGGAAAAGAAAATCACTAAACACATACAACAACAAAACACCTGTGCACACAAATATAATTATACACATAATATGTCAAAATTGGGGAATCCACAAAATGAGAAAATGAATAGTTGAACCCTTGTTGGTCTTGTCGCTTTAATACTCGAAACTAGACAACGCCAGCCGACACGTGTTTCGTCTGAGTATACATAAACTCGGACTCTTAAGGGCTTCCTTCCAATGGAAGCAAGAGGATCAATCCCCCTTAAACAGTGATAATTCCAACCCGGTTAGGGTGTCGGTAGATTGTCACGTGGAGATGACGGATGAAAGTATATGTCCGCTCTGTTGCGGTGTGCTAAGATACGGTATCGCCGTACTTTATTCAGGGCAGACCAAGGGAAATTGTCTCGTATCAATTATTTCAAAACTCTTTTGGTTCCAAGTATTACAAACCATAACATTAGGGCTCCTTCGTATCAGCCTGCCGGTCTGCCTGACGATTCCTCCGGTGTCCTCGATAATAGCGAAAGTATCAGTGCAGTTTCAGCCCGTGGACTGTGTCCCACGACTTAACATGGCAGGCACAACTTTCTTCACCAGTTTTGGACAGCCAATCACAGCATTCCTGTTAGTGCACGCATTCACGATTCACCGCTAAGTAATTGTAAATTACTTGCAACCATAGATATACACATTTCAATTTAATTAATTTTCTCCAAATCTACTAAATAGATCCATACTAAATAAAAAGTGCTTTCTGGACGAAGAGCTACCTTTCTGCCAAATTTAGTGGAATTCCGTATAGGCTATAGTCCTGTCTAGAATCTCTATGGGAATTAAAATGGTAATCACACTTTTTTTGACCACCCGTTTAACTCAACCCTTGCTAGATGGATCACCCCAAAAGTTCATGCACAGCTACAATGGAAGCTAGGTCCTAACTATAACTACCTACTGGCGACCACAGAAGGTAATATACATATATATATATACATTCACTGAAAAAAAACATAGGTTTCAGGGTCGTTATAATTAGAAATGAGCATTTAAAAAACCTTTGAAATTCACTGGAAAAAAAACAGGTTTCAAAGACGTTAAAGTTAGAAATTAGCATTTTTAAAAACCTTTGAAATTCACTGAAAAAAACATGGGTTTCAGAGACGTTATGATTAGTTGGACATTTCACTCTAACAAATCCAGAGAAATTCGGCCGTTATAGTTAGTTCACTAATTATAACTTGCGTGCCTGCAATGCATTGCTGATGACATCACATATTACATTACTCATGACATGGTCAGCGACATCATTGATGACATCACTGATGACATCTCAAATGACATCACGGATGACATCATCCACTGAATGTGTGTTTTTGTTAACTTTAAATGTGTTTTACAGATATAAATAGCCAAGGTGGTTTGAAGAATGAGTGTTTGTATAAGTGTCTGAATGGATGATTTAGTAGGTGTGTGACTGATTGTATAATTGATAGATTAAGGATATCTTACTGAATGCATGAGTTAGTTAATAAACTGTGTAAAGGTTTGTATGACTTTGTCAATTGTAGTATTAGTGGCTGCATGGGTTGGTGAGTAGCTACATAACTGTATATATGGGTTTTTGTTTGGTTGTCTGAGTATCTGTATGGATGCCTGAGTGTCTGTGTAGGTGTGTAGGGAATGTGTGACTGTGTGCATGTATGTGTGACTGGGTGATTCAATGGGTTTATGGGTTAAACAGTGTATCTGTGAAGAGATGTATGGGTGGGTGAGTGTGTGTGTAGGCGTGTTGGTGAGTGAATAGATTTCTATGTGGTACATGTGTGAATAACTATATATGTTTTAAGGCAGTATATGTGAGTGATGGAGTATATCAATAATTATATGTGTTTGAGTGGTTGCAAGTGTGGCTGTATGGATGAGTGTCTGCTTGTAAGAGTGATTTTTTTAGAAAGTAAGTATGTGTTAGTAACTATAAATATGTGTGGTAGTGTGTGTAAAACTGAATAGGTGAGTAAATGGGTGTGTGTTTGTTTGCATGAGTTACTAGGTGTGTGAGTAACTCTATGGATGAGTGATGGTGTATGCGTGTATGTATAGGTCTATGAGTACTTATGATAGTTCTGTATTGATGAGTGACTGCATATATGACTGGTTGTATGGGTGAATAAGTGGATTTGTGTGTTGACCTAGGAATAAGTGAATAAGTATGTAGTAACTGGTACTGGTGTGTGTATGGTTTTAAAAATGGTAGTTCGAATTTTCGAGTCTGTGTATCAAAGGTTATATTAGGGTGTAAGTGCTGCATCAGATTGTCACATGGATGTTGTCATCAGTTATGTCATCAGTGTTGTCATTTGAGGTGTCACCAGTAATGTTATCAAAGATGTCACTGACCATGTCATGAGTAATTTAATATGTGATATCATCAGCATTGCATTGTGGGCATGCGAGTTATAGTTAACGGCCGACTGGTTTTGTACGAGTGAAATGTCCAACTAACTATAACGTCCCTGAAACCCATGGTTTTTTCTTTGAATTTCAAAGGTTTTTTAAATGCTAATTTCCAACTATAACGTCACTGAAACCAATGGTTTTTTCAGTGAATTTCAAAGGTTTTTTAAATGCTAATTTCTAACTATAATGTCCCTGAAACCTATATTTTTTCTGTGATTTTCGAAGGTTTTTTAAATGAGA
The DNA here is from genome assembly GCF_964261635.1 of Lissotriton helveticus. NCBI lineage: Eukaryota > Metazoa > Chordata > Amphibia > Caudata > Salamandridae > Lissotriton > Lissotriton helveticus. The sequence goes on along the minus strand of NC_136063.1, from coordinate 756,685,643 downwards.
ATTTCTAAGTATAATGTGCCCCAATCCTAGTTTTTTTTATTGACTACATATATACATATATATATTTTAAAAAAGTTAAGAATAATTTATAGTTAGGAAAACTATATTCATTATTTCTTTTAAAAACAAAATTATTATACAGAAGTCGCACACCCTACGAGCAGCCTAAACGATGGCTGCGTGCATCCTGGTAGCGCCCATTTTAGAAGTCGCGCTGTGGTTGTAATTTTGAAAGTATGAAATATCTTTAAAGTAATCATCAATAAAAGTTTTGCTTTAAGTGTTTGTTTAATTTTATTTACAAAAGTATTTATAAACTAATTTTTTCAGTATACTCCAAACGATACGAAATTTGCCGTATGCGCGACGCATGTGCGTACGGTGTGCGACCCCTCCGAGCACTTATTTCCGGGACCGCGCCGTCCTCGCTCTGGGGTCACGACTTCGTTGTATTTTCAAAGTTTAAAAAATGACTATCGAAAGTTTGAATATGAGATTAGAGTAAGTAGTTTTGGTAATATACTTATTAAAATATTATAGAAACTTTTATGTATAATTTATATTCATATATGCAATATTCCAAGGGTACCAAAGGGTGCGTGATGTAGGCGCGCACCCTACACGACTTCAAGTCAGTACAAAAAAAAAAGAATCTGATTGGTTTACATAATTTTCATTCCAGGAGAGGGAGGATCCATCCCTGTGAAGTTCCCTTTATCTTTACTATTCATAGAGAGAAGACCTGTTTCCTGCTTCTCTGCCTTTTGTATTTTTTTGTGTGTGTTTATTGATTTTTGGGTGGACAAATATGGCTTCCAGTCTTGTTACAGTGGATCCATTGGCTATGGAGGAAGAGGAACAGATTGTGCAGGCCAACAGGAAGAAGAAGGAAAGTATTGTGTGGGCCTTCTTCACAGTCTCTGAGGGTGAAGAAAACGTCAATGCCCAGAAAGTTACCTGTATTATTTGCTCCAGAGTTTTAACAAAAGGGTCAGAGAAGAAATATTCCTGTGGCACCTCCAGTATGAAAAAACACCTGGAAAAACGTGCACCCAGTCCATCTTGCAAGGGAAGAACAAAGGAGGGAGTTAAATGCTGCAGCACAGGAAGACCCTAATGCTTTGATTATAAGATATTCCCGTGTTTGTTCTGTTGTTTTTGTTTCTCTGCGCATTTATTGCACAAGTTATTCATTTCATTGCTGTTTCAAGATTTGCTAAAACTTTTTAATATAACTCATTAGAAGTTACACATTTTAAATAGAATCCCTTGTTGGCACACTTTACCTGATACTATTTGAATCACCCAAGCCTCCAAGGGTTTTTTGGGTTTTTCCACGCTACCATTCCACCATCTACATCTAGACAGAAAGTTGCAGCTGTTCCAAGGCTCCACATCGTGCCTGAACTATTGGATGCAACTAATGTTGCAAGAAGTGCAATGTACAAATTTGCATTGCAGTAAAATGTCTAGTTGTCATTACTGCTACATTGAAAGCACACAAATGCTATTTTTTTATGTGCTTCTGTTTTTGTTAAAGAGTTGATTTGTTGTTCCTCATGTTTCAGTTTAAAAAAAATCAAAATCACACAAAAAATTTAAAAAGGTTTAAAAAAAATACAAAACAGTGCAACATTGTTAAAAATAAATAAATAAAAACAACAGTATTTATGGAACCACCTCTCCTGTTTAAAAAAAGAAAAACACAAGAGTATTGAGACCGTGTGGGTGATTGGTGTACTGCAAGGCTACTGCATGGTTATTTTATGAATGTTTGGGTAGTGGCAACATGATTGAATGAGTTCATGGATAATAGATGGGTGATTGGAGGTGTGCACGAGGAGTGACAGGATGATTGCTGGATTGCATGGGTACTACCTCGGTAATTAAAGGTGTGAATGAGCAGTGTCTATGCGGTTAGAGAACTGCATGGGTAGTGCACAGGGGATTGTAGCACTGCATGTGTTAGTGCCTGGGTCATTGCATGACTACATGGGTACTGACTAGATGATTACAGTACTGCTTGGAGAGTGCATGGTGAATTTATAAGTGCTTGCGTTTTGACGGCATGATTGGATAAGTAGATGGTACTGGCTGTGTGATTGGAGGAGTGCATGGGTAGTGACAGGGTGATTGTTGGACTGCACAGGTTGTACGTAGGTAATTGGAGTAATGAATGAGTTGTGTGTAGGTGGTAAGAGGACAGCATGGATAGTGCACAGGGGATTGTAGCAGAACATGAGTTAGTGCCTGGGTCATTGCATGAGTACATGGGTATTGACTAGATGATTAGAGTACTGCAAAGAGAGTGCATGGCAAATTTATAAATGTTTGGGTTTTGGCAGAGTGATTGGATTAGTACTTGGTGGTGGCTGGGTGATTGGACGAGTACATGGCTAATGACTGGGTGATAGCTGGACTGCATGGGTCCTAGCTGGGTAATTGAAAGTGCCAATGAGTACTGTCTTGGTGATTAGAGGACTGCAAGGGTAGCGCACAGGGGATTGTAGCACTGCAAGTGTTAGTGCCTGGGTCACTGCTTGAGTACATGGCTAGTGACTGGATGATTAGAGTACTGCAAGGAGAGAGCCTGGCTGAATTTATAGGCGCTTGGGTATTGGCAGACTGATTGGATAAGTACATGGTACTGGCTGGGTGTTTGGAGCAGTGTATCGGTAGTGACTGGGTGATTGCTGGACTGCAAGAGTACTACCTGGGTAATTGAAGGTGTGAATGAGCAGTGTCTAGGCAGTTAGAAGATTGTATGGGAAGGGCACAGGTGAATGTAGCACTGCATGTGTTAGTGCCTGGGTCATTACACGAGTACATGGGTAGTGACTAGATAATTAGAGTACTGCAAGGAGACTGCATGGTGGATTTATAAATGCTTGAGTATTGTAGGAGTGATTGGATAAGGAAATGGTGCTGGCTGGGTGTTTGGAGCAGTGCATGGGTAGTGACTGGGTGATTGCTGGACTGCATAAGTACTACCTGGGTAATTGAAGGTGTGAATGAGCAGTGTCTAGGCGGTTAGAGGATAGTATGGGAAGTGCACAAGTGATTGTAGCACTGCATGTGTTAGTGCCTGGGTCATTACATGAGTACATGGGTAGTGACTAGATGATTAGAGTACAGCAAGGAGACTGCCTGGCTGAATTTATAAGTGCTTGGATATTGGCAGAGTGATTGGATAAGTACATGGTGCTGGCTGGGTGTTTGGAGCAGTGCATGGGTAGTGACTGGGTGATTGCTGGACTGCATAAGTACTACCTTGGTAATTAAAGGTGTGAATGAGCAGTGTCTAGGCGGTTAGAGGATAGTATGGGAAGTGCACAAGTGATTGTAGCACTGCATGTGTTAGTGCCTGGGTCATTACATGAGTACATGGGTAGTGACTAGATGATTAGAGTACAGCAAGGAGACTGCCTGGCTGAATTTATAAGTGCTTGGATATTGGCAGAGTGATTGGATAAGTACATGGTGCTGGCAGGGGGTTTGGAGCAGTGCATGGGGAGTGACTGGGTAATTGCTGGACTGCATGAGTACTACCTGGGTAATTGAAGGTTTGAATGAGCAGTGTCTAGGCAGTTACAGGATCGTTTGGGAAGTGAACAGGAGATTATAGCACTACATGTGTTAGTGCCTGGGTCATTACAATAGTACATGGGTAGTGACTAGATGATTAGAGTACTACAAGGAGACTACATGATGAATTTATAACTGCTTGGGTATTGGCGGAGTGATTGGATAAGAACATGGTGCTGGCTGGGTGATTACAGAAGTGCATGGGTAGTGAAAGAGTGATTGTTGGACTGCATAGGTTCTACATGGGTAATTGGAGGACTGAATGAGTAGTGTGTAGGTGGTTAGAGGACTGCATGGTTAGTGATCAGGCAATTGTAGCAGTGCAAGTGTTAGTGGCTCTGTCATTGCATGAGTACATGGCTACTGACTGGATGATTAGAGTACTGCAAGGAGAGTGCATGGCAAATATATAAGTGCTTGGGTATTGGCGGAGTGATTGGATAAGTACATGGTACTGTCTGGGTGATTGGAGGAGTGTATGGTAGTGACAGGATGATTGCTGAATGGCATGGGTACGACATGGGCAATTAAAGGTGTGAATAAGCTGTGTCTAGGCGGTTAGAGGCTTGTATGGGAAGTGAACAAGTTATTGTAGCATGACATGTGTTAGTGTCTGGATCATTATATGAGTACATGAGTAGTGGCTAGATGATTACAGTACTGCAAGCAGACTGCCCAGCTGAATTCATAAGTGCTTGGTATTGGCGGACTGATTGGTTGAGTAAATGATGCTGGATGGGTGATTGGAGGAGTGTATGTGTGGTGACAGGGGGGTGGCTGGACTGCATGAGTAGTGCTCAAGGGATTGTAGCCATGCATGACGTAGTGCATAGGTCAGTGCATGAGTGCATGGGTAGTGACTGGTTGATTAGAGCGCATGCAAGGAGAGTGCATGGTGAATTTATAGGTGCTTCGGTTTTGGCGAAGTGATTGGATAAGTACATGGTGCTGGCTGGGTGATTGGAGGAGTGTATAGCCAGTGACAACGAGATGGCTGGACTGCACGGGTAGTGCTCAGGGGATTGTAGCATTATATGAGTTGGTACCTTGGTCATTACATGAGTACATGGTTAGTGAGTGGCTGATTAGAGTACTGCAAGGAGAGTGCATGGTGAATTTATAAGTGCTTGGGTTTTGGCAAAGTGATTGGATAAGTACATGTTGCTCACTGGCTGATTGGAGGAGGGCATGGGTAGTGACAGGGCGAAGGTTGGACTGAATGAGTAGTGCTCAGTGCATTGTAGCAGTGCATGAGTTAGTGCATAGGTCATTGCATGAGTGCATGGGTAGTGACTGAATGATTAGAGTGCAGCAAGGAGAGTGCATGGTGAATTGATAAGTGCTTGCATATTGGCGGTGTGATTCGATAAGTACATGGTACTGGCTGGGTGTTTGAAGCAGTGCATGGGTAATGACTGGATGATTGCTGAACTGCATTGGTACTACATGGGTAATTAAAGGTGGGAATGTGTAGTGTCTAGGTGATTAGAGGATTGTATGGGAAATACACCGGTGATTGTAGCAGTGCATGTGTTAGTGCCTGGGTTATTGAATCAGTACATGGGTAGTGTCTGGATGCTTAGAGTACTGCAAGGAGAGTGCATCATGAATTTATAAGTGCTTGCATTTTGGCGGAGTGATTCGATAAGTACATGATGCTGGCTGGGTGATTATAGGACTGCATGGGCAGTATACAGGTAATTGTAACACTGCATGTTTTAGTGCCTGGGACATTGCATGAGTACATGGGTAGTGACTGGATGATTAGAGTGCTGCAATGAGAGTGCATGATGATTTTATAAGTGCTTGGGATTTGGCGGAGTGATTGGATAAGTACATGGTGGTGGCTGAGTGATTCGGCGAGTGCATGGGTAGTAACTGGGTGATTGCTGGACTGCATGGGTACTATTTGGGTAATTGAAGGTGCAAAGGAGCACTGTCTAGGTGGTTAGAGGACTGCATGTGTAGTGCACAGGGGATTGTGGCACTGCATGTGTTTGTGCCTGGATCATTGCATGAGTACATGGCTCGTGACTGGATGATTAGAGTACTTCAAGGAGAGTGCCTGGATGAGTTTATAAGTGCTTGAGTATTGGCAGACTGATTGGATAAGTACATGGTGCTGGCTGTGTGTTTGGAACAGTGCATTGGTAGTGACTGAGTAATTGCTGGACTGCATGAGTAATACCTGGGTAATTGAAGGTGTGAATGAGCAGTTCTAAGCGGTTAGAAGATTATATGGGAAATGCACAAGTGATTGTAGCACTGCATGTGTTAGTGCCTGGGTCATTACATGAGTAAATGGGTAGTGACTAGATGATTAGAGTGCTGCAACAAGAGTGATTGATGATTTTATAAGTGCTTGGATTTTGGCAGAGTGATTTGATAAGTACATGATGCTGGCTGGGTGATTAAAGGACTGCATGGGCAGTACACAGGTGATTGTACCACTAAATGTGTTCATGCCTGGGTCATTACATGATTATATGGGTAGTGACTATATGATTAGAGTACTGCACTGAGAGTGTATGATGATTTGATAAGTGCTTGGGTTTTGGCGGAGTGTTTGGATAAGTATATGGTACTAGCTGGGTGATTGGAGAAGTGCATAGGCAGTGACAGGGAGATGGCTGGACTGCATGGGTAGTGCTCAGGCGATTGTAGCAGTGCAAGTGTTAGTGGCTGGGGCATTCATGAGTACATTAGTACTGACTGGATGATTAGAGTACTGCAAGGAGAGTGCATGGTGAATTTATAAGTGCTTGGATTTTTGCTCAGTGATTGGATAAGTACATGGTACTGGATGTGAGATTGGAGGAGTGCCTGGGTAGCAACAGGGGGATTGCTGGACTGCATGGATACTACCTGGGTAATTGGAGGAGTGAATCAGTAGTGTGTAGGTGGTCAGAGGTTTGCATGGGTAGTGCTCAGGGGATTGTAGCCATACATGAGTTAGTGCCTGGGGCATTGCATGAGTACGTGGGTAGTGACTGAATGATTATAGTACTGCAATGAGAGTGCATGGTTAATTTATAAGTGCTTGGGTTTTGACGGACTGATCGAATAACTACATGGTACCGGCTAGGTGACTGGAGGAGTGCCTGGGTAGTGGCAGGGTGATGGCTGGATTGCACAAGTAGTGCTCAGTAGATTTTAGCAGTGTATGTGTTAGTTCATAGGTCATTTAATGAGTGCTTGGGTAGTGACCAGATGATTAGAGTGCTGCAAGGAGATTGCATGGTGAATTTATAAGTGCATGGTTTTGGCGGAGTGATTGGATAAGTACATGATGCTGGATGGGTGATTGGATTAGTGCATGGGTAGTGACAGGGGATTGCTGGACTGCATTAGTACTACCTGGGTAATTGGAGGAGTAAAGTAGTAGTGTCTATGTGGTTAGAGGTCTGCACGGGTAGTGCTCACAGGATTGTAGGCGTGCATGAGTAACTGCCTGGGTCATTGCATAAGTACATGATTAGTGAGTGGATGATTAGAATACTGCAAGGAGAGTGCATGGTGAATTTATAAGTGCTTGGGATTTGCGGAGTGATTGTGTAAGTACATGGTGCTGACTGGGTGATTGGTGGAGTGCATGGGTAGTGCCAGGGTGATGGCTGGATTGTATGAGTAGTGCTCAGGAGTTTGTAGCAATGCATGTGTCAGTGCCTGGGTTATTGCATGAGTACATCAGTACTGACTGGATGATTAGAGTATGCAAGGATAGTGAATGGTGAATTGATGAGTGCTTGGGTATTGGGGGATTGATTGGATAAGTACAGAGTACTGGATGGGTGATTGGAAGAGTGCATGGGGAGTGACAGGGTGATTGCTGAACTGCATGGGCACTACCCGAGTAATAGAAGGTACAAATGAGTAGTGTGTGGGTGATTAGAGGACTGCATGGGTACTGGACAGGGAAATTGCAGCAGAGCAAGTCTTAGTGCCTGAGTCATTGCTTGAGTACATGGGTACTGACTGGATAATAGGGAGAGTGCATGGGTAGTACCTGGGTGATTTTATAAGTGATTTCATGAGTGTGTGAATACTGACTGGGTGATTGCAGACTATGGAAACAGTCAATGATTACTCATGTAGTTTTAAAATCACCTAGTCACTACTTTTGCACCCTCGGTCAGGCAACTCTCAATAGTTCACTAAGCATAAATACAACTGTATTAATACAATCTGAACACATAGATGACTGATTACATATTATCTAGTTAAGTAGATAAGTTCAACATGCCTGCAAGGGTAATATGTGGTGGTTTTCTTTTGAGCTACATCTTGACCATACTATCTACAAACATGCAACATCATTAAATTATACCTCTCAACAGACTTAAGAAAGAAGGCTTTTATGAGCATTATTAAAACCACACTTTTATTCTACATCTTCACCTTTGTACCTAAAACCAAGTGGCATCTTTCAACTACACATGTGTTCTGACTACAAACAGAAGCCTAATTAACAGCACCTTATTTTACCATTCTATCTTAATGTAAGTGGCATCATTTAACTTTACCTTTGTACATACTAATAAAAGAAACCTAAATTTTAACACCTTATATGATCGTCTTTCAAACAGCCACCATTGTGCTGCATCTTTACCAAACTATCTATAATTATGCGGTATCATTCAAGTATACCTTTGTAGAGGCAACAAAAAATGAAGCCTAATAAACTACACCTTATATGAACATCTTTTAAACTACACATTTGTACTGCATCTTCAACCAACTATCTAAAAAAATACGTCAGCATTCTACTATACCTTTGTACAGACTTAAAAAAAAAGCTTTATTAATAACATCAGTAATCATCTTAAAAAATATACATATTACTGTACAGACTCTTTTTTAAACAACATTTAAGTACAATGAAACAAACTCCAATATACATCTCTACATTTAATAATATATTTCAAACAACACAGTTTTAGAACAATGACATTTTTTTTAAGTAAACCTCACAAATTTATAACTCACCTTGCAAATACATGTTTTGAATGAAAATCTCACAAACTCTGAGAGGATTTTTTTTTTACACACAATCAATATAATGCACCAGACTCAGCACCATAAACCCAGTAATGGCAAGGCTTCCCTCTCTTTCTCCACACATATATATATTAAAATTTAATATTTTAAAAGCACAGTTAACTTTTAACCCTACCCCCATTCTGCTTCATGCCAGTTTCATAGCAACAGTTCATGAAATATTCAACTGAACTCAAAGGTCACAAGTTCACCATATTTTCAAGCTCACCACACAATGTTGCAAATACAAACAGCAGGTGTGGTTGACTTGGCATAATATGATCTAATACTTTATGTTGTACCTTTCAAACATTTTTTACTAACAATAATAAAAATGCTTTTTTTAAAAAGAAGATTGCACCCTATTTTTAATTATAGAATGTTCTTAAACATCCAATCAATTCTCTTCTTTTTTTTAAAACTGCATCTTGTCCACCATTTTACATACCTCTCATTCAGCCAACTGAGTACCTCAGCTACAGACATCTTTTCATTATATCCAGACTTTCCTTCAAGTTGCTTAGAGTGTGAATTTTGGGACAAAGCTATGTATTCTGGTGCAAAAGGTATGTCGAAAGCAGGGGTATTGACAAAGACCTAGCTTTGCAAAATGTAGACATTACATGGATTGGACAGAGAGGATTAAAGTGGCATCAATTGATGCCTTTGGTTAAAACCTTTTAGCATCTTCAACCCCCTGACCTCATGATTGTGCACTGTGGTGGCAATGACCTAGGCACATTGATAGGGGTAGGTCTGGAAATGATAATGAAGGACAGCTCCGCAGAATTGATGTTGCTTTTCCCCCAAACTGTCTTTGTATACTCTAACATATGCCAAAGACAGAAATGGAAGTGGTCCAATCAATTTTGTCCACATATTGAGAAAGCTAGAATAAATGTCAATAAAGATGTTTCTGCTTAACTCAGAGACCGTAGAACGAGCTCCATATATAACAACAATCTACGTTTCTATATGGAGGGCATCTACAGGAGTGACGGAGTACACTTTACAGATGATGGAAACAGTCTTTCCCAACAACCTAAAGCTCTGCATCCGCACGTACATGTAGCTACAAGAAACTCATAATGAACACCAGGGGTCTTTTTAGAGCCACCCAATAACCCAATATATAAACTAGGTTTATATACAAAAAAATCTTAATTATTTTTGCTTGGAGTTGTGCACCCATCGTGACTGAAGGAGCTGTGCACCCTTTGCGTTCACACCAGGGGGCCGCTCTGGGAGCCGCGTACTCATTGTGTTCTCACCAGGGGGCCGCACTGGGAGCCACGCACCCATCATGTTCACACCAGGGGCCATGCTGGGAGCCGTAAACCCATCGCGTTCACACCAGGGGGCCGCTCTGAGCACCACTCTAGGCTCCTGACTCCAAACTTTGGCAGAAAAATAACCATCCGCTTCCATTAATTTATAATCGCCCCGGAAACCCCATCCCCGGGGCATGCCTAAATCTATATTTTTTTTTAAAGGGAGAGAGATCACCCGGCCCCCCTTCCGAGCCATTTTTGGCCCCGGGGACCCCATCCCCGGGGCATGGCCTCACATTTGGAGACTGTGGGCGGTCCCACTGGATCCTCGTCTCCTGTGGGAGCCAGCATTGCTTTTGAGCAAGGGGAGCGGCTGTCATGCAGCTCCCCTTGCCAAAAGCAATCTTATCTTAGGGGGAGCTTGTATAGCGCACTGACACCGAGAGGTTTCAGTCCTGCTTTGCTTCATTGAAGCGAGAGCAGGCTTCCCTGCTCTCACTTCAATCAAGCAAAGCAGCATTTGCTATGACAGGGTGGAAACCCTGCTCCCGCCCTGTCATAGCAGACAGCAATGTCCCGGGGCGGGACACCCCAGGACATTTCAGGAGCAGGCCGTGAGGGTGGTGGTCCCCAGGGCCACTATGGGCTCCTGGAGGGGGGCCATGTAAACCCCCTTCCCACAACACTAAAGCACCGGGGAGATGGTGGTCCCTGGGGCTTGGAGGTCTGTAACGGACCCCCGAATTTCAATCTTTTTGTGCCCAGGGGAGGTGGTGGTCCCCACGGCTTGGGGGAGCCCCGAGCCCCAAGCCCTTATTTAATTACCCCACGCTCCGTTTAAAAAAAGAATGAATTCTCACCTGCGCCACTTCTATTTATTTCATTTTTTGCTCCTACCCTACCCCCTTTTCTTGTTTGTCATCCTTTTTTTAACACATTTCTTCTGACTCGGTTCTATCGAGTCACAAAATGACTGCCAACAGTTCCTGGTTTGGAGTGTTGGCAGTCAATTAGAATGAAGCTTGTGCTCTGGAGCGTTTGGAAACCCACCGCAGCCATAGATATTGAAATGTTTTCTTTTTCTAATTTCTCAGGAAATACTAAAATGATATACACCATTTAAAAAAAGGTATCTTTCTGAACCACGACCTACCTTTTTGCCAAATGTGGTGTAATTCTGTTCAGCAGTTCGGGTTGTAGCTTTGTCTAAAGTTTCCTATGGAAAATAACATGGAGAAAGCGCGTTTTGGGACCACCCTTTTTTCTCATCTCGCACTTCATGATTCACCACGAAGCTTTAAAGACAGAAGCTGACTGGAGCGCCCCATTAGTTTTGAAACTTTTGCGAGGATTCATCAACCGGCGCCAAAGTTATTGGGAAAAGAGAAAACGCTTTTTGAATTGAAACAAGGTCCTAACTATAACTACCTACTGGCAACTGCCAGTAGGTGATATATATATATGGCACCAAGCAAGTCATGGAGTGACAAAACCCCATCAACTCTGCCAGCGGAGCGGAGTTTGCCTCCTACCTATTGGGCAATGTAGGGCAGGAAGGATGGGTAGGGATATTAAGCCTAATGAAGGGCAGTGGCAGCACATCGGACCATGCAGTGCAGGAAGGAGGGTGCTGTTGCATGTACTCAGACAACAGAGGGTAGGGAGTAGGTGCAAGGGGCAACAAGCTAATTGTTCAGGCAGGCGAGCTGGGCAGTGGCAAAACAGTAGCCACACATGGCTGTAATGAGGGAGCAGGGGCATGGAATTGGAGAATAGATGGCAAGGAGGGGCCAGGAGCAGCAAGCTTGGGTGGAGGCAGCATCACACCAGGCAAGCCCCTGTGTCCAAGTCAGCATCATGCATTGAATTGGACATCTTACTTAATGTTAAAAAAAACTAGAAATTCACTGAAAAAAACAAAAGATACATGGAAGTTACAGTTATGAAATAAAATAAAATGAAACCTTAGAAATTCACTGACAAACCACAGGTTACAAGTACATTATAGTAAGGCTTTGTTAGGCTTACCTGAACTAACTACAACTTACGACTCCGCAATGCACTGCTTATGACCTCAAATATTACATCACTCATGAAATGTCAGTGACATAACTGATGATATCATCCACAGGACCAGTCACACAAATACTCACACCCCTATACAACCTCTCAAACACCCACTCACACACCCATACAATCATTCACATACCCATTCACAGAACCATACATGTACTCACACAACTACTCACTCATCCATAAAGCCACTCACACTCTCTCACTCATACAGATACATCACCAATCATTCACCCATACAGCTACTCAGACACCCAGTTATTTGCCTATACAGCTACTCACACATCTACTTACTCACCCATAAAGCCTCTTAAAATAACTACTCACCCACCCATTCAACCACTGACACAGCCACTAACACACCCACACAACTACTTACAAGCCCATTCAAATATCCATATAACCACTCACATACCCACTCACTCACCCATACAGCCACTCACACAGATACTCACTCTCCAATATAGCCTCTCATATCCTTATAAACCTCTCATATACCCACTCACATACCCACACAACCCCTGACATACCCATTCACAGAACCATACAAGTACTCACACAACTGCTCACTCATCCTTAAAGCCACTCACTAACTCACTCATAAAGACACTAACATAACCAATCACCCACCCATATATCTACTCACAAAGCCACACACTCACCCATACAGCTACTCAGACACCCAGTTATTCACCCATATAGCCACTCATATATCTACCCTTTCACCCAAACAACCTCTCAACTCAGCCACCCTCTCACCCATTTAACCACTGACACAGCTACTCACACACCCACACAACCACTTACAATCCCATTCACATATCCATATAACCACTCCCATATCCACTCACTCACCCATATAGCCACTCACACAGATACTCACTCGCCAATACACACCAACTCACTTAACCAAACATCCACTCAGAAAGCCACTCACTCTCCCTAAGAGCCACTTACACACCCAGTCAGTCGCTCAAACAGCCACTTACACAGACACTCAGTCACCCATAAAGCCACTTATACATCCACAAATACAGGCACTCAACTAGCAACTCACTCACCCATGCGATCACCCATACACCTAAGTACAGACCTAAGTACAGACCGATTGAACCACCCCCACATAATTCCTCATATACCCACTCACACACCCACACAACTACTCAAACACGCACTCAACACCCATACATCTACTCAGACAACCACTTACACATGATGCACACAGTCCAACAGCCACTCACATAATATATGTTAGATGTAGTATCATTGATTAGTAGCATACAAAGTATAGAGATTTTTAGTAGCTTAGAATGTATGTTTAAGTCTCATAAATGTTTACCAAACACTAACACTCAGTGGATGATGTGTGAGTGGGTTTGTGGGTCTGTGAGTGGGTGTGTGAGGAGTTCTATGGATGTTGTCTTCAGTGATATCATTTGAGATGCCTTCCGCCTATCCACCGCCTACCCAAGACAGCAGCCAGCCCACCGTCTCCAACTGGACACCAATCACGACCAAGGACACCTCCATGAAAGGCATCCACTTGGGGGCCCCCACTGACCCCTGTGCCCCATACATCTACCAGAGAGCCGCAGACACCATCGCACCCAAACTACAACACACCATCAACACCACCTTCAAAACAGGCACCTTCCCAGATGACTGGAAACATGCTGAGGTCAGGCCCCTGCACAAGAAGCCCTTGCCAATCCTACCGACCTCAAAAACTACAGTCCTGTTTCGCTTCTCCCTTTCGCAGCCAGGGTGTCAGAGAAAACAGTCAACAGGGAACTGACACTTTTCATCGAACAACACGCCATCCTCGAACCATCCCAATCCGGATTACAAACCAACCACAGCACCGAGACTGCCCTACTTTCCACCTCAGATGATATCCGCACCCTCCTGGACCAAGGCCACTCCACAGCCCTCATAGTCCTCGATCTGTCTGCAGCCTTTGACACTGTTTCTCACCGCACACTGAAGCCGGCATACAAGGAACTCCCCTAGACTGGATCCGCTCGTTCCTCAGCGGAAGAAGCCAGAGGATCAGAATACTGCCTTTCCTCTCGGAAATCACCTGTGGAGTCCCAAGATTGTCACCTTTTTTCACACCAACTACAAGTGACCTACGAATGATGAATTATAGTTTCCCGAGGACAGGAGTATCCACAGGAACGGTAACTTCCCTTTTGCAATCACTGAGTGCCTTACGCAGTGGTATCTATAGCGGATAAATAATTGTAAATATTCCAGCAGATAAACCAGGCATTTCACTTTGCAAATGTAATGACTGGCTTAGAAGTTTAGCTACCCTGACGACTAGTGAGAATCCTGGAATGAATAGAGAGAGCAAGGGTAGTGGACATGTCTAAATTGAAAATAGACATGGAAGAACTGATAGCCGGAACTCGTAGTCCAGTCCGCTGTAACTTTATAAAAGGTATGAATTACAGTTCTTGTGTAAAGAGAATATCAGGCGTGCAGGACAGGTTCATGACAGCCTTTTTTTTCCTTTTTCAGGGAGAGTAGCACTGGAGAGTGGTCTGAGTATGTTCTGGGTAGCGTTTGAATTTTACTGAACCACCTAGAAATGTCCGGAGTAGCCAACCAATAGTCCAGTCTGGTCCAGGTGTCATGGGAACTGGTGTAATGGGTGTAGGTGGTGTGGCTCGGGTCTCGTGTCCGGCCGATGTCTAAGAGTGAAAAGTGTTCAATTATGGAGTGCAGAGCCTTACGTGCTCGAGACTTGGGATTAGGGGCCCCAGAGGTGCTATCAGTGGGCGGGTGCAATGCGATATTGAAGTCGCCCCCCAGTAGAAGGGGTATGGGGCCAAGCTGTAGCAATTTGGATAAAATCTGGGGAGTCAGTGTTCGGGCCATATATACATACCAATTCTGTTCTGTGACTTAGCAGCATTCCCACCACTATCACAAACCTGCCTTCGGGGTCATAGGTGACAGAGTGACATTTAAAAGAGAGTCTTTTGTGTATAATGATAGCTGTGTCTCTGGCAACATTGCTATAGTTTGCAAAAAATCTATTCGGGCCCCAAGAGGCAGCGAACCGTGACTGATCACTGGTGGGAAGGTGGGTCTCCTGTAAAAAGGCAACATCCACCATGTGCCTTAGCAAATAATGCACCACCTGCCATTTCTTCCGGGTATCATTTAAACCTCGGACATTCCATGTCGCTAATATGACACTCGAAAGGCCAGAATTATAACCTAACTGCGCCATCCACAGAAAAAAAAAACTTATGACCAAAAGTAACCATATTCAATACCCAGACAGCCTGGACACAAACATAGGAATTACAGCAGCAGTGCAATGCAATACGAACAATAGCCCTCCCCCCACCCAGCCTTCCCGCCTGTCCGAAGAGGCAAAACCAACAATCCAAGAACTTGTAATAGCACCGATGGTCGTGCAACTATAAACAACAATAAAATCAATGCAGTACTGTCAAACATCACCATTAAGATCTATTTGGTGTTCACCAAAGTGGGGGTGCATTGCCCTCCGCGATCCAGCAACCCAACAAATAATACACTCAATGCATGCCGTCCCGGTTCCTAACAGTAACATTCCAAATGCGAGGTACAGTAGCAGATATCCTGAGCCCAGCAGTTAACCATGTCCAGAGTTTGAGAAGAAATCCACACTTCTGGTGGAGCCACTGTGTGGGGGTGAAGCAGTTTTAGTGTCTGCGGGGCACTTGCTGTTAAGTTTATAATTGCGGTAGAATTCCTGCACCTCTGTAGGATTTTCAAAAATGCGACACGACCATTCACCTCCACTCTCAGCCTGGTAGGATAAAGCAAACTTCAGTCCAAGATTTTTGAGTGTAGCTTTAACCCCTAGGTATTTCCTCCTCGCGTCCTGGACCATGGTCGTAAAGTCCAGATATAGTGACAGTCTGGAGCCCTGCCAGGAGGGTTCGCCATGCTCACGAGCCAGCTGCAGTGCGGTGTCTCTGCCGTGAAAGTTTATTATTCGCTCGGTGATGGATGATGGGCCCGGGTGGGCATCCCGGATTAGGGCAGGGGCCAAGAGACCTGTGTGCGTGCTCCACCACAAAACCAGAAGTAAAAGCTTCTTTCCCAAACAGGTCAGTAAGGATCATCTCCACTAGATTATCCACGCACCCTGAGGCTATGGACTCCGGCACCCCCACCACGCGAATGTTATTGTGACGACGTCGCGCCTCCAAATCTTCTTTGTTTGTCGCAACTTCTTTTAGCATTCGTTACATGCGGTCTATTTTCTTCACTGCTTGCGCCATTCCATCCTCTAGGTCCGACGTGCGGGATTCAACGAGATCCAGTCTGCCATCGTGCATCTGAAGATTCGCGCCAAGATCTTCTATGCGCTTGTCTAATGAGTCGAAGCGAACAACCAGAGCCTTGAACCCGGCTCTCATTTCCAATTGCAGGGGTTGCAAGGGTTTTGGGTCGTCTGCCGGAGCAGTAGGAGGGTGTCCACCATCCGTCATGTCACCCAGTTTGTCTCTGGAAGAGTCCCCTAGCTTCTCAAAGGGGAGGACACGCTGTTTAGGGTCTTTGCGGCCCATGCCGTAGCTACTTAGGCAGGTGAACTCGTGAAGCTTGGCTATAACTTAGGGCGACAAGCAGACTGCGATATAATGCCATAGTAGCCCACCGCAGATAGTGCAAGGCCTAGAAACTCTCCTCAGCCATAGGAGGCGCGTCCCAGCTGCGACTAATCCCAGCGCCCCGCTAGCCGGGCCCCTGACCGGCCCTGATGAACACTCCCAAGATCGATCAGGCCGCAGATGTAGTGCTCACCTCACCACGATATGTAGTGGTCGAGGAGGCATAAGTGTAGGCGTAGGTGTTCTCCCCGCAGTCACAGGCTCCAAGTAAGCAAAGGGTGCCCACAGGCGTGCTCATGTCACTCAGCCCAGCAGGTGACTTCTCAAACAAGCAGGAGCCCCAGGGGGGAGGAGTTGCTGCATATAATCGCCACTGGATTCAAGCAAGCCGGGCTGAAGACGGCTGTAATGCCAGAAACCGGTCCTAGGAAGCTTGAATCCGTTCCAGGGAAGGCATGGCTTGGCAGTTCGGGCTGGACTGTTCCCATGAGGCACGGGGTCAGACTGATTTGCATATGGCCATGTCTGAACTGGGGTGGCAGAGTGGGCTAAAGAACAGTGACGGATTCAACCCAGATCTGTTGACTGGGTGTGAGTGTTTGATTGGTTCAGATGCTCCGTCCATCACCACACCCTTTTGTACCGCTTTGTTTGCCATAAGTTGGCAGGGTATGCTCAGACGTGAGTCCCTTGCTCACTTTGCCACTGGATTCAAGAAAGCCTGGCTGAAGACGGCTGTAATGCCAGAAACCGGTCCTAGGAAGCTTGAATCCGGTCCAGGGAAGGCATGGCTTGGCAGTTCGGGCTGGACTGTTCCCATGAGGCACAGGGTCAGACTGATTTGCATATGGCCATGTCTGAACTGGGGTGGCAGAGTGGGCTAAAGAACGGTGATGGATTCAACCCAGATCTGTTGACTGGGTGTGAGTGTTTGATTGGTTCAGATGCTCCGTCCATCACCACACCCTTTTGTACCGCTTTGTTCGCCATAAGTTGGCAGGGTATGCTCAGACGTGAGTCCCTTGCTCACTTTGCCACTGGTTTCATGCAAGCCTGGCTGAAGACGGCTGTAATGCCAGAAACCGCAAGATAGCCTCTGTCTATATATCAATCGGAAACACGATATTCACTTGCCGAAGATCCATAAAAACCTCAGAGATCCCCCTTTGAGACACATTGTCTCTACTTGCGATAGTCTGCATGAGCCAATAGGGCAACTGTTGGATAAATATTTACAACCCACTGTGAGGAACATGACAACGTACGTAAAGGACATGACTGATTTCTTGTTGAAGTTACAATCAGTGGCAATCGAACAAGGAGAGAGCTTGAGGCTGTGGAACAAGCTATAGTCAATACTGATTTGGAGTTATCGATGCAGACTTTTCTCATGGAATTGATGTTATTTATTCTTTATCAGAGTTACTTTAAATATAAGGAGGATTGGCATCAACAACTCGTGGGTACATCCATGGGCAATTCGCTGCACCGGTATATACAAATATATTCATGAAACAATATGAAGAAATGCATATTCTCTCGAAATCTGAATGACATTTTCATAATTTGGAAAAACTCAATTGAAAGGCTGGAGGCAGCCTTAACTGAACTCAACTCTCTTGATGAAAGCATTCAACTTACCTGGGAGATCTCCAAGCAAAAAGTAAAATTTCTAGATGTGGAAATAACAATCACTGAAAAGGGAATGAAAACTGACATATATCGTAAGCCTACAGACAGGAACAATATGCTACATTACACAAGCTTTCACCAAATGTGATTGAAGCAACACCTTCCATTTTCCCAAATGACAAGGGTCAAGAGAATAACATCGGATCCAATCAAGGCATTACAAAGGATAGACGAAATGGGCACAAGATTTCACAATAGAGGTTATCCACAGAAATTAATTGAAGAAGCAAAAGCACGTGTACAGAACTTAAGGAGAACAAATTTACTACAGGAACACAAAAAAGTGGATGACAACAAGGTGGTAGCAGTATCAAAATTCTCAACTCTCAGCATGAACTTCAAAAAGATAATAAGGAAACACTGGTCAATTTTAGATCTGGAACAAGATTTCAATTCAATCTTTGCAAAACCTCCATTATTTGCACATACAAGAGGAAGAAATATGGGAGAAATTCTCAAACAGAAAACTACAACTACGATGCTACACAAAGGTACAAGACCCTGTTTAAACTGTGGCAGTTGTAATAATATAATAAAAGGTCACACCATAACGCATCCCATGAAGGGATATGATATCAGACTTAAAGTTACAGCAACGCGTGCACGTCCAATGTCATTTACTTACTCAAATGCCCGTGTGGGAAAGTGTATGTGGGCAGCACAGAAAGAAAAATCAAAACACGTATCACAGAGCACAAGTCCAACATTCACACCAAAACATGAAATTATCAATTGTGATCCATTTCTGGGAGGAACATCACAATATATCCCAATTGAAATTCATGGTATTGGAATGCATTGAAAAAAGGAAGGTGAGACAATAATAGACATTTGCTACAACGTGAAAATGTCTGGATTCAAAGATTAAGTTCAAGTAGACCGAATGGTTTTAATGACCGCATAGAACTGGCATGTTATCTATAACACACCATTGAAGAGTAACTATGGACGTTGCCTACTATCTTGGTTCGTTTTGATGTATACTGATGTCATTGATATTTATCATGTAATCTGGGGGCATTTTGCATTTTAGCCATAAATCACATTCTGGCATTTAGCCCGTTTTCACCATGAACACACTTGTTTTTCACTCACTATTATCGATTTCTTTTACCTGTATTTTTTCATACCTCTATTTTTATGTTTTGGATCTTTAAAAATTTCGTAGAGCATTTATGCTTATTATAGTTCATGAATATTGTGTTTCCGATTGATATATAGACAGAGGCTATCTTTTTGCGTCTGTCACCGCAGAGTCTGTTTTTTAGATCTATCTGGAAGTATATCACGTGACCTTGAGATCAGCGTCAAATCGCGATCACCCTATTCGTTTTGGACAAGGAAACACGGAGAGCGTTCCTGTTTGAGATTTTCGAGACTCGGTTGAACGAGGCGGTAAAGCATTGACTAACTAGGTCAGTTTATATCATAACGGTCTCCTGCCTGTAATAAATAAGGAATGAGGCAGAATTTTTGATACTGACTTGCTGACCGTTTGTTCCCCCCAGAATCACCTTATTGGCTTAAAGAAGTGACATGTAAGTTTCATCCGTGTACGCTCGGTAAAATTACATCGAGTCACATCGGTTTTTTTCACACACAACACACGGGCACGTTTGACATTATGTTTTGGCATCAGATGACACATGTTCTACACTGGGGGCTAAACAGTTCATTTAAATGCTGTTTTTGACACATGATAAATGTTGGTTCATGTTATTATGTTTTTCTGAATTAACAGTGCTGCTCCCTGAGGTAGGGCTTCTCTCGTGCCCGAAATGCATAGGAGCAAATTAAGCAACGATGTCATGAAATATTAATGATGTTAACAAAATGGATGGATTAATGAATTTCAAATAGAGAAAACAAAATTCATGAGTTTAATGAATACAAGAGAGAGTAAATAACTTTATTGAACTGTGTGGAATCCTCATTCTGTGGTCAGAGGAACCTACATTTGAGTGCCCACGGGGATGCAACTAATGACTCATTAGGAGCACATTCTATCCAAAACTAACCGTTGACATATCTGTAGCAGGTTAGGTCATTAAGAGCGTAAATGTCGATTTAAAATGGGTAATATGAAGAATGGAAATCAGGTTCAAAATGGTGGATTTGTGCAGTCACAGGGAAATATTATGGTCCAACCTAAGCAGGGACAGAGGCAACGAGTGCAGAATCCTAACTTGCCCCAAATTCAAATGATGCAGGTTCCCCATACCCCGATACCACAGCAGAATGTAAATGTACAAATGTATAATACAAATCAGGTTCCAAATGCTAACACAAATCCCTTTATAAATCAGGACTGGACCCAGCAATATTACATGCTTCAGACAGATGATTTCAACTCAGACCTGTCACAATGATGTGGCCTGAGAAGAAAGGGTATTGCATGCTTGGTGCAACCTTGGAGGTAGACCAGAGTGGTCCCTATGTGGATGTTGAGGTAAATGGTAATCCTGTCTCATTCCTCGTTGACACTGGTGCTACCCACTTTACTGTGAGACCAGCTAGGTTCTGAACCTATCACTCTCGGGAGAAAGAATCCACGTTATAGGCTTTGCAAACAAACAAATGACTTGGCCTGTTTCAGACGCAGTACTTGTCAAAATAGGGTCTTTTGCAAGACCTGCACTATATTGTGGTCTGTAATTCAAGTCCTGTCAATCTACTAGAATGAGACCTTTTATGTAAACGACATTGTTCTATTTACAGTACCCCATATGGTATTGAGTTCCACACTCATGATGAGGATATCATTTTCATACTTGCCCAACAGAGATCTGACATTGTAATGTGCCCTTTACTGACCAAAGAAGATTTGCCCCAAGAGTTAAGAGATACAGGGGCACACGCATGAAGCATTTTTGTATTTGCAAAAGGGCCTATTTGCAGAATCAGCCCTTTTGCAAATACAAAAAAGGCTTTTCACATGCATCAAACCCAAATTGTGATTCAGTAACCTGTTACTGAATTGCATATTGAGTTTTGCTATTCGCTATTTGGAAGGAGCGTGTTAAGGGTCTCCCTTCCAAATACCGAATGCTAACAGTATGCATGAATGTTTTGTGACCGCAAATACGTTCGCAAAACATTCACATATTACTATCTACTTCAAGTAGGTGATAACCCATTCCCAAATGGGAAGGGGTACCCGAAGGACTTCTTCCCCTTTGTGAATGGTTGTAAAAGCATTTTTAGGAGCAGGCAGTGGCCCCATGGACCACTTCTTCCTCTTAAAAAAAGAAAAGAAAACTTTTCATTTTACTTTTTGTAAAGCATTTCCTTTAACCCCTTGACTGCCCCGCAAATTCCACCGCCGTGCTGGCGAAATAATGAGTGGGCAGGGTTCGGACGGCCCCTGTCGTCCTCCGCACACGCCCACTGTGACGCCCATTGTGATGCCCACTGTGAAGTCGGACGGACGGGGGCCAGCCGACACATGCAAGGGGTTTAGAAAAACAGGCTTCCTTCCAAAAAAAAAGATTGCTTGATTTAAAAACATTCACAGATATGGTGGTCTGCTGACCTGAGTAGGCCACAATCTCTGTAATTTGTGCGATTCCTGGATGGGTCGCAAAGTGCGATCTACCTCATTAATATTAATGAAGTAGAGTGATTTGCGAAACCCTAGGAATCGCAATCTGAAACTCTTTGAGTTTCACGCATTTTAAATTACAATTACCTAATTGCGATTGTCAGGAATTCGCAATTAGGTATTTTCAATTTACAATGTTGAGGCATGTGCCCCACATTGTAACCTGAGGTTTGGGTCTATTCAGATAAAGACATTGGACTTATCAAAGGAGTCAAACCAGTCTGTATCACTAGTAAGCCACATGCAGATTTTTTGAGAATCCGACCATATTATTTGACCCCTGAAACCATCACTGTGATTACTGCTATGATTGACTCAATGACTGAGCAAGGCATTCTGAAAGAGATTATGGGGAGTCCATGTAACTCACCCATCATGGGTTTATATAAGCCTAATGGCAAGTACCGTATTGTCCATGATCTCTGAAAGGTCGACTCAATTGTTGTCCCTTGTTGTCATGTGGTACCTTATCCAGCTGTGATATTGTTTCAGATTCCATGTGAGGCAGAGTGGTTCTCTGTCATTGATTTGTGTCATTGCACGAGGATAGCCAGTTTGTCTTCACTTTCTGTTTTGGCACCTGTGTCTTGGCATGGTGTTGAGTCCCACAAGGGTACAAAGAGAGACCCTCAATTTTTTATCTGATACTTAAAAAGAATCTAGAAACCCTATTGATGTCACAGCATTCAGTTCTAGTCCAAAACATTGTGACCGCTTGGTGGCGTTGAATACCCAAGAGGCTTGCAAATGTGATACTATTGGTCTTCTGAACCACTTAGTAAAAATAGACATAAAGTATTCCTATCCAAATTGCAGTTGTGCCACAATTCCTGTATGACATTAAAACAGGAGCAAATATGGTGTCTCAAGAGAAAAACTCAGTGATTCTGAAAATGAATCCACCAACCACCCAGAAGTAAGTCCAAATGTTCTTGGGAATGTTGCGCTATTGTCGACAGTGGATTCCCAACTTTTCCCTGATGGCCAAACCTCTTCAGAGGTTGACAAACAAGAATGTATCAGACCCAGTACTATAGGATGACAGCTGCTTGGATGCCTTCTAGGAGCTGTGAGAATGTCTCTATTGCACCCCAGCCCCGAGAATGCCTGATTGCAATAAGAGTTTTGTTTTGTTTTGCAGTGAGAGAGAGGGTTGCACTCTCTCAGTGCTAACAGCCATTGTTGCAGGCCAGTGACTTATGTTTCTGCTACTCTTGATCCTGTAGCTACTCGCACTGCCCTGTTGCCTGAAAGCAGTTTCTTCCACATGCGTAAGCTCAGAACAGTGTGAGAGCATAGTTATGGGTCACCCCCGATAGTGTTTGTAACCCACATAAATCGAGGTGCTGTTAACTTGTACCCGAACACAAAACCTTACCAATAGTCGGCCTACCAGATATGTGAAAATCATTATGGGTACAGAAAATGATACCCTTAGAAAGTATATCATTCTGAATCCTGCCACCTTATTGCCCCTTCTTAGAAACTCAACTGAACAGACTTAGTTGGCAGCCAATGATTGAAATAAGGTGTGTTAAAACTTTTGCTATAACAATGCGCATCTACCTGAACCTCTTTGAATTGAACATTTGGCTGAACTGAGATTTTAAATTGCATTGCACTATATAGACTGACTCAATTTGTTCGGGAAGTAATCATCAAAAAATTCTAACTGCGCATTTACTAAGTTGCACTTTAACCTCCGAAAGAGAAATTTGAGCTGCCCTTTGCTGCTCGTGCCAGAGAAAGAATTAATTGCAAGAATTAAGTGTGGTTCAAATATCAGAACATTTCACATGAGCACCTTTTAAGTTACTGAAGGACACATTCATTTTTGTTAGACACGGGGAGATTACGTGATTTTCCCAGAATCACAGGATGTTGAGCATCATTGCCGAGACTCGAACCTGGACCCTCAGATTTGTGATCGACCCTCCTAGCCCGTCAGGCCACATCCTCTCCCCTTAGACATAAACGGATATGTGCACACATATTTGCTATTGCAGCTATAGTATTAGTTATTTTGCTTATAATTCTAAGTCTGTGCATGATGGAGAGCTTAAGTCTACCTGCACACCACAGAAGCCTAGTCCTACTAGCAATAGCATACCCACATTAACTGAAAAAAACATACATATGGATGTTTTTAGAGGAGTTACCTCACTGAATGTGGACACAGGTACAATATGAGTATGTTGAGACTATGGATGCGAGAGATTGCTATGTTTGCACACAGTTACCAGTGTCTGTTGATGAGAGCATAGCCTATCATCGAATTCCCTTGGCTTTCAGGGTTACATATAGTTTATTGACATGTTTATTTAAAGTGGAAGGTCATTTCAGATATTACTCCAATCAAGATCTAGTACTTTCTGAAATTATGATGCTGAAGCACTAGAATAGACACCAAGACTAAGAATGCTGAGATAGTGGGACACTTCTTTAGATCCACCATGTCCAGACACACCGACTATGCATACAGACATAGGTTAACCTGTTCCAACACCAGTGTAGAAAATAAATCCCTGATGGTGTAGAAGACAGAAGAGACCTTTTAGCAAAAGCTACAAATCATTCGAAGATTTCCACACTGGGCAAAAGAAGAGAGTAAACACAGAATAGAGCGAAATGGCTGCATTTGCACTAGATAAGCAATATAAAGGGAGACCACACATTTGAGGTTCAAGGAAATTGGGGATTATATTTTGATGGAGGTGCTCCTTTGTTTACGGAAGTCAAATACATTTTTAAGAAGATAACATTTTACTGGTTACCCAAGAGATGGTATGGAGCATTTTATTTAGGAGCAGTTTTTCAAAAAATGTATCACGTAGACTATATTGAGGACTCAAGAAGGAGGAAAAGAGTGACAACCAAGAGGTGAGCAATTGCCAGTGACGTAGTTAATAATATCTTTGGTGCCTTGATTACAACTGTCGGAGTGATACTCAACTCACATAGAAAACTTTCTACTGTAGTTGACAAGTTAGCTACCAGTACAGCTGGAGGAATCTTAGTCATTGATACGGAAATGGTTGCCATTACATTCACAGTTTTGCAGAATAGACTTTCTTTAGACTTCCTTCTCGCAAAGAATGGCAGAGTGTGCTGGATGTTAAAGGTCCAACAATATTGTACCTGGGAGTAAGGACCTGAAGTTATGTATAAAGTTGTCGAGGAAGAAACCCCAACAGGGCAAGGGCCAGTGAATGGCCCCAAAAAGAAAAAACTTACGGCACCATGTGTTTTTAATGATCTCTTTTGATCAGCGAAGACTCCCAAATTGGCGAGTTATCCCGCCCCCTGCAAAGAAAACCTGTCATTTGGCAGATCCACCAACCAATAACTTACAAAAAGAGGAGGGCAACTACAGGAGGAAATGGAAAATTTGCAACTATAAAGACACCTACGGCCACTGAAAAAGAAAAAAATACCAAAATTCACCAAAGCAACAGATTGGACATTAAAGAAACTACATAATAGACTGACAACATTGGAGGATTAACTCAAGAAGGAATTGGAGGTTATAAAATCAGGGATTTTCACACTGCCGATAGCTGTAAAGGAAATAGTAGCCCAAGTAAAGATGCAAACCGGGAACCCTACTATAAGGGAAGTTCCACAACCAAATATACTGCCAACTTTGATACCAGATATTACTCGTACCCACTAATCCTTTGTCTCGGGTGTAAGAAACAATCCCCCCATGCACCAAGAAACATATATACACATGATTTTGCATCTCCCACCGAAGGCAACGCCATATGCATTTATATTGAGAAGGGGACCTAAATTGAGGCCAAATGTGATAGAAAACTGGAACGAGCTCAAAAACAAGGTGATACATTGGCTGGCTAAACAATCCTGGAGTACAAACTGTCTTGCCCAAGAAATAATATTGGTTAGAAGAGTTGGCTGGATAGGCCCCTTGAGGAAAACCAGCAATGGTGACTGTGTCGCTGTGACCTTCCGTTCCCCCAGCTGGTCAGAATTTTCTCAATGGACTGGAATGCAGACGATGTCCTGAGATAGCTAGAGGGAACATCTTAGCTGAACCTCTGGGTTTTTTCATAGGCCAAAATATTTTCAGGTTGGGCTGATACTCCTGCAGAAACAGAGCTATCAGTTGATCGGAATACTTTTCGACACGAAACAAAATCAACAAACAGACCATGGATAACAATCCCAACTAAAACCAGGTTTCTCCCCCTCTCGAACTATGATGCACAGACTGACATCTGGGTGGGGAGGGGAGGGGAAGGAGGAAGGGTAGTAACCCCATTGATGTACATCATGCAGATCATGAGATACAGAATCCTGACAGTGGTACTTCGACTTGTACAAAGATAGGAAACACAAACCTTGTAATTAAGACATGGAATGTTGCTGGAGTAAAGAATAAATTAGCAAACCCAGACTGGTTGGAGTCTATTTGCCAAACTCACATAGTCTGCCTGCAAGAGACATGGGCAACAGACGATTTTTATGTGGAGGATTTGACCTCATTTCTAACCTGGGCAACCCCCTCAGAGGGAGGGCAGGCTAAGGGAGGCCTGGCAGTTTTAATACCTACAACCTTATCACTGAAACTATCTAGGTCCTATATGTCCTCCCCTTTCTTTCAATTTCTTCACCTACAAACAGAAGAAAAGCTAAATCTGGTTTCAAGGAGATTGAATAATTTCTGGTTAGTTCATGGTTAGATGGGAAGTCTAAAGGCTGCGCCTATGTAAAAACAAATGGGGAAGGAATGACGCATTTTCTACATAATTCATATGGAGAGGCATTAAAGCTAAATAATTCTTAAATATAGTTTGGATTTGTTAGAATATTGCAAATGGGAAGAACAATCATCAATACCAACATAATATGGGAATGGCAGATATTTTGTTGATCGAAAATGGGCAGCAACTATTAGAATATTTTGATATCAATCCAAGTGTCCTTAGTGACCATGCTATCCTGACAGTGGTCCTCAATATAAATATTTTAAGGTCTAATGGTTTGCAAATTTTGAACCAAAATGAAACACTAGGTTGAAATGGAATTAGTCTAAAATGGGCAAATATGGAGGCATATTATCATGAAAGGGCGATACATTATCTCCGCGTTTATTGGCAGAAAACTGCTGCTAAAGCAACGATAATGGGCTTGATAATATGCCCTTGTGAATTCCCATAGAAGTCCAGATTCTGGTGTTAACCTGGGCTTCTATGGGAATTCACAAGGGCATATTATCAAGCCCATTTTTGCCGCTTTAGCAGCAGTTTCCTGCCGATAAACGCGGCGATAATGTATCGCTGTTTCTTGATAATATGGCCCATAGATAGCACAGGCATTACAGGGAAAATCATGGCAGAAAATCTTAGAGATTTTATTATATGTACAGATCTGAAGTCCTCAGCACTGTGTATTATCGCAGCATTTTGTAAAAATCATGGTAGAAATCTCGAAGAAATTAACATACCCCCAGTAGCAAAACAAATAGAAAGAGGGGATGGTTAATAAGGACTGTTCTGTAAAAAATAGAAAATTAAGGAAAGCCTTATGGGACACCCCAAGAGATAGGGAAAAGATCTGTAGATTAAGAACCAAATATAAATCTGCCCTAGACAAAAGAAAAAGAGAGCTGAGAAATAAGATCTGGGATGACTTACTGTAGGCTGCTGAATTAAAGGACATTTCCATTTTCTAGAAAATAATACATCAACCCTTCCAGAAAGATAGAGGAGAACCCGGGGTAGAGTTATCCGTACAACAGGGGATTTGGTCAGACCATTTTGGTACTATTTTTAATCTGGATAATTGCACCCTAAAGCCAACAATCTCAACCATATACTTTATGGATGCTGTAGATATCCCTGCCATAAGCTTCAAAGGGGTCTCTAATGCCCTCATTAAAGCAACTAATGGAAAGGCTGCGGTCCCGGATGGGGTCTCAATAGATACTTTCTTTTTTTTTTTTTTTTTTTTTTATTAAAAGCTTTTTACAACAGTTTTTACCCCACCCACCGCACAGGACAATTTAACACATAATTGATTATTGGACATAAGTATACATACAGCTATTAGATACTACAGGAATAGGAGTGTACATCCGCCGAAGCACAAAATACGAAACACAACCCCGAACAAAGAAAGAGAGAGAGAAAGAAAGAGAGAAAAGAAAAGAAAAGAAAGAAAGGAGGAAAAGAAAAAAAGAAAAAAAAGAAAGAAAAGGAGAAGAATAGGAACCCGAAGAGCATATAAACCCCTAGTATATTGTCAAACAATAAAAAAAAAACAACAGGAAGGAAAGGGTCATAACTAATACACATATCATTAACCCATTCACCTAAACGACTATGACCTTCCCTTCCATTCTATAATCAGATTCCAAATATGTAACCCTAACGCTCTTCCCCTTTTCCCCTTCCTGGCATATATCGCTTTTACCAAATTATAACTATGCAGCAACTATGCAGTGTAATCACCTTCCTAATGTGATGAGTGGTGCCCCTGCGTGGAATAAACCCATGCTGATTTATGCTAACCAAATTTTCTATAACCCTGGAAAATCTTGCTGCTAGTGCTTTTGAGAAGATTTTAACATCTGAATTTATAAGCGTTATTAGTCGGTAGGAACCTGATTCCGATGGGGGTTCCCCTTTTTCAAAATTATAATAATGTCTGCCCCCGCCCAGCTGGCTGGTATTGATGACCCTACCTGTGCCTCCTTAATTGTCCTAACTAGATCAATTTTGATTGTCTTAAAGAATACTTTATAAAATTCCCGCGGAATCTGGTCTGGCCCGGCAGCTTTGCCTGATGGTAAGCTCAGCATGGCCTCCATAATCTCCTCTTCCTCTAGAGAGGGATCCAAAGATTCCCTATCCTCCTCTGATAACACATTACTAGGTATATCCTGTAGATATCTCTCAATTTCTTCGGGTTCCCTATCCTGTTCCTCTTTATACAACTTACTGTAAAACTGCCTGAAGACTTCCCTAATTTCCTCCATATCTGAGACCAAATTGCCCCTGCTGTCTTTTATTTCCTTAATTTCCCCCCTGGCTGCCCTCTGTCTTGTTCTCGTTGCTAATGTGTGACCCACCCTTTCACCGTATTCGTAGCATTTTTCCCTTGGTGCAGAAATTATTTTAGCCGCTTTAGTAGCTATTCTTTCACCTGCTGCTGCTTTGGCCAGTGTGACCTCCAATAGTCGCTGCTCAATATGACGCCCCTCTATAGTGGCTTGTGCCAACCTCTGATCTGCTTCTAACAGGCCCGTATTTAATTCCTCTGACCCGATCCGCTCTTTTTTTTGTTTGGAGAGACTAAAACTAAGCATCTCGCCGCAGACCCCCACCTTGAAGGTATCCCATGCATTCCCTGTTGTAGTACTCCCCCTGTTGATTTCCCAGAACCCTTTTATCCAGATGTGCATGTGGGTAATGTGATCCTCATCTGTCAATAAATCCCTTTCAAACGTCCAAGGCCTTTCCTGCCTCCTAAGCTCACCGTCCTTAATTATTAAAATCAAAGGATTATGGTCCGAAACAATGCGTGGGAGTCTTTTCACCTGTAAGATGGCTAACAGTGACCCCGAAGTGAAAAAGTAGTCTAACCTAACGCACTTTTTATGCGGGGCAGAGTAGTAGGTAAAACCAGCCTCATCTGGTTTCAGTTTTCCCAGACGTCCACCAATGCGTTATTAACATCCATGCTCAGAATTGCCCTACAAACCCTCTTTTTCCTTCCTTGATATTGTCCCTTAGCATCTAAGCCTAACCCTTTAGCACCATTAATATTAAAATCCCCTGATAGGATGACCCTCGGTGCCCAAGTAGCCAGTTCTATGTCTAGAAAGTCAAACAATTCCGGGTCGTCCTCGGTTGAACGGTACACTGAGCCCAGTGTAACCCAATCTCCCCCGATCAGACATTCAATCAATACCCATCTCCCCCATTGATCCTCTAAATTTTTCAGTGTAGAAATATTGTATAGTCTAGTTAAGATGGCCACCCCCTAGTTTTTGCCCCCTATTTGAATAGGCTAAGACGCGAAACCCTAATTGTTCCAACAGGAAGGGCTTATTACCCTCTATGTGAGTCTCTTGGAGACAGATAAAATCTGCCCGTGTGTTTTTCAGCATTAATGCAACCCTTTACCTTTTCATCCTATCATTGTGCCCACACACATTCAGCGTCAAAATCTTAATGTTTGTACTCATTTATACAAGTCCTTCTTCTTCTCCCAACTCTCCAATCCTTTAAAGCAGCACTACCTCGACTGCCCGGAGATTGTTTTCCATTACAAAACGGCCTACATAGACTGCCCAGCGAATATTTCCCACCATACCAGACACACCCTTTCTTCCGTCTATCCAGACCTTCTCGCACTCCATCCGCCAAACCACTTGTGTATACCATCCACTCTCCCTGTATTATCTCTCTGTCCTGTTGTGCCCTTACCCTTGGACTGTGTCCTGTGCCCCCCCACTCCCTCCCACTCCCCCCTCAGAACCCCTCCACCTAACCCCCCCTTTACGGTCAAATAGGTCAATCCTGACCTATGTGTGGCTGCTTCTTAGCCCCTGGGGTGTCGCTACTCGCACCCCCCACTAGTACGCCTACATCATCAAATACTTGACTGTGAATTCCCAACTAAATAGTGTAACACAACTCAATTTACATAGTGACATAATACATTACAAAACCTGCGGCAGTAGCTCTGTAATACTTTTGGCTCTGTCTTGACCCTCAGACAGCAGGTAGGGTGTTTCCCCGGCCCCTTCTTTCCTTCAACTCCGTCAGAAAAGTCTGTGCCTTCACCTCTGAGAAAAACATCCTGGTCTGACCGTCCCGGAGCACTTTTAGCCTGGCAGGGAATAGCAAATAAGCCTCACAGCCTAATGTTTGGAATGGGTCAATCATTTGCCTTAGTCTCCACCTCCTCTCCACAGTGACATGACAGAAATCTGGTCGTGCAAAAAAAGTTATTCCGTTAAAGCTGCGTCGTGCCTGCGGCTTAGCTCTGTCCATGATCTCCTGCCTGGCTAGAAAGTTCCCCACAAACACCAACATTGCTCTGGGTCTATCCTTCTGAGATGTAGCATATGACTTATTTTGAATCAAAGGGAACCTGTGTGCCCGCTGGACCTCCAAATCCCAATTCCAAGTTTCAATCTCAGGAAATGCCCCCTGTAGAAGGGCAATCACGTAGGATCTCGCATCCTGCCCCTCCGCTCCCTCCAGAATGCCTAGAAGTCTGATATTAATGCGTCTCTGTCTATTCTCGAAGTCTTCCAACTTCCATTGCATATCCTCTGTTGCTTTCTCCTGGACTTCCTTAAACTCCTGCCAGCGCAACACCTCATCTTCCAACTTCCCTGCTCTCTCTTCCACTTCTGTTACTCTTCCTGCCTTCTCAGCATACAGCTTATTCATTTTGCTTAGGGACCCTTGAATCTGCTTGTTGGCTTGTTTGGCCCTTTTGCTCTCCGTTCTAGCTTCCCCCTGCATCTGCTTAAGGGTGGCATAGAGTAAGTCCATTGTTGGTGCCTGATCCTGTGTCATATGTGACTTCCTCTGCTGCCCTCCCATTTCATCCTCTTCCTGATATAAGTTAGAAGTGGCCGAGTAGTCCCATACCAATTTTTTGGCCATTTCAGCCTGTGTGGGGCTGCTAGGGGTTTTATGCCTGTGTCGCTGACGGCTCCTCTGCTGTTTACTCTTCTGACTCAAAGAGGCCCGCTGAATTGTATCCTCAGAGACCGATTGATCAGGATCAGTGTCTAACGCTGAGCTGTCTGACTCGCTTTCCTCTGAGCCCCAGTACCTGTTTCGTCATTGACTGAGAAGAAGCACTCATCGTTTTATAGAAGCAGGAGCCAGCAGCCCGACTACAGCTGTGGCCTGAGATCCCTGAGCATCCTGCTTTTTGTGTGAGCCTCCCTGCTCTAGGTCTGTGTCTCCCGCTGCTTCCGCTGCTTCTACATCCTTCTTTCCCCCAGTAACCCCCTTAGCCTCCAGTTCTCCTGTAGCCCAGTAGGGTGGTTTTTGGGGTGTTGTTTGGGGTGTTGTCTGACAGTGCCTGAGGCCCTTGGAGCATAGTTGGTGCTGGCGGGGTTTGCCCAAGACCATTTTGCGCTAGGGCACCACTGCTGTTATTCCTTGCTGCTACTGTTAAATCCAGTTGCCCCTTCATGATGTTTCCTAAGCTGACAGATTCACTTGCAGTCTCTGCCACGCGGCTTACCTTACTGCGCGCATCCTCATACACCTTTGGATCTTCCTCGACCTCACCAGCCTGCCGTGTTGCAGTTTCAGCTCCCTCCGTTACTCCCGGCCGCTCTGTCAGCGCCGCATCTGGAATCGCCCTGCTCGGAGCTCAATGTGCGCGCGCCTTCTAGGTTGTTGGATTGCCAGTTTGCCCAGGATTGCTTGGGCTGCCGCCATGAACCACGAGATCCGTGAATACTCCCGATGTACCTGCGAAGGCCTCCACCAAGGTAGGTTGTCTAAGATTGTTCCCCTGCGGTACTTTGGAGACATTATCGTTTGGCGTATTTTTGGCATTCCTCCTTGCGGCTGCAGCTGCCACGGCTGCCGCCTTTTGCTCGGCCTTCAGCTCGGCATCCCTTTCTTTTGCCACTTTGCTTTTGCTGGCTGAGTCTGTCGCTGTACCTGTGATTTTCACTGCCTGCTTCCTTGTGACTGCATGAGCCTCAGGCAGTTTCGTTGAGTCGCCCGACGCCTTCATCTCCTTTACCTCGTTGATCTCTTTGGGCTTTGCTCCTCACGGCGGCATAACAGCACCGATATATAAAGTTCTTAACACGACACTAGAGACAGTCCAGGAGTGCTGAAAAGCCTTGAATAGAGCCTTGCGATGCAGTAAAGTGAGAAGACCAGAGAAAGAGCCTTTTATCCAATCAGCTTTCTTATGCATTCTCTGCAGGATCCACAGTCATTTTTCTATCAACGGGAGAGTGAGTTCAGTGCGACTTACTCCCGCGACTGGTCTGCGGCCATCTTGCCCTCGTCTCAATGGATACTTTCAAGGGACATGTCAGTTTTGGGCTCCCATGCTAACACAAGTATGTAATTCTACAGTTAAGGGCTTTCTCGCTGTTTCTTGAACAGAAAGTACAATTGTCCCAATATTTAAAAAAGGAATTAGAGGGGACCAAAGTTGCTACCGCCCAATATCCCTCCTGGACTCTAGTGCTAATTTAATGGGCAGAATCCTCTTGGATAGGTTGGAACAATGGGTGGAGAAGAAACATGCTCATACTGACATGCATTACAGGGTCAGGAGTGATATTGGAATGATAGGACCTTGGGTTAACTTACATATGCAAATATACTGTTGCAAAAGAGGGACATTGGCACCTATGTTTTGCAGACTTAAGCAGTGCGTTTGATTTGGTAAACCATAATAAGTTATGGAAAACCCTTTTGGACATGGGTACCCCAATGGGTATTGTTAAATACTTGTCCCAATGGTACTCTCATTTGACTGCTCGGATTAGCTATGGTACAAAGGAGGGCGGTACTGAAAGATTTAAGTTTGCCTGCTGGATCAGACAGGGTTGTGTTCTTGCCCCTCTGCTTTTTTCACTCTAAATAAATGGGGTGGATGAGTGTCTACAGAAAGTTAAAGGCTGATGCTGCCATGGTTGGATCTCGCCCTGTCCCAAATTTACTATATGCAGACGATGCTGTTCTCTTATCTAGAACAGCATATGGGCTTCAGCTCTTAGTTGATAACTTTGTTACCTTTATGGAAAACAAAGATATGAAAGTAAATCTAAAGAAACCCTTTACCATGCCGAGTGGAAAGGGACAAGTCAAAAAGTGTATACACTATATAAAGGGAGAGAGACTAGGTGAGTCTCAAATGTTCCTATACCTGGGCATACAATTGACTGAATCAGGGTGCTGGGAAAGCCAAATAAATATCTCTAAAAGGACATTTCTCGGCAAGATGGCGACCGTGTGAGACGGTCGGCAAGCAGCTCGTGTGAGGAGGAGCGCTATGCAGGTCTAAGACCCCGTATTTCCCCAACAAAGATAGATTTGGAAAAATAAAATAATGTAAATTACGAGTCTCTTACAACTCAGGTCGGAGGAGATCAGGCAGAAAGAATTCTCATCCAAGCGAATGCGGCTGGATGAAGCTGAAATTGACGTGCAGTCAGCCGCTGAAGCGGCTGCTCCTGGAGATTGCTCAGCTGATACGGCGGCTCAGAGGCAGAGCTGTCATCCGTTCACAAGCGGAGGCGGCGGAGATTACGGAGCTGGTGTGCACCTTAGGAGTATCGCGGCGCCTCGCCCAGAAACGGCGTATTCAGCGTGGAAGGGAGCTCTACGCCGAGAAACAAGTAAACACGGCTTTCAGCCGTCCGTGTGGCAGGGAGGAACTGACAAGCTACACTCTGGAGGGCGGCGGTGGAGCTTTGCAGGCTAAGACGGAGACAGAGATTGACTCTTCAGCCGGTAAGGAGGCTTTTGGGCTAGAGGAGAGGCGGAGGGCAATAATGGCTCCAAAGGCAAACGCCAGCACTAAGGCAGCGGCTAGGAGGAAGGCAGCAGCGGTACTGGCGGAGGCATTGGACAATGATGGCGGTAAGGGGAAAAAGCAAGGCTCCCCTCAAGTTAAAAAAACAGCACAACAGGCCACCAGTAAGGGAAACCTGGATAATGTGGGTACTGTGCCAATATCGGATATTTTTCAAAAACTAAACAAAGCCAAAGACTCTCAAGATCTAAAGGAGGATTATTTACAGGCTGCCCCTAGTGTTGTGGTTGGTGAGGCATCCCCTGACACTATAGTGGATGCGCTTGCTGAGCAATTGAACCCAATAATAACGGTGGAAGGTGAAGATCAACAATTGGAGACCCCAGTAGCAGGTTGGTTGGGGGATAGCCTACCACCCCAAGGCATAGAAAAGGTCCTGGAGGATGACATAGGGGGGAGTAGCTGCAGTAAAAAAGAGACACCGAGTGAGGCATTTTTCTCGGTATCTGAAGGCGGCGAATGGTCTGAGGAAGGAGAGGATAGTTTGGGGCAAGAAACCAGTGATATAGACACTGGCAGTGATTTAGAGACCGAGGAAACCAGCCCACCAAATACAGCAGTTAAAATGGTGGTGAGAGCCCAAGTATCTAACCAAAAAAAAGAAATATCACAATTGAATGCCTCAGCAGATATCCCGGAAGGAGACTCAGCTCAAATGTCACTCTTGGAGATCATTCACCAGGAGATATTGGCTCATAGAGAAGAAACAAGGCAAGAAAGTCGGAAATCACAGGCTGCCGTTAGGAAAATGCAAGGGGTGGTGAGGAAACTGACTAAGGCCTGCGTGAACCTGGGTGAACGGGTGACCAACTTGGAAGATTGAGTGGTATCTACAGAAGCTGACGCGGCAGCGGCAGTGGATAAAGTTGACACGCAAGCAAAGCATCTTACTGATATCCAATGGAAATTGGAGTCGTTAGAGAACAGATCGAGGCAAAATAACCTGCGCTTCCTGGGTATCCCGGAGGGGGCCGAGGGGACGGACATGAAAGCATTTATCGTTAAACTTTTTGTGTCCGCCTTCAAAGAACTGAAAGACTGGGATTTCGATAGGGAGATCCAGAGAGCGCACCGCACTCCATTCAAAATTTATAAAAAGGCTAAAGAGGGAGATAAGCCCAGAGCGATATTAATCTTTTTGGGCAATTTCAATTTAAGACAAGTAATCTCTGAAAGGGCAAGGCCTGATAGAAAAATGACAGTAGATGAATACACCTTTTTTGTCCGTCCAGACTTCTGCCATATCACAGTTGAGAGGCGTTGGAGGTTGCGGCAAATGATCAAACCTTTTCAGGACAAGGGCATGCAGGCATATTTGATCAACCCCGCCCAGTTGAAAGTAATTCAGGGTGGAAAAACATTTTATTTCTCCTCAGAGATTAAAGCCAAAGAGTTTTTGCAGCTATAGATGGAGTATCGGGAGTGCCAAATGTATAAATGTACCAGTAAGGTGTAATGGAGTTACTGAATTATCTCTAAGGGGAGTGATTAATTTTGGGGGTGAGAAGTTTTTCACTGCGGGAGTTCCGGGGGGAAAAAAAAAAAAAGAAAAAAGAAAAAAATGAGGGGAACTAAAAGGAAAGAAAATGGTAAGAAATATAGCAAAAAAGGTGAGAGATGTATATAAAAGGAAAATGGTTGAAGCATAGCCACTTCTCCTCACACTAAGCTGCATCCATCATGTGCACAGACCAGCGGTCTGAGCGCCTCTAGACAAGCGGGGGGGGTGTGGGCGCTGGAGCCCAGGAGGGGGAGGGCGAGAGTGCAGAGGGTGGAGTGGGTGGGGGGTGGGAGGGAAGGGGGGGCGAAAACAATGAAAAAGTATGAGATGGAAAAGAACAGGGTTCAGGATGATATCAGATATCTGGATATGAGGTATTGTGGGAAAGGTAAACTCGCAAAATATGCCAGACATTAGAATTTGTAGTATTAACGCAGGGGGGCTAAATGACTGGAAGAAGCGGCAGAGATTGAGCCATCTGGTTAGATCGAATAATATCGATATAGTATGTGTTCAGGAAACCCATATCCCCTGGAATAAAAGGAAGGTCTTGGAATTGTATGGGTTTACTTTGATTGGGTGTTCCACCCAGACATCAATGACAAGAGGAGTGGCTATATTAGCCAAGAATCATCTGGGTGCTGCGAAACGTATAAAAACGGATGGCTCGGGGAGATGGGTATTGGCAGAAATGAGTTTGGGGTTTACACTATGTGTAATATATGGTCCAAATGAGGATGATCCTATGGTGTTCAACAAATTAGAAGAGGAATTGGCCAACTGGACAGCCCCAATGATAGTATGTGGGGACATGAATATTTCGATGAACTGGCAAAAGGGGGCTAGATACACAGGCCGCAAACGAAAAGTCAATGTAGCGATAAGCTCCATGATACAATCCCATGGCCTGTCAGATGTATGGGAAGAAAAGATGCCAGGGGATTGTGGGTACACGTACTTCTCTCATCCAGCACAAAAGTATTCTAAGTTGGATTATTTTTTTATTACACTCGGGGAGATAGGTAAGGTTAATATTCAGAAATTACCTAGAATAATTTCTGATCATAACCCTTTGATACTCTCTTATAAAGCTCCCAGTGTCCTAAGAAAAATATCCAGATGGACCTTCGATAGAAAGCTGTTAAATGACGAAAGGTTCTTAAAGCATATGAAAAGATGGGCTAAGGAATTCTTTGACTGCAATAGATATAGTGCCTCCAGAAATGGAGTTTGGGAGTCATTTAAAGCCGCATTAAGGGGGGAGACGATCAGCTGTTCATCGAGAATCAGGAAAGAGGATAAAATCAAGACAGATAAACTTACAGCAGATCTGGCAGAGGTAGAGAGATACCATATTGATGAAATAATAACTGGTAAAGACAGTAGAGAGACCACAAGAAATATGGCCAAGATTAAGGGGGACCTTTTAAAAATAATTACCCAAAAGGAGATTCGCGAATATCAGACTCAAAGAGCTAGGCGCTACGAGACAGGAGAGCAGGCCGGGAGAGTATTAGCTCTGCGAATAAGACAGGATTTGAATAGAAATAAAATCAGTAAGATGAAATTTAATGGGAGAGATTATAATGATCCGAAATCTATAGTACAGGTGTTTCAAGAGTTTTACCAGAAACTGTATGATGAGGAGCCGGGGGTGGTACCGAAAATACAAGACCAATTTTCTATAACAGCTAGGCTGGGGGAGGAAGACAGGGAGCGATTGGAAGAGAGTATAACAAGGGAGGAGATAATGAAGGCTCTAAGTGAATCGGCATTGGGTAAAGCAGCAGGCCCAGATGGGATTCCAATCGAGGTCTATAGAGCTCTGAGCGAAGAAATTCTCCCAATATTTGAGGATCTTTTTAATGGAGTCATATGTTCAGGCGTTATACCCGATACATGGAAGCAGACCAATATTGTGGTATTTCACAAAAAGGGTAAGCCAGAGGATAACCCCGGTTCATATAGACCGATATCTTTAATAAATACAGATGCGAAATTATACTCAAAAGTTTGGGCTAAAAGATTAGGAGGGATTATAGGGCAACTGGTGTCACCCTGGCAGCATGGGTTTGTCCCAGGGCGAGGTACCACTGAGCATACAGCCAGGGCTATTACTTTATTCGATGCTGCTAAGGCTGCAGGGGGCGACATGGCTATGATTTTATTGGATGCCGAGAAGGCGTTTGACCGGGTTGCCTGGAGCTTTATGTGGGAGGTATTGGAGAAAAGGGGCTTCGGAGAAAACTGCAGGAAAGGTATTAAGGCTATGTATACGAACCCGGTGGCCAGAATTACCACTATGGGGCTTCAATCAGAAGAGATAATGATTAGAAGGGGTACACGTCAGGGTTGCCCGTGCTCACCCATTTTATTTGCACTATATATAGATCCTTTGATTAGGGAAATTATGGCGTCAGAGAAAATTTCTCCTATCATATCTCATGGTCATACTACTAAGATTTTAGCGTATGCTGATGATTTGGCAATTGTTACAAATAAGCCGGATACAGCAATACAAGAATTAAATAACCTGGCTCAGCAATTTGGGATATATTCAGGATACAAACTTAATTCTGATAAAACTATAATAATTTGTACAAAGAACATTCCGAAAAGAGATCAAAGATATGTTGACGATGCAACTTATTTAGGAGTCAAAATTAATGCTGACGTGGATAAAATAATTCAGGATAATTATGTGCCAGTATTAGCGGCGATTGAGAAAGATTTAAGGAGGATCGACGTCTTACATCTCTCCCTGATTGGGCGTGTTAATGTACTCAAAATGAAAATGTTCCCTAAACTGCTGTATTTATTTCGTGCTATCCCCTTGTTAATTGATGAATCCCTCATGAAAAAAATGGAATCAGTTTTCTCACAGTTTCTCTGGCAATATGGGAAAGTAAGAAGGTCATTAGATAAATTGTCACTACCAATAGAAAGAGGAGGGCTAGCAGCTCCCAATCTAAGGCTATATCATTGGGTATGCTTACTGTTACATATGAAACACCTACTATGCTTCAATATCTCTGATGATTCCCCTAGGGTCCCTACAATTTATGAATTAATATTAGGTGAAAAAGCTAACGGAGTTATAACCCGGGAAGTAAGTGTTCAATTTTATAAGAGAAGCAAAAGTAAGGTGTTGCTTGGTGCGTGGGGGGTCTGGAAGCTAATGTTGAAATTTCTTAAAATCCCCAAGATCAATGGAATCACAGACTTGTGGGATTCATCCCCATTCTTACATCTGGGACAGAATAGAAACAGCGTTCTCTGGAAAAGGTTGGGCATTCGCTATCTGGGGGATGTTATGAATAAGGATGAGATGTTGGGATTTGTGACCTTACAACAAAGATACGGTATCCCAGCGAACCACTGGATGTTGTATAACCAGATAGTGCAATCAGTGAAATCAATAAGACCCAGGATGTATATTCAGGAGACTAACCCGATTGTGCAGTATATAAGGAATGGGGGTAGGAAGATTAAAATAGGATACGGTTTTCTATTACAGGCCATGGTAGAGGATGTTGTACATGTGGAAAATGCGTGGGGTCGTAAAATTGGGGACCCAAATGTAGATGTGGACTATGCACTGGCACTCAACAAGAAAATTCTAAGAGCAACTAATTTAAAAGCTCAACATTATAAGATGATCTTTAATATATACTACACACCCGCGAAATTGTTTAAATGGGGTAAAAGGGATACGGACAGATGTCCAAGATGTGATCAAGGCCCAGCAGATTTAATTCATATGTTTTATTCGTGTACAAATCTGAAACCGGTTCTAACTGAAATGGAGAAGTTTTTATCGGGGCTGCTAGAGGATCACATCATTCTATCCCCAACGACGGTTTTAATTGGCAGGGATGAAAACCTTAAAATAACAAAGGAGGCGGAAGCTCTTGTGTTCTTGTGTGTTGCAGTATTAAGAATCTTAATAGCGGCAGCCTGGAAAGATCCGATAGCACCCTCATTCCAGATATGGTTAACTAGACTGCTTGGGATTCATAATATTGAGGATTGTTTATATAATTTTAAGGGACAAAAAAAAAAAGAATTTGGGAAAAAAATTTGGGCACCCCTTAATAAATGGAGGGAAACAAGAAGATAAATTGTTGATTCCAAATCGGCGTCTAAAATCCGTTTTAGATAAGGGGTGGTCACTGCCTCTTGCAAGATCAGAGGTACTTTATCAGTATGTGAACGTGTGTAAATAAGAAGTAAGTGTTTAGACTGTAATGGACCTTTTAAAACCTCCGTGTATATTTATCTCTTTTATCCAGCTGATAACCTTATAAAATGTCTTATGTACTTTCTTAAACCTGATTTTATCCTGTTAAATTATGAATTTGTGTAATACCCGGAACCATCTCAATAAAAATATAAAAAAAAAAAAAAAAAAAAGGACATTTCTCAGATCCATAGAATCGATTTTTAGATTTGCGAGTAACATGGGACAGAAACCAATTAGGGAGATACTGATACTGTATAAAAGTAAATGCCTCCCAAGTGCTGGTTATGGCGCTGCTTTGTGGGGGTGCACTAACTGTGCACCACTGCAAACTCCAAAGAATACATTTCTGGCTTGATTTTGGCTGTCTCAAAAACGAGTTCAACATGTATAACTCATAAGGAAGAGGCAGTTCAGTTTTTAGAGGATGACCTATATATCTGCCCCATCCTCCTGTGGTATAATATATGGAGTAAAGCAGGGACCGAGTTCACAAAGGCAATAATACTAGACTGCCTAAGGCTAGATGCATGGAAGAAAATAAAATGGCTGACCTATATAGAAAGTCAACTAAGAAAAGTGGACAATAGCATCGGAGTCAGGGGTACAGATAAAGTTTTAAAATACTCCAAAACTGATGTTAAATCTAAACTGAGGGGAATTAGAGTTAGAAAGAGACACGCAAGAAAGTAAAAAATCCAAGATGTGTAGATACCTGTTGGGTCCTGTACAGGTGGGTTTGCAAAACTACCTGACAATTGTTAAGAACAGTCACCAGAGGTTCTACCTCACCAAATTATGTTTAGGAACATTGCACTTAAGGGTTGCCTTTCCTAAAATTGGGGCATGGACTAACACCTTACCAAATTGCCCATGTGATGGTAGAACTAGCCAAAACACAATGCACTTTATTTTGTTCCCTAGTCTTTATAGGGACCTGAGGAAACAAAATCTAGAGCCAATCTTCAAAACTTCAACTATATTTATTATCAGGATGCTTTCAGCTATTTATGTGCTATGGGAAATGGGGATATTTGTCTCTCATACCATTCATCATATCTGCCCTGGAAAGAAGGAAAAAACGTGCTCATCCTGAAGCCTTAACTTATGAGGTTACTTTATAAATCCTACTCACGTAAACTGTCTGATTATAATGATAATTGATGGATTGATTAAATTATACTGAATAAGTGACAGAAGGCCCAGGCGACTGTGACTATTAATATAACTGGATTGATACAGATGTCTTAGACTGCCTTTTAAGAGATGGTTCCCATGATGCTATATCACAAATGTTACCGGCCACTACCTTTGGGAACGGGCATCCAGACATGAGTTTTTGTATCTTTTTAAATTATTTATAAATTGTATTTGTTTTTAGTTTGTACTTTTATGGTTTTATTTCTATAAACTGAATAAAGATTTTCATATGATATATAACCTGAGAAACGCATTATTATCATTATTATCATTACAGACCTGAAGAAGGATTTGAAAGGGTTGACAACTACAGGTGCTTTGGAAGCAATAGGGAATGTATTTTCTGCTATAGACAGGTGGTTTGGTAACTTAGGCAGTGTACCTGTTGGAAGTTTCCTGGGACCTTTAGTGATAATTGCTATTTGCGGAATACTTGTGTCTGTGATATTGAAAGTGTGCAGGCATGTAGAAGTGAAACAATGAGTGAAAAGGAAGAGAGCAGATGTAGAACTAGAGGAGAAATATAGTCAACTTTATGAAGAAAGAGGTTTCTGGAGAACTTCAGAAGGAAAATGATGAAGACAACAAGGCTGTTCTAGACATCTGATAAGAGAATGATGTGATCATTTAATTTGCCATCATAAAGGGGATTAGTGAAGCGTAAAGTTGCCCACTCTTT
The DNA here is from genome assembly GCF_964261635.1 of Lissotriton helveticus. Classification (NCBI taxonomy): domain Eukaryota; kingdom Metazoa; phylum Chordata; class Amphibia; order Caudata; family Salamandridae; genus Lissotriton; species Lissotriton helveticus. The sequence goes on along the minus strand of NC_136063.1, from coordinate 756,643,584 downwards.
ACATGTAAAGCAAAACTGAATTTGACTGATATCTAACTCATAAAATGAACGTACACTTTGCTCATAAATCCTGTCTGTCTTTATGATTCTTCTACACATTACACCTGATACTGTAGATGCAGAGAGTATTTACCTAGAAATTTAGGAGCTGATTTCGATGTTGGTGGGACTACCATGGACAGGCCATCAGTGGGACCACCACCGACAGACAGCTCTTTAAACTGACCGCAGCATTAGGATGCAGGCAGTCAGTACCTTCAATATCAGGGGATGGACCGCCTCCTCAACCGGAATCTACCGATCCCAACGGGGTAGCTGTCGGATTCCTGAATGGAGGTGTTGCCTACTCAGGCACTGCCACCTTGATCATGATGTCCATTTCCCACAGCCTTTTCATGAAGTACCCACCACCATGAAAAGGCTGTCAGAAAGGGACAAGACAATGGGGGCCCCAAGCAGGACACTCGTCCCCCATGGGCCACTGCCGGTTGGCCAGGGGAGCACATGTGGCGTCCCCCAAACATCAATTCACCATGTGCCAGGCATCACATGGTGCCTGGCACAGGGTGCATGGATGTTTGAAAAATGGCTTTTTCCACTACAGTAGAAAAAGTCAATTTACGACTACCTACACAGCGGTCTGATTGAAATATAGCAGGTGGGACCGCTGATTTTTTGTCGGCTGGTCTCAATCCCCCTTCGATGAGAGTCGAAGGCTCGTCAAACTGCCATAGAAATTAGCCCCTTAGTTCTCACATCAATTGTTTTACAAATCTCGAGAGAAATGAAGCTGATGAGTAACATAGAAGCTGTCTATTAATAAACGAAGTCTTTAAATAAATGATTTATTTAATAAAGTGACTGATTAATACATCACATATGATATTTTACAACTAAAAGGATTCACGTGAAATATTGCACATTATCCTAAACAATGAGACACTTATAATGTTTGGTTTAAACCATCCTCTTCATTTGATTGCCGAAGCTTTTCACTCAAGATATAAATGCATTCAATTTTGTCTGTGTAACTACTAGAAATGTCATTCTTCACTTTAAAGGATCCTTATATGCGTAGGATGTTAGTAATGCTTGAACAATAAAATGTCATCAATGTACGCATTAATGTTACACTTATGTACTTTTGAATGTAGTTCTCAAGTATACTTACTGCCTTGTAATTTCATTGCTTGCTATATGATTGATGTAATGTGGACTAAAGTATTAAAGAAATATTAAACACATATATGTTTAACCCCTTCTACGCTCATGACGAGCTCAGGATGCTTGATTCCGGTCCTTGGATGCTTGATTCCGGTCTGGGAAAGACATGGCTTGGTAGTTCGGACTGGACTGTTCCCATGAGGCACAGGGTCAGAGCTGATTTGCATATAGCCAATGTCTAACCCAGGGTGGTGTGGAGTGCAAAAAAACGATGGATTTAGGCCCAGATCCTTGTACTGGGGTGAATGTATGACATTGTTCTACATTCTGTCCATCAACTGTGTTTTTTGCAATTGACCTGTTTTTAGGCATTCTGGAAGGATCCCTTGGGATAGAGAGGCGTGTATTATTTTCGTCCATATTGGAATCACAATATGGCTGATTTCTTTCAGGCATTTTGATGGGAGTGGGTCATTATAGTGGTTATTAGGTTTGATATCTGATAGAATTTTGGCAATGGTATTCTGGTCAAATAGTTTGAAAGTATCCTATTGTGCCTTGTTTTTTGCCCTATTTTCGACAATTTTCAAGGTGGTATTGCTCGTGGAGGGTGTTTGGTTGTCAAGGTTGTCCACTACTCTCCTGAGCTCTCTTTCAAGCGTGTTGGCCTTGTCGGTGAAAAATGTTGAGAATTCTTCACAACTTAGTTGTGTTTTTGTGATCACTTGGGGAGATATGGCCAACTTATTGGATTGTTGTTTTAAGACCTCAAATAGTTTCCGTGGTCTGTTTTTGGCGTTATCCAGTTCTGATCTAATAAATTCCTTTTTGGAATTGAGAATCTTTTTGTTGTATTTGTTTCTGATGTTTCTGAGGGATTTCAGTTCGTGGGATGATGGGTGTTGTCTCCATTTTCTTTCCGCAAGTCTCAATTTCCACCTGTCTTCATTCAGTGTCCCATTGAACCATGGATTTTTAACCTTCTCTGTAACTCTTTTCAGTTTTAGTGGCATGTTGGCGTTGACTATATTTGTTACTGATGTAGTGTAGTGGTCCGTTAGATCATTCACATTCTGCCAGTTGTTAGGTGGATTTATGTTCTTCTCACAGCTTTCTACTAGTAGTTCAATATTCAAGTCTTTAGTGTCCTGCATCCACTTTTGAGTTTTATAGGTTGTGTGGTCTTGTTTTTTTTCCATGTGGGTATCAGGAAGGTTATGGCATGGTGATCTGACCAGTCGCACGGCTCTTCTGAGAAGACTGAAGTATTATCATTTTTTTTAAATTATCCAGTCCAACGTAGCTCCTTTCGAGTGTGTTGGCTGTGTGCATGCTTGCTAGAGGTTTAGCTCCATTAAAAAGTCTTTGAGAGCGTTGACCTGTTTGTCATTGCTGTCGTTACAGTGTAGATTAAACTCCCCTAAGAATATGTTATTAGAGTCAGTATTAGAGTTAGCTGTGATGATCTCCATTAGCTGGTCTATGAAAGTCACATTATTTCCTGGTGGGTGAAAACGCACCTTTGATTGTTAGCCGATCTTATATTGAGACCTAGGTAATCACAGGATTCGAGTGGGTCGGATTGTATTTGGCTGACCTCTATATCCGATCGGTGATCCATGAATGGAGACGAGGACTCCGATAGCCATGTCTCAATAAGGATTGTCATGTCAACTTCCTGGCTAATGATGAGGTCAACTATGTCTGATGCATGTTTAGCTGCGGACCGACAGTTGAGCAGTAGACATTTCAGCGGTTTCCCTGCGCTACTTGGGTTCAGATTTTGCAAATCGGTGATTAGCTGCATCCTTTTCTTTTTGTCATTAGTTTGGTTGTTTGCTCCACCTTTATTTGCAGTGTGGGATGCGCTATCTATGTTTTGTGCTCTTAAAACCATGTTTGGGGGATATACATTTCGTATGGTTCTATTTGTCGTTTGTGCTGATGTAGAGTGGGGTATGTAAGGGGTGATCTCTTCCATGTCAGTTATTTCCAGGTTATCATTGAGTGGCCTACTCATTGGAGATGCTCCGTCATTGAGGAGAGGCATCGATTCTTCCCTCTGAAGAAGCTCTACGTCATTATTTGCATATCGTGTAGATATTACTGTTTTTCTGTATCATTCCCAAACGACGTGCCTCCTGTTCCGATTGTGTCTTTTTAGTTGCGTAGACTGTTGTGGTTCCTGAGGGTCTCTAGTTAGAATGCTGTCTGTGGTGGTAGTGTCATAGGGGTCTAGAGTGTCTTCTTGTGGACTCAGGTGTTGTTGAGATCTTGAGTTCTCTATACATCCTTTTAAGGTTGAGAACATGTTGTCGAATTTTTCTAATTCGTTGTTAGCTGCTTGTATCAGCACTATTCCGTTCTTGTAAATAGTTATGGAAAGGTCTGCTCTGCATCTTGGTAACGATATGGTCATAAGTTTTGTGCCATGTGGGATATTGGTTATAGTTTTTATGTTGAGCATATTTGTAATGGTATTGCGCCATTTAGCCGTTCTTCTGGTAAAGAATATCATGTCATTCACGAAAATGCCTTTATCTGTGCTAAAAGAGGGGTCAGAGATCAGCGTGTCTGGGTTTTTCCTCATTAGGTCATGCTTAAATTTTTTGGCTGCATTTTGGATAGTTTGGTTGGATAGTTTATGATATGAGCATTCATGCTTACTGGCTCTAAGTAGTTGTCCGCCATATTTGTTGATTGGTATGGAGTATTATTTGATGTGCCCTCTTCTTAAAGGAGACTAACTGTGATGAAGGTTTAAGTATTCTCCCTGTCTTGAATAGATTTGTTTTAGTTTTGTATACTTTCGGCTTAATCTGTATTGCCAGCTCAATGTTCAGTGTTCTTTCTTTTATCTTTCTTTGATTAAAAGTTATTTCAAGATGGCTGCCAGTTTGTCAGTCTTATCTGAGAGCTGAATGCCTTTCTCTCTTGCTATTGATTGCTTGTCCTCTTTCACTTGCCCTTATTTGTTGCTGCCATTTTGGAGATGTTTTCTTACTATGGAGCATCCTTCACTCAAGATGGCCGGGGTCCGAGGCAGTAGAAGTTCTACAGCGTTTGCAGTTTAGAGATTACATTAACAGTGAGGAGGGGACTGCTGTAACTGCTCAAACATCTGGAAGTCAGCGGTGGCCGCCATATTAAGGTCAGGCAGGCTATGCCCTGACCCCCCAGTATTTCTCTTCTTTGCCTGAATCTATAGTGCTTCAACCCTATCTGTATTACTCCCAGAGACCTGGAATAAGCCCTCCCAGCAGTAGGGGGCCGCTGTGTCCCGCACTGGGATGTCACGTGAGTTACAGATGAGCTATTGGGAATTAAAGTCCCAGGGACCTGCGCAGTGCAATGCAGTTCCGTGAGCCCCGTGAGCTCATGCAGCGGTCCGGCGATATGCCGCCTACTTTTCTGCTCTCGGGCTCCCCACCCCGCCCTCTGTATCTCACCCGCAGCCAAGACAAGCGCCGGGAAATACTTCTGTCTATGGAGGCAAGACCGCAGGAAAGGCGCAGATCATTGGGGGCATCGATAGCCTGAGGGTTCCGTGGGCAGAGGATCTGGACTCTCACCTCTGTCCGATGGGGTCATACCATCCTGTTGGGGGTCATGGCGAGGATCAAGTCAATGGATCCAAGAGATGCGGTTAGGGCATCCCGCAGGGGGGTCAAGGCAGTGCCATCTCGGGGGGCACCAAGCAGCTTCCCAGCAGCTCCCATGCAGTCCTTGGGCAATGTAGGGATACGATCCAGTGTCCCGTGTCCTCCGATGTCCCAGACCGGGTGAGCCGTCGATATTTTTGCTGATCTCTGGTTCGTGTCCTCCGATGTGTGCGCCGGTCTGGTGCTGGCGAGGCGAAGTCATGCCGTGTAAGTTCACTCTCTACTTCTTTTTTTTCCCAGCCAATTTTGGTAGCCGGTTGGACTTTCTTGCAGACACCAAGCTGAATATATTTGCTCAACTCTTTCTGCAGACTATATCTTGAACCTTCCTTGGACTAGGACATGAATAATTTATCCTATTTTCCCAAATTCCCATTGCCCCTTAATGGACTTTTAGAGACATTTCCCATGCCATGTAAATGTCCCCAAGTGTGGTTTAGACCAACACTTTCCCAACACTTGATAATTTGTCCTGTACTGTTATGCTTGATCTCTGTTGTGTTCTACAGCTTTGACCTATGAGCAGTTATGTGGCTTAATTTGTATCAGAGAGATTTAAATTGCTAATGCCTAGAAAAGACCAAGCCACATTGTATTCTGAATATCAGATCTTGATGTTGTTATTTTGTATTGTGGCTACAGATTTGCTTGTATGCCTGATTCCTCTCCTCTTACACTTCTTCAGGAGGCTAGGACTCCCAGTTACCATACTGTATAGAGTTTGAATTTAAGAGTGATCTACTTGAATGTAATTACTAATTTGTAATAAACACCCATGAACTTGGCTACTGATCATTGACTCTCATTGTATAGTCAAATTAGTGGCACTGTTAATTGAATTGGTTCGGATAAGTGATGCTAACTCTCTTTCTCCTCGGTGCGACGAGAAAGGTCCACCAGAGGACCAAAAATACACAGTTGTGCTCTCGCTACTACAAAAAGTATCATAAACAGTACAATCACTGATACGTAATCAAGGAGACAGAAGCAGATTCTTTGTTGTGTGAACAATGTTGCAAAACGTTGGTTTATTCTCTCCGGATTCAAATCATGTGAAGCAAAGCCGACACGTGTTTCGTCGTGTACATTTGAGTCAACACGACTCTTCAGGGCTGATGGTACAAGAATAACATAGTTCGAATCAGAAATGCCGTTGTCATACACTGCAAATGGTGACAAGGTGCAACCAACATGCAGTAGCGGCGTGCCACAGGGTTCGCACATTGTGGTATCGTCTGGTGAGAAGTTAAGAAGGACTGATACTTGTATACACTCCAAGGCTGTGAGTGGTCGCCTTGGGTGGTGGTGCACAGTTGTGAGGTCTATTGGCCTGGAGCCTGGATGTGAGAACATTTTTTGCAAAGAACACGGTGATCTTGTTTTTCGAGGGTTCATGCAATAGTGAAATAGTTGAGAAAATCAAAGTCGGTGAACTATTGTGCGGTGGTGTAGGTGAGGGACTATAGCGGTGACTTTAACGTGGTATATCGACGATCTTTCTCCGTAGTGAGTGTGGGCGTACAAAAAGATCCGTTACCGCGCATGTTCCGCATAGTGCGATAGGACAAACCATGCTGCTCTCTCTCGACGCAATAGGTTAATTACCTTGAAAATAAGTATATCCTTGATGCTTATCAATGGGTCTGGGCAATTATCCATATGTTGGTTGTTACTTCTCGGAGAGAGACTGCAGGAAGAAGAATATATGCAAAAAAGGAGGATCATTAGAAAAGACATACTAAAGGGGGGAGAAAAAAAAGGCCTCTAGTCCGTAAGACAGATGGCGGATACAGAATACGGTATTCTTACCACAATTCTAATGCGGCTATCCAGAAACGGTCTGTTCCTTTATGATAGTCCCATGAAGAAAGGCATACACAATGGTAGTTTGCCTATCGAGTGTAACACTTCTCTGTGTATGTACACCCTGTTTGAAAGGGGATCGAGGGACATGAAGAAGGGAGAAAAAATGGGGTTTAGTGAGAGGAAATTCGAACGAGAGTGAGCGCAATTGACGATATGTCACATAAAAGAACGGATTACTGTTTGAGACAATAAGGTTGAGCTAGCACAATCTAAAAGAAAGCATCTGACATTAATTATCTCTGATTAGCCCTATTTAGATGTGCATAATAGGGCGTGATTGGCCAGGCGCATAGTAGCGTAATATTATGAAAAAGCTTCTAGTTCCCTTCTACAGGCATGGTTAGTTTTTTTATGTCTCTGGCTAAAGAGTTACCTTCGTCCTGGTGTGTCAGGAGATGGCCGGGAGGGGATCCGTTGTTTACCTCTTTTGCTGAGGACTCGTCAGAGACTGGTGCGTCTCACGACAGGCGGTGCGCTGAAAAGCAGTGAGCGAAAGCGCGCATTAACATACTGGAAAACCCAAAACTATGGGCTTCAAAAAAAAGGGTCGTTATTACAGCCGTTTTATTATTTACTCAAAGCGCATGATTGTGTCTTATTACGAATAAGACGTCGAGTTCCCTTCTACATGCATGGTCAGTTACTTCATGTCTGTGGCAAGAGAAATACCTTAATCCTGGTGTGTCAGGAAGTAGCCGGGAGGGGATCCGTTATTATAATCTTTGTCTAGGGGCTTGTTGGAGACTGGTGCGTCTCCCAACAGGCGGTGCACTGAAAGACAGTAAGCGGAAGCGCGTATTAAAATGCTGGCAAGCCCTAAGCTAAGGGCTTCAAAACAGAGTCATTATCCCAGCCGAAGCAAATAGCTGGTGTACCTGTTGCTTTGGATCCCTCCTCCTGTAGTTCCCGGTCGCCGTCTCCCAGTACGGTCACGTGACCGGATAGGAGGGATTACTTTATAGAAAAGGAGGGGACGGGAGTAGACATCAAAGAAGTCTACGTAGCCCGTGCTGTTAGGAAAAACGCTCGCGCCATCTTTACATGGGTTGAAAACCCATAGGATATATGTGTATTTAGTACTATAAGGAAGTCGTACTCTTAGAGAAAATGTATGCGCCTCATTTGAGAGGAAAAGAATTGGTGATGTATACGCCCGCCTGAGAAGGCGGGGGCTTAATAGGTAGTTGATCAATCAAAAACTTCGAGAAGGCATCTTGAGAGTAGGGCATTAGTGACAATGACGTCACGAATTCGTAAGCGTCTAAAATTGTCAGACGCCTATAGCTTGCGGTTAAAAGTTTACCGGAAGCATGTGATTGGTTAGAAATAAGCTCAAACTTAAGTCGGAAAGTTCTCTTGTTAGCGAAAAGGGAGGGTGATAACAGGAACATGCATGGCTTGCAGTAGTTGTGAATACCGGCCGCGTATTAGTGGTTGAAGCGCACGTAGAAGATAAAATCATAGGACGCCAGCGGAGTAAAGATCGTCTTTGCTGTAAAGCAGAAATTTAGGTGTTACGTGCTTACTGGCCAAATACGCCGTGTTGTCCCTTTAACATGAACTGTGATAGTCTCTGAAGGATAAGTGCCCATCCGCACCCTACATACGTGATTGTGTCATTTTTCAACGTATACAAAATATAGTACAGTTTGTTTTGCAGATCAACTACTTATTTTACAGTGATAGTCAGTGAGCTTCAGTTCACGGTTGCCCCCTCGATATCAGAGGGGGCAACCGTGAACTGAAGCTCAGGCGTAGGGAAGCCACCTGGATCATGCGTTTGCAATGCGTGGAACGGGGGCTCAACTACGACCCTGAGCTTCAATTCTTCTTGGGCGACTAGGCAGCCGTCTGGGGGACCCCTACTTATAAATACTCTGACTATGCACTATGAAGCTAACACAATTAACTATCAATGTACTGTATCCAGACACGATTTCATGAACGGGTGTACCATGTTAATGCATTTTGTCATGTACTATCGGTATACATTTCTCTTTTTCCCAATACCTATGACTATCACTGTAAAATAAGTAGTTGATCTGCAAAACAAACTGTACTATATTTTGTATACGTTGAAAAATGACACAATCACGTATGTAGGGTGCGGATGGGCACTTATCCTTCAGAGACTATCACAGTTCATGTTAAAGGGACAACACGGCGTATTTGGCCAGTAAGCACGTAACACCTAAATTTCTGCTTTACAGCAAAGACGATCTTTACTCCGCTGGCGTCCTATGATTTTATCTTCTACGTGCGCTTCAACCACTAATACGCGGCCGGTATTCACAACTACTGCAAGCCATGCATGTTCCTGTTATCACCCTCCCTTTTCGCTAACAAGAGAACTTTCCGACTTAAGTTTGAGCTTATTTCTAACCAATCACATGCTTCCGGTAAACTTTTAACCGCAAGCTATAGGCGTCTGACAATTTTAGACGCTTACGAATTCGTGACGTCATTGTCACTAATGCCCTACTCTCAAGATGCCTTCTCGAAGTTTTTGATTGATCAACTACCTATTAAGCCCCCGCCTTCTCAGGCGGGCGTATACATCACCAATTCTTTTCCTCTCAAATGAGGCGCATACATTTTCTCTAAGAGTACGACTTCCTTATAGTACTAAATACACATATATCCTATGGGTTTTCAACCCATGTAAAGATGGCGCGAGCGTTTTTCCTAACAGCACGGGCTACGTAGACTTCTTTGATGTCTACTCCCGTCCCCTCCTTTTCTATAAAGTAATCCCTCCTATCCGGTCACGTGACCGTACTGGGAGACGGCGACCGGGAACTACAGGAGGAGGGATCCAAAGCAACAGGTACACCAGCTATTTGCTTCGGCTGGGATAATGACTCTGTTTTGAAGCCCTTAGCTTAGGGCTTGCCAGCATTTTAATACGCGCTTCCGCTTACTGTCTTTCAGTGCACCGCCTGTTGGGAGACGCACCAGTCTCCAACAAGCCCCTAGACAAAGATTATAATAACGGATCCCCTCCCGGCTACTTCCTGACACACCAGGATTAAGGTATTTCTCTTGCCACAGACATGAAGTAACTGACCATGCATGTAGAAGGGAACTCGACGTCTTATTCGTAATAAGACACAATCATGCGCTTTGAGTAAATAATAAAACGGCTGTAATAACGACCCTTTTTTTTGAAGCCCATAGTTTTGGGTTTTCCAGTATGTTAATGCGCGCTTTCGCTCACTGCTTTTCAGCGCACCGCCTGTCGTGAGACGCACCAGTCTCTGACGAGTCCTCAGCAAAAGAGGTAAACAACGGATCCCCTCCCGGCCATCTCCTGACACACCAGGACGAAGGTAACTCTTTAGCCAGAGACATAAAAAAACTAACCATGCCTGTAGAAGGGAACTAGAGGCTTTTTCATAATATTACGCTACTATGCGCCTGGCCAATCACGCCCTATTATGCACATCTAAATAGGGCTAATCAGAGATAATTAATGTCAGATGCTTTCTTTTAGATTGTGCTAGCTCAACCTTATTGTCTCAAACAGTAATCCGTTCTTTTATGTGACATATCGTCAATTGCGCTCACTCTCGTTCGAATTTCCTCTCACTAAACCCCATTTTTTCTCCCTTCTTCATGTCCCTCGATCCCCTTTCAAACAGGGTGTACATACACAGAGAAGTGTTACACTCGATAGGCAAACTACCATTGTGTATGCCTTTCTTCATGGGACTATCATAAAGGAACAGACCGTTTCTGGATAGCCGCATTAGAATTGTGGTAAGAATACCGTATTCTGTATCCGCCATCTGTCTTACGGACTAGAGGCCTTTTTTTTCTCCCCCCTTTAGTATGTCTTTTCTAATGATCCTCCTTTTTTGCATATATTCTTCTTCCTGCAGTCTCTCTCCGAGAAGTAACAACCAACATATGGATAATTGCCCAGACCCATTGATAAGCATCAAGGATATACTTATTTTCAAGGTAATTAACCTATTGCGTCGAGAGAGAGCAGCATGGTTTGTCCTATTGCACTATGCGGTACATGCGCGGTAACGGATCTTTTTGTACGCCCACACTCACTACGGAGAAAGATCGTCGATATACCACGTTAAAGTCACCGCTATAGTCCCTCACCTACACCACCGCACAATAGTTCACCGACTTTGATTTTCTCAACTATTTCACTATTGCATGAACCCTCGAAAAACAAGATCACCGTGTTCTTTGCAAAAAATGTTCTCACATCCAGGCTCCAGGCCAATAGACCTCACAACTGTGCACCACCACCCAAGGCGACCACTCACAGCCTTGGAGTGTATACAAGTATCAGTCCTTCTTAACTTCTCACCAGACGATACCACAATGTGCGAACCCTGTGGCACGCCGCTACTGCATGTTGGTTGCACCTTGTCACCATTTGCAGTGTATGACAACGGCATTTCTGATTCGAACTATGTTATTCTTGTACCATCAGCCCTGAAGAGTCGTGTTGACTCAAATGTACACGACGAAACACGTGTCGGCTTTGCTTCACATGATTTGAATCCGGAGAGAATAAACCAACGTTTTGCAACATTGTTCACACAACAAAGAATCTGCTTCTGTCTCCTTGATTACGTATCAGTGATTGTACTGTTTATGATACTTTTTGTAGTAGCGAGAGCACAACTGTGTATTTCTGTTTAAGTCCCTCGACTTTTTTAGACGGTTAAGGGTGTTTTTCCGCCTGCTCTTTACGCACTACATGTCTACCTGTTAAGCTATACTCTGTAACGTCTGAACTGAGGCAGTGCGCCTAAGTGATCTGATTTCTAAAAACCCCACTAAAGTGTTTCACCAGAGGACCAAGTTAGCAATAAGTAAGCAGCGGTAAATGATCCAGCCAAAGGGGTAAATCCTCAGAGAAAGGTTGGGCCCGGTACCGCAAGATCAAACCTGCTGGATCATATGTTTCATTTTCAAGAGCAGGAAATTAGAAGGATTGCTACATTTTTTAAAAATGCACTCACGTTCTGTAGAGTGCTTTACAGGAAAAGTGTGTGTGATGGGCTCTTGTCAAGTTAAAAAGAAGGTTCCCTTTTGGTAGAATCCACATTTTAATACTACTCGCACAACTCAACCACACCCCTTCTTGAGGATCCCAAATGAAGCACCTATAAATCAACAGCTAAATCCTTTTATATAAAAATGTATTCATCAGATTTATTTTATCAAAAACTATTTCACAAAATACAGCTTATACATCACACAATTTTACCTTAAAATGCAATTAAAAACCACAACAAATGTTAAAAAAGGAGAAACCTAGAAAGACAATAGTCCCTGTCTTTACTTTTGTTAATTGGCTTAATTAATAGACAGCTTTAGAGCACCGATCTAAAGACTGCTGACTTAGGCCCAATTTACACCCCTTTGTCATCAGGCATCGACACGTTTCGATGGCATATCTATTATTGATACCATCTTCATCAGGACATATACTTTGTTCTCCTTATGTGATACAATTAAAATTCAAATTCAGAAATCTTTATGAATTCAAACTGGTGCCTCACTGCACTCTAGGGTTACATTCCTTAATTTTGTTATCTTATGTGAGGATGATTTGAAGAGGTTCCTCACGGATACTTTTCTCTTTTCGTTCTGCAAATCTTGAAAATGAATAATGAGCCGATATTTCCCAGGTTTCCTCTGGTGTATAGTATACCATTAATTGACCCGGCGGTGTATCAATCTTTTTGCACCGTCCGTTTCTTATGGCTTTTAACACCTTGCCTTCGTATTTTTCACTCACTCTGGTACTTAGTTCGTGGCTTTTTATTTCGACTCGTCCAGTGTTATTAAAGAAACCCGGTGGAACGCTGAACTCGTCGGAATAAAAAGCCACGAGCTAAGTACCAGAGTGAGTGAAAAATACGAAGGCAAGGTGTTAAAAGCCATAAGAAACGGACGGTGCAAAAAGATTGATACACCGCAGGGTCAATTAATGGTAGATCAAATTTGTCCTTGGGAACAAGTTGAGGAGCGTCCTTAGCAGGCAGGCATGGAGCACAGGGTTATCCAGATTGGCCCAGTTTCTGATCATGGCCTTGGGCCTGACTGTCGTCGAGAACGGTGAGGAGAAAGAGGGTATGAAGAAGGGCACAGCAATGTGATCAGACCACAGTAGCAGAAGAGGGGAGTACGTAGCAAGACCAGGGATAATTGAAAAAATAGAGTCTGACAGGTGACTGACTTTATGAGTCAGAGGCAGATTGATTAGATTAAGAGCCATGGCAAATGTATAGTCCCATTATGAAGTAAAATCTGCCCTCACACTTATATTGATGGTTTTGACTTCTTGTACACATTGGCAGCCCCTGATATTTGTATTGCGGTAGCCAATTACATAAAAGTCTCTAGGGCTATTAGAAAGTCCTATGAGTAAGAGATCCTGTGTAACAAACGGTGATCCTGTGTAACAAACGGTTTTACTTTATGCTGTCCCAAATCGCTCACTATTGATTTACTATTTTATGCTCTCTGAATTTTATGAATTTTATGAATTGTATATTTCTATGCAGCTCCATTTCAATTACTGCATGTAAAGAATTTTATTTCCCTGGAATTTTATGATTTATTTGAATATATTGATTGTAATTCTTTTTTGTATTGTGATAATTTTACTGTAAACATTCATGGTTCTACCGAACTGAAACAAAGTTCTTGATTGACTGACTGATTGATTCATGGCACCAAGGTCCTAAATGAAGGGTACAAGTGGCGTCCTCTAGATGCATTTTAAGGTCTCCGAGTAGAATACAATTGGTGCTTTTTAGATTATGGGGGAGATTGCATCCGAAATAGTGGAGCACCAAGGTCCTGCATAGCCAGGAGGGCAGTAGATTAGGGTGCTGGAGATAGTACATTTTGGTGTGAGTTGGAGGGAGAAGGGCACATGCTGGGAGAGGTAGCTACTCAGGTTTACACTGAAAAATGTCTTTTAAGGCAATTGCTATTTCACCTCCCTTCTTGTTTTTATAGTCTCTTCTAAGGATGCAATAGTTGGGGGGAAGAGCAGTGATAACGTCTGGCGAGGAAGAATTATGTAGCCACGTCTCTGTCAAATACAGGGCATCCGGTGCAGGATATTTACTAGAAGGCCGTGGATTTGTAAGTGATTACTGGCTAAGGATCAGCATTTAATACTAAAAAAGCAAAAAATATAACTTGAGTACCGGTTCTTCATCAGGGCTGGTGTATGGACGACCTCTAGGTGAGGTACAGTCTGAACGCTGATGGTAGCGGCCATTTGTTTGGGCAACCTGCATGAGTAGCCTCCATGATTCGAGCTATCTCCACTGGCAAAAGGGCTAATAGATGACCGGCATGCCTCTTGGCAGGCCGGTCGTAGGGCTCTGAGGTGATCTGGCAGAAAGACAGTTTTGATCCATGTTGAAAGGGGCAGGGTCCAAACCCCCTGACCCAGTTTGGGCTCAGACAGGCTATTGGCGTGCAAGTAGCCCGCCCGCTCAGTGTGTCTGCTGCGCATGAGTGCGAGACTGCTCTTAAATCCGTGAAAACGCTGTAATGCCACTTCTGCTGCACCATAAGACATCCAGGATTGTGGCCGTCAGGGCACACCGGAACAGCAAGGCACGTCCCAGCTCTCTCTGGGCAATCAGGAAACCCTTGGCAGACCAGGGAGCTGGGGATCGAGAAGTAACAAATGGGAATTTCGGTGAGCCACACAGTGCAAGGTGCAGAATAGATACTTGTATTGGGAACATTTGCAAATCCCAATTGCTCTAATGGTAACGATTCCCCAATGTTGCCCTCAACGAGAGATCAGACAACATAAAATTTGAAACCTTTTAAAACAAGATCACCATAAAGATTATTAAAAATAATAATGAGGTGCTAAATGTTTTTAAAGTACTTTGGACCAGATGTAGCTAATTCTATTTTACCGACTCATAAATACCGAATTTTACCGATTCGGTATTTATGAATCGGTAAAATAGAAGGTGGGAGATGTAGGTGAAATCGGTATTTGAAATACTGATTCTTTAATATTCGGTATTTACCGATTCGGTAAATACCGAATCGGTATTTCCTATTGATTCCTATGGGCAGTGAAGCCCATAGGAATCAATGGGAAATACCGATTCGGTAATTACCGAATCGGTAAATACCGATTCCTGCCAGGGTGCAGGGGGTGTCACTTTGACACCCTCTAGCACCCCAAATACAGGCATGTGTGCCATGTGGCACACAGACATGCCCTAAGGGCATGTCTGTCTGTCACCTGGCATAGGTGTGCATGCACACATGTGCATGCACACCTGGATTCGGTATTTTACCACCCAATTGAATTGGGTGGTAAAATACCGAATCTGTATGGCCTTTGGGACTCAGAAGAGTCCCACCTACATTTGGATTTACCGAATAGGTAAAATTACCGATTCGGTATTTTACAGAATCGGTAAATTTACCGATTCGGTAAATTTACCGATTCTGTAAAATAAATGCCCCTACATGCCAATTCTTAAATACCGGTCGGTAACGGCCGAAATCGGCCGTTACCGACCGGTATTTAGGCTCTTACATCTGGCCCTAAATGTATTTTAAAGCCTAAAATTGCCCCAAATCAAATTATGTCGCAGCTGGGCTACCTGTCCGCCAATATGTAGATTTATGTAGTAACATATAGTTACTTTTTTTTTTGTTGTTCACCAACTTTTCCAGTAATATGCCTAGAAGGCTTCATCAGGAGCAGGTTTCTGAATATACCACTGTGGATGCCATGTGACAATGCCCGCATACTCTTAGTTCGACCTTGTTGGACTGTGCATAATGTAGAACTCCACCTCGGGAATGCTGCCCCGTGTGCAAGCAATTATTTTTTACTCCACTGGGAAAACAATTTTTGTCAATGGCAAACACCTAACCATTCACCTTCAGCAAATCTGGATTTGTTCAATTTCCCTTCCAATTCTGGAAGGGCACTTACTTCAACTAAATCTCTGATCATTCCAAGGAGAAAATGGGTTGGGTCAAAGTTTGTGAATGCCCACAAATATATGTGTTTATGGATATTCCCAAACTCCCAAGACAGACCATGCCTTGGAATATCCGCTTTCTAAACCCCGCATAGGATTTTCTGCTGCAGATTTCTCTTTATTTGTGGTGGAGAAACCTAGTTATAAATGCATTTATAACCACCAGGAATCCCTTTGTAACTTTGTTGCAGGCGTAATAAGGTATTTTGAGACATAACATTATTTTGTAGCCAAAAATCTGTCTGTGAATATGCCACAATGTGCACAATTACAGGAACATAGCTCAAATAAACTCCCAAGCGTTTTGTTTACATGGGTAACTGGGCTGCACCAGGCTTAGCCTTTAACAGTCGATGTATGTTTGCCAAAATCCCCAGTATATCACAAGGCAACCATCAAAGGTGAATCACAGTTGTGAAAATGGAAATATTCAAAGATACATTAGAATGAAAGAGCGTGGGGTGGGGCGAACCAAGATGGCCGCAACTTGAAGAGCTCCGTCCCAACGAGCAGTGCTCGTATACGAAGGGCAGACTCCGAGGCAGCTTTTCTGCTTAAAAACGGCTGATCTCGCCGTCGGAAGTCTTCATGCACTTATGGGCAAGTTTTCCGCTTCAAAATGCTTCTTTTTGAGCATTTTATGACCTAAAAACTGTTTCTGTGACTAGCGGCCGCCATTTTGTTTTTTTGCTACGCAGCGTTATTTTTCTTCCTTTTCCTCGTTGCAACCTTATGTCTTGCGTCCATGGCTCCCTTTTTTCTACATTGTGGAATTACTTATTTTTTCCTATTTTTTCCTGTACATGATATCTTGGGCTGGAAATCCCTCAACGCACTTATGCTGTGACTTTTGACTTTTGCAAATTACCTCAGGTCTACATCTTTTAAAAGGGTCCTAATTCCATTTGCGCAGTGTTAAAAAGGATATGCGCATATTCATCTGATAGCCTTGGCGGCTGGCACTGCTCATATATTGTCTGGCAGCCCATTTCATTGTGTTTTTACTGTACTTTCAATTTGTTAACTCTGGGCTCTTCATTTCAACGCCTTTGGTTTCCGTCTTGTATGGACTTCTTCATCTTTGTCTATATATGGTTCAACTGATCGTTGCTTCATATTGACCCTCCTTTTGCCAACACTATTCAGTGCTTCCAACAATTGCCCCTACTGTGCTCTAATTTTTTACTTTTTGCCTCGACTCTTCTGGGATAATACCTACCTTCAAAATGGATTCCTCACTCTCAACCAAAGCTCACGGTACTCCTTCTGGTAATCGTAAGGACCCTGCTGCATCTTCTAGTAAACGCATCAAAAAGGATCCTCCGTGTCCGTCCAAATCTCCGCTGCCTATCACTCTAGAGGACATCATGGAGGAACTGCGCCTCATTCGCGCCTTCATGACAGACATAGCCCCAACTCTTCAGAGGCTGGACAAAAAATGGTCCAGTCTTGATACGAGACTTACAGATGTAGAACAAAAGGTTAGCGACGCTCAGGATGTTGTAGCCAAGGTCGCTAGACTCACCAAAAAAGTCGATCAGCTTAAAAAGACCTCAGAAGATTTGGAAAACCGCAATAGGCACAATAACCTGCGCATTTTTGGTATTCCGGAAGGTTCTGAAGGGTCGGACATCATTCAATTCCTGAAGACTCAAGTCCTTCAAATTGTTGGCCTCCCTAAACACATGGGTGTTAACATTCAAAGAGCCCATCGTCTTGGACCAAAGCATTTATCACCTACTTCAATGCCCAGAGGTATTATTGCTTACTTCCTCCTACATTCAGATTTCATGAGGATTCCCATTCTGCCAAACAGCATAAGCAGATGCTCTGGTCTGGTCTGGACTTGAGACCTGCGCTGAGATCCATGAATGCTTTCTATGGTCTCATTCATCTTTGTTTTTTCAAAGTAACTTATGAAGAAAGGACCTTTAGCTTTGAAGATCCCGCTGACCTTCGGAAGGTCATCCATACTCACAAGGGAGAACTTATGGAACTGAGTAAACCTTAGTTGTTTTGTTAATTGCTTGTTGTATTGTACTGTCTAATTTTTCCCTTCATATTTTGTATGGTGCTAAAAACATTGCTCTGTTTTTTCCTCTTCCTTGTTTCACAGGTCTTCCCTTTGCAGTTTTATTGTATACACTTCCTATGTCATACCGATGTCTGTAATATGCAGTTCATTCCGCTGCCACTCCTTCCTAATTGTGCGGTAAGTTCCCTTCATTTGTCTTATTTGGTTACCTTTAGTCTTTGTACTCCTTATTACTTCATCTGTTTTGTTATAATTATTGTATTGGTAACCCTTTTTGTTTCCTTGTCTCTTGCTCGTGCGGCTGTCTTGTTCCTCGCTGCCCCCTCCGACTGTAATGTCTCCTGGTCAAGTGTCCTCTGTGACTAAAGCCACTTGGCTTTTTCTCATTCTTTTTTTGACTTCACCTCTTGGGAGATTTTGTCTTCCTTTATTCTCTTCTTTTATCAATTTCACCTTTTCCTTCTTCCCTTCTTTTTCTTTCCTTTCCTTTCCCTGGATGCCTTTTTCCTTATCACTTACTTCCCTTTCTTTCTGGCAACCTCTATCCTATTCACTCTATTTAGCATCCTTCGCCTTTTTTAATTCTACATTTGATTCACTATTACTTTCTCAATTTGCTTTTGTCTCTCTTTCTGTGGTGGTCTTAGGGCTCAATTTTGTCTTCGTAACCTTTTTCTAATATCCCTACATTCCTATCCTCTTTTCTTTCTATTTACAACTCAGCTATTCCTCGAAGCCTTCCCTCTATCTGTTTGCCTATTCTTCTGCAAACTTCAAAGATGAATGGTCTCCGTGTCATATCTTGGAATGTTAAAGGTATTCGCAACCCTGTTAAGAAACAACGTGTTTTATCTCACTTAGAAAGACTAAAATGTCACGTTGCATTGTTGCAAGAAACCCACCTTTCGCTTAAAAATTTGTCTTCACTGCGCAAACAATGGGTGAGTGAAGCCTTCTGCTCTCCGGCAGAGAACAACAAAAATTGTGTTATTATTTTGTTTCACAAATCATTATCTATCCAGTTAAAAACTGAGCTTCATGATAATAACGGTAGATGGTTGTTTTTAGATGGTATTGTTAATAATACAAATGTATCTTTCTGCAATGTTTATGGCACCACTGGTGTAGACTTAACTTTTTGGAACGATTTTTCCATGCTTCTTTCCTCTCATGCGAACGATGATTTAATTGTTGGTGACAATTGTAAACAGCTCATTTTTGGATCGGCAATCTCATGCCAGCTATGTACCCAACAAGATGCTAAAATCCTTTTACAAAGCCATCTCCTCCAGAGGCCTAATTGACTCCTGGAGGATCTCACACCCTGATTCATTAGAATTCTCCTTTTTTTCTCCTGTACATGCATCACACTCTCGTATAGACTATATTTTCCTTACTCAACACACTTTCCAATTCATGACTCGCTCAGAAATAGGTTCTATCCTTATCTCAGACCCTGCCCCTGTCATACTGGATATTGACTACCCCTCGCCCACTCCCACCACTAGGCGCAGGTGCTTCAATAACTCCCTCCTCCTTGATCCTCAGTTCACTGAGCACTTCACTCTTTTCATGGAGGAATTTTTCCACAATAACCCTCACTCCACATCTCAATTTCACTTTATTTGGGATACTTTTAGGCTGCTGCCAGAGGCTTCATTATAGATTTTGTCTCTCGGAAGAAGAAAAAAGCCCTCTCTCAGTCTTCACATATTCTTACACCAATAAAAGAGCTTGAACATCTTTTCTTCACCACTAATTCCCCTGATACACTTTCCTCTCTCATTCAAGCGAAAATACAATACAATAAACACTCATGGGATTCTGCTTGCAATAACCTCCTTAAATTTAATGTGAAAATGTATGGCGGAAGCAATAAAGCAGGAAAATCCCTTACGAATTATCTCAAAATCAAAAAACAAAAATCCAAAATCACTGTTATTTCTGATGTCCATGGGAATCGATATTCCAATGATGACAAGATTCTTGACTGCTTTGTCCAATATGACTCCTCTTTATATACTCCAGAATCTACCCCTTCTTCAGCCCAAATTGATTATTTTTTTCACACTATTCCCAAATCCCCTGACACTCATATAGACCTCTCCTCCCTCGATGTGCCTATTTCTGAAAAAGAAATACTCAATGCTATTACCCTTCTACCCAAAGATAAATCACCTGGGCCCAGATGTAGGTGAGGGACATTTACCGACTCATAAATACCGAATTTTACCGATTCGGTATTTATAAATCGGTAAATATGAAGGAGGGAGATGTAGCAAATTTTTAAATTAGAATTACCGAATCGGTAACATTCGGTATTTACCGATTCGGTAAATACCGAATCGGTATTTACCAAATCGGTAAATACCGAATGTTGCAAGGGTGCAGGGGGTGTCACTTTGACACCCTCTAGCACCCGAAGTAAAGGCATGTGTGACATGTGGCACACATACATGCCCTAAGGGCACGTCTGTGTGTCAAATTGCACAGTGTGCATGCACAGATGTGCATGCACACCTGGATTCGGTATTTTACCACACAATAGGATTGTGTGGTAAAATACAGACTCTTAAGGGCCTGTGACACTCTCAGGAGTGTCACCTACATTTGGATTTACCGAATCGGTAAAATTACCAATTCGGTATTTTACTGAATCAGTAAATTTACCGAATCAGTAAATTTACCGATTCTGTAAAATAATGGCCCCTACATCTGAAAACCCAAATACCGGTCGGTAACGGCCGAACTCGGCCGTTACCGACCGGTATTTGCTCTCCTACATCTGGCCCTTACTCCTGATGGCTTCACTTTTCGCTTCTATTTTCACTTTAAGAACACTTAACTACCACACCTATTTTAATCATTTTCTTATTTTAGGGAATCCAAAGATTCTCTTACACAGGCGATGTTATGTTTTCTCCCCCAAAAAGATAAAGATCGATCTCTCTGTAAAAATTATCGCCCCATTTAATTAATAAATACGGATTGTAAAATATATGCAAAAACTTTAGCCATTCGAATAAACACTGTTATTCCTGATCTTATTAATATCTATCAATCTGGGTTTGTCAAGGGTAGGTTTATTACGGATAACTCAAGAACTCTTCTTCACTTCATTCACCTTGCTTCCAAAATGGACTCCCCAGTTGCAGCCATCACTTTAGATGCTGAAAAAGCATTTGATCGGGTTAGTTGGGATTTCCTGTTCGGTGCGCTTAGGTGGCACTGTTTTTGTCTTCACATCATTAATTATATTAATTTGTTATATTCCGCCCCCTCTACTTCTATTTGGGTTAATGGTTCTCGATCTTCCTCTTTTCCTCTCCATAGAGGTACCAGACAAGGTTGTCCCCTGTCCCCCCTTCTTTTAATTTTAGCCTTAGAACCTTTCGTAGAAAAAATCTGACGTTCAACACCTTACACTGTTTTTTTATATAGAAAAAATGATATCAATTTCACTGCATACGCAGACGATATTTTACTCTATATTTCTAATCCAGTCACTTCTTTACCTGCACTCTTCTCTTTATTACAAGAATACACTTTAGTCTCAGGCTACAAAGTGAATATAGATGAATCTGAAGTTTTACCCCTTAATACATTTTACCTCCTCACTTGTTCCACGGCTCTGGTTTTACTTGGAATCCCAAAAATATCAAGTGTTTAGGCATCCATACACTAATAATATCAAAGAGACTGTTAAAATTATTCATAATGATATTCTCACTAAGCTCTCTTCACTCATAGACCGGTGGTCTCCTTTATTTTTATCTTTGTGGGGGAGATTAGTAACTATTAAAATGATGCTTCTCCCTATTGTCAATTTTTTATCTTTCAGTGCTTCCCATTTCTCTCCCTTTTTTACACTTATTAACCGCACTCTTACCAAGTTCTTATGGAATAATCGCAAAGTTAGGATTTCTCTTTCTCGTCTCCAACAACCTAAGGATTTGAGTGGGGTTTACTTTCCTAACCTTACTCGCTTTCACTCTGCCTCTACCTTAAAACAAATGTGGCCGTTCTTAGTAGATTCCCCCCTCCTCCTGTGACAGCTTGGAGCGCAATAGAACTAGCGCAACTTTCACCCTTCTCTTTTCTTACAGCCACTCGCTTATCTCAACCTCCCAAGCATTTCCTCCCACTCACATTCAAGCACTCCAAAACACTTGCCCTATCTCTGTTTCACAAGCTCAATTTCATTCTCTTACTCCGATCTGGTACAACAAATCCTTAAAGATTAACAATAAAGCGCTGTTTTGGAAAGAATGGATTGATAAAGGCATTAATATTTACGATAGTCTTCTCAAAGATGGTTCTTTGAGGGATTTCTCTGATATCTGTGTATACTTCCATCTGTCCAACAAATACTCTTCCCAATATCCCTTACTCAAGCATGCCCTATCCTCTCTCATATCCCAAAATGGTTCCCTATCTACCATTGTTCCATCAGATTCCCTTCGACCCGACTTCACTACTCCTTTCAAAGCTGCTGCTATTTACAAATTACTTTCCCGCCCCACTACAGAGCGGTTCAAATCTAAATTTGAGCTTATCTGGGAAAAGGATTTATTGCAGGAATTTTCCTTGCCTGTTTGGAACTCTATTTGGTCTAAAATTGACACTGTTTCTCGATCTGCTAGTACAACACAGACTTTATATATTTTTTTACAATAGGCTCTTTTTTACTCCATCTGACTTATTTAAATTTAAAGCCTCAGATTCTAAGAAATGCTGGTCCTGTTCATGCGCTGATAGTGATTTTCTACATATGTTTTTCATTGTCCATTGGTCAAATCCCTTTGGTCTCATATTTGGTTTAAGCTAAATTACATTTTAAGTACGAACCACCCCTTTGATATTGTTCATATTTTTCTGGGGGGCTCCTCTCCCATTTGGAATGTTCAATGTAATGTTCGTAAGTTTATAGATTTGTACATAGCTATTTCTTTGCAGATAATCACAACAAATTGGAAAAATACTTCGAAGATCTCATATAATGCTTGGTGGAATCTGTTGTGTCATCACCATAGACTTGACCGTGCTTTTGCTAATACTGCACCTCTTTTAATCAAAAAAGACTTGTTATGGTTACCATTAACTAATTTCCTTTCCAGACATCTTCCATGAACTTCCCTTATTATCTAAGAGCAAGATTGCCTTTTCTTTCTTCTTCCCTCCCCTCTTTCTCTCATCACAAAATACCCTTAAAAGCATTTTCTCTTGGTACAGTTTCTAATTTCCCTTTTGTGTTCTTTTGTTTTACCTATATATTGAGTTACCTATTGTAATGCTCTCTGTATTGTAATACTATTTTACATGGTTTATCTTATTCAATAAAGCTTTCTAAACTCAAAAAAGATACATTAGAATAGTTGCATATTTAATACTCTTTTGCAGCTTAGTTACATGTCAAGTAGACGATTTTCATGTAAAAACTGTAGTTTGTTTCAAAAATCCTAGAGCTCGAGATTACTTAAATCTGGAAATCTGTAATAACATGTTGTAATACTCCACCATTTACTTATACCATAAATCCTGAGTGGACAAATTCCCTTTTTGCCAGACAAAGCATTATACCTCAGGCATGAGCTTTGGCTGGCCAATTTAGGGCCTGATTACGAGTCTGACGGTGTGACGCAGGGTCCACACTACAGCACCGCCAAACCCATGGTCGGGCCGTCAGACAGATAAGGACTATACATCATGTCTAGCATGGTTTTTTTTTTACGTTCCCACCGTGGTGCCCTGAAAATAGGCACCATAGTGGGTACTCCAAAAACAGTTCCTGCATGGAACGCAGAGCGCAGAGGGATAAGGGGGAGGGCCTCCTTTGTTTCCTCTTCACCACGATTTTCATGGCGGAGGAACTGCCATGAAAACAGTGGCACAGAGGAAATTTGTAATATGCTGTAGATATTTCCTCATAAATAGAGTTAAATTCTTGCAGGCTTGATGAACTTTTCTCAGATTTTTTAGGTTTTGTATGGATATTACTGCTCTGCACATTCATCCTTGGAACAACAGTCTCACTCTGGCATGCATAACGACTTTGATAAATGAGCTAGTGTTTCAGAAAAGGTTTGCAGCTGGAAGGGTAATAATGCCTTTTCACTTTTTCGTCTATTTCTTTTTTGTACTAATTTCCACAGTTTTCAGTATTTTACCCATATTGCTATTAAGAGGTGTGAGAAAGTGCCATCTTTCTTGCACTGGTATGCCCCCACTTTATCTGAACTGCAGATGTACTTTGACTGAGTGTGCCCTGGGTTCCTGCCAACCAGGTACCCAGGGTCTGTGTTCCTTTCCTAAAAGCTGTGTTGAAACTAAAACCCAATTGGCATCTCTGGCCACCTGTCAGCCCCTAGTAAATGGTACCCTAGGTACCCAGGGCATGGTGACCAGAGAAGACCCTGAGGACTGCAGCACGTATTGTGCCACCCTCAGGGGCCCTGTACACTGACACCCACACACTGCCTTTGCAGGCTGAGTGTCTAAGTACAGACCTAAACAAAGAGTCGACATGGCACACATCCCTGTGTGCCAAACCCACAGAACCGTCTGCCCTGGCATCCTTCAGTCACCCCTCTAGCTGGGTGCCCTATGCCAGAGGAGTAGCCACAGGTGAATGAGCCCTGTGCCCCTACAGTACCCAGGGCCTATCCTGGGCACTGTAAGTGCAGGGATGCCATTAAGAGTATATGGTGCTGGGAGGTTGTCATTACGAACTCCCCAGCACCATAATGGCTACAATGAAGACTGACAAGTTTGGTACCAAACATTTTAGCACATTAAACCCACACTGATGCCAGTGTGGGATTTATTTGTAAAATGCACCAGAGGGCATCTTAGAGATGCCCCCTGAGAACCTAACCTACAATCCACGTCTGGGCTGAGCGGCTGCAGAGGCTGCCACACAGCAGACATGTTGCTGGACCCTGGGTGGAGAGCCCCCCGCTCTCCTGGGCCTGCAACAATGCAGATCCTGGGCGAGGTGCTAGGTCTCCTCCCCCAGGATGGGCAGGGGGAAGCTTCAAAGGCATGCCGCCTCTGTGAGCTTCTCCGGACCATTTGCTGTACCCAGCAACTGGCCCCACCAGTTCTGACCCCCACTCTGGCGTGAAGACTGGTGGGAAAAACTACGTCAGGAAGGGGGGTGTGCCAGCCTGTGCCACCCCCCCCCCCCTCAGGTGGGAGAGATGAGGTGAAGCACGACCCGGGCTCTGGCCATCTTGAAGATGGGGAGCCCTGCCCAATCCCAGCTAGGCTCCTGCCCCCCTCCCACAGGAGAGGAGCAGGCTAGGGGGGTACTCACCCCAGGACAGGGACCTATTGGTCCCTGCCCTTGCCCTACCTGTAACACCCCTAAATTCAGTATTTAGGGGCTCCCTGAACCTTCCTTCCTCAGATCCCGATACCAAAAGAAGAAAGAAGATCAAGTAGAAGAAGACCCGCCGCGCAGCTGCTAACAACAGGACGACCACAACTGACTTGGCCCCAGCCCTACCGGCCTGTCGATCCTGGAACCTGCTCCTGCCTAAATCCCGGCTTCTCCTGCGGACAGCAACCTTGGGACACCCAGAGGACCTGTCTGCCTTGACCCTCTTAAAGACAGGGACTCCCATCAGCAGAGACTCTGCTGCAACAACCCCCCTGGTGCCAGCCAGGAAGCTCCAGACCAGCCCACTCTGCACCCGCCGAGCCCGGCCCGTGCTCGAGTGACCCAAGACCATGAGGACGTCCCCCCGGTGACTGGGACCCAAAGTCCAATGCCCAAAGACCCTCCTCGATGAAGCAGACGACGCTTGCAGACTCAGAACCAGGGCCCCCCAACCGTGACCAGCTGAGGGTCAGCTTTTCCGACACCCATAGACACCCCTGCACCAGGTGCCCTACAGCCCCCTGTGCCTCCCTTTGGGGTACCTACCTGTGCTCCAAGATCCCAACTTACCTCTCGACGTGCTGGTCACCCCTGGAGAGTCTCCGCCTGAGCCTGCAGCCTTTGTTCTCTTTCGACTTTGTCCATTGGATAACATTGAGCGCCCGACGGCTCAAAAGCCCCCTGCACCCAGCTGCCCAAGTAACGCTGGCTGTGCCACCTTTGTCCTATCCTGTTTCCCCCTTTGTCCTGAGCAAGTGACCAGGAGACCAGCTTCCACAGCTGAGTGGCCTGCTAGCCAGCAGCCACCAACCGGAGGCCCCCTGATCCCTATTGGATAACATTGGGCCTAACTACCTCTGCACCCGGCCGCCCCTGCGCCGCTGAGGGTGAACCAACTGCACTTACCTGACCCTGGGGGACCCCTGAGTCAATGCCCAGAACCACAACTTCACCAGTCGAGTACTCATCAGGAAACTGGTAACTCACTTACCTGCCATTGAATAACATTGACTGGTTTTGACTCGAAAAATCTTCTGTCTACTTTTGGAAACTTAAAATATTCATATACAATCATCAGAATTCCGAATTCCAAAATACTCACCTGTGATCAGGAGAGAATTCACTACTGTACCTTGTAGCCCAGTACTGAACCGCAAAAGTAATCCCTAGCAGGTTTACTAGTAACTTGTATTTACTCCATAGGAATCCATTGCCTGCTTTTCTATGAATTTCTTTGAAGTGTCTACTTTTGAAAACTAGAAATATTCTTTAAATATCATACGAAATACTGAAATGTAATTGCTTACCTGTTTTAAGCTGAGACCCCAGTGCTGGCCCAAGGAGCCCAGTACTGGATTACAAAAGTAACGAGATTGTACTTTACCTGCAAACTGAATTTTCTCCCATTAGATAACATTGTCAGATTTCTGTTGAAAAGTTTGTAAGTGTGAACTTTTAAAGTAACTTTTTATTCCTGAAAAATCGCTGCAATACCTAAAACGTTTTTAAAATATTTTTTTTATCCTCAATGGCCTTTTTCGCCACCCATTGCTAAACTGGACCACCCATGGGCTTTTTTTAACTCATATACCGGCTTCAGGAAAAAGGCATATGCAACGCTGTTTCGAGTCAGAGCTCTACTCGTATCCAAATGCTCCTCTGAACACACCCCGATACTGAGTCTTCCTCCAGAGCGCAACTGCCTTATCCTTTGTTCCCCTCCTTAGTAGGAGGAAGACCACCAGCGAGATAGGCGAAGGCTTAATCATCGGACTTAATTTATTTAACTAACTACTCCTACCTAAAGCCTGCTCCCTCACCCAAAACGTGACAAAAAAGGTAACCAAAATCTACGCATTTTCTTTGTCAGATCTGAAGTATCTAATTTGGCAGTATGTCTCATGGCTCGTACCCAATCCAGCACTGTCGGAGATACCGGTGAGACACATAATTGACATATCTCCCTCCGGGCTAATAAAGTAGCATAA
This sequence comes from Lissotriton helveticus, assembly GCF_964261635.1. Lineage (NCBI taxonomy): Eukaryota > Metazoa > Chordata > Amphibia > Caudata > Salamandridae > Lissotriton > Lissotriton helveticus. Next base: position 756,616,468 of record NC_136063.1, on the reverse strand, counting down.
AAAATAAGTTTAGCATTGTCCCCAGTGTCCTTACCTTGCAAATCAAGTCTCCTGGTAATAATCAGTTCAGGGCTTACCTCAATCTGCTGGTCTAAGGCTTGTGATAGGCAGTTACTCACGGCCAACCAAAATTCTTTTATGTTCGGGCAGAAACTAAACATAAGAAGATCATCCTCGTTAGGGCTTTACACAATCCACGACACCACCAGTCTTGAATTTCGAGAGTCTGCGAGGTGACCAATACGCCCTGTGAATCGTAAAAAAATGATTCCGCCTTAAATTTGCAGATTTAACTATTTTATATAATATAGCCATTGTTACTTGCCTTTGGTTCTCTGTCGCAATCTCCGGCAAGCATTTACCCAACAGAGACTCAGGAAGCAAGAAGGGGCCATCCTCCATATCAAGAATCAGTCAGTACCAAAGGGCCACTTCTTTTTTAAACGAGCAGTCTGAAAGAAGTTTCCCTTCAAACTCATTCGAAACTCCAGTTACATTCTCCGTTTTACTCGCCCAACTCTGAATCTGCAAGTATTTAAACTTTGAAAAGCTCCGGCCCCACTCCTGCTCGCATTGCCTCCAAGAAATCAACTTGCCATCTGGGAATAGTTCATTCCATCCCTGAGGGCCCGCCTCTATTAGTGGACGAGCCAATGCATCTTTTGTCCAAAGAGGTGACCCAGACTCAGAGCCATATGTTTATAGTATGGGATTTTTAATAACCTCCTAATTTTAAACCAGAGCTCCGCCAAATCACATAAAACCTTGAGCCTAATCTTCTTGAAAAACTTCGGATCTGCAAACTTGTACATAAAACCATGTTCATTGTAATTACTACTCTTAACCATTGCACAAAACAAATCTCCAATCGGTGAAGTAATCGGGGTACCCAACAGCATTCTGCAGTTTTTTAACAAGAAGGCCCACAAATAGATTTGAAAGTCAGGGGCCGCAAGACCCCCGTTGCAAAGTTTTCTTCTTAGCTTTTTCCACGAAAGACGAGAACCTTTTGAGGCCCATAAAAAGGAGGTAATCTCGCTTTGTAACTTAACAAACCAGTCTTTCTTAAACCCCAAGGGAATTGGTAAAATCACCATTTTTACCAGATTCATACAGCCAAACAGAGAAAGAGGTAAGTGTGCCCATCTTCGAAGAGTGATGATAATTTCCCTTTTTATCTTTAAAAAATTAACCCTAGTAAGTTCCCCAATGTTGTGCTTAATCCTCACCCCCAGGTATCTCATCTCAGATTTGCAAACTACCCCTTCGGTATTTAAATTCTAAATCATAATCTCAGTCTTATCTTCATTTATCTCATATCCTGAGACAGCCCCAAACTCTTTGGTCAGTTCTAAAAGACCCTCCATTGATTGTTTTAATTTAGGGGTATAAATAATTATGTTGTCTTCATACAATCCTATTTTTTTAGACCACCCCTCCCGTACAAAAGGGGGAATCTTTTCTGTGTTTCTTATTTTGCAGGCTAGGGGTTCTATATACAAATCGAACAACAAGGGTGACAGAGGACACCCTTGCCAGGTACCATGCATAATCTTAACAGGCTGAGGTAATATCCCATTAACCAAAACTCGAGAGGTAGGAGAATGATACAGGGATAAAAGAGAGTTGGTGAAGTCTTCCCCTAACTTCAAATCTCTAGCAGAGCCTTTAAAAAAACCAATTTACACGGTCAAACGCCTTGGCGGCGTCAAGTGCAAACACCGCCAGGGGAAGTTTATAGACCAAAGCCATATCTATTGCACCAATAAGTCCTCATGGACTAACTTCGAAATAACCATACTCAACCTTTCAGCCATAATTTTTGCGAACATTTTATAATCGCAATTTAGTAGCGAAATTGGCCTGTAGGAGTCCATATACTTGGGTAACTTCCCTGGCTTTGGTATTAGTGTGATAGTTGCCTCATTCCATGAACAAGGCAGTGAAGCCATACCCCGAAAGATTTGATTAAATAGTTGGCACATGAAAGGGGCAATAATATCTATCAGAGATTTGTACACTTCAGCCAGAAGACCATCCGGTCCTGGAGCCTTACCTGTCTTTCCCCCCTTAATAACCCTTTCCACTTCTAGTTGAGAGATATCCTGATTTAAAACCTCCTTAAACTCAGCTGAAAGTGGCTTCATAAACTGTACCCACCCCCTTAACACTGATTGCTGTGGGCTAAGATCTTCCTTATATACTTTAACAAAATAATCCTGAAAGGCATCCGCTATCCCTTTGCTATCTGTGATGGTTATATCTGACTCCACTGATTTTACTTCCTTAATTTGATTGCGGACTTGATCTTTTTTCACTTTCCACGCAAGAAGTTTACTACACCCCTCACCATAACTAAAATGGGCCAGTTGGCTCGCATCCCATTTCTCCTTAACTCTGTGAGTCAGTACTGCCACCAGCTCTGATTTTAACTTCAACAGCTCATGCAATACTTGTTTGTCAGTTTCACATCCATCATGATTTACCATATTAGCCTCACATTAACAAACTTGTTCCTCTAATTCTAAAACCTTGCTATGATAAACTCTCCTTTTCTTAGCACCATAAGCTCCCAGTCTCCCACTCAAGAAAGCCTTACAAGTTTCCCACACGATCTCAATCCAAGCCGTCCCCATGTTTTTATCAAAGAACACCTCAATCTCCTCACTTAAATCTTTTAAGAGTTCCTGGTCAAGAAGGACCGTGCGATCTAACCACCAAGTTAAACTCGAACCACCCGTCCTTAATTTTAGAGTCAATGAAATGGCTGAGTGATCCGAAAGATGTCCCCCTACATGACCCACCTTAGTCACACCATCCTTTAATCTAGAGTCAACCAAGAAATAATCTATCCGGGATTTGTGATTATATTTTTTATTGTAAAAAGTATACCCTACCTGTTGACCTACCTTCAACCTCCAAATATCACACAAACCTTGCTGAATAATCAATGTCTTGACTCTATTTGACATTTTAGAATTTACCAGGGCTCTGCTTTTTTCCGAACGATCCAACTTGTAGTCTAACACCGTGTTAAAGGCACCAGCCATAATTATTTTCCCCGAAAAACTTAATCATTTGCTAGCAAGCGCATCCAAAGGGCCCACATCATCCTGATTAGGGCCATAACAACCAATAATAATCAACATTTCCCCTGCCACCTTCAATTTCACAATCAGCCATCTTCCTTTCACATCTGCCGCTTTACACTCCACTGTAGTATTAACCCCCTGCCTAATCAAAACTGCCACACCTGTCATGCCTCAAGCCCCCTCCCCGGTGCGCTAGCCCTTTAATTCTGCGCTATATAGGTATTCGTGACCCAGGGAGCGACGCTTCACGTTCTAGCGTCTAGCTCCGTTGGGTTCGTTTCTGTGCCTGACTTCCTGTGCCTGACTTCCGGTTTCTTCTTCGTCCTGGCGTTCTCTCGCTGTGAGAGTGACCTCGGCTCTGTGGTTCGGTTTAAGAATCTTTGCGGGCCGTCTCTCTTGTGCACAAAGCGCCTCCCCACCGCGCTTGTGCAATTTGACACGTTCCGTGTCTTTTTCCTATTTTCTGCTGCTGTGCAGTGTTCTGGAGTCCCGCCCGGCGGCCGGGTTTGACTCCGCCATTCCGGCGGGATCTCCTCTCCCTACCTTTGCTTCCTTGCTGCTCCGCCGGTCAGCCGGGTTTTGCTCCGCTGACGGGCCGGGCGTCCTCTCCTTGTCATTGGCCTCATTTCCCGCTCCGCTGGTCAGCCGGGTTTATCTCCGCTGACGGGCCGGGCACTCCTTCACCTTTCCTCCTTCCTACCACACCAGATTTGCCCCGCTGCCGGCCGGGTTCTGCTCCGTTGGCAGCCGGGTTACTACAGGTGTGCTGCCCTTAGTTAGTTAGGGCTTCATTCTCTTCCATCACATATTACTTTGTGGGTAATTCAGCTCTGGTGCTTCCTTCACCTTTTTTGGACTTGACATCTTGCGTGGACCAGAGAGGAATGGGCTACAGCTACATGTTCCAGAAACACGGTAACAGCGCATTCTTGCGCTGCCCTTTGTAATTGGTATTAGTACTACAGTATTGCAGTGTATGATTCCCTGTTTTGTTTGTTGTAGATGTTGTTTCCACTACCCAGGATATGACAACCGAATTCTTATGATTCAAGTAATCCTTTGGGGTGTGCTTCGTGGCAGTTTAGACTGAAGATCAGAGTGAGCAGTATATCTTGTTTTTCACGCCATATACGAGTATACTTGAGGTCCTTCAACTTATGAAGGTATTGTTTTCTTCACTGCAGCTCCAGTTGTATCCCTGTCCAGAGGTCCTCTCATATCCATTCAGGAACATTCACATACATGTAGCTAGGTATGAAAGGTTATGTTGTATAATTGGGAATGTGATTGTCCTCTGCAGATATAAGAATATAATCCTTTTCATTACAGTCTCTCTTGATTGCCAAGCCCACAAGAAGGTTGAGACGACCAGTCTGAAGATCCTCAACACCCACTTGTTACCCCCAACCTTTCCTTGTTTTCTCCCCCTGTTTTCCCCTGTTTTGGCCTCCTGTGCTCTAGTGCTTGATAGAGCCGGAAGGCTGCAGGGGAAGGCTGTGGATTATACTTCGGATTCCTGACGCTCCTGCAGAATCTTCGTGTATCCTTTACAGAACGTGAAGCCCAAGAGGTTCGTTCTGCCCGAGCGTCATGGATCTCGAAGCGGTCACATTGGCGGATGTGGCAGGTATGTTAGGTAACCTGCAGGTTGAGACTCAGACATTGATGGCCAGAATGGACACCCTGCAGAGACAGCAGGCTTCTGGTGCTACAGGAGGAGGGACCTCGGTTGTGCAGGTGACCACTCCACATTCAATACCTCTGGCACCCCCTGAGCGTTTTGCAGGAGAAACAGCGCGGTGCGCGGCTTTCCTTAGTCAGTGCCAACTACACTTCTCTTGCAAGGCTCAATGTTTCCCCTCTGATCAGGCTAAGGTTGCGTTTGTAATATCTTACCTCAGTGGTTCTGCGGCTGATTGGGCTATTCCCTTAGTAGACAGAGATGACCCCCTGCTACATAATTATGCAGCATTTCGACGGGAATTCCGTAAACTCTTCGATCGACACATGTATACACATTCTGCCGATACCGAATTGTTAGAATTGAGACAGGGCACTCAGGATCTGGTGGTCTATATTACCAAATTTCGCCGGTTGGTGATTGAGTCTGACTGGCCGGAAGAAAAACGAAGTACCATGTTTTACAGGGGATTGAGGGAAGAACTGAAAGACGCCTTGTCCCAGATAGTCGATCTTCCTACCTCCTGTAATGCTCTCATAGATTTGGTAGTGAAGATAGACCATCGTTTGCATGAACGAAAGAAAGAGAAAGGGAAACATGAATATCGGTATGTTGCTCTGAAGGAGAAAAAGAGTGCCCCAGAAAAAGCCACGGAAGATAGTGAACCCATGCAGATAGGCATAGTCCGAGGCCCTCTGACGTCCGAGGAAAGACAGAGAAGAAGAACTCTTCGGTTATGTTTGTATTGTGGGAAAGCGGGTCATTTCCTAAGAGAATGCCCAGTTAAACCCGCTCAGTCCAAGGTGTCGGGAAACTAGTCAGCCTGAGTTCTTGTGAGACGAGGAACTCAGGTAGGTCCGGGCTAACAGTCTCTTCTTCCGATTACACGTACGCTCCTACTAACCATTTGTACATATCAGCACATCTCACACAAGGCACTCTTGGTTTGCACGTTTTGATAATGGTAGACTCTGGGGCTTCTGGAAATTACATGGACAGAGAATGGGCTAGGGAGAATATGATAACTGACACTAAAAAGGAGATTGCCAGTAATGTCACTACCATCGATGGCAGTCCCCTTCTTTCTGGTCCAGTTACTCATCACACCAACCTGATGCACATGGTTATAGCACCTGATCATCATGAGGATTTAAGGTTTGATTTAATCAGTTCCCCACAGTTCCCGGTGCTTCTGGGTATTCCATGGTTAAGAACGCAAAATCCTGTCATCAATTGGGAAACATCCACTATATCCTTTCCTCCGGTGGCTCTGGGGCCTGTTGTAGGGGTTTCTAATAGAGAGGCACACACAGCCACGGAAGATAAGGAGGTCTTTCCTGTTCTACCATCCTGTTACCGTGAATTGCAAGCAGTCTTTGATGTACATGAAGCGGAAGTTCTTCCGCCGCACCGCGTCTATGACTGCCGTATTGATCTCGAGGCAGGAGCCAGAATACCCTGTAGCAGAGTGTATGCACTCACTGAGAAGGAGAATGTATATTTACGAGAATATCTCGACTCTATGCTCGAGAAGGGATTCATCAGACCATCGCGATCCCCAGCCTCTTCGTCCTTGTTTTTTATTCCTAAACGGGAAGGGGGCCTGCGATGTTGTATCGATTACAGGAAGCTCAATGAAGTGACCATCAAAAACCGTTATCCTCTTCCTCTCATAGCCTCTCTCCTTGACAGAATTCGCAATGCCCAATATTTCACCAAGTTGGACTTGCGGGGCGCTTATCACCTGGTACGAGTCAAGGAGGGAGACGAGTGGAAGACGGCATTCTGCACTAAGTATGGTCTCTTCGAGTACCTTGTAATGCCCTTTGGGCTCTGTAATGCCCCAGCGGCGTTTCAATTCTTCATAAATGAAGTTTTGAAAGACATTCTTGATGATTACGTAATCGCCTACATTGATGACCTGCTGATCTTTTCATCTACTTTGGAGATACACCAACAGCATGTCCGTCACGTGTTAGAGCGGTTACTTAACAATCAATTGTATTGCAAGTTGGAAAAATGTACTTTCCACACGCAGGAGGTTCCTTTCCTGGGATACATCGTTTCCCCTAGTGGCCTGCGCATGGATCCCTCCAAGGTGGAGGCTGTTTTGGCATGGCCGGCTCTGCGGACCATCAAGGAGGTCCAGAGTTTTATAGGGCTGGCCAATTTCTATAGGAGATTCATTCGCAATTTCTCGGACTTGGTATCGCCCATTACTTCTTTGTTGAAGAAGGGGGTTCCTTTCGTCTGGTCCAGTGAGGCAGAGCATTCCTTCCGGAAGCTAAAGAATGCTTTCACCAGTGCCCCGGTGCTACATCATCCCGACCCTGCTCTGCCCTTTGTGGTGGAGGTAGACGCCTCACAAGTGGCAGTGGGAGGTGTTCTATCTCAGGCGGATGCAGTGTCCGGTGAGAGTCATCCAGTGGCATATTACTCTCATAAACTCTCCCCTGCGGAATACAATTATGCGGTAGGGGACAAGGAACTCCTGGCTATCAAGAAGGCATTCGAAGAGTGGCGGCAGTATCTCCTAGGTGCTAGACATCCCGCGGTTGTATACACCGATCATCGCAACCTCCAATATCTTAAGTCTGCAAAGGCACTTTCCATGAGGCAACTGCGTTGGGCTCAGTTCTTTAGTGAGTTCGACTTCACTGTCCAGTACAGACCAGGCAGACGTAATGGAAAGGCAGATGCCCTGTCGCGGTTGGGTTTCGATACGCCTATTGATCCCATTGAGCCTACACCAATCATCCCTAGAATGAATATTGTAGGAGGAACTAGATCAGAGGATGTATTCCTGACACAGGTCAAGTGTAGTCAAGCGTCAGCAGACATGCAGGCTATAGTGGGTTCACAAGACACGTCCAAGAAGGGAGACCTCGTGTGTGTACAAGGAGGAGTGGTTATACCGACAAAGAACCTCCAAGATCAGGTCATGCAGTGGTATCATACACATCCCATAGCGGGTCATCCAGGGATTAAGAAAACCATTAGCACTGTGCGTGACCGTTATTGGTGGCCTACTATGTTAGCAGACATAGAACACTTTGTTAAGACCTGCTATGTGTGTGCACAAACTAAGGTTTCTCGCCTCAACCCTGTAGGCCTTCTCATGCCATTGCCTTCTCCTCCTGGTCCCTGGCATACGGTGTCCCTTGATTTTATAGTAGAACTGCCGCTCACCAAGGCAAAGAACAATACGTTGCTGGTGGTGGTGGATATGTTCACCAAAATGGCTCATTTTGTACCGTTACAACGTCTACCCACAGCGGTTGAATTAGCCTCCATATATATGCAACACATAGTGAGACTTCATGGTTTCCCTTCTGCTTTGGTCTCCGACAGAGGAGCCCAATTTGTGTCACGGTTCTGGAAGAGTTTGTGTTCTTTGCTCCAGATAGACGTCCGTCTGTCCTCAAGTCACCATCCACAGTCAGATGGACAGACGGAGAGAGTCAATCAGTGTTTTGAACAATACATAAGGAATCAGGTGTTGCAGTCTCCAGTGGACTGGGATGAATTGGTTTGGGTAGCAGAAATCTCATATAACAACAGCACACATTCCTCTATCAAGGTCTCTCCATTCTTTTGTTTGTATGGATATCACCCTAAGTTGTTGCCCTCTGTTTGTGATGTGGACTGTCCAACCCCTGCTGCTGCAGATAGAGTTAGGACGTTGCTTGAAATACAGAAGAAGGCATTGGAGAGTCTAGAGATGGCCAAGGTGAGGTACACAGAGGGGGCGAATCTACACAGAAGATTGGAACCCATATACACACCAGGGGATGAGGTTTGGCTTTCCACCAAATACATTACTCTTGGAGGTCCACGCAAGTTCAATCCCAAATACATAGGTCCCTATAAGGTGGACAAAATCATCAATCCCGTTGCCATAAGATTGCAACTTCCGCCTTCATTCAGGATTCATCCGGTCTTTCATGTTTCCCTAATAAAGCCGGTTGAGCCTGGGACTACACTGCCAGCAAGACCTACTCCGTTCACTCTGCAGGACTCGGAGGAATACGAGGTAGAGACTATCCTAGATTCCCGTAGAGTGAGGGGTACGGTCCAGTATTTGGTCCATTGGAAGGGATACGGTGTGGAAGAGCGTACATGGGAACCCTTTTCCAATATCCATGCTCCCAGACTGTTAAAGGCATTCCATAACAGATACCCTGACAAGCCAAGACCAGGTGGGGGTGTTGTGGGGGGAGTGTACTGTCATGCCTCAAGCCCCCTCCCCGGTGCGCTAGCCCTTTAATTCTGCGCTATATAGGTATTCGTGACCCAGGGAGCGACGCTTCACGTTCTAGCGTCTAGCTCCGTTGGGTTCGTTTCTGTGCCTGACTTCCTGTGCCTGACTTCCGGTTTCTTCTTCGTCCTGGCGTTCTCTCGCTGTGAGAGTGACCTCGGCTCTGTGGTTCGGTTTAAGAATCTTTGCGGGCCGTCTCTCTTGTGCACAAAGCGCCTCCCCACCGCGCTTGTGCAATTTGACACGTTCCGTGTCTTTTTCCTATTTTCTGCTGCTGTGCAGTGTTCTGGAGTCCCGCCCGGCGGCCGGGTTTGACTCCGCCATTCCGGCGGGATCTCCTCTCCCTACCTTTGCTTCCTTGCTGCTCCGCCGGTCAGCCGGGTTTTGCTCCGCTGACGGGCCGGGCGTCCTCTCCTTGTCATTGGCCTCATTTCCCGCTCCGCTGGTCAGCCGGGTTTATCTCCGCTGACGGGCCGGGCACTCCTTCACCTTTCCTCCTTCCTACCACACCAGATTTGCCCCGCTGCCGGCCGGGTTCTGCTCCGTTGGCAGCCGGGTTACTACAGGTGTGCTGCCCTTAGTTAGTTAGGGCTTCATTCTCTTCCATCACATATTACTTTGTGGGTAATTCAGCTCTGGTGCTTCCTTCACCTTTTTTGGACTTGACATCTTGCGTGGACCAGAGAGGAATGGGCTACAGCTACATGTTCCAGAAACACGGTAACAGCGCATTCTTGCGCTGCCCTTTGTAATTGGTATTAGTACTACAGTATTGCAGTGTATGATTCCCTGTTTTGTTTGTTGTAGATGTTGTTTCCACTACCCAGGATATGACAACCGAATTCTTATGATTCAAGTAATCCTTTGGGGTGTGCTTCGTGGCAGTTTAGACTGAAGATCAGAGTGAGCAGTATATCTTGTTTTTCACGCCATATACGAGTATACTTGAGGTCCTTCAACTTATGAAGGTATTGTTTTCTTCACTGCAGCTCCAGTTGTATCCCTGTCCAGAGGTCCTCTCATATCCATTCAGGAACATTCACATACATGTAGCTAGGTATGAAAGGTTATGTTGTATAATTGGGAATGTGATTGTCCTCTGCAGATATAAGAATATAATCCTTTTCATTACAGTCTCTCTTGATTGCCAAGCCCACAAGAAGGTTGAGACGACCAGTCTGAAGATCCTCAACACCCACTTGTTACCCCCAACCTTTCCTTGTTTTCTCCCCCTGTTTTCCCCTGTTTTGGCCTCCTGTGCTCTAGTGCTTGATAGAGCCGGAAGGCTGCAGGGGAAGGCTGTGGATTATACTTCGGATTCCTGACGCTCCTGCAGAATCTTCGTGTATCCTTTACAGAACGTGAAGCCCAAGAGGTTCGTTCTGCCCGAGCGTCATGGATCTCGAAGCGGTCACATTGGCGGATGTGGCAGGTATGTTAGGTAACCTGCAGGTTGAGACTCAGACATTGATGGCCAGAATGGACACCCTGCAGAGACAGCAGGCTTCTGGTGCTACAGGAGGAGGGACCTCGGTTGTGCAGGTGACCACTCCACATTCAATACCTCTGGCACCCCCTGAGCGTTTTGCAGGAGAAACAGCGCGGTGCGCGGCTTTCCTTAGTCAGTGCCAACTACACTTCTCTTGCAAGGCTCAATGTTTCCCCTCTGATCAGGCTAAGGTTGCGTTTGTAATATCTTACCTCAGTGGTTCTGCGGCTGATTGGGCTATTCCCTTAGTAGACAGAGATGACCCCCTGCTACATAATTATGCAGCATTTCGACGGGAATTCCGTAAACTCTTCGATCGACACATGTATACACATTCTGCCGATACCGAATTGTTAGAATTGAGACAGGGCACTCAGGATCTGGTGGTCTATATTACCAAATTTCGCCGGTTGGTGATTGAGTCTGACTGGCCGGAAGAAAAACGAAGTACCATGTTTTACAGGGGATTGAGGGAAGAACTGAAAGACGCCTTGTCCCAGATAGTCGATCTTCCTACCTCCTGTAATGCTCTCATAGATTTGGTAGTGAAGATAGACCATCGTTTGCATGAACGAAAGAAAGAGAAAGGGAAACATGAATATCGGTATGTTGCTCTGAAGGAGAAAAAGAGTGCCCCAGAAAAAGCCACGGAAGATAGTGAACCCATGCAGATAGGCATAGTCCGAGGCCCTCTGACGTCCGAGGAAAGACAGAGAAGAAGAACTCTTCGGTTATGTTTGTATTGTGGGAAAGCGGGTCATTTCCTAAGAGAATGCCCAGTTAAACCCGCTCAGTCCAAGGTGTCGGGAAACTAGTCAGCCTGAGTTCTTGTGAGACGAGGAACTCAGGTAGGTCCGGGCTAACAGTCTCTTCTTCCGATTACACGTACGCTCCTACTAACCATTTGTACATATCAGCACATCTCACACAAGGCACTCTTGGTTTGCACGTTTTGATAATGGTAGACTCTGGGGCTTCTGGAAATTACATGGACAGAGAATGGGCTAGGGAGAATATGATAACTGACACTAAAAAGGAGATTGCCAGTAATGTCACTACCATCGATGGCAGTCCCCTTCTTTCTGGTCCAGTTACTCATCACACCAACCTGATGCACATGGTTATAGCACCTGATCATCATGAGGATTTAAGGTTTGATTTAATCAGTTCCCCACAGTTCCCGGTGCTTCTGGGTATTCCATGGTTAAGAACGCAAAATCCTGTCATCAATTGGGAAACATCCACTATATCCTTTCCTCCGGTGGCTCTGGGGCCTGTTGTAGGGGTTTCTAATAGAGAGGCACACACAGCCACGGAAGATAAGGAGGTCTTTCCTGTTCTACCATCCTGTTACCGTGAATTGCAAGCAGTCTTTGATGTACATGAAGCGGAAGTTCTTCCGCCGCACCGCGTCTATGACTGCCGTATTGATCTCGAGGCAGGAGCCAGAATACCCTGTAGCAGAGTGTATGCACTCACTGAGAAGGAGAATGTATATTTACGAGAATATCTCGACTCTATGCTCGAGAAGGGATTCATCAGACCATCGCGATCCCCAGCCTCTTCGTCCTTGTTTTTTATTCCTAAACGGGAAGGGGGCCTGCGATGTTGTATCGATTACAGGAAGCTCAATGAAGTGACCATCAAAAACCGTTATCCTCTTCCTCTCATAGCCTCTCTCCTTGACAGAATTCGCAATGCCCAATATTTCACCAAGTTGGACTTGCGGGGCGCTTATCACCTGGTACGAGTCAAGGAGGGAGACGAGTGGAAGACGGCATTCTGCACTAAGTATGGTCTCTTCGAGTACCTTGTAATGCCCTTTGGGCTCTGTAATGCCCCAGCGGCGTTTCAATTCTTCATAAATGAAGTTTTGAAAGACATTCTTGATGATTACGTAATCGCCTACATTGATGACCTGCTGATCTTTTCATCTACTTTGGAGATACACCAACAGCATGTCCGTCACGTGTTAGAGCGGTTACTTAACAATCAATTGTATTGCAAGTTGGAAAAATGTACTTTCCACACGCAGGAGGTTCCTTTCCTGGGATACATCGTTTCCCCTAGTGGCCTGCGCATGGATCCCTCCAAGGTGGAGGCTGTTTTGGCATGGCCGGCTCTGCGGACCATCAAGGAGGTCCAGAGTTTTATAGGGCTGGCCAATTTCTATAGGAGATTCATTCGCAATTTCTCGGACTTGGTATCGCCCATTACTTCTTTGTTGAAGAAGGGGGTTCCTTTCGTCTGGTCCAGTGAGGCAGAGCATTCCTTCCGGAAGCTAAAGAATGCTTTCACCAGTGCCCCGGTGCTACATCATCCCGACCCTGCTCTGCCCTTTGTGGTGGAGGTAGACGCCTCACAAGTGGCAGTGGGAGGTGTTCTATCTCAGGCGGATGCAGTGTCCGGTGAGAGTCATCCAGTGGCATATTACTCTCATAAACTCTCCCCTGCGGAATACAATTATGCGGTAGGGGACAAGGAACTCCTGGCTATCAAGAAGGCATTCGAAGAGTGGCGGCAGTATCTCCTAGGTGCTAGACATCCCGCGGTTGTATACACCGATCATCGCAACCTCCAATATCTTAAGTCTGCAAAGGCACTTTCCATGAGGCAACTGCGTTGGGCTCAGTTCTTTAGTGAGTTCGACTTCACTGTCCAGTACAGACCAGGCAGACGTAATGGAAAGGCAGATGCCCTGTCGCGGTTGGGTTTCGATACGCCTATTGATCCCATTGAGCCTACACCAATCATCCCTAGAATGAATATTGTAGGAGGAACTAGATCAGAGGATGTATTCCTGACACAGGTCAAGTGTAGTCAAGCGTCAGCAGACATGCAGGCTATAGTGGGTTCACAAGACACGTCCAAGAAGGGAGACCTCGTGTGTGTACAAGGAGGAGTGGTTATACCGACAAAGAACCTCCAAGATCAGGTCATGCAGTGGTATCATACACATCCCATAGCGGGTCATCCAGGGATTAAGAAAACCATTAGCACTGTGCGTGACCGTTATTGGTGGCCTACTATGTTAGCAGACATAGAACACTTTGTTAAGACCTGCTATGTGTGTGCACAAACTAAGGTTTCTCGCCTCAACCCTGTAGGCCTTCTCATGCCATTGCCTTCTCCTCCTGGTCCCTGGCATACGGTGTCCCTTGATTTTATAGTAGAACTGCCGCTCACCAAGGCAAAGAACAATACGTTGCTGGTGGTGGTGGATATGTTCACCAAAATGGCTCATTTTGTACCGTTACAACGTCTACCCACAGCGGTTGAATTAGCCTCCATATATATGCAACACATAGTGAGACTTCATGGTTTCCCTTCTGCTTTGGTCTCCGACAGAGGAGCCCAATTTGTGTCACGGTTCTGGAAGAGTTTGTGTTCTTTGCTCCAGATAGACGTCCGTCTGTCCTCAAGTCACCATCCACAGTCAGATGGACAGACGGAGAGAGTCAATCAGTGTTTTGAACAATACATAAGGAATCAGGTGTTGCAGTCTCCAGTGGACTGGGATGAATTGGTTTGGGTAGCAGAAATCTCATATAACAACAGCACACATTCCTCTATCAAGGTCTCTCCATTCTTTTGTTTGTATGGATATCACCCTAAGTTGTTGCCCTCTGTTTGTGATGTGGACTGTCCAACCCCTGCTGCTGCAGATAGAGTTAGGACGTTGCTTGAAATACAGAAGAAGGCATTGGAGAGTCTAGAGATGGCCAAGGTGAGGTACACAGAGGGGGCGAATCTACACAGAAGATTGGAACCCATATACACACCAGGGGATGAGGTTTGGCTTTCCACCAAATACATTACTCTTGGAGGTCCACGCAAGTTCAATCCCAAATACATAGGTCCCTATAAGGTGGACAAAATCATCAATCCCGTTGCCATAAGATTGCAACTTCCGCCTTCATTCAGGATTCATCCGGTCTTTCATGTTTCCCTAATAAAGCCGGTTGAGCCTGGGACTACACTGCCAGCAAGACCTACTCCGTTCACTCTGCAGGACTCGGAGGAATACGAGGTAGAGACTATCCTAGATTCCCGTAGAGTGAGGGGTACGGTCCAGTATTTGGTCCATTGGAAGGGATACGGTGTGGAAGAGCGTACATGGGAACCCTTTTCCAATATCCATGCTCCCAGACTGTTAAAGGCATTCCATAACAGATACCCTGACAAGCCAAGACCAGGTGGGGGTGTTGTGGGGGGAGTGTACTGTCATGCCTCAAGCCCCCTCCCCGGTGCGCTAGCCCTTTAATTCTGCGCTATATAGGTATTCGTGACCCAGGGAGCGACGCTTCACGTTCTAGCGTCTAGCTCCGTTGGGTTCGTTTCTGTGCCTGACTTCCTGTGCCTGACTTCCGGTTTCTTCTTCGTCCTGGCGTTCTCTCGCTGTGAGAGTGACCTCGGCTCTGTGGTTCGGTTTAAGAATCTTTGCGGGCCGTCTCTCTTGTGCACAAAGCGCCTCCCCACCGCGCTTGTGCAATTTGACACGTTCCGTGTCTTTTTCCTATTTTCTGCTGCTGTGCAGTGTTCTGGAGTCCCGCCCGGCGGCCGGGTTTGACTCCGCCATTCCGGCGGGATCTCCTCTCCCTACCTTTGCTTCCTTGCTGCTCCGCCGGTCAGCCGGGTTTTGCTCCGCTGACGGGCCGGGCGTCCTCTCCTTGTCATTGGCCTCATTTCCCGCTCCGCTGGTCAGCCGGGTTTATCTCCGCTGACGGGCCGGGCACTCCTTCACCTTTCCTCCTTCCTACCACACCAGATTTGCCCCGCTGCCGGCCGGGTTCTGCTCCGTTGGCAGCCGGGTTACTACAGGTGTGCTGCCCTTAGTTAGTTAGGGCTTCATTCTCTTCCATCACATATTACTTTGTGGGTAATTCAGCTCTGGTGCTTCCTTCACCTTTTTTGGACTTGACATCTTGCGTGGACCAGAGAGGAATGGGCTACAGCTACATGTTCCAGAAACACGGTAACAGCGCATTCTTGCGCTGCCCTTTGTAATTGGTATTAGTACTACAGTATTGCAGTGTATGATTCCCTGTTTTGTTTGTTGTAGATGTTGTTTCCACTACCCAGGATATGACAACCGAATTCTTATGATTCAAGTAATCCTTTGGGGTGTGCTTCGTGGCAGTTTAGACTGAAGATCAGAGTGAGCAGTATATCTTGTTTTTCACGCCATATACGAGTATACTTGAGGTCCTTCAACTTATGAAGGTATTGTTTTCTTCACTGCAGCTCCAGTTGTATCCCTGTCCAGAGGTCCTCTCATATCCATTCAGGAACATTCACATACATGTAGCTAGGTATGAAAGGTTATGTTGTATAATTGGGAATGTGATTGTCCTCTGCAGATATAAGAATATAATCCTTTTCATTACAGTCTCTCTTGATTGCCAAGCCCACAAGAAGGTTGAGACGACCAGTCTGAAGATCCTCAACACCCACTTGTTACCCCCAACCTTTCCTTGTTTTCTCCCCCTGTTTTCCCCTGTTTTGGCCTCCTGTGCTCTAGTGCTTGATAGAGCCGGAAGGCTGCAGGGGAAGGCTGTGGATTATACTTCGGATTCCTGACGCTCCTGCAGAATCTTCGTGTATCCTTTACAACACCTTTCGTAACTATAGTTTGAGGCGTGTAAAAGAATTGAGCAATCCACCGCTGAGCTGAAAAAATGTCATTACTTTCAACACCAGACAAGTGAGTCTCCTGCAAAATTATAATCTGGGCCAAAGTATCTTCTAAATATTTAAAAATTAACTGTCTCCTAAATTTCACACATAGGCCGTTCACATTCCAAGAAAGGAATCTCAATTCCGTCGAGTTAACCCCACTCATAACACCCAGAGCCAACTTCTTCCAAAACCCTGATGGCACAAAAGCTTATGAGGATTTTTTTGTTTTTTCTCCACATACCCTTACCCTCCCCCACACCCAAAGCCCTTATCCCCTTCCCCCTTCCCCCCATTAATTCCCGCCCTACCCTGGAAAACCCAACCAGACTCCCCATGGCCTTGGCCCTTTGGGTGCCTACAATAATGGTACGGATATATACCACACAAAATGTATACATGCATGTGTGAGACCTGCTCCTCGAGATTAATTTAACAGATCCCGATCCAAGAAATTACAAACTACCCTCTTGACACTGCTCCAAAAAGCTTTCCACCTCCTCAATCGCTGGAAAGGAATACATCTTATTTTGCCACATAACTTTTAGAAAAGCCGGGAACTTTAATTGAACCGTGGCACCCAATTTCCTAAGAGGTTCCATCTACTTGCCTAGCTCCCATTGCCTGTTAGCAGTCACCGGAGCCAATTCTGATCTTATCTCAATTTTTACCCCATCCACTATTATATTTTTCTTTTTCCTTTTTGAGAGCTGCTGCTAGAATTTTTTATTTCTAGTTAAATGTCAGAAAATTAATCAAAATTTTTCTGGGCTTAGACCGATTCGGGTTCATCCTGAAGGGATCACGATGGACCCTTTGAATGTCTCCCAGAATCTCCTCCTCCGCGTATTCTAACTGTAGTTCAGACTTTAGTAGCTGTGCCACGTACTTCTTGATATCAGGACCTTCTTTTCCCTCTGGTAGCTTCAAAATCTTCAGGTTATTGCGCCTTTGCATATTTTCAAGCCTTTCTACCCTCTCCTCATGTTCCCTCTCTCTGAACTTAATGGCCTCAATTTCTTTACGGTTATCCATCACATTCTCACAAATTACTTTAACCTCAGCCTCCAACAAATCCGTACGGGAACTCAACTCATCAAATTTTGCCTCCAATACACTGCACGAGGCGCGAATGCTTTCCAGATTCATTTTAGAAACTTCAAAACCCTAATGCATATCAAGATCTAATTTTTTTAAAAGGGCAATAACTGGAAGATCTAGATTATCAGGTTCAGGATCTATCCCGGGCTCCTCTGAGGCTTTGTCTTCAACGGCTAAGACGCTTGTAGTCATGGTACCAGAAAGCTCCACATGCTCTTCCACGTCTAAAACTGCTATACCAGAAGAGGAGGATAACTGTATTGGCTGCACTGTGCTAACTGCTACAGTGTGTGTTACTTCTGTCTTATCGGGTGAATCCTGTCCGACTGCCTCCATATCTGTAGCAAGGGCCTGATAGCGATTAGGGCTCAGATGAATAGACCATTCTTGTATATCTAATATCCCAGGGGACCCCCGATTACCCTTATCTCCCTCCTGCGTATCATCTAATTTCTGCCTGGGCTGTGTGGAGTTGGCCTTCAATATCAGGGTTTTTGGGATTGTTTTGAAAAAGGAGTTGAGAGATGGGGTGGTCTTGAGCTTTCGTTCCAAAACTCTTTGTTTCCCCAATTGACAAACCGTAGCCTGCTTACAGCTTTTTTAACTAACTTTTTTGAGCTGGTGTCTAATAAGCTTTTAGTTTTTATTTTCGGTGAGTCACTATGTTTAACTAATAATTTTTCACCCACCCACTCCCCGTGCTAATCAGAGTGTACCTAGAGGCCCCTCCAATTGTAGTTTGGTTATTAACTTCAACCTTGTCTTGTGTAATATAGACGGCAGAACCTTCACAATACTGTGGGACTTGAAATGTGCCAGTGGTACTCACAACCGGGCAGTCCTACAGCCTACCCTCTACCCAAATGCGTATTCTCCGCTCCCCTTCCGCGCGCCCCAGTGCCTTGAAACATGATCCTAGAAGCCGCTCGCCGGCCTCTTCACAACTCGAACGCTGCTTTGCTCCAGCAGCCCAGCTCCGTTCCTACCGCCGTCTCTGCCTCTCTCTGACCCTGGGAGGCTTCCGTCTCCTGAGACGCCATACAGCGCCAAAGCCAGAACTGTGGAGAAAAGCTGCTCTGCTCTCGTGGCCACAAGTCCGCTTTCAGATATGAATCCAGGTAAGAGACTGTAACCGGACAGATTGTCAGAGCCATCCCATACAGGTAAAACACTCGTACCGCACCACTATCGCTCCCAGCACCCGCGATCCGCTGCTAGCCGGCCGCCATGTTTTTTACCTAAAACATTTTTGCTAAACTGTTTCCAGCTTAGACCCCAGGACTGAATCTAGCAGCCAGTCCTGGAGTTACCAAAGTAATCCTCAAAGTAATCAACTGTGTTTATACAAGAAAATCCATTGTGCTCAATGCTAAATTGTGTGTAGAATTGTGTTGCCTACTGCAACCCCTGTACCTATTGTGTTTACCAAGTTTATTGCCTTTCTGCAAAGTACTCACCTGAGACCGCTCATATTGAGAACAGTATATTGATACCTGTTGGTTCTAGAAATAAAATAACTATTTCTTTGATATAAAAACAATTGGCCTGGAGTTCAGTCTTTGAGTGTGTGAAACCCTTTGCTGACTGAGTGTGTACAACAAATGCTTTACACTGTTCTCTGGTACTGCCTTACTGCTCAACCAAGCTACCACTTTAGAGAGTAAGGTCACACCTGGCTTTAACCTCTATTATACCTCTGGGGTTGGTGGAATCTATACACACTGTACCTTATTCTTGTCCAGTATACATAGAGCCACTTTCTCAGAGGGGGCTTCTCATGAACAATTGCCCTGAGTCAAGGCACAGACAAATGTCTCTTCTTATGTACTTTGTCTTTATCTAAAGTGTATTTATTTAACCCTTTAGAGCATGATTTTAAGAATACACAGCTCGGAAACAGCGAGCAAGGTTTGCCTCTTTGTGTTTCAGAGCACTTCTGTCTGAAAATTATGCTGTAACCAGGAGAACTATAGGGTGAAATATAGTTTCTTAGCTCTGTTCTCAGCCGGGACAACTACAGCTCATAATATGGCACCAGAGCAGATAGTTGGGCCTTTGGGAAGGAATATTAAAGATCAATGCCTATAGTGGGCAATTTTCCATCACCAACATCTTGGTCATTCAGTCATTCAAATTGCACTATTGTGCTTCCAAGAACGCCATGAACATTTTGAGTCTCTGCAACTGACAAGTTAGAGGCTTCTGTGGAAGCATCAAACAGCACTCTTCCAGCTTTCCCACCATTGTGTGTACTTAAGGCGGCAGTCATATTTGTCTATTGTCTGTCGATAACCAAAGAGCAGCAGCAGACTGTATAGCACATGCTCAGTGCCCTGCCACCTCTTATGAAGTATGAAGTAGAATAAGTAATCCTGTTGCTGCTTGCCATTTTCCCTCTTCATAAATACAATCTTTAGTGTGGGAGCCTGATAAATGCATGAGTTATGGGCCAAATTAACCCAACCTCTCTCTACAAATGGCTGGAACAAGAACGAGCCCTAATTAGAACTACCCGAGATACAAGTGGGATACACTTGTAGTACCCCAGACTTACCAAGAAAAAGAGAGGGACCCACCAGCCAAAGGGGAGGGGTGCCAATAAAGACTTCAGTCAAAAAGGAAATGCCCCTATGGCTATTGATACACTTACCATACAGCTCTTGCACACTACCTCACACCAATA
Source organism: Lissotriton helveticus (assembly GCF_964261635.1). Taxonomy (NCBI): domain Eukaryota; kingdom Metazoa; phylum Chordata; class Amphibia; order Caudata; family Salamandridae; genus Lissotriton; species Lissotriton helveticus. The sequence goes on along the minus strand of NC_136063.1, from coordinate 756,596,488 downwards.
ACATGAAAGTGGAAAAAAAGAATGTGATCAACAAATACCCAAACTAAAAGGGGATACACTTTTTATTAAAAAACATAGATCAGATCATATTCAATTAACAAAGGGTAAAAAACAGTACACAGCTTTAAAAATGTCAGAATGACATAAGGTTAAAACCACAGTACAGTATTATATCATACAGTAACAATCATTACAAATTGGGAACAAAGGAAGAGAGAACAATAGTTCCTAATTCTAGAGGAAACCACTAAACCAAGTTAATGCTCAATTGTAAGCACAATAGGTGAGATATCATATATAATTCGTGAAATGCGATTGACCCAACAGATTTTAAACGGTTTCCTCTTCACTGAGCATCGACGCGTTTCGGTGGGCCTATAAATGCACGGCCACCACCTTCTTCAGGAAAATCAAATACGTCCCAATCACAATGTTAATAGTCTGTGAAATTAAACAAACAATGAACATTACACAGTCCCTAAAATAAAGATACACCCACTTGATTCCAAACCTCGCTATGTTAGATACTCCATCCCTATGTCCAAAACTCAACCTACTGGTGATATATGTAAAGGCACACATGTATACATCCCACACATTCATAACCCAAAGGTTTATAGAAGCCCATTAAGAGCATCAAGACCCGGGTACTCTTCCCAACCGCATATTATTATTTGTGAAAAAGCGGCATCCCACCTTCTTCTAAGAAACTTAGGAGATTATCCCAATATCCTCAAGCCAGGGGGCCTAACCACCTCCCTCTAATTGGACCATCACAGTTCAAAAACATTGCTCTATCCCACTATATAGGTATACCTGTATTTCCAGGGCTAGCAAATCCTTCCGGACCAGCACTACCATACGGTACTCGAGAAAATATATATGCCTGCCACAAAATAGGTATATATTATCCACTTCATGAGACCTACAATTGTACACAGTATAGTACCTAAATGAGGCCACAAGAGATTACTACTAAGAACCATTCATCATAAAAAGATTCTCAAAAACAGGAAGCCTGTATACATAAAGACAATGGCATTGCTCAAATTAGCCATTGAGGTATATATATAAGCAAAACTCCATTGATATACTCCACCGGTATTTACCTTCAAATATTGTGATGAAACCTTTACTGCTGCGCAATGGTACCTCACTAAGTTTCAAATAGGTATTTCAGTCCCACTCGGGCTGGTTAACATCTAAAAAAAGGACATAGAGTACACAATAGGGCTCAAATAATCTTTCATAACTGCCTACTTCTATATATGTCATTGCATTACGATAGCTATTAGCCATATATTAACATACCTAGCTCCTCTCTTTCTTATTATTCACGCGGGTCTCGCATAGCGTATTTACCGTGTCGAGATTCGTATACATTACATGAGTATACTTAGGCAGTAATTAGCGCGTTATCAGACACAGGTTATGAAATGCATTACTTCAAGAAACCAGCTATTTAATATAACTCTAATACTGGTTGCTAGTCTGTGTGTCCATGTTATTAGCTGATCCACAGCATGACACCAAACTTTCCCCATCCTAGTGTCCATTTCCAAAAAGAGTCTTCTTGTTCTTTAAATCAGTCTTGCATCGCGTATACACCGCGTAGGAGTACGCATGCATTCCTTGAGCATTCCTTGAGCAGTGATTAGCGTGTTATCAGAAACCCGATTCCGCACTACTCTCATAAAAGCAATAAACTTCTTAGTATCCCTCTATTGCTATTTACTAATTTGCCAGTCCTAGCGTCCATTTCACTAACTGGTCTGAAAGACCGGCTAAATATTCACCTTAACATACAGTGATGGGCTTCCGTTAAAAACTTGGCGACGCAGGGCGCACCTTCACAAACCCAGGTCTGTGGATCTAAGAAAGGAACATAAATAATTATGCTATCCAACAGCCGGACAGTATATCTAGAATCAGGTTTGCCTTAAACAAGTGAGCTGTAACATACCTGAATACGCCTCGCAATTCGCCTCGGAGTGGAATACCTCCGAATCTTGATTAACGCTGCCCTATCTTGTTCTCGTCTTTAAATACACACCGCTCGGCGGGCCGAGAACACGGAGGTAAACTCTTACTTCCGGTTCACGCTAATAATTAGAGCTCTATAATCAGCGGCAAAACCCGTCCACCATCTTGGGGTTATAAACATCCTTCCACGATATAAGCATTGGGCACCTGCATACCTACGCTAATTATATAAAAAAAACACAAATGACTGCTAGTCAGTCCATATAGGTATAGAGTGCATGTAGGTCAAAAATTATAGGTTATAAAAAACAGTTTTTTTATAAAAAAACTATATTGCTAATCAAGTATCAGCTATACAGTTAAAACAACCTAATATCGGTCTGAAAAAATGTTTTGTTTTTGTTTTTATCCCCTATAAAAAATAAATAAAGTATCCCTCTAATGATCTCCCCAGACATCTTAAAATATGTTATGCAGATCAGATCCTAACAGTATTTGCTGCAGGTACAAAGACGGTAAGTATTACACCATGGTTGTCGTGGTACCAACCCTACATCGAAAGTGAGAAAAATAACAGGGGGCAAATACCTAAAACATAACTGCACGGTGAGCAGTAGATGGCCGAGGACCGAGGATACCCAGAACCAGAGACATTGCTAATGACCTCGTCCCTAGAATATGTTCCCACTCCTCTCTCGACTTCAATCCTTTTCTCGCCGTATTCAAATGGGAAATATACCACTGCTCACGCGCTTTCCACTTCGAATGAATATTTCCCCTTCTCCTGACTAGTTTGACTTTATCTAGAATAAACCAGAGAAAATCATTTTCTCCATGGCCAAATTCCGAGAAGTGGGGCAAAATTGGTGCCGTACGTTTCTTGGTCTTAATGGCAGACCTGTGTTCTTGAAAACGGGTGCGTACCTCTCTCCCAGTCTCCCCTACATAGCCCAAACCACAAGGGCATAGCAGGAGATATATGGCATTCCTACTTCTACAGTTATTGAGAGTTCTGGATCTGATAACGCATCCGTTGTGTGTAATTTCCTTGGTTTGTAGGCATTGTGGATATACATTACATGTACCACATCTGACATTACCTACAGCCGGGGTATTTAAAATAGTCCTCTGGGTATCACGGTATCATGATTTTCCTCTCGATAAGTATGCACCAACATTTCCCTTAGGTTCCTATTCTTTTTAAATGCATACAAGGGTCTCTCTAGCTTGACGTCTTCCTCATGATTCAGTATATGACAATTTCTATTGACAATATTCTTTATCTGGTTGCTCATGTTGGAAAATTTGCAAACAAAGACTACTTGATTAGGAGGTTCCTTCTTCACCACCGGTCTATTTACCAGTGCATCAACCTCGCTCGCTTCAACGAGTGGGATAGAAGTTTCTTAGGGTAGCCTCTGTCTAGAAATGCGCTTGTAGAAGTCTTTCAGATCAAAGCAATTCCTCCTCAGTCGAAGAAATTGGCTGAAGGGAATGCTCTCTCTCTGTGGCTTAGGGTGACAACTAGAGAAATGGAGGAGGGTATTGTTTGCCATAGGCTTCGTAAATAGCTCCACCTCCAAGGCTCAATTCTCATCCTTAATAGAGATGTCAAGAAAATCCACTTTGTTTTTACTGTAATGGGAAGTAAATCTCAGATTCGAGTCACCAAGGTTGAGCCAAATAAGGAAATTGTCTGACACATCAGTGACCCCTTCCCAAATGAAAAAGATGTCATCAATATATAGTGGTACCAGCCCGCTACATTTTCATAAAAAGGGGCCACCTCATTGTAGATGTGTTTAGATTCAAACTGCCCTACATACAGGCATGCCAGACTGGGGGCACAAGTGGCCCCCATGCTGGTCCCCTTTATTTGTTGGAAATACTCATCCTTAATGAGGAAAATATTATTGAATTAGTCTAACACATCTGACAATAAAGTCACTGTTAGCCCCACCAAGATCTTGATCCTCAAGAATATCATGGATCACTCTAACAGTGTCCTCCTGAGGTATGTTCGAGTAGAGAGACTCAATGTTAAGGGTAACCAGACACTGAGTCTCTCTACAGAACTGTTTCCCTTCAATAAGGGAAATAATGTGGGCTGAATCTCTGACATATGATCTAAGACCACACACTATCGGCCGAAAGAAATGGTCCACATATTTACTTATGGGTTCCAAGAGCGACTTAATGCTACTCACTATTGGTCTCATGGTTGGATCAGTGTAACTTTTGTGAATCTTGGGCAGACCAAATAACGCGCGGGTCCTAGGTTCTAAGTTGTTGAACTCATCCTCACAAATCCAAGAATTTTCTTTCACCTCTACCAATAGACTAAGGCATTCTCTGGACACTCTATTAAGGCTATTGGCATTGGTGCGAACATAGTGGTCCATCACATTCAGCATTTTAATCATCCTCTCTTCATAAGTAGGGATGTTGAACACCACTACCCCACCACCCTTGTCTGCAGGCTTAATCGTTAAGCACCTATCTGCTTTAAGGGAATTAAGAGCTTCTTCTATACTCATGTTATGTGAAATAGGTTTACCATTCTTACTGAGGATGGTGTATGTCACTCTCAACTGCTCTCTCAAAAATTCTACATTTTTTCCAACCACTGCCAAAGTAGGAACACACGAGGACTTAGGTTTAAGACTTGAAACATTAACGTACTCTTGGTTCTCTTGGTTCTCAAAGAATCTCCTAAGTCTAACTTTGCAGAAAAATGAGCGTAGGTCTTTTTCTAACTGACATTTATCAATAGTAGTTGAAGGATTGAAGCTAAAACCCCTGCTGAGGATACTTATTTCTGTATCATTCAAGACTCTATCCGACAGATTTACTACTGGTGCTCTGTCTGACGCAAGTTCTCGTGTGCATGTACTCCTGTTGTTGAGGAGGACCCCTGTTCATTTGGCCCCTCTCTGAGTTCCCATTGTATTGCTGGGTTCTTCTTGGTCGCGAGTCTAAAAAGACCCATGATCTCTTAAGATTCCTCTATTCATAGGTTCTTCTCTAGACACATTCTCGTCCTCACTGCTAGACCCGGAAGTCTCTGAGAAGGTGATCTGCTTCCTTCCCCCTCAATTATAAATCTGACTATTTAATGGTCTTTCCCAGGTTGTCTAATTTTTCTGGTGGAAGTAATTCTCCCTAAGGTATGGATAGGCTATTTCTTGGAAAAATCTATCCATGTCCTTTCTTAACTTATTGGTCTTTTTGTTCAGAAGATAGTCCCTATATCCATCCACAACCCTATTTATCTCATCAAGCTTCTTTTTCGCCTCCTCAAGCGCAGGGCAGTTCTTCAATTCAAGCTCTAATTTTTCTATAGCTTCCTTCTTTTTTTAAAGGAAGCCCATCACTGTATGTTAAGGTGAATATTTAGCCGGTCTTTCAGACCTGTTCGTGAAACGGACGCTAGGACGGGCAAATTAGTAAATAGCAATAGAGGGATACTAAGAAGTTTATTGCTTTTATGAGTGTAGTGCGGAATCAGGTTTCTGATAACGCGCTAATCACTGCTCAAGAAATGCATGCGTACTCCTACGCGGTGTATACGCGATGAGAGACTGATTTAAAGAACAAGAAGCCCGTCACTGCACTTTAAGGTGAATATATAACTGGGCTTTCAGACTCTTTTTGGAAATGGACGCTAGGATGGGGAAAGTTTGGTGTCATGCTGTGGATTAGCTAATAACACGGACACACAGAGTAGCAACTAGTATTGGAGAAATATTAAATAGCTGGGTGCTTGAAATAGTGCATTTTATAACCTGTGTCTGGTAACACGCTAATTACTGCCTAAGTATACTCATGTAATGTATAGGAATCTCGACGTGGTAAATACGCGATGCGAGACCTGCTTGAATTATAAGAAAGAGAGGAGCTAGGTATGTTAATATTTGGCTAATAGCTATCGTACTAAAATGAGATATATAGAAGTAGGCAGTTATGAAAGATTATTTGAGCCCTATTGTGAACTCTATGTCCTTTTTTTAGATTTTAACCGGCCCGATTGGAACTGAAATAACTATTTGAAACTTAGTGAGGTACCATTGCCCAGCAGTTATGGTTTCATCACAATATTTGAAGGTAAATACCGGTGGAGTATATCAATGGAGTTTTGCTTACATATATACCTCAATGGCTAATTTGAGCAATGCCATTTTGTCTTTATATATAAAGGCTTCCTGTTTTTGAGAATCTTTTTATGATGAATGGTTCTTAGTAGCCTGACTTTATAGCCCGCGGTAATGGAATCAACAGTTACTCTGACTAAGGTAATATCTTGTGGCCTCATTTAGGTACTATACTGTGTACAATTGTAGGTCTCATGAAGTGGATAATATATACCTATTCTGTGGCAGGCATATATATTTTCTCGAGTACCGTGTGGTAGTGATGATCCTGAGGCATTTGCTAGCCCTGGAAATACAGGTATACCTATATAGTCGGATAGAGCGATGTTTTGGAACTGTGATGGTCTAAATAGAGGGAGGTGGTTAGGCCCCCTGGCTTGAGGATATTGGGATAACCTCCTAAGTTTCTTAGAAAAAGGTGGGATGCCTCTTTTTCACAAATAATAATATACGGATGGGATGAGTACCCGGGTCTTGATCCTCTTAATGGGCTTCTATAACCCTTTGGGTTATGAATGTATGGGATGTATACAAGTGTGCCTCTATATATATCACCAGTAGGTTGTTTTGGACATAGGGATGGAGTATCTAACATAGCAGGGTTTGGAATCAAGTGGGTGTATCTTTATTTTAGGGAAGGGACTGTGTAATGTTCATTGTTTGTTTATTTTCACAGACTATTAACATTGTGATTGGGACAAATTTGATTTTCCTGAAGAAGGTGGTAGCCATGCATTTATAGGCCCACCAAAACGCGTCGATGCTCAGTGAAGAGGAAACCATTTAAAATCTGTTGGGTAAATTGCATTTCATGAATAATATATGATATCTCAACTATTGTGATTACAATTGAACCTTAACTTGGTTTAATGGTTTCCTCTAGAATTAGGAACTATTGTTCTCTCTTCCTTAGTTCCCAATTTGTAATGATTGTTACTGTGTTACATAATAATGTACTGGGGTTTTAACGTTATGTCATTATGACATTTTTAAAAGCTGTGCATTGTTTTTTAGCCTTTGTTAATTGAATATGATCTGATCTATGTTTTTTAATAAAAATTGTATCCCCTTTTAGTTTGGGTATTTGTTGATCACATCCTTTTTGTCCACTTTCATGTTATTGGTGTGAGGTAGTGTGCAAAAGCTGTATGGTAAGTGTACCAGTAGCTATAGGGGCTACTGGTTTCCTTTGGACTGAAGTACCCCAGACTTACTCCTGGAATTCAGAAGTAAGCCAGACATAGTGCAACAGTAAGTCACACCGAAAAAAATGTTTGTGAACCTAGCCCCTGGTGTGAAGAACAAACGGATGACAAGAGTGTGTACCAATGAAAAGAGTTCTGTTCTGTTTGCGGAGGGCATATTACCACTATGTGTAAGTAAAAAGGGCATACCTACTCACCCATTTAAGAATTTCGATTTGACCTGGCAAAATGAAAAATTTTGCTAGGCCGAAATCTTCCGTACATCCTGGCCTGATAGTAGACGTGGCCAGACTGGAGCCAGGGGCTCGAGTTTCGTGGAGCCAGCACTCAGTGCGGGAGCGTGGGCCTGAGCTGGCTTGTGGCACGGCGCAGCTCCGGACTATAAGATGGCGGCCTGGCGATGATGAGCTGAAGCAAGACAAATGGCGGGATACCCCCCTCTGGACATTACAAGTGAGCAAACATTATCTGTCCCCCCCCCCCGGTGGCCCTGATAGACGTGGGCGGAGATTGAAGCAGTGGGAGGCCGGAATTGGCAGTGACCGTCCTTGTGCTTCCACCTGTGTGTGGCTGAAGGGTGGGCTACCGAGGAGAGGTCACCATCTGTGGGATACTGTCAGAAGTGGGGGTTGCTGCATGCAGGCGGCCGGTCACAGACGGACCCAGATATGTGAAATTGATGCCCTGGTTTCATTGCTGCAGGGAAGCACTGCACCACAACGGGAGATTGTGCCCTTTGAAACTGCAGGGTACTGAAGAGGGCGCAGGGAGAGTGTAGCTGTTAAATAATTGAACCAGCACTGGATGATCAGTTCAATGAATGCTACCGCCTCCAGTGGAGGAGGTGGCTCAACCAATAGTGAGAGAGGTTGCCTTTGCTGGGCCTGATCCATCCCTGCTGGGAGCATATTGGGACGTTAGAGAGTGCAGACTAGCAGGTCAGGGAACGTATGGCACCCAGAAGTATATACTTGATCTTAGGGTCATGGGAAAGAGTGACCCCAAGCAGAGAAAGCTCGGATGCCACAAGTACATAAGTGTGGCAGGGTATGCTCAGACGTGAGTCCCTTGCTCACTTTGCCACTGGATTCAAGCAAGCCGGGCTGAAGACGGCTGTAATGCCAGAAACCGGTCCTCGGAAGCTTGTTTCCGGTCCAGGGAAGGCATGGCTTGGCAGTTCGGGCTGGACTGTTCCCATGAGGCACAGGGTCAGACTGATTTGCATATAGCCATGTCTGAACTGGGGTGGCAGAGTGGGCTAAAGAACGGTGATGTATCAAACCCAGATCTTTTGATTGGGTGTGAGTGTTTGATTGGTTCAGATGCTCCGTCCATCACCACCCCCTTTTGTACCGCTTTGGCCGCCATAAGTGTGGCAGGGTATGCTCAGACGTGAGTCCCTTGCTCACTTTGCCACTGCATTCAAGCAAGCCGGGCTGAACGGCTGTAATGCCAGAAACCGGTCCTCGGAAGCTTGTTTCCGGTCCAGGGAAGGCATGGCTTGGCAGTTCGGGCTGGACTGTTCCCATGAGGCACAGGGTCAGACTGATATGCATATAGCCATGTCTGAACTGGGGTGGCAGAGTGGGCTAAAGAACGGTGATGGATCAAACCCAGATCTTTTGACTGGGTGTGAGTGTTTGATTGGTTCAGATGCTCCGTCCATCAGCACCCCCTTTTGTACCGCTTTGGCCGCCATAAGTGTGGCAGGGTATGCTCAGACGTGAGTCCCTTGCTCACTTTGCCACTGGATTCAAGCAAGCCGGGCTGAAGACGGCTGTAATGCCAGAAACCGGTCCTCGGAAGCTTGTTTCCGGTCCAGGGAAGGCATGGCTTGGCAGTTCGGGCTGGACTGTTCCCATGAGGCACAGGGTCAGACTGATTTGCATATAGCCATGTCTGAACTGGGGTGGCAGAGTGGGCTAAAGAACGGTGATGGATCACACCCAGATCTTTTGACTGGGTGTGAGTGTTTAATTGGTTCAGATGCTCCGTCCATCACCACCCCCTTTTGTACCGCTTTGGCCGCCATAAGTGTGGCAGGGTATGCTCAGACGTGAGTCCCTTGATCACTTTGCCACTGGATTCAAGCAAGCCGGGCTGAAGACGGCTGTAATGCCAGAAACCGGTCCTCGGAAGCTTGTTTCCGGTCCAGGGAAGGCATGGCTTGGCAGTTCGGGCTGGACTGTTCCCATGAGGCACAGGGTCAGACTGATTTGCATATAGCCATGTCTGAACTGGGGTGGCAGAGTGGGCTAAAGAACGGTGATGGATCAAACCCAGATCTTTTGACTGGGTGTGAGTGTTTGATTGGTTCAGATACTCCGTCCATCACCACCCCCTTTTGTACCACAAGTACATTTATGGCAGAAGCAGGAGACATCATGGGCCCTCCGCTAGCAAACCCCCAGAGTTATAAAGCGTTGGTGACTGAGCTGCGATAGAATGGGGGCCTGGCTGGACCAGCACGAGGGTAGATTGGAGAAAGCAGAGGGCAAAATCTCATATCTGGAAGATGGCACCATGCAAACTGCAAAAAAGATAGAAAGAATGGAAAGGGTGCTTAAAACAATGACTTTCAAGAACAAGGATTTGGAGGTCAGATTGCGGCGTAATAATTTACGCTTCATGGCGGTGCCAGAGTCAATTTATACAGGCAACTTGGATGGTTTTGTGGAGGGGTTGCTGGTTGAACTGTTTGGCTGAGAATCCTTCACTGCTTAATTTGTGGTAGAGAGAGCGCATCGCATCGTAGGACCCTGACGTAACCCTTGTTGTCTTCCGCGCCCCATCATGGCGAGGCTCCTTAATTTTCAGGGCTAGGACACTGCATTGCATATGGCTCGAGAGAAAGGAACATTAGACTGGCAGGGATCGTCCTTCGCCTTGTACCCAGACTGCGCTTTTCCTCCCCTCAACAATCAGGCTCGTTGACTGACAACCCGGGACAGCGGTGGTGACGGCCCCGCAGTTGATCGCATTGCTCTTCTGAACACGGACACACGTACACCTTGATGTCGAGGTGAGTTCAAAAGCCACGCACTCTTAGCAGAACAGGAAGAGAAGCCCTTCTCAGCAACACAAACTCCACATAGCACACCAGCTGGATACAAGCACCTGCACACAGCACCTCTCAAAATTCCTTGAAACTTTTATGATCCTGTGTTTCTTATAACAGGAGGCCAGCTCTTCTCAGGCCCTTGGAGACAGTTTCACTTCAGTGGAACAAAGCACACAGCACAGTTCCTCTTCTAGTAGGGGGACACAGCACACAGCAGAAAGTCCCTTAGTTCTCTTCCTTAGCAGAAACAGCAACTGCAGGTCAACCCCCATACACACAGCAATTGGAGCACTTTTCCTCCAGTCTTCTTCAGCTGTTCTCTTTGGCAGCGATTTGTTCTTGATCACAAAGTTTCCTAATCTAATTTTACAGGGGTCTCAGCTCTACTTTTATACCCCAAAAGTCTTTGTTCTGTATGTGTTGGGGGTCCTGAACCCAGTTCCAACCAGTTCTGGGTACACTCTGCCACTGCACATCTTTCTCCTTTATGAGTGCAGGCCAGGGTCATCAGCATTGTGGGAGGCAGGCACAGCCCTATTCAGGCCTGGTGCTTCTCCTTCCACCACTCAAGATGCAGATAGTTCTATTCAGCCTAGTGCTGACTTACCCCCTCTCCTGGAGCTACCCAAGCCCCTGTCACTCACAAACCAGACAGTGAATCCACAAACAGGCAGAGGTACAGAGAAAGATTGAACAAGAAAATAGCCACTTTCTTAAAGTGCTATTTTCAAACACAGAATTTAAAAACAGCCTTCCTAAAAGATGTGTTTTCAATTCTGAGTTCAGGGGTACCGGACTTCAATTTTACATCTTGCTCCTATGGGGAGATATGCAGGTACACATGGGGGACAGCATTCCCCATTCTGTCTGATGGCTTTTCAATAGTGAAAACGAAATTGGCAGTATTTCACTATCAGGATATGTTACACACACCTACACATGTCCTACCTTTCACACACACTGCACCCTGCCTCGGGGGATCCCTTGGGCCTACCTTAGGGGTGTCCAATATGTACGAACACGCAAGGGTCAAGCCTGGCAAGTGAGTACTCTGGCCAGGTCAACATGGCAGTTAACAAACTGCACGCAGGCACTAACCCTGGTTGTCCTCCGCGCCCCATCATGGCGAGGCTCCTCAATTTTCAGGGCCGGGACACTGCACTGCGTATGGCTCGAGAGAAAGGAACATAAGACTGACAAGGATCGTCCATTGACTTGTACCCAGACTTCACGGAAATGGTGCAGGATGTGCTGTGGACAAGCTCGCTTTGAGGAAGGCGGGGCTGAGATATGGCATGTAGTACCATGCAAGGCTCGGAGTAGACGTGGATGGGCGGTCCCAAATTTTTGAAACACCGGCCGGAGTGCAAGAATTTCTTCACACCCGAGAGGTGCCTGGACGTCTACAGAAGTCCCCGACACCTGATTGCTCGCCTGGGAGACCGGACTCTGATGCTAGTTTCGATTTGTTCAAAGCCAGCTGATGGACTGATTGCTATAATCATGGTTGAAGAGTACTATCTGAACTTCACTACCTTGTTAAATATTGGAGTGTCTGCTGTCTGGATGGGAGGTCAATAGTGATGTCTGTCATTGATGAATGATATTGGGAGACAGGCGTAGCATTGTCACACCCCCTGTGCTTAAGCACCTATACTGTTTGTATTGTGGATTTCAGTAATATGATAGTTAGATGGTTTGGGAATTGGGGGTTTCCACTAATGAGGTCTGAGGGGATGGGTGGGAAGGATGGGTTAATACATTTACAGATTTGTTATCGCTGGAAACTTGTAGACACATGCTCAGAATAATTGTAGTTAATGTGAGATTGAATAGTAGATTAGATACAACATTGCAGAATGATGCATGGTAAAAATATTGTTGACACTCTAGCGTTGATGTCTTGTAATGTGCGTGGACTTAATGATGCACAGAACAAGAAACAGGTACTACACTATTTGCAACGACATAGCGTTGGCATTGGTTTCCTGCAGGAATCCCACCTGTTGCCACAAGGCCTCCCCAATTTTGCCTCCAGTTGGGGCATGAATCGGAACTTTGCTAGTTATAGCTCCTATTCTAGAGGAGTTGCCATTTTGATCCCCAATTGAGTGCCCTTTAGAGCTGTGGAGGTATACGCTGACCAGGCTGGTAGGTTTCTCTGTGTGAAGGGATGGCTGTTAGGAAAAACACTTATGTTTGTTAATGTATACGCCCCAAACATAGACAACCCAGAATTGTTTATTGACCAACATGCCAATATTGATAGGATAGGGGAAGACAAGGTGTGCATGGGCGGGGATTTGAATATTCTACTAAATCCAGAGTTAGATGGCACAGCTAACAGTTTGGATTCGAAGCCAAGAGCAAGGCGAATATTGTTGGAATTGTTAGAGGCGTATCAAATGGTTGATGCTTGGCGTCATTTACACACTGACACACCAATGTACACGCACCATGCTGTGCCACACATCACGTGGACAAGATTGGATTATTGATTACTTACCCCTGGTGTAGTGGTATGGCTGGATGAGATTGGGCGTCTACCACACACCCTTTCAGACATGCCCCTGTAACAGTAAGACTGAAGCTCAGTGGCCCTGGTGTTAGGGCCAAGCGGTGGAGATTTCCCAAGATGGCATTGTGTGATTCAGTATTAACTAGTGAATTGGGGTAGGCCATCAAGGACTATTTTGAACTTAATGAGTGCTCAGTGGACACAAAAGTAATGCTATGGGAAGCATTTAAGGCATACATAAGGGGGTGTGCATATCAAAAGGGGCTGGCATACTTAAGGACTTGCGTAACACCGTGGCAGGGATTGAGAGGCAGTACTTGATAGAGAATAGGGAGAAGTTCAGACTGCCTCCGGGCTGCAGTGATGGGCATCACTTCTGGCTGAATTCCATGACGCCGCAGAATGGGAATCTCACTATTTGGGGAAGTATGCAGTCACCAGGAGGTACAGGGAGGGAGAGCCCCAGGCCACACATTGGCTAAATTAATTCAGCCTTATAGGACCCTAACGTACATAACCAGCCTGATTGGCGACATTGGGGAGATTATAACTGACTCTGTAGGAATTGGAACCACAATCCTATCATATTATAAAGATTTGTATACTACTAAAGTCTCCTTGGAGGCTGAGGCTAGAGATGCGTATTTGAATGAAATAGCGTTGGTGTTACTGGAGAATACACAAAGGGAAATGTTTGCTGAGCCCTTTCCAACAGAGAAGGTGATACAAGCGATAGACGTAATGGACGGGTCTGGACGGCTTTATGGGTAGTTTTTTTTAAAGCACTGGCCCCTCATCTGATAGATGTTTATCAGGAAGCAATAGAAGCAGGTTTGCCCCCCCCACTCTCCGTGAGGCAGTTGTCACCCTAATACCCAAGGCAGGTAAGGACCCCCGGAGTTGAGAATTGTAAAGACAGCTGTCTTTATTAAATTTCGATTATAAGATACTAACCAAGATGCTGGCTACCAGACTGGCCCTGATAGTAGATCAATTAATTTTGCCCAGGCAGGGTTTATATCGCATAGGTCCACTGCCCTGAATATTCGTACTTTATTTGCCACGCTACATAGAGTCTCTTTTACACTTCCAGCAGCTAGAATGGCCATTTCTTTGGGCCATGCTGATAAGACTGGAAATGCTGCCTCGGTTTGTAGTGGTGGTTTCGCTACTGAATACGTGCCCATCATCTGGGATCCAGGTGAATGGTATGTTAACGGCACCCTTCATATTGTCGAGGGGGACGCGTCAGGGATGCCCTCTATCCCCGCTGTTATTTGTGATTGCGATGGACCCACTGGTGTTTCACTTCCAGGACAATCACTTCCACAGGGGCAGACAGTTCAATACGGGACTACTGTTGGTTACCCTGTACGCCAATGACATTATTTTGTATGTGTGGCACACGGATGAGAACTTGGGGCCTTTCCTGTGGGAGATTAACCGATTTAGTGCTCTATCTGGGTTGCATACAAATTAGGGTACATCTGACATTTGTCCGCTGACGGAGGCCCCCTGCGACTGTAATACAGGACTGGCTGTGAAGTGGTGCAAGGACTCTGTCACGTATTTGGGGGTAAGTGTTCACAGCGACCTGGCTCAAATACTCCAACTTAATTTTGGTCCTGTCATGGAGAAGTTAGATGGTAACATAGAGAGGTGGCTTAAGCTTTCCCTGGCCATGGCTGGTAGAATAGCATTGATCAAGATGGTGGTTTTGCCACAATTCCTTTCCCTGTTTCAGAATATCCCAATAATGCGAAATAAGACCTTTTTTGCCACGCTACGCTCTAAATTGATTCGGTTGGTGTGGGGTGGTGGACAACCAATGATTGATTGGCTGGGGCAAGTTAGCGCTCCCGTATGAGCGAGGGTGGGGTTGGAATTCCCAATTTTCATGTATATTACCTGGTTGCGCAATGTAGCTTCTCCAGACACAGGTTCCATTATGACCGGCACATCCCGTATTTGCGACCGGAGGCAGACTTGGCACACCCTATTTCAATGTCCCCACTACTCCTGGCAAGTTTGAAAAGAGACACAGTGGATATACAGATACTATCAATGACCAGCTGGGCCTGGATGCAATTGGCCCGAGCTATGGGGGTTCAACTGCTGTACTCACAGGCTCTCCTGCTTGCCGGGAACATCTGGGTGCCTATTACTAAAGAAGCTACGATGCAACGGACCTTAACTAAATTTGCTCTGGGCACCTTTGGGGATGTGTTCCCAGATGGACACATCTTCTCCAGGGAGGAGGGTGGAAGATTTGAGGGTGCCACGTTTCTTGATCAGTTCAATTTGTGTAGACTACAGAGGGCACTTCGATCCTTGAATGCCGAGCTACCCCTGCCACTACAGAAGTTCCCTCCATTAACACCTAATGGCTAGGATGTATAAAGCAGCAAAGACTATGCTCCCGGCTAGGGACGAGAGGGTGCGTGCGGCCTGGGAGTGAGACTTAGGAGCCCCTCTCACTGAGGCGCAGTGGCAGATAGGTTGCAAGCAAACACGTAAGTTTTCATTTAACCCTAAATGCAAGATTTTACTCTTTAAATTTTTATGACAGGCCTATGTGTCACCTGCCAAGGTTCACCGGATGGACCTGCTACGCCCACATACCCGTCCTAGATGTAGTGCCCCGATGGCCAATTTTGCACATATGTCTTAGAATTGTGTCAAAGTGGCGCGATTCTGGTCTCAGGTATTTGGGGAGTTGTCAAAAATGACAGGGCTGGGACTTTCACTGTTGCTTTTACTGAAGTTATTGGGTTGTATACAGGAAATTGCTTAGCCTACAAACGATTTGTTGGTATCGCACTAATATTAGCAAAGGGAGAGGTGGCGATCCATTGGGGGAGCAACCAAATATCCACCAACACTAAAAGGATGGTTATTCAGTATGTCATATTGTAATACTACCAGCGAGGTATACGCTCAGCTGCAACACCCGGTATCTAGACCACGTGATATGTGGCAACCCTACAGGTCATACTTGCGGGAACAGACCTCTGTTGGTTCGCAAACGGAACAGGATGCTAATGCACAGGGCGACATGCATGACTGAGATGCCCAATTGGGAGGGGTATGAAAGCGGGAGAATATATTACTGTATTGCCAAGCATTGTGCGTGTAACCGAGTACGCAGGATTACTATGTATTTGATGAATCACTGACAGCTGAAGACGTTGAGCATGTGTTGTGCACTACAAAGTTTTGTATTTTCTGAAACGTATAAATAAAGTTAAAAGAAAAAGTTTTGCATGTCCTGGTAGTAAAAAACTCCTGAATTCACTTTTCACTAATGTAAGGCCTACCTTTCCCTTAAGGTAACATTGGATTATCTCATTCCATTCCATATGTGCTAATGTTTGATTAGGAACATGTAGAAATGCCATGTATGGATTAAAATGAATTGTTAGTTAAAGACTCCTTTAAAGTCAAATTTCAAGTCACAATTCTGAAACTGCCACTTTTAGAAAGTAGGCTTTTTCTTGTCCTAACAATTTTGTGCCTGCTGCTGGTTTCTAGAGTCACGTGACCCTGCTGTTAAGCTTTGTGTATTTCTTCCAGGAAGTGATACAATATGGCTTAGGTGTGGGTAGGATGGGCCATCCTGACAGGATGGATGGGGGCAGAGCTGTTCCCTGTCCAATGTACATTTTTAAGGGCATCCTCCAGCACTCACAAAAGGAACTTGCCACTAGTATTTTGTCACTCCAGACTACTGGGAGCCTTGGAAGGGGAAGGGAAGAACTTTCCGGAACCAGAGATAGTCAGGATGTCACCCCCACTTCAAAGGTATAAATTTGGACCCCCTGAACCACCTCTTCAGTACACTCCTGGACCTGTGGACATTAAAGAAGAAGGACTGTAGTTTCTTAGCTGACCTGCTACACTGGACCAGCCTGAACCTGCAACAGGACCTGCCTGATCCCTGCTGTTCTCTGCTGGGATGAGCACCTGATTCTCAGGAGGCACCTCCCAGGTTCTGGACCCTTGGTTGGCCTCAGAGGGCACTCCTCTTTGCTTACCTGAAGGTTCAATCATATCTGGCGTGAAGTGATGCAAAGTCTCACCAAACAGCTGAAAGCTTCATCAGGATCTATCAGTGATGCAAAGTCCTTCAAAAGTCTTGCCACACAGATGAAAGCTTCATCGGAACAAACTCCTAGTGACGCAAAGCTCAGCAAGGCCTTGCTGCACAGGTTTATCAGAACCAACGCTGAACGACACAAAGCCTCGCGAAGCAATAACGCACAGACCTCTCAATAAGGACATAAGGAACAATTCACTGTGAGCCAAACTTCAACCTGTACCCAGCCTGCACTCCATCACGGACTGCCTTAACTTGTGACTTTGTCCCGTCTAGCGCAACTATATACCAACAGTTAGTGCCCAATTACAACTTTGGTGGTGCAGCGCCCGGTCCGCTTTGCCGCATAAGGCCAAAACCGTGGACAGACTGTCCGCCAGATTAGGAGTTTCCTCCAGTCTGACAGGCTGGTTTTTGTCATTCCAAGGTAGTGCCTCAGAAAATGGGCACCACATTGGGAACACCAAAAACAGCTCCTGAACAGCATGGACGGAAAAGTCCATGCCATGAAGGAACTGGGGTGCATGCACTTGTGTGCATTCCCATACAGAGGAGCCACAGGGGGCCATTTCCTCTCCCCCAGGGTGTTCATGGAGGAGGAACCTCCATGACACTTCCAGCGGAGAGGAAACTTGTAATTTGCTTGGCAGAACCGCAGCAGTTCTGCCTAGCATATTGCTGCCTCCTGACTGGCGGAACGCCACCAGGGAACAGCGGTTCCCTGGCAGCTGTGGCGGGGCTTTTGTGCTCCGACCAACGGACTCATAAAAGTGTGGTGGGGAGAACGCTACTGTTGCACCCCTACGAGTCTGGCATTCTGTGGACCGCCAGACTTGTAATCGGCCCCTTAGTGCTTTCTGCTTCATTGTGCTATTTTTAGATAAACCTTTAAAATTTAATATCTCTGGTTCTACTGATTGGATTTGTGTTGCTCATTAAAATGTACTTCATTTGTCTAAATTAGTTTGGGATGTTTGTTGTGTTTTCACTTTATTACTGTTTGTAGGCTGCGTAAATACTTTCCACAGTGCCTCCTGACTGCATTTGTCTCAAGCTACCAGGGAGTTAAATGCAGGATAGTTTAGTGACTTTTATGGTTCATCCTGAGAATGATTGTAGTTGTTTCTTGAGTAGGGTTATCGCCCCCCCCCCCCCTGAATCAATAACGCAGTTTCTTGCATATGGTCAATGTGGTAACCTATGAATTCGCATGAATCAATACAAAAAGGAAGGGAGTCACCTTATGGCATGAAGCCTTCAGACTAAAGACTTCAGACTAAAGTTTACTTAGCCAGTTCATGGTAATTGTGAGGGGCTACTTTCTGCTGAGCAAAATTAGTTCCACTTTCTTCCGATTTAATGTCAGAAAGTTATCTAACATCCATTATTGTATTTGTGATGATGATAACAATGCTAAACTCTGAATTTTTCATATACCGTAGTGTGTCATCCCAATTTTGGTGAATGAGAACCCCAGAATCTTTGACCAGTGCACTAACATGGTTCTAAACAAAACACTGAACAGTAAATGGTCAAGAACAAAACCCTATGATACACGATACTGGAATGGAAGCATTTCGGAGAACAAGCCTCCAATATTTAATAACTGCGTTCTGTTTATCATATATGACAAAACCTTGGAAGAACAGTTTATGCTAAAAGTGCATTTTTTCAAGGTCTCGATGATCAATGGTGCTCTGATAATCAATGATGTCAGATACTTCTGATGGGTCTAACAGCATCAGCAGACAATCTTCCCCCTTGTCAAACATGATGGATATTGATTCATGATTTTGGCGGTGGTGGTTTCCCTGCTCCATCCTTTGCATAAACCTGATTTCCATCACGTTGCTAAGCTGTGCAATATATGCCCCCGGTCTGCAATTGGCCAAATGTGCATCTGCTTTCTATTTTTTAGTAGAGGTGAGCTATGTCCCAGTTTCAGCACATCTAGGAAATTGCCGTCATTCAGTAAAGCATTGACCATGAGATAGTTCAGTAATCTTTTTGAAAATTGATTTTAATATGCGGTCATTTGAATAGGATGTTAGCTTTATTGTTTTGATTATATTTTCCAGTTGTATTTCGGTTATTTCATTAAAGTTTAGGCAAGAGTTCTTGAGATTGTTTGGCGGTCGAGTTCTTGTTTTTGCATTCTAGTTAAAATATGTGTATATGGTAGATATTTTATTTACGAAAAGTTTTCCAGATATGTTTCACGTTTCAGAAGAATTTTAGCGGCATATTATCAAGAGAATTATCGCCGTTTTCGGCCGAAAAGTGGCGAAAATTCTATCGCATTCTTAACAAGGACACACCAGCGCGTGTATCCTTGATTTATCTCCCGTTTCTGTCACCACTCGTTACGCATCGATAATAAGATGCAAAGTAGGCGTGGCTGACAGAAACAACATGGGAAAATATCACAAAGGACAGCTTTGCGATATTAGCAAGGAGGGGTAGCGATGATAATTTTCGGTCTACCTCTGGCCTAACTTAGAAATTTAACGTCTGCTTGCTTCCTGTGTTAGGCATACCTGACATGGGAGGTGGATTATGGGGTTAAGGCCACAGGGCCTTATCACCAAGTTCATGGCCGTTTTGGGAGGGACATCGCTGTTTTTTAGGCGATGTTAGGCCATTTGCCCGCTATTGCTCGAATATTTATTGCCATAGCGCTGAGCGTTGGTAATACAGGGCTAGCTTGGCGAGATATTCCAGCGATAACCAGCGATAAAGAAAAGCGTGCTAAGCGCGCGCGGCGATAATTTTCGCCAACCCTAGATAATATGCCCCCAAGTTTTTGCATTCTGATTAAAATATGTGTATATAGTAGATATTTTATCTGCAAAATGTTTTACAGATATATTTCACTTTTCAGAAGAATTTTCAGGAGAATATGCAGCCGTACGTTTAGTTTGTTTAGAAAGCTGTGGATCTTCTGTTGCAGAAATTAGGATTTTGTAATCACAAAGCCCTTGAATCAGACTTTTTTTTTATTATTGTCCCAGTTTCCTGATTTCCAGACTTTCCTGGGGTAATGCATCTGAGAAACATCATTGGTAGTTTTTGGATTCATATTTCTATTTCTAGTAGTGACAGTTTATCAGCAATTTCCTTAACAGACCTGTAAAATGAGTATGCATTTTGCAACAAAGGGGCTGATTATGATGCAGCCTGTAAAGGCTCCGACCTGAGCCTTCAAACCTGCATCGTAATGGGCCACTCGGTTTCCTTTCCAACCTCCTCATTAGGATGGAGGTGGTCAGAATAAAAAACATCCGGTCATTCTGGCTGGCTTCTGCCTGGCTTGAAGAGCCCGTATGCCAGCTGGAACCCGGCTAGTAATCTCAAAGCCGGAAAGGCTGAATGGTTTTCGACATGGTTTCCATGCTGGCCTGTCCGACATGGAAACCATGTTGGAAAGCGTGTTTGGGGTCCCTAAGCAGGGCCCCCTTGGTTGCACACCCTCCGTTGGAGGCCGAGGGGGCACTTATGGTGCCCCCATGTTGATCCCTGCACCTTGTGGTGTAGTGTGGGCTGGGCCTTGCTGAGTTCTACAGCACCAAGGCCATCATAACAAGGTAGCTGTTGTTCGAAGCTGATCGACTCACGTTTCTAGACATAACACAAATGCAGCTGCAGCCAACGTGATTCTGGCGCCTTTAACCCCTTGGGCGCTGCCGCGATTCTGCGCCTGTGCGGCCATTTTTAAGAGTGGGCGGGATCATGACAGCCCCCAGCCATCATCAGCACATGCCCACCATGATGCATGACGGACGAGGGCCGTCATCAGCATAGAAGGGGTTAATATCACACCGTAGGCATGATTTTAGACACTTGGAAGAAGCCCGTTTTTCCAGACAGACAGAGAGCATTTGCAGCTCCTGATGTGATTCACTACTGCTGATCTTAGATGTATGGGGTCCCCCAAACTAGCCTAAGAGACCTTCTATATTTTATAAAACATAGTTCCTACCTAGGCAGGGTGAATTACTAGGCGCTAAAGGACCTATTTTCACTATCATTGTCATATGATTTCTCCTTTTTTATTTTATGGAATTGTAACAATGCTGATCATATTATTTCTAATCATATGTCTGCTTATGTTAGCAAAGATACTGCATCTGAGAGCACGTCGTTAAAATAAATATTTTAACCTTACCGTGCCTCTTCTTTACTCCTGTTTTGGACTGGTATGACAGTATAACGAAAGAGTGTTCTTGCTTCTCACCATTCCTGAGTATAATCGAAGTCGCATGTTCTAGGTTGTCTAATCATTGGTCCCTGTGCTATAGGACGAAGAGTTAACGTGACACTGATGCTAGCTGGTTAGGGTTTCTAGGCACTGAGGTGAGTTTTTTGGTACACTACAATTCACTGAGGCCCTGTGTCTCTGTGCACAGTTCTGTGTATGTGCAGAATCCTTACGACAGTGGCAGGCACCTTGCGGTGCCTGCCATGGGGTGCAGGGATGAACAGCTCCTCCCATTTCACTATGGGAGCATGCATTATGGCTGGTTTACAGCCGTAATGCATGCTGCCATAGTGAAATATACAAATGTGGCTCAACAGTGTTCGGTTGCATCCTCATGAGGTGGTTGGGACCGCCGACGTCGTGGTTGTCGGTCCCAGGACCGAGTCGGGTTTGGGCAGAAGGAATTCTGCTCGACATAGAAATCAGGCAATAAATGTGATTGGCAAGAAGGAGACCTTCATTTAAATTTATTTAAATTACCTTAATTGAGGTATTTGATCTATATGGAAGATTTAAGTTTAGTTATGTTAGCTTAATTGGGTATTTTGTACATTTTAAAGCGTTGTATTCTATTGTAAATCGAACAACATTCCCTTACGTTTTTTTAATCGAATACCCATTTTGATGTATTCCGGTCCTCCGGTCGGATTGGACATCCTATACTGATTGTTGATGACATAGTGGATCATCATTGAGGTGCATACCAACTCTATATTGCACGAACAGAGCATGGCACATTTCCTAGTTTGGAGCCAGAACAGTGAATGTTCCATGTTAATGCTTTCACAGAGGAAATCACATAGGAAATGACCATGCATCTGCTCAGCCCTTATAGTGATCCTTGTCTATCTGAAAAGTCTGTCACTGCTACTCAACTCCTTCAAAGAATACTTAATGGTACAAGGCTTGCTTTCAGATATTAAGAATGCAAGACAATGTCAGAGTTTAATGAAAAATAGTACAAGGTGGCAAAAAGACATTTTAATCAGACTAAACACAAGCGACATCATATTATTTTAATGTGAAAAAATCATGCAAATGATAATAAAATATAATAGATGCTATTAACCGTATCTCTGTCTGATACGCGAGTACAGCACACGAAATACTTTGCAAGGTTCTGTCACTTTAGCCGGACATCATATAACTGGAAGTGACAGAGATCACAGCACTCGTTAACCTACCACACCTCTACTGAAGTGCATACTTCATATTGGTACAGTAAGTGTTTCAGATATCTGTTTTTCCAGTGGATCAGAATTGGTGTATTTAAATGTTTGAATTCATAGTCAATGGACCACTCTAGAAAACCAAACAATTTCTGGACTGAATTAAAAAAAGAGGAGTGCTATAAAAAATGGTTACTGTAAGTAAGTTTGTTAACTTAAAGAGAATAATGTGATATAGGGGAGATAAAGATGGCAAAAAACTTATTATAAAGGTTCTCTGCCATCACTTATAAACTGCTGCCAAAATAGCAAAGCGGACAGAGGACAGTAGTTGAATCAAACAAAAAACATAGCAACCTACTGGTATCAAAATGGACCACCAATACAAACAGGAAGTCAAAGCAGAAAAACATGACTTTCGGGATGCATAATACTTTTTCCTGGAATCAAATGCCTACCTCTAAATGCTTATTTCTACGACAAATAGAAACTGAGCAAACTGCTTTGTCAGATACAGAAACTATGTATGGTCTATAGAAAAACCCTGAAGCCTCTGAAAACATCATATCCCAGTGTACAAATGTAATACACATAGGGGCATATTCACAAGGAGCTATTGCCAAATGAACTGCACTTTTGCGCAGCCAAAGTTGTGATAAATTTACCACACCATTCACAATCTGGTGTTAACAGCCCCCAGCACAAATTTACCCGCGATAGCAGCAAAAAATATGACATCAGAGGACCCCTCGCAAATATCGCTAATGAGATGCCAAGTAGGCGTTCCTGTGCCAAAAGCCGCAACAACACCACACCACAACATTCACAACGACCAGACAGAACTGTGAAAAAACACAAAACACGCAATAAGCCGCATTAGCAGCAGGAAATTTACACCTTCTCTGACCTGGTGTAAAGTTGGACCACAGTCTGCACCACAAAAGGGAGCACAGCGCACAGCCACACCGGAAGACAAACAGATGCCATGGGGCAACTGAACATACAGCACGGACAGCCAAGAGGGCCACAACACCCACCAACACCACACCCAGGTCAGCAACAACACCCCCCCGGGCCCACCCCCAAACCTGGACCAAGAAACTGCACCCCAACACCATGAATCACAAAAAAATATGTTGCCCGAGGTCGCACAAGCAGGAAAATCAACATACGTGCGTCGCCAGAAAATGGAGAACCAGTCATACAGCAATGCAATCACCAACACAAAACACCATACGACCAAAAAACAAAACAACTATTCGGATGAGTCCTAGCGGATCCACACTGGACAATCCATAGGACACAGCCTGGAAGATTAAATCCAACAGAAGAAGGTGTGCCATGCGCCCAACAAAGGAAAGAGAGGGAGAGAGTGAGGGAGAGAGACGGAGTGAAATTGCACAAGCAGCGCAAGGCCTTGCAGGGCACCTGGCACCACATACCAACATGTGTGTGTGTATTGCCATCTGTACACCATGAGCCCAAGGCCGTGTCCCAATCTCAGCCGCACAGCCACATGACATTCCGAAACGGCAAGTAGTAGTCGTCCGACAAACATCAGGGATGAAAGCTCCATTGTTCCAATGCAGAAGGTGAGAGGACACCTGCACCTCTGACCTTGGTCCTGAATGCGCCTGGAACACCCTGAGAGAGATGCCATGGCATATGCAGATGACTCTCACACCACGCATTGCGCGAACGAACTATCCAACTGATCCACACTCCACACACAGAAGCCCCTGCCTAAGTTACCTCCGCCTGGGATGGCCTTGACTTTTACGGAAACAGCAACCCATTCAGCCCAACATTGCACACACATTCTAATCATTGCTCAGAGCTGTGGCATATCCTCCACACCACTGCCGCAGTTCAGAAGAGTGCCGGTTCCACGAGATGCACCAAGGCAATGGCAGGCCATACCGGGCACATGCACAACACCCGTCACATGGAACAGTACCGTGCATGCATGCTGCATTTACTGGGCGCAGTACCACTGGCAGTGCGGCGGATGAGTTACCGGCTCAGCTTCCACATTGCCTACATCACCTGCGTCCAGCCCTGGGTCCACTGCCGAACATGCACAGTCGAGTGTCCCATGGATGTCTGCCTATCCAACACAACTGTATATGAATTGGATTATGGCTTGTGTCTGTGCCCCCTGTTGGATCACAAGCAAGAGTGTAACCGAGACAGCTGTGCATGGGATGCCTTGACATACTGCGTATGTATTGGCAGTTGTGCATGGGAGATTGCACAATAACTCATGTGCAGTGACCACATTGAGGCGCTACCCTATTGGGTTGTCTTGCAGATTGGTGAAAAAGCGTAGGCTGAGCACACCTGCCTGGACCAGTTAATGGATTGGCTCACCCTGATGTTCCTTGAACATGACAACAACTTACTATTGGAACACATTGCAGATGAAGCTGCGCGGGCCTTCATGGTTGAGTAACTACGTTCCTGCAGCCACATCCCATTGTTACCCACAACACAGGTCCCAACAACATGTTGCATTGTGGAGATTTCTCACACATCCCACCACAACAGAGGACACGTCTGCCATCGTCCGAACTCTGGATGCATGTCCGTGGAACAACACGTGTGTACACACACCTGTGCAAGGTGAGGCAGGTCCATGGTTGTAGCAACACAGCTTCGTTTGGCAATGTTGCCAATCCGGACACACTGCTGGGGGAAAGCACATACAGCACTGTGGCACGACATGTGAACCTGTCGGATCCTTTCACCTGAGCACTGTTAGCAGAGCAGACAATAGGCACACTCCGGTGGCAAAGCACTATGCAGAACCCATCGACAGTGAGTTGTGCCCCCTCACACGGGGCAATGGGCAGACGCCAAACAACACATGACTCATCCAGTAAGACAAGGTGGGCTGGAAGCATTGCCATCAGTGATGATTTTCGGCCATTTTTGCAACAACAATGTCTGAACCTCGACATGTACCCATGCTGCGTGAAAGTGTCTTAAGCATGTCCCTGCCCGTTATGGCACACACATGCCAATAAAGTCTATGTCACCCCACTGGTGTCTGTGAGGTGTGTTGATTTGATTGTCCACTTGTGTGCCACAATGAGCATCGCTCCTACGCAGGGAGGGACTGTGTGATGCATGAGCAATAGGGCTGTGTCCCTTTTGCAAGTTCAACCTCTGTGAGCCAGACATTTTTTTGGGATGGGTGCTGGCCGACATGTACACTTATGTAACTTTAGCACTGTGAGTATGGTGTGCAACCTCTGACCATGTGGCGCAATGTTATACATCATAACAGAATGTGTGCACACAGATGTGTGTAAGTATGTATGTGACGTGCAGTTCTGTTGTCACATGTCATGTAGGCCACTACTCCTGGCCTGCTACCGATTTGATCAGTCCTACACACAGCCCTATTCAACACATGGACATGTGCCTCCATTGGGAGGTCATGAGATTATTGTTGATGTGCAATGGGGGCACAGCTAATACTCACCTACACAGTCATCCAACTTGCCACGTGTCTCAGGGATACACATGCACATAGATGTCAGTTACCATGGTGTACCTTCATGCGCAATCATTGTCCTACTTCCAGCCATATTTCCATACTTGAGTTAACATAGTAATTACACATCTGTGTGATTTAGAATGTTTTATTCACATTAGGTGAGTGACGGAGCTGGTGCTGTACATGGCCATCCAAGCCCACATCACATAAAAGCCCAGAGGTGGGCCAAACAGAGTCCTTTGGGAAATGAGAAGTGATTAGGAAGTGGGAGAGTGCAGTCTGCAGCATGATTGCGGTGTAATTGGCCAGCAGTGATGAAATGGCAGTCCGTGTCAGGGTCTGGGTGTATGTCTCAGAGTGTTCCCGTGGTCAGTAGGAGGTGTTTCCCGGGGCATGATGCATAGGTCATAACCAGGCAGGAACTGGGCATATTGCAGTGATGGATGCTACTGCCTCCTTCCTCACAAAGTAATTCCCATCCCCTTCTTACTCCCCTGATATGGGTTCTGTGACCAGTGTGTCCCGTGTGTGTGGCGGAGTGATGGCTGCATCACCGTGTGCCAATGACACAACAGACTGCGAAGGTGATGGGGCAGCATCACTGTGTGCCATGGACACATCAGGGCTCAGAACAATGTGTGTGGATGTTCTCACTGCAGTCATCGGGGACTGGCTCAGTGGCAGCAATGGCAAGATGAAGTACTGCTGGGCATTGACGTTCCCAGTTACTACTCGCTGGTGTCCAGCCGTGGCAGAAAGACTTCCAGTGTGCATCTGCTCCAAGGTCTCCATTGACCTCCGCATCTGTGCCAACTCTGTGCTTTGAACTGGTACCTGTCTGACCACACAGTTCTTGCATTAGATTAATTGCCCCAGTGAGGGCAGCCAAGGTATGTGGTGGAGGATGGTGTGTACACGGGGTGTCCGATAGGGACTGTAAGTGGTCCCTTATGGGACTCAGACACCCACGTATGCCATCGAGTTTAGCTGCCATGAGTTCGAAGCCCACCCACAGCTGGTCAGCCAACTCCACCTGGCAATGACATATACGTTGTTGGAACTCCATGAATTGGTCAAGGGTGCTTGGAGACAGCCGTGGTGGTCTATGTTTCCTGCTGTGTGGTCTGTGCAGGTGGTGGGCTCACATCAGGGCAGCTAGCCTGCCCTGCTTCTAGGGATGGGGTGTGGAGGCTATCTACGATCCGTTGCAGGGTGTTGGTGCAGATGACCAGGGGGTCCTCTTCATCGTCACTGAAGACATGTCTGGTCTGCTCTGCTGGAGGTGTTGTTTGTTCCTCTGCAATGTGAAAGAGGAGATGCAGGTTAACAGAGTGGCTATTTGATGGTAGTCAGTGTGTTTTTTGACTACATGACGGATGTGTGGTAGTACCCGTGCATTATCATCACACAGTGTCAGGCAATGCCAGATCTGAGTGGACAGTTACTACGCACGTACGGGACCTGTTGTGAGTCGTGTCCTATGGTGCTGGTGTTGCACTTTGTACCTCATTGCCATCATTGCTGATGTTCTGTGATAGCTATGCGTGTGCTGCATTGTGGGGAAGTTGCCCCTGCAACTCTGATTTCGTATAGCCTTCTCCCTTAGAGGCGAAGTGACTTTGAATTATGTGCTTTTCGTGGCCTGATTTGGTTTTGACTTGGGTCGTATGTGCTCTCTGGCAGATTTTGTGGCCTGGTGCATTGCTCGTCTGCTGCGTGTATTGATTGGCATGGGTTGTGTGTGCACGTGGACATGCCAGAGTGTGACCTGCTCCTTTACGGATGTGATCCACACTGGCATACCTCCATGTCAATTCGTGGGCCATCTCATGTTTTTGGGCTGCTGCCATGCTATTGGTCATGCAGTGTTTCTTCCATAGTCAGTGTATGTCACAAAGCCACAGCTGTGGTGGATTCAGCACATGTGCATGGGGCGGTTGTGATAACATTGATTTGGAGGGGGGCCCTTTTGTGCACATTGTGGACTGTGGCCTACTTGGCATTTCTATGTGTGCTGCAGTGTGCCAAGACTATCAGTGTCATGTTCCTTGATCATTGTGGGTGTGCAGTGTGCTACACATAATTGTGCATGTGTGCCATTGTGCCCATCTACCCCGGTCCCCCCAGTCCCTGGTTGTTACTCACCCCATTGCTGTTGGGTCAGGTCGTATCGTGCTGTGTCCAGACCCCCAATTCGTGCCACCATCTCCACACTGCTGACTGTGGCCAGAATTTCCTCCAGCTCATCAATCACCTCCTGTGTCATAGGACTCCCACCTCTAGTCGACCTTGCTGCCTTCCTGTTGGCGGAGAGCTTCTCCTTGGTTTGGCTGTGCACTTCATGCCAGCGCCTCTTGACCCCCTCCAGTGACCTCCTCGCCACTCCGACTGCATTGACATTGTGTGACGATGGCCTGCCATATTTCCGTTTGTGTTTCCAGTGCCACAGTTGTTGGTAGTGTCCTATGACCTCCGTGACAATGATCCGGTCTTCCTGCGGTCTGAACGCCATCTTCCTCTTGTCCTTGCCCTTCCTCGCACACAGGGTCCCATGACGGTCCTCCGTGGTGCTTATGGGGTTTGGCTTGTCCTGGTGCTATGCAGTTTGAATTGTTTTTGTTTGCTGTTTTTTTTTCTTTCTTTTATAGTGCATTTTCCCGCCAGACGCATGGGATTTGCAGGCCTGTGGCTGGTTTTCTCTGATTTTTGTACCGCGATTGGCCTTATCGCATGTTGTTTGGCATTCGCGTTTTGCATTTTTGCGGCGTGGTGTTGATTTTCTCGCTGATTTTTGATGCGTAATCTGATGACTATTACATGCTTCTGCATTGTTGCGAATTCCATGTTGACATAGGGTTATTTTACTGCGATGGCCTGTGATGTTGAAAATTGCGTTACGTTACTCTTGCGGTAGTTATCACAGGTTCTTGTGAATATACCACACAGAGCACTGCGAATCATGTGCACCAAATACGGGAACTCCTTTGTGTGCATTTTACCATGACAGGCTCTCATATTATGCATAGGAGCAAGTGGTGGGTGAACATTTTAATTATTTTCTTCCTTGGTAATTACTCAAGCATTATTTCATTCCGTAGAGATTTTGATCATTTTTGCACACTCTATCATCAACATAAAGTGACAAACCATATGCAAATAAAGTGTAGGCCACAACCTAACAGGATCCGTCGAGTGCAAAGTTCAAGGCCACATCCCCTCTATTTGGGAACACAGGTAATCACAAACATGCCTTGCCTTTATGGGCGTCGAGAGCAAGTTGCAACTTGAGCCTTTTGACACTGTGAAGTGCGGAGTATAGAAAATAATATTCTTATTCAAAAATATTGTTGCATGAATATTGCGATGCCAAAAATATTGCGGACAAAAATATCAAACGTAAGTATATCATTTTTAGTCTTGTTTTTATTATTGTTGTAAAACATAATTTTCTAAAATATCACTGCATCTAATGCCGCTTTGATGATATTTTTGTTAAATAGTTGTGGTAGTTGTGAAATTCATTTTATGAATTTAGTTTTAAAATAGTTTAATGTTATGTTCATTTATTGTAAACGTTATTGTAATGTGTATTGTAATTCATTCTTAAATAAAAATATATGTTTAATTTAATTTTGAGTAGCAGGCCTGTGTGTTTGTACTAAGTAATATTTCAAACAAACCAGACTAGGTAGGGGAGGGCCTGAGGGGAGAAGTGTTTAAAGACTTAACGGTACCTTGTCCCCCAACTAAGTAATTCACAACACGAGAGGTACCAAGAGTCTGTACACGGGAGCCTATAAAGTACTCACTCTGTGAAAAGACAAAACCAACAGGTCAATGTACAAATCATCCACGATTGACATATAATGACAGGAGAAGAGAGAGGAACCTAAAGGGAGAGAAGAGCCCCAGAGGTCCTGGAAAAAATCCCCATCAGCCCGCTCAATAGCGGAATATCGTCATCTGGGTAGAATGGTTGACAAAAGCAATGTCCATAATGCCCTTCCTTAGGAGACACCCAAGGCTAGCATAGTTCTGGACTATTGCGTTGACCCTCAACCAACAGAGACTCGGACTGAAAAGGGTTAAATTGCAGTGCTCAAAAAAGATGTGAAAAAAGGAAAAGAAACAAGGTTCATAATCCAAGTGTTATAAAAATACCTACCTTGATGTCATAAAAAACTTTATTGGGTCTGATCTGGTCACCAGATTAGACTCATGATTAATAGCAATTCCTTGCATGCTATTTTCACTCTGCTTTTAACCATACTACCTTGATGGTCAGACCCAATAAAGTTTTTTATGACATCAAGGTAGGTATTTTTATAACACTTGGATTATGAACCTTGTTTCTTTTCCTTTTTTCACATCTTTTTTGAGCACTGCAATTTAACCCTTTTCAGTCCGAGTCTCTGTTGGTTGAGGGTCAACGCAATAGTCCAGAACTATGCTAGCCTTGGGTGTCTCCTAAGGAAGGGCATTATGGACATTGCTTTTGTCAACCATTCTACCCAGATGACGATATTCCGCTATTGAGCGGGCTGATGGGGATTTTTTCCAGGACCTCTGGGGCTCTTCTCTCCCTTTAGGTTCCTCTCTCTTCTCCTGTCATTATATGTCAATCGTGGATGATTTGTACATTGACCTGTTGGTTTTGTCTTTTCACAGAGTGAGT
Source organism: Lissotriton helveticus (assembly GCF_964261635.1). NCBI lineage: Eukaryota > Metazoa > Chordata > Amphibia > Caudata > Salamandridae > Lissotriton > Lissotriton helveticus. Next base: position 756,565,870 of record NC_136063.1, on the reverse strand, counting down.
ACTTTATAGGCTCCCGTGTACAGACTCTTGGTACCTCTCGTGTTGTGAATTACTAAGTAATATTTCTCCAGCTCTTACCTTCTGTTGTTTTGCCGTTTTCTGCCCTTTGGCTGCCTCTCCTGTCTGCCTGTGTTACCAGAGGGGCGGGGACTTCAACCCCCAGGCTGCCACACGGCCCGCATGCTGCCACGCTGTTTCCTGAGTACCAGGAGGCGCATATATTCAGGCCAGGGCTCCCGCAGCACGGGACGTCGTTCCTTCTGTTGTTTTGCCGTTTTCTGCACTTGTGCTGCCACTACTGCCTGCCTGTGTGTAACATTTAAAAGATGATCCTTGAATCCAGTTGATAGAAATAGATCTGATTTATTGAAGATTTGTATTAGATCAAGATGATAATAAAGTATTAAGTAAATTCAATTATAATCCCACCAGGAGCAGCTGGACTGCTGCTCAGCCTCAGATGTAACTGACTCTCATCTCAAGCATACACAACCAGCATTCTATGTGACATCATAGATGTATGCTGATCAAGTTATAACAAACACTAAAGAAGGACAGAGAAGAAAGAAAAGCAGGATGTAACACATCTCCCCCTTTAATAGAAATAAAAACAGATAAGAAACAAAGAAAGCAGAAAAGGAGATGAAAGAACATACAATGTCTACACGACAAATATTATTGAAAAGATACAAAGGAGGAAGTTAAAATAGTGAAAGCATGGAAGAAAATACAATCATGCACAACAATACAAAATCCACAAGAATGAAAGAATGAATAGTGTAGAGAAGATAGAACATACCACACCTACACAGTAAATATTATAAATAAAGTAAATAGAAAAAGGTTAAAACCTCAATTGGTGAAAGAAGTACAGTCACCCATAACATAACAAAATCCACATTTGATACATAATAACATCCACAAGAATGAAAATGGAAGGGTTAGATAAATAAATACATTTGTAAATAGAGCAACCAACGGCTCCTTTAAACTTAACAAACTGAACGCCTCTAAAATATAAGAGCACTAAATAAAGTGGTTCAGCACAGCACTAACACTTTTAACACAATGACATTTCTGAAAAATGGCTCATCCTCGGATGCAAACCTTATACATAAAATCTAGAAGCAGTATAATTCCTCGTATAACACTGCATAACTCCTTGTATAAATGAACATCTTCCGCAAAATAGAGCATAGCACTGCTCTTAAAACTAACTTGAAAAAATGGAGCACCTCAAAATTGAGCACAAAATGTGGCTCCGCATAATACACATCCAATAAATCTAACACTAGGACAACTAATTCTCTGAAAAGAACACCTCAAAATAATTTGAGCACATTTGTGGTTCACAACAATAAAAGAAAATGCATGACTTCTCTCAGTAACATATATGAACCCCTCTAAAATTTTAAGGTACTGAGTAATGTGGTTCATTAAAAGTAAGAAATAATGAATTTGAACACCTCAATGGAAATTGAGCACCTAAATGGTGGTTCTGCACAAGAAAGCACTATGGCTGATTTCATAAAAGAAATTACATACCAGAAAATTGAATTAAAAACAACGGGGCACCTCAACCTAAGTTGAGCATAAGAATGGCTCCCTCCATTAAAGATACTAACTCACTGTAGTATTATCATCAATATATAAGCAAAATTCAAAACAACTGAGCACTTCAATGTTAATTGAGTATATAAATGGCTCACTACCTTAAAGAAAGCCAACACACTTTTATACACTTGAAAATGTTTGCACTATAGCACACATGTAACAAACATGTGAGAATTACAAATAGCGTAAAATTTCAATATAAATTGTGCACTCCTTCTAAAACGCATACCACCTCCCTCAGAAAATGAAATACAATAAATTGTTAATTTCCTTTAAGTGATCAGATGAATAAACAAACTCCGGTGAGCGATCTCTCACCCGGGTTCTGCGCAGAAGAAAATTAATAATTCATAAAATGTCACCTGTTGCAGAACACAAGAAATTGCTGGCAAAATTACTCTTCATTACGCTGCATTTGTGGTTAAAACACAGCACATATACCACAAGACTGGTAGTGACTCTTTGTTCCGTACATCCATAGTTTTCTAGAGACCGAGTACAGCTGTTATCATCAAACTGATTAATGTGCTCTGTTTATAAATGTCAGCGTTTCTTCCGCAGGGGCTTCTTTTCTACTCACACTCAAGGAATGTCGAATAATAATGAAATGATGTACATTCACTCCCACACAGGTGATGGTAGGTGCGTGTTTCTCCTCAAACATGACACACATCCAAGTCATGTGTTTGAAACAGGTTCAATGACACATTTGTAAGCAGGTTTCCATAATCCAACGGTGCCAAGCAAAATTTTCACTCTCAAAAACCGAAGCCAAAATGTAAAAGTTCACTCTTCAAACATTAAATTTTAGGCCAATGTAGCGTAAATCATGCATTAAAATTCCAACACCCTGGGGAAACAGGCTGTCCAGATCATAAGGGACACTGGTGGGATTAACCAGGGTGATTTTCTTAATTTACCTTTTCTTCTTGTGCTTCAAATAGTTTCTCAGTTGCAGATTCCTTAAATTCTTTAGTTGTAGTAATTCAGTCTTTTCCTTAATGCATAGGGTCTGTACCTTGTCGCCATTGTAACATTTAAAAGATGATCCTTGAATCCAGTTGATAGAAATAGATCTGATTTATTGAAGATTTGTATTAGATCAAGATGATAATAAAGTATTAAGTAAATTCAATTATAATCCCACCAGGAGCAGCTGGACTGCTGCTCAGCCTCAGATGTAACTGACTCTCATCTCAAGCATACACAACCAGCATTCTATGTGACATCATAGATGTATGCTGATCAAGTTATAACAAACACTAAAGAAGGACAGAGAAGAAAGAAAAGCAGGATGTAACACTGTGTTACCGGGGGAGCATGGACTTTAGCCCCCAGGTTGCCATGTGGTACTACTCATGCCGCCAATTCTGTTTCTTGAGCGACAGGAGAGGCACATATATTCAGGCCAGGGCTCCTGCAACGCTGGACACGTGCAGGCATGCCCAGGCCACCCCTGCACACACCCGGTCCTAGGGCGGGCCTGTCTGCGCCCGTCCGAGACCGAGACCGGATGAGGCTGGGCTGGGCCTATTCTCATGGCTTGTGGCTGTGACTTTCCATCACTTTTCCACGGTAACATCATGGTGCTCTGATTTAGTTCTACTGAGCATCTTACAGTCTCTCAATCTGTACTCTTGTGGCAATTACAGTGGTTGAGGAGCAGGTAGGAAGGCGGCTTACCTTACTCTTAACTTTATCTATATTGATATTAAGTACGCTGCATGTAGGGCGTTTACAAGCTGCCTGTCCCTGCACTTTGATATCCTGGAGACACTCTTTAATATAAATAAGTCAACCAATCACAAAACTCGCTATCTCCAAGTACATTAACTTGAATAATATGGATTATTATAGGTAAGCGTAAGGCAAAATTAGCCCTAGAGAGGGCCCCGGCAGGCACTACCACCACAGTGGTAACTATGGACTTGTTTCTCTAGCGAGCCACAGCAGTGTTAGACAAGGAGATCGAGCTGGTAAATCAACGCCTTTCCAGGTCCTCTGTTATTAGTCCATCCCTCATGCTCGTAGACTCACAATCGTCTTTGGCTAGTGCTAATGGTGATTTATCAAATTCTCCAAATAACCCTGGGATGCGAGAGGTTGTTCAGGATCTTATTGGGATAAATAGCCATTCAACAGCTCAACAAGTACCCCTTTCTCCTGCCATCATTATTAACAACAAGGGGGGTGATAAAGTACTTTCAGACCAAGGGCATGCAGCAATCACCTCCAGCAAGCATCCGGTTAATTTAAAAGCTGTTGGTTCGATCACGCGAGGGAGTTCATCAGTGGCCGAGCCGGGCGGTTCAGGGACAAGTACAAAAAGGAAATCCCAAACAACAGGGGAAAAGGCCAAAAGATCAAGACCTAACCTGTCACCTCAAGAATCTCTGACTACTCAAACACTGAATAATGCAGATTTGATGGGTGCCTTGGAATGTCTTCAGGAGATGATGATGAACATGTTGGACTCCAAACTGGGTTCGATTATCCAACGCCTGACATGGATTAAAAAGGGTCTATCTGACCTAAAACGCTGTGTATCACCTGCATCAACTGGAGGGGTAGTCGTTCACTCAGAACTAAGCTCCCCATTGGAACCTCTAAGTTCGGACAGCTCTATGCCGACAGGCCCACTTATAAACACCAGGGGACAACCAAAATTATCAGGGGGACAGTTATCTGTAAGTCAACCAGTGCCTATCCCGGGTGTAAACCCCAGCCATATGGACAGGCCGGCCACACAGGTTCATCCTACTTTGGAGAACCATCTACTTGGGGGGCGATTACAGGGGGGAGGGGAGGCTCCTACGCAGCACTTTCCAGTTATTCATCTGCCAGCGGAATAAACTCCCTATGCAGTGATATTGGGGAATGTACCAACTCTTCCCCAGGGTTCCAAGGAGGACTTTTTCCAACTTAAGAATAAAGTCTCACACTGGTTATCGCACAATACCACCTTAGGAATGAGGGTGGAGAAAAACATTAATATGGTACGAAGAGTCAGCTGGAATGACAGTTCTTTCAAATCTTGTATGGGCGATTGTGTCATTATAAAATTTAACTGGCCCCATATAACGGAAAGGATTCTGTTTACAGATTTGCATTTTGCTCCTCTTGGTCTGAAGTCGTCCATCATGGCTCTACCCCTTGGCTTCTTCTGTAAACCAGAGTCACCGGGGCGCAACCATACAAACATTGCCGACATGGTTCCATTTGACAGACAGATGCCGTTATAGAGCCACACAGCAGGAACGCCCTCCAAACTTGCCTCCACTTTAGTTCACCCGAATCAGATGCCTGTATGTTGACAGGATTATGGACCACCCCCCCCAGGAGTTGTTTAATCGGTTAACCTCCCTGGCTGCGAAGGATGCCTGTGGCTGACTTGACATCCTCCCTTCCACGGACCCGGAGAAACCCAAAGACCTGCATGTCTCTCTAGGGCAAAGTCATGGATGTTTGGGTGAACATGATGAAAACTTTATCTCCTGGAATGTTGCAGGACTAGCCAATACGTTTTCTGATCCATTGTGGACCGCATTTATGAACCAATTACATGTGATATGCTTGCAGGAAACATGGTTGACGGTCTGCAGTTTATTTTTGGAGGGATACTAGTCCTTTTTTGTTCCAGCCTCTTCCTCTTTGGCTGGTAGACCAAAGAGTGGTCTTGTTATTGATATCTCCTTAGCGGTAGATTGCAAGATACAGGTCTTGCCTACAATTAATTTGTGCATGCAGTCTCTGGTACTAAGAAAGGGGTCAAACAAATTGGGTCTTATTAACTTTTAAAATTCCGCATCATGTCTCAAGGGTTGGTGTAACATCACCATGTTAGGTTCTTTTATAAGGCAACACTGTAAAGCTGTCCTCCAAAATCTTATGATTGCTGAAAACTTTAACATCCACACATGCGGAGACCCCAGGGCTCTAAGATTGGCCGACTTAAGTTGCCCACGTATGAGGGGAACTCACTTTGAACATTCCGTACAGGGTGATAGATTGAACGATCTCCTTCACAAATTTGATTTAATGTCTCTTATGTCACTAACTGGCCCCTGCAGGAAGGTCCCCATCCCTTCCTTTAAAGGGGAAGGTTATATATTTATAAAAATTTAATCGCCTTTGCAAATTTTATTCTCGGGATTCATCATATAATCAAGTGCCCACAGTGACCATAACCCTCTGTGTGTTGAATTCTGCGGACCCTTATTGTTGCCTAAACAAGGAGGTGGGCAAAGTGGGTCAGTGAGACCAACAGATGGTAGACGGTTAAAGTGGATACAGATCTCCCCAGATGCATTTCATAAGTCAGTGATAGATTCAGGTGCTAGTGAATTAGCATTGTGTACCTCCTTGTATACATCTCCGGGGGGTGGGGGGGGGAGGTTATCAGTGCTTTTAAAATATTTCTGTTAAAGTAGGTGACCTCTTAAGTGTCCCGGCCTGCTGTCCAGTCACTCAGACCCCTAAATTGTTTGATTCCTCTTGTTTTCTAGCAGGAAGAAAGCTGCGGGAAGCCTTAAACAGTAGTCCAAGAAGTCAAACTTTTGTCAGAGTGCGTCAAAGAGATTATGAATTGGAACTGGCCAAACGCAAGTCTGTTTTGAAGTAGGAAGTGTGAAGGGGGTTGACCGAGGCTAGCACGTTGAGGAATAACTCTAGATTTTGGAGCTTTATCAACAGTCCTTTTTTAAATCATGATAGAAGGCAGTGCTGTAGGTGCACACATTACAGAGGTTGAGTGGGTGCTTCATATTAAAACCATGTTTGAGAGCCCCCTCAAGCTAACCTGCCTGCCAGGCGTGAGGAAGTCATGCCTGATCTGGTCTTTAGCTTGAGGGAGATTGAGGAGGGCATTGTCGGGTTGACAAGTAACAGAGCCCTGGGACCCGATGGTATCCCTCTGGATATCTTCAAATCTTACCCTACTTTCTGGGCCCCGGTCCTTGCTGCAGTAGTAAATGCTGCGGCAAGGACCGGATGCCCTGAGTCCTGGGCTACCTCAACTATAGTGCCAGTTTTTTAAAAGGGTGATCGAGATAGTACACATTGCTACAGATCTATCTCGTTGTTGGATTTAGTGGTTAAGGTGGTGGGTCAAGTGCCTCTAGACAGGTTGACCAGCTGGGCAGAGGAACATTCCACGTTAACAGATGTTCAGAATGGATCCCTGCCCAGGCCAATCTATGGTGGCCCAGTGCCTTAACCTAACCATGATTCTTAACAAATACACAATTGCACATCCGGGTACTATTTCTGGAACTGTCTTCCATGTTTGATCGAGTGAACAGGGTCAAACATTGGCAGTCCATGCTAGATATTGGGGTAGACAGGAATATTGTTTATTTTTTAGAAGATCTTCACCATGCAACTAAGGCCCATGTTAGATTTTCGCAGGATTTAAGAGTCTCACGCAACTGTGATGTAAGGAGAGGTGTACGCCAAGGGTGTACTTTAGCACCTTTTTTGTTCAACCTACATATCAAGGATTTGGATGAAGCCCTTTTGTTAACGGGGTAGATTATCCGAATGTAGGCTGACGTGGTCTCCCAGTTCTACTATATGCGAATGATGCGGTCCTCATATCTAGGACCTCTAGGGAGCTACAAACCCTGCATTATGCTTTCCCCGCCTTTATGTCGGATCATGATTTATCAATAAACGACTCTAAATCCCACGTAATGCAGGTGGGTACCTGCCCAAAAAAATCCTTTCAATTTAAGGTAGGTTCAGCTAAGGTACCCGCACTGATGTTTTCCCGCATTTGGGGGTCGTAAGGGACAAGCAAATGAAATGGGGCCCTCTTAAACAGTGAAAGAGGGGATACCTGGTGCGAGTGAATGCAGGCATTTTTAACTTTGCTTCAAAATTACGAAAGAAACCCATTGCAGCACTTCTAAAGATTTATCAAGCCAAGAGTGTCGCAACAGCTTCTTATGGTAACGAAATATGGGGGCACGTTACCACAGATGATTTACAAGTAGCTGAGAATGCATTTTTGAAGCGATTTTTGGGTGTTCCTCGTGGCACATCCAATATGGTGGTTCATGAAGAACTGGGGGTGCCTTATTAAGTGACATTCTGGCCCTCCGTCCCCTAACCTTTTGGATGAAAATGGTTGAGTGAGGGATCTTCGCTGAGTTAATTTATTTTAGAAGAGTGTATGACCCTTGACCATGCCCTCCATATAGCCTGGCTCAGATATATTAAGAGGTTCCTGTGGAATATTATACTTAATAATGATTAGAAAGGCAAAATGAAAATCGCATTTAGCCAGGGGTTATGGGTGATGTCAAAGAGAAAGAAACACACATACACTGACTCTGTTGTTCAATAGTTGTATTAAGAAATAAATTGTAAATGAATACTCAAAATTCACACACATAAGAAAAGCTGGGCCCCCTTTCCCTTGTGGCATTGGTTGGTAGTTGAGAGGCTAATCTCTACACCCGGTGGCAGGCCCATGAGGAGCCTGTCACTGGGGGCACGGATTAACCCTACCTTTTATTTCCCTGTGGGAAAATGTACTACGGCCATTTTACGGCTGTAATACATGCTCCAATAGGGAAATGTCGGTAGGGTGGTGTTCAGCCCACTACCACCAGGAGCTTTGATCCCAATGGTGCAGAGGTCGGATGCTGACTTTCTGAGGTATCCTGCCTTGCACGAAGGTTATAATAAGAGACAGATCGCTGTCGAAGACTGTGATGTATTGAATCCTGATAAACAGTCACTGTTTTAAACATGGGGTGAACCAAAAATAACCCCGTTGCGTGATTCGATTTAACAAGTCAGATTTGATGCGCACCGGCAAGTACTTGGACAGGCAGGAAACAACATGAGGGATTGTCGCAAAAACTTGTGGAGCTACTAAGGAGTGTATGGTGGCTAACACTAACAGCCAAACAGAATATACTGAACTACTTAAGGATGGAGGAAGTTTGTTGAATTGCAGATGGCTGACAATCACCCAATACTCGATGAATATTATTTTGAGACTTAAAACTTGCTTAAAGGTATATATGATATACAGAACCTCTTGGCAGTACTGTTTCTGAGTTCCAGTTGGCATTGCACTCTGGCGATTTTAAATCTCCCAGAACCAACACATGTTTTCTTTGATTGGGACTTTTTTATACATTTTCCTGAATAAGGTGTTGGCCAACAATTAGCGCCCACCGAAATGCGTTGATGCTTTTAGGAGAAAACCGTGTAAAATCTATGGTGACAATTGTTTCTAATTACAGCATTTTCGTATATCAAGTACAGCTGTCACAATTGATCCTTGTATGATTTACTGGCTTTCTTCTGTAGTAGGAATTCGTTTTTTCTTGTATGTTCCCAATTACTTTTTGGGATATAAATTTTTTGTATATTAATGTGTTGTGTACATATACATGTGTGGTTTTAATAGAGTTACACCGTGGTTTAAAAAGAAAAGAAAGACAATTTTTCCTTTCAGCCTATGACTGGAAGTGTTACGAATTTGATATGTATTGTGATGTGCACAGTGTTTTTAATCATTTTTAATTATCAAAAAATGTGTTTATTTTTCGAGATCTGTATTTTTCTGGATACTTTCTTCTTGCTTTACTGAATCCTTTGTACCCACAGCTAAACCACTGTTGAGAGGCGGGTTTGTGTATGAATGTTGTGTGAAGTGTACATTTATCCAAAGGGGTCTCTTTTTTGACTTTGGTCATTGTGGTACCCCTCCCTTTAGTTAGTGGGTCTCTCTCTCTTATTCTGAGAGCTGAGAGGTCGGATGAGTGCCAAGGAATGTCGGTGGTCCAAAAGCAGGCACCGTCGCCGGTATTACGATGTCCATTTCCAACTACCTTTCTATGGCAGGAACTCCGCCATGAAACGGTTGTCGGAAAGGGGACTTAGGGGCCCCAAACAGGGCCCCTGGCATTGGAGCCCCTGGAAAAGCATGCCTGGGGCACATGTAGTGCCCCCTTCCATGACACTGATCTCCGTGCACCATGTGCCAGATGTGCAGGAGTTGCTGTACTACGTCAGCATGTGCTGCGGCCCTTTTCCGTGGCTGAAGCCTGTGTCCACCATGGTACTGCCCACTTCAGGCTGCCAACCCGGTGGTCTGATTGTGATACGGCGGTCGGACGGCCACATGTATGTCGGGTGGCCTCCCGACTGTCACAATGGCTGTCGACAGTCTGAACGCCAACATCATAATCAAGCTCATGGTTTTTTTTTTAACTATGAATGAATAAAATACAATTTAAAATAAATAAAGTGTTTTGCTTATAAAAATATAAAATAACATTTTTATTGAATAACCCAATCCTTATTATCACAATATCCCACTACTGAAAAAGAATTGAAAATTAAAAAAAATATTAAAAGATAATTACAATTTAAAACATTTAAATAAAAGAAAAATCAATCCAAAATAGTTTAAATAATTTTAATTTTTTTATATTTTATTTCCCAAAAACATTAGAAAATGTTTTATTTCTCATTCAGTGGCCAATTATGATGTGGCCCATAAAGGCTCAGATCGATGGTCAGAGCCTTCTGGGCCCCATCGTAATCGGCCGCTCAGTTTACTTTCCAACAGCTGCATTACAATGCTGGGGGTCGGAAACTAAACCGACCGGTCATTACGCCTGCTTCCGATGGGCTCAAGGAGTCCGTTGGCCACTCAGAATGTGCTCATAATCCGAAAAGGTAGGTCTTTCAGCCCTTGGGATTACGATGCATGGTTTCCGGCATGGTTTCCATGCTAGCCTGTCTGACATGGAAACCATAATGGAAATCTTATTTGGGTGCCCCCAGCAGGGCCCCCTGGGGTGCTTGGCCTCCATTTGGGGGCCCAGGGGCACCTATGGTGCCCCCTTTTTGATCCCTGCACCCCATAGCAGAAACCTAGAGGTGCCTGCCGTGGGGTGCAGGGATGAACAGCACCTCCCATTTCCCTATGGCCGTAAACTGGCTGTAATACATGCTCCCTTAGGGAAATGTAGGAATGCGACCAAACAGTGTTCGATCGCATCCTAATTAGGTGGTTGGAATCCTCGACCAGAGGTCGGTTGGTTGGTCGGTCCCAGGACCGAGATGGTGTGGGGCGCACACAAGTCCACCTGACATCGACTTAGCCCCTAAATGTTTAAAAAATATATATAATAAAATAAATGTTACTATTATAAAACAATTTGCATATTAAAAAAACAATTAACTTAAAACTATAATACGCATTTTAAAAATATCTCCCCACCCGTATCCCTTATTGACTCAACATCCCGCTACTAAAAAATAAATGTATAATTAAAAAAAAGAATGAATTTAGATCTTGGCTGATAAAGTCCCGCTATTGCTTCTTTCGGACGTCTTACCGCCCGCCTGCTCGGCAGTCTGCACATTCTTTTTAGATGCTAACGGGCCATAGACAAAAGACCGCATTGGTCCGTCCGTCACAGCCAGGATATCGTGACTGTGTCGATAGCTGGATAGGCAAAAGCGGCTGTCCGATGGAGGACAGCCAGTTCCCCCGCCGGGCCAATTACGATGTGCCTTACTGCTGACACGACTGAGGTAGTAAAAGCTCCACACCTAAGTTGGCGAAATGGATGAGATATAAGCCTGAAACCCACCTTTTTTCACTGTCACACTTCCTATTCCACCATGAATCGTATCTTTACAAGTTCTGCTGTTGCTTGATGACGAACTAAACCAGCACCATCATGGACACAATCAACGGTTAGCTGCACTCTTACCTGTTACCTATTGACTTGTCTGTTAACATATGCCCAGTACTTGTGCATTCATAAATATCACTTCTAAGCAATAGCATATCAATGTGCAAAGCATATGTCACTAATGCTGACATTTAGGAAATTTGATGGATTAGATTTTAAAGGAGGCATTGTCTTTGAAGCGTCACACCCGGCAAGTCCATCCTGTCCTGGAGGAGGTGTGAAACACCCCCGCCCAGATGAGGTATCCTTTCCCCTGAGAGTGATGTCTCTCACCCCATGAGTTTAGAAACATATCTGGTTATGGCAGGCTGATGAAAACTGGCCAAAGTCCCCCCTCAGTATTTGGTTAGGGTTCAAGGGAACCTTTATAAGGGTCTCCTGTGTGACTATATTAATAAATCAAACACTGGCATCAGTGACGATTTATTAACACAAGCTGCTTGGTACCAACCATTTTAGAAATCAGGGAAGCCTTCATGGTGCTAGGAAACAAGTATCCAGCTCATGTACTCCTCATGCCTTTCCTGTTCACCAACATCACAGAATGGACTGGACATTGTAGAGGGATATCTGCTCATGCTGATATGCCACACGTCGGATACAGTGCAACCTGCCTTAGGTCTAAAGACCTGCAATAGGAGTGACTTACCTATATCTGTGCAAGGGTGGTGTGGCATACTGGTCTGTGAGCCTTGTCAACTCTTCAGATTTCCCTGCATCAAGACATGTAGCGTGCAATGCAGAGTGCATAGCCTAGTGAGGGGGGCCTGCTGTGGCACAGCCAGTGCTGCATCTCCAGAGGAGCCTCTTCAGTACCCTTGCCCTTGGTACACGGAGTACCATTTACTAGGGACTCATAGGTGTAACTAAAGTGTTGCCAATGATGGTATAGTTTTGGGGGAAACAGGGGTACTGGGAATCTGGTTAGGAAGGGCCCAGTACACCTCAGTCAAAGTTATTCCAAAATCCAGGCAAAAAGTGTAGGGAGGAGTGCTGCAACAAACCTACAGTTTCTCACAACACCAATGTAACATTTCCCCATGTCTAGTGCAAATCCGGTACTGTATTTAATCTCAAAAGTCATATTTCATACTGATCAGTAATGAAGGTGAAACAAGCTCCTGTAGTAACGCATCCAAATAAAATTTGCAACATCAATTAGTTGATGCAAGTGGATATTACTATGATGAATGCCAGCACCTAAATTCAAATAACCATCACATTTAGGGGCCTATTAGGATTGCGGTGAATCCGCATCCTCCGGGCCTGCGGAAGCCACCGCCGGGCCGGAGAATGCGGATTCACCGCTGGGGACCTTCAAAACACCACTAGCCACATTAGGATGGCGGTGTTATCAGCGGCGGACGGCAAGTCCATCCGCCGCTGATCCGCGGGATGTTGTCTGCAATTTGGTGGCGGTGTCTGCAAGACACGGCCAGCCAAATTACGATGGGTGAGGAAACATGCTTTTCCGCGGCGGATTCTCCGCCGTGGAAAAGCATGTGTAGGTTTGCTTCTGGGGGCTCGTTGCGGGCCCCCAGGGTGTTGGGGGGTGCACATGGGGGGTACCTATGGTACCCCCCTGCATATGTATGCACAAAGCGGCAGGCACCGCGCAGTGCCTGACGCTTTGTGCATGCAAATGCACTGCATGCAGTTTTAACATTGCGGCGGGTGCTGCTTTAAGCAGCACCCGCCGCAATGTTAAACATACAGGATGTGACCGCCAGGGTGGCGGTCACATCCTAATTTGCACGGAGGGACCACTGCTGCCCCTGCGGACGGTCCCTCCACCTATGGGGTGGCGGACGGACGCAGGTGCGTCCGCCATCCTAATCGTCCCCTAAATGTTTACCAGTGTGTGCACTTAAGAAAGTAGACATCTAAAAAATTAGTTGTATTACCTGGTAAAGATAAATAAGAACTTCGCATTTTACTCTGATACATTGCTATGAATCAAACAATCGCCAAGGAAAATGAATGCCAGGGCCAACTTGGCAAATCAAAAGTATTTATGTATTCGACAAAATGAGATACAGCTCTCAAAAGAATAAGTAAGCCAAATGGCAGCCAATAAAAACATCTGCACTGTTGTATAGAGGCAAAAAGCTTCCCTCCATATACACTGCAGGGAACCTCCTCAAAAAGGGCATCTATTGGGCAGACCAGGCACCTCCAAGATCTTGCATAGGAGGGGCGTTGGGTTTAGATTTGGGCGGGGTGCCCTTGGCTTTAACAGGAATGGGTTTGGATGGGTCCTCTTGCATTTGGGATGGGTGTGTTGAGATGTGGAAGGGGTAGGTTGGCATTTGCTAGGGGTGGGGTGGGGTTTGACAGGGGTTAGGGCAGGAGTTCAATGGGAGAATGGGTAGAGTTTTCGGGAGGGAGATGGGTTTGGGACATAGAGGGTGTGGCATTGTCTGATGTGCATGTATCTGTGAGGGTGCAGGAGCCTTTGGGTCGGGTGTATCTCATGCATGCTTGGGAGTGTCTTGCATCATAGATGTTTGCTGTCTGGATGAGTGTGGTCATTTAAGTTTTTGATCTGTAAATTCAGATGTGTGTGTGTAGGTGAGGATGGGTATGCTGTGGGGGTGCTGGGTCTAGTTGTAGTGCATGTGAGTGTGGTGGTGGCTGCAGTATCTGTGGAGGTGCTGGGGTGGTCCATGTGGGTGTGTTGATGGATGCAGTGTCTGTAGAGGTGGTTGATGTGGGGGTGGTACATGTGATTGTGGTGGTGGCTGCGATGTCTGTGGGTGTGCTGGTGGTGAGGATGGTGCATGTGGGGTGGTGGTAGATGCCGAGTCTGTGGAGTTGCTGGGTCTAGAGGTACTGCACGTGTGTGTGGTGGTGGCAGCAATATTTGTGGAGATGCTGATAGTGGGGGCGCTGCATGTGTTTGTGGTTGTAGCTGCAGTGTCTGTGGTTGTGCTGGTGGTGGCGGTGGTGTCTCTCTATTTGGATGTGTGCCTGTGTTTTTTGTGGTGTTTGTGTTTCTGTGTGGCTATGTTGCTTATGTCTGTATGATTAGTTGTCCGCAAAGGTATGAGTCTGCTTGTGACAAGTCTGGGAATAAGGACTTTGGATTAGCGGGAGGTTGAGCTCAACATTGGGATGGTTGGGATGCTGTGGGTCAGTGAGGAGGCCATACCTTGAAAAGCCCTCTGTAGGCCAGACAGAGCACTGTGATTGCCTTCTAGGTAGGCTACAATTTGCTGCAATTGGCAGCCAATCTACTAGATTGCATTCAGTGGTGAATTCCGGCCAACAGTGATGTTCCCGAGGAGGCCAATAGCCTCCTCACTGAGTATAGCTAGGGGGACATTGGCAGGGGGTGAGGTGTCTGGAACGAAGGAGATGCCATCCCTTTTAGGGTGGTGCATTTGGCCAACTGAGGGGGGAGCAAGAGGGAAGGTGGAGTTGGTACTCTGGGTGGCCGTCAAGGATGCAGGTGTAATATCAGAATTAGGGTCCGCCACCACTAGGAAGTGCTCTCTGAAGGAGGCATTTGAAGAAGATGTTGAGTCACTGGCCACCTCCCCTGCACTACTCTCACCCTCCATGCACCTGGGTCCCTCTGTGTCAGTGGTATCCACACCCAACACATAGTGGCCAGCTTCTTCCCAGCCTACTTTGACAACTTTTCATTCGCATGCCCCAGGTGATGCAGAACCGATCATGAACTTTAGTCGCAAAACAGGTCCTTAGTTTTCAGATTTCACCTGCTTCAAGGCTCTCAAACACTGGTTCTAATTTAGCATAAGCTCATGCATGCAGGCAACATTTTCAGAAAATATTTGGTCACAGTTATGTCATTCCCCACAATAGCTCCTATATCATGTATGATCTTGTCTCTTATTCTTTATTATGTCTCTCCATGAACTGTTTTATACCTCTGAATGGTTGGCCTTTGTTGTTTTGAATAGTGAACTGATGTCACCAAAAAGGATATACACCCAAAATATATTTCCACAGTGTTTTCACTGGGCCCAAAAATCTGCAGCAATGTAATACCAACATTTGCATGAACTGAAAGTAGATTAAATGTATTTGGTCATTTCACAATGGTAACACTTACTTAATGTCACTAAAGTATATGTAAATTGTCACAATTATGATGACAATTATGTAATGTAGTAGCTTAGCAATGTATCACATGCTATGTAGCGACGTATGCCAGTGAAAACAGTCATAGAAAAATATTTGTGTGGACTGATAAATGACTTCCACAGCTTATATACATTTATAGTCCTTAAAACATTTCTAATACATTACAGTACAGAGCAAAAACATCTTCACGTTTGGTTCCTATATATCTCTAGTTATTTGAACTTTGTTGTATCTTTGTGAATTTGTTTCACTAAATATGTAGGCTTTCACTGTAGTTAAAACGTAGAACATCACAGTATTCATTACATACAATGATTCATATCTAATAATTACTTCAAAGATTGAAATGTAAATTACAATATGCAACATATTACACTTTGATGCATTTCAACATTTGCCTAATGAGTCATGGGTTTGGCCTGATTCTGAGTTTCCCAGATGGGATATTCCTACATATATGTGATGGAACATTCCATCTTCCAAAATCCCTTTAAGTTTCCCATTTTTGTATCTGAAAAAGACAAAGGACATTGAGGAATGGTTGGGGTATATGTTACTCTGTCACCAAGGTGTACACATTCCAGTCTGTGTTTCATAAAACATTGTCTACCTATCACAATTATTTGTCCAAACACAGACTGGCTTATACACACATTTGTGAAAAAGTAAGCCATCATTTCAATCTGTCACTTTTAAAATGTATGAAACAGTATTTCTGATGCTAAACACAATTTGTATATGTTTTGATTCCTAAATGTGGCCAGCAATTCTGATGTCACTAGTATTTTGGATCACATGCTGACTCTTGTTTGTGTAGAACCCCAAATTACCAATGTGACATTTGGTACATCCACTGTATCTTAAGTGCCTAATATGCTATGTTATGTTATGTTATTTTAGTTTTACATGGCGCACATCTACCAAAAAATTTCCGGCGCTAGCCTGATAGGATCAAGAGAGCAGAAAAGTCACCTATTAAACAACCATGTTTTTAACTATTTGCGAAAATTAACATAGACAGTTTCCTTACGGAGCGAAAGGAGGAGAGCATTCCACAAAATCAGGCCCAAACAAGCAAAGGAGCGACCGCCGTTCTGGGAAATTTTGATCGTAGGAACTGAAAATTTGCTTGCACGTTGGAGCAGAGAAGGCGGGGCGGAAAGTAGGGGCAGACTAGAGCTTTCAAATATTGAGGGGCCACCCCAGAGTTAATTTTGAACATGTAACTCAGGGCTTTAAACGTAATGCAATTGTCTATCTTGAGCCAGTGAGGATCACGCAGAGAACTAGAAACAGAGGCATTTCTGTGAATCTGGCAAAGCAATCTGGCAGCTGAATTCTGTACCACTTGCAGCTTGCATAGCACATCTTTATTTGCTCCCAGGTAGAGAATATTACCCTAATCCAGTCTGGAAGTAATAAGAGCCTGGACACTGTTCTCTTAGTGGAGCTAGGGAGCATCCAAATGATTTTATTAAGCCATTTAAGAATGGTAAAACAGGCTGCAGCCACCTTCACTGCTTGTTGATGCATAGATAACTTATTGTCAATGATAAATCCTAAATTGCGGACTTGGTGCGTAGGAAGGTATAGCGCACCCATTTTCGCAGGCCAATGAAGAGGGCCCCAGAGGTCCTTGTTTTTCCCAAAAATCAAAACCTCGGTTTTGTCAGCATTACGTTTAAGAAGGTTGGCTTTCATCTAAGATGCACTGTTCCTTAGCCCTGTTTGAAGAGCAGATGGTTCAGACACTTTCTCTGCAGAGAGAGAAAAAATAATCTGCGTGTCATTTGCATAAGAAAACAGAGACAGACCAGAATCTTCAGCAATTTCTGCTAAGGGTCTGACATAAATATTAAACAGCAAAGGGTTGAGTATCGAGCCCTGAGGCACCCCATAAGGGAAGGAATGGCTTTCAGAGGAGGCCATAGGGGAAACAACTGGAACATGTGCTCTGTAAGAAAAGAGGTGAGCTAGTTCAGTACCGGACCAACAACCCCTAGAGAAAATAAGGCTTTTAGTAGGCCGGTGCGTGACACCGTATCGAAAGCGACACTCAGGTCGAGTTATATAAGGGCCACAGTATCACCCTTATCCAAGCAGTGGCGCAACATTTCAGTAACTCCCAAAAGAGTAGTCTCGGTCAAAAAAACGGCTCTGAAACCTGATTGGGAGGAATGTAAAACATTTTGAGTTTAGACAAAGTGGGATAGCTTTATATTGATGTGTTTTTCCAAACTTTTGGAAAAAACAGGCAACAATGAAATAGGTCTAAAATTAGAGGGCTGGGCAGGGTCTGCGTTAGCATTCTTAAGAAGTGGAAGGACCATAGCGCGTTTCCACTCTGTTGGGATCTTAGCTTCTAGAAGGGAGCCATTCAGGAGCTCCATAATTATCCTAAGTGCGGGTGGTTCAAGCTGCCCTAGCACCGTGATAGGAAGAAGGTCGCAAGGAGATCCTGATTTAATGCTACCAAGTATACCCTTAAAGGAATTGATATCTAAAAGTGACCAGAATTCCAGTTTGTTAATAAAATCAGTATTCATGCTGTCAAGATGGCGGGCCATCTTAACAATCTGCATGGAGATGGATGTTTGCTGAGTGGTGACTATTACCGTGTCGCCATTCAGTGCAGAGTCAATTTTCTCTACTTTAGTGAGAAAACAATTTGCAAGGTCCTTGCATTGTTCTCTATTTAAAATTGGAGGACTGGCCTGAGTATTAGAGCCAGATAGTTCTTTAACAGCCCTAAACAGTGTTCAAGAGCAGTTCAACGCGCTGGAGATAGTGAAGAAACATACTCAGCACAAGCTGTCTGGCATAGAGAGTGATAATCTCTTACAGCCATTTCATATTTAAGTTTAGTCTCAGGTGAGTAATTCCTCCTCCAGCGTCTTTCCAGTGCTTTACATTTAGTTTTCTCAGTTTTTAGGGTCTCGGTAAACCAAGGGGCTGGAGGGTGATGGCTGTTAATCCTTTTAATGGAAGATGGTAAGCAGATGTCACTAGCTTTAAGAAACCAATTGTGGATCTCATCCAGAGAGGAAATGGAAACATGTTCAATAGTAGGGGCATCGTTTGATAAACACTCATTAAAGGCCTTAATATTCAATTTTCCCCAGTTCCTCAATTGTTTCTTAATGTCAAGAGCACTAGCAGACTGGTAATTGGGAATTTTGTAACCTGAAACCAATAAGCTATGCCATATGTAAGAGGCCTACCATTACATCATCAACATAAGTGAAGGAGCATCGCACTGGACACAATAATCAATAATCACTTTTGACCTGTTTGGTACAACTGTCCCTCATAACATCAAACAACATAATGTGGAGTTTAGGCAGCAATGTGTCTGCTCTGAGCAGTCCATTTGTTGTGAACAGGAATCAGGTGGGATCCTTTCCAACAAATTAATAGACAAAGCACATCATCATACAGATTGTGCAAAACCTACACCCTCTAGAACTCTTTGTGTGCTTTGGGACATGGGCCACCCTTAATGCTGATGGAAATAATCCTGGCAGTAGCAAAAAAATGAGTGACGTAACCTGTGAAACTCTGAAAACTACTTACCCCCTTTTTCCTGCTGTTGGGCCCTCAACTGCCCATCAATCTCGGGATAGGCCACTACAAGAATGCAGACCATTAGGTTGGTCAGTGTGCTGCACATGCTCTTCACCCCGTTGGGAGGACTCCCTGAGCTGGACTTCCACTGACTTTTTGGTCCTGCATCGTAGGTCCTCCCACCTCTTGCAGCAATGGACGCTGCACCCTTTGTAGATCCCCAGGGTCCGCACTTTTTCTGGCAAAGGACTTCCAAATGCTCCATTTCTGATGGGCACTGACCTGTATGGATACAAGAAATGAAAGAAAAAGCAATGGTTTTGTGATTTTTTTGTTTGTCGGTATTGATGTGTCAACATTTTTCTACATCTATCACTAGCACAGGTGTCTCCAAACATTTCTATAGTGAAAGTTACTTATGTTCAATTAAACACATTGAGAGCTATTAATATTATTAGTGTTGTATAATGTATGTTAAATTCAACCAAGCAAAAGCTTTCTAATTTAATAAGCTAGGCTGCACACAGGTGAGCTACTCAGAGGTATCTGGAGAGATACAGTAGCTCAGGCGCTATTGGCTGGACACCCCTGCACTAGCATGACTCATAAGTTACCATACAAAATGTGTATTTGCACATGCTGACCAAAACAAATATCTCAATATACACTTTTGTTTTGACCTGTTCACTACCCTTATCCCAAATCATGGCCTAAACTCACTAATCCAGGCCTATGAGATTATCTAGCCCAGGGGGCTCCTAGATAGTCTGTGATGTGACCTATTTTGATCAGTGCAAAAGATTGTGAATTACTTATGGCTCATTGAATTGAATACTGGCCACTGTGAGTAAGGTGCCTGTAGTTTGGACATGACATGTTTTTAAATGGGAGTAAAATTAAATGAAGTGTTAACTCAAGAAGTTAGGTAACTCTCCCTTTAAACTGTTGTCCAATTAAAAGCATTCCGGGGCATATTGTTATGCACACCTCAAAATTTGACTAGGCAAGGACATTTGTTTATGACAGATATACTGCAGTGCTTCAGTTGTTTGTCCCTGGGACTCAGCCCCAGCCTGGCACATGAATCTGACTAAGCACTGCTCATTGTCTAGCAGTGATATGAAGCCCGAGCAGTAAACTACACTCCGCCTGTGCAGTTTGCAGTATTCGGGCATTTTGCGCAGGATCGCAGAATTCGGGTGCAAAGCAGAGTTTTTTGTTCTGTACTCACACTCGAGTTTTCTTTTTGCTCTCAATTGTGAGTGCCAAGACACTCGGGCCACTTGCGAGTGCGCACAAGACTTCTCACATAGCTAGTGAGCTCCCATGAGAGTTTGCGCTCACTCATAAAGCTTCTGGCCATAATTGCACTGATTTTTAAAATGTATTGTGGTGCGTGGCCTGCAGTTTTAGTAGGGGTCTAGCTATTTTTTTTGCATTGAATTTTCTTCTTTTGTGAAAGAAAAATGTTGCACAGTTTACTACATTTTCTCCCCTTTTTTAAAATAAATTTGCAATATTGATTTAATTAACTTTGTGGCCTATTTTAATTATCTTTTTCTGTGGTGTCTGTTGAGTTAAAAGATCATTTAGGGCATGGATGACATTGAATTAAAATACAAAATATGTTTAATTAGTGGTATTTTAATTTTCATTCCTGCAACCATATACAGGTGGGGGTAATGGCTTTCGAGGATGTCTGTTATTGTAAACATTTGTAGCCCTATTTTTGGCATTGCTTAATTAATGTTGTGTTCTCTGTTTTACCATGCTTCTTTTGTCTATCCACTGTGTGTGTATGTGTGCTTGCCGTAGGCCACCATTTGCCTTTGTTGTTCATTATGCCATGTGGCATGGGGCCATTTTGGATAGTCAGATTTCACACTAGGCCTGCATATGTTCTTTGTTTTCCAGGCCTCCTGCTTGTGATGTGACCATATGGCTGTCAGCCCTTTTGTGTACCCAGCCGGTGTGCTCTTGCCATGAGTTCTGCATGACTCTGTTTGTGCCCATGCCTTCTTGCGGGTTTTTGTTGTTCTGACCATGTGGCTGGAGGCCATTTTGTGTAGCCAACCAGCTTGCATTCCCCATAGACCGGCATGTGTTCTTTGTTTGTGGCCATGCCTTCTTGCTGGTTGTTGTCGCTGTAACCATGTGGCTGCTGGCCATTTTGTGTAGCCAGCCAGTGTGCTTTTGCCATAGGCCTGCATGTCTTCCCTCTTTATGACCATGCCTCTTTGCTGGTTGTTGCTGTTGTGACCATGTGGCTGGTGGCCATTTTGTGTAGCCAGCGAATTTGCAGAGGCCACGTCTTCTCTATTTGTGACCATGTCCCTTTGCTAGTTGTTGTTGTTCTGACCATGTGGCTGTCGGCCATTTTGTGTGCCCAGTTAGTGTGCTTTCCCCAAAGGCCTGGATATTTTCTTTGTTTGTGGCCATGCCTTCTTGCTGATTGTTGTTGTTGTGAGCATGTGACTGGCTGCCATTTTAATGTAGTCAGCCAGTGCGCTTTTGCCATATGCCTGCATGCCTTCTCTGAAATTGTGACCATGCCTCCTTACTCAGTGTTAGGTGTTATTGATGACCATGTTGCACTGGCTGGCATTTATTTTGTACAGGCAGTCAGTGTGGCCTTTTGCCATAGGCTTGCATGGATGGTTGACAATTATAGCAGTTTAATAAACTAATATGCATGTTGATATTTTCACTTATCTTTAATTTTTGTAATTTGTTTAAAATTTTAGTTCTTTCAATTTAAAAAAAAAATCTTTTAGTTTTTTGAATATTTTAAAATTTAAATATATATATACATATTTAAAATTAATTTTTATTAATTTATTTTTATTTTGTTTTTAAAAAACATTTTTTTGTAAAACGCAAATTTTTTTCTTCGCATTTTTTTTCTCCATTTTCCTAATCTGGCCTGATCCCATGACTGAAATAGGTGCACTGCACAGCACCATTCATTGTCTAAGGATTATTCCTGCACCTGCAACTCCCTGAGTGTCACATTCCAAAGTGATGTACATGAAGCAAAAAGTTACATCTGTATGTTGTTGTTGTTGCTCTTTCTGATCCTTCCTGAGTGTACTGCACACAATGAACGTTTGTTGGTGTGGCTTTACGAATGGATAGTTAGACTGAATTATGGCTAAGTCAGCACACTAAATCATATTGTTTGTCCTACTACTTGAACAGCAACAATGCCTTGTTTCACTGGTATTTTTCTTACTTGTTTGCTTTTAGGTACACAAGAGAAGAGACATCATCTAAAGTATTGCCAGACAGAGGGCCTGTGAACAATGTGACACGTGACTGCCTACGCAACACGGCCATTCCTTCAACTTGTTTTGAAGCTAAGTGCCACTGCCAACTGACAGCTTCAAAGTGGCCCCAAAGAAAGGTGCTGTCAAGAAAGTGGCTAGTGGGGAGCAGAAGAAGCAGATTTCCACCACTGGCTTGCCGATCGCAACCTTTTCAGGAATGTTGTGCCTGCCGCACCGGCCTCTGGCAAGCAAGCTGAGAGCAGCACTCCTGCATCAACAGCACTACCCCCCCCACCTAAGCCCAGGACCATGTCTGTTAGTGAGGTTGCTATTGCATTCATGTCAAATCCAACGAGTAGTGATGTTAAATTGCATTTGTCCCTTTCTCAAAGTAGTACTCAATTGTTTCCGGAAACACAGCAAAGTGAACAGCTGCCGCAGCCATAAATAGTGCATTTGTCTGATATTGGATCAGAACAGGAGGTTGAGCTTTCTTCCGAGCAAGAGTTGAACTTCCTCTTTTAGAATAGAAGCCTGGTACACATTATAGTACTGGAGGCCAGACGACACATATGAAAAAACACCACACAATCAAGTGGGAGGAGCACCATAAAAACATTGCTGAACATGGTCGTGGTGGTGGGGAGAGCCGGGGAACATCAGCTTCAAGTCCAATCACGGTGGAAGGTGATGATGAGGAAGAAGAAGGTGATATCTTTACACAAAGCAGCCCTATCCCCAGCACTGTGCCAACAGATTCACCCACCTCAGTGATTTCACAATGTCACAAGAAGACTCATAGTGAGATGGAGACACCACAGGTATGAAACATTAATACTGCGTCGTCCGCGTACAGGAGTGCTGGGATTGAACGGCCTGCTACTAGGGGAAAGTCCTGATTATGCTTGAGAAGGGCCTCCCCTAGAACGTTTATATACAGATTGAAAAGAAATGAAGCCAAGACACATCCCCGTCTGACACCGCTCCTAATCAAAAGGCTTCTGAACATTCTCCCCTCACACATACCGGACATGGGCCTTTGCATCACTATAAAATCGTTTGAGAAAATAAGTAATGTTTAATTCAACTCCATTAACTTCTAAGGTTGAACACAGTTTACTATGGACCACACACGCAAAAGCATGGTCGTGGTGGTGGGGAGAGCCGGGGAACATCAGCTTCTAGTCCAATCATGGTGGAAGGTGATGATGAGGAAGAAGAAGGTGATATCTTTACACAAAGCAGCCCTATCCCCAGCACTGTGCCAACAGATTCACCCACCTCAGTGATTTCACAATGTCACAAGAAGACTCATAGTGAGATGGAGACGCCACAGCATACAGTGACTGCACCACCACCACCACGCACATTGAGTGCTAGCATCTACTTCTCAAAAGACGCCTGTTTCAGTGCCCCATGAAAAGAAGAAAATCCAGGCTACTAGTAGGAGCATATTTAAGCAGGAGGGGCCCTATGAACTAAACCACCCAACCACACGTTTGTACAATGGGAAGCTGTCACAAATGTTAGCGCTGGACCTCCTTCATTGTTTTGTGGAAGTAGTGGGATCCTTAGAATTTGTAGCAGTTATGTGCCCAATATTGAAGGTACCAAGTTGGACCCCTTTTGCCAGAGTGGCTGTTTCAGTGCTGCATCACACTGTGCTGCAGTTGGTTGGACATGCTTTGCAGCAAAGTGTTGTTCAAACCATCCATCAGATGACAGACATGTGGACCAGTTGTCAGGTGACTGATTACATGTGAATCACTGTCCACTGGATCTCTTTTTCAGGGGTAAAGCAAAAGATATCTTCAGGTCTTGGCCCAGAAGAAAGTTTTAAGAGCCTTATTTGTGAAGGAGAAATAGCATACAGCTGTAAACATCTTCGAGAAAGTCAACAGCAAGGTGTATGATTGGCTGTGACCCAGAAGTCTTAGCATTGGATTTGTTGTCATGGACAGTGGCAGTAGCATAGTCAATGTCAGGTCAGATGGAGGCTCTTTCAGGGTCCTGTGTTTGACCCATTGCATCAACCTGGTGGTACAAGACTGCCTCAAAAAGGAAGATATAGTCAGCAAGATGGTGACCACCTGCAAAACAATATGCATTAATTTCAGCAATTCTTTTGAAGCCCAGACGCAGCTGCGGATTATTCAGCATAATAATAGAGTGCCAGTTAAAGGCATGAGCCAGGAGGTGTCAATACATTGAAACTCTACTTTCTACACGCTGCAATGTCTGTTTGAGCAGTACAAACAGATCAATGACTATGCCATTCAAAGAGGAGAGGATGCAGTTAGGAACGCTATGATCATGGATTCAGACAATTTGGACCTAGTCAAATGCTTGACACAGATGCTACTCCCTTTTGAGGTTTTAACACGGGAAGGTAGCAAGTAGGACAGTGCGATAGGCCAAGCTATCCCATTTTTGCATCTCCTATAAGACCAGGCAAAGAAGGCGTCTGAATGGTTCACCTCCGCAGGTGTGAATGAAAACACAGTAGTGCATGCCTTGGTTGAGACCTTAGTCCTTCGCTTGGCTTCTAATATAAGGCTGCAACATGACATTATCAAGTCCAAAGAGTAGTCAAGTCAAGTCAAGTCAAGAAAGCTTTATTCGATTATTAAAACAGACAATCATAAAAGCACAATAAAAAATACAATACTATAATTCATACAAAAGATTTCAGACAAAAATAAATTAATACTCCAACATTTAAGAAGTTAAAACAGTATTAAGCTAAAAAAAGGTTTTTGACATAGTATTTCAGATCGTGGACAGTTGCTTCCTGTGGGACAAGACTTTTTTCAGGAAAGTCAATATCCTAAAAACGGTGTGCTCGTTATCTAAAAATTGTAAAGTCAATAAGGCTGGTCGGTATTGTGGTAACCCATATTGTTTTAGGATAGTCAATAAATACAAGGCCCTTACATCAATATAACATTTGCAAAATATGATAACATGAATCGTGGACTGTGGGGAAGAATTATCACAAGGGCAGGTTTGGAGACTTTGAGACCAGTCATTGGCTGTCGGAAAAGTGACTAGTCTATCGAAGACTTCAAGCCTAAAACGAATCAGTAAAAACCTGTCATAAACACCTTGCACATAAGTTAAATAAGGTTGAATGTTAAAAGTAGGTAAAACCATCTGATTGTGCAAAACAGTAGGTTTTAAGATCTCGGATGAGATTCTATTAGAGTCTAGCAGCAACATTCCTTCTTTCCTTAGGTTTTTCCTTGAGGTGAACTTAAGGGTGCTAGGGTCAGAAAAATACTCAGGATAGCCAAGATCTTATAAAAAATTATATACATAACTAAGCCACGGTATCCTCATTGGTCCTTCCAGGTTCAGAATATTTGACAGAATTTCTCTATTTAGTTTGGCCTGATCTTTTGACCACAATCTGTGCCATAAAAGCACAGGTTCCAGTTTGATCAGATCAGAGATAAATGCAACCCCTAGCTCAGCACGGCAGACGCTTGCAGAGGAACCTTTCGGTAAGCATAGAATGTATCTTAGAAAAGAGTTTTCAACCCTCTGGATTGGGAGGAGATCTGCAAAACCCCAGACCCCACTCCCATAGATTGCAGCTTCAACACACTTCGCTTTATAGATTTTTAGGAGTTTTACAGGGGGTCTTTTTCCAAATTTTCTGGCAAAAGTAGTTAAAGCAGATGTAGTATGTAAAAGCATCATCCTTTTGGCTAAAACAGTTTGAGTCCAGGTATCATTATGGGTGAAGAGAATACCCAAATATGAGAACTTCTTTGCAACCCCGATCTTTTACCCTGCCACATACATATCCTTATTCTTCTTGATGTCAGTACCACCGCGCATAATAAAAGTTTACTCTTAAGCCTAGGTGTATCATGAAGAGAGAAAAACTATCCAAAACACGCGGAAGACCTATTTGGGTATGAAACATTAATACTGCGTCGTCCGCGTACAGGAGTGCTGGGATTGAACGGCCTGCTACTAGGGGAAAGTCCTGATTATGCTTGAGAAGGGCCTCCCCTAGAACGTTTATATACAGATTGAAAAGGAATGAAGCCAAGACACATCCCCATCTGACACCGCTCCTAATCAAAAGCCTTCTGAACATTCTCCCCTCACACATACCGGACATGGGCCTTTGCATCACTATAAAATCGTTTGAGAAAATAAGTAATGTTTAATTCAACCCCATTAACTTCTAAGGTTGAACACAGTTTACTATGGACCACACAGGCAAAAGCGGCTGTGAGGTCCACAAATGCTAAAAACAGGTGTCCTTTCTTGGCCCTTGTGTATTTCCCCACTAGAAGAGAAATATTTATACCCTGCTCTATAGTCCCTACCCCAGCCCAAAAGCCATAATGCAAGTCTGACAGGACAGCCCAATCCTGGAGGCGCTCCAGCAGGACTGTGCCAACCACCTTCATTATTGCGTCCAGTCGAGAAATAGGTTTGTAGCTTCCTGGGTTGTGCCTATCACCCTTTTTGAAAATAGGCCTAGTAGAAACTACCCATGTAGGTAGAAAATTAGTGCTACAGCTTGCGTTAAGCACCTGCACCAGAAGGGGCCCCCACATAGAGATGTTTGTTTTAAATATGACAACGGGGACCCCGTCTGGGCCCGGGGCATTGCCACCCTTACTAGCGTGGAGAGCTCGCTCCACTTCCTCTTGGGTGAACGCTAGTTCCTTATGCTGCACAGAACAGTTTGCACCAGATTTCTCCCGGGGAAGATTACCATCCATGAGGGTGCTACCTTTGTACACCTGGGAAAAGTGATTTATCCACTGTTCCCCAGTTATAGCTACCTCACTTGTCGGGTCCATCTCACCGTTTAATAAGGGGGCCCTAATTGCCTTCCTGAATGCCGCCCTGTCTCTGGATACTGAGGCCAGATAAAGGGCCTCCCAAGCCTCCTTTTTCATTGTAGCCTTTCAATCCCTTACTGCCTGTTTATATGCCTCTCTGGCAATCCTTATTGCTGGGACATTTCTAGGAGTTTTCTGCAGTTCCTTCTTTAACCGGGAATGTGCTTGAGTGCATATTGCATCAAACCATCCATTTTGTGGACCATTATTTTTCTTCCGTCTAATGAGGGACTCACTTATTACTGTGGTTATACCCAAAAATGACGCTAAAATCTTTTCAGGATCTGCTTTTTCGCTCAGACAGAGGTCTATATCAGTCTTGCATTTCTTTACCACCGTATAGATCAATTTTTCTTAGTTTACTGTGGCCCAACAAAGGGAGTATCCATTGGTGCTCCCAATAGCTATGGTTTCTAGTAGCTGATCCTTGTTGTTATGGGTTCTGAGTCTCCTTCTAGATGACAATATAACTTTCAGACAAAGTGGAAAACGATCACTAAGTGGATTTCCAGAAACATACTTGATATAAGCACGTAATCAATCGTGGAACAAAGACCCCTCCCATTAAATGTCCATGATAGTGGGGCAGGAGATGGACATAACTCATTTACAAATTCTAGATTATGATTAAGAATAAAATCGTTAAACAACTCCCCTATGGCAGTGTGCCTAAAGTGTGACGAGCCTGCCCCTTCTTCTCTCAAAATCATAGATTATTCCCAGCATTAGAACATAGTGTCCAATTAAAATCCCCTACCAGAATGACCATAATATATTTTAACTTTCCTCTGCTAGCTGCATTCAGTGATTGTGAGATATTTGTTAGAACGGTACCCGCTTTTCCTGACGGTATGATATTATAGAAGTTAACCAGGACTATGGAACAAGTAGCATCCACATCCATTTTGATTAGGTGGTGGTAGTCATTATTGGCGAACAACGTGACTTTATTTAATTCCATGATATTCGATACATATGTACATAGACCGCCCTGAGCCCTACTGCTCTGTACTTCGACTGCTGGGGTGTGGTAGGTCCTAAATCCATTCAAATGTATCTCTTCCTTGGTTCAAGTTTCTTAGAGACACACAATCTCAAACTTGGTGATAAAATCCCACCATAGGTGGTTACTTACTTTAGAACTAGTCCCAGCTATGTTCCATGATGCAATATTACAGCAGGGAAATGTGCTCTCATCTGTACAATTTGTTGGGTAAGTTAACCTCCCCTCTAGTTCTTTCCGCGAGTGACTAGATAAATATGAAACATTGTGGTGGTCAACAAAGTTGGTCGTAATTTTGTGTTCAGGGGTTAAAGACCCTTGTACCTCATCACCTCTACTTTTGGGAAGATCATTAGTTATATCTATGTTTAGAGCGTGGCCGTCTAAGGTATCCCGAGGATCGGCCCAGCTCTCCCTGTTCAGGTCCTTGTGTCCTCGGGCCTCATCTCTGGTATATAAAGCTCAGGTTTAGGGGAGAAGTTATCATTATCCCTTGCCAATGTACCTCCTTTACTCCTGTTTACATGGCTGAGAGGTGCGAGGAGTTTCCCAGGATCCAGTCAGCCATTATTTTCCAGGGAGTTTAGTGCATCAAAGCGGTTATAAGTTGGAATGGGGTATCTGAACTGCTTTGTTCCCCTAAGGTTATCTCCCTCCAACATAGAGACCTCGTGTTGTAGAAAATTGCATTGGTCTATAGAAACATCCCAGTGGTAATATATTAATGGTATTCGGGTTAACAGGTCCCTTAATGCCCCTTTCCAGGATTGTGTGTACTAATAGGAGTGACCTAAAGGTTAGAACAATTCAATCTCCACGCAGTAATTTGGGTAAGGGGCCCACCCATCCAATCCTAAGTACCATTTTAAAATCGGAGAAAAGATGATTGTTCAGACCACTTTTTGTAGTTAAGCAATGGAGGGACTTATTATTTAGGGTAGACCAGTGCTCGAAGTTGTTTTGTGAGCAAGGAGGAACGTTGGCTAAAACCGCTGTATACAGGGTTGCTTCTAGAGGCAGGTTTAGGGCCTGCCGTGAACTATGAGTGATATCTGAGTATTCTGAGTAGTATTTCTCCCTCTCTAAAACTCTATTGTCACCTTTCATCGTAGCAGTCTCTCTGGTGGTCTCTACGTCTCCTACTAAGCCAGACAGATTTTTGGGGGTTGTAGCGTGACGAACATTTTAAGGAAGATGTTGACTAGTACGTACTAGATCTTTAATAGAGTTATTATTGTTAGTCCTGCTGTGTGGTTGTTTGTTTAAATTAGGGCTCCGCGATGGTCCAGAGGCCTTACCTGCTCCTCCACCCAGTTGAATGCATTCTTTTAATTTGGAGCTAGGAGCCGTTGTAGCCAAGTTTCGACTGCTCACCATCTCTTCCACCTTTGCTGGTCGAGATTCAATGTTAGTTACCTTCAACAGGACAGGTTCCAAGAGAGTTGTCATCATTAACTCAAGCATTCCCCAAACAGTTCCATCTAGTATACCTTCTATAGACTTAGCCGTCTCATTCTGTTTTATAGATAACATAGGGCCCTTTTCCGAGTTGGTAGCTGACTGCCCTCTTTTCCTTTTTGTAGTCTGGACTGGTTTGCTCAGTTTTTGGGTAATTTTGCCATTCTTCTTCTTTGGGAGTTCAGCATTAATATCTATCCTTTGATTGGCCTTTTGCCCTCTAGTAACGACTTTAGACCCAGCAGAGACTCCCCCAGATTCCATAGGGGGGGAAAGACTCAAACTATGTTGCTTGGTCAGTTACAGCTTGTGATTATGTACCAATCAGTATAGGGGATGGCTCGGTGCTGGGTGCGTTCACTTGATTCGTAAATACAGGCATAAGAGAGAGTCTGCTCTGTGAAAGTACGGGCTCTAAAGACAATCTTCTTTTGGTTAATTTGATTTCATTTATGAGGGCTGATTCTGCCCTCAGAAGGAAAGCGTCTAAGGTTCCTACGACACCTCGATCTTTATGCCTGTTCATACTGACACCAAGCCTACCCCAAAAGAATGACTCCAACTAAATAAAGAATATACAATGTGTTAGCAGTCCCAAGATCAAGGTGTTAGGAGGGTGGCCCAGCCCAACCTCTTACTGCCTCTGACGGGCTCAGACGGGCCCACTCTTGGCCCGGGCTTTGCCTGGGTGCGACCCGCGCGCATCACACAGCGCGGGGGTCGAGACAGCGCGTGTGCCAGCACAACCAAAGGGAAATACAAAAGAAATTCAGCAAGGTCCTCCAGCGTGTCTCGCACCACGGTGGTCGAGGCAGCACTTTATAGCGCGATGATCACACCTCCCCCAGCGGCAGTTGTTGGCAATGGGGATGCTCTGGTGCACTCTGGGACTCCGAGTCCCATCAGGGTGCAGCGGCAATGTCCGGCAATCTCAGGGTCACTCCCGAAGCAGCAGGGGCATAGACAACAGCCCTGGGCCAGCACAACCAAAGGGAAACGCAAAAGAAATGCAGCAAGGTCCTCGAGCGCCTCCTGCGCTGCGGGGGTCGAGGCAGCACTTTATAGTGTGATGATCATGCCTCCCCCAGCGTCAGCTGTTGGCAATGAGGATGCTGAGGTGCACCATAGGAGTCCGAGTCCCACCAGGGTGCAGCAGCGATATCCGGCAATCTCAGGGTCACTCCTGAAGCGGCAGGGACATAGACAACAACCCTGGGCCAGCACAACCAAAGGGAAACACAAAAGAAATGCTGCAAGGTACTTGAGCACGTCCAAAGAGTATATATGTGCAAACCTACTTGATCCACGTTACAACACAAATTCTGCCCATTTTCATTCCTTTTTCTGAAGGGGATGTTTTAAAATAGAAGAGTTGGATTATAGAACAAGCCGGAGACTTGGAAGAAGAACGGCTAGATTTTCGTGTCTCACACTGCAGATCTGGGGTGCCCCTTCAACTTTCAGAGAGGGCAGTCTTGTCTCACAGAAGCCAACAACGCTGTCAACCAGAACACCGACAACAACAGCAACAGAAGGACCAGACCCAACCTCTGCATTATATTGGTTTCAATTGGCAGGGCTCAAGTCCAGTGCAAAACAGGTTAAGCAAGTGGCAGCACCTATTACCATAAACAGGGTGTCCCAGGAGTATGTAGATGAGGCAAAAGAGGTCTATGTGGATCAAAATCCCTTGATGCATTGGTATGGGAAGATGTGCCAATGGCCAGAGATCAGCAGGCTAGCAATAAAGCATGTGGCTTGTCCTGTTGCCAGTGTGTCTGCTGAATGTGTGTTCAGTACAGCTGATGCAGTCATCACAGTAAGAAGGAATAGTCTCTCACCTCAAAATGTGGAGAGATTGACTATGATCAAAATGAATGAACATTTTATACCAATCAATCAATCAATCAATCAGTGGTTTATGGAGGGCGCTACTCACCCATGAGGGTCTCAAGGTGCTGGGGGAGGAAACAACTCCGGATCAGTCAAAGAGCCATGTCTTGAGGTCTTTCCTGTACATGTAGAGGGTTGAGGAGGGTATGATGTTGACTCTGAGCTCGTTTCAGGTTTTGGCTGCAATGTAGGAGAAAGCTCTCCCACCTGTTTTCCTTCTGCGGATGCGGGGACCTCTGCTAGGGCGAGGTTCCTCTTGGGTACATGGAAACATACTCGGTCATTGAGGTATTTGGGTCCGATGTTGTTGAGGGATTTATAGGCATGAGTGAGGAGTATGAAGGTGACCCTCTTCTTGAAGGGGAGCCAATGGAGGCTTTGTAGGTGTTGGGCCATATGTTTGTGGCGCTGTGTCCTTAGGTTGAGCCTGGCAGCAGCATTCTGGATGGTTTGGAGCTTGCTCAGAAGAGTTTTGTTGATTCCGGCGTATAGGGCATTGCCATAGTCAAGGCTGCTGGTAATGAGTGCATGAATGACAGTCTTTCTGCAGTCAGGGGTAGCCATTTGAAAGTCTTACGGAGGATGCAGAGGCAGTTGAAACTGGTGGAGGAGATGGCGTTAATCTGGTGGTTCATGGAGAGGGAGGAGTCGAGGATTATGCCGAGGTTCGGAGCGTGGTATGTCGGGATGGGTGGGCTCCCGAGGGCAGAGGGCCACCAGGTATTGTCCGCGGTGGAGGTGCAGGGTCCGAGAGTGAGGACCTCGATCTTCTCGGAGTTGAGCTTTAGGCAGCTGTCCTTCATCCAGGCTGCTACGCTTCTCATTCCTTCCTAGAAGCTGAATCTGGTGATGTCTGGGTTCTTGGTGAGGGAGAGGATGAGTTGGGTGTCGTAGGCGTAGGATACAATGCTAAGCCTGTGCTGTCTGATGATGGTGGCGATGGTGGCCATGTAGATGTTGAAGAGCCTCTGGCTTAGTGAAGATCCTTGGGGTACTCCGCAGACGATGTCAGTGGGATTGGAGTGGAAGGGGGGAGTCTGATCCTCTGGGTTCTGCCAGAGGAGAAG
Organism: Lissotriton helveticus; assembly: GCF_964261635.1. Lineage (NCBI taxonomy): Eukaryota > Metazoa > Chordata > Amphibia > Caudata > Salamandridae > Lissotriton > Lissotriton helveticus. The sequence goes on along the minus strand of NC_136063.1, from coordinate 756,533,299 downwards.
GATTGGATCCAGTCGAGGGCCGATCCCTGTATTCCTGCTTTGTGAAGTCTGGCGGCTAGAGTGCGATGTGAGATGTATCGAAGGCATCGGAGAGGTCTAGGAGGATGAGGGCTGCGGTGTGTCCCTGGTATAGCAGCATGCAGATGTTGTCGGTGGCTGAAAGGAGGGCGGTCTCGGTGCTGTGGTTGCAGCGGAAGCCATACTGGGAAGCATCTAGGATGCAGTTGTCTTTGATGAAGGCGGTTAGCTGGGCTTTCACAAGTCTTTCAGTGACTTTGGCTGTGAAAGGGAGGAGAGAAATGGGCTGGTAGTTCTTCAAATCAGTTGAGTTGGCCATTGGTTTCTTGAGGAGGGGTTTTCAGTTGTCAGGGCAGATGCTGGATATGAGGGAGGAGTTGATTGTACGTCCTAGTTTGGGTGCAATAACAGTGGCGGCCCTGTGGAAGAGGGGTGCAGGGGTCCGTTGGGGCTCCTCAGTGTGTCTTCTTCATGGTTGAGGAGATTAGCTCAACGGACGCGGGGGCCCAGGAGGTGATGGTTGGCTTCTCGGCGGTGGTAGGTGGTGTGGTGCTGTCTTCTGCAGGCTCACTGAAGTTGTCGTAGAGGGCCTTGATCTTCATGTGAAAGTAGGAGCAGAGTTTGTGGCAGTGTTCCTGGGAGGGTGCGATGTCAGTGGATTCACAGGTGAGTTTTGCCAACTGCTGAATGACGTTTGATTGGTTCAAAATGGAATCAAATTTGTTAGCTGAACAATTTCTGGGTGAACCACCTGAGTGTGAGGATGAACTCTACTTCCTGGACTAAGTATGCCAGGTCAACCATTGAACTTTAAAAAAAAATCTTATGGAACTTAGTTCTTTTTTCGTAAAAAATACACAAAAACTAACTAGAGGAACATTATTGTTTTTGTGTCAGATTTATGCTGCCCCGCCATTTTTATTAGTCACATATATATTGCCGGATTGCAATTGGACCAGTATGCATTGAAGATGCCTCCACAATTACTTCATGGCATTGAGTACAATGCCTGCCCCCCTTGCATGCCTTTTGCCTAACGCCTATTCCTTTTATGCATAAAATATTTATTACCTACAAGACTGCATGCCAATACCAAATTCTAATGTGTTGCCTGCATCAAAGATGACTGAATACCAACCTGAACTACCCGTGTTTCGGGAGACGCTGGGGCCATCTGTCATCCAGGCTGCTTGGGGCGCTAGCCAATACCGCCACAAGGACCACAAGACCCAGGAGGCATTGGGTCCAACGTGCTGCTGAGGCCCCTCCCACTACTGATCGGGGCTTTAACTACACCTTGCGCCTCCCGCTCCATGGGAGACGCTGCATATATCTCGAGTGGGACGCTGCGATAGCTCGAGTGAGGTTGCTTTGTGGCTGCTTTGGGACTTGAACGGCTTTGAGAAAGGAACTACCACCAATATCTTGTGCCTCCCGCCTCGCGGGAGACGCTGCGGCCATCTGTCATCCAGGCTGCTTGGGGCGCTAGCCAATACCGCTACAAGGACCACAAGACCCAGGAGGCATTGGGTCCAACGTGCTGCCGAGGCCTCTCCCACCACCGATCGGGTTTTTAACTACACCTTGCGCCTCCCGCTCCGCGGGAGACGCTGCGTATAGCTCGAGTGGGACGCTGCAATAGCTTGAGTGAGTTGCTTTGTGGCTGCTTTGGGGCTTGAACGGCTTCGAGAAAGGAACTACCACCAACATTTTGCGCCTTCCGCTTCGCGGGAGACGCTGGGCCATCTGTCATCCAGGCTGCTTGGGGCGCTAGCCAATACTACCACAAGGACCACAAGACCCAGGAGGCATTGGGTCCAACGTGCTGCCGAGGCCCCTACCACCACCGATCGGGGCTTTAACTACACCTTGCGCCTCCCGCTCCGCAGGAGACGCTGCGTATAGCTCGAGTGGGACGCTGCAATAGCTCGAGTGAGGTTGCTTTGTGGCTGCTTTGGGGCTTGAACGGCTTCGGGAAAGGAACTACCACCAACATCTTGCGCCTCCCGCTTCGCGGGAGACTCTGCGGCCATCTGTCATCCAGGCTGCTTGGGGCGCTAGCCAATACCGCCACAAGGACCACAAGACCCAGGAGGCATTGGGTCCAATGTGCTGCCGAGGCCCCTCCTACCAACTAGTATTTATTGGAGTACTTTCTCCCGCGTCGCGGGACGCGCGCAGGACGACACGGGCGAAACCCGGGCCAAGGGCGTGCCCGTCTGTGCCCGTCCGAGATCGGAGAGGGCCGGGTCGGGCCAGGTCTCTTGATTTTCATTCTTAGAGCTAAGTGACTAAGTGAACGCCATTGGTTGTGTCGGACATATACATTTGTTTTTTAAACTCTGCATATATTGTAAACATTAATATATTCGTATACTCTATTTAGTCAGTAACTTCACGGGTAGAACAATGGGGAAAAGGAAGGTATTGAGTCCAGGTGGCCTAAGACCATGTAATGATACACAGCAGACCCTGTAAAGTTATCTAACTGGCGCGGTAGGCGCCATTGAAAAACAGATACAGTCGCTTGAGGAATCACTTGAAGAGACATCCGCTAGGTTAACCCATGAGTCATCTGGTCCCTCGGAACTTATCCTAGTAAATCAAGTGGAAAATAACATTAACCCATCCAATGGATGTATCCAATACGACTCTGATGAGCTCCTGCTTATTGGAAATGACTCACCCACACAACCTCCCCAGAAAAAAACTAAGAAAACCACCAACAAATGATATCCAACTCCCTCTACAAGATATCCCAACAGTTGTAGTACATTCTACAACTACAACTACAACAAAAAAGAAACCTAATTCTATTCCACAGGGGAAGAAACGCATAGATAAAAGCAAAAATCAATTAAAACATAAGGAAAGATTAAATAGTAATTCGACACCACAAATTGACTTTGAGCAAAGTATACACAAGTTGACATTATTAGTCGAGAGACTGGATTTATATGTGAGGGTCAGGATAGACCAGCTAGCTGAAAGAATGGAGAAAATAGAAAAGTTATTATTTAATAAACCTTCAAACCCCAACCTAGCATCACTGTCAAAGCCCACCTCTGACATACTTTCATCCAGCCTATCGCCTAACCTTCACCCTTCAAGAACAAAGGCTAGGCTATCGAATATGCCAGCACCTTCCACAGAACTCATAGCTCAGACTGATCCTGCTCCTAAAAAGCCTCAGGAAATTAGAGCGTCTTCTTCTCATAAATTACAAACCACATGCAATACTTTAAATACTACACATTCTGGCAAAACACAGATACAACTTCCTAATGAACATCACTGCCCTAAACAAGTTCATCCTCCGATCCATCCCCATTTTGTTCCATCAAATACGGATAGACTCTAAGACCTTCCACCAGAGGCCACTCCCTACGTCATTGTTCTGGGAAATGTACCTAACACTCAAGCCTGTAATAACGAATCATGGCAAATGCTTAAGAACAAATATCTACACTGGCTAGGTAATAAGACTTGCCTACATAGAGAACTATTCAAGGAATTTAAGATGGCCAGATGAGTGTAGTGGGTGGGAGCACGGGAGAAGACTTTACCCGGTGATTGTGTGGTATTGACGTTTAGCTCATTAATGTTAGTAAAGGAAATTTTGTGGAGAGGAGCAAATTCAATGGCTGATCCCACGGGGATAAATATATTACCATTGGGATTGTTTTATTCACCAATAAATAATACTTACCAACCCCCTAAATGGGGACCAACCCCCAGGGCTCAATGGCATACTTATCCCATTGCTACCCATAATAGATTTAATGCTCTTTCAGGGCTGGATAATAACGATTGACTGAATCAAGAAGATAATATAAAGGGAAAGGCATTAATAGAGAAAAACATTGCGGCACCCAATGAACGTGCATCGTTAATCATAGGGAGAACAGAACATTGTCAAAAATCTACAACCTGTAGCTTACCTGCCCTGGGCACTCTATCAAAACCAAATAATAAAGCTTCATTAAAAGATAATACAAAGTATCAAGTAAAAAAGATCCCACCTGTTCAGACTACGGTCCCGGTGCCAAAAACATCTGTCCCACAACTTCGCATTATTTTTTGGAACGTAGCGGGCCTTTCCTCGAAACATGCCAACGAGAACTGGTTAGATCTAGTAAGGCAGTATAATATAATTTGCCTCCAAGAGACTTGGCTTAGTTCCCCAATCCATTTGGTGGGTTATAGGACATATTTCTCAGAAGCAATAAGATCGACCTCTGGAAGATGTAAGGGCGGCCTAATTATATACATATCAAATAAATTGGTATGTGAGGAAATAGCCCCATTGAAGATGGAAAAAAACTATCAGATTGTGATGTTACAAGTAAATAGGCGATCTATCTACTTTTTAGTACATTTTTATAATAACTTGAATTCAACTGATCTAATCTTTGTGCTAAATGAGGTTTCCTTTTTATTACAGGACCTACAAACAAAATATATTAATAATTATTTTTCCATAATTTGGGGCGGTGATTTTAACCTACATCTCTGTAAAAAAAGCAGAACCAATAACTGTGGTATTCAGGATGATGAGGAGAATACTTTAACACATTTTACCCATATAGCAGAAGGTAACCGAATGAACGAGATTATGACCGCAATAGAGGTGGGATTTGCAAATGAGCTAATGACCTCACTAGTCACATTTTCCTCAACATTTAATGGGAGAGTACTGAAAAGTTTAATAGATTTTATCTTAGTCTCAATAAGTATGGCATCTACTATCCGTGCATTCGATACAATTAATAATGTAATGAGTGATCACTTCCCCATTAGCCTAGTTCTATTGATACCGACTTATATGGAGGAATTAAAGTATTTGAATTTGCTAGACCAGCACGCTCTAAAGCTAGATAGACTGAACGGCTTTACACTAAAATGGGGAAAGACTGATCAAGAAATTGTAATGACTCAAATAGTAAAGCAAACCCTGTCGTCTATCGAAAATTGTCTCGATCCCTCGGTCACTCTGAAACAAGTACTGTTGAGCTATAATGTCATCATTCAAAGTATTGAGAAAGAGTTAACCAGACATCAAACAAAAACTAGAAAAATAAGAAAGGGCTCCAAATGCACAAAAACGTATTCACAGTTAAAAAATGCCCTAAGCAAGAAAAACAGGGACAGAGAGGAGGTCAAAAGACTTAGAAAGGTAAATGCCCTAGCCCTAAAAACCCGGAAAAAGAGATAAGAGATGACCTATGGAGTCAACTTCATAATAGCTGCATTATAAAGGACAGCTCAACTTTCTGGCGAATAGTGAGATCCCCTTTCCTTTCTGAAAAACACATTAGACGTCGCTATAGACGCAAGGACTTGGGGGAATTTTTTTTCGCACATTTTTACTCAGGAAGTAGATCAGGGAACAGAACAAGTACAGTGTTTTAGACAAGTAGAATACCCGATATCTCTAGATTTTTCACACGAGGAGGTAGTAAATGCAATAAAAGCATCGAAGTCGGGGAAGGCACCAGGACCCGATGGGGTCCCAGTGGATTTGTTTAAATATAAGAGAGACCTATGGTCCCCGATCCTCACTAACGTGTTAAAAGCTGCTAAGGAAGTTGGTTTAATAAAATCTTGGTCAACTTCAATACTAGTGCCCATATTCAAAAAAGGAGACCGGAATAGTCCATCTTGTTATCGACCCATCTCACTCCTGGACTCGCTCGGGAAGGTGGCTGGTCGAATCCTTCTTGAGCGACTCCAGGAATGGACAAATGATCAAAAAGTAATCTCGGATTTGCAGTATGGGTTCAGAGAGGGATTGGGCACAGTTGACCAGGCTCTGAATTTGACCCTGCTGATTGGAAAGTATGTTCAAGAGAAAGGGGGCTCCTTACATATGGTTTATGTTGATTTGACCGCAGCTTTTGACTGTGTTAGTCACTCAAAACTGTGGTCAATTATTTGACGATTGGGAGTAGATCCTTCATTAGTGAATTTTTTGTGAGAATTATACACAGTGGACACAGCAAGAGTCAGGTATGGAACTAAAGGAGAGTTAACAGAGCCCTTCCAGGTAGAGAGGGGGGTCAGACAAGGATGTGTTCTGGCCCCCTTCTTATTCACCCTCTATACCAACGGACTCGAGGTGGCAATGCCGGAAGGGAGCAAAGATTTGCCCGCAATAGGTCGTCGGCAAATTGCAGCATTACTATATGCCGATGACGCGGTAATTCTTGCAAGAACCCCATTACAGCTCCAACGGGTCTTAGATAAATACTGTATGTTCTTGACAAGTTTGAACCTTAAAGTAAATATAAAAAAAAACATTTGTGATGCATGCTGGTTTTGGGGAAAAAAAAGCTAAAGACATAATTGTCAACAATTCCGTATTAGACTGTACAATAACATATCCCTACTTAGGGATCCTAGTCGATAATAAGCTTAAATGGTCAGAAGCCATTAATTCAAGAAAACTATCATTCTTGAGGGCCACTACGGCATTAGTAGCGTTTGCTCAGAAACTGGGAAAGAGATCCCCTACAGAAATGCTAAAGATTTTTAAAGCAAAATGTGTGAGTGTTGCAATTTACTGGGCGGGGGATTGGTGATATGCAAATGTTGACCAGTTACAGAAAGTTGACAATTCCTTTTTAAGGTATCTACTTGCAGTCCCCAAGAGCACTACAACGTATGGCTGTCATCTGGAACTGGGGTTGGACTATATATCGGACATAGCAAAAATCGAACCAATCATGCTATGGCGTTGGATTTGGTCCACTGACCAGTGTGAGCTAACAAGATTACTTGTCCAGGATTGTATGACCCTCGATAATATGGAGAAGATTAAATGGCTGGCATATGTCAAGACATTTTTTATTGATCTAGGCTCTCCGAGATTTTTTACCGAGCACAAAACGATAGTTGAGGTCTCAAGAAAAGAGTTAAAAAATGCTTGTTTAACACATTTGGGCCAGTTGCGACTAGCAACCGAAATAGGGAAATCTTCTGTGCAACACCACGTATTAGCTCAGACTACTTTTAGTATTCAACCATATTTAGTGTATAATCTAAACCAGTTTGAAAATTTTTTGTTGACTCGTTTTAGGTTCAACATCCTGCATAGATTGATTTCTTTCCCGCTCCAGAATGACTGGTCTTCGACCTTACCCCTCTGCCCTTGTGATTCCATTTCTACACAATCTACTATCCACATACTCCTTTTTTGCAAATTTTATGTAATACCGCGTAGGCGATGGATAGTTCCTGTACTGAAAGTATTAGCCATACGAGAGTGTCGCCCAGCTTTTTTAGTGCTCCAGCACTTGGAAAACGAATCATATGCTAAATCTATAGCCTGCTTTTTAAAATTCTGCGTAAAGCATCACCCCAATCTGTGATAAAAAAAGATCGAATACAAGTACATACAGTACAGTACAATTACATCTAGTACATTTTAGTTAGAATGATGAAGTTTAATATGATGCATCTGTAATAGAATTAATTGATGAAATCGTAATTACATTAGAGCTTCTGTATTTTTTTAATTGTTAAAGAAATGGTCAAAATATTTTATATTCTTTTAAAACTGTAAATATTGTATTTTTTATATGAACTTATATGGTGTTATTACAATTATGGAAACCGATTATTGATTTGCATTGCTTGTGTGATGGGTGCTAATTGTTTTTCTATGTAGGTGATCCGCCCTTTCACACTTAGCCAGATTTAATTGCAGGGTGTTCTTCTTTTTTCTGGTTCTTCAGAGAACAGAGCAGTCGCTTTAGTTAATAAACAAAAAACTATGCAAAATACTGCAATTCTTTTTCTCTACTTGTTCAGCAGTGCACTTCATGTCTATCTTGCTTGGGCCATTGTGATTCATGATGATAATGATGACTGTTCTGGGAGATGGCATTACTCTGCTGGGGAAGTATCATGAAAGCACTCAGGGCCAGATCTGCAGGACTAACTCATCAACAGCTAGAAGTAAGAGGTTATCAAGTATTGACTTCAGCTCAAAGGTAAACCAAGACTTTAAGGTCTAGTACTCAGCTGTGTGGAATAAAGAGGCACGTTTGTGAAATGCTGCTGTGTGTGTGCTAGACTTGAGTTGGAGTCAAAGTCCCCTATGTGTTTTTTTGCTCTGCCTCTGAGTCTTCTTGATAAATTCCTCATGAAGCTTACCTTCCTTCTGTCCTTCTCCTTGACTCTAAAATGCAGTTTCTCTTTTACAATCCATGGGCCTTCTTCTAGTCTCCTTCATGAACGACAGGTGAACACTAGCTGAGCTCAACAACACTCTTTCTTACTACCTGACCTGTTCAGACAGGCCCCAAAAAGAGGCCATTCCTAAGGAGAATGCAGATACACCACCCAGTTTTGCAATACAGTATAACTTGTTTTAATAATCATATTAACTAAGAGAAGTGGGTGGGTAGGCTCACTCACCAACCCAGAAGACAGAACATTTAGATATATGATACATTGTGTCTCAGCATCAGAAGGACTCTTTGCAATGCTTGTATCTGTTCTTTGTCATACTCATTCCCTTGTTTCCTTCTAACAACAAATTGATGGTGAATTATGTGCTGATGCTTATTGCCCAGATGAATGTGTTGTAGTGTTTGTCTTTGTCAAACCTTTACCCAAAAAGCATTAACCATCCATTTATAGAACCCCTATCCCTCTTCCCCGAGCTGTGTGATTTATTGAGGTATGGCTTAAATTACACCATCAATGGATCACACACTTGGTGGGATGGATGTGGTGAAAGCAATACCAACTTACTATAGATTCTTCTAAGCAGTAGCCCACACCAGCCCATTACTGACATGTGCATTAAGAATTATCCCTATTTTATAAATATAGAATGACAACATCAGTTGTCAGCATCATCATTTAGGCGTTGAGTTGTCTAACTGCAAACGCCTAACTTAAGCTTGTCCACTCCAAACTTTGAGTCCATTTTTTATTACTTGAGGATTTCACGAATAATACTGCTAGCACCACATTATTCAAATGTTACTAGCTAAGCTATTTTATGCACAATCAGGCATTCACATTGTGTTATCCCGTAGTACTCAGGTGGGGCCAATTCTTTCTAAATCTTTTATAAATATATAACCCACTTACTCAGTCTTTCTACTTCCATGCAGTTGAATATAATGGATAATCAATCATTCAGATTAACCCTACAGTTGGAGCTCACCTGGGTGGAAATGAAAGTGGGACCTCGCTTGTGAAGTTGTGATGCCTCCACTGTTATTGCTGCATGTATATTCAGGTAAGACAACAAGTATGATTGTAATTTAACATAGTCAGAAATACATTAACTACTACTGTTTTTTATCTGGCTTGTTCTCCACTATATAGGCTATCATGGCAGCATTCCCATAATGGTCAAGATAGTTAGAGAAGTATAAGTCTAGACTCTATATCTAAGTGCTATCCTCTCTCTTAAGTTACAAGCACATGAACAGGCTGTGTAAAACTGCTTGAAGGCAGCAGTGCAAAGTAAAAGTAAAATAAACTACTTTAAGCATAAATTAGCCAGAAACCGGTCCCAGGATGCTTGTTTCCGGTCCAGGGAAGACATGGCAGTTTCAGATTTTAACAAATATGAATAAAGAGTGAACTCCAAACAACAAGAGATCTGTTTGATTTTTTTCGTGGGAAAACATCTACGAATTGCAAATTGATTTCAATATGTATATGGATCAATAATGATATGTACATGTATTCAATATAAGAAAGAGTGCAGGGCATTTCTGGCTATATTGTACTAGAGTAACCAGGAAGTTTTCCGTTTTTCTCTAATTTGGGACCTAGGGGATTGTGTCTCAGCCCTTTACACCTTGTTTTCCATTTTTGATACCCACTCTAAGTGACGCTAAAGACTGGTGCAGGCATCTATGCTTCGATCCCCAATTTCTTTGTGACAAGACATGGCTTGGCAGTTTGGGCTAGACTGTTCCCATGAGTCACAGGGTCAGACTAATTTGCATATGTCTGAACTGGGGTAGCGGAGTGAGCTAAAGAATGATAATGGATTAAACCCAGATCAGTTGACTGGGGGTGAGTGCTTGCAATGTTCAACACTCCGTCCATCATTCGCTTTGGTTTTGCTTTGTTCGCCGTAAGTTGGCAGGGTATGCCCAGACGTGGGTCCATTGCTCACTTTGCCACTGGATTCAAGCTAGCCTGGCTGATAATGGCTGATTAGCCCAAAACTGGTCCCAAGATGCTTGTTTCCAGTCCAGGGAAGACATGGCTTTGCAGTTTGAGCTGGACTGTTCCCATGAGGCACAGGGTCAGACTGATTTGCATATGGGCATGTCTGAACTGGGGTGGCAGAGTGAGCTAAAGAATGATGATGGATTAAACCCAGATCAGTTGACTGGGTGTGAGTGCTTGCAATGTTCAACACTCCATCTATCATCCCCTTTTGTTTTGCTTTGTTCGCCCTAAGTTGGCAGGGTATGCCCAGGTGTGGGTCCTTTGCTCACTTTGCCACTGGATTCAAGCTAGCCTGGATGATGATGGCTGATTAGCCAGAAACCTGTCCCAGGATGCTTGTTTCCCATCCAGGGAAGACATGGCTTGGCAGTTCGGGCTGGACTGTTCCCATGAGGCACAGGGTCAGACCGATTTGCATATGGCCATGTCTGATCTGGGGTTGCGGAGTGAGCTAAAGAATGATGATGGATTAAACCCAAATCAGTTGACTGGGGTGAGTGCTTGCAATGTTCAACACTCAGTCTATCATCCCCTTTGCTTTTGCTTTGTTTGCCCTAAGTTGGCAGAGTATGCCCATACAAGGGTCCCTTGCTAACTTTGCCACTGGGTTTAAGCTAGCCTGGCTGATGATGGCTGATTAGCCAAAAAACGGTTGCAGGATGCTTCTTTCCGGTCCAGGGAAGACATGGCTTGGCAGCTCGGGCTGGACAGTTCCCATGAGGCACAGAGTCAGATTGATTTGCATATGGCCATGTCTGAAATGGGATGGCGGAGTGTGCCAAAGAATGATGATGGATTAAACCCAGATCAGTTGACCGGGGGTGAGTGCTTGCAAAGCTCAACACTCCGTCCATCATCCCCTTTGTTTTTGCTTTGTAATTTAAAATAGTCAGAAATACATTAACTACTACTGTTTTGTATCTAGCTTGTTCTCCACAATATAGGTTATCATGGCAGAATTCCCCATAATGGTCAAGATAGTTAGAGAAGTATAAGCCTAGACTCTATAACTAAGTGCTACACTCTCTCTCAAGTTACAAGCTTGAAGGCAGCAGTGCAAAGTAAAAGTAAAATAAACTACTGTAAGCATAAATTTAGATTAAAATATTGTTTACCTCTTTATTTATTAACAAAGAAACCCACCCTCTCCACCCAAACAACACACCCACCCCTCTTCCAAACAAAACGTACCCAAGCCCCAAAACTCAAAATGTCCAAGAAAAAGTCTCTCAAGTCCCAACTTCCTTCCCACCTTCTCCACCCAGCCCCAACAATCAACAAATCTCACCCACGAAAAAAAAAAGGGCTAGAAGAGGGCAGTATGGATGTCGGTCCAGAGCTGGTGCAACCTCTGCTCTATCGTGGTGAGCCAGCACCAATGGTGTCCAGCCACTGTAGGATATGGTGCAGCAATGGTCTGTTGCCAGTGTGTTGGGGGCTGACAGCAGTTGGCTGGCAGCAGGGTGGGGAATGGGATATCTGGTAGGCTGGAGGATGAGGGGGACCGGCTACACTGGGGCCCAGCAGTTAGGTACATTCATTTCCTCCTCCTCTTCCAGGAACACCAGCCACCAGTATTACGTCTGGATATGCTCCAGCCTCTGCAGCCACAAACAGGCCGCTATCTCCTGCCTTTTGGGTGATCCAGCTGGATTAGCAGGAGCAGCTATATTGAAAAAAAAAAGTAAAAAGACAAATTGTAAATAATGCTCTGTTCTTGTTCTAAATTACTGGGCGGCACAGTAGCATTATTTTGATGGTCCCCTAGGGCCATTGAAGTTTGTTTGATGTGATTATAAATTATGATTAGGAGAGTCACAAGGCCAATTTTATGTTTTACACATACATGTTGCCAAAAATAAAAAAGCACTGACTGTGTGGAAGAAAAGTGTTAACAGGCAGAGTATGACATCACAGGATTTAAAAAAAATTGATTTGATTTTTTTTACTTCTAAAGGCATTTCAAGTAAATATAAACAGAGTCAGAGACTTTGACTTGAAAAATAAAAAACTTCTCATTGATGAATACGGCATTATGCACTATATCAAGCCATCCTCATTGCTGGCCAGCATCTCTGCTAGTTTGCTTCAGTCTGCATCTATAGTTGACAATTATCATTTTTTATTTCCAGTGGCCTTTCTCTTTGTCAAATGTCTTTCTCTTCCTACCATGCCTCCAAAGAGGCAGATGAATAATAAATAAGATACTACATCAGTCACTCACATCATTATGAAATGATGATATTAATATATTATTCTGTCTACCGTAAGTAGGCGTTGAGGAAAAGTAATCTCATGGACTGCACTACAGGTGAAGGAATTGACTAAATCGATTTTATTTGGCTCATTTGGCACTTTGTATCCCATATGCCAAACTTGACATCAAATCATGCACTTACTCCCACTTTACTCTGTGGCACCGCCCGCCACTACGTATTTCCAACAAATTGATTTGCTGGGCAGTAACCAAGGAAAGCAATCTTGATTTTCTCTACTGCTGGGGGTAGGGCAGAGGGATTAGACAGGTACGGTAGAGCTTTTATTTATATATAATAGAGGGGCCACTAAACTGATCATCGATTCATCATCTTTGGCTTATTTGGTCAAATTACAATTTGGAAGGAAAAAATATAAACAAGTGTAAATTAAATCTGTTATGGCAAACCAGGAAATTTGTTCTGGAATCACTTGACATGGGTATGGCATTAAATGTGGCACATGCCAAGAATGGATTTTCGAATTTGGTAGGCTGGGATGGAAGAACTTAAGAATAAATAAAGGAGTGAAGTACTAAGAGGTGACTGGGTGGGCGAAGGGACACCACATCTTTTGTGTTTGGCTTGCAATGCATTGAAAACATTGTAAATGCTGCAGAAACCGAAGCAGACCCACATTACTCAGCTAACACTGCAGTTACAAATTAATTGAGCCATACTGCACTTAGGTCATAGTTGGCAAAAATGCCATGGGTGGGGAGGTGGGATGAGGAATGATAGGTAGGATAGATCTGGCTCACTTAACAAATACAGCGAGTCAAGGGAGTAGAACAAAGAATACAAGTAGATAAATAACCTCCACTGAGAACCAAAGCTTTGAATGAAAGTGATAACCCTACATAAACCAAGTAAGCAAAGTAGGTGAGCAGCAACATGCTCGTCATGAGAAGAAGAGCTGCCTTGTTTATTAATCCAAACAATCCAAATATTCATTCGTACTTTTAATCTAATTCACCCATAGCCACCATAATTAAGCTTTATTTTCTCCCGTCCAGGCTGTCACCAAAATTTCCAATATATCACTCACCTATTCAATAGTAACCCTTTCTTCAAACCATCCTTTTGTCAATCGATCCCTTTACCCACTGCGAACCCTTTCACCCACACACCCTTACAATCATATACCATTTCCTTTTTTTAAGTTATCTTCCATTCTTTCATGTCTTCCTCAAGCCATCAAAGCTCATTATGTGAGATTCTGCAGCGTTGCAGGTAGAAGAGGCCATAATAACTCAACCATCGCTGTGGCTGGTAAAGCTGGGAGGAGGGGTTTCACTTCACCTTCATTTTTTATGCCAACGAGCTATGCCATGGCAATAGCTAGTGAGCATAGTATTTGCAAAAAATGATGTCACTTCCCAGCTGCCACTTCTCCCCCTCCAATTGACCCGTCTCCTCCTGCAGCAGCACTGGGGCCGGCATCATCAATCCTCTTTGTGGCTAGATTAAAACATCACACATAATTTAGATCCCAGATACGCAACCTCGAATACAACTGCAATGCAGCACTACAGCTCAGTTAGCACGTCAGTATCTTCCAAATATCACTCTGTGCATTTGATTGGTTGGATAACAAAGTTAGGCAAGACAGGTGTGGAATAATTGTCATTGAAAAACATATGGTGTTGGATGGCAAATGCAATGGGAGTGGGACCTCATACTTTTTCCAGCCTTACTGCACTGTCATGGAAAACTGCAAGTATACTGTACCTATAAATAAACGGGTCTGCAGCACACTACGTTGGGGGTGTGGGGTATAGTCCATGATGACCATGGCCACTCTATCATGAACTGAACGGTGTTAGAGCTAGACATAAGCAGGAAAAGGAAAGCCTTCTCAACAAACATACCAATACCGCAAGATTGTATCCTAAAACGTCCACAACACTCATAAAAAGACTTACTGGGATCAGCAGACCCCTTGACAGCGGCTTTGGTGGTCGGCGCCAGCTGACCAGCTTCTCTGGGAACCTCAAAAAAGTCCCTCTTCTTGCCGTTGGGTGCTGATGAAAGAAATTAGGAAGAGAACAAACATAGATTAGTGTTTCTGTTAATAATCTCCACAAAATGTTTTATTAAAAGCAAATGCAGGTGCTAAAACAGATCACCTATAGTACTACTAGTTTTGAGTCAATTGACTGTTATTAAATCCATATTCCAAAACTACATTTGGAAATAATGTATTGCAGTGATTGATCTTTCATTCTATCTACTCTCATTTCTCAACACCCTTGATGAGCCAACTCAGTCTCCCTTTTGCAACGCATAGATGCATACTTAACATCACTGTGAATTCAATTAAATAACCTGGAACTTTACGAGCTACATAAACACAGAGAGACTGCTCTACTCACTGATTCACTATAGTGAAATGAGAACAGTCTGCAATGGCTTTTTAATGAATCAGCCAAAGTGAGCACCTGATGAGTGCAATTAGGTAGCAGCACCTGCCTAGCAGAAACTAGAAAATGGATCACACAATAATATACCAGCGTAAACTAAACATAACTTACTTTTGAGTATGAGCAGCGTGCTATTCTAATTTTTTGCATTGTAGTACACAAAGGTTGAGCAGGTCATGTTACCAGTACAGCATGTCCACCCAACAGTGCTTTAGCTGCTGGGCGGTGTGCCAAACCTGGTTGGTGTGCTGCTCGCACCGACTTCTCAACCCCCAGCATTGCCAGTGCTAATGCAGGGGGCATCCGCTACTGGGCCTGCTGCCTGCTGCCAGTTGCCAGCCTAGAGGGGAGGAGGTGCTGCACAAAAAAACTAGTGCTACCACCACCTCCTCTCCAAAGATCAACCTGGGGCTGCACACCTGGGCGTTGGCGTCACCCGCAAGGATGTTGCCCTTCTGCCATTGCGCTGGGTGGGGAAATAATAAGAAGAAAAAGGGAAGGAAAGTAAAGAAGAAAGAAATAAGGAAAGAAGGGGAAATAAAATCAAAAAGTCACAGAAACAAAAAGATTTACACAAAAACGTAAAATACACAATCACAAAGACACACACGATTATAACAAATACAAATTAGGGGTAGAAAAGTAATAAAGGAAGAGGATTACAAAGATTAAGGACAGAAATAATTCAGGCCCAGCACCATAACATAGAGCATGAAAAAAATATATAGCCGCGCCAATGCGGACCTTTTGGTGCTCTTCACGCGCAAGAACACACTTGAGAACAGTATAGTGCAGTTCATGTGTGATTTTGGAGTGTGCAGACGCACTCTGTTTTCCCAACCCAAAACGACCGGGCATGCCAGCAAACTTCACCCGCAAGTGCAACTCCGCATGGCATGGCAGTCATAATTGTATTCCGAAAGGAACAAAATTATATGGCAATTCACTTCACATCACTAACTACACTTCACTCAGTAACTCAAAGTGACATTCTAGCCTGTGTTAATGGAAAAATACCAGTTAGCCAGATTTCTAAATACATGTTCCTGTTCCTCTGGTGAGCCAGAGAGCTGGCCATACAGGGAGAGGACCTTCTGTGTCAGCAAATCCAGTGCCTCTGGTGAGACTGCAAGGACCCTCTCACTTTTTCAAATAGCTATATTTGCTCCGAGAGGTAAGCAATCGTAGCAAAAGTGGAGCAGGTTTTGATGGCAGGAGTGTCAGGAGGCAAGTGAGCTCTTTTTCCAACCACCGTGTACATGCACGCTGTGTATCAATTGTCATCGGAGATGGACACAGCCATTGCCCTTCATACATTACTTTCACCAACTTTGGCCTATGGCTTTGTCTAGCATGGAGTTTACCGCCCCCTACATGTCAACTTCTGGCTTGAGCGTCTAACTCCAAATGTCCTATTGGCGAGGTCAGGCACCTGTCATTTTAGATGTTCAACATAGTTTGTTTGTGACTGTTTAGTGCTTAATCACCTCTTAAAATGGGCCCTAGTTTGTTTACATATTCAAACTTCGATGGAGACTCATTATTTTAAAAATAAACATTTATATGTAGTGCATTACTGTGCTGATAAACAATATTAGTGCTTTGTACTTTAGACAGGAATGTAATTTTTAAAAAATAATAAATGGGTAAATAATACATTTGAAATCTATTTTTTACACAATTTCATTTAGTTTAATTTACTTTAGGCTATAAATATAATTTGTGAAGAATAAAGGACAAAAAGCAAATGTTTTATGAAAATATGCTAGCCTCCCAAGACTGGAAAACAGTGACCCCAGTGGCCTTACTTCGCTGGCCCAAAAAATCCCTCCCATTATCCCTAACCTCACTATCCTCTGTTCTTGGCCCAGTGTGCCCCATCCGACTGGATAAGGGGTGAGCTTGAGCTGGTGGTGCTGTCCACATTACCGAGGACTGAGGGACACACAATCCCAGGAAGTGAAGGCTTCGGGTAGCTGAGGTGTTACAGCTGGGGTGGGAGGTGTTTTGGTTTGGTTCCAGTGAGACTCACTGGACTGTCTGCCAATGCTGACTAGATGGACCAGGATCCTCATCACCATCCAGATTACCATGAGTGTTTTTGTCACTGAAAGCTTGATTCTGGGCTGGAGTGGAGGTCTATTCATTGGCATATTTCTGGCCAGGTGGTCCGGCAGTTCAACCTACTGATACATTGAGAACGTTTTATTAGTAAAAAGTGTGTATTATATATCCAAATCTTTTAAGACAAAAAATATAGATACTTAGAAGCAAAATTAGTCAGAGAATATTATGATGATAGATTTCAGTGGTACTGAATATATTACCATAACGTTTAGCAATTTCAAACAGTACAACTTAGAATAAGCAGATAATAAAATGTATTGAAATGTTCATGAAGTGATTAGGCAGTACAACTAACATTGCCCAACCATTTAACCCAACACTGTGGAAAGGTGAAATGTGTAATTGACAATTCCGAGGCCCAGCTCACTTCTAAACAGACATTTAAACAACGTTGATGGATGTTTAGGATTATTTATCATGAGAAAAGTGCGGAATCAATTGCCACTTATATTCAGCATAGTAATTTTCATACCTTACCATTTGCTGATCAACACAGTTTGATCTGTGAAACTCATGACATCAATTCGATTGGTTGAGAAGAACGGGACAACATTCAGAAAACAGCACAAACAATTTTCATAATGGAGCATTGAATAGGGGTTGTTCACCTTATCATATGTTGAAATTCTTTAGAGACGAGAGCATGAGCAATATGACACATTAATATTCTTTTGATGAAACAGAAATAGGGCATCATGGTAGATATAGTAATTTCAAGGACAACAAAATGGTTAGTGGAACATATCTGTGTAAATGCTGCAGCTGAAATGGGACATACACTTACATTATGACACACATATGGGTAATGGGTTACTTGGTGTTATAACACTTACAGGCACCATACCATTTTTTGACATGTAATGGAGATTGACACCTGTAATCTTAGGCACAATACAATACATTCACACAAACAAACCAAATGATCTAATACTGATAGTTTGAGGTTTCTCTGTTATGATGATATGCGCAGAACATATTGTCAACAGCTGAGTTGAGAACAAACAGGACATTGAGGTTTAGAGAGACTTCGTAAAGTGTAACTTACCAGATTCCATTCCACTCATCAAAGTATTTGCATGAATACTTCATGATGTAGGATCTGCAAAATCATCTCCTCCTAGAGCTTGAATTGTAAGGAGGGCCTGGGAGAACCACCACCAGTCATCTGCACCTCCAGGTGACACTTAGAGGCCAGGACATGCACCCTACCCCACAGGATGTTCCATCTCTTCCTAATTTCCTCCTCTGTGCTCAGCTTGTTAGCTACATCATTCACTGTGTTGACTATTCTGGCCCACATTTGTCTTTTCTGAGACAGGGGTGTATTTTGGACTTGGGCTCCAAATAATTGTGGCTTTACACTTATGATTTTATCCATCATGCCCATCAATTCTCCCTCAGTAAAACATGGATTTTAGGGCCGGGCATTGTGCAAGGAGATATGATTAAATAAAAAATGAACTACATGGTCACATATGAATGGAGATAAAGGGACAAGAAACAGGGGAAATTAACAAAATGACCTAATTTAAGGATCATAGTTTGAAATGGAATATGTTTTATAGTGTGGTATGCAGGTGTTTCCAGTTGGCCAGTGGACATCAGATGTGTACGGCTAGCATCCATTCAATGGCCACAGTGATGGTCCATTGTTAGGCGCCCAGCACAACAGACTCACTCCATCAGGGAACTGCAGCTAGGAGATCACCAGCACAACTGTGAAATCTAAATCAGCTCGGCAGGAGGCCGTTGGCCTGACATCGATGGAGTACTATTCACTAGCGTTGGGGTCTGCTGCATCAGCAGCTGTGTGTCACTATCACAGCATGAAATACTATGTTGACTTGAATGTCGAGTCAACCTGCATATATCTAAATGCGGAGGGTGAAAGATTGTCAACTTAGGGGAGTACATCAGACTACCACCACGGCGGTAGGCCGGTAAGACCGGCAAGATCTACATCAGGCTCTCAAACAATTACAAATTAATAAATGAAAAAAATCTGAACTGAAAACAAATTATTAAAGAAATATAAACACGTAAAATAAAATAAAACAATACAATACATTATAGTTTACACTAAAAACAATATTATATCCAACAATATTTACTGCAGGCATAATTTTTTTACAGTGATATTTAAAACAAGACTTAACACAATATTTTGCCGTCAATATTTCTGTCTGTGATATATATGACATCTTGATATTCTTGACACAATATTTCTGCAACAAGATATTTTTTAACCGACCATGCAGGTTTGCCATTTTTATCATTCCCTTGTTTGGAGTGGTTATTACACCACTGTTCCAGATTACATGACTTAGGTTTCACATCTGTACTTTCATCCATCATGACTCTATCTGTATTTGCCTTACTTGAAAGTGAGTCTGTATTTACAGGGTACATTTTCCCGTTCAAAGTCTGGCATATTTTTAGGATGAATTTGCTTTTGGGTATTGGTAGCAGACTCGCTATCCTCGCCATTTTGCTAATTACTTCTGACCTTCAGAAGACTCTTTAAGACCTGGCTTTTTGAGCAGTACT
Organism: Lissotriton helveticus; assembly: GCF_964261635.1. Classification (NCBI taxonomy): domain Eukaryota; kingdom Metazoa; phylum Chordata; class Amphibia; order Caudata; family Salamandridae; genus Lissotriton; species Lissotriton helveticus. Next base: position 756,513,720 of record NC_136063.1, on the reverse strand, counting down.
AGCATCCCCCCCAGCACCTTGAGAACATAACGGGTATGTAGTGCACTCTACAAATGTTCTGATTGATTTGCCTGCAGGATGCAATTTTTCAGGCTTGAAGATTAAGGATTGTAATAGTTGAATTATTCCTACAAACACCCAGTGTTTTCTTAATCTTTCAATCTTTTTTTACCTCCATCCTTCTATGCATTAATGTCTGAGCTAAACACCTCCTCTGAAGAAGCATTCTCTCCAGAGCTCTGCCACTCACACAAATATTGTTCTCTCCAACATTCATATATCCACACCAAGTAAATGTGAATACATTTTTATCAATATCAGTATTTAGCTCTATTTCAGCTATATTTAGTTCTGTAGAACTGCTTGAGCTTGAGTACTGCACAGTCTTAGAGGGATATTCACAACAAATGGCTAAAACTATCGCTAACCTCAGTTAGCGTTCATTTTCTTATCGCCGTGTACCGCGGCAAACTATCGCTGTGTTAGCAGTGTATTCACAACACGCTGCTAACAGGCAATATTTTCCCCTACAGGGTGAAATGTCCAGCGATAAGATTAGCGGTATGGCGATAAAAATTGTCACGCTAACGTGAAAAATGTGGCGCTGGGCCAATTAGCGTCCAGGAACGGCACGCTAATTAGCATCAGCGTACCTTTTTTCATGTTAGGCGGGAAAAAACACAATAAAACACCTGCTATGCCGGCAAACACAAAAAAGAAACAATTGAGATGAACCATGGAGGAAGCTGGACCCAGCACAGAGGCCAACAACAACCTCGCAAACACCCAGGAGGACCAGCCAAAGATGCAGGGGAAAGACAAGGAGAAGAGGAAGAAGAAGACGTGGTTCAGTCAGCAGGAAAACCAGGTCCTGATTGCAGAGGTGACTGAACACCAACAACAACCTTCTGTCAGCTCCACTGTGTCATTGGCAACCAAAAATCCCATATGGCAGTCCATCGCGGCCAAGGTGAATGCTGTCGGAGAGGTGAGGAGGACAGTGGACAACTTCAAGAAGTGCTGGCATGATGCTAATCAAAGACCAAGCAGAATTTTGCAGCCAACCTGAAAGAAGCAATGCAGACTGGAGATGGGAGTCCAGCGCCACAGGAGGTGCAGGATGCATTGGAGGAACTGGTGTCCCAAGTCATCCACAAGGAGATTGTGTTTGGAGTTTCAGGACAGGATACTGCTAAAAACGACCAACCACAACAGCAACAGGGTGAGTATCAACCAGGGACTTGGGGGACGGGGAGATGGACCCAATGGCACTGATGCACAATTAAATATATTGCAATGCACACCCACAATGACTGCGGATCATGTCCCGTGTCCCCTTGTCCCTGGTGGCATAGGCACATATCACCCTACTCAACCAATACAATGCAAGACACATATTGGTGGGCTCACAGACCTGGCAATGTGCACATAAAAGTCAAACAAATGTAGTCCAAGTATCACATCAGACCACAAAATAAGGGCTATTTGAAAGAACAAAGGCCCACATTGATAGGAGATGCGTCAGGCTGTCAAAATGGCCCCCTTGCCTCATCACCACGCTTATGCATGTGACAGTATGTCAGAGTTGCATGCAAGAATGTGCATGTGCATCAAAGGTGACACAACTGGACATACACAATCTTGCACACAATGTAGACACCTGTGCACAATGCTGCGTGTCTGCTGACATTGGTGGTGGCATGCCCACTCATGCACTTGATCAGCCACACACACATTGCATCCTCATGTTTAGAATAAGAGTGATGCAGCCCTGTGTAGACAATTTGTATATGTGTGCTGTTGAGGCAAGGGGAGCATGTAGACATCCTGCCACTTCTCCAGTAAAATTGTCTGCCTGCTTTTCCATGAGATGCAGTCCTGTGTACACAGTGATGGCTCGAAGTGGGAGCACTGCGGGGCGGTGGTGCGGGCAGTGGAGTGGGTGGGGGAGGGGCAGGATGGGGGTAATGGAGTTGGACACACGACAGGCTGGAGTTAGGTAAGTAAATAAATAATTCTAACTATTTACCATGCGCCTGCTGCATCGCAATCCCAGCGATGCAGCAAGTGAAAGGTAAACAGTTTAATTAATGTATTTACTTACCTAACTCCAGCCCTTCATGTGTCCAACTCCACTACCCCCATCCAACCCCTCCTCGCCCACTCCACCACCCACACCACTTCCCCGCAGCACTCGCACTGCTAACCGTCACTGTGTGTAAACCAAGTGGGAAACCATCTAGTGAGTCTGCATACCAGAAACACATGCAATATCACAACAAACTGATCATGCAGCCTACTGTCTCAAAAGGGCATATGTGTATAATGGCCAAGTCCCCTAGGCAACTTGGGCTCTTACATGCACTACTAAGTATGACATACATAAAAGTAAACTAAAATATTCCAGTTTTGTAGTAGTCTTTCAAAAATATTTACTTGAGCTATTCAACATTTTATGTCAATATGATTCACAAATTATACAGTAACATAGCTGACTTATTTCATACATTATAACAATGATTTCATACCAAAAACAAATTTAAAAAAAACAACGCCTCATGCATTTCGGGACGAATTGTCCCTTCATCAGGGGAAAACCTGTTGATTAAAGGGAAAATAAACCAGTTGCTGTGCAAACAATCGACTATAACATTCTTACAAATTTTAAGATGAGTTGAACGTCTGTCTTAGATGTGTGCATATGATACCATCATACACCATTACACCCAAGTGATGCCCCTTGCGTGACATACATCATGAAGTGTACTTACATCCCGCTGGATGACATAATCGGTAACCATGGGCGAATTTTGCGGATTTGTGGTCTGCAAATTCGCGAAAAAATCCGCGAGTTTGCGCGAAATTCCGCAAACTCGCGGATTCACATAATGTGACCATGACCATGGTGTGTCTGTAACTTTGCCACCGCGTCGACAGGCGCCAAGGTTCCTCGAGTGAGCTGTCCATCATAGTGCGGAAAGGGCGGGAAGTAGTTGCATACCCTATTGTGTGTGGGGCAGGGGCAAACGGGCAGGGCTTTTATGCAAGTTCACATGCCTCTTGTTTATAAAGGGTCAGAGACCGATCAGAGCACCAGATGAGGAGAAAGCAGCCTCCTGTTCACAGGAAGTACAAGGGGATTGCGCTAGAGAAACTCGTGGATGCAAAGACCTCCATCAAGGATTACATCTAATTGTAGGTGGTATATATGGGGAGGAAGCACACCTGCCTAGCCTCGACCGTGCTCACTAGTTGTTTGGGCTGATTATAATGCGTTACTGAATTTGATCTTCAACTCGGGCACCTGCTTTATTTATATCTGTAAGTGCTTCCTGTTGAGGTTTAATTTTTGTGACAGGAGCATCGTGCCAGAATGAATCCTGCTTGCATATTTATCCACAAAGATGCCACCGTGCTGTGCCATACCTCTACTCAACTGGAGTACTTTCTGCTGGCTAATCAGTAAGTGCTACCTTGTTGGGTAAATGTATAGTGCTTTTGCTACACTACAGCTGCGTAAAGCGCCAGAAGAGTTGTCTCCAGTGACCACGTGTGTCTGTAACTTTGCCTCCACGGCGACAGGCGCCCTGGTCCCTCGAGTGAGCTGTCCATGATAGTGAGGAAAGGGCGGGAAGAAGTTGCCTACCCTAGTGTGTGTGGGGCGGGGCCAAACGGGCGGGGTTTCTATGCGAGTTCACATGCCTCTTGTTTATAAAGGGTCAGAGACCGATCAGAGCACCAGATGAGGAGAAAGCAGCCTCCTGTTCACAGCAAGAACACGGGGATTGCGCTAGAGAAACTCCATCAAGGATTACATCTAATTGCAGATGGTCGATATGGGGAGGAAGCACACCTGCCTAGTCTAGACCGTGCTCACTGGTTGTTTGGGCTGATTATAATGCGTGACTGAATTTGAGCTTCAACTCGGGCACCTGCTTTATTTATATCTGTAAGTGCTTCCTTTGAGGTTTAATTTTTGTGACAGGAGCATTGTGTCAGAATGAATCCTGCCTGTATATTTATTCACGAAGATGCCACCGTGTTGATACCTCTACTGCAAAAAAAAAAAGAAAATCTGCCCACGAGTGGATTTGCGCATTTTTCGGCAATTTCGCAAAATTCACGGATCACGAAATTGCCGAAAATCTGGATTGAGTCCAGTTCTTCCTCAGCAGGGCAGAGGGTAGCAGGCAGCAGGGCAGCACAACATAAAATCAGTTCTTCCAGAGCAGCAGTCCAGCAGTGTTGCAGTCCTTATAGCATCATGGCAGTCCTTACTGGCAGTTTGTTCACAGGTCCAGAAGTGTCTGATTTTGTGGGGTCAGAGTTCCAGTACTTCACCCAGCTGTGCCTTTGAAGTGCAAGTGACTTTAAAGAGGGTCTGTGAATAGCACAGAGGTCCTCCTTTCCCAGGCCTAGCTCCAGATTCACTACAGAGGGGTATTCAACCCTTTGTGTGGGGACAGGACACTACCCATTCAGGTGTAAGTGTCAGCTCCTCCCTTCCATCCTGTCCAGGATGGTTCATCAGGATGCAGATGGGCACTCAGCCACACCTACCCTTCCTGTGTGTCTGACTGTCTAGAGGGCTTGCACAAAGTCTAGAGAGAATGCACAAAAGTCCAACTGCCATCCACCCCAGACTTATCTTGGAGACACGCTGCAGGCACACAGAGTTTTAAGAGCAGAGGAATACCATCTTTCCAAAAGTGGTATTTCTAAAATAGTAAAGTAAAATCCATCTTTGCCAGCAAAGAAGATGTATCATTGCAATTCCAATTATATTAAACATGACAGAGTTACTCCTTCCCAATCAGGAATTACTGCTTAAAAGTGTAATAAGGAATATCCAATACTTGACATGTAAGAGGGGTAGGCCGCACAGTAGTGAAAAACAAATGTAGGTGTTTTCCCTACCACAACATGCAAATCTTAAAAGTACATGTCCTATCTATTAGTTATTCAGCACCCTGTGCTATGGGCTACCTATGGCCTACCTCAGGGGTAATTTATATGTAATAATAGGGGAGTTTAAGGGTTGGCAAGGGGGTTTTAATGCCAAATCAAAATGAAAGTGTAAACTGCACACACCGACTCTGCAGCTTCAGGCTGAGACATGTCTAAAGACCTAGTTGTATGGATGGCACAATCAGTGCAACAGACCCTCTAGTAACATTTAATTTACAGGCCCTGGGCACAATTTGTGCACTCTACTGGGGACTTACAGATAAATTAAATATACCAATTGTGTATAAGTTAATGAAACCATGTTTAGGGTAGGAAGCACATGCACTTTGATTTGATTTGATTAGACTTATAAATTTGTAAAGCGTGTATGCCCAAGGGTGTCTTGGCGCTGGAATGGGTAGGACGTTGGAGTTGGCAGGACCTAGTGATGCTCATACGAATCCGAGCAGAATCAATTGGAGAATAGCCATGTTTTTAGTAATCTTCTAAAAGACATGAGCGACGTGCTGCTCTTTATCGAGATTGGCAGGAGGTTCCAAGTTTTCACTGTCCCCAATGGGAAGCTTTTGCCCCCCCCCCCCCCCCCCCCGCCCCCCCACACAGGGAACCTGCTTGAACGTGGGTATTAGTAACAGTTTTGAATGAGATGATCTAAAATGTATGACTGGCATATATCATTTCAAGTGCATCCTCAAATACTGTGTTCCTTTACCCTGTAGGGCTTTATAGGTTAGGCATTGTGATTTGAATTTAATTCTTTAATCCACTAGAAGCCAGTGGAGTGCTCTCAATCTATGGGAGAATGGTGCATATTTGGGGATGATCAGTATTAATCTAACTGCAGCATTCTGCAATTGCTGCAGTTTTAGTAAATACTGGGATTGTATCCCCACATATAGGGCATTGCCATAGTCCAGTTTGGAAAAGGCTAAGGTTGTGACAAGTGTCTTTAATGCATCTGGGGGAATGAAAGGACCAATCTTCCTGATCATCTTTAAAATACCCCATAAGGTGGAGGCAAGCTTGTTAATCTGACAATCAAATGTACATCTGTCATCAAAGATAACACATAGGTTCTTAACCTTAGGGACTGGAATTGGGCATTCACCAAAATTGGCCTGCCACCATCACAGAGACCAAAAGGAAGAGGTGCATCCTAGCAGAAAAACTTCTGTTTTTTCGCCGTTCAATTTAAGGCAGTTGATTTGCATCCAGGTATTTACCTGAGACATGCAGATGTTGAATTGATCGGCTGTCTCCTCCACATTATTTGAAACTGATACCACCACCTGGGTGTCATCCGCATAGGAGACCTCCAAAAAACCACACTGCCTAATCATAGAGGCCAGAGGAGCCACATAATTATTAAAAAGTGTGGGGCTCACAGACGAGCCTTGTGGCACACCACACAGCAGTTTGAAAGATTTGGACGCAGAGCCATCCAGTTCTCCTGAAAATGTTCTATCTGTTAGATAAGATGACAGTAGGTTAAGGCCGATGTCTTGAATCCCCTGCTCCGCCAGTCTGCCAGTTAATATTTCATGGTTAACTGTATCGAAGGTGACCGATAGAACTAACAAAATCAAGGCGGCTTTCCCTCCTTCATCCAGTGTTCTTCTAAGTTCCTCTGCCAACATGACCAGAGCAGTCTCTGTTCCGTGGCCCTCTCTAAAACCATATTGTGAATGGTCCAGAAGGTCTCCTGTGGAGATGAAAGTTGTCAGCTCTGTGTTAAGCAGTTTCTCCAATACCTTGGATGTGAAAGGCATCCTAGAGATCGGATGGTAGCTACTAGGTTCCTTAGGGTCAAAGTTGGGTTTCTTTCACAGAGGCGGGAATGAGGCTACCGTCCACGCCTCAAGAAACCAGCCTGACTGTATTATCTCTGTTAACACTAAACTAAGTTGTGCACTGAATATTTCTGGGAACAAATGGAAAACTTTAAGAGGACAGGGGTCTGTCCGGGCTCCTGACTTGGTTGTCTTCACCACTTGAATGATCTGTTCTACCAAGGGCCAAGAAAAGGAGAAACCAGTGCCGAGTGTGTGAGTATCTGGCCCTGTTCTCTTAGAGGCAGAGTGATTGCTATCTTTGGTTTAATACACTGTCTCAACTTAGTTTATGAAAAACTGTCCTACAGTGTTACAAAATTCCTGGCTACTGGCCGCCCAAAATTTCGCTGGAAGATTGGCTAGTTTTTTTACTGTAGCAAACAGCTCCCTGCTGTAATTCTTAGCCTCCAAGATTTTCGTTGTCAAATATTTGCTTTTTTCCTCAATTACCAGTTTCTTGTATTCTGACAGTGTTTGTACACATTCGATTTTTCTCGCCTGACCGTAATTTACTCTCCACTTTCTTTCAGACCTCCTGCATGCTTGTTTTTGTGCTCTAAGTTTGTCCAAGTACCAAGGTTCAGGGGGCTTTTTCCTTCTGGAAATACAACTCTTTTTGGGAGCTACAGCATCTACTGCTGTTTTAACCCAAGTGGTTAATCTGTGAACCACTGCATTGGTATCCGATACGAGGTTCGGTTTAGTTTTGAGTAATACAGCCTGTAAATCAGGAGTATTCATTTTAGCTCAATCTTGATGGGTGACCAAGAAAGGTGTGTTTATTGATGTTGATTGTTGCTAATTTGCCCTTATAGTGAGCATTATAGCTCTATGGTCCCACCAAGGGATGGGTATAACCCCAAAATTTTGTGCATAGGATTAGAGGTAAAGATTCCATCCAGGGTATGTCTAGTGACATCTGTCTCTTGCTTAACTATCTATCCCAGTGAGAAACCTCCCATTGCTTCAATAAGTGTGGTAGTGTTGTGGTCTGCCGCATTTTCTAGGTGATAAATAAAATCTCCTAATATTGGGAAATCAGAACAGTTTATACTGGATTCCAAGAAGGGACTGATTCTGTCCTTAAGAGGGGTCCGTGCCTTCGGAGGCTGATATATAAGAAGTCCTTTTACAATGTAGTTGTTATTAAGTAATATCTGAAAGGATGGCATTTCACAATCAGGAGAGCTGCCAGTTGAGGAGCCTACCACTAACTTCTCTTCTCTAGAAATGATAGCTAGCCCCCCACCCTGCTTGAATTTTCTATCAGCTCTGGTGATAGTAAATCCTGCGGGGAGTGCTAGTGTCAGCTCTGGGTTTGAGGCTGCATCTGCCCATGTCTCTGTTATGAAAGCCAGATCGAGCTTTTGAGTTTCTATCTTTTCTGCAATTTCCGTATTATGTTTTACTAACAAGCGTGCGTTAATTAACATAGCTTTAATGACCTTAGTGGTAGACGTGTGTGCTGGTTTTTGCTGTAGTGTTAACGTCTTAACTTTCATAAAATTGAGCTGCAACATACAGTGCTCGCACTTCTTGGGCTCCTTTAGGAGATCAAGTACCGGACAACCGGATGTTTTACGCCTTGTGTTTAAATTCAATAACTCTTCTCTTAAATATGTCACATTTCTCCGTTCTCTGGGAAAAAGGGGTTCTGGCGCTTGGCGGGGCCAGGCGCGACAGGCGCAGATGGGCTTGCCTTAGGCTCACCTTCGGTGCACCCGCTCTGCGCGTCCACTCCGCGTGTGGTCTATCATCGGGTTAAGTAGGGGTTTCCGCGGGAAGACTGGCCCACTAACCGCTACCTGCCCGGAAGTGCCCAATATTCCCCTAAATGTCAAGCCTTGTAACGCCCTCCGCTCAACGGCACTTGACGCGTCTGACCGAGGCATAGAATGAAGAGATCGGGAGTCAGGCACCCGGTCACCCAAATAAAGTGCAGCAATGAGTGCAGTGCTGGTTAAGCGTGAAATGTGCAAATAAAAACAAGTAAAAATAGTTAAGGAACTGTATCATAAAAAAGTAGCAGCAATAGTTTCAATCTTAAAATATTTTCACTTTTTAAAATATTTTTGAAAGCATCTGACTATGGTTTGCAGTGGTAAAGTGCTCAGAGTCCTAAAGCCAACAAAAACAAGGTCAGAAAAAGAGGAAGAATGCAAAAGGTTTGCGGTGATTCTTCAGAGACTGACAATTTCCAGCACTTGGGCTGTTGCAAAAGAGTGAAGAAGAAAGCTGGAGACTAACGACTATGGGTCAATTCACAAAAGCCCAGCAGTACTCTATTGCATTCTCTTCCATGTCTTTGTGAAGCAGCCCAGGGACATCAAACTCCCAATTGGTGAAAGTGGTTAAAGGACACGTTATTTTTATTTATACTAATTGGATATGAATATTCCTGAATGTTCTAATTTTTTCACATTTTCTATATTTTCGGGCCGTTTTACACAGTATGTACGAGTAAGTAAAAGGGTACACAAGAAGTGCTACTGTACATATTAAAAAAACCTTTATGACTAGACTCCAGGTTATCTTTTATCAGTGATGTAACAAAAATGCCAAGGGTCCAGATGCAAGCAAGAAAAATAAGCCCCTAGACAGCTGTCTGGATAATAAGATGCATTAATTAAATAATGTTAAGTTTGACCTTTTAGGTCTCTGAGCCCCTAGTGCCACTGCACCTGCTTCACCACTCATAACTACACTATGGGTACATTTACTCTTTTATGACTGAGAAAAGAAATACAGTGTTAGATAAATATATGGAAGGAAGAAAGGGTTTACTTCAGGGGACAGAAAAAACAAATATTTCAATGTCGTAACCTAGAAATGTTTGATATATGCTTGGAAGTATTGCAGCACTCCAGTGTGACAACACGAATGCAGCAGCCATAATACTAATCAGCGCACATTATTTTAATAGAGCTCATTAGTCTACCCACGTATGAAGATTATAAATCCATTGCATCTGCGTCAAAAAAGGGAGCTACTGGCATATAATTTGAATTAATTAAATTATCATTCACTCTTGCTTTAAATTCAGGCGCTGTTGCAACACAGGGAATTTTAGATTAATAATTTTCCATCTTGAGAAGCAGTTTACTAATTTGTTGATTATAAATTGTACATTAGCCTATTATTATTGTAGCTGCATAATTGACATTCTATTGGCTGTCTTACCGTTTGTTCACAATTCAGAAAAACAGTACATTTTATGTGTACCAGTTCCTGCCAATTTGAAACACAAAGCAATGTTAATCAAATTTGAGAAGAGAGAAAAGTGTTATATATGCCTATTAAAAAAATAAATATATATATATATATATATATATATATATTCTCACCAGCCATACTTCACAATTCAAAGAAGGCGCTGACTCCGTGAATCTGAATCCAAATGTTTATTCTTAAGATCAGTTGCTGCTTAGACGCGTTTCGGCATTACCGCCTTGTTCACTACTATATATTTATATATATATATATATATATATATATATATATTGTCAACACGTTGCCTCGGATTCCCGTGAACAAGGCTCATGCTGAAACGCGTAGGGAAGTGCTTTTTGGTCCGTGCATTCAGAAAATAAAAGGATTTTGCCAAATGTTTGTGTGCGAACTCGCCTCCTAGGGCTTCGTGGGAGGCAACGTGTTGACAATATATATATATATTACCTACTGGCGGTCGCCAGTAGGTATATATAGTTAGGATTTTTTCTCTATGGGTTTTTTGAAAATTCTATGTCTAATAACTTTGGCGTTTGTGGACGGAATCGGCTGAAATTTTCAGGAAAATGGCACATTTTGTTTCTGAGCAGCCCTTGAAAATTTGGGGGGGGTTCGTCCAGTGGGGGCCGAGAAAAAAGGGGGGTCCCAAAACGTGTTTTTAACATTGAGTTTTCCATAGGGCGGTTGGCCTCACTTTTAGCCCGAACGGCTGAATGGATTTGCACGAAACTTGGCAAAATTGTAGGGACTGGTAGCCCGATGTGCCTTTTGTAGGTCTCAATATATGTGCTCCAGTGGATTTTGAGAAATTAACGTTTAAAAAAAGATATATATCTGTAACAGCGGACCGGTTAGCGCTCTGGTTCGCGGACTTTTCGCGCAACGGAGCTTTGTGAAGCGAAGCTGATTGGTTCTCCGGCGTCTGTCAACATTCCAAACAGTCCGTAGCGGCCGCCATCTTGTCTCTCGGTAGGATCGAGAGACAAGAGGAGGTCAAAACAAAGGGGGAAATAACTATAAGGGGGCATAGTAGATCCTCGCTGACCCCCTAGGTTTGATGTGGAGGTTTTAAAAGGGCCCCGCGGGGCAAAAAAAAATAATAATAATAATAATCGAACGGCTGAATGGATTTGCACGAAACTTGGCAAAATTGTAGGGACTGGTAGCCCGATGTGCCTTTGCTAGGTCTCAATATATGTGCTTCAGTGGATTTTGAGAAATTAACGTTCAAAAAAAGATATATATCTGTAACAGCGCACCGCTTCGCGTACTTTTCGCGTTACGGAGCTTTGCGAAGCGAAGCTGATTGGCTCTCCGGTGTCTGTAAACATTCCAAACAGTACGTAGCGGCCGCCATCTTGTCTCTCGGTAGGATCGAGAGACAAGAGGAGGCCAAAGCGAAGGGGCAAATGACCATAAGGGGGCATAGTAGATCCTCGCTGACCCCCTAGGTTTGATGTGGAGGTTTTAAAAGGGCCCCGCGGGGCAAAAAAAAAAATAATAATAATAATCGAACGGCTGATGACCATAAGGGGGCATAGTAGATCCTCGCTGACCCCCTAGGTTTGATGTGGAGGTTTTAAAAGGGCCCCGCGGGGCAAAAAAAATAATAATAATAATAATCGAACGGCTGAATGGATTTGCACGAAACTTGGTAAAATATTAGGGACTGGTAGCCCGATGTGCCTTTGCTATGTCTCAATATATGTGCTTCAGTGCATTTTGAGAAATTAACGTTCAAAAACAAGATATATATCTGTAACAGCGCTCCGCTTCGCGGAGATAAAATTATATGTGTATTACCTAGCTGTTGCTAACACCAGTTAGCGACGGCTAGTAGGAGATAGCGACCATCTTGGGTCCCACTTTGCATGTGAGTGATATTTATCACTAATGACATGCAAAGTGGGCATGCCAAGATGTTAGCGACTGGAAACAGTCGCTAACATCGCTATCTCCTATTATCAACTTTTGGAAATATTCGAGATAAGCGCGAATATCTCCAAAAAGTAACAGCTGCCCTGAGCAGTTCTTAGCCATGTTATCCAATGGGAGGTGGATAACATGGCTAAGAGCATTAGCTCGGTAATGCATGAATATCGCGGAGTTTTCAGCGACATTAATGCATTGCGCTCGTTTTTTATCGTATTTGCGATAAACCTTGATAATAGCAAGGTTTATCTGCGATAATTTCTGACGGTAAAAAAATCGTTGCTAAGCATCGTTAGGGATAAATATCGCTTAACCTTGGTAATATGCCCCAACGTCTGTTAACGTTCGATTCGAAGGAAATCAGGAATTGTTGAAAAACATTGTGTGCGCCATCTTGTCTTTTTTCAAATGCCACACTTTTGTCGTGCACGGCAGCCATTTTAGATGCCTTGACCAGATCCACTCTGTGAACGCTGTCGATCCTTAGCATGGCTCCCCACCCTCGCAAGCATCTCCCCCAGGCAGTGGTCACCCCCGCTCTCTGTTTTATGCATGGGTAATAAACCTCCCCCCATCTGCGCTGTTCTTCCCTGAGAATCACACCCTGTGCCCGCCCGACACCTCCCTTTCGCCCTATTCACTACCGCACCCTCTGACACTCCTTTTCCTCTGTGTCCGATTGTCCAGGCCGGTCCTAGGCTATCAGCTAGCCCTGCAGATGTAGTTTATGGCCACAGCTGTAAAGAATCACCCGTCTTCAAAGGAGTTATAGTAGATCAAGGCCCACACTCGATGAGATCCGTCACAGCAGAAGCGTTGCTATTATCTGAAAACCATTCTGTATTGTGATTGGGGAGGGGACCGAGCGTGAAGCGGAAGATTCCAGGGATGACTCTTTGTACATCAAAGTTTTTACAATTATGTGTCACATTAAAAATATATAGCACTCCGACAAAGTAGTAAGATTATAAAACTTTAATAATTTATAAATATATACAAGAAAACAAAAATAGTAATAACATATAAACATTTTTAGAGAAAAACAACGAAGTAGCGGTCGGCTGTGCGAATAGTCCCAACGCAGCACAACGTCCAGATTTCCGGCGTGGGGCGTCGCGGGGGGTGGGTGATCAGTAGCAAACTGTTGTGCGAATAGTTCCAAGGCAGCAGAACGCGCCGAAATCTAGATGACACAAAAGTGATGTCTAGTAAGTTGCCACCCAGCAAATAACGGCGTGGGGCGTCGCGGGGGGTGGGTCATCAGTAGCAAACTGTTGTGCGAATAGTTCCAAGGCAGCAGAACGATGGCACCAAGGTGATGTCCAGTAAGTTGCCGCACTGGTTTTGGTATCCTACAATGCTGCTCCGAATAACGGCGTGGGGCGCCCCGGGGGAGGCGGCGTGAACGGGCCTCTCCAGGTGGAGTCTTGTCTGTTGTAGTGGGGCGCCCCTTTACCGTTTCAGTTGCCATTCCGTCCGCTTTTGGTCCACTGTGTCAAAATCCGCCATTCAGCTGAGTTGCGCCCACTCTTGCGGTGCAGCGATAGGCGGCTGTCACAGGACTCTCAAAATGGCGGCAGGCTGTTTCCTTTTTGGGCCTGGTCCACTGAAATGGCCCTGGGACACCTTGGAAATCGGACGCTTGTCTGCTAGGTCTTGGACCCCATTCTCGAAAGCGTCCCCTCCGCCTTGAGAATTCATCAAAAGTTTTGGGGGCCCCGACTCCTGCAGGCTTCTGGTGGGGAGCGGCTGCCATGATTGCTCGCGGAATGACCACGACGGAGCTACGAGATGGTGGTGCTCTCATGGTGACGCCAGCTTCAGTCTGAAACATCCAGAAACAAGGTGGGGCTTTCATCGTTTGGGGGAAAAAAAAAGTTTTCATCCAATGAAAAGTGTTGTTTTTAGGTCATATGATCAAGCCTTCCATCATTAGGAAACCAAAAGTAAAATGAACCAATGAAAAGTTTTATAAACAAGTCACATGACCTGTTATGCGGCATAGGGTATAAAATGCGGAGAAAATACGTTGGCACGTGAGGCGGCGTCAGTAGCGGACCGATGTGCGAATAGGCCGAAGGCAATACAACGCGCCAAGATCCGGATGGCATCGAGGTGGTGTCATAGTTGAGAGTTCTGAGCAGCGGTTGTAACACTGTCTGAAGCTTATTTGCAGCTGCTGCAGCTTCACTACGCGCCAAGATCCGGATGGCACCGAGGTGGTGTGTAGGAAGTTGCCGCACTGGTGTGGCCATCCTACATTGCTGAAAGTCAGCGTGGGGCGCCCCGTTGGCCTGTGAGTTTGCGTCAGTAGCGGATCGATGTGCGAATAGGCCGAAGGCAGCACAACGCGCCAAGATCCGGATGGCACCGAGGTGGTGTCTAGTAAGTTGTCGCACTTCTGTGGCCATCCTACAATGTTGAAAGTCGGCGTGGGGCGCCCCGTTGGCCTGTGAGATGGTGTCAGTAGCGGACTGATGTGTGAATGGGGCCAAAGGCAGCGCAACAATATTTTCTACTATATTTCCGTTGTAGAAGAGACCACAAGGCGCTGAGATGCCAAGATCCGGATGGCACCGAGGTGGTGTCTTGCAAGTTGTGGTACTGGTGTGGCCATCCTACAATGCTGAAAGTCGGCGTGGGGCGCCCCGTTGGCCTGTGAGATGGCGTCAGTAGCGGACCGATGTGCGAATAGGCCGAAGGCAGCACAACAATATTTTCTGACTGACACCACAAGGCGCTGAGATGCCAAGATCCGGATGGCACCGAGGTGATGTCTAAGTTGCGGACTGATGTGCGAATGGGGCCAAAGGCAGCGTAACAATATTTTTTGTATGGAAGATACCACTAGGCGTTGAGATGCCAAGATTCGGATGGCACTGAGGTGATGTCTAGCAAGTTGGTGTGGTCATCCTACAATGCTGAAACTCGGCGTGGGTCACCCCATTAGCCTGTGAGATGGCGTCAGTAGCGGACCGATGTGCGAATAGGCCGAAGGCAGCACAACGCGCCAAGATCCGGATGTCACCGTGGTGGTTTCATAGTTGAGAGGCACTTCATCTGCAGTGGGGCGCCGAGATCCGGATGGCACCGAGGTGATGTCTAGCAAGTTGCTGTACTGGTGTGGTCATCCTACAATGCTGAAACTCGGCGTGGGTCGCCCCATTAGCCTGTGAGATGGCGTCAGTAGCGGACCGATGTGCGAATAGGCCGAAGGCAGCACAACGCGCCAAGATCCGGATGTCACCGTGGTGGTTTCATAGTTGAGAGGCACTTCATCTGCAGTGGGGCGCCGAGATCCGGATGGCACCGAGGTGATGTCTAGCAAGTTGCTGTACTGGTGTGGTCATCCTACAATGCTGAAACTCGGCGTGGGTCGCCCCATTAGCCTGTGAGATGGCGTCAGTAGCGGACCGATGTGCGAATAGGCCGAAGGCAGCACAACGCGCCAAGATCCGGATGTCACCGTGGTGGTTTCATAGTTGAGAGGCACTTCATCTGCAGTGGGGCGCCGAGATCCGGATGGCACCGAGGTGATGTCTAGCAAGTTGCTGTACTGGTGTGGTCATCCTACAATGGTGAAACTCGGCGTGGGTCGCCCCATTAGCCTGTGAGATGGCGTCAGTAGCGGACCGATGTGCGAATAGGCCGAAGGCAGCACAACGCGCCAAGATCCGGATGTCACCGTGGTGGTTTCATAGTTGAGAGGCACTTCATCTGCAGTGGGGCGCCGAGATCCGGATGGCACCGAGGTGATGTCTAGCAAGTTGCTGTACTTGTGTGGTCATCCTACAATGCTGAAACTCGGCGTGGGTCGCCCCATTAGCCTGTGAGATAGCAGTTCTTTGGATTTGGGCCTGGCTCGTCTGCTGTAGTGGGGCGCCCCTTTACCGTTTCAGTTGCCATTCAGCTGAGTTTCGGCTGCTCTTGATGCTACAGCGACAGGCGGCTGCAACAGGACTCTCAAAATGGCGGCCTGTTCTTTGGATTTGGGCCTGGTCCACTAAAATGGCCCTGGGACACCTTAGAACTCGGACGCTCGATTTTTTTTTCCTTTCCTGTACATGCAAAAAAAGGTAAATGCCCGGTACGTTACACGCTTCATCTGCCACGATGAACTCTCTAGAGGAACCGAAAAAAAATATAGTTGTGGTAACTATACCATGCATCGTCATATGGAGAGGTGGCACCAATTAATTATAGTGCTGCATAAAAGAGAGATTTGGAGGAGAACCCCTGACCTGCTAGTACATTCATCAAAGAAGTGGCACTGAGAGCTTCAGAGGCAAGGGAAACGGTCCCAAATATTTAGAAGAACTTTGGAAAGATTAAAATGACATGTTTAGATTGTGGCAAATTTATTTCATGTGGACATCTGAGTGTTACTCTAATAAATACAGCATATGAACATCATCATAGTCGATGGTTGGTAGAGACATTTTGACTATATCCTGGACCTGCCCGTCCTCGCCCAAAATGGCGCCAGAATAAATGGGACTCGTAACTCCTTGTTGTGTACTGGTTGCAGAACCTTGAAATCACGAGATACGTATGCAGTTTTGTAGCACATGGCGGGCGGGGACGAGAATTGATTGAATATTTCGACATCCCTATTGATATTAAGTTCTGATGTGTTATTGATTACTGTACTGTTGAAAGTTCGAATTAACGTCACCCATGGTACTTGCCCGCTAATGTATATCTAGATAATTTTATTGTAACTGGCCCTGTCGTATTTTAATTATAAAATGTACGTCCACCGATTCCGTAACTGTTAGACACCTTAGTTCTTGCAACCTAATGGCACGCCCTTTACGTTCCTCTACAGTGTAAATGTCTATTTATCATATACGATTACAGTTTGCTCCGTGGCCGGCCCACGTGGTTATAGGCTCGTATTTGTATAATGAAATTTTCACAATAAAGGTTTTTAAAAGAAAACATGGTAGTAGTATATACATTGGTAAAGTTTTTAATAATAGTCACTGTTTTAGAATCATTAAAAGGCAAGTGAAATAAAGCAGACCAATTACATGAAGGGTAAAAGGTATAATACGAAGGAACGCAGTAAAGATAAATGGTCAAGGGCTGTTGTGTTTTCTATTCCTGCAACATAAAGTGATCGATAAGAATCTCATATTCAGGCGTATCGGCGACTAAGACAGCAGGTCGACCCTCTTTTGCTCAACGGCTCCGTCATGGGACGAAGAAACGCTCTTTTTCTCGAAAAAAGAATATATTTTACTTGCAGGACAGTTGTAAAATTTCCGGGAAAGTACATTAGCCTGGAACATTATAACATATATTTAAGAAAAAATAATTTTCGGAAGTAATGAAAAGCGTAATTTTTAGGTCATATGACCAAGCCTTTCATCATTACAATAAGAAAAGTAAAATGAACCAATGAAAAGTTTTATTAACAAGTCACATGACTTGTTATGCTTACGTTACGCGCTGCGCGCCCCGGATGACTTCCGGATGCGCTAACGCGGCGCGTCATATGACGCATTACGCGACAACGCAGGTACAGAATATAGTCAAAATGTCTCCACCAACCAGCGGTCGGAACACAACCCCTTTCAGCAGGCTAAATAGTTCTGTTAAATGACAACAGAAGGGACAGGCAACAAGAACCATCAGTCAAAGAGGGGAGGGCTAGTTCTTCTCTACCGGGTTACATTGGGGCGCTACCGGAACTGATCGAATTGGTAGTCTACAGTGTTTCTGGATGTTTCAGACTGAAGCTGGGGTTAGCATGAGAGCAGCACCATTTCGTAGCTCCGTCGTGGTCATTCCGCAACCAATCATGGCAGCCGTTCTTTATCGTTATTTTGGGCGGGGTGGGTGGCGGAGCAGAGCTGTTTTGCAGCCATCATTGTGTGGAGTTCAGTTCATCTCACTAGTTTTGTATTTGTCATGAGGGGTTGTTCCTAATGTTTCTATTTTAGCGAGGTCAAAAAGAGATCCCATTAGTGGCCTACTGATTTTGCTCGATTCCTTTTCTTTTTTTTTACACGATTTTTCGTTATCTGCAAAGACTAAACAGAGTATTGCGACTCTGTGTTTGTTTGTAAATAGAGAATGAACCAAAGAGAACTAATTCTAAAACAGTAAATACTTGGATAACAATGAATCAAATGGAGAGAGAAGCAGGCACGACGGATTACAATGGGGGCAAAGACCTGCGTTAACTACCTTTCACTATCTGCAAAGAGAGAGTACTCCTAATAGAAATGAGGGGGGGGGGCACCATTCAAAGCAGATCAGTGTGCATAAACACGAAAATGTTTTCACTTACCACGTACTTGACATTCGACAGCTTATGATATTTGCTATTAAAAAACCATTGAAATTCACTGAAAAAACCATAGGTTATAGACCATATATAGTTAGGAATTAGCATTTACAAAACCTTGAAAATTCACTGAAAAAACCATAGGTTATAGACCATATATAGTTAGGAATTAGCATTTAAAAAACCTTATTTTACTCACACAAAACCATTGAAATTCCATATATAGTTAGTTGCACTAACTATATATCGCGCACCTGCAATCCACTGCTGATGATGTCACATATTACATCATTCATGACATGGTCAGTGACATCACTGATGACATCACTGATGACATCTCAAATGACATCACTGATGACATCACTGATGACAACATCCAGTGACTGTATGTTTCTGTAAAGTTAAAATGTGTCTTACATATTGAAGAATGAGTGGAAGTATAAGTGTCTGGACAAAGGATTTAGTAGGTGCATGACTGAATGCATGAGTGAGTGATTAAATGTGTCTCACTGAGTGCATGGGTTAGTGACTAAAGTGTCTTAATTTGTGCATCATTATGTCTGTTGTTCTGTAAACTGCTGCATGTTTTGATCAGTAGCTATATGATTAACTATATGGGTTACTGATTGATTGTCCAAGTATTTGTATGGGAGACTGAGTGTGTGTGTGGCTGGCTGGGAGGTGTGTGACTCTGTGCAGATCAATGTGTACTTGTATCAATGATTGTATAACAAGGTAAGTATGTGTTAGTATATGTTTGAAAATGTAAGGTGCTCTATGTTTAACTGTATAGACAAGAAAATGGAAGTGTCATTGATTCTTTACAGGACTGACTAGGTGTGTGAGTAACTCCATGGATGAGTGGCAGACTGTGAGTGTCTGTATAGGTGTATGAGTGCATATGATAGTGTTGTAAAGATGAGTGATTGTATGTATGAATGATAGTATGGGTGAATGAGTGAAGGTGTGTGTAGACGTAGGAATCAGTGAGTGCGTATGTAGTAACTAGTATTGGTGTGTCAATGGTTTCAAAAATTATATTCTGTATTTAACACTGGGTGAAACAGAGGTTATATTAAAATGTGAGGAGATGCATTGTATTGTCACATGAATGATATCATCAGTGATGTGGTCATTGATGTCAAATGAGATGTCATCAGTGATGTCATCAGTGATGTCATTTGAGATGTCATCAGTGATGTCATCAGTGATGTCACTGACCATGTCATGAATGATGTAATATGTGACATCATCAGCAGTGGATTGCAGGTGCGCGATATATAGTTAGTGCAACTAACTATATATGGAATTTCAATGGTTTTGTGTGAGTAAAATAAGGTTTTTTAAATGCTAATTCCTAACTATATATGGTCTATAACCTATGGTTTTTTCAGTGAATATATATATATATATATATATATATATATATATATATATAAATATATATATTACCTACTGGCGATAGCAAGTAGGTATATATAGTTAGGACCTAACTACCATAGGAAATCCGCAACATTCTATTGGGAATAACTTTGGCGCCGGTGGAGGAATTTGCGTGTAATTTTCCAAAATTTAGGCCAGCTCCGCTTCGCTTCTTCCCTGGAAGTTTCGGGGGGATTCGTGAAGTGGGGGCAGAGAAAAAAGGGGGGTCCCAAAACGTGTTTCCCCCATGTTAATTTCCATAGGACGAATTGACAAGGCTACAGCCCGAACCGCTGAACGGAATTTCACCAAACTTTGCAAAATTGTAGGGACTGGTACGCAGAAGTGCCTTTTGTATATTTGGTGAAAATTGCTCCAGTGGTTTTTACGAAAATTAACTTTAAAAAAATATATATATCTATAGGCGCGCTCCGAGCGCTTACCCGTACGCATACAGTACGCTTACGTACGTGTACGGTACGCGTACGTGCGCGTACCTCTCCGTGCGCGAGCTGCATGCTGATTGGCTTCCACTGTCTGTCAACACTCCAAAACAGAAATTGTGGGCAGCCATCTTTTGCCTCGGTAGAGTGAGGTACAGGAAAGCAGAAAAACAAACATGTAGAACTCAAAAAGGGGGCAGGGTAGAAGCACCCTGACCCCCTAGGCCTGCTCAGGGGGTCCCACAAGGACCCCCAAGGCAAAAAAAAATTAAAAAATTTAAAAGTCACGGGGTACGCGTACTGTACGCGCACGGTACGCGTACCCCCTGAGCAGGCCTAGAGGGTCAGGGTGCTTCTACCCTGCCCCCTTTGCGAGTTTTCCACCTTTGTTTCACTGCTTTCTTGTGCCTTGGTTCTACCGAGGCACAAGATGGCTGCCAACACTTCCTGTTTTGGAGTGTTGACAGACAGTGGCAGCCAATTAGCATGCCTTCCCGAGAAAGCTGCATGCTCATTGGCTGTCAACACTTCTAACCAGGAAGTGTTGGCATCCATCTTGTGCTAGTGTTGACAGACAGTGGCAGCCAATCAGCATGCCTTCCCGAGAAAGCTGCATGCTCATTGGCTGTCAACATTTCTAACCAGGAAGTGTTGGCATCCATCTTGTGCTCAGTAGACTGAGGCACAAGAAAGCAGAAAAACAAACGTGTAGAACACAAAAAGGGGGCAGGGTAGAAACACCCTGACCCCCTAGGGCTGCTCAGGTGGTCCCACTAGGATATTAATATATTTAAACGTTATCCGCTGATAGAATTAGCATTTAAAAAACCTTGCAAATTCACTGAAAAAAACATAGGTTTAAGGCCTTATATAGTTAGGAATTAGCATTTAAAAAACCTTTGAAATTCACTTAAAAAACCATAGGTTTCAGGCCTAATATAGTTAGGAATTAGCATTTAAAAAACCTTGCAAATTCACTGAAAAGACCATAGGTTTCAGGCCTTAAATAGTTAGAATTTAGCATTTAGAAAACCTTGCAAATTCACTGAAAAAAACCATAGGTTTCAGGCCTTATATAGTTAGGAATTAGCATTTAAAAAACCTTTGAAATTCACTCAAGGAACTATAAGTTTTAGGGGTGTTATAGTTAGCTGGACATTTCACTCATACAAAACCATTGAAATTGCTCCTATATAGTTAGTTGTACTAACTATATTTCGCGCACCCGCAATCCACTGCTGATGATGTCACATATTACAACATTCATGACATGGTCAGTGACATCACTGATGACATCTTAAATGACATCACTGATACCACTCGCAACAAAACGATAGAAATTGGGCAGTAATAGTTACCTGAACTAACTATAACTTATGCCCCACAATGCACTGCTTACAACCTCACAGATTTCATCATTCATAACATAGTCAGTGAAATCACATATGACATCACTGATGACATAATTGATGACATTAGCCATAGAACAGTTCACACACAAACTCTCTCCCCATACAAATTCTGGTATACCCACTCACACAGATGCACAAACAGTCACATACCCATTCAGAGACCCATAACACTACTCACACACTCAGCCACTCCTCCATAGAGGCAATCACACACCCACCCACTATTATATCCCATTAACCTTTGTTTTTTTCAGTGAATTTCTAAGGTTTTTAATGCTATTTCCTAACTTTAACATCCTGTAACATTTGGGTTTTTAAGTGAAATTTTATATTTTGTCAACTAGTAGGAGTGTTTTATGAGTGGTTGAGAAAGGGGGCAGGGCTTCTGTCTAGCTCTCAGGAATTATGCTATGTCAGACTAACTGGTGGTGACAGGAGGGTTTCTTGGTCTCTACAATACTGTAATCCCCCTACTCCACCCGACACTCGACTCCAACAAATTCAGCTTACAATACTCTACTCCACCCTCCACTCTAGGACACTCCACATTACTAACTTTAGGCCATGCTAAACAGCAGACTCACTGGGGTACAACTATCAAAAACACATTCCCAATTTCAATATCTCTTGTATAAGCGAGACCTATTGGCCTTGCCAATGCTTGTTCTAAATTGGTGTGGGATCCTTGACGATCTGTTACCTATTTCTCAGCCACAGCCCTGTAGATGTAGGACTGCCAGGATGCCTTAAAGCTATCGCAGCAGTAGATGTCAGCATCGAACAGTGTAACAATGAAATTATGGGCTATGCTCTTATAATGATGGTCCCCTATTCTGTAGAGATACTTCTTACACATACTAAGACCCAACATTTTGCCAGTATCCAATTAACAGCATATGAACAAAGTATACTGGTGGCTGATATCATAACGTTGAGACGTTGCTGTATTTTGTACCCTGCTACGTTGTTGCCATTGCCTAAAACTGAGGCCGAGAGAAGGGAGGATGAGCACTATCATGATGTGACTCAACTATGCAACCAGCCAAGACCTGATATGAAATATGAACCCCTTGCAGGGCCTACATATGTATTGTATGTGGATGGCTCCTGCTTGAGAGAAGTTTGGGGAAATTTGAGAGTTGCTTATGCTGTTTGCACCTTAGCAGGTATAGTGGAAGCCTCCTAGCTCAGTGATGTAACTTCTGCCAAAGTGGCTGAAGTGGTCACTCTTACTAGAGCTTGCTGTGTCTCAGACCTATTGAAAAGTACCAATATCAATGACAGTCAGTATGGCTTTGGTGTCATTCATATTTAGGACAGCTGTGATCACAATGAGGGTTTATGATATCCTCTAGGTCTCCCATTAGAAACAGCAATTATGTGCAAAAAATTATTGGAGGCTCTGCAGATGTCTCTGGAAATTGCTGTAGTTAAGAGTGCAAAACACACAAGGTGATGGACGGAATGTTGCACAGTGGCAAAACATTCACCCTCAGTCACAGATCTGGGTTTAACCCATCGTTATTTTGCTCACCACGCCACCCCAGTTCAGACATGGCCATATGCAAATCAGCCATGACCCTGTGCCTCATGGGAACAGGCCAGCCCGAATTGCCAAGCCATGTCCTCCCTGGACCGGAATCAAGTATCCCAGGACCGGTTTCTGGCTATCTGCCGTCATCAGCCAGGATAGCTTGACTCCAGTGGCGTAGTGAGCACGAGACCCACATCTGGGCATACCCTTCCCACATAGGGCGAACAGCAAAACACACAAGATGATGGACGAAATGTTGCAAAGTGGCAAAACATTCACCCCAGTCACGGATCTGGGTTATGAGTACACTGTAGGTGTACTTAAACAGGGCTGGAGGAGAGTGAGGTCCTGCTATGTGGAATAAAACATTTCGCCCACCTCTAGTATTTTGTCAACAGTCAACCTAACCTAATTACATACAAACATGGTGATCAATGGACAGTAAATATTTTAAGGTTGCTGATCCTAATCATTATAACAGAACTGTAACTGAACGTATTTATTAATTGAACCTTGATAAACATTGTTTTCTATTAAAGCCTTAAGGTTTCCTAGGGCCAAGGTTCTGCTAGGCTTGCAATTTTAGAAGAAAATGGAGTAATGATAGGGATGACTCAAGAAGACACCTGTAGTTGTGTAACAACAAACAAAATGTTGCCATTTTGCACAAGTCGATAAACTGCAGTAATCATTAACTTTGAATGTATTTATCAATTTATTGCATGAATACGCTATAATAATAAAGTCCAAAGATTGCTATGTGTGTAATCATTTACCTGCTTGTGAACCTGAGTGCATGACCTATCTTCAGATTCCCCCCACATATGGTATTTCCTGTAGCATAATCATTCATTTACGTTACCTTCAAGGGTAATAGAAATGTTATTGTTCACATTATAATATGGTTCTTCAAGAGGTGCCTCTGTGCAAACATTTAAATCTTCTTTATAATGCAAGAGACATGGACAATTCATGACACTTTGGGGTCCATTATGCTGATGGGCGGATTGCCTCCGACAGGGTGGCGGTGGCCACCGCCACCCTGGCGGAGGCAATCTGCCCGACAAGCACTCTCGTTTTCCCCTCCGCCCGATTAGGATGGCGGAGGGGACAGCGGCGGACGGAAAGACCGTCCGCCGCTTTACCGCCGCGGTCACCGTGCGACCGCGGCGGTAATGGATTAATATGGTGGCGGTGTCCAATGGACACCGCCAGCCATATTACAATGGCACGAAGTAGAGGCCTTTCCGCGGCGGCAATGCCGCCACGGAAAGGCAGTACGAAAAGGTCGGTCTGAGTTTCAATTATATCATACAATTCTGGACATTAAGAAATGAACACACGATCACCATTAAATTTGAAACAGGTCAGAAAAAATAAATTATCTTATTCATTTCATTCGTTTTGGCATTTTATTCATGCAAGGTCAAGTTGCGATCCAATTGCAGCCAAACTTATGAGTTAGCGAGTTAAAGTATATACATGTAATTGTAACGTCATTACATTCGGTATTCGGAATAGGTGCTCTCGGTGAAAAAGGGGGGGGGTAAGTGAATAAGTGAAGGGGACAGGGTAAAGGTGTTGTGACATAATTGTTACATCCAGTTTAAAAAAATTGTAAAACCTCTACAATCAAGTTAATGGGCAAAGGTTCCCAAAAGTTACATCACACATAGACAACGAGAGTGCATCTCTTATTTAACTCCTATGGTGTGTAGAATGGAGGCGTAGTTCTACGTTTCGACCCCGGTTACGCTAAAGGGCGATTCACGGCCTCATGTTGGGGTCTTCATCAGGAAGAAATGGAGAGCATCACCAAAACGGTCATCATATGTTCCGTCTGAAAAGGGGCTCCCGCAAGCTCCCAAGAATATTTACGTGCTGGTAATCACACAGCCGTGGGGCACAGGTAGTTCGACCCTCGAAGGGATTCTTACTTTCAATGGGGAACTCACAGCCGCGCTACTTCTCCGTCGGCGTCCTGCACACTCGGATGCAGGACGCCGACGGAGAAGTAGCGCGGCTGTGAGTTCCCCATTGAAAGTAAGAATCCCTTCGAGGGTCGAACTACCTGTGCCCCACGGCTGTGTGATTACCAGCACGTAAATATTCTTGGGAGCTTGCGGGAGCCCCTTTTCAGACGGAACATATGATGACCGTTTTGGTGATGCTCTCCATTTCTTCCTGATGAAGACCCCAACATGAGGCCGTGAATCGCCCTTTAGCGTAACCGGGGTCGAAACGTAGAACTACGCCTCCATTCTACACACCATAGGAGTTAAATAAGAGATGCACTCTCGTTGTCTATGTGTGATGTAACTTTTGGGAACCTTTGCCCATTAACTTGATTGTAGAGGTTTTACAATTTTTTTAAACTGGATGTAACAATTATGTCACAATACCTTTACCCTGTCCCCTTCACTTATTCTCTTACCCCCCCCCCCTTTTTCACCGAGAGCACCTATTCCGAATACCGAATGTAATGACGTTACAATTACATGTATATACTTTAACTCGCTAACTCATAAGTTTGGCTGCAATTGGATCGCAACTTGACCTTGCATGAATGAAATGCCAAAACGAATGAAATGAATAGGATAATTTATTTTTTCTGACCTGTTTCAAATGTAATGGTGATCGTGTGTTCATTTCTTAATGTCCAGAATTGTATGATATAATTGAAACTCAGACCGACCTTTTCGTACTGACCCATGGACCCAGGTCCTGAGTTCTAAGGGCCTACCCCTTCCACACTCATAGCCCCGGAAAGGCAGGCGGGGATTGCTGCGGGGGCCCCCTGCAGGGCCCCCAGGTTGCCACAACTGTTGGGGGGCACATGGGGGGTACCTATGGTACCCCCCCACATTTGCATATGCAAAGCAGCAGGCACCGCGCGGTGCCTGTCGCTTTGCATATGCAAATACAACAAAGCATTTTTAGCATTGTGGCGGGCGGTGCAGAGTGCACCGCCTGCCACAATGCTAAAACTACAGGATGTGCCCGCCACTGTGGCGGGCACATCCTAATTCCCCCCACGGGACCCCCGCCCTTATGGCGGGCGGTCCCGTTCCCCACTATGGTGACGGGCGGACAAAGTCCGCCCGTCATCATAATGGACCCCTTTTTCTGATCCTTAGTTATGCTTTACACTGCCCATGCCCACAGACAAAAATATTACCTCTAAATTGACTCAAGTTGCACAGGATTTAATTGATGATTTGAGAGACAGAATCCAGGAGATTGCTTTGAGGACAATAAGTGGACAAGACAGTGGTAATGATGAGTGAGGAAAGGAGGAGGAAAAGTACAGGACACTTGGAATGCAGCCTAAACTGAGTTTAGACTGGCAACAGCAAGGGAAGTGGTGTTTTACCTTTAGAAAGAAAAAGGTTTATAACCCTCAGATGATGGGCTGAAGTGAATGGGAAATGATTTTTTGCTACAGGTAGTTGTCTTAGAAATATTTGCAGTGGGTTTTAGGCACTATATTGAGACCTATTTTGATCAATGGTATTTGGATGATTTGTTTATTTGCTATGGTGATTTCAATATATGAGGACCAAACAAAGGCCTGTATAGGGTAAGAGTGTTAAGAGAAAGAGAGGCAAAGTGGAGATGAAGGACATTCAACAGAGGGCTTATGATGAGATGAAGACATTCGAGATGCCTGTATATAAACAGGAGAAAACAACTAAATTGTGAAGCTTGATTCAGAAATGTTGATTGTTTTGTTTGATGGTTATTGTAGCCATCAGAAGGAGGATTGGAGCCAAATAATCTGCTGCTCTATACAGTTATTCATCATCATCAATATAATCATTGTGTGATAATAATATTAACCTATGTGCACTGTATTAATCAAACTGCTATTGGGTGTCTGTATCACCTATATGGAAAGCCATATTTACACAATCAAACTATAACCCATGTTATTGCTCATGTTAACCATTTTAGTTTAGCTGCCCTTTTCATTCTTCCCATTAGTATGACTGTGACTGGGCTCAAATCACTTAAACCTTTTCCTTAATAACTACACAGTAAGTTTCACATTTTTTATTCCATTGCAGGTGCCTTATTGAAAAGTTCTTATTAGTTAGAATAGGTTTTGTTTATTGTTGAGAACTTTGGATTAGACATTTTACTTAGAACTTGGCCATGTATGTGTAGTGCGTGGAGAGGGGAGAGAGCCTCCCGTACCGGGCAGACCAGACTGTTTCTGACTTCTAGTCCGTGCAGCTGTACACTTCTTTTTTCAGTGACTGGATCCTGGGGAGGTTACCTGCTCCCTTAGAACATTGTTTTTTTTATTGGTCCGGAGAAACTTGATAGGATGAAATTTCCAGAACATCCTACGAAGTACGTATTGTCAGTTCTTGGAATAGTTTAACAGATCGTGTGCTGGCTTCGCTGAGGGATTTTCCATGCCCACGGCTCTGATATCCTTCGGGATCTTGTTCGCGCTATATAAAACGTTATAAATAAAAATAAATAAATCTATTCTGTGTTATGCACTTTGACCATGCTATGTTTTGCATCTTCTTAATAATATACACATTCAAAATTCACAGTTATGTAGATATACATTTCTTGTGGTTAATTTGATTTATTGATTGATTAATTTGTAACTTTACTAAAATATGCTAATAAAGCTTCATGGTTTGGACGTTATCCTCTCTGTTGTTTTTGTGGAGCTATATTGCTTTCAAAGAAATTGAAATGTATTACTGATGCTTGCTCCTTTCATATGCTTCCAGTTGACAACCAAAGGTCCATAGAACTAGTGGAGGATCCTGTATGACGATTAAACTGAAAGATTTTGGTGCAAGGGGACCTGCCTGATCAATTGCAAGCAGGAGTGAATATTAGGGATGGGCAAGGGGCAGAAGATAGATGGCAATGGGCTTAAGGGTGATGGTAAAAAACACTATGGTTTATTGAATGTTAGAGATAATGGTAGACTGCTTTTCAAATATCGGGACAGCCAGCGTGAGTTTTTTAAAAGTGTAGATCCATCTCATTCTCTTTAGCAGTGTCTAGAGTTAGGTATCTCCTGCAGCTTTCACTAGTAGATATGTTTAACTATTTGCTCTTAGCTAAATAGGAATAGTGGGAAGAGTTGATACAGAAGTATTATTCGTGTATGTTGGTGCTCAGGCTTCTCAGAAAATCTGACAAAAGTTGAGTACACTTTTTTGGATAACTCTCAACCAGTTCCCTTCTGTACGTTTTGCCTCAATGCGCATATTTCTAAGCCGCATAAAAGTGTCCTTTGGAGACTCTGTATGCAGTTTATTGTTAAAGTGTTATATTCTGCATCTAAACACTTTAAAAAGTAAAATCTGCTTTGCATGCCAATCCAAACTATTTAAATTTTGTTTCAATTCGTTATGATAGTACTACTGATATCTGATGAGTTATACTAAACTGAACCTCTGTTTGTTGTATTGCTACCATCATTCTACCCATATGGTGGTTCTGTGCTCATGGTGTTGAGTTGAACCCAGCGTTTTGTAGTAATCTTTAGTTCCTAATTGCACCATGTGTCGTACAGTTCATACTATATCAGTTAGATTGTGCATATGGACATCATAAATGTCAAAAGCGAGACATGCATATCATCCGGGTATGATGACCATATTCCTGGGTAGCTCTCAGTGCACCATCTGGGCCTGTAACCTTCCAAGGTACCGGATGGTATGTGCAACCTCAGAACATGACAACTCTGACTCATGAAGAAAATCGTGGAAACCGATCAGTCCCTTTCGTTAGTAACCCATGCATGCCAAAAGGGAGACACAAGAAATATGCAAGTTGGCATTGCAACAATTTTTAAAGCAACATGATTTTTGTGTAAATATGTGTGCTACAATGAAAAATAAAAGGAAACAGAACGGAGTAGTCAGCATTCCATTCATTATATACAAACATATATAATCATCACTATGCTCCTACTTAGCGCTTCCTAACCTAGTGGGCTTGTGGGGTGTGAATTTGCCAGAATACCATTAGGTGTTGTAACTCCCCAGTTGCTTGTGGGTATGCTTCATCTGAGACCCGGTTCTTATGCAGAGCAGGCCATCATCCTTCTCAGAAAGGTCAACAGGATTCAGCTGGGCTGGAATTCCATCATGGGGTGACTGTGACAGTGGCCGCCAAATGCTCCTCTGTCTAAACAAAGCATTGCTGTTATTTATATAATAGGTTTCACCCATGTTACTATGTCGGAGCTATAGTCAGGCTGTCATTATTGATTTCACCCTTTCAGGGCTGTCACTGAGCAGACATAAACAAACATCAACATTTTGTGCAGTTAACTTAAGCCTGGCACAGAATGTTCAAGATCCTGATAATATGTCTACAAAGAAGTGTAAATGTAAGCAAATCTATTTCAGAGAATATTATCCCATATGGGCATGCATGAAAATGTGTGTCAAGAGTCAATGTGAAAGAAAGATGTGAACTTTAAACATGAACATGTAAAATGGTGGTGTTCCCTGTCTGAGGCCTGTATAACCACATGTCACTTGTAACTCAACATCCGGAGGTTTAACGTCTCTACATACAATGTATAACTGCTGCACTGTACACTGACCCCCATGAGACCCAGTTCATATTATGCAGAAATATGTACATAAATAATGGAGCAGCCTTCTCATCCCTACAGGGTGCTGAAGGCTTGACCCTGGCATGCGCATAGCCGAGTAAAGTGAGGGCTTGACATTTTGTTTTCAAGATATCACTCCAGTTGCCTATCTAACTAATCTGATGAGATCCCTGTACCTTTTCCTTTACCAGAGCTGGAGCTCTCTTTTGGAATTTATTTGAGATGGTTAGCTTATACTTGACACAGACCCTTGTTCACTTTGCTCCAGGTTGTCAGGGGCAAACCATGAGCAGAAATATTTGTGATCTGGACTTTATCATTAGCAAGTTATATGCACAGTAAAGGCATAAACTAGGTGTGCATTAGAACACAGTTGAATCCAAGTACTTTGTTGACATGACAAGTGAGATCAATCCTGTTAAAGTGGGTACTTGTTGAATCATATACCAGATGTAGCACATACATCTTCTCAATATATCAAATGGCAGTCCATGCTGAAGCAGCTATGTTCAGAGATGGACAGGGATCTCAAATCAGCCCTGGAAATTACGTCTGACCAGCGACGGGAGGGGATGGGGGCTGACAGGAATACTGCTGCAGCGCTTTTGTTACAAGGGGACGATTTTACAGCTCTGTGACAAACCGGGCCCCCAGTAACAAAAAAGGCCCTTGAACTGTTGTCTTGTCTTGATTTGCAACGATGAAGGGCCTGTCCTAAGGGAAAGCCCCTGTCTTGCTTCCTGGCCCTGAAAATAAGAACATGGAAATTCTGCACTAGTTGAAGCCTTGCCTGTTGATAATCAGACAGGCCTCCTAAAAACATTCCGGATAATGTTAGTTAATGTTGATTAAAGCCCCCATAGCAAGCAAACACTAGTTACTTTGAAATCTAAGAAGAGCTTTTGGAGCTGCCAATGCTTAAACTAGCAGTCTTTAATTAGTTTGTGAAAGTGAAGCCACAGAAACCATAGAGACATGCTCTTGTTCCAGAAAAAAACACAAATCTGTTACTGTGTCAGATAATTTGGACTGAATTCTTAATTTACATAGAAAACCTGATAATATTCCTACTCTTACCACATTGATATCAATAAATATATAATTTGGATCAGCTGAAGTTCAGAACCTCTTGCTTAAAATGGCAAAGATATGACTGGACCAATTAGAAAAGACTATTAGCACAATATAACCTACCTCACTGGATCCAAAGCAATGCTGACATTAGAGTTTCAATGAACTTCCATGAATATCTTCATAATAATAGCTTGTGCCTCAACTTGGTTTACTCATCACAACTTCTGAAGTAGAAGTACTGTCAATGAATGTTAATTCCAGTCAATTATACACATATTCTGTTCTTGAACAGACAGAGTTTACCCATAATGCCTGTGACATTGCACCTGTGGTAAGCAGTCTCAGTCAGTCAGTAGGAGAGAGAAGCAGGGCTGACCCTAGCAAACATCATATCATTACAACGTTTTTTTGGCAAAAAGTAGAAAAAATGGTTATAGTCTGAAGAGCATTTAATTTGTGAGTTTACAGGTGACACATATAAATGAGATACAAAGATTGGTGTTAGCTACCTGCTCTTAAGGCACTTGTACAAGAAGGTCAATGTAACTGACCTTTCCAGACTGAGTCAGAGCTAGCAATGCTATACCTAGTCGATGCTCCCATCTATTTGTTGGTTATACTTTTCCTATTTCATAGTAGGTTTTTGTTGTTTGCAAGCAAAAGGCTTGAGGTACAAGTGGTCTAGGTTTACCCTCTTGTCATCAGGGGAGGCTAAATAAATATTGTATACTAGGCGAGATTACTATTGCCTATTTGCTGTGTAGCCTTGGCTACACGTTCTCGCGATGCTGGTGTTGTTAGCTAAATCTTTTAAATGGAATTATTTTCAGCGGCCCCAGAAGATAGTTATTGTCTATACTCTAGGATGTACATAGAATATATGATATCTATTTAAGGGATCCCAATTTCTTAATGAAAAACATACTTAATTTGTTCATTTTTATCATGAACATTTCACACCTTTCCTTTAAGAGAAGAAGCATAAATAATGGTACAGCAATCTTCTGAAAGAGCAAGCCATGCACAGAATTGCATTACACGCAAAAGCAAACCCTGTTAATCGGGAGAGATTACCCAAACCATGTTTGGATTCTATCCCTAGTGGGAATTCCCATTATCAATACTAGTCTTCCCCAAGGCACAATGGGCCAGATGTACGAAGCATTTTACACATCGCAAACAACCCAAAGGGCAGCTTGCAACCTGTAAAATGCTTTTTAGTACGTACCAAACCTATTTTGAGAGTCAGTAAACTACTACCAACTCGCAAAATAGGGTTTGGAGTCGTTATTAGTAAAGGCATTTTAAGGGCATCTCTTTCTAATAGCGAGTCGTACCGGTATGAAGGAATGTTTGCAACTGGGAATGTGGTCACAAAACATTCACAGTTACCACAAACTTCAAGCATTCGCAAACAGGAAAGGGTCCCCAAGGGACCCTTTTCCATTCATGAATGTATGTGACAACTTTTTTTAAGAGCAGGCAGTAGTTCCGACGAACCACTGCCTGCTCTTAAAAATTGAAAAGAAAACGTTTAATTTTTCTTTTTGTAATGCATCCCGTTTTCCTTCCAGAAAACCGTGCAGCTTTAGAGAAAAAAAGATTGCTTTATTTAAAAGCAATCACAGACATGGTTGTCTGCTGATCTCAATAGGCCACCATCCCTGTGATTTATGCGATTCGTAATGGGTCGCAAATTGTGACCTACCTCATAAATATTCATGAGGTAGGTCATTTGAGACCCAGTGGGAATCACAGAAGTGTTCAACACACTTTCGTACATGCAGTATTGCGATTTACTAATTGTGAATCGCAAGGATTCACAATTAGAGAGTTGCAAAATGGTTTCTTAGTACATCTTAGCACATCACCTATGTTGTATAATAACTATGAACCCCTAATGTGACCAGACATTTTTAATATCGCCATGGGATGCGCCACTCTGGTGAAGATAATGCATTTTTTGCACATTCCTCTGTGGTCAAGGCTCTTCCTTTTTAGAACGCAAGCAAATTCTTTTACAGATAAGACACATTGCTTTCTTCGTTTATTGGGGGTAGGGGACTGATGCTTGTTTTAAAAATTCTTGCAATACTCCCAGCTGCAGGGGCACTGGTCGTATTGTATAAAACTATTTTTTGGTCTACCTCTTTCAGTGAGTAATTTTAACTAATGGACATTGGAAGAAGTGCATTTTAAATATGATATGGACTGGCAAAGCATGGATTGTTATTTTGGTTCAGTGATCCAAATAATTTAAGGATGTTAATCTTGAAACCCATCTATGGGAAACTCGGTTTGATGTGATATCTAGCACCACAATTTAGTTCTTGTCTGTCAAGAGCTCCACATTGTTGCCAATCTACTGGTCGAGGACAGGGAATGTCAACAGCTGGTTTGTACTCTGCTTCAGTACATATCCTAGCAATGTCACATGGTTACCTTTAAATCATGTGCCTAGATATCAGCAAAGTACAAAATACAGTTAAATCAGCACTTAATTAAATGCTTAGCTATGACCAATTATTTGGACAGCGTCCTTAAACTCAATGGCTGGAAATCCCATTTAACAATAGATTTTAGATCAGTCTATGGCGCTCATGTCAATACCATCAGTGAAGCCACCAACTAAATAAGAGCTCTATTCAAAACAATCAAGCATTCTATCAACTGCCTGCCAGACCCACTGATTCATTACTCCACAAAAATGCACAATTCCATGAAAAATCAAAGAAGATTTGGCAGCACATTGAAGATGTTAAGCCTGGTTCAGTTCTTATGCGTCCCCATCATATAGAACCCCTCAAAGGTTAAACCTATCTCTCCAAGAACTCAACTCCCTCAAAGCCAATTCTTATGAAGATGATGTCTTACCATCTGCCTTCATCAAAGTTCTCTCTGGAGATGCTCTTTTACCTCTACTTACCATTGTCAAGGCCTCCATTGCAAAGCATTGCAGGTTTGTTTTTCCAGACTAGTGCATTGAGGTGTGGACCTCCTATCGGTGGAATTCCTACTGAACGATGGGCTCAAATGCCCCAAACACACTTTAACCAAATGGCAGTGGGAAGACACAGTACGTCCTATATTGAATTATGTACAGTTTTTGGACACTTGGGGCATAAAACTAACAAGAAACGCTACCCACAACCCCTAATGGCAAAAGTACATTTTAAAAAATACCAAGGAAAGCACACGCTTACTCTGTTCTGCATAACGTGTGGGGAAGCAGCCCAAAACCAGTACCTAAGATGAGCAACTCAAACACACAATTTGATCCTAATGACTCACAGTGGCACTGGCTCTCCACTACACTAATAGCACATAAGACTGAATGACCCAGGTAGAAGTCAACAATATAGACAAATAAATAGCAATTACACCTCCTATCGTGGGACATAGCAGGAGATAAAAAAAATTGCTACAGGAGGGCATAAAGCCACAATATTGGGAAGAACACGGCATAACAGCACTTCAAGAGACATGGGCCTTGGATAATCTTGGCTACACTTATTATTTTATTGAAGAAAAAAAAAAACAGTTCCACGGCCACCTTAAACGAGGAATGGCAGTGTATGTGTCAACATCGCTCAACATTTAATTCGAACAGCTCACATCTCCATACCCTGGCCTGCAATCAATCTAACTCCTGCAAAGGAGGAACTCGGGATTCAGAACAGTGCTATTGATCAATACATACATTCATCCAAGCTCAAACCAAAAAAAGTATACATTTTGTTACTAACAACAGTGGCAAAGGTGAGAAACATGCAACCTCTCCGGGATATAATTCTAACAGGCGACTTCAATGCCAATTTGATTTACACACAGGACAAAGAGTACAAACTAACTTCAGATGACATACTGAGAGGTGCCATCATAATTCCAGTTGCTGGCATACTGCCCAGATCACCCAAGTTGGGAATTTATGACAATGCTAGAGTACCTAGGAATGCAAGTCATTAATGGGAGATCGACACATGACTCCCCCCCGGAAATTCACAATCCACGAAACAAGTGCGCAATCAATACTGGACTAAACAATCATCTATCTGTGGCTGATGCCCCACCTTGTTCAGTTCTCAATTAACTTCACGACGCAGAATGATCACTGCCAAGAACATATTTATTTCGGTGTACATCCTGGATGGCACATAAACAATCTAGCACTGGACTGTGCAACAAGCAAAACAAACTTTAAAAGTCTGAGGTGGGAAAATACATCTCTGCAAGAGTTGATTCACACTATAATGAACCAAGTTACTACCAGTTGTAATAAAAACATCAATCTCATAGGTTTCTGGACAGACTTTACATCCAATCTGACATCATTAATAGACAGTCACAGGGGAGAAACAGGAAAGGAAAATAAGTCACTTCACACAAACTGAAAAAAGGATGGAGAAAAGTAAGCCAGCTGATAAAGGAGTACAAAATACTACTCTGGGAAGAAAAAAGGTCAATGTGTGAGGCAAACTGCACCAAACTAATATTTAACGCAAAGCAAACTAACACGAGTACTTTCTGGGACCAAGTAAATAATATGAGCAAGCCAATCAAATTCCTGAATCACTCAGACGTACAAGAAGAGGACTGGCCAGACTTCCTGGCTAAAAGATTACTAGGAAAAAGATGTTACTTTTACCCAGTTTAATGGCACCCATTGTTGGAACCCTTTGTTGGAACCTTAGAAGAAAGAATGGCTGAGTTTCCTTGCCTGGGAGTCAAACGTGTGACGTCTACTAACATGTTCACAAAAGGTACCAACAGTGAGAGGACTTAGATTCCTAGACTCACACTGTACCATTTGTAGTCATTTACCACTGGGGTTCTAGGCCACTGTTCTATTGGTAATCTAGATTACAAAGTATTCCTGTTTAGCATGCGACTCTCTACGAAGCAAGGCAAACTGAGCTTGGAGGAAGTGCTAGGGTTACCCATGCAATTAAGATTCCCTGGCTTAGATTAATAAAACAATGCTTACTTCAGATTGAGTACGGAAACCTATGGACATCCCATATGGAGGCCACTGGGGGTATCCAAAGCAATGATTGAGGATATCTACAGGCAACATTCTCACAAATCACTTCAATGGCAACCTAGTTTAGGTAGTATCACAGCCTCCTTCCTCGAGTTTAAAGACAAATACATTATGGAAGATTTCCTGGATAAGATTGAACCTCCACAAGCTAAGTCACTTTACTCCTTCAGAGCCAAATGGCAGCGTGATCCCAAGGGGTCTTATGGTTTCTGTCTTTTCTGTACCTGAGGCCACTGAAAACATGGCGCATTTCCTAATGTTTTGCCCAGTTTATCTAAGGTACAGAAGAAAATGGATTCTACCGCTGTGTCAAAATCTGGGAATAAGGGAGTATATAGTAGTTTTTCAGGAATCTAGGAAGTGATGTGAGGCTACCTATTGTTTTCGCAGTTTCAGGTTTTCCGTTATGCATGTGGAGGGTTAGACAAAAAAGAATACATGTGTAATGCGTCATCTTTGAAGCATGCCGGAAAATGATCCTCTATGTCCTTTTAGCTTCTTAGTGTCCATAACATTGGGCACACATGAGGCACTTGTTGAGAGGTAATAGCCCTGGTGTGGGGACACATTATTAAACATTTTCTATCCTCTTTCTGTTACTTGCCTCTCTATTTTGCGGTAGCCTTCATCGCCCTTGATGAATTTATTTTCAGGTTTTAGTGGTGATTAAGATACTATCAATATATAGAATATTGCTTTTGAATTATACATTGAACTTTTATTTGAATGGAGTAAGCAGTTTTTAATTGTCTTTTTATTGTAACATCATCAAATTGATTGTATGTATTTTATACCGTGATATTTTTTTGTCTTTTTATGGATGTAAAGCCGAATAAAGTTTTATAAAGAAAAGCAAGTCAACCCTGTCCACGGCTGACTCAAAGAGATGATAAGGACTAGACACTAAAAACACAGTAAGCTCAGCAGTATAACTTAATAATGTTCATAGTTCAGTCAGAGCTTAACTTGTTAAAAAGAAAAAAAGTATTATCATACATATATGACAAAATATTAAGGATAAATAGGGCTATGCACATGCCAAGAATCCCCGAACCCTCAAGCTCCTCTCCAGCCAGAGATATGATGCCAAACTTTGTTATAATATGTACGTTTGAAGCGCTATCAATTCCTTAAATGATAGAGTCTGTGGCCAAAGTTAAGTCTATGGGAATGTTTGCCGTCTGCGCTCCACCAAGTTCACTTCCTGGGCACTGGTCTAGGAATCAAACTGTTGATCATTTACTTCACTGGAACAGTTCACACAGCATTCTAGTGAGCATGTGCCTCGAAATACATAAGCTCAACACACAGTCTGCGCTTTCCTCTATAAATAATTCAGTGGGCTATCAAATAACCACTGATTGGGTTTCTATTTGTCAAATGAAAATATATTTCGGATTACTCAGCTGAGATTTCTGCTTCTGTCCATTTTTGCATTATTATTATCATGGAATTCAATTGCAGGATAGCAAAGGGTTTGGCCCCTGGCTTGCTCTTAGCGATCCCCGGTCCTTCCCTTGCGTCCCATGGTACCCTGGGTTTCACCAAAGAAAACACAGCTCTCCAACAGCTATGCATGTATTCTGTAGTTGAATGTGTGATGTGCCGCACATCACGCATTCATTCTTTAAAATTGTCTGACCCCCAGGTGCGAGAACCCAACACTTCACCACGTCTTATGAGGACATAGCAAACATCACGGCGAACCGTGCAGATACTTTTGGATTTTTCTGCTGAGGAAACCAGTCGCATATATGCTTTGATCCAGGAAGTGGACTCCTCCACTACCAGCACCTCTTCTACGCAGAGCATGTTGAAACAATTCCTCTACACAGCTAAACGTGTTATTAACCAACGACTACACGCAGAAACTTTAATTAGATATCATAAAGACCAACGCATCCCAAGAGGTTTGAGAATTGCGTTGAAACTCACTCTTTGCAGGAACAACCCCAAGTTTACCGAACGCTGGTATGCGATCCTCAACAAGTGCTCGCTCAACCTTATATTACTTATAGTGGAAGAACTCTCCAAAGTTATTAAAGATTTAGAAAAAGAAATCAAACAACTTCATCAAAACTTGGACAGCAACTTGACAAAGGATGAATTAGACAGAGCACTTAATGATATCAGCATACAATTGGACACGTATACGAAGATCAACAACAGAAAAATCAGGAAATACAAGCGTGACACCATGGACTGCAAATTAGGGGAGGTCTACAGTTGGGCGGAAGTCTACGCCCAACGTAGACAGCGAAGTCCCTATAACAATCCTTCTTCCGATGAAAGCAGCACAACCTCAAATGGATCACAACAAAGAGGTGGAACTAGGACCGACAGTCAACGAAGTAGCCCTGGAACGTCTAAAACAACAGATGCTCCAAAACAAACAGACACCACAAAAGGGGGTCCTTTTTTAGAGAAAGGCCCAGGTATAATCGTCGAACCAGGAGTAGCAGACGCCACAAGAGACACAAGTCTCTCAATAGCCCAATCGACAAGGAGCAAAAGAACCTAGTGATTAACATCTCAAGCCACTTACTCTCTAACTCTCAAATGGCTACTCTACAACGTGGAACATCCTTCGTACCAACCTACCATTCAAACAAGCTTGAAACGGAGGTCAGTTTATATAAATTCATGAAAAACTTGAGGTTGAGACATTATTTCACCAATATAGTTCCACAAATTCAAACCACCACCAGTTACACCTGTATGGGCCTTAGAAACAAAAGCACGTTCACAGCACCTATCAGCCATAAGATTCTAGACTCATACGAGACTATCACAATGAGCCAAATCAAAACTTTACATAAAGGACCCAATTCCAAAAAGAGCAATTTTGGTATTAAAGAACAACAAGCCATTAACCAAATTATCAACAACCAAAACATCAAGTGCTGTAAAGCAGACAAAGGGGGAGCACTGGTAATTATGGACTCTGACTTTTACTTCAAAAGCGTTAGTGAACACGTGCACGACCCAGAATTGTACATGAAACTACCACACGATCCCACTATTGAATTTGCCAAGATATTAAGATCCATTTTGGATAATGCACTCAACAAGGGGACCATCACCGAAAAGGACAAAGAAATACCTGATCCAGGAAAATCCCAAAAGTCCAAGCTTAAACATGCTTCCAAAAATTCACAAAAGTCTTGAAAAGCCACCATTTCATCCAATTGTTTCCACCAGAGGATCCATACACGAGCCAACCAGCAAATACATTGATGTACATTTGCAACCTCTAGTCAAAAACATGTCCACGTATTTACGTGACACGACAGACTTTTTGAATAAGCTCAAAGAAATTACCTTGGACACAAATGTTACGATCACCTTATGCACCATAGATGTAAGTGCTTTATACACTTCAATCCCCCACAACAGAGGCCTTGAAGCCATAGAATCATTTTTGATTGACCATCCAATGAACACCGACTTAAAAGTCTTCATACTGGAATTACTACAATATACACCCTACCACAGTTATTTCACGTGGAATGAAGAATTTTTCTTACAGCTAGCAGGGACATCTATGGGGAAATGTGCAGCCCCCAGCTATGCGAACCTGTTCATGCACCGTCTAGAAGTTGACCACATCCTCACCAACCCAAGATGGCAAGATAAAATCTTGAAATTTTGGCATTAAATTGATGACATTTTTCTCATTTGGTTAGGTATACCGACAGAAATAAATGAATTTATTTCCTTTATCAACAGTTTGGATGACCATATACAGTTTACCAATGCAACCAGCACTGACTGTCTACCTTTCTTGGATGTACTAGTGATCTGCCGAAATAATGAAATTGTAACGGATGTATACATCAAACCTACAGATAAAAACAATTCCTTACACTTCGACAGTTGCCATCCCACATCATTGAAGAGACACTTACCCTATTCTCAGTTACTTAGGGTGAGAAGAATTTCCTCGGAAGACAGCATTTACCAAAAAAATGAACAGCAATTGATCATGAAATTCAAAGAGAGGAAATATCCCAACACTGTGCTGGATTTAGCCACAGAAAGAGCAGGAGCCATCAACCGCAGTAACCTTTTATCTTCGAATCAAAGAGACAAAAGTATCAACAGACCAGTATTTGTATCAAAATTTTCCACTAAAAGCAAGCAAATCAAAAAAATCATTCTAAAAAACTGGGAAATGATACAATATGAACCGGATTTCAAAGGTATTTTTGATCACAAACCTCTTTTTGCATACCAGCGATCAAGGAATTTAAAAGACCTATTGGAAACCAAGCCAAAAGTAACAACCACCAGATTCACAGGAACAAAACCATGCTTAAATTGCAGCCACTGCAATAATGTCATTCAAGGCAACACATTAAATCATCCAACATCTGGGAAACCAGTAAAACTTTTCACCAACGCCACGTGTGACACCAAGAATCTGATCTATTTACTAAAATGTCCATATGGCCTTCCATATGTAGGAAAGACGGAAAGGAAAATCAAGACTCGCTTAACAGAGCACAAAAGCACAATTAGGAACAAGGTTATGAAATCGCCATTCGCTGCACACTATGTTAATCAAAAACACAACATCAGCCAAATAAGGACTAACTGCCAGATTCATCATTCTCCCGTTTTGCGAGCCCCTAATAGCGATTCATAAGGAATCGCTATTAAGGACTTGCAAAACGGGATTCATGTAGGAATTGCAAAAAATATTGCGATTCCTACATGTTCCTTATTTGCGATTAGCAAATTGCTAATCGCAAATAAGGAATAACTCCCCATGCATTCCTATGGGCCTACAGGCCCATAGGAATGAATGGGGAGTTATTCCTTATTTGCGATTAGCAATTAGCTAATCGCAAATAAGGATGCGATTTCAAGGGTGCAGGGGTGTCCAAAGGACACCCTGTAGCACCCCTGAAATGTAATCTACATTGGTGTTGCGCACACACATGTCCAAAGGACATGTGTGTGTGTAACATGCAACTTAGAAAAATGCATTTATATGCATTTTTCTAAGTTTTTGCTATTTACCACGAGGTCTGACCTCTCGGTAAATAGCGGCCCAAAATTGCAATTTCGCAATTTTAAAATGATTCATGAATTGCATTTAAGGAATCTCAAATAGAGATTCCTTAAATGCAATTCTTCGCAAATGTGCAAATTCTTTAATAGCGAATTTTGCATTTGGGATGATGAATCCCAAATGCAAAAATTGCACTCGCAAAAGGCAAGATTCTGAGAATCTTGCCCTTTGCAAGTGCAATTTAGCTTGATGAATCAGGCTGTATATGATAAATTGTAAATATACATATATGCTCTGCCTAGATTTCACAGTCCCACTTTTTTCCATTGCTTTTTTCCATTGCTTTAATTCCTATTTAAACTCACTATCTCTCCTTTATGTCTTAAACACTTCGTTGACACTTTCTTTACTATCTTTCACACATTCCAACACACTTACCAGTGTATCATAGCACATGTT
Source organism: Lissotriton helveticus (assembly GCF_964261635.1). Lineage (NCBI taxonomy): Eukaryota > Metazoa > Chordata > Amphibia > Caudata > Salamandridae > Lissotriton > Lissotriton helveticus. Next base: position 756,472,459 of record NC_136063.1, on the reverse strand, counting down.
TTTACCCTCAAACAGATGTTACTTTTTTATTTCCACACAGTGACATTGATTATTCACCTCTCTTTTACACTTGTGAGTTCAGCTACACTCGTCCAACATGGCCGTTTAACCTATTAGTCCACTTTTCATGTTCATTACACGCACCCTTGAATTACACAGATCACTTAACGTATCTGTTGTACAGACATTACGTCAATCTTACACATCGGTTTACTCAATTGATACTCACTTGATGCCATCAATCAATTTTTTAACCCCGCAAAACATTTGCTTTTTTTCCATTTTTCCGTAATTTGTTTCTCCTTGCAAGATGGCCGACAGACACTTTGTCCGTTTTCACTCTTATTTAACCCATCCACCCGGAAGGCACTTTGATCATTGCATGCCATTCAGACCCTGACACGCGTCTCTGGACCATCTACTCGAGTGGAATTGATACAGAGAAACCAATGCGGTAAGATATAATTCACTGGGCACTTAGTTAAATCGCCGTTTGAGCACCAGATTTACTCGCTCACATTTCACCATGCGAGCGGACCTTCCGTAAAACCGGAATCGCGCTCGGAATTATCACCACTGTTTACTTTCCGCACAAGCGGTAAACTTTTCAGCACTTTTTTCGTGATTGGGCACTCGCCTGCTGCACATACTTTGGCATCTTCACTCTGGTATCTTCCCTTTATACTAAACTCACAATCAACACGGAGTGTAACATGCACCGTATTTGACACAGTCTTTTTTCCCCCTGTTTAACGTCTTACCCGATGTTTTTTTTCCTCTACTCACTTTTTTTCCTCTACTCACTTTTTAACAACAATGTCTTTCACACCCGCGGTTTTTTCGCCCTTATCTACTTTTTCGCCATTTACGCATTAGTTATAATGTTCTCAACATTTGTGCTGCAATGTGGTATAGCCCCTATACCTGGTCTTCACCCGGCACTTTTCCTTTTACCCCACAGATCACATGTAATTCCCTGATGAAGGGCGAGGTCCCGAAATGCATAGGGATACATACGCATTGTAATGGATCGCGGTCTATTTGAAGGAATGATACCTCAGTTCATGTGAACCTGCATTTGTTCATCATACAAAACATTGTGTAATCAACAATGCATCAATTGTATTAAAAATGAACCATGGACTAACGTCATAAAATGAAGTTTATTTAATTTTTGTTACAACATAGATATCACAACAACGATAATTACCACGTGAGAACATGTCTCCCAAGGATTGCCACTAGGCACAGTGTCATCACGGTGACACTGCAACTTTCATTGTATTCTGTAGTTACCATACCTAACCCCTGCCTCAGTTGTATAGCAGCAGGTTTTTGGCCAATGAGCGAATTTGGGCTAGATGTAGGTAAATAGGTTTTACCGATTCTAAAATACCGAATTTTACCGATTCGGTATTTTAGAATCGGTAAATCCTAAGTAGGTAATTAATCGGTAAAAAATACCGAATCGTTAAGATTCGGTATTTACCGAATCGGTAATTACCGATTCGGAATTTGCCATTCATTCCTATGGGCCTGGAGGCCCATAGGAATGAATGTCAATTACCGAATCGGTAATTACCGATTCGGTAAATGCCAAAAAATTCAAGGGAGGCAGGGTGTCACTTTGACACCCTGTTGCACCCCTGATTAGTGCTCATGTGCACATGTGGCATACATACATGCCCTAAGGGCATGTATGTCTGTCACATGGCACAGGTGTAAATGCACATTTATGCATTTACATAGGAATTCCTTATTTACCACCAACTAATAGTCGGTGGTAAATAACAAATTCTTGAAGCCCAGAAGCACTGTTTACAGTGCTTCCTACATATAATCTACCGATTCGGTAAATACCTAATTGGTTAATGATGATTCGGTAAATACCGAATCGGTAAATACCGATTCGGTATTTACCGAATCGGTAAAATAGCCTCCTAGGGACAGATGTAGGTAGCCCAATACCGGTCGGAAACGGCCGAAAATCGGTATTTTCGGCCGTTTCCGACCGGTATTGGGCTTTTGGGATGTAGGGGACAGAAAATGGCCCAATTCGGTAATTTTACCGAATCGGTAAAGTTACCGATTCGGTAAACCCTCCGAATCGGTAAATTTACCGAATCGGTAAATATACCGAATCGCAACAGTTTGCGAATCGGTAAATTTACCGAATTGGTAAATATACCGATTCGGTAAATAAGAAGTGGTGCAATTGAACATTGAGATGTAGGTAAGCTCTTAAATACCGATTTTGCTTGAAATTCGGTATTTAAGAGTCTGTATTTACCATGGATTGAAATCAGGTGGTAACCAGGAGCAGCCTATAAAAAAGGACCCAAAATGCAATACTTACTACACAATGGCGGCATTCTAAGTCATAGCGAGGCGGCTACGAGAGGAAGGAGAGCGGGAATGGCAGAGACAGGAGCAGATCTACAGACAGAGGATCACCTTGTTCATGCTCACAGAGCCAGAGATCCTCCAGAGGTACAGGTTGGGCCCAGACACCATCTTGGACCTCATCAGGGACCTCCACCCACTGTTGGAGCACACTACCCCAAGGGCGCACGTCATTCCAACCCACGTGCAGGTGCTGTGCAGCCTACACCTGCTTGCGTCTGGGAGCTACCAGAGTGTGGTTGCTGCGGTAGGTGCGGTGACCCAGAGCAGCCTGTCACGCTTATTCCACAAATTCCTTGACGCCATGTTACAGAGGAAGGACCATTATATATCTTTCCCTGCAACCTATGCTGAACTGCTCCAAACAAAAACTGACTTTTATCTGATGGCGCATTTCCCCAATATCATTGGCTGCATTGATGGCACCCACATTCCCATTTGTCCCCCTGCTGCCACAGAATACATATATAGGAATAGAAAGTCCACCCACACCATCAATGTGCAGGTGATCTGCAATGCCAAGTGTGCCATGACTGACCTTTTGACAAAAAGTTCCTGGGAGTACCCACGACTCCTTCATATTTCAATATGCATTGTGCAGACTTGCATGCATGCATGCATGCACACTCACAGAGAACTCACAACTTACCTACTCTAGACATGGACCTGGTCTGCAGGCCAGCTGCTTTTACAACATGTGGTTAGACCAGGTTGCCTGGCTCGTTTCTGCTTGAGTCATGGGGTGGAGAGAATATAGCTCATGTACCTTGCTGTGCCCAGGGCCTCCAGGGTCTTAGCTCTAGTTGGTGGGATGCAGACCAAAGTTTTACTTGCTCTTGCAAATCCTCAATTGAAACTACAGCTCAATGGTGGTGATTCGGCGTGCAGACTTGCGTTGTGCTCTGCCCCAGTAGCACTGAAAAACATTCACTGAATTGAGGAGAAATCCTCCTCCCTGTAAAGCCGCTACAGCCTTGTAAACATGATTGAAAAAATTTCAAGATTAAACCAAAGTAAACCAGATTATTCAAATCATTTATTCCCATAGCCAATCGAGGCTTTAACCGTAGCACTTTGGAATCCGCTATATCTCCTGTGCTACGGTTAAAGCCTGGAATGGCGTCTATGTATAATTATAAGTATGGAATGAAACTATGGACTCATAATCATCGAATAAAGTCTGGAATAAAAGGGATCACTATGGATTACTAAGGAATAGATGATTTGAATAATCTGGTCTGCTTTGGTTTAATCTTGAAATTGTTTCAATCATGTTTACAAGGCGGTAGCGGCTTGACAGAAGGGGAGGATTTCCCCTCAATTCAGCTGGCTATATGACCCATTTTGCTCAAACTGACCTAGCCCAGACACTCCGGTGTCTGCCTTGCATCATGAGGAACTCTGGTGAAATTAGGTGATGTCTAAAGACTGTACATGAATGCAGTTTAATATGATGGACACAAGAACACACTCTCTCTATTTTTCTCATAGTGTACTCTTCCTCTGGGATATGGAACCATTCAAGGTAAAGGGTGCCAAGGTGATGACTCTACTTTTTTGTATTGAAAAATATGTTTTTTGTAATATTTACATTTTTTTTGTAATATTTATATAGAACCAAGACGTGTTTTTTTAAGACCACTTTTAAGATTTTTTAACATTCGTAAGTGTCAGGCCGCGTTAAACCATCTTCAATTGCTAAATACTGAATTCATTTGTTTAATGGTGTATACGTATATTTCCATGGCTGTACGGCAACGGAATATTGTCGAAAATGATAATTTTGCGCTCGGATTATACTGATCAGGTCAGTGTGCCCATTCATGAATTTCTGTGTGAAAAGATGGTATGACATTGCCCTACTTGTAATTTGCATTATCTGTAGCCATCATTATCATGGATTTATGACTATCTGCGGGTTTCTTATTTTAGCATGACTTGTTTGATGAAATGTTTTGTTTTTATGATGCTATCTTTTATGGCAGGTACCCTGCCGAATAAAGATTTTCTTACTGACTGTATTGAATTCATTAGTGCATTCTGTGATTTGTGGTATTGGTTCTTCCCAGGAACTGGAATATGGTGATATAGGCCATTCCTCCCCCCCCCTTAATTATGAAACAGGTGTTATTACGTAACTTGGTGGTACACATTGGCTCCCATTCACAAAGGACTTTGGTATTTCTGCATCCATAGCTGTATATACACAGATTTATGAATACCAGCCATTCACAAACCTTACCAAGAGTAATACCACAAACATACAACGGTTGCACCTTTCCCAGAGTGCACCTGTAAAGTGTTAACAATTTATAATTGCTTTAATGCAAAGGGCATTTTAAGCATGCAATTATATATATATATATATGTTATAAGGATTTGAATTGTACACTGATCAACAAAGGTGTATCCAGGACCAAGAGCAGATGTGTAGGCCAATAGGAGCTCCTAGTTGAACAACCAGGTTTTGCAGAAGTCACGTAAAGATGGGGATGTCCTGATGTGATAGGGAAGGTTTTTCCAGATATTTGTAAAAGAGCATCCCCTGATTTTGCTTCTGCAGAAGCGTGGTATTTGTGCGAAGCAGAATGTGGATGAGCACAGTTGCCTAGTTGAATGGTGGAGGTTAAGACAGTAATTGAGGCAGGCAAATCCACCATTGTGGAGGGATTCGTAGGCGTAGATGAACAGATTGCATTGGCACTGCTTCTAAATGGGTAGCCACTGCACCTCTCTGAGGTGGGGTGTAATGTGTGTACTATGGGTAATGTAAAGGATGTGCCTGGCAGCGGTGTTCTGGGTACTTTGGAGTCTTTGTATGAGCTGGTTAGAGATACTGACTTAGAGTATGTTGCCATAGCCCAGTCTGCTGGTGATGAGGGCCTGGGTGACTGTGCATCTGGTGTCTGTGGGGAGCCATTTAAATGTATTGGGGAGCATATGTAGGATGAGAAAGCAGGTTGCAACATTCACCATTTTGAGTTTGTCATCCAAGTTGATTCCAAGGTTTTTGGCATGGACTGTGGAGGAGTGCGTGGGTCGCAGTTCAGTTGGCTACCAGGAGGAGACCCACAGTGAGCTCTTGTTCCTCAAAAACAGGACTTCCATTTTGTCAGTGTTGAGTTTTAGGCAGTACTGTTTCATCCATTTTGCCACGCTTGACATGCAGGTTTTGAAGTTGGTCCAGGTTCTATGGTTGTCAGTGAGGGAGAGGATGAGCTGAAGGTTGTCTGCATAGGAGACTATGTTGATTCCATGGGATCTTATGATGTGGGTGAGTGGTGCCATGTAGACACTGAAGAGGGAGGGGCTCAGCGATGACACTTGAGGGACTCCACAGATAAGGTAATGGGTTGTGAGGTGTACAGCAGGAGTATGGCTCATTGCGTTCTGTCTGAGAGGAAGGAGGCAAGACATTTCATGGTGGGTCCTTGTTTTCCGGAGTTGTTTAGTCTTGAGATGAGTGTGCCATGGGGGACAGTTTTGATTGCCGCGGAGAGGTTAAGCAGGATGAAAGCTGTGGTTTCTCATTTTTCCATGATGGGCCAGATGTTGTCTGCAATGAGGGCAGATTCCATGCTGTGGTTGCCGAAGAAACCTGACTGAGTGATGATTAGAAGATGGTGCTAATCTAGATGGTTGATTGCTTTTCAATGACTTTGGATGGTAAGGGCATGAGAGAGATTAGTCTGTAGTTGCTGATCTTTTTCGGTGCTGCGAACTGCGCACATTTCCAGTTGTTTGGGAAGGTTCCGCTTCAGATGAATGCGTTGAAGATGGTGGTGAGGTTGGAGCTTATCAGGGTTTCTTCTAGGTTGTTGGTGTGGGCAGGGATCGGTGGGAGCCCCTGAGTGTACATAGTGTACAGCTATGTTGAGGTACATTTGTGAAACTACTTTTGTTCTATTCTTTAGTCCACAGGGAAAATATGTTTACCCCTGTGGAGCAACACATGTCACAAATCTCCACCAGTTTTGGGGGTGTTCCCTTCCCACTGCCACACTGAAAAGGGATGAGTATCAAATTTCACCTTTTATGAAATCTTTAGTTGCAGATGCAAATGTCTTTGTGATTCACGCCCACTAAAACTGTGTCTCCTTAATAATTCAACCAAGCCTGCACCTGCGATTGGTAGATTTCACACAGATTATTGGGGCAGGTACATTATCAAACCAAGCTATTAGAGTAGTGTAAAACTGATGTTTTCGAAAGAGACAGTTTGATACTGGAAGTTTTTCTCATATGCCATCACAAAAGCAATGGGTAGATCAAAGATATACATAGGAAGGGGACTGCTCTGACCTGTAACAGCATGCAGTTATATCTTTACCACCATTGCTTGTTCCTGGCAGAAATGATGATGACAGAAGTTTTCCCTCTAGAGGAGATGGCTCAGTAAACATATTCTTTAGCAAGGCTCCTTGTAGACAACCAGGACTGTTTTAACCTGCTTTGCATGTGAGCACCAGGAGCTGCATGTACAAGCATATTAGACATACTGAGCCTAGAGCTGCCCTGGGGTATAATCCCATGGAAATGCAAACAAAGTTGATTGCCTAAACAATGCGACTATTTCTAACCTTTTAGGGTGAGTGTGAGGTGCAATAACATTTTTACAGGCCAGAAATCTTCACAAACTGTGAGATAAAAGTATTATTTAATATACTAGTTAAGCTTTTTATTTCCAGAGTTTTACCAAAACACAGATGCAGCTCATGGGACATCAAAGGATAATTTAAAAGGAATGCAAACTTCAATTGAATATCTGCAATCAGAGTGGGAAATGTCCCCGAATGTTTAATTAAGCTGAAATTTCCAGCTGTATTAATGCCACTACATGTGCTAGTCAGTTTGCATGGGAAGGACAACAACCCCCTAATACAGTGGTGTTGTAATCCTGTTCATTTTCACTATTGTCACAAGCTCAGAGTTCTTTTAATTTTAGGCACAGTTGCTAATTTTTGCAAAAGTTTGTTGGAGAAATTCCCCAACCATGTTATAAAGTTTCCTATATACCCTGTCTTTTTCACTAATGTTCCAGGCCTTCCATATCTCAAAATATATTTTTCCCGCATTTTTGTTCATTCATTTCTTAGAAAGAACCAATGATCTTTTGTAAAGCAATCTTAAACTCTTACCATGCTTTCTTCGGCAATGTCACAAGCACATGCCCTTTCAGGTGTACCATTGGACGCACGTTTTATCAGATATTCTTTTAAGAGTCAGGCATCACGTAAACCTGCTTTAAACTCTATCTCTTTTCCATTAAGGTCACCCTAATGATATGATATAAAATATCACTAATTACAGCAGAATTCCTGAGTATTAAAGTTGTTTCCCTGATGTTTATCAATTTAAAATAATGCAACGTGCATTGAGATATACCATTTTCACTATTTCATCTTTTAATTTTTGGGATCAATAGAAGGATTGGACCCCACATGTAGTTTTTGATCTGGGTCCCACAAATCATTCAGATAGGCTTATGTTAATAACCTGTGCGTTGTAGCTGCGAACCAGCTAAGTTGGTCTACACTCTTTGTTTTTTTTTTTTAGAAGTAGATAGTGAGTGTAAATGCAAGTAATATGTTTCGTCTAGTTAATGGGGAGAACTGCCTGAGGCTATGTGTTTATTGTGCAGCAGCTATTTATCTGGTTTGCACATTCTGTTTTTTTATTGGTGCTGGTTATACATATATGTCTTGTCATAAAATGCTGGCTGTATGTGAAGTAGGTGCATTGCAAAATCAGAGAGACATGGGTTGTAATCCACATTTTTTGTGCCATCCTGCAGGTGTAAAATGCGATGCAGCGCGCAACGAAATTTGTTTTATTTATTTATATGCTTATATGTTTACTTACCTTTAATCAGCCGTAATCCATAGTTTACTACCCCCCACCCTGCCCCTCCCCCGTCCCACGTCAGCGCCCGGCAGCACTCTCAACACGGCCGCTACTGCATGGTCGAAAGCTGACTAATATGTGTCTGCTGATTGAAAGTAACAGTTTTGGCCAGGCAACTGTTTTGTTGTGGTATTAATATTGAACGTATTGTTTAATATTTTTTTTGTGTGATGTTTTACTTTTCATTGCCTGTGTTATTGCTCAAAGGACCCATGACATTACTGTAATGCATCTGGCTTGAGTTGTGTGACGTCACTTCCTGTGAGGACATCGTGGGTCAAAGGACAAGTGATATTCTTTCCACTACCCCTACAATTTTGGTGAATGGACGTCCATGGCGATTATACGTATTGTTGCACCTGCTACAATACAGATCAAGCCAAAATGATGTCAATACACCCTCCCAAAATGGCTATAAGAGATCTCCCAAATCCTTGTAAACAAAACCGCCTCAAAATAAGCGAAGGGGACATCTTCCAGTGCCTGGGCACAGTCTATGTCAGTTCTGAAACTCAACATATATGTGGGTTCTAGTGCCAATATACTGGGATACCTGCACTCAGCCATACATTCACAGCAGCCCTTGGATTTTATGGTGGAAGGCATTGTGCTGTGGACTGGCCACAACAAACCTACAGACTGGACAATTATTGTGGTATGGGCAGGGGGATTAAATATTTATGTCTATAGAGCCATGCACTTGATAGCGCACTTGATAGTACTCACAGAAACCTGCCATCACCTGCAGGGTTAAGCCTGTTTCCACATTAGGTTCTTCTTCTTTCTCGTGATCGATCTTGGATTGTTTTATTAGGAGTCAAAGAGCAAATCAGGCATCTCAATCTTAAGTTTCATTAACAGTTTTAAAGTCAATCAATGAAGAGACTTGGGATAATTTTTCCAATAACTTTATTCTTATTAAGAGATTAGTATAGTTATTTTCTTCATTATTGTCTTTATTTCAGTTAGTCCATCAATCAAATACTTTTACAGAAATCTAATCAGAAAGAAAGATTAGAACAAAGCATCAATTATTTTTTGATTTAAGTACATTCCATAAATGAATACATTTCCTATTCCAAAGATCAGGGTCAGAGTTCTAGATTTTAAGAACCAATGAAAATCTGGAATTCAAAGACAAGAGTGAGATTACAGGAGCATAAAGCTTCAAAGCCAAATTAAAGTGGGAGAACTTCCCGCAAAGAGTGGTTCATAAGACTCAGAAGAGTCTCATTAAATGTAAGTAAATCAGCATACAATTGCAGTAGAACTCAGTCAAATATCAAACGGCAAAGGTGAGAAGAGAGGTAAAACAGTTGCAGGAGTAGCCACAAACATCAAGGGTCTGGGTCTAGAGTAGAGTCTCTGGGAACAAAAATCCTTAATAGTAGCTGGGAACATGCACTAATATAAAAGTCAAGAAAATATGTCAAAAACAGTGCATCAGGCTTCTTCTTTCATTGACCAATAGGATGCTAGCATTCTGTGGCAAGCAAGTTCAACTCCTCAGTTCCACTGGAATACACGCAGCGGATGTACGACATTACAACGCATGCTTTTACATCGCATGCTTTTACAACGCGAGTTTTACAACGCATACCATTACAACGCATAGTGCTTTGGGGCGCTGGATAGTGAATTATTTAATTTACAATTCCAACTCCAGTCCCCGTGGATAGTAGGGAAGGTGTTGGATAGTAAATTAAATATATTCCCTATCCTAGAGCGCCCCCCAGCGCAATGCGTTGTAATGGTTTGCGTTGTAAAAGCTGCGATGTAAAAGCATTGCGTGGTAAAAGTTGCGTTGTAAGTGATGTTTCCCCATGCAGCTTGTACTATTTATCACAAGGTTAGCTACAGACAATCTTATTAATGAGATTCTGGAGACGTTTGACTTGCTTCCTATAGGACTTTAAACACAGATCGACCTTCTACATCTCAATACGTTTCACTGCGAGAACAATGAACTACTAATTAAAAGGCAAAATCATTGTTAGATAATGCATTCCTTTTAATAAGAATCACTCATTATTGTTTAAAGTGCACATGTTATTCTATTCAAATGTTTTATGAAACATAAGGTAATAGGAAGTTCATGACATTCAAGAATAAAAAATGTTGCTTATAAAGTAAGACATTTTTTAAACTGGAATGTTCTGCCGTTATTACAATGTATCCATTTAAGGTCAAGCTCCTAAATCACACTGTCCACATTTCAGCAATATTAAGTTTGCTTCTAGTTAAAGAAAACTTGCTTCTTAGATTTTCTATGGCCTGCATGGGTAGCTATGAATGTGTATTGCAAATCAGCACATTTCAAATGTGTGTATTTTCTGTATTACATTTTACATTTATCATTGCACATTCAACTACTAGATTCATTATTTGTTATGTTAATTATTTAGCTTTCCCACACTTAATTGAGATGCAATTTAGGGTTCCTGCAGCACAAATGGTCTGTGAAGACCCAGGCTCAACCACAGATACTGCTGTTGATGACCCTTTACTATGGTTGTATGGAAAGCAAGGACTTTTTAAGACAGATCAGAATGCCTTCTTTCTGTAGTCGCAATCCTCTTGGTGCAGAACAACACAGCTTCTTCTTGAATTCATGTCCAAGCGTATTCCAAGCTTGGTAAAGTTGGACAGCCACTAGCAAAGTACTGGCCCTCGAACACAAGTGTCTTTGTACACTCGTGTGCAAATTCACCTTGGATGGAAGAGGAAACCTGAAGAAACCTACTGGTCAAAGGCCCAGTACTTACAGTCAGTGCTGACCCCTCAGCTCTCCTTCAATGTTCAAATTTGCAGGAGGCCTTCCAATCAAAGATTACATGGGGACTTCATGATCATGTAGTGTCAAAGCCATGGGCAACAGAAGCCATTTTGGCCAGGTTTGAACAAGCACAGGTAAATATTTTTATTGGAACCAGACATAATGCCATATCTCTTGCAGATGAAGAACAGACAGGAAGAGGCAGAGAGCTCTGCTAGGGGCATGGTGGCAAGCTTCAAAGAGGAGAGGTCATGACACCCCCTGAAAACTGGAAGCAGGGACTGTAAAAAGGTTGGTTTACAAGTAACCAGTCATCTGGGCTGTCGCAGCAAAGCCGTCCACCATTTTAGAGTGTCAAACACATGTGTAATTCAAAATGGACTCCATCATTAATTTTTGCCAAAGCACTTACAGTACTTACCACACAATACACATACCTTTTATAAAACCTACCATCTACATCCCATTCCAGTGAAAGGGAATGACTGAGCTAAGGGAGAGAGTCAGAACTTACCACACAGAGAACACTAGTAGGCATCTCATTATGGAGGAGACTGGTACCCCAGGTCACTGATCTGAGGACTATGCCCAATAAACAGGGAGAACACTCATTGAGCATTCATGATTGTCAGGTTCACTGGGGGTAAATGACAAACACATATACAACATATCAAACACAATAAGACAGGGCAGCATTTTCTCTACAGCCATTAAAGGGAATTTTTGTCACAATAAACTGCAAGCATTTAGCTTAGCAATTCAGTGAGCAAATACTGCCATCATTTAAGAGAAGGTGAATTGCTCATTCTAATCAGAGGCAAAGGGTATAGGGGATGATGCTGCCCTATTTATTGTCAAGGAGTGCTATGATCATGTACCCCACCATCACAGCACCACAATTATCACCCATGCTTTTAATGCCGCTTCACAATTTCCTCAGAATGACCCAGTAGTTGAGCACATTTGGAAATCTTTGTCTGAAATATGCAATAGCCAAAGAAGTACCCTTTTATTGATGTATTGAAGTCTCATTTGGGCATGGATGTTTCTCTAATGGATTGAGAAGCTCACCATTGTACCATTGTAGGGTAACTAAACTAAAGTATTTTACCTGCAGGAATAGCGCATAATATCCTTAGTGTGAGGATAATTACACCCTCCACGTGACCTTTTCATCCATACCACTCTATAAAAATATTTTTGTACACAAATCTTTGTGCCCAAAGTAAGGGTCCATTAACCCATACTATCAAAAGGTCCAAAATTGCTCACACATCTCGGCCGTGGTCTTCACTTATACTGCCCAACTTAATGCTGCCATTCTTCTGCTCATACCTGAAAGTTGCAACAGGGCCCCATCTGCCTTCATAGACTTGACAGTATAATACTGTGTGCTCAAGTCAACCCTTTCCCTCCAAAATAACGGCCATTAGTCTAAGTAGACATGGCTAGTCTGGACATCAGAGCTATCATGCTTAGCCATTACAGACCTATTTTGATTTGATGCTGTAAAGGTTAGTACTACACACCTGTTCTCATATGTAATTTGATTCTTATTGAAGTCCCTTCTTTCTTTCAATATCTGTTGTCCACATTCTATATGTCATCCTTACCTGTTCTTTGTTCCTGGTGTGCGCCCCTTCAAACATGATTGTTTGAAAGTGCATCGCTCGTGATGTTGTTTTTCAACGAAACATGACAACTGTTAAACAGACATTGACTGTTCATGCTTCATTGAGGACAGATGCACTCCTGTGGTTAAGTTAAGCTGTTGTATACAATAAACTCACCTTGGATTTGTATTTCTTCATTGTCGGTTCATCTTTTGGATTACTAACTGGCACTTCACATTTGACAAGTTGCTGGTAGCTTTTCCACTATTTTTGTGCACTTAGCTCTGTTTATCAGTCTTCGCGCATCGATGACTTGCTACTTCTTGACCTCCTTGACATACACTTGATGCCCATCTTCTACTTTCTAATCCGAGCTAGATTCGACCTTCACGACGATTTTTACCCATTTTGGAAGTTTTAACTATTTAAACCAGCTATGTGACAACTTCCCTCACATTTGTCATAAAGAGACATTTTGGCTTTTAAAAGATTTTTTTTTAATTGTCTTCGGCAATATATATATATATATATATATATATATATATATATATATATATATATTTCATCCAATTGCCCACAAGCTTTGCAGGACGCACTCCGAAGCAAGCCTTCCTTTCGGCGTACCAATGACAGCTGGTCCCATACCCGGATTATTGTTCGTTTGCCTTACGCGTTTCGAGACATGGCGTCTCTCATCAGAGGCAGCTTCAACAAATGAGTGGCAAGTTGTTCCTTTTAATTTATTCACATTCATGCGCCATAATAAATGTTTACGCCCACTTGCGTTTATCATGAGATTTGCATGCTGGTAGTTATAGTCCAGAGGAACACTTCATTATTTTACCTTCAGTAGGTTCCAACTCACTTGTAATAATAAAAGCATGTGTTTCCTTAGTAGGAGTCGGAGTACTTCGGCCAGCAATTTTTGTCAGACTCGCTGCGCTGAATAGGTTTGAACACAGTTTCAACCACAGCCTCTTTAAGGTTGCAAGATGGTGCGCCTTGCCACGACGAGGGCCGCCGTGTAATTTATTTCATCCAATTGCCCACAAGCTTTGCAGGACGCACTCCGCAGCAAGCCTTCCTTTCGGCGTACCAATGACAGCTGGTCCCATACCCGGATTATTGTTCGTTTGCCTTACGCGTTTCGAGACATGGGCAATTGGATGAAATATATATATATATATATATATTTGTATATATGTACGTATATATATATATATATATATATATATATATATATATATATATATATATATATATATATATATAAACATATTTTTCTACAGTCTTTCTTGCTAAGCAATATTTTGAAGATCCACAACAATTTCATTTAAACTCCTTTTCCAACAAGATTTATTTGCCATGTCTTCAAATCAACAAATTGTACATTTAATTCATTTTCTTCCTCTACCTGGCAAACCAAAGGAGTGTTGGAAAATGTTGTTTCGCAGCTTTGAAAGTGATCTTACTGCCATTGATGCTGATGAATATTCTCAAAAAAGCAAATTAGCAATTCTTTACAGTCATTTAGGCAGTGCTGGTCATCAAATATTCAATAATTTTCCCTCGTCTGTTCCACCGCCTGATGATGGTGATGACTGGAATATCTTCACAGATGCAATTCAAAGACCTAATACAAAGTTTTTAGAACAACTCAATGTCATTTTGGAAAGATTAAATTTAATGAAGAGGAAGCAAGATCCCAATGAAACAGGGAAGAATTTATTTCTGTTTTAAGGAACTTGGCAGCAGATTGTCATTTTGGTGCTTCTCTTGACATGCACATTAGAGACCAATGTATTTATAGTTGTTTTCACAAAAAGATACAAGAATATATTTTAAGTTGTAGCGATCCGTCTTTATCAGAAGTAATTGATATGGCCAAGAGCAATGAAAGAGCTATTATTTCATCTTTATGTATGTCTAATGATATTGTTTCTCCCATTAATTTGGTGCAAAATGATTCTTTAATTAAGGCTATTGCTGTAAAAAACAAATTTTCGAAATGTTTTCAAAGAAGAACAAACACCATATGTCATAGATGTGGTTCAAAGTTTTGTCTTGTTGGTAGTCCCACATGTTCTGCTCTTGGTAAGAAATGTGTAAATTGTCATAAAATTGGTCATTTTCAATCAGTATGCAGAAGCAAACAGGTGGTTCAAGTCAGTTCAGTTCTTTCACAAGATCTCCCTGATTTAACAATCATCTTTCTTGATACACCTTTACAAAGTCTTAACATTAAAGCTGTGGATATAGTTTCTCATACTCTCCCACAAAAAATTATTTTCTCAGTTGATTCCAATGATCAGTCTTTTCTATCTGAGCATGCAAAAGACCTCACTTGTCAGGTCATAATTGGTGATCTCAATCTTGACATGATGGCAGACTCAGGCGCACCTGTTACCATTATTTCAGATTCCATTAAAAAATTATTGACTTCTTCTATTTCCTTGCAATGTTTAGATATAGTTCCCAAGGCATATGGTGATAATGATATAGATAAGCTTGGTTTCTTTTTTGAAAATGTAACTTGTCTAGGTACATGCATTAATACAAAAATATATTTTGCCATTAATGGTAAAAATATTGTGGGGTGGCAGGATCTTGACAAAATGGGTCTGAAATTAGTTCCTCATTCAAATAATCCTGTGCAGACCAACGACATTTCAGTTTTCATGGTTTCGGAGAATTTTGCTTCAATAGTTCAAGATATCATTTCAGAATTCCCTGAAGTTTATAGTACGTCCATAGGGAAAATTACTAATTTTGAACATTTCATCAAACTTAAGCCTGGAGCAATACCTGTTGCACACAAACTAAGATCTATTCCCTTAAGTGTCTGCGAAGATCTTAGAAAATTACTTGATACCATGGTCTCTAAAGGAATTATTGAACCCACTAACTCCTCTGAGTGAGTCTGTCCTATTGTAATTGTCAGAAAAAAGGATTCCAGTATCCGTTTATGAGCTGACCTTCGCTCCCTCAACAAAAACATCATTGTTTACTGTCATCCGCTTCCTAAGACACAAGATTTATTAACTGGCATCGGTGGTTCTGCATTTTTCAAATTGTTAGGCCTTTGCTCCGCTTATCATCAGATTCCTCATTCCCCTTATTCGACTGATTTGACCACATTCATTACACCTTTTGGAGCATTTAAATATCTTAGAATGCCATTTGGTGTGGCCTCTGCGGCCAGTGTATTTCAGAAATTAATGGATAATATGTTATAAGATATCAACTGTGTACAAGCTTATCAAAATGACGTACTTATTTACTCAAAAAATAGGAATGAACATATTACAACTTTAAAAAAGGTTCTCTCCAGATTTAAGGAAGCTGGCATTACCTTATGTAGAGACACATGCTACATTTCTTTCCACTGAAATAGACTATTTAGGATACTCCATTTCATCTTTTGGTATAAAGCACACATTTTCTTTAACTCAAGCCATCTTCAAAGTTGCCATTCCCAAGGACAAAGAATCTTTGAAATATCTTTTAAGCATGACTAGGTACTACCCTAGATTTATTACAGGGTATGTTCAGATTGTTCAATCTGTCCGTGTTCTTTTAAAGGAAAATCCAATTTTGTATGGTTTCAAGAGATCAGCCATGCCTTTGATATTGTCAAAAGGTGATCAATGAAGCTACTGTTTTGTCTTCTTTCACACCAGGTCACAAATGTCCCATTTCAGTTGATGCAAGTCAACATGGATTAGGTGCTGTACTTTTTCAATGGATTGGTGTGAAAGAACACACAATAGGTTTTGCTTCTAGAGCACTTTCTCTTGCTGAAGTTACTTACAGCATCATAGGAAGAGAAGCATTTGCATGCTCTTGGGCCGTTGAAAAGTTAAAAAGTTTAATCTGGGGCACTCAGTTTGATCTTTATAGCGATCATAAACCCCTGTTACACTTTCTTAATGGCAATGGTACTGGCAAGGCTTCCACCAGACTTGTTTGTATTCTATCAAGGTTGCCTGAGTATAATTTTGTTATCAAGCATATTCCTAGAGGACACAACATTACAGCTGACTGTCTCTCTAGATTACCATTAGAGGATAGTCATCCTAACTTGATTTGATGATATTGAGTACGTTGTTGCATCTATCGAAGACTCTTTCTTTTCTTCCTTCACATTTACCTACACAGATTGGATTCAGGCATCTAGAGATAATTCCACTCTTCAGGCCTTCAAAAATATGATTAAGTCTGGGTGGCCCAGAGAGCCTTCTCTTCCTGCCTCCCTCAAATATTTTGCTCAAGTTTCTGATGATCTCTTCATTGTTAATGATATTATCATGCTAGGTGATCAATGTGTTCCTCCTATTGGTCTTCGCTTCAGGATTTTTCAAAATGCTCATGAGAATCATTTAGGTGTAGGTGCCACTTCAAGAAAAATAAAAGAACATTTCTGGTGGCCCGCATTAGATAAAGATGTTTCTCAATGGATTGACAGCAGCCAGACTTGTTTACTTTCTGACAAACACTGGAAGACTCCCAATTTTCCTCTTCATTGTGTTCCTGTCCCTGAAGAAGCATGGTTTAAGCTTGCCCTTGATTTTGCTGGCCCTTTTGAGTTGCTACCTCATGATAAACGTTACATTATTGTCCTTACTGATTACTATTCAAAATGGGTCGAGTTTGAATTTTGTGACACATCTAATACTTTGTCAGTGATTAACTTTTTGGGCAGGGTTTTTCAATCTGAAGTTTCTCCCAGAGAAATTGTTACTGATAATGAAACGCTTTTGTCTTCCTCTTTAATGCTAGATTTTTTTAATTGCACATGATATAAAGCATCTTAAAGTTGCATTATATTCCCCTTCTTTTAATGGACTAGTCGAAAGGATGAACAGGTTTATTAAAGAAGGTATACAATCTGCCCTGGCTTGCAATCTCTCTGTTGAACCTTTTCTTACAAAGAAAATGTAGTCATATATTATTACCCCTCATTCCACTGCAGGTATTTAATCTTTCAGTCTTCTTAAAAAAGGGATCCCAATGAAATTATTTTTCCTGGTTGGATTAAACATTTAATAAAAAATGACAACTTATGTTTGGCTTGTCAAAACAAGCATAACATGCAGAAAAATGTTTTAGCTCAAGAAAAATTTCAAAAGAAACGTTCTGACTTTACACGATCTTTTGCCTCACATGACTTTCAAATTCGAGATTGGGTTTTGATTCAAATTCCTAACAGAGTTGAGAAAGGTGCCTCTAAATTTTCATTAACGGTTCAAGTTCTCAAGACATCCAAAGGTTCACTTTTTTGTAGACAAAATAGGTTGGTGGAACTGGAGAATGTTAGCCAAATTGTCTCCTGAACAAGCTACTAAAATTCTCACCTCGAAGGGTACTGAAGGACTGGACTTTTTAAGTACCAGCGGTGCCAGGGAACAACACCTGAAACCTTCGTGGGATACCTGTTCGGCGCACAAGTGACAGAGACACGGGACACTTCCTTCGGCGTCCAAGATCAGTGTTTATTACTGCAGGGATGCAAAAGTCATAGGAAGTACAACAGAGTGTAGGTTCCAAGAGCCTGCTTCAAATTGCAAATGTGCGTCGCTCCTTTTATACACATTTTCAGCATTCAATAACGTAACGAACAAAAGGTTACAACTCAGTTCCCACAATAAA
The DNA here is from genome assembly GCF_964261635.1 of Lissotriton helveticus. Lineage (NCBI taxonomy): Eukaryota > Metazoa > Chordata > Amphibia > Caudata > Salamandridae > Lissotriton > Lissotriton helveticus. The sequence goes on along the minus strand of NC_136063.1, from coordinate 756,454,114 downwards.
CTTAAAAGGCTTCATTCATGGTGTCGGAAACCTGGAACATAATCACAGTAACATTTGTCGGTTCCCAACTGTAAAAGCACATTATCCTGCTGCTATGCACATTCCACTCTAGTTGTAAAAGGACGAGAGTAAGAGACAGGAACAGGTGCAAGGAAGTCAGACAACAGAAGAAGAAGGAGTGTGGAGGTAATATCGGAAGCGCAATCCCAGGATCAAAGGATTCGAGCCGAGCCCATGCAAGGCTGAAACAATAGACCAACGCGGCAGAATAAGCCTCAAGCTGAGCCATCTGCCCTTGCCGTGTCGTTCCCTCGGTCGTAAAGACGACCCCAAAGAATCTTCATCTTCCGCCAAAGCTTGGGAATCCCAGGGTCACGAAGCGGACATTGTCCCTTTGCTGGCTACGAGAGGGCAAGAAACAAAATGGATGCCGTATCTAAAATGGAACCCGAGGGTGAAGATGAAGAAACCTGTAAATAAGACGAACCCTTCTAAGTAGCGTATCGAAAATGCGTACACCTATTAATCTCGTCATTTACGGTTCATAGATACCACCCTCGCTAGCATCGTAACGGTTCTCATTTCTCCTCAGACGCTCCTTTTGCCCTCATGTAGGCAAGCACTAGTCGGAATCATAATCAATTTCGATATTCATCAGATCATTCAAGTGTTGCTGGAACATCATCTTATTCATCAATGTCTCGCCGGTAACAGATGGCCTTCTTATACCCGTTGTAGCACAAAGGCCACATAAGGCAGGACCACACTGCACACAAAGACAACACGTGAACAGAAACGTCACAACAACCCCTATAATCATCAGAATTTTCCAACCCCAAGTTGACATCAGACCCCAAAACCATCCTAGGAGCGTCCAATCTCCCTCGTCCACGTGTATGGACTCTGAGATTTTATGCAACTTCGAGATGGCTTGGTAAACCGTTGGAGCGTTATCAGGTATGAAAATGCAGCAGCTCGAATGGATGACCTTGCACACACCACCTCTGTCTGCTAGTACTACGTCTAGAACCATACGGTTCTGTAGCGTCATAAGCCTATCCGCTTGAAGCTCTGCTGTCAGATTACCAAGGGCGCTTGCAGTTATGTTAGCAGTTGCTTCCACTACACGAGTTAACTGTCTCAGATTCCTGCTATTGACCATAGGGCCCCAAAACGGTAGGAAACCCTTAAAGAAATCTCCTGCTTCTTGACCGGCAGTATCTTCTTTACTAATGACACCTCTCACAACTCTGGTTTTGTGATAATCTGAGGCAACAGTGAAAGTTGGAGGCAAAAGATTCGTGATATAGCAGGTACCCGAGAAGTCATGAGGTAACCACGTATATGCGCGATCATAACATACAAAATAGGTACCCTTGGCAGTCAGAAAGACAGGGGACGAGAGCATTGGTAAAACATAAGTATCAACACAAGCACTCTTCCCAAGCTGAGCTCTTGGATTTCGACCAAGACCTTGCAGACAGAAATGACCGAGATGAGGTACGATCCAGATTGGAGATGAGCTTTTAAACTGCCTATCATTCACTGATGTACTATACTCGACATCACTCAGATCCTTATAAGCTCGCACCTCTTCCTCTGGGATAAGTGTTGCGTCAAAAATATCTCTATTTAAATCTGCAATTGCTATTGCCAAAGACTTGTGGTACGGGCCAGGACCAAGGTCTGCAGATCGAGGCTCTCGATGGGGGTAGGAATCTAGTGCACTACGGAACATGGTCTGGAATGCTCGAGCTGACCCCTGGGGGCTATAAGGAAGAACAAAATACGGGATACCCTTATCCATGGTATGTGGCATTAACCCACATACCCAACAATTGGTAGTGTTCATCACCAACTGATGCTGATGTAGAAGTTGAACAAAAGAATTGTTCATAAATTCCGCACGTCTGACCTGTTCATGTTGGGGCAGAAGATGAAAGGAATGTGGGGACATAGTGGAAACAGAATTTAAATCAAGAGAAGGAAGAGTAGGTAAAGTAGAGGGCAGCAATGATGGAAAACCAAAATATTCTCCTCCCACCAGCAGCATAGAAACAGTTAGGAACAACATAAAAACCTGTAACAAAAATCTTTTTTTTTCGAAATGTCTTGTGCAGTTTGGATCTTTGCGCCACCATTTTCTCAATTTCTAACAGCTTAGAAGACTCCATCTTCTAAAAAACTGTCCGTGACGTTCTTGACGCACTTCGTTCTGAGTAGCGATTATCAATCCCCAGGAGTTCCCAGAAATCGACAAAAGTAATCGACCTAGTGTCAGATACCTGCTAAACAGGAGGAAGTACCCGCATGGCCTTACGGTTAACCCAGATGAAAAGGTTTTTAATCAAGAGTTCATTGAATTCAATATACGCCTCCTAGCTGTAAGGAAAAAGGTACACAATTTATATATATATATATATATGTAATGTCCACAATTTTATGGCAACAATAGAGGTGATGTAGATTCGAAAAAATAAAAAAATAATTTATTAGTCTGTTAGCGCGGTCGAAGAAAGTATCGACTTCTTCCGGGGCGAGTCTGCTCTTCAAACAGTGGATCAGACGGCAAAGGAGTGTTCGATTGTCCACGCAATTGTTCAGAACTTGAATTCTCCAATGTTGCTGAAAGAGGGTTAACTTCGGATGGTTCAACAGGGGTGTCGGGTCTTACTGTGTTATCTCCTACAAGCTGCGCGTCACTAAACGGCACGTAATTTAGAGGGACGTAAGTTTCAGACGAGCCGAATCCTTTTCTGATCCAACTATCTGCTGGCAATGGGAGCGGAATTTTCTTGGTGTGGGTGGCATGCACCCAGTGTTTTCTCCCTTCCAGCCGAACCGCAGTCCTCGTTGCCAGCAACACCTGGTAAGGTCCCACGAACCTTGGCTCAAGATTTCGTTTTCGTCCAAAGTTGCGGGTAAGAACCCAATCACCTGGTTGGAGCCGATGACCAGGACCCTCTGTTTGTGTCGGTAGAGCCTCAAAGACCTGTTGATGAATCAAACTCAATTTAGCAGTCAGATCATAGAGACAATCAATTAACATTGGATATTCAAGTCTGTCAAATTCTTTAGGCCTCGGAACTCCCCAAATGTTCGCAGGACGGCCGAACACAATCTCATATGGGCTGAGCCCTACTCGAGAGTGCACAGTAGCTCTGGTTGATAAGAGAGCTAAAGGCAAAGCGTCGGGCCATGATAGACCAGTCGTTGCCTGGATTTTGGCAAGTTTCAGTTTCAGAGTGCCATTATACCTTTCCACTAAACCCGCAGACTGAGGATGATTAGCACTATGAAATTTCTGATTTATGCCAAGACCACGACATACACTCTTCATTACGCTTCCCACAAACTCACTTCCGTTATCTGACCATACAATCCGCGGCATTCCATACCTGGGGAAATACTCTTTGAGTAGAACCTTTGCTGTGGACAGGGCAGTATTATCCTTTAGGGGGTAAGCCTCAATCCATCTGGAGAACGCACAAACTACAACCAAGACGAACTTCAAATTATTGCATCTCTCCATGTGGATAAAGTCTAACTGAATAATTTCAAAGGGACATGTGGGAGGAGCAAAATGACCACGTGGAGTGGGGGTGCCCTTGCCAGGATTATACATCAAACATACCATGCAATTTTTAACCACTCTCTCCGCACATTTAATAATTCCATCATTCTTCCATACGGGCGACAGCAACTTACATATGCCTTTCGTATTAATGTGTGATGTACCATGAGCCATAGTAACAACAGCAAGCACGTATGCATCTGGTAACATCCATCTCTGCTTTTCCGACAAATCAACCCAACATCCATTCTCGTCTAACTTTCCCGTACTTTCTTTCCACTGAGTCTTTTCCATCTCAGTAGCTTCATCCTGTATCTTCTTCACACTCTCAACTGTGTCCTCACACATACTAGTCTCCGCTGGCCATCTTACTGAATTCGCAACGTACATTCGATTTGTCAGATCTCTAGCCGTCTCCTTCGCAATCTCATCCGCAAACGCATTACCGCGACCAACATCATCCGTCACCTTCCGATGCGCACTACATTTGATTATTGCCACCTCTTTAGGCAATGTAAGTGCGTCCAAAAGGTCATTCACAAGCTGTCCGTGCTGAATCTTCGTACCATGCGACGTCAAAAATCCTCTTTCTCTCCACAATCGACCAAAACTATGCGCCACACCAAAAGCATACTGGCTGTCTGTAAACACATTCACCCGCTTCCCTCTGGATAACACACACGCTCTCGTCAAGGCGATCAACTCAGCCGCTTGGGCCGAATTCTGACTCAATCTCGCAGATTCCACAACCGTACTCAATGTTACTACAGCATACGCAGTCGTCACATCACCATTTGGTAACTTAAAACATGAACCATCCACATACAAGGTACCATCGGGATCTACCAATGGAGTGTTTTTCAGGTCAATACGACCCTTCGTCTCCTCTTCAGTTCTCAAATAGCAATCATGTGGTGTTACATCACTTAATTCCATTTCGATCGGCAACAACGTTGCTGGATTCAACACATTACACCGTTTTATCCGTATGTGACTTGCCAACAACGTCAACTCATATCCAGACAACCTTGCGCTCGTCAAATGTTGAGTTTTCGTTCGGTTCAAGAGAGTGTCGACTGCATGCGGGACCATCACCGTGAGCATATTATCCATGACCAGACCTGCGGACTGTCGAATGGACGCCGCAGCTGCCGCTGTTGCTCTCAAACAACTCGGCAAGGCTCTAGCTATGGGGTCTAAGGTCGAAGAAAAATATGCGCATGGACGCTGTTTGTCGCCAAATTGTTGTGTCAGAACACTCAACGCACAACCGTCCCTCTCGTGAACATAAAGTGTGAACGGCTTATTGTAATCAGGAGTACCCAACACAGGAGCCGAACACAACGCATCACGCAATTCAGAAAAACTTTTCTGACACTCTTCAGTCCATGGCAAAGGAGATGAAACATCCTTGCACGTAAGGGCTATCAATGGTTTCGCCGACAATGAAAAATTTGGAATCCATTGTCTGCAGTATGACGTAATACCTAGAAAGGCACGTACATCTCTCTGAGTCTTTGGCACAGTCATTCGAGCAATCGCTGCAATTCTCTCTGGGGTCAACCTTCTCCCATCTTTTGACAGTAAGTGACCTAAGTAGGTTACTTCTTGACAACAATATTGTAGCTTAGAAGGTGACACCTTGTGATGTAAGTCACATAGGTGCTGCAACAATGATACTGTAGCGGTTTTGCAAATAGCCTCTGTATCAGCTGCCACTAATAGGTCGTCAACGTATTGAACTAAGGCTGCGCCTGTCGGCAACACAAATGCATCAAGCTGACTTTTAAGTGCTTGGCTATAGATCGATGGACTCTCACAGTAGCCCTGTGGTGCGCGTTTAAATCTAAAACTGCGACCACCCAGTGAAAATCCGAATAGGTCTCTGCTTTCTTCAGCGATCGGAATACTAAAGAAAGCATTCTTTAGATCGATTACCGTGAACCAGGAGGCAGAAGCCGGAATCAGGGTCAACAAAGCTGTGATGTCAGGCACCACAGGAAACTGGGGAATCACGATTTTATTTACTTCTCGTAAATCAATTACAAAGCGGTACACAGGAGGTTTGGTTGGATCTGTGCGTTTCAAAATCGGTAACACAGGACTATTACACACATTGCCTCGAGTTTCTTCAATGACATCCTTTTCGATCAGGTCATAAATGATAGCTAATAGTGCTCGCTCACCATCAAAAGAGATACGATACTGTGGTATACGTGGGAAACGCACGTTCGATTTCAACTGAACCACATAAGGTGGGATGTTCAATAAGCCTACATCATTGGGACCCGTAGCCCATAACGACGCAGGAAGGGAACTCAATTCCGGTGGGAACTTATCAATTGATAAGTACATAGGAGAGATCGTTCTCTGACCTAATGTAAGCTCCACTCCTGCAGGAGAGCAGTACAAAGTCGCATATAACCGTTTTAACAAATCCAAGCCCAAAAGATTCTCACCACAACCAGTAGATAAAATCAATGGGGCCTCTAGCTCATGAGGACCAATCGTAAGGGACAAAGGGCTAGAGACAGGATTGCTAACAGGGGCGCCAGAGAATCCAATGGAAACATTTGTTAAGCCGGACAAAGATGCGCCAGGGAGTTTCGAATGCATGATGGAACTTTTCGTTGCACCAGTGTCTAACAGAAAAGGCTCAACTACGCCTGATGTAGCAACTGCGACGTAAGGCCCACTCTGATCAACCGGAACTGATACTACTCCCTCTCTCTGTCGGTGGCTGTCCTAGTAGTGGTTACCTGCATAAATCTCATGTTCGACGTAATAATCGTCCACATGATACTGTGCTGATTTATCGGACCTCGCATTTCGTTGGTCAAAATAATTATTCGCGTCTGATGGGGTATGAGGGCGCTCATGATTTTGATTTTGAGGGGCACCGCGGCCTCTACCTCGGGGTGCTTGTTGAGGACCACCACGACCCCCTCGTGCCGACACCCCGTTAAGCCGGTCACGTAAAGCTGGGCAATCATATTTTATATGGCCCTCTCTTCTACAATATGCACACTGATTTTACCCAAGCGTAGATCTAGAGTCGGAGAAGTCAGATCGTGACTGCATCCTGGAAGATTGTAATTGTGGTCGATATTGCTGTTGAGAATCATTTTGATTTGAACGTGGAGGATACGCTTGCTGTAACAGAACCTTCGTTTTAAGCTCCTTCGTTTTCTTGTCTGAACAATCACTTTCTTCCTTTTCCCTATTCTCATAGTATTGAGCTGTCGCTAATATTTGAGCAGTAGTTGAAACCGCCCAAGCACTTTCTGAATTTTTCAATTTGGTGCATAGCTCAGGCAGCAAATTCAATACAAATTTATCAACAAATAACCGTTGGCCTCCCTCGGTGCCCATATCCTGACCACTATGATCGACAAATGCCTCTTCGAATCTGGTAAAGAAATCGGAGACACTCTCGTCCTTCTTTTGCTTACAAGCTGCTAATTTATCCCAATTTACCTTCATCGCTGGCATGAGCGTTTTTATAAGTGTAATGATTTTCTGAGGCAGCTCCGTAATTAACTGCTCAGGCTTAGCCCCACCAACTTGTCGTCCATCTGCCGCTACTAGTGTAGCCCAGTCACCACCTAACTCAACTAAATGATTCTCTTGGCGAATTTTCGCCCAAATCGGTTGTGGTACGACATTGCCAAACAGCATGTCGATGTCCGCAAGATTCATAACAGTAGCGTCTACCAGTTGAGACAACTCCTTATAATAACCTGCCGGATTCTTGCGTGGATCAGGTAAAGATTGTTTCACCTGCAAAACTTCTGATCGCTTCCATGGGAGGTGTATCCAAACTCTCTGAAAGTATGGCAGAATCACAGGATTAGCTTGCGGGTCACCTGGCATGTATACTGGCGGAACCTCTCTCATAGGATACTGACCGGAGTTCGTTCTCTGAGTATCGGAATCGTCATCAAACGACACTCGAGAAAACACTGTGCACCATAAGGCTAATAATCGCTCTAATGCACGTCGTACATCTCCACCTACAATCATGCCGTTCGAAAATTGACTCTGAAGTTCAGTCATATCGGGCGGTACATTATCTAAATCATCATTATACCATTCTTCTCTCAAAAAGTTACACATTTCTTCGAACACAAATCTCTGAGTGGGCTCATTAAACTGAGAAAACGTATCAAAGACCACGCGCGGCGGGTAGTTAGCAGGGTGTCTTATCCATCTACGCGCCATAGTTACCAACGTGGCACTCTCCCTTCCACCAGGGATTTGACTATGCCTCTGAGGAGTTTCAGAGACATCGGGTCAAAATAATGATCCAGAAAGTGGGGAGTAAAGAGTAGCGACAGTATTAGGGATACGATTACGAACAGAAGGAGAAAAAAGAACAGGAGCAACAACATTAGGAGTGAACGAAGGGGCAGCAGAGGTAGCCGGGACGGCTGAGGTAACAGGAACGATTGACTGAGGGGGTACAGGCAAAGGAGCGGTAGGAATAGGACCAGGTGGTAGGACAAACGCAGGACCAACAACAGGCTGACCAGCAGCCGCTGGAACTACAGGAGGAACTACAAGAGGAACTACAGGGGGAACTACAGGGGCTGTAGCACCCTGTGCATAAGGAGGTGGCGATTTCATCAAATACGCTAACAGAGGATCCTCCTTCGAGTCCTCTTCTGTCTTATCAAGACTAGTTGATAATACCGGATAACATTTGTCTATTCTCATGTGATGTAGTCTATTAGAAACTTCTATTTCTTTTTCTTCTTTATCTCGCTGACATTGTTGTACAACTTGCATTATCGGGACGATACCTTCTTTACGATTCTTTTTAAGCTGTTTGATTTCTTTCTGTTTGGCCTCTTTACGCCACAACCGAAGGGAATCAAACATAGCTGGCCTAGCTTTCTTCTTAAATAATTTAGTTTCTAGATTATCTAAAATCTCCATTTCAAAACTTCCGTGTGGTGGCCAACTGAGGACACCATCCTTTCTCGTATAACGGACCCAATAGTCACTATATATAATAGGGCCCACACCATGTCGACTATAGAGCTCATATATCGGAGTTCCAACTGGAGGTATCGGACACAAGTCCTCCAGCCGGGAATCCTTCTTGCAACATTTGAAGAAACTAATGAAACCACTACGGCTAGGCATCATGCACACTAACCAAGTATCAGACTTCAAGGGTTACCAAAGTACTGAATCTTCGTGAAAGACAAAACCCTCGGTTTTTGGCAATTGCAACTGTCAAATAACAACTAAGGACCAACAACTAAGCACCACAAATGCAATGGAACCATGCAAACAACTAAGCACCAACAACTAAGGACTGGGAGCAACCCACAAATACTTAACTGAGAGCTCGATGGCGTCACCAGGAAGGCCCGTCTATCGTCTCGCCATACAAAGGACTACGCCAGGCACCAAAACAGGTCGACAGTCAGAGCATCGATCCGTTGCAGCCGTCAGGAGGCGGGAATCTTCACGGGAAAAATCTTTGGACCACTTATTTCGACAACAGGATCGATGAAGCGGGGTGCACCTTTTCCTCGGAGATTTCACACGAAGTTCCTCGCAATCGTCAGGATTTGGACCGGTACCGCTGATGTCGCCCCACGTCGGGCGCCAACTGAAGGACTGGACTTTTTAAGTACCAGCGGTGCCAGGGAACAACACCTGAAACCTTCGTGGGATACCTGTTCGGCGCACAAGTGACAGAGACACGGGACACTTCCTTCGGCGTCAAAGATCAGCGTTTATTACTGCAGGGATGCAAAAGTCATAGGAAGTACAACAGAGTGTAGGTTCCAAGAGCCTGCTTCAAATTGCAAATGTGCGTCGCTCCTTTTATACACATTTTCAGCATTCAATAACGTAACGAACAAAAGGTTACAACTCAGTTCCCACAATAAACTTAAAAGGCTTCATTCATGGTGTCGGAAACCCGGAACATAATCACAGTAACCTTTGTCGGTTCCCAACTGTAAAAGCACATTATCCTGCTGCTATGCACATTCCACTCTAGTTGTAAAAGGACGAGAGTAAGAGACAGGAACAGGTGCAAGGAAGTCAGACAACAGAAGAAGAAGGAGTGTGGAGGTAATATCGGAAGCGCAATCCCAGGATCAAAGGATTCGAGCCGAGCCCATGCAAGGCTGAAACAATAGACCAACGCGGCAGAATAAGCCTCAAGCTGAGCCATCTGCCCTTGCCGTGTCGTTCCCTCGGTCGTAAAGACGACCCCAAAGAATCTTCATCTTCCGCCAAAGCTTGGGAATCCCAGGGTCACGAAGCGGACATTGTCCCTTCGCTGGCTACGTGAGGGCAAGAAACAAAATGGATGCCGTATCTAAAATGGAACCCGAGGGTGAAGATGAAGAAACCTGTAAATAAGACGAACCCTTCTAAGTAGCGTATCGAAAATGCGTACACCTATTAATCTCGTCATTTACGGTTCATAGATACCACCCTCGCTAGCATCGTAACGGTTCTCATTGCTCCTCAGTAACCTTGTTGAGGAAAGTTCGGATTTGTCTGATTTTCCGTTATGTGCATCTTCTGATGTCTCGTTCAATACTTTAGCCAATTCTCAAAGTGGTCATGTTATCTAAACCTTCCTTTTCAGGTTATCACAGAACACATCGTAATTGCTCAATACCTGTTTGGTTTAATGATTTCTATATGTCTTGATTTACTTACCTTTTGTCCCACAGCTCTTGTTGTTCATTTTATATGGAACAGAGATGATGTAAAGGTTTGTATTCCACACCTGTTCTCATACGTAAGTTGATTCTTATTGAAGTCCCATCTTTCTTTAAATTACTGTTCTCCACATTCTATATGTCATACTTACCTGTTCTTTGTTCCTGTTGTGCGCACTTTCAAACATGATTATGTTTGAAAGTGCATCGCTCGTGATGTTGTTCTTCAACGAAGAATGACAGCTGTTGAAGAGACATTGACTGTTCATACTTTGTTAAGGACAGATAGACTCCCATGGTTAAGCTGTTGTATACAATAAACTCACCTTGGATTTGTACTTCTTAATTGTTCGTTCATTTTTTGGGGTACTACCCGGCACTCCACAGATGCTAATCAAAACTTGCATTTTTAGGCACCTTTTACCCAAGGTGTAATAGCAGTTAGACACTACAGATTTTGCTCTTAAGCTAGAGGAAGGTGACATTACTGTTTGAATTCACAATTGAATTGTGAAGCCTCAGCATGTCCTAACCAGTTTATTCTGAGCCCCATTTGAAACATAGCTACCTCTAAGAAGACACATGATTGATTCAGACAACCATGTACAGCCGGCACACATACACATATAATTCTTCATATGTGGTTATATGTAACCAGCAAGAGCCTTTTAACACCAACAGTGCAGTAGCAACATTTATTTTAAAAAGGGGCACTGGCTGTTACAGCTCAAACACATTTTAGCAGAGCTTTTAGTGAATGAGACTTTCTTAGAGAAAATTGCTCAGAACCAGGATAAAAAAAGCATTAATCTATAAGCAAAAATCATTTTTTATGGGTTTAGCATGTCCATTTCTGAAAATGCAGTAACATGTTTCTCAAATACACACTTTCAAGTGTAATGCTCCCAAAGATTCAGGTGGTATGCATAGTATGCATATTTGTACAGATATTCCCTGAATAGGAGCTTTTCAATGTTATTAAGTAATCTCTTTTATTTTGCCCGCCATGGATTAATGCTGCCAAATGTTCCAATGTATAGTCTCATAGTTTATCTTTTTGATAAGCCGCTGCCATTGAAAACTGTATCCACTTTTGACAGAAATCCTCAGCAACAAAGCTATTAGAAGGAAAAACCTCAGAATTGCGTACCAGAAACTATCATATATCGAAGTCCAAACTCATGCCTTGTCCCTTATGCCTTATGTGCCACCATAATCATACAGCAGAAACAGCTTCAAATGTCAAGTTTTAATCTATGTAATAGTATCAAAGGGGGAGTGAGGATTAGGTTGCTAGTCCTTATCCCCTAGGTCATACGTTAAATCAAGTCTTCTTTCTTTTTTATGAAGCCCTCACCCACCAACCTAATTGGTGGCATGCTTCATCATCGGGCCCACCTGGTGACACAGAGTGTGTCCCTGGTGTGCTACAAAGCCTGTATTACAGCAGAACGGGTATATTTACTGAGTGTACAGTGAAGGTGATGTGAGAGTGACATTTAAAACCTGTCCAGTGGTCCCATTACCCAAAGGGGCTAACTTTAATGTTTGGGCCTCTGGCAGTAGTAAATACAAGGCAACAGATGTAGGTGGAGTGGTATTTAGGAGACTCCTGCATCCAGTGAGTGGTCTACATGTTTCAACCAGGCCTTTAATGTAAACTGGCTTTCCTCAGGACTCAGAAATGTGAAGGGTGCAATCTATACTCTCTATTTTGTATTGATTGGAATATGTGTGGCACACATATTGGTAACTGCCACTCAATATTACAACAACGTTTCCACCGTGCAGTCATTTTATCATTTTTACCACAAACCCCACGGCCATTACTTATAGATGTGATTCTGCCATTGTGCCTAAAACGACCAATCTGTGAGTTTGTTTGTCATTTTATGTTTGTATGTACAGGAATGCTTTAAGGAGGAACTGCCTTCTCACACATAGGGAAACTTAGCGTGTGCCACACATATTCCGAATTGTTTCCATTACCACAAATTACATCATCAAAAACCAAAGTGTATACATGGGCTGCCTCAATGCCCTTAAATTGTCAAGGTTCATCTGTAGTGACGATGTAAGACAAGAAAACGAAAGTGTAAGCACCCATTAATGTGCCTCACGGTTCAGCGTCACATGCCTATCTACTCAGTTTTAGCACAGCTGCTGATATGGATTGATTTATTTAAACCACAAAATGAATGTTCATCATAAAATAGTGAGGCAATTCCATTCATTATTTCATGGTTTAGGAAAGCTTAAAACAATGTAAGTAAAGCTGCATATTAATGAAGACTTCCATCCTGTCGATTAAAGACATAGACAAATAGCTTTTCATTTACAAGATGCTGTTGAAAAAGAACTTGAATTGTTACTGAAGCATGATATCATTGAGCGGGCTGCTGGTCCCACTCCATGGGTATCTCCCATAGTGGTAATGCCCAAAAAGGACAGTGAAGGAGCTTTACGCATATGCCTTGACATGCATCAGGCAAACTAAGCAATTAAACGAGAGCGACATCCAGGTCCAAATATTTCTGACATTATAACACAATTAAATGGTGGCAAGGGCTTCTCTTGCCTTGATTTATATAAAGGTTATCATCAGTTGGAACTCTAAGCAATTACAGGCACATTACAACCGTTTCTACACATGTTGGTTTGTTTCGAAACAAAAGACTAAGTTTTGGTGTGCCATCAGCTGCAGTTCTTATCCAAGATGTTTTTTGACATATCATACAGCCTGTCATGAATGCATTAATTCATAGCAATGACATATTGGTTTTCGGAGCTACACAAAAAGAGCACTAGAAAGTTCTCACACAAGTATGCCGCTTACTTGTGGTTGCAACTACTTGCGCGTGCATGTTTGGCTTTGAATTCAGATGAATGTAAGTTTCACAAGACCAAATTAAAATTAGTTGTTGATATCTCTTCTGATGGGTGTATGACACCTGATCCTGCTAAAGCACAAGTGCTGTCAAGTACTGATCTCCCACAGGATGTTTCTATGGTGTGTTTATTTCTTGGCCTGGTCAGCTACTGTTCCAGACAAATACTAGACTTTGCCACTGTAAGAGCTCCATTGAGAGAGCTGATGAAAAAGAATGTTTCATTTTATTGGGCACATGAATGTGAAAAAAGTTTTAAGAAAGTTAAACAAACCATTGGGAATGCTCCGGAAATGGCATATTGGAATCCAAAGTTTCATACAGAGGTTGTTGTTGATACTAACCTGGTGGGGTTAGGTGCCCAGTGAAAATCTGTATGCTCGAAGGCATAATTGTGGCAAATGCAAGTAGGAGTTTGTCCCAAGCAGAATGTACATGTTATTAAGCTGAAAAGAAAGCCTAGCTGCGGTAAGGGCTTGTGAACATTTCCAAGTATGCCTGTACGGAAAGCCTTTTATGCTGGTAATGGATCATAAAGCTTTACTAACCATATTTGGCAATCTAAAGGCCAAGATGCCTTCTCCCATTGAACAATGGGGACTATGTTTACAAGAGGGCAAATACAATATTTTGCATCATCCAGGGAAGTACCAGAACCCTTTTGACTACTTTTCTAGAGTGCCTATACAGGTTCACCATGGCCCAACCAAAACAGCTGAAGCCTATTTCAATTTCATTGCAAACTCAAACACACCAGCTGCTATTTCATTACCCCAGAATATCACTTCCACAAGCCATAATAGTGACATGCTAAAGTTGAAAGATAATCACACATTAATCATGGAACCAACACCCTTGACCTCTCACCACTAGTGGTGATAGTCAAATATACAAAAATGTCAAAGATGAACTGTTCATAACTCAAGAAGGATTTATAGTGTGGGGTTCGAGAATACTGATTCAGGTGAGTATGAGGCAGAAGATGATTGAAGTGGCCCACAAAGGTCATCATGGAATTGTTGCTACAAAATGAGCTCTCCAAGACCGAGTCTGATTTCCATATCTCGATGAATGGGTTGAGAAGGAATTAAAGGCCTGTCATCTGTGCGACTGTCTTACTACTAAAGTTACTCAACACTCCTTAAACATGTCAGAACTCCCAAGCGTTGATTTTTTGGTCCACCTGACAATGGATATCAACTAATGGTGTTTGTGAACGTATGCTCAAGATTTCTCTTAATTGAGGATCTCTCATCTACCTCTCAAGAAGGAGTCATTGAGAGAATAGGTGGCATCTTTGCTACATGTGGTGTTCCAGTCGTGTTGAAATCTAACAATGGCCCACTATTTAACAGCTGTGAGTTTAAAGATTTCTTACAGCATCTGAGTATAAAGCATCAGAACATACCATTTAATAGAAGGGGAGATGTAGTGTATTGCAAGTTAGCAATGATGGAACCTTTTTGACTCCTGATGAACTACCTAGAGCTGTGACATAGGTGTTAGAGTGAAATGCAATGAAGGCTGATTTAAAATGTTGAGTTTGCAGTTACACGCAGAAAAATAAAGATGTGTAATACCAAGCTCTGTGTGTGGTGTTGTCATTGACAGGTACCCAGGCTGGGGAAGACGCTACACAGAGCACTGTAAGACTGAAATGCACTTGGGCTGAACAAACACAAGGATAGTGAGAAAAGGCATTGTACCAAGAGGAGACAGGTGAGATAGGCAACACGCCATAAATCAAGAGCAGAAGGGTTTCCCAAATTATATGTTATGCATTGGAAACAACAGGTATGTCTACAGACGGCTAAAGGTGTCTGTAGCCAAAACCTGAAAGGTATGAGAATCAGGCCCAGGCTTGCTATTTGTCTTACTTTATTAATAAAGTAATAGAGCTTGGCATGATATTACCCCACAATAGTTGAACTTTAAATATTGTGACCAAAATGTTGACTTCCATATTATTTTGACAGTAGATATTCATAGATAAGTAGAAATATACTCTTAAAGCCACATATATGTACCATGATGATGAATATGTCTTTAAGATACCTTGGTGTGTAGTTAAGAACAGTAAACCTATGCTTGCCTACAAATAGTTATGTTCACCATATCATCTTAGTCGGCAATTTACTCACTATATTCAGGCAGGGTGATATTTTTGCATTTGACACAGCCATTTGGGTGCAGATTTTTTTTATTCGATGCTCAACACAGTATTGTAAATGTGCACAGACTCATATTATCAGTGGTGTAACAAGGGTGCAATGGGCTCTTATACAAGCAAAGAAAATGTGTCTCCCGGAAAACTGGTTGGATATAAAAAAATAACCGTAATTAGGTTCCTAGGGCATAGGTGACACTGCATCTGCTGCACTCTTGAAATACTCTCTTCAGCATATTCTCTTTCTGAAAAACATTTGTCTGTCCTAGCTAACAGAAACACACCTGAGCATGGTGTTCAGCTGGCGAATAAGTGTAAATGGTAGCTTCAGGAGGTGTCTCTGTAGTGACAGCGCTGGCTGCCTACTGTTTGCTCAAATATTCTGGGACTTCCATAATATTCACAGCTTGTATTAATAGGACGGCAGTTCATCAACTCCTCGGGGGAGAGTCAAGGTTGGGTAACAACAAGAAGGTTTAAATAAACTGTCAAACGTCTCAGTGTTAAAAGCTGTGCAACATCTCCAGGGGTTTGACCCACACATTAGACATGCTCTCAGGGATGTGAAGTCAGGGAGAGTTCATGTGAGTTAGCTATTGTGTCTGGCAGAAAGGAATGGACCATTCTCATTTCCTTAGTGAAAGAACTAGGTCATATTTGAAACGATAATGATATGATTGTAAAACATCAGGAAAAGGCAAAAGATAAGGGTAAATATATGCCCTGCTGTTAAAACAGTGAAATTTGCAGTCCTAGACATGATCAACTTGCTGCGCTGCACTGCATGACAGAGAAAGGGCAGGAATGCACTATATTTAAAAGAATACACCACATTCTTGCTATGCTGGCACAGTTTTCCCTGCCTAGCGCCAATGCAGGCACTCTTGCACTATGGTGCAAGGTTGCCTGTGTTGCATGCTGGATTGATTTTGTGCAGGAAGTGAAACTTCCTGCACAAAAACAATCCTGAGAAGCATATTCCTCTATTTATGTAGGGCTGGACTGGCTGGACCAGGCATTAGGCTGCACCGTGCTGCATGACTATTTGATAAATATGCCCCATCCTCTGTAATTAGGGAGCTACAAACTATTCGTAGATGTACAGTCATGTGACGCAGAATTAAACGCAACTACGTACAAAAACATTTATACTCCTAAACGGATCAGCACGGTTAGAGTGATGTAATACGAGCAGAGAGCAACTTTTCAGTATTGTTGAGTGTTAAGGAGTCTTTGATTTCTAGCTCGCTTACCCAAATCCCAACCAGTAGAGTTGGAATGAAACAAGCATTGGCAAGAATAATATGTTTGAGACTTGTATGGTTCATACATGCTTCCACAGAGGAACACAATATCTAGGTTCACATTTGCTTAGATCGTAGAATAATTCACATAAACAGACACAGATACATAAGTACCTATGTCTGTAGACCTACTTGTATTGATGCAAACAGACTCCAGACATTAATGAGCACAATAATGAGTGTGAATGGCAGTAAATACCCACAACAGCCGCCAATAAGTAATGGTCCCAGGCAGTAATAAACGTTTGTTACCCCAGGCAGAAATGATCCTCAGGGGCACCAGGCAGTAATGAACATCAAATGCCCCAGGAATGAGTGCATGGATAGATGAATGAGTGAGCGGGTTCATGGACAGATGATTGAAGATAGAGCGTGCATAGATAATTGAAGTGCTAAGTGCATAGATGAAAGGGTGAGTGAGTGGGTTGATGGATGAGAAGATTGATGAGTGAGTGAGTACTAGAAAAATGCTTGGATGACATAAATAGACAAGCAAATTCTTGTGTGACTCTTTCCTCCTCCTTCTGCTGCGCCCATAATGTGCCCTACACCATGAAACAGAAACACTCTTTTCAAATTTATTTTATTTTATTTATGTGTTTTTCAGAAAAAGTAAAGAACAACTTACAGTTATCCAGATTATAGCATTGGTACAGCATGGACGTTACATAGAACTCATTACATAGAACATAGTGTTGTAGAACACGTTTCAATGGTACAAGTACATACAGACATGGCATTAGTTGGAAGTGCATTGTACGGCAGCAACAGACGAGACAGTCTTAAAAACACAGTTCAGGCTTCAAATGTTGGTTATTGACAGTAGGTAGTACATGAGTGGACCCCATATTGCCCGTGGTCTGGATGTAGTTGGTAGTTCCTTCGCATAGCATGTGAGCGGATCCCGGTAGTAAGCCAGATCTTGTAACCATAGTTTAGTAGTGGGCACATTCCTGCTCCCCCAGCAGATGGAGACCCTACGCTTAGCCATCAATAGTGCTATGGACACACATTTCTTGTTAGACGCCTTAACCTTAGCGCCAAGCAAACACACTCGTGGGCTGCACTCAACAGACTCCTCAATCATCAGGCATATGATTCTTGAGATTGAGCTCCAGTATTCATATACTTTAGGACACTCCCAAGCTAGATGATAGAAATTAGCCCCGGGTGCGCCACAGCATTTGTAGGTGTCAGCTTTTCGCAGTCCATATCGATAAAGTTGTGCAGGAGTGTAGTATAGCTGATACAGGTATTTAAAGTGCACCAACCATAGATTGCCATTCGCCGTCAGCTGTCCAGTTAGGTGGCAGCTGTCTAATCAATCATCCTCAGACAGCGGCTCTGGCAGCACGCCATTCCACTTAGCTAACGCTGCTGTGCCCCCAGTTGGCATATCTCTCTGCATTGCCTGGTAAAATCTAGTGACCAGCTTGGCTTTAGATGTAGTGGTATACAGGAGTTGTAGCACCTCAAGGGCTGGCGGTTGTGTAGGGAAGTGTGGATAGAGTGCACGCATTGCAGAGCGTAGCCTAGTGTAGACAAAAAGATGCATGGGGGAGACATCGCCCCGGGCGCCAATGTTTTCTGGGGTTATGAAATGGCCTCCAGGGAATGCATCAGCCATTGTTGACAGCTCCATATCTTTGAGGGTCTTCAGTGTGATGGCTTCCCTAGTGACTGAGAGTTCTGAGTGATGCAGTAGTGGCATGCTAGACACTTAAAACAGCAATTTTTGCGCTTGCTTACCAAGTTTGTGCCAAGCCCTGTAGTTTGTACAGTATTGAATTCCCCGTTTTCAAATACCGTGTGCTTGTTTACGATCATAGAGCGGTATGGGGTGCACGGAACCTACCTCCACTGCCACATGCGGAATGTATGCTGGGTTGTGTTGCCAGTAGTATCCGTAGTGCTCCTGCCTCAGAGATAGTAAAGATGAAAGTCTGGAGCTGCGAAGCCACCTTGATCATAAGGAAGGGTAACTACCTCCCACTTAAGTCGAGGCTTCTTACCTCCCCAGGATAGTTTGTTCAAAAGGGAGCGAAACCTATCGAAAAAGTGTTGCGTTAGGTGTACCGGAATGTTCGAAAAAAGATATAAAAATCACGGAAGAACCACCATTCTCATCAGCGCTATTCGATCTGCAAATGATAGAGGCAACTTAATCCAACGATTTACCTGTCCCTCAAGCCGTGTGATGGCAGTGCAAAAATTGGATTGTATGACAATCTGCGGATCCCTGTTTAGCCATACTCCTAAATATTTTACAGTGTCTGTACACCATGCTAGGGGATATTCCATGTCAAATTGATGCGTACAGTCCGTGAGGGCAGCACAATCGATTTAGACCAGTTGATACCCAGGCCTGAGAAACATTCAAACCAGACATATTCCCGTATAAATTGTGTAAGAAATCTTGCCAGTTCACGAACATACAACACCATGTCATGTGCATACATGAAGACTGCAAGTGGACGTTGCAAAAATTGAAAGGCCATTTGAGCATGGCGCCGTCTTATGACACAGGCTAAGGACTCAAGCACAAGAGCAAATAACAGTGGCGACAGCGGGCAGCCCTGACGTGTGCCCCGCATGATAGGAATCTTCTCCGATAGCTGCCCATTGATTCTAATCCGTGCTACAGGATTGGTATACAATAACATTATCCAATTAGGCAAAACAAATGGGACTCCCATGCGATGCAGGACTGTGACCATATATGACCAGGATATTGAATCGAACGCTTTTACACTGTCCAGTAGCACTGCTACTGTCGGTAGTGTGGGTTCTAGCACATGCATCCCTGCGAAAATCGTACACAAATTATGTGATGTAGATCAGGTGGGGACAAATCCCGATTGGTCAGGGAGCACCATAACGGTAAGAAGTAGCTGCAGCCTGGTGGCTAATACTTTCGCTAATATTTTTACATCCGTATTTATTAGAGACAAGGGGTGATTAGAATAGCGTCTATCTGGCGGCTTCTTAGGCTTTAAGAGCGCGACCACTAGTGCCTTGCGTAGGGTTGGAGGTAGACACTGGGTTTCGTATGCCTCCTCATATAATTGAAGGAGACATGGGGCTAATTGGTCGACATATTCTTTAAAAAACTCGGCCGGCAACCCATCGGTACCTGCAGCTTTCCCATTAGTAAGCCTGGGCAAAGCACTACACTACGCTCGCGTAGTTTGCAAAGTTTGCGCTACTTTGCACTACGTGAATTGCAGGTAGCACAGTGCAAACACGCGTAGCATAGTACTGCTGTAATTTTTTGCTTGCTCGTGGTCCTCAACGTCAAGTTGGCAACCACTAGCAAGCAAAATGACATCCTGGCAAGACTTTTTCCTCGTTCACTATCAGCAACATCAATTTGCGATCGGGAGAGTGGAAAATAAACCTCCCGACGAGCTTCTCAATGCGGGGAGGTCAGGTTTCTCATTGCAAGTGGTTGCGTATGCTCGTGACCGCTCGTGATGAGAAACTACCAGTCCCCGTTGAGAAAGCTGCCGCTCGAGTAAAAATCTACTCGAGCTGCAGTAAAAGACAGCTCACACTGTGCAAGAGGTCGTTTTTAATGATCGCACAGTGCGGACAAGCATCCGGCCCTGTGCAATCATCGCGAACAGCCCACTACGCAGTTTGCATAGCGCTACACGTATCTCATGTAGTGCAAAGTGCACTTCGCATAGCTACGCATAGCGCTACTTCGCAAACTGCGACCTGGGTTACCCATTAGGCAAAGTGGTAATAGCATCCCGCACTTCGCCCAATGTGAGCAGATGCATCAAAAAGTCTTGTTGCCCTCGCGACAACCACACCAAAGCAACTTCATCAAGGTATTGCTCGAGCTCAGCCATGTCTGCCGTGGGTCTTTGAGCGTACATCCCGGTGTAATACTCCGTAAATGTATGCAGAAAAGTCAGCGTGTCATAGTGTGTGCCATCATTAGCAGTGATCGCCTGTATTATGTGTGCCCCAGTATGGGGTTCTAGTATGTGACTAGCTAATGTTCTACCCGGTCGGCCGCCTTCTCTAAAATAACGCGCTTTGTACCGGCGTGATAAATGATTTATCTCTTGATCAGCCACTTCGTTGTATTCTATGATTTCCCCTTTAATGAGCGCCAGTGTAATGGGATCTGCTTGTTCACCATATTTGCGCTCCAAGTCCCCCAACTCACGCTCAAGCGCTGCGATGGAGCGACGCAGAGATTTTAAAACCCCGGCTTGAAGGCCTATACATGCCCCCCAAATTGTCACTTTGAAGGCTTCCCACAGCGTCTCCATAGTTTGGACAGACCCAGGGGCAGATTTACAAGCCCCTTGCGTCATTTTTGCACTGCAGTTGTGTCACTTTTTGTGACGGAGCAGCAGCGTAAAAATGCGGCCCATTTACAACGTGACACATCTAGGGAGATGTGTCACGTTGTAAAGCCCTGAGTCACATTATACCTGCGTCAGGTATAATGTATGCAGGGTGGGCGTTCCAACGCAAAAAAGCCTTGTAGAAGTGACGCAGTGAAATCTACAAGATTTCACTGCGCCACTTCTAGGACGCCACTGTCTCAAATTCCTACGCCTGCTTGAAGCAGGCATAAGGAATGATGCAGCACAATGAGGATAGGCCTCCCCTTGCATTGCTGCAGATCCGTCATGCTTGCAATACGGCTCCAGCAATGCTCGACTTTTGCGTCAACAGATGCGTCCGAATTTCTGATGCATCTGTCAATCCTTGCACCATGGTGCACCGTATTGTAAATACGGCGCATCCATAGTGGCGTAAGGGTTTCTGAAAGTGGTGCAGGGAAATTGACGCATCTTCACAGATGCATCACTTTCTTGTAAATCTGGCCCCCAGTATTTAGCGAGAAATAGTCAGATATAGCATTGCGTATACCCTCTTTAAGGACCTGGTCCAGTACCGAGGACAATTGTAGTCGCCATTGAAAAGGAGGAGGGATGTGGGATGGTAACATCATGTCAAGAACTACCGGAGAGTGGTCCAATAATGTTCGAGGTAAGTGTCATATCTGTGTAGTCCATGGACAGACTTCCTGCGTGCTCAGCCAATAGTCTAGGGACCAGAACTGTTGTGCATATGAGTGACATGTACCTTCTTTAGTGTGTGGGTGCCATAATCTCCAGATATCTGTGAGGACCAATGACCGCATCCCATCACGCACTGATACAGCAGCTCTTCGGGGGGGGAGGGGACTGCCGCAGTCACCCAATCCATTGCAGGATCTAAAACTACATTAAAATCACCCCCACAAATAAGTGCAGCGGAAGATAGTTTGCAGAGTTTGCACCATACTGCGTCAAAAAATGTGGGGTTGTTTACAATAGGACCATATACATTCACAATACGCACGCACGCAACCTGGGCTTCATCCTGGACTCCTCCCTCTCGATGACCAGACAAGTCAACGCCGTCTCCTCATCGTGCTTCAACACCCTGCGCATGCTTCGCAAGATCTTCCGCTGGATTCCGACCGAGACCAGGAAGACTGTCACCCAGGCACTCGTCACCAGCTGACTGGACTACGGAAACGCCCTCTACGCCGGAACCACAGCCAAGCTGCAGAAAAGACTCCAGCGCATCCAGAACGCCTCCGCCCGACTCATCCTGGATGTCCCCCGACGCAGCCACATCTCCAGCCACCTGAGGAACCTGCACTGGCTCCCCGTCGACAAGAGGATCACGTTCCGGCTCCTCACCCACGCACACAAGTCTCTCCACGACCTGGGCCCCAAATACCTCAACGACCGCCTGACCTTCTACACGCCCACCCGCCAGCTACGGTCCACCAGCCTCGCCCTCGCAGCCGTACCACACATCCGAAGAGCCACCGCCGGAGGAAGATCCTTCTCTTACCTGGCTGCCAAGACTTGGAACTCGCTCCCCATCCACCTTCGGCTGACCCAGGACCATCTCGCCGTCAGGAAACAACTCAAGACCTGGCTGTTCGAGCAGTAGCATACCCCCTCCCCCCAAGCGCCTTGAGACCCTCCCGGGTGAGTAGTGCGCTATACAAATGGCTTGATTGATTGATTGATTGAACAGTCAGCCGTGTGTTGTAGAGCGTTCCCTGCACTATTATATATCGCCCTTCTTCGTCTTCATCTACATGTGTTGGCACAAATGGAACACCCTTCCTCACAAGAATCATAACTCCCCGTGCATATGAGGAATATGAGGCAGCTATCCGTACCCCACCCATCTACTGGCAATGTGCGAGACTGCCCGTTTGGTAAGATGTGTTTCCTGCAACAGGGCAATTTTAGTATGATGTCGGTCAAGATAAGATAGCACCTGCTTCACTTTCTTGGCATTATTAAGCCCTCTCACATTCCAGCTGATCCAGGAGATGGCAGAGCGTTTGGAATCAGCCATGTCTGCAAATTCTAGCTATAAAGTCTGCAATACAGTTCGGTAGATATGAGTCATATAGGTCAGTTCTTTTTAGCTTACCATACCCAATGCCATTACAATATAAAAGTGTTCCCCAACCTCCGCTCCCACCCACTTCAGCACTGAAACCATGCTGTGAGCAGACCCCCATTGAACATAACAAAAAATAAGCAATATTATCCTCAAATTGCATAACATGAGAAGAATTGATAGAAACAATAACCCCTTAAGGGCACCAAAAGGGACCCAACCAAAAAACAGAACATTTTGGGGAATTCCCATACTGTGGGTCGCTAGTAGCCCAGGGCCCCCCATATAAACAGGGTGGGTCGAGATGGGTAGAGATGGGCTAACCAATTCATGGCCTACTGTCAATCAGCAGAGTCATACAGCAACAACCTCTCATTAAGGCAATACCTGTTATGAAGTGCTCTTCCAAGCTGAAACCTAATGTAATGTACAGTTAACCTGCAAACAAATCTTACCAAACTAGAAAGTCATGGAAATGTCTACCATATTGCAGGGGTTATTTCCCGATCAGAGATAAACCAAACATATTGTATGCAATAGCCGTGTGAGGCAGGGCCAACATTTCAGTTAGGTACATTTATCAGCAAAGTCTTACGTGCTCATCCCTCAGAGTCGGAGTCCACACCCCTCTCACGTAGCGTCTCCTGCCGCTTGAGTCACCGGGTATAATGAAGTGCTTCCTTCAGCGTCATGAAGATACATGCCTTCCCATTATGTTGTATCCACATTCGGGCAGGATAGAGCATTGCATATTGAATATGGAGAGCCTGCAATTTTTTCTTGACTGTTCTCGGCGAGCCTGTTGCACTGCGACGGTGAAGTCGGGAAAGAGTTCCACCTTCATCCCTTGGTAGTCGAGTTTTCCCTTTTCTCTAGCCAGACGGAGCGCAGTGTCTCTGTCCCTATAGTTCAAGAGTCTGGAAATTATAGGACGCAGCGGGCCCCTGGGACTGGTCGAACTGCTAATGAGCGATGAGCCCTTTCAACTAGGAGCACCTTTGAGAAGTGTTCTGCCCCCATCAGTGTCGTGAGCAGCGTTTCGACGTACGTCTCCATGGGCCCGGTGTTAATGGTTTCCGATATTCCAGTTGCGGAGGTTGTTTCTGGGGGAGCCGGCTTCCAGGTCTTCGTTCTTTGCTTTGATTACCTCCAGTAGTTTCTCCATGCTAGCACCTGATTCACTGATGACCTCCACGCGATCTTCCGTGGTCGAGGTGCGCTGCTTCGCCTCCGCGATTTGTGAGCCATGTTTGTCGATCTTAGAGGCTATGGTGTCCATACGTAGGTTGAGGTGATCGATTTTGGCATCAACGGTTTGCAGGCTTTGTAGCATAGTTACCATCATATGTTCCAGTTTTTTAGTCGCACCAGCCTTAGGGTCAGGATCTGTAACAAAGCATTGGGTGTCCGAGATTTAGTGTGCTTCTTAGCCTCGAAGTGCAACTTTCTCTGTTGTTTGTCCATCCTGCCCATGTTGAGATGCTTCCAGTCCCAAGAGTAGTGAGTAAGGGTGCCATAGGGAGCGCAGAACACAGTGGTGTAGCAGTGGTCCAGTGCTATGTGCCCACCGCGCACCAGCGAGTGAGCAAGATGTGGATTCCAGGAGCCAGCCACGTGTTCGATATGACCTCGTCAGTGGCAGATAGATCGCTGTGGTGTTAGGCATTATTGATACAGGGTATGGTTCGTAATTTGCGAGCAAGGTGGGTCAAGCCGCCAAAACACAATGCAGATTCCAGCTCCCACAGTCACTAAGGTCTGGCCAGCAGCGGTCCGAGGCCGAGATTCGGTAATACTTGCAGCTGGCACCAAAATCCACGCTTATGCTGCAGCCAGAACAGAAAGTAGCGTAAAAGAGCACTCACCAATTCAAACTTTCAGTCAGGGCGCAATGTTTATGCTGTAGTTGTAGATGCCGCTGCACGCCACTTAATTGAAGGCCGCGTGAAGGCAGACCTGCCGCCGTCACCCCCAGAAGGCCGCGCGGTCGCAGGTGCAGCAGCAGCCGGTGTCGAGGCCTCAAAGCGGGGGCTGCCAGTCAAGGACGCTCGGGAGTCGCAGGCCGCACTGAGTGGTGCTCCGAGTCCCCGAAAGGCTGCAGTTCTTCTGCCACGCTGGGGTGTGCCATTCGCCGTCACGCTGTCCACAAATCACCAGCGCGGGACACAGAACTACATCTGCAGCTATAGGTAGGGTTAGTTCGGCAAGCGCCTCGCCCCAGACCCCCCGGGTTGCGAAATGGCGGCCGCCCAGCTCGTCCCATAGCTAGCATGGTGTAGCACAAAGCCGTCTCACAACGCGCCGAGGGCCAGGCAGCAGGTATGGAGGTCAGCGGCTCCAGGCAGGTCCCCAGTAGAGGAGTCAAAGCGCAATGGAGAGGAAACTAGCTGCCTGCAACACCCGGAGCTGCCATCTTGCAACACGCCAGGCTGGGCAAGGTTTGGCGAGGTTTGAGCTGTTAGAGGCGGCCGATTTCTAAATTAAAGATCAAGGAGCACTCCTCTGTGTTTCAGCAGCAGTACTGGTCATTTTCAGCCATGGATGGCGCCAGGTTTTGTGGATGATAGGCAGACAGTAATCTCGACAAGCAGAGCAGCACTAAAGTGCAGCCATCTTGCTCCGGGCTCTCTAGCCCCCCCTTGAAACAGAAACACTTACTGCTTATTTATTTAAGAATAATAGTCCTAAGCCTATGTTTAGATTTTGACCATCATTTAACAATCATAGCTTTTATGAAGACCCCTATAAGAACCGTTTTCCATGTGTAAATTCTTCGACCTAGAATATACTTTTCCATTTGCTGTGAATTTGTTCTCCTGATGTTTGCTCTGTGATATAGATCTTTAAAAGCTTTTTATTTTTATTTTCTGAAACAAAAACATAATTTAACTTCTTTCTTCTCCTCTACCCCCATCAAGCCCAGGAGAAAAAGTGTATTACATTCCCTTGAATGCAACGGGTAAAACTCACTTCCATGATATCTACAGCAGTGAGATACTGTGTCCTGATATCAGGAAAACAGATTTTGGGTGCACATTTTTATTTCTAAACTAATGGTGTGGTGACCATAGCTCAGTTTGTTTATCATGTAAAAAACTACAAGTCCCCATTTATATATGTTGGAGATGAATGTCCATTTCCACACACACATGCACATAGCTTATGTTTATTCACCTTCTTTGCACCGCATTTAGGTGATTCTATCGGCTCCCGGGAAATGGGAATAAGTGCTACCTTCGTAACTCAAGGGTTGCTCAGTGGGTTGATGTCATTCTAGTCTTGCCAGCACCGTGGCAGGAGGCTGTCGTACAGGCAGGGACAGCACAAGCATAAACGAAAGTGGGTGGTGCAGAGGAGATACTGCTTCATAGAGCATGTGGAGAGGGCCATTATTCATTAAAGTATGAACAGAAAAACTAAAACTTCTCGACAGGCGCGGCCAGCACAGGTAAGAGTGGAGTGGCGGGGTGAGGGAGTGAAAGTCTACAGATGACAGGATAGGGAAAATTAAATAAAACAAGCATTTGCAATGCAATAAGTCTCGCATTTGGAAGAATTTGAATTATTGGCATTGTAAATGACAATGTCTTTTATCTATGCGTTTGCCTTTGAGAACTTATACGTGTTTAGCCATGCAGCATGTTAGCCATACATTTTGCACAAACCCAAAGATCAGGAGGTGCACTGCAGACAGAGTGCTGCTTAACTAACTATAGCAGAAGTGTGCTCAGTGTACGAAGATGTCCCTTGAAAGAGGCTGCACTGGCACCAATCCAGCCACTAGATGTCCCTTCTGAAAGTTGCAAGGGAGTTCCTTTGCCTCTAGGTGTCCCTTCTGGATGAACTTAGGGGCATATTTACGAGGAAACTGTTGGAGCCCGTTTTAAACTAAGAACCCTAAAGCAGCGCTCCGACAGGTTCCAAATGCAGGGATGCACCATATTCACAACAATACGTTGCATCCCTGCCTTTCACTTAGGTCTGGTGCTAAATGTAACGGCCTAGTGCCAACGCAGGCACTCCTGAACCATTATGTAAAGGCGCCTGCGTTGCATTGAAAGATTGTTTATGTGCAGGAAGGTGTCCCTTCCTGCACATAAACAATCAGTAGTGGCCTTTTGAAACTTCTATGTGTGCTGCATTGTGCAGCACACATAGAAGTTGCAACTCGTCATTTTTTTCAATGATTGTTTATATGAAGAAAGGGACACCTTCCTGCACATAAACAATCAATGGTGTTTTGCTGTTTCTATGTGTGCTACACAATAGATAATATACAAGAAATCATACATAACTATTAATTGTTGGAAACAGTCATAACCTCCTTCATTCTATTTAAAATTGACTACTGTAAAGGCCTGTATATAAATCTGCAGAAACAGTACAATAATAAACTGCAGGTCCTACAAAACTCAGCAGCTACATAACTCCTTAATCTTCCTAAACATTCTTCAGTCTCCCCAGCCATCAAGGATCTGCACTCGTTTCCTGTCAAGATTTGTATCAAATTTAAAGCCCTCCACCTCAATTTCAAGGCCTTACATGACACGGGTCCAGAATTTCTGAAACAAGCCATGTCCTTGCATGTTCCTAGCAGGAACCCCAGATCTTTGGAAAACCATCAAGTCCAGGTTCAAGAAAACCAAATGGGGTGGTAGAAATGTCCTCTTGGGAGCAACTAGACACTGGAATCTGCTGGCGCTGCACCTTCGATCCACCTCATCACTACAGGTTTTCAGAAAACTTCACAAAACTTGGCTTTTCAACCTCACAGTGCTCCTCTCGTGTCCTTTGCTTAGTTCAGCATCAAGACACCCTCGAGTAAAACGAGTAGAAATAAGGCATTTCTACTCACTTTGCAATGTTAAGAACAGGTTTTCCCTGGTCTTAATTATGGCGCTGCCCTATATTAATGCCACCCTTGTAAATATTGGACAGCATCAAAATCAATGGGTGTTGCTGTGGAACACCCACCACAACACCCATTGCCCACCCCTTTCATGCTAAGTGTAGCGTGAAAGGGGACCTTATTCACAAGGCAGCATAAAGCCACGTTAAGTGGCTTAGAGCTGCATTGTGAATAAAGCGAAGGCTCTATCACCACAGGAATTTTGGAAAAAGTGATGATCCTGTTGCAAGAGGGGCTTGTAAATATGTGAACTTTACAGTTGGAAGTTAGCACAACCACAAAGGATAAAGGTAAGAAAAGCAAGAAGAAAATTCCCAGAAAAGCAAATGAGCTCAGAATGGAAGCAAATATTGCTCAAAAGGAGCAAAAGAAGCAAAGCTGGAGCATTGAGCGGGAAGAAAAATTAAATCAATATCTACAAAAGTTATAAAATAGATGGATGAGGGAGGGAGACCGAAATTTGGGTCATGTGAACATAAAAACATAGAATTCA
This sequence comes from Lissotriton helveticus, assembly GCF_964261635.1. Taxonomy (NCBI): domain Eukaryota; kingdom Metazoa; phylum Chordata; class Amphibia; order Caudata; family Salamandridae; genus Lissotriton; species Lissotriton helveticus. The sequence goes on along the minus strand of NC_136063.1, from coordinate 756,425,643 downwards.
GAGCACAGAGGAAAGAATTGTGGCAAAAATGACCAGCAAAAAGGTAAGCAATTATTGTTAGAGAAGCAAAGCCTGCAGAAAGATGGAAATGAACACAAAAGCAGCAGAGCCAGGAGTTTGACAAACGTGTGTTGCAAAAATAAATAAGCAAAGATAGGCTCAGGAAGCAACAGGCCAGGGCAACAGGCAACAGGCTTACAAATCAGGATCAGTGATGGAATAAGAAGCAAGGAGATGAGTGACAATGAAGGGGAGCTCTGAGGCTTCAGCTGAGCTTTAACTTTACCTTAAGGCTCATGGGCCAGTCATGTGCTCTTTATAGTAATTTGAGTGGGCTGTACCTTTTTAGGTAGAACCCTAACCACATAGGCAAAGGTCTATGAGAATCTGTGGGATATAGAAATATCAGAGCCCTTCAGTTCAACACATTGCGTGGGGTGATCAATGTATGTGTTACATACGTAAGCTACCCCCACAGTGACCTTTTGCAAAACCCCAAATCTCTGAGCTGTAACCAGCCTCCCATTTACCACAACCCCAGAACTCAGGATTTTGAAGGTGACAGTTACTCAGGGCTTTAATTGGGATGAAAAAACTGGGGGGAGGAGGGTCTCTCAAAGGGGCATGGTCGATCTAATAGGGGTATTTCTTAAAAACAATTAAGCTAAAAATCTGTGCTCAGCATATTTGCTTCTATCATTGCATCCTGGTAAATAATACAACAAGTAACATTACACCTACTACAAGCAAGGACTATTGGCTTTGTCAATTGATGTTAGTTGTATAAGACTATTAAGCAACAACTATGGCTTAATTGTATATCATATTGAAAATGCTTCCGATTTAAGATCAGAAACAATATCTAGTAAATGATGTTATATGAGGGATCAGGCAGCAAGCTGTGCACAATGTACACCTTGTTGATGGCAGTGCGTGGACGCAGCTATTTTGTTTATTTGAAGGTGTCCGGTTGTCAGAAAACTATTGGATGTGATATTTAATTTCGTTAAACATTTTGCAATAAATAAATAACAGAAAGAATGTCTAATAGAGTTAATGACGACACAGGTGTGCAGTTCGGAGCATACTTAGGAGTATTGGAACATTTTTGCAATTTTGTCTCTTGTCACCTAGATTTCCTATCTGGAACTAGAGTAGAGGTTAGTGAGTCTCCACCGCCTCCCCACCCTCTCTCCTGCAAGTTACCAAGGCGAGTCAGTGCTCACTGCTGATATCTGCACTGAGCTGCAGGTTACACGTGTGAATCTCGGACAGGAAAACTCAGTAGTCCATCTTCCTGAGGTTGAGATAGCGAGAACCAATAACTTTGTAGCAACAACACAAATGAATTATTTACAATGCTAAGGCTGCTTTACAACAGAAGTATGATGCAGAGCACTAGGTAAAAAACGAATTATTAGTAGGGGAACATCTTTGGAATTCATTGCGTTAGGATTGAGGCCGCTAACAATTTCAGAACGTTGTTGAAAGGCAGTCTGTTTCCGTAGGTTGTTTAGGTGGGTGAAACTCATAAGATTCATAAATTTATAAAGGTGTCAAGTGCCATGAAGTGGGACTAGTTTTTCTGCTGAAAACACCATAGGAAACTGCTAAACAGTAGCAGTGAAGAATACCGGTTGTACTGGTTTTTACGAGTAACACTATCAGGCAAGGCACAGATGCACTGATATTTTTGTCTGGTATTCATTGAAAACCACCGAAGGTATAGTAGTGGGAAGCATTGGGGGATTTTATTTGGCTGCGTGCGCAGCAGGAAAATCTGCAGCAGGTTAGCGGCACCTCCAAGCCAGTGGTGCTGATAAAGGGTCAAATTGAAAGGCTTCTCTTAGACACACACAGCTGCCTCAAATCACTGGATTTCCCTATTGTCTCTGTATGCCCTTGTTCCCTGCAGACCCAACATCCACGTCATACCTCAACCTCACCTTTACTGCCTGTAGTTAGCAGAGTCATCTAAGGCCCGCCCGCAAATATGACTCAATCCACCTGCACCTGCTCGGTTGCGGGCGACCTGTGAGCCGAGTATTCTGAAATTAACTATGGCTGCTCAGTGCTGAAGTGCACTACAGTGCAGACCGCCTGCTGACACCTGTCCACTCCGGCCTATTTCTCTACCATTTAATAGCGTCAAGTAAATAGATGCCACTTCTCGAATCACCAAAACTTCCGAAGCAGCTTTATTACCTCTACGTCCCTCGTCCTCGACCCAGTCATCACTCATGAGGTATTCCACACGACAGGAAACAAAACAGGAAACGCTTTTAGGCTCCACCCCCCCTCCTGCCAGGTGCTATATCACCACCAACCACCAGAAGCACACCCTGTTTTGTTTCCTGTCGGTGGTTTACTTGATGGGAGACGCTGGGGTGGGTGCCGGGCACTTACCTCCATCTTTTGTCCTGTGGTTCCTCCTCTGCTGGGCTCTGGGAGGCCCCCATGGACCTTCGTGGGATTACTTGGAGTGGGGCTGCTGGGCTTCCCTTTCTCCTGCCTTTGGATGGATTGACCTGGACTGCTGGGCTTCCCTGGTCTTCCTGCTTCCTGGACTCCTGTGTTTTTTCTGGCTCTTCAGGTAGGATGGGATGTGCTGGTCTGCCTCTGAGCGCCCGTCCTCGGGGTGTTCTCCCCCCCCCTGGCCCTTCCCTCCGGGGCTCTCTGTGGTTGTGGGGGCCCGAGGGTGTTTATTCTGCCGATGTGGGCTGCTTGGTTTTGAGCGCTGTTTTGTGGTCGCGCTCGTTTCCGACCCCCCCCCGCCCCCGTTCTGGATTGCTGTGGGGGCGTGGGCGTTTTTGGTGTGCCCCTGGTGGCCCCCGGTGCAGTTCCCGGCATGTTCCCGGTGGTTTGCTGTGTCGATTCTGCTTCCTGGAGGCCGGGCGTCCTCGTTGCTGGTTTGCCCGGCCTCCTCTCGCGACGTATGGTTTCGCGCATGCGCAGTTAAACATTCTTTGCCTGACCTTGTGATGGCCGGGCGTCCGGTGCTCCGAGCGATCCGTCGCGGGTCCTGGGCATTTCGACACCCCTGCTTCCCGTTTTTTGTCTTGGCATGCCACATTTCTGTGTCAGGTCAGTTGTACTGCGTTTTGGCGCGCGACCGCGCTATTGGTATTTTTCTCCCTCCCCTTCTCCGGCCTGGCCTGTTGGTTGGTGGGGGGGGGGGGTGGGGCCTTGCATCTGGGTCATTGTGTGGGGCCTATCCCGGTCCTCCCTGCGGGGGGTTAATTGGGGTGTGCCCTTTTTCTTTATCTGTGCTCTGGGGGGTGGTGTTTGTGTGCTTTTGTGGTGTTTCCTTTGTTCCTGTTTGTGCTTTGGGTTTTCGTCATGGGCAAACACCATCGCAAGAGGAAGCATACCTCTCCTGTGCCTCCTTCTTCCTCGGATTCCGGTGGGGACTCTTCTCCTCCTCCTGTGAAGCGTGCCAAGAGGGATGATGATGATAGGATAAAGCGCCTTATCCTGGAGACTCTTTCTGATATTAGTGCGTCCAAGAAGGGTGCTGCTGGTCCGTCTGGTTCTGCTGCGCTTTACTCTGATATTTCGTCATCTTCTGGGTCTGATGAGTCTTCTTCAGCTGCAGTGGAGCTTCAAGGCAAATACATTTCCAGGGATCTCTTGCCTGACGTTCTTTCCCATGTGCGTATTAACATGGGGTTTCCTGATGTTGCTGCGCCCTGTGTTTCTCAGGATTCTCTCTTGCCGCAGTTTAGGAAGCCTGTTGCCTCTTCTTTGCCGGTGCATCCCTTTGTCTCTGATGTCCTGCTGAATGAGTGGAAGGACCCTGATCATATCTCCATGCCCAGGTTTATGTCTAAGCTTTATCCTTTAAAGGATATGGCTGCGCAATTGCCTGATTCCGTTACTGTGGACTCTGTTGTGGCCAGTCTTGTGGGACGTCCTTCTATGGCGGATGATAATATTCTGAAGGATGGTGTGGACAAGAAGGTGGATTCTGCACTGAAGAAGTCTTATGCTGCCTCTCACCTGGCGATTCGTTCTGGCGTTTATGGGGCGTATGTTGCCCAGTCTCTGCTGACTGATTTCAAGTCCCTGTTTTCATCTATGCAGGAGGGTGCCAGCTGTCCGGACTTGCTGGAGTCTATGGAGCGCCGGGCGGAATTCCTGTCGGACATTGCCTTTGATTCTGTGAGGGCTTCTGCGATGTCCTGTGGTTCCTCTGTGGCTGCCCGTCGTAACCTGTTGCTGCGTGATTGGAAGACGGATGCGGCCCAGCGCTCCATGGCTTTGCGGTTGCCTTTCACTGGTGCCCGTCTCTTTGGTGACTCGCTGGAGGAGAAACTTCACAAGGTCTTCAAGGAACGCAAACATACTTTGTCCTTTCGTGATCCTCAGCCCCGTAAGGGTTCCTCCTTCTCTGGTGCCAGGTCTTTCCGCCAGCCTTCCAGGTTTCAGCAGTCTTCCTTTCGGGGTCAGCGGGGCGCTGGCCGGTCTTTTCCCCGGAAGTTTCAGAAGAAGTCCCAGCGTGGTGCCGGGTCTGGTCCGCAGCGTTCCTGACTATGCCAGCCTGGAGGACGTTCTCGCTGGTGGTCCGCCTCTGGTTGGTGGGAGGCTTCGCCAGTTCCTTCCTGCTTGGCTCCGGACTACCACGGACAGATGGGTGCTGGATGTCTTGTCGAGGGGCTACCGGATGGAGTTCTTGTCCCCTCCTCCCCCCTCCGGAGTGGTGGTGACCCCTTCTCCTCGGGATGCCTCCCGCCGTCTGGCCTTGTCGGACGGGGTTCAGTCTTTGGTCAGCAAGCTTGCGATTGTTCCTGTCCCTCTGGCGGAGAGGGGGTTGGGTGTCTACTCCATCATATTTGTGGTGCCGAAGATCACGGGGGGCTTTCGGGTGGTCATCAACCTCCGGGGTTTGAACTTGTTCGTCAGGAAGATCCCGTTCTAGATGGAGACTCTCCAGAAGGTTATCCCTCTGATCCAGTCCGGTTGGGTGTTCTCCACTCTGGACCTCCAGGATGCGTACCTACACGTCCCGGTGGCTGTGAGGGATCAGCGTTTCCTGCGCTTCTGCCTGGAGGGCCGTCATTGGCAGTTCTGCGTCCTTCCCTTTGGTCTTCGGTCCGCCCCCCGGGTGTTCACCAAGGTGGTGGCTCCCTTGGTGGCCCATCTCCATCTCCTGGGGGTGTCGGTGTTCCCGTACCTAGACGACTGGATGGTGCAGGCTCCGTCCCTGGAGGTCATGTCTCGCCCCCTTCTCTTGACCATGTCTACGCTCAGGGACCACAGGTTCTTAATCAACTTGCCGAAGTGCCACCTGGAGCCTGCCACTCGGAGGACCTTCATCGGTGCTGTGTTCGATTCCGTGTTGGGGAAGGTGTTCCTGCCGGAGGCCCGGATTCTCCGCCTCCAGTCTTTGCTGAGGAAGTTGTTGTCTCTGCCCTCGGCTCCCCTTCTTCAGTGGCTGGAGGTTCAGGGCCACATGGCTGCTTCCGTCTTCACCGTGCCCTGGGCCAGGGTTCATCTACGTCCTCTGCTGTGGCATGTGCAGCGGTGGGTCCCGTTTCCTGTCCTGGATTATGCGGTTCCTGTGCCTGTGACTCTGGACGTTGTGTCTGCACTTCTGTGGTGGCTGGATCCGTGCCACCTTTCTGTGGGGATGTTGTTCCGTCTGCCTCCTCCTCTGGTTGTGACAACAGATGCCAGCGCTTCCGGCTGGGGGGCGACTCTGGATCATTGGGCTGTGCAGGCTCGTTGGCTACCGTCGGAGTCTCGCAGGTCTTCCAACTGGAGGGAGTTGTCTGCAGTGGAGAGGGCGCTCCGCCTTTTCCATCTTCATCTGAGTGGTTGCCATGTCCTGGTGAGATCGGACAACACGGTGTCTGTGGCCTACATCAATCACCAGGGCGGGACCCGCAGTTCTTCCCTGAACCTGGTGGCCTGCTCCATTTCGGACTGGGCGGAGCGTCATCTTCTGGCCCTGTCTGCTCAGCATATTCGGGGGGTGGACAACGTGGTGGCGGACTCTTTGAGCCGGAGGTTTCCTTAGTCTCTGTCCCTGTGCTTGGCCCCCCGGACTTTTCGCTTGCTTTGCCTGAGGTTCGGGACTCCTTGTCTGGACTTGTTCGCCTCCCGGTCCAATGCCCTGGTTCCCCTGTTCTGCTCCAGGTCTCCGGAGGTGGGCGCCTGGGGAGTGGATGCCTTGTCTCTCCGGTGGCCTCCTTGGCTTCTCTATGCCTTTCCTCCCTTTCCTCTGATTCCTGCCTTCTTGCTGAAGGTTCAACGGGAGGGGGCTCAGGTTGTGGCTGTTCTTCCTCACTGGCCGAGGCGGTCCTGGTTTCCTCTGCTGCTGGGCCTAGCGGTGGACCCCCCTTGGCTTCTGCCCCGCTACCCCTCTCCTCTGAGGTCCCCGTCCCTTCTTCTGGTTCCCCTCTCCTTGGCGGTCTGGAGGTTGAACGGATGTCTCTTGGGGTCCGGGGTCTGCCCGACCACATCATTTCTGTGATGCAGGCCTCTCGTAGGCCGTCTACTTTGTCTTCTTACTCGAAGCACTGGTCTTCTTTCTCGAGGTGGTGTTCCTCTTCTGGTTTGTCTCCTACCTCTTGCCCTGTATCTTCTATCCTTCAGTTTTTTTCTGGATGGTTTTCAGAAGCGTTTTGCTGTGTCTACCTTGCGTGGTCAGTGGGCTGCTATCCGGGCCTTCCGGGACCCGGGTTCTTTTCTTGCTTCTGATGGCCTTTTGGTGTCTCGACTGTTTCGTAGTTTTTCTCTTTCTTCTCCTTCTGTTCGTTCTCTGGTTCCGCCTTGGGATCTCTCTTTGGTGTTGGGTGTTTTACAGTCTTCCCTCTTTGAGCCTTTGGAGACTGTGGACCTTAAGTTTCTGTCCTACAAGGTGGCCTTTCTGGTGGCCATCACTTCTGCGAGGCGGTTGGGTGAACTTACAGCCTTGCGTTGTTCCCCCCCGTTTTTGCGTTTTCTGGATGACGCTGTTGTGCTCTCTTTGGATCCTGGTTTTGTCCCCAAGGTCCGCTCCCGTTTCCATTCCTCTCAGGAGTTGATTCTTCCTTCTTTGTGCCCTTCTCCTTCTTCTCCTTCTGAGCTGTTGCTTCATTCTCTGGACCTGAAGCGTGCCTTGTCTATTTATGTGGCTCGATCTGGGGATTTTCTCTCTTCTGACTCTCTCTTTGTCACCTTTGGTTTGGCTGGTAAGGGTAAGGCTGCTTCCAGGCTCACTTTGGGTCGTTGGATTAAGGCTGTCATCTCTCTTGCCTATCGTGGTGCTGCTTTGCCTTGTCCGGCGGGGGTTCAGGCGCGTTCCACTCGGGGCGTGTCTGCCTCCTGGGCTGCTTTCCATGGTGTGTCTCTTGATGAGATTTGTCGTGCTGGGACCTGGGCCTCTGAGTCCACGTTTGTGAGGCACTACAGGTTGAATTGTGCCTTGTCTGACCGGACCAATTTTGGTCATGGGGTGTTGCAAGCTGTGGGGGTTCCCCCTCCACTCTGAGTTCTGTTTTTGTATTAAACTTTTCACTTGCTGCACTCTTTTGTGTCTGGTCTGTGTGTTCTGTCTTTGGGTTGTCAAAGGCCTGTTTGGGCGTTGCTTTGGTATGCCTCATGAGTGATGACTGGGTCGAGGACGAGGGACGTAGAGGTAATGCTATGATTACGTTTGGTAATCCCCATTACTCTTAGTCCTACTCGTCCTCGACCCAGTCATACTTCCTGCCCTCCCTCCCTGTCCAGGCCTTTGTTGCTTGGTGTGTCAGGATGTGCTTCTGGTGGTTGGTGGTGATATAGCACCTGGCAGGAGGGGGGGTGGAGCCTAAAAGCGTTTCCTGTTTTGTTTCCTGTCGTGTGGAATACCTCATGAGTGATGACTGGGTCGAGGACGAGTAGGACTAAGAGTAATGGGGATTACCAAACGTAATCATAGCATTAGTGAATGTCACTGATCAAAATAGTTCTTTGAATCATAGACTGAAGCTATCTCACCATGTCTGTGCTTCAATAGATCAAACATGAAGTGGAGCAGAATTCATTTTGGCATTGCCAGTGCCAGATATAGAGACATTTTAATCAGCAGCCACAAAGACAAAAACAAACCCAATCCCACTTAAACGAAGCCCAATCAAATTAATATCCTAATAAACAAAGCCCAACTGTTGGTTAACATCAAAAATTGCAGAAAGGCTAAAAAAAAATACAACCAGCGCTGGGAGGCAGGGCGTGGCAGGCAGCACAAACACAACTGTAGCATTAAGAGGAGGTGGGAGAGAGACATTCTACAGTTAAGTCGCAGCAGCTAGTGCACCAACGCTGAACACAGGCAAACAGTAACAGAGCAGGAAACCAAGAAAATAATAGTACCTACAAGAACAGATAAAGAACCATAGCGTAATGACACAGTATTTAGTCACTTTTCCATGGGAGGAAAAGAAGAGAAAAAGGAGGGACATGCAAACAGAGTATACTAATGAATAGTAGAGAAGAAATACTGAAGATATGCAGTATTTGTAGAACTGTGTAATACAAATCTGAGCTTACACTGCAGCACCTGATCACTTTTGCAGTTGGTGGTAGAGATAAATGCTTGCCTCAAGCTGGTTTGAGGGAGACAGCAAAAAAGGTAAGTCTGATTTCCTCCCAGAATATATGTGGTTTTTCGTCTTAAAAACTTTGTAAAACATGGGGCAAAATGGGGCAATTTACAGCACAATTTCCACATTAACTAACTTAAAATCCAAAGAATTTGAAGTGGTAGGAATGTCGTTTTTTAATACTTTCATGGTATATTAGACATGTTATTATGCTATAAATACACACCTTTCTCTTTGAACATAGACAAAGTCCCCTAAATCGGCGCTTGAAATTTTCACAAAGAAAGTATTTTTTGTCCCAAAAACCTTGGTGTTAATTTGTAAATACACGTTCGGTGACAAAACCGCAGCTTGTTATTTTCATCAAATACTTACCAATACTACTGCCACACTTTGAGACAGTCAACATTTGGTGTTCATTTATTTACACATATGGAATGAATTTCCACAACCATTATGTCACCGACAATTTACAGTATGTAACGAATGTCCAAGAAAGAATTGGAAACGGTGTGCTAATATTATGTCATGAAGAGCATCAATTATGTGCACACCTTAAATCAAGAATGGGAAACTTTTATATCAAGGATATCCACAATTATGCCAAGGATGCCCTACAATATGCCAGTGAGAGTGTACATTTTCTAGTGTGCTTTTATAATTCCACAACCTAGAGGTAACATGTTATGATGGCTCACTTCTAGAAGAAACAACAAAGAGGTAAATATTCAGCAGTTTTTAGGTGGAATGACTCTTCCCCTCCGAACAATTAATCTCCAGCCCAATTCAACTCTTCTCTCACATTCCAGAAACCATTCACATTTTCGTTAAAGGTTTTTTACACTGTCCTTCCCCTCATATTATATTCCCTGAGACTCTGACCCTCTGAAACCTCCTTTTTCGCAACTCTCCATTCCTTCTTTTGAATGGAACTTCTACAAATCCAATTAACCTTACCGATATTCTGCTCACGGACTTCACCATCTATGGGCAGTCTGGATAGACGGTTTGCAATATTGCTTTTAGTGCCTGGAATATGCTTAATGCAGAAATTGATGCTGTGTAACAAACAGAGTGGCTGGCCTTGATGCTGGGGAACCAAGTTCGATTCTTTGTGGGAGGGTAAAGCATCCTGTGGTTCTGGGCAAATCACTTAATCTCCCCATGACTGAAAAAGGAATGTGTCCGTCTGTAGTGCAACTGGTGCTCATGTCAAGCACTCTGATACCTTCGAGTCGAGTTTGTGTTATAGAACACTGGCAAAAAGATAAATACATAGGAATGACTCACACTTTCCATCCACCTCTTGATTCTCAGAGTGACTTCATCATTTTTTCAGGTGTCGAATAATTGCATCAAAGGTCTACTGTGAAAACAAACTCCAAAGGACAATTCCCACAAATAACATTTGAAATGTCTTGTCAGGGCCTCACTCTCAATCACTAAATAATGTTCTTCAGCACCAGCATTTTCATCACCACACTCAACCTGCGACAAAACAGCATCCAGAGCCTTGAGACTAGCATTGATCCAGCGGCCTATAGTAAATATGTCATAAATTACGCTACCCAACTCTACAACTTATACTAATAATCACTAATTAAACATAAAGGCCCATTAATCAAACATGACATATTAGGACCAGCTGAACCAAGTGGCCTAATTAACCTATTCACATATTATATACATTTATATACAACTGCGGTAAATGAATATCATCATTTTAATAAACCTAACTATTTATTAAGCCACTTATGGCGATAGAATCTAGCTAATGGTAACCTGAACCCATGAAATGTCAAGACCAGCTTGTTTTCAAAAGTAAGATTTTATTAGCTATTTATTATAATTTCGTAAATGTAATTTTATTAAAGCATTTTTATTAGAATTATTGCAAATAAAATCATTATAAGTTTCAAAATTATTATTGCAAATGTATTTATCAGTTTAGCATTTTTCAGACCCTAAGTCCCTAACTAAGCTAAATAAATGGAAATAAAGTAAAATCTTTGAGGGTTCTTACATGCTCCAAGTAAAGTTCGTCAGCACGACACCCTCTTCCAAAGGTCAGCAAAAGCAGCAGTGAGCAAGCATATACCTTACTAAGCTAACTAATCTAAGTAAAAGTAATTCTTTTCCTGCAAAAGTCGGAGTCCCATTGGTTCACAAGTGACAAGTGACATGTCACCTCATTTTCAAAACATCAGTTCCGTCACTTTCTTAGAGTCCATTGTCTCTAGCATTCGAGCTCCGAGGCTTCCTCAGATTGCAACATTTTCTTGCATAAAATTTTTTCATCATAACAATTTCGCTTCCTCGGATGCAAAGTTATCAAATGTTCCTCCTGCCGGTTCCTGGCCTTGGCCTTGTCCGAGTAGGAGACAGCTAGAAACACACCACGCTTTCCAAATGTTGCCACCGAAAGAAAATCTTTCTTTGAAAGGACTCTCTCTTGCTCCGTGCAGAAATCATTTGCAAACTCGAGTAAACTAGGCCCAAAAGTAGTCAATTTAACGTCCACTATTATATAAACAAACACAAAAGAATAATTAATGCAAGAAATATTATTTGTTCTGTTGCCACCCAGCATTTACTAATGATTAACCCATTAGTCTAAATTACCTAGCTAAAGCAAATAAATAAAGCAGCATTATATCTACCAGTCTTCTTTAAATCCATTGAAATTCTTTATGCACCTATAGAGAATAGAATGACGCCACATAGACAAGGGAAGCAAAACAAGCACATGCATATTTTTAAAAACAGCTGCAATTAGTTATAACATGACAAAAGGACAAAATAAATTTATTAATTTTAACGAACAAAAAGATGCAACAATTATGCACGTTTAAGAGCACACATGTTAGTTTCCCGCGTGTAATATAATTTTAATCTAGGTTGAATTAATACAAACACAGTACCAAATGTTAATAAAGTTATTCTTCATTATGGAAGTGTGACTTCACGAGTTGAAATAAAATTATTTCCAAATCTCGCTCCATCAACTCCCTCATCTGGTGATTAACAAATCACCACACCACACCCAAAATTTAGTAAAATTTTGACTAACCGAAAATGGTTCGAATTCATTTGTATTAGTATTTTCTAAAAATGTGTCTCTGCAAAATCTTTGCAACTATCATATTGAACCCTACGTAACTCTTGTAACTCAATTTCCTTCTCCTGTTCCTTTTTGATCTTATATATTCGTTTCTTTTCTTTCATGTGTTTCTTTCTCTTGTGTAACATGCAACTAATTTTTGTCAAAACTACTATAAATATTATTACAAACAAAGGTGTTAAAATCTTGCCAAGAACTGAACCATCAATTTCTTGAAACCAGGTTTTAATAGTCTGGAATCTCTTTGTAAGTCGCTCTGAAAAATCATCCTCTTCTAAAGGAACTATTTCTGAATGCATTTCTGTAATGTTTTTGATATACATCTCAATATTCTTACTTTCATCAGGGATATAAGTACAGCAGTGCTGAACATGTAAAATACCACAGACTCCTCCCTCTTTTGCCAGGAGTATGTCTAACGCAAGACGATCTTGCATTACCATAGATCTAATTGCAATGACCTCAACATTCACTAATTGGAAACCATCTGCTGTGTCAGTTGACAATCTGTCAACAATTGTAGATAATTTTCTGATCCTTCCTGCATTCCAGGTTATACCTACTAAAGGTATTACTGCTTCAAATATATCTCCCAAGATTTCTGTAAAACTTTCTCTTTTATATCTATTTATATGATTATTAATTTTAAACACTCCTTCTTCATTCCTGTCAACATGAAAAATCTTTGGGAAAACTAGTCCAACAAAACATGTCCCATACCAATGATCTGGAAGATTATAATAAGCCTTATCACCACAAATAAAGTAAATCCCAGGAAAAATTGGATCTTTGCCACCTTTGAATCCCCAACCTCCCATAATTTGATAAGTGTCCTCACAATTACTAGCACCTACAAAATAATTATCAAAAAGTGTATTATCTCTTCTAATGCAAAGCTTACCACTAATTGGTTTGTCTATGTGTATTGCAACATTATCAAAAGTCTTGCCATTAAGCTTCTCATCCTTTTTTTGCCAGAATTTAGATTTAGTCTGTTTGACTATTTCATTTCTCTTATAAATTGCTCTTCTCTCCTCAACAAGATTCAGGAAAGACTTTTCTTCAGCTCTTAATTTGCAGGTTAAATTATTCTTGTAAGCATACTCATAAGTAAGTTCGTTAGTGACTAAAAAGAATTCCCTCATCTGTTTAGCTTTTTCATGTTTATTTAAAGCACTCTCAATTTTTAAATTTGCAAAAATTTCATCAAAATTTGAATAGTAATATTCTAAGCGACCAGTCTGATAAAATAAGCTAGCTAACACACTACAAGTTATCCAATATGTGAGAGGAAGCATATTATATATCACTCCCTCAGAAACAGAAGCAGGTAATTTTACACAGACGTAGCAATCTTTAACATTCATTACCTTAACATATTCTCCCAAAAGCCTTGAGAATGAATTGCTTGAAAAATCACTAACAGATTTATCCTGATGAATTTCAGGTTTGTGATCAATTACTTTGTTAGCTATATCTGTTGCACTATGTTTGTTTTGACTAACAGAAGCTTTGCTTGTCATGTTAACTTTATATAAGTCTTTACTAATTTCAAAAGGAATGACAACAGCCAATACTAACCAGAGCAGAATTAACACGAGCACACACACCAGAGTCATCTTACAGCATTTCTTGAAAATAGAACATTTTGAAGTACTCCGCTCCATAACATAAGGCATCTTTAGAAAATCGTATCTCAAAAGGTAATAAAAAGAAAACAAAATTTTAAAAATTATCTAAAATTCAGACTAACCCCCCTTTTAAAAAATTTTTTTTTTTTTTTTTTCCTCTAACAACTTTTCTTCGACCTAATGTCACAAGTTAATTTCCAACTAAACAACTTTTCTTTGACCTTGTGTCACCTAACACAATTTCTTCAGCCTTTTGCCATAAACAAAACCCAAAAAATTCTTGTCAGATTAGTACTTCAATCGTTGTCACTAATTTCCTCAATCTCTTCCTGACTACTGCTGTTAATTTCAATAACAGGAGGAATAATCAGATAAGTCCACTCAGGAGATTTTTATTTCTGATTAGGTCTCAAAATTATTTTTGTTTTTCTAGTCACTACTTCAATTTTCCTCCCTTTTTCAACTTTCTTTTCAGGCTCTTTTTGACTAGTGATTTCGTTCACTTGCTCCTTTGACTTTTTAATCAACCTGAATCTCAATCCTCCATTATCACTTGGCCATGATTCTCCTTTTCTCAAGATCTTTCTTTTCGGTTCTGCAATATTTGTTTCAGTCTTCCAAGATCTTTTTCTCACTTTTCCTTCTTGATCATCAACATCACTTTCTCCAGAATCACTATCAGAAATTTCTATTCTTGACTCAGGAACTTTTCTAATCTGCAGTCTCACTCTGTTAGGAACTATACTCTGTCTTCCATCACTGGTACTTGGTAATTCGACTTCCTCCTCTTCTTCAATTACCTCCAACTTCCCAGTTTCTGGTTTCTTGTTCCTCTTTCCAGAGCTTATTTTCTGCTTTTCGATACTCTCCTGGTCAGAAATTTCAATTGATTCAGCTTCTCTGTCTTCAAAATTTTCAATAGTCTCTACTCCATTCACTTTCTTAACAGACTCTTCTGCTGAATTTCTTTTTAACAGATCTTCATCACTTTCAGAGTCTATTTCAATGATTTCCAAATCTTTTCTGTTCAAGTCTTCATTCACTTGCAGATTTTCCAGATGTCGACCTCTCTGTCGATCTTCAGAATCTGGATTTCTTTCACCTTCTACTTCAGAATCAGAATCATCTGTAGAATCACTCTCTTCATCAGAGTTTTCAGGAGTAGGAATTGGAATCGTGTGGCTTAGATATATCCACCTTTTCAATCCTTTACACTTTACTGCATTCGTTGTTACTAGAATTATTTGTCTAGCTTTCTGCCACCTTGGAACTAGACAATTTCTTCTTCGATGTACTTTAGTTCTAACCCAATCTCCAGGTCTCAGATCATGTGTCTGTACTTTGTCATCTGATTGTATTTCAGTTCCCACCTGATTAGACACAGAAGTAACTACGTCAGATAGTCTTTTGCAATATTCCAAAATAGCACTGTCATTAATGCTCAACAATTTCCCTACTGGTACAAAAGCTTGTCTCATGACTCTGCCCATAAGAATTTCATGAGGTCTCAGACCTGTCTTTTTATCAGGTATGCTTCGTAAAGACATTAAAACAAGTGGAAGAGCATCTGTCCACTTCATACCTGTATCAAGACACATTTTTCCAATCCTGTTTTTGATCGTTCCATTAATCTGCTCAACTACTCCAGATGCCTCTGGTCTGTATGCACAGTGTATTTTCTGCTCAATATGCAAAGCTTCACATATCAATTTCAAAAGTTTATTATCAAAATGTCCTCCTCCATCACTCTCAATAGTAAAAGGGAAACCGTATCTTGGGATAATTTCTCGAAGAAGCAATTTTGCCACTGTAATCGAATCACAATGACGTGTTGGAAATGCTTCCACCCATCTTGAAAACAAACACACAATCACTAAAACATATTTTAAACAATTGTGTAAAGGCATTTCAATGAAATCCATTTGTAATCTGGTAAAAGGGCCACCCTCTCGACCTATGATTCCTGTACCTACAACTGATTTTCTGTTTGGGTTCATTTGTTGGCAAGTTAAACACCTCTGACAAAGAGATTCTGCAATTGTTCTGAATTTGGTATTAAACCATGTCTCTTTAAAAAGTCTGATCATAGAATCCCTTCCAATATGACCAGGGCCATGATATAATCTGGCCATGTCAAAACAAAAAGGGGGACACTGTTCCTCAGCGTCTGGTGCAAATAGTCACCTGAAACGCACGGGTGCAAAAAGTCACCTGTGTATTAAAAGGGGTATAAGAGAGAAATAGGAAAAGGAAAGCAAAACCTTAGGTACACAGGACCCACCCAAGGAGTGAAAAAACATATTTCGTCCTCTGTTGCCCTCACACACCCCTGGGGGTGTCATGCTTCATCATCGGGCGTTTGCTCCTCGTAGGGCCGGCGCTGCAATTCCCTACGGGCCCCCGAAGGGTCTCTTTATCGGAGATCTTTTTAGGACAGCCGGATGGTGCATGTGGGTGTGTGGGGTGGGGGTCCAATGAGGGTAAACAAGTGCGTGCAAAGTGAAAATTACAAGGGGGTACATATGCAGCGAATGTTTAATATATATATACCCTTGGCAGATTTGACTGCCAAATAAAATCTTGTTCCTGTAGGCATACTAACCCCAGGAATCAAGAAGGTCATGGGTCGACATGTTTTGCGCCTCCGTCGCCTTAAGGGTCGTTTGCGCTTCATCAGGACCAGTATTATAAAATTTATGTGCACGTGAATTAAATTAAAATACCCTCTAAATTCAACAGGGCGGGCGGTGGGGTTGTAAACCCGTAGTCTGGCTACAGCTTCATTGTAAGTACCGCTCCTGTTCAATACCCTCTAAATTCAACAGGGCGGGCGGTGGGGTTGTAAACCCGTAGTCTGGCTACAGCTTCATTGTAAGTACCGCTCCTGTTCAATACCGGATTGGTGTCCGTTTCTCTTCCTGGGAGTGCTGTTTGTTCGGTGCATCCGGGGAGCGTCAAGCGCATATATATATATATATATATATATATATATATATCGTTGCAAATTCTGCTGCTTCTCGGCGATTTCCACACCACGCAGAAAGAAGGACCTGGAGTGGACAGTAACGACTTTAGCGGCAGGGCGCCACATTGAAATCGGAATTCTGGATCTGGATATGTTTATAATCAACTCGGCTCTTGCCAAATGGATCCTAAAGTTCTCTCTACTTCGTATCGCTGTCGCGTCTCGAGACGTGACAGCGATACGAAGTAGAGAGAACTTTAGGATCCATTTGGCAAGAGCCGAGTTGATTATAAACATATCCAGATCCAGAATTCCGATTTCAATGTGGCGCCCTGCCGCTAAAGTCGTTACTGTCCACTCCAGGTCCTTCTTTCTGCGTGGTGTGGAAATCGCCGAGAAGCAGCAGAATTTGCAACGATATATATATATATATATATATATACATATATATATATATATATATATATGCGCTTGACGCTCCCCGGATGCACCGAACAAACAGCACTCCCAGGAAGAAAAACGGACACCAATCCGGTATTGAACAGGAGCGGTACTTACAATGAAGCTGTAGCCAGACTACGGGTTTACAACCCCACCGCCCGCCCTGTTGAATTTAGAGGGTATTGAACAGGAGCGGTACTTACAATGAAGCTGTAGCCAGACTACGGGTTTACAACCCCACCGCCCGCCCTGTTGAATTTAGAGGGTATTTTAATTTAATTCACGTGCACATAAATTTTATAATACTGGTCCTGATGAAGCGCAAACGACCCTTAAGGCGACGGAGGCGCGAAACATGTCGACCCATGACCTTCTTGATTCCTGGGGTTAGTATGCCTACAGGAACAAGATTTTATTTGGCAGTCAAATCTGCCAAGGGTATATATATTAAACATTCGCTGCATATGTACCCCCTTTTAATTTTCACTTTGCACGCACTTGTTTACCCTCATTGGACCCCCACCCCACACACCCACATGCACCATACGGCTGTCCTAAAAAGATCTCCGATAAAGAGACCCTTCGGGGGCCCGTAGGGAATTGCAGCGCCGGCCCTACGAGGAGCAAACGCCCGATGATGAAGCATGACACCCCCAGGGGTGTGTGAGGGCAACAGAGGACGAAATATGTTTTTTCACTCCTTGGGTGGGTCCTGTGTACCTAAGGTTTTGCTTTCCTTTTCCTATTTCTCTCTTATACCCCTTTTAATACACAGGTGACTTTTTGCACCCGTGCGTTTCAGGTGACTATTTGCACCAGACGCTGAGGAACAGTGTCCCCCTTTTTGTTTTGACATTGATATAGGAGCATGGACACTGGACCTTAATAGCTCCAGGGTCCCCCTTCTCTTTTGTTGATAAAAAAAAAATAATCTGGCCATGTCAGCAATCATACAATTAGGTAAAACTACTCTACCATCTTTGTAAGTCCAAACTCCATCTTCATCTCGTGGTCTACATTCTGCCTTTAACCATGTATTTTTCTCATCATCATCAGCTTCATTTTGTAAATCTCTGATTTCCTGCCATGTCTCAACTACTGTTGTTAGCATCAATGAATTCGAATCACTCTCTTTACTCCTTTCCCGATTATATGCACAACCATTTCTTGCACAATACTTAGCAGTCTCATCTGCATAAGCATTGCCTTTGGTGATATAATCCTCACCCTTTTTGTGAGCTGCGCATTTTACAACAGCAATTTCTTTTGGTAATTGAATGCCATCTATTAATCTTCTAATGAATACTGCATTTTTGATTGGAGATCCTGCTGAAGTTAAATAGCCTCTCTGAGACCAGAGCTGTCCATAATCATGCACAACTCCGTATCCATACTGGCTGTCAGTTATTATGGTAACTCTTAAATCTTTTGATATTTCACAAGCACGAATTAAAGCAATCAATTCAGCCACCTGTGCTGAACGAATTTCTTCAAGACATGATGCTTCTTCAACATCTGCAACTGTACAGACTGAATATGCTGCCTTTAAAACACCTCTCTCTGATCTTAAACAGGAGCCATCTACAAAGTAGACAAAATCTGATTCAGGCAAAGGTTTGTCTTTAATATCTTGCCTTGGCTTGGTACAGTATTCCATAACATTCAAGCATTCATGCTCCACATAAATTTCATCAACAATTTCAGAATCAGGCAATAATGTCGAAGGATTCAAATTCACACATCTTGCAATAGAAACATTATCTGCTCCTAAAATAACTTTCTCATATTTAGTCAATCTGTTACTAGTTAGATGTTGTGTCTTACTCCTTGTCAGGAGTATTTCAACTGAATGGGGAACATAGACTTGTACAGGAAACCCCATAATGATCCCTTCACTTTGCTCCAAACTGACACTAGTTGCTGCAACTGCTTTTAAGCAACCTGGTAAGGCTTTTGCAACAGGATCAAGAACTGCTGAAAAGTATGCAATGGGTTTTCTCAGATTCCCATGTCTTTGAATTAGTACAGACAATGCATATCCTTCTCTTTCACTGCAATATAGTTCAAAATCTTTTTCATAATTTGGCATGCCTAGAGCTGGAGCTTCACATAAACTTCTCTTTAAATTTTCAAAAGCTTCCAACTCAGATTCATTTAGAATGATTGGATCTTTTACATCTGATTTAGTCAATTTCTGTAGTGGTTTCGCGATTACTGAGAATCCACTTATCCATTGTCGACAGTAACCAACCATTCCTAGAAACATTCTAACCTGTCTTTGAGTTCTTGGAGGTTGCATTGCTTGAATCATTTTAATTCTTTCAATTGTTACCTGTCTTATTCCCTTTGCAATTCTATGTCCAAGATATTTCACTTCTTGTTTACAAAACTGCAATTTTGCTGGAGACACTTTATGGCCCTCATCTGCTAGATGATTTAAAAGTACAATTGTGTCTGTCACACAATTTTCTCTCGATTTTGCTGCAATTAGTAGATCGTCAATACACTGCACTAATGTCGACCTGCCAGGTAGATTTAGATCTTCTAAAGATCTTTTCAACAACTCATTAAAAATAGAAGGACTCTCTGTATACCCTTGAGGAATTCTGCACCATGTGAGGGTTCTATTTTGGAACCTGAAAGCAAAAATTTCCTGACTCTCTGGATGTAAAGGAACAGTAAAGAATGCATTGCAAAGATCAATGACAGTATACCATTCAGCATCATGTGGAATCTGATATAAAATGACTGCTGGATTTGGAACAACAGGACAACATGGAATTACAATTTGATTAATCTTTCTTAGATCTTGAACAATTCTATATGTTCCATTTGATTTTTTAATTCCCATAATCGGTGAATTACAAGGACTACTCTCAATTTCTTTTAAAACACCTTGTTTAATGAATTTTTCGATCACTGGAATAACACCTTCTATGGTTTCTGCTTTCATTTTATACTGAGGAATGTTAGGAAATTCTATTCCCTGTTTCAATGCAATTTTTACTGGACCGATATGTTTCATCAGACCCATTTCATTTCCAGTCAAATCCCAAATTTCATTTTTGACTGTCTCTTTTAGTTCTACAGGAAGGTTTTCTTTTTCAAAAGCAGGAAACAATTTTGATTCTTCTGTTTCTACTAACATCATTGTCATTCTATACAAACCATCTTTCTCCATTGTTTGTAATTCTACTCCATCAGGAGAACAATATATTCTGCAATTCATCTTACACAATATATCTCTCCCTAATAAATTCACTGGACTGCTATTACAAACTACAAATCTATGTTTGTCTTTAAAATTTCCAATTTCAACTTGCACTGGATCCGTTAAATCAGTTTTAATTTGTTGATTACTTACTCCGACTACTTCGATGGTTTCCCCAGAGAGAGGTAGGTTTTCAATTTTCACTGATCTAACAGTAGAACGGGTAGCACCAGTGTCCACTAGAAAAGTGATGTCTACATCATTAACTTTCCCATTTACAAATGGACCAGACTGGTCAACCTCAAGAGTGGCTCCAATTACACACTCTTCCCCCTCTCTCGGGCACCGTCAGAAGTAATCATCAGAATCACTTCCTTGATTTTCTGCTAACAAAAACTGTCCTGAAGCATTTTGTACAATTTGTCTTTGATTTCTTATTACCTGATCATCTCCTTCAAATCCCACACCTGGATTATATTTTTGACTTCCCCCAGAATTAGGAAAAGGAGGCTGTGGAATTTGATTCTGCTGTTGAATCAATTGATTTTGTAGCTGTCGCTGAAGACTCAGGTCATTTAGTTTACGCTGCAAACGTAGCTGTTGCTGCAGATCAACATCGTTCTGCATCTGTGGGTTTAACAATGAATTTTTAAAATTTCTGGGTGGGTTTTTACACTCACTCTTCCAGTGTCTAATTTCGCCGCAATTAAAACAAGGCAATTTCTGTTTTAAATCATCCATTTTAGCATTATATCTTTTATTATTATTAAATTTAAATTTTCCTTGACCTTGATTCATGTTCTGATTTTGAATAAAATTTCCATTTTTATTTTCAAGACTAGCAATTTGTTGCTCAGCCACTTTCACCTGTGCCCACATTGCTTTTTCCTTTAACTTCTTTTGTTTAACCTCTAACTCATCACTACAGTATTTTGCTTTTCTCAAAATGTCGTCAACTGAAAGCGATTGCCATCCGACAATATTATTTCTAATCATTTCCCCAACTTCAGGTCTAAGACCATAAACAAATCTGTAAATAAAATGGCTCATATCTTTTTCGTCTAATTTTTCATAGCCACTGTATTGTTTGAAAACTAATAGTAACCTTTCATAAAAAGAATGGACTGATTCTTTAGGTTCCTGATTAGTTCGATCTATTTTAACCCAATCCACTTCCTTTGGAGCAATCTTTTGTTTTAACCAATAAATCACCTTTCCGTAAAAATCCATCACTATTGGAGCTGGAGCACCAGTTTCTTTAATTCGCTCCGGTTCCTCTTTTGGCCAACTTATAGCAATTTTACATTCTTTCCAAAGACCTGACGGAACAACAATATCAAAAAATCCGTCCAGATCAATCCACAGAACATTTGAAACTTTTATAAACCTGTCTACTTGTCGATACCATTCAACAGGCTTTTCTCTCAGTCTTGGAAAATCATTAGTGAAAAGCAAAATATCCTGTCTCGACCAAGGAACATGAACATAACCTCCACCAGCAATTTCTCTCATTGGAAATTGTTTTGATAACTTCTCTAATTTTTCATCCTCCTTCTTTCTAGTCCATTTCACTCTCCATTTGCTCAATTCACCAAGCTTTTTGATGTAAACAATCAAGTCTTTTATGTGCATTATTCTTCCAATTGAATTCAAATTCTCAATGTCCCTCTCTGTAAAATCTAATCTATAATGCTTTCCAAAATTCTTTTGTCTACTTAAATCAACCTCGAGTTCAGCTGCCAGTTCCTCCAACTGATCATATTTATTCTTCGTTTTCCATTGAATACTCTTGCAGATGAACAGTAGTTCATCATCACGACAAAATTTTATACTGTCAGAACCAATTGTACCAATTATTAATTCTTCTAAATTTGCTTTTAATTTAGCAACATCAAGTTTTGAATTTGACCCTCTTTTTTCAGAAGTCTCAGTATCAGATTCTGCACCCATTGGAGATTTATTAAAAGAACCTTCATTGAAAGTTAAATCAGGCATTTTCGTTTTCTCATGATTAATTTCAGATAAATCTGAATAAAATTTTTCAGCAACCTTTTGAACTTCTGCATTTAAAGGAATCGTTAAACTTGTCCTGTTATTTTCTTGTTGTTCAAAAACAGGCTGAACAGGACCAATAGTTACTGGAACAGTTACAGCTTCCATGCCTTTAGTAATTTGTCGAATTAATTCTTCCTTTGATCGTAAATATTCTGAAGTATTTACAACTTCTTCATCTCTAATTTCTCTCATTAAAATTTTAGGGGCTTCCCTTTCTTTAGGAATTAACGAAAAATGCTTACCTCCAATGTAAACATCAGCATTTGTCCCAGTTTCTGATTTTTCTGGAGACTCAAAAGATTCTGAATTATTAGGATACAATTTTGGAGATTCATTAATAGGAGGTGCACTTGGTGTGGTTTCAGTAGAAACCATTGGAGTAGACCATGAACGAGGAGGTCTCAAAGGTTCATTTCTCTTATTAGAAGTAAAAATTTCTTCTAAAACTGCATCTTCAGATTCACTTTCTATGACTACATTCTTCTTCTTTTCAGATCTTTTTTCACCAGGAGATCCTAAAACCATTTCTCTAATTAAATAGAGACCATCACACATGTCTCCCTGTCTCCACATTCGCATTCTATCTTCATGTGTCTCTCGTCTATAGCTTGGTATTTTCGGAGGTCTTTTAATACCACTCGCTTCTCTTTGAAGTTGAAACATTTCATCCTCCCATTCAACTAAAGCTTCAAATTGAGTAGGTCTCGGTTTCGGTATAAGAGCATTCATCTTTTCTCTCAAATTTCTTAAAATTTTTATATTAAATGAACCACCTTCTGGCCAAGTCAAAACACCATCGTCCTTTGTGTAATGCTTCCAGACATCAAACCATAAAACAGTATGATATCCATATTCACCTTCCATATATGCTGCAGGTGTTTTGTATTTATGAAGCAATTTACCACCTCTTGTTTTTATTTTCTTGTCAGGTGAAATAAAATTTTTAAACCTTTGAAGCATTGAAGGCTTTTTCTCAACATGTTTAAAATAATAACTCATTTTTCAAATCAAATCCAATTGAAGGAAATGATCGAAAAATATTTCCTGGATGTTCCGTAACACTAGCCAATCCGTGCGCGAAACACACCAACAAGCCAATCAGAGTTGAGCTACGTCACTACCTTGCTCAACGAATAAAAATTGTTCTTTCTCAAAGAACCAATCAGCTTACAGCACTTCAGAGTTACGAGAACCAATCAGAACACAGCCTGTGACGTATGCTACCCAATCACTGCGCGAACCATTTGACGTACACAGCTGCTGCGGTTTCTCTTGTTTCACTCTCAGCGCTCACCCCTCCTTTATAAAAACGTTTCACAGCGCCATTTTAAGAGCGCTTTTTCAAAAAAAAATTAATTCAACAATCACAAGAAAGACTCATCTGTCTGTTTCTCTAATAAGAGATAGAAATTCAATCATACAAGAATTCTATACGTGGAATAGACGACGCTATTCTCACAGAATATACATTTGCCGATAAAGTAATCTTTTTACTCTACCCTTCAAGCAAGTAATAATGAACTCATTTCCCTCAGAAAGCACATCCAAGTGACAATTCAAAGTTTAACTTGAACACCATTACAAAACAATTACGTACTTTCAAACGGAAAGTATCCCTAATCAAACACACATGAAATCCGTACAGGACTCTCACCTGTTTATAGATATCATGCACCGTTAGTAACATAAATGACGTTATCCCTACAGGACTCTCACCTGTTTATAGATATTAAGCATGTTATCCATACAGGACTTTCACCTGTTTATAGATAATCATACACCGGCGTTAACTTACCCTTCCCTCAAGCTCGAATATATACTATTACTCTTATCACAGTGAGTTTTAGAGCGAGCTCATTGTCCCTATACTCATGCTGCTCAAATTTCTTAGATAATCCTCACTATACAACACTCACTCCTAACCGTAAATTGTGTTGCACGGCGACAACACTTGTGATACACGGCGATACCACTACTCTGAAACAGATCAAATGTGCTGTGTGACTACCTTCTCATCACACTAATTTGTACCGGTACAACAAGGAATTTTCACGCTGCTGGAAAAAACCTTACATTTAGCACGAAAACGAACTCAACATATGTTAGACATCAATCCTATGTAACTACCGTATATGTTGGTTACCATAGCAACCATCAAATTCTGCTACCAAGGTAATTGATCCAGCGGCCTATAGTAAATATGTCATAAATTACGCTACCCAACTCTACAACTTATACTAATAATCACTAATTAAACATAAAGGCCCATTAATCAAACATGACATATTAGGACCAGCTGAACCAAGTGGCCTAATTAACCTATTCACATATTATATACATTTATATACAACTGCGGTAAATGAATATCATCATTTTAATAAACCTAACTATTTATTAAGCCACTTATGGCGATAGAATCTAGCTAATGGTAACCTGAACCCATGAAATGTCAAGACCAGCTTGTTTTCAAAAGTAAGATTTTATTAGCTATTTATTATAATTTCGTAAATGTAATTTTATTAAAGCATTTTTATTAGAATTATTGCAAATAAAATCATTATAAGTTTCAAAATTATTATTGCAAATGTATTTATCAGTTTAGCATTTTTCAGACCCTAAGTCCCTAACTAAGCTAAATAAATGGAAATAAAGTAAAGTCTTTGAGGGTTCTTACATGCTCCAAGTAAAGTTCGTCAGCACGACACCCTCTTCCAAAGGTCAGCAAAAGCAGCAGCGAGCAAGCATAACCCTTCCACGGGGAATGGGTTTTTATACCTTACTAAGCTAACTAATCTAAGTAAAAGTAATTCTTTTCTGCAAAAGTCGGAGTCCCATTGGTTCACAAGTGACAAGTGACATGTCACCTCATTTTCAAAACATCAGTTCCGTCACTTTCTTAGAGTCCATTGTCTCTAGCATTCGAGCTCCGAGGCTTCCTCAGATTGCAACATTTTCTTGCATAAAATTTTTTCATCATAACAATTTCGCTTCCTCGGATGCAAAGTTATCAAATGTTCCTCCTGCCGGTTCCTGGCCTTGGCCTTGTCCGAGTAGGAGACAGCTAGAAACACACCACGCTTTCCAAATGTTGCCACCGAAAGAAAATCTTTCTTTGAAAGGACTCTCTCTTGCTCCGTGCAGAAATCATTTGCAAACTCGAGTAAACTAGGCACAAAAGTAGTCAATTTAACGTCCACTATTATATAAACAAACACAAAAGAATAATTAATGCAAGAAATATTATTTGTTCTGTTGCCACCCAGCATTTACTAATGATTAACCCATTAGTCTAAATTACCTAGCTAAAGCAAACAAATAAAGCAGCATTATATCTACCAGTCTTCTTTAAATCCATTGAAATTCTTTATGCACCTATAGAGAATAGAATGACGCCACATAGACAAGGGAAACAAAACAAGCACATGCATATTTTTAAACAGCTGCAATTAGTTATAACATGACAAAAGGACAAAATAAATTTATTAATTTTAACGAACAAAAACATGCAACAATTATGCACGTTTAAGAGCACACACTTTAGTTTCCCGCGTGTAATATAATTTTAATCTAGGTTGAATTAATACAAACACAGTACCAAATGTTAATAAAGTTATTCTTCATTATGGAAGTGTGACTTCACGAGTTGAAATAAAATTATTTCCAAATCTCGCTCCATCAGCATCAGTTGTAAAGATTGTTTTCTTCTTCATGTCAGAATGTCCCAAGGTAGGCATTTTAATTATGCTTTCCTTGATGGTCTTAAATGTAATTTCATAATCTTCAGACCAATCAAATGTGTTCATTTCATTGAATAGAGACCTCATGGACAGTGGATATTTCGTTTTTATCCATATAGAGTAAAACTCTGCCAAACAAAGAAAGACCTTGATCTTTATCCTGTGGAGCTGGCACCTTCAAGATGGAATCAGCTAACTCAAACTTGGGCTTAACCCCCTCAGCTGAGATGGTGTGACCCAAACAAGACACTGAAATAACACAGTTTACATTTTTATTTTTTTAGCATAACCCCAGCTTCTGCTAACTTCTTTAAGACTGATCTCAGTGTGACATCATGTTCATTCATGTTTTTGCCAGAAGCAAAATTCCATCTTGGATCATCAAGATACTGGATACAACACCTCCAGCCTTTTCCTCATTAATCTTTGGAAACATGCTGCAGCAGATGGTAACTCAAAACGTAATCTGATAAATTGATAGACACCAAGGCCCCCTTTAGGATGGCGGACGGACTTTGTCCCCCCGCCATCCCATCGGTAAAAGGGACCGCCCGCCTTCAGGGCGGGGTTCCCGATGTATGCATTAGGATGCACCCGCCACAGTGGCGGGCGCATCCCTCATTTTTACCATTGTGGCGGGCGGTGCCCACTGCACCGCCCGCCACAATGTTAAAAATGTATGCATGCATTTGCATACACGAAGCGGCAGGCACCGCACGGTGCCTGCTGCTTCGTGTATGCAACTGCTGGGGGGTACCACTGCACCCTCCACCCCACCTTCACTCTGGGGGCCCGCAGGGAGTCCCCAAAGTGAAGACCGCATGCCTTTCCGTGGCGGCATCGCCACCACGGAAAGGCATCTCTTTTGGCCCATACTAATATGGCTGGCGGTGTCTATTAAACACCGCCGCAATATTAATCCTTTTCTGCCCCAGCCGCAGGAGATGGTAGTTCTGCTGTTCTTCCAAGAAACCTCATGCATAATGTATGAGATTCGAACTAGGGAAAACCCACATTCTGAATACAGTGTTGTATCTAGGTAAAAGGTCAGCCCCTTAAAACCGGTATGCATGTAATGTAGGTAAGAATATAGGTGAAAAGTTGCAATGCTAACTGTGCCTATTTAGGGTACATATATGGAATATAACAGTAACTTTAGCTTGGGTACCTGCCATGCGCAGTTGTCACGTCAATAATTTCACTGCAAATGTTGCAGTGATATTATCAATGATGTCATAGTAGATGGCATTTGTGATGTAATATGTGATGTGAGCAGTGCATAGCAAGGGTGCGAGTTATAGTAACCTTAGGGCACATGTTATAGTTACTTGCGATCACTATAACTGCTTAATTTTTATGTTTTTTGTGTGTTTAGAATCTGAACCTAGGTGAAACGTCCCTGTAACATATGCTGGTGAATTTCTAAGATTCTTCAAATTCTATTTCCTAACTATTACGTCCTGGAAACCTGTGTGTGTGTGCATGTGTGTGTGTATATCTATTACCTACTGGCGGTCGCCAGTAGGTATATATAGTTAGGATTGATTTCCATAGGGAAATCGCAACATTCTATTGGGAATAACTTTGGCGCCGGTTGAGGAATCTGCCTGAATTTTTCAGCAACTTTGCCTCGCGGCGCTCTGGTCCTTCCCTGAAAGTTTGGGTGGGATTCGTCAAGCGGGGGCCGAGATAATAGGGGGGTCCCAAAACATGTTTTCCCCATGTTAATTTCCATAGGGCGGTCGGTCGCACTGAATGGATTTTCACTAAACTTGGCAAAATTGTAGGGACTGGTAGCCCGATGTGCCTTTGCTATGTCTCAAGATATGTGCTCAAGTGGATTTTGAGTAATTTAGGTTCAAAAAAATTCATATATCTATGGCAGCGCCCCGGTACGTGCACCGGGGAGCGCTCCGGGCGCGCCACGCGACTAGCGCACGGAAAGCTGATTGGCTCTCGGGTGTCTGTAAACATTCGAAACAGTCCGCAGCGGCCGCCATCTTGTGTCTCGGTAGGATCGAGACACAAGAGGTGGCAAAAAAAACAAAGGGGGAACTGACCAAAAGGGGGCAGGGTACACCCCACCCCCCCCCTGACCCCCATGGTTTGATGTGGGGGCCATAAAAGGGTCCTGCGGGACAAAAAAAAATGTTACTTTTTTTTCGATTTTCGCGGGGGGAGCGCCCGGTACGCGCACCGGGGAGCGTACCGGGGAGGGGGAACTTTGGTGAAAAATAGTGAAAATAATAGTGTAAAATAATCATTTTGAGTGATTACAGGTAGGGTAGCTCTGAAAAGAGCTTTTGGTTCTGTGGCTGTTTTAGGTACCTACAAGTACGTCCCACACACACCCACACGCATACAACCCCACACCTCCACACCCACACATTCCCCACACACACCTCACACACGCACACCTCCACCCACACCCAAACACCCCACACCCCCACACCGACACCTTACACATCCACACCCACACCCACACATCCCACACACACACACACTCACACACACACCTCACCCCCCAACACACACACACGCACACACAGATACCTCACAGACACACCTCACACATCCCACACACACACCTCCCCTTCACACACACACACACCTCACAGACACACCCACACATCCCACACATACACACACATCCTACACACATACTGTCAGAAAAAAGGATACGTTGAAGCGGCCCCCTCAGGAACAGATGCTCTTGCCCCAGTACCCCCACCGACCAAACTCCAAAGACTGTCTTTATAAGTTGCAGTCCATAGAATTAGCCCGGGGAAGGGAAAGGGGAAGTGGAAGACAAAACAAGAGAGACTGCTTCTCTTCTGGCACTGAGCCTGCCTCTGGTCAATCTGGCAATTCTCGCTCTAGAAAGGAATTAACAGTGATTAACCTCCTGGTCTAAAACATGCTATCTCTTTCTATGAATTTTTTTAGGCGGGGATTGTATCTTACCAATGTGCACTAAGAAGCTAGCTACTCTCTAATGTGTTTTGTCTGTTATCAATTGACAATCTGATTCATCGGAAGATACTCTGAGGATATAAGTTTTCAAGTTTCTATAGTAACTTTTGTTCAAGCTTCTTCCAAGAGAGTCTCTATTTCTCAGGATACAGATTGACTAATACAGGTAAAAATAGTCTTAGAAGATTTCCTGAGGATTACGACTCCAGTAGGTTCCTGACAAGAAATGCACGCTAACACAAGTCTTTGCAATTCTCCAGAAAAGAACTCTGAATGATTTTCAGTCACTTATTCTTAGAACAGAACTGTCAGTTCATTGGAAAATTCTCATTTGACTTGAGGCGAAATTCATCTGCTTTCACACCTCGGAGCAAGGTCGCCTCTGAATAAATGTCTGCAACGTTACTTATAAGCTAAATACTCTTAATTGACAAGTATGGGGGCTTCTCTTGACTGAAGACACCCAACACAGCCTGCTTCTCCTTACAAGACTCTGAAAACGAAGACTCCACCAATGTTTATCACCAAGAACGATATTCCTGAGGGAAAAAGATTTTGTTAAGAAGCGCTTTTTTCACATGACAACCAAGCGCATATTCTTACTTCCCTATTAACAGGAATTCTGATGCCAAAATACGATTATTCAAGGTTTCTTTTAAGTTCTGTGACTGAGAGCGTGAGGAAAACGCTCTCTCCGTGAATTCAGTCAGTTGAAGTGCGCCGCTCACAGTGCGCGCATGCGCAAAGGGGGAACACGATCGCGGACTGAGGAAATCAACTAGACTGCTGACCTCCCTCGAAGACGGAACCTCCTCTGCATTCTCAAGATGGCTGAGCGCTGCAATTCTGCCAACAGCAGCCGCAATGAAGTCTTCCAACATGGGTGTCTGCGCTTGCAATGTCTTTTTTGGTAAGGATTTCCAAGAGAAGAAGGGCGGATCCTGACAGTACCTCCCACCAAGGAGGCTCTCCCCAGCCGGGGTTTGGTAGGATGTGCCCTATGAAACTCTGTAATTAATCTTTTTGCATGAACATTCTCACAAGGCTCCCACGATCTTTCCTCAGGTCCATAGTTCTTCCAATCAATCAGATAGTACAGTGTGCCTTTCTTAATTTTTGAATCTAAAATCTTATGTACCTCAAACTCTTTCTCAAGATCTACCTGAACTGGCTTGGGCACTAAACGGACTCTTAAATTGGGTGGACTTTTTTTATCAGAGAAACATGAAAGGTGGGGTGAATCTTTAAATATGAAGGTAAATGTAGTTTAACAATCACTGGTCCTAACATCTTTTCTACAGAGAATGGACCTAAAAATCGAGGTTGAAATTTTCGGTTTACCTTCAATTTCAGATTTTTTGTTGATAACCACACCTTTTCACCCGGAAGAAAGACTGGATCTACTCTTCTCTTTTTAACTGCATACTTTTTATAGGATTCTTTTGCCTTCACCAAATTTTCCTTAACTTGGACAAGGGATTTCCGGACTTCTGAAACTAACCTTTCAACTGCAGGAACAGGACTTTCCTCTTTTTCCACAATTAAGGTGGGATGCCTACCACTATTTACATAGAAAGGAGAATAGCCAGTGGACGAATGAACCGCGTTATTGTAAGCAAACTCTGCTGCCCACACCATTTCGGACCACTCCATTTTCTGGTCCAAAAGGTACAATCGGAGGTACTGCTCGAGTTCCTGGTTCACTCTTTCAGTCTGGCCATCTGTTTCTGGGTGGTAACTGGTGGAAAAGCGAGTGTCTATTCCCAACTTGTGAGTGAAGGCTCTCCAAAAATGGGAAACAAATTGTGTCCCCCTGTCGGACACCAAAATCTTGGGAATACCATGTAAACGCACAATGTGTTGGGAAAATAATTGTGCTAAAAATGGGGCATCAGGGACCTTTTTTAGAGGGATGAAATGGGCCATTTTAGAGAACACATCTACAAATACTAACACTGTAGTAAATCCTTGACTTGAGGGTAAATCGACTATTAAATCCATTGACACAGTATGCCAAGGATGTGGTGGAACAGGTAATGGTTTTAACTTGCCCTGAGGTGGTTTCCTATCTGATTTCCCTCTTAAACATCTTTCACAGGTAGTAACATACTGTCGTATCTGCGGTTTCATGTCTGGCCACCAAAAATGTCTCTCTACCAATTCAGTCGTTTTATGAATTCCTTTGTGTCCAGCCAACAAATGGTCATGACAAGATTCTAAGGCCTTTTCTTGAAGCTCTTGTGTAGGTAAGTACAGACGTTGATCCTGATAGGGAAGACCATTCCTGATTTCACGACCTTCTTCCTCTAGAGACCAGTCATTCATTTCTTGTAAGGGCATGACTTCTTTTAACTTGTTTGCAATTTCAGAGGTATCTGTAGCCAAAATGATCTTTTCTTCTGGAATTATACTTTGCTCTTCTTTTTTCTTCTCTGAGGCAATGGAATCAATTCGGGATAATGCATCTGCCTTGACATTACTCTTCCCAGGGCGGAAGGTAATCACGAAGTCAAAATCCGCGAAGAATAATGACCATCGCAATTGCCGGGCCTTTAACGTACGAGCTGACTTAAGAAATTACAAGTTTCTGTGGTCCGTGTACACCGTAACTTTATGTTTTGCTCCCATCAAGTAGTGACGCCATTCCACAAAGGCATCCTTTACGGCCAACAACTCCTTATCAGCAATAGTATAATTGCACTCTGGCGGACTCAATTTTCTGGAATGATATGCCACTGGATGTAATTGACCTGACACTGGATGGCGTTGCGACAAGATTCCACCTATCGCGATATCAGAAGCATCCGCTTCCACAAAAAAAGGGTCTTCAATTCTAGGATGTAACAAAATGGGAGCTTGAGTGAAAGAATCCTTGAGAAATTGAAATTTTCTAAAACAACAATGGTCCCATGCAAGGATAAAATACAGTATCAATAAATATAGACGCCAATCCAATCTATATTTTAGAGTGACATGTCCAGCCGGACAGAGGTCATTCAAGTTTACTTAATAAACAAGTATCCAAAATATAACAAGAATACCTTCCACAATGCCCCTGTGAGGTACACAAGCCTGTGCCCAACACTTGCGGGGTGAGTACAGTTGAAGAAGTGATAGAAAGGGTTTAAAGGCAAACCAACGTTTTTCTGTTTACACATTCATTGTACAGAAAATATCAAATTGCACCATTACATCAATTTAACAATCAAATATGTTTGTATAAGGTGCATGAGCGAGTCGACGGCGTTTCGGTTCCCCTAAAGGATAATTGGAACCATCATCAGGACAAAAATAAATAATTGCCTTATAACACTAAACCTCAAATTGCCTAAAGGAAATTGGGAAAGAGTAAGAAAAATGACATTTTTTTAAAAAACAGGACAATAACATTAAAAATTTCAATAAAGTGACTCTTGGTGCAGGGTGTAACAACATACTCCTTCCATGCAGAGTGAAGTTATTACGCCGTTTCTATAGGTGAAAAAATGGTGTTGGCCATGAAATTAAAAATATAGTTCCATCTGTCAATCTAACGTGAACCGGGGACTCTTAGCGAGATTACTACCATGCAAGGTGCAGTGAGCAGGCACATTTGGGCGAAGTGAACACGGTGCTTTGGAGCTGCAGTGCCTATTTAGGACGGTAAAGGGAGACGGAAACACTAGAATAGCGTGCTTACCGAGGCAGTGCAAAAAGGACCAAGGCGAGTCGATGCTCAGTGTGGTCCGGTCCAGCAAGCCTCTATAAATCAATAATCTGAATGTTAGAGGCCGGGCATCGTTATGCCGGTTAATAAGTTGAAAAGTGAAATGCGGCTAATCTTACCGAATGAAGGGCTGCCGGAGTCCGTGTTACACAGTCGCAACCGGACGGCGCCAGGGTAAGCCTGCGGGAATCAGGGAAAAGGTTTTACGATCCGAACCCCGGCATGTCTGACGAATTAAGGGACAGGGCCAGGCTGTAAAGCTTACCTGAATCGGCGTTCATGGAGGTATTCCCTGGCGTGCTGTTGTGCTCAAACCAGGAAGTGAAGAAGGGGCGGGTGTGTCGTGATTGGCCAGTGCACGTGAGGGAACGGTCATAGAAATAAACAAGGGGTGTCTGGTGCAGGAGCCATCTTAGGTGAAGTATAAGGTGATATCCATGCACAGTGACATTTCAGAACTCATAGTTTACAAGAAACGTTTCTGGGACAATAAAGTGCGCGGCACTCATTCCAGAGTCTTGTAAATAAGTCTGACCAGTCTAAATTAGAGCAGTCCATTCCTCTTGAAGGTTCAAGCCCGAATTCAGGCTGTCTGTCTTCAGTATCCATTTTAATTCTTCTCTGTTCAGCATACGCGTTAGGTCGCCCCCTCTTGGTGGTATTCTGATTTGTGTAATGACCATCCAGCGAATCTCATTTTCAGTATGCCCTTTGCTTTCAAAATGTTCAACCAGGGGTGCATTTGCAGTTTTGCACCTGATGCGGCTCCGATGCTGGGATATCCGTTGTTTAATTTTTTGTTTTGTCTGGCCTACATATATTAAGTTGCATGGACATAGAATAGCATAAATGAGATTAGAGCTATTACAATTTGTCAAAGTATGCAGGTCATTCTTTACATTTTTATACACAAATTCTTTACTCTCAATTGTTAGGTCACAAACCACACAGGAGCCACATTTGAAATGGGCCAATACGGGTGGTAGCGACCAATGGTCATGTAGGGTGATATTCCTACCAATTGAAGGTGGTAACGCTGCCCTTACCAATTGATCTTTAAGATTTTTACTTTTCTTGAAAGCAAAAAGTGGGGTGTCCCAGTTGAGGGGGCCTGAATTCAAAATGTGCCAGTTCTTTCTTATGCACTGTTTTACCCGGTTGGATATGGAAGAAAATGTTGTCACACACACTACTTTATTCTGACTCTCACTTTGTCTAGGCTCTAGTAGGACGTCGCGGGGACAGTACCAAGCTCTTTTCATAGCGTGTTTTATTAGACGCTTGGGGTAGCCTCTAAACCTGAGCTTCTCAGATAGTGTATCCGCCTCAATAAAGTAGTCCTCTCTCTTAAAACAATTCCTTCTCAGCCTCAGAAATTGTGAATAGGGTAGACTATCCCTAAGCGCTCTAGGATGACAACTATTGTAACTCAGGAGGGTATTCCTCTCAGTAGCTTTGCGAAATAGGGATGTGTATAGGAGGCCCTCATGATGTTGAATAGTCAGGTCTAGAAAGGGGATACTTTCTTTGTTGTAAGATAAAGTAAATGTAAGGCCATTACAGTTATTACTAAGCCAGTGTGTGAGGCCTGGTAAATCTTCAATAGCGCCATCCCAAATTAAAAAGATGTCGTCTATGTAGCGCTTCCAGACGTGTATACCCTGATGAAATGGGTTACTGCCAGACAGTATGGTATGTGTTTCCAGCCAGTCCATGTATAGAATTGCCAGGGTGGGCGCAAAAATGGCGCCCATGGAGCAACCACGCACCTGCTGGTAGTAATCAGAGTCATAGAGGAAAAAATTCTGTGTAAGGCAGATCTCCAGTAGCTGTATTATGAACAGGGTAGGTACCCTGTGGGGGCGAGTCCTTGTGTTTAGTATGCTTTCCATTACAAGCAATGGGTCTCTCTGAGGGATGTTAGTATATAGAGACTCTACGTCTAATGTACATAGAGTCTCATGTACAGGGTCAAAAGAAAGGTTTTCAATCAAATTAATCATATGCATGCTATCTCTAATATAGCACGCAGTTGTTGGCACAAAGTCCTTCAAAAAGAAATTAACATAGTGGCCCAAAGGTTCTAACACTGAACCACATCCAGACAATATTGGTCGACCCGGGGGATTGTCCAACCTTTTATGGATTTTTGGTAGTGTATAAAGAACAGGAGTTCTTGGGGTGACAGTGTTCAGGAAATTGTATTCATGCTTGCTTAAGATACCAGTCTCAAGCCCTTCCATAGTAATGGCTTTAATAAGTTTCTGAATATCCTTAGTGGGATTACAAGGTAATCTACAGTAGTGGTCAGTATTAGATACCTGGCGTAAAAGCTCATTCTTGTAGTTTTCAAGGTCCTGAAGCACTATCCCACCTCCCTTATCTGCTGACTTAATAATCAGGTTGGTATTGTTCTTAAGAGAATTGATTGCCAACTTCTCTTCCAATGAGATGTTATAGGGTATAAAGAGATGGGATTTCTCTATATTGGAGATTTCCTTCAGAATCACTTTTTCAAAAGTTATAATTTCTTTAGGAATCATGTTGGATGTAGGGGAGAAGGTAGATGGGGGGCGAAAAGGAGTCGTGACACTCTTGGGCTCCATTGGATTAAGCTCAAAATATGAGCGTAGTCTCAATTTCCTAAAGAAGACAAGTAGTTCAGATTGTAGATTTAGAAAATTCGGGTAGGTGGTTGGGACAAAAGATAACCCTTTGCTAAGGATGGACAATTCCTGGGTGGTCAAGGCATGGTTAGAGATATTAAAGATTGGGATAACATTCAGATTAGTAGTATTTGTTACCACTGATCAATCCCCCGGGTCGACCAATATTGTCTGGATGTGGTTCAGTGTTAGAACCTTTGGGCCACTATGTTAATTTCTTTTTGAAGGACTTTGTGCCAACAACTGCGTGCTATATTAGAGATAGCATGCATATGATTAATTTGATTGAAAACCTTTCTTTTGACCCTGTACATGAGACTCTATGTACATTAGACGTAGAGTCTCTATATACTAACATCCCTCAGAGAGACCCATTGCTTGTAATGGAAAGCATACTAAACACAAGGACTCGCCCCCACAGGGTACCTACCCTGTTCATAATACAGCTACTGGAGATCTGCCTTACACAGAATTTTTTCCTCTATGACTCTGATTACTACCAGCAGGTGCGTGGTTGCTCCATGGGCGCCATTTTTGCGCCCACCCTGGCAATTCTATACATGGACTGGCTGGAAACACATACCATACTGTCTGGCAGTAACCCATTTCATCAGGGTATACACGTCTGGAAGCGCTACATAGACGACATCTTTTTAATTTGGGATGGCGCTATTGAAGATTTACCAGGCCTCACACACTGGCTTAGTAATAACTGTAATGGCCTTACATTTACTTTATCTTACAACAAAGAAAGTATCCCCTTTCTAGACCTGACTATTCAACATCATGAGGGCCTCCTATACACATCCCTATTTCGCAAAGCTACTGAGAGGAATACCCTCCTGAGTTACAATAGTTGTCATCCTAGAGCGCTTAGGGATAGTCTACCCTATTCACAATTTCTGAGGCTGAGAAGGAATTGTTTTAAGAGAGAAGACTACTTTATTGAGGCGGATACACTATCTGAGAAGCTCAGGTTTAGAGGCTACCCCAAGCGTCTAATAAAACACGCTATGAAAAGAGCTTGGTACTGTCCCCGCGACGTCCTACTAGAGCCTAGACAAAGTGAGAGTCAGAATAAAGTAGTGTGTGTGACAACATTTTCTTCCATATCCAACCGGGTAAAACAGTGCATAAGAAAGAACTGGCACATTTTGAATTCAGGCCCCCTCAACTGGGACACCCCACTTTTTGCTTTCAAGAAAAGTAAAAATCTTAAAGATCAATTGGTAAGAGCAGCGTTACCACCTTCAATTGGTAGGAATATCACCCTACATGACCATTGGTCGCTACCACCCGTATTGGGCCATTTCAAATGTGGCTCCTGTGTTGTTTGTGACCTAACAATTGAGAGTAAAGAATTTGTGTATAAAAATGTAAAGAATGAACTGCATACTTTGACAAATTGTAATAGCTCTAATCTCATTTATGCTATTCTATGTCCATGCAACTTAATATATGTAGGCCAGACAAAACAAAAAATTAAACAACGGATATCCCAGCATCGGAGCCGCATCAGGTGCAAAACTGCAAATGCACCCCTGGTTGAACATTTTGAAAGCAAAGGGCATACTGAAAATGAGATTCGCTGGATGGTCATTACACAAATCAGAATACCACCAAGAGGGGGCGACCTAACGCGTATGCTGAACAGAGAAGAATTAAAATGGATACTGAAGACAGACAGCCTGAATTCGGGCTTGAACCTTCAAGAGGAATGGACTGCTCTAATTTAGACTGGTCAGACTTATTTACAAGACTCTGGAATGAGTGCCGCGCACTTTATTGTCCCAGAAACGTTTCTTGTAAACTATGAGTTCTGAAATGTCACTGTGCATGGATATCACCTTATACTTCACCTAAGATGGCTCCTGCACCAGACACCCCTTGTTTATTTCTATGACCGTTCCCTCACGTGCACTGGCCAATCACGACACACCCGCCCCTTCTTCACTTCCTGGTTTGAGCACAACAGCACGCCAGGGAATACCTCCATGAACGCCGATTCAGGTAAGCTTTACAGCCTGGCCCTGTCCCTTAATTCGTCAGACATGCCGGGGTTCGGATCGTAAAACCTTTTCCCTGATTCCCGCAGGCTTACCCTGGCGCCGTCCGGTTGCGACTGTGTAACACGGACTCCGGCAGCCCTTCATTCGGTAAGATTAGCCGCATTTCACTTTTCAACTTATTAACCGGCATAACGATGCCCGGCCTCTAACATTCAGATTATTGATTTATAGAGGCTTGCTGGACCGGACCACACTGAGCATCGACTCGCCTTGGTCCTTTTTGCACTGCCTCGGTAAGCACGCTATTCTAGTGTTTCCGTCTCCCTTTACCGTCCTAAATAGGCACTGCAGCTCCAAAGCACCGTGTTCACTTCGCCCAAATGTGCCTGCTCACTGCGCCTTGCATGGTAGTAATCTCGCTAAGAGTCCCCGGTTCACGTTAGATTGACAGATGGAACTATATTTTTAATTTCATGGCCAACACCATTTTTTCACCTATAGAAACGGCGTAATAACTTCACTCTGCATGGAAGGAGTATGTTGTTACACCCTGCACCAAGAGTCACTTTATTTATTTATTTAATAACATTTGTAGAGCGCGTGCAAATACCCGTAGGCGTCTCGGCGCTAGTAAACAATGCTGTCTATCCCTGATCAAGAAGATGGTGGCTAGGTTTACTGGTTGAATAACCACGTCTTTAATTTCCTTCTTGAAATTTTT
Organism: Lissotriton helveticus; assembly: GCF_964261635.1. Taxonomy (NCBI): domain Eukaryota; kingdom Metazoa; phylum Chordata; class Amphibia; order Caudata; family Salamandridae; genus Lissotriton; species Lissotriton helveticus. The sequence goes on along the minus strand of NC_136063.1, from coordinate 756,387,840 downwards.
AATGTTATTGTCCTGTTTTTTAAAAAAATGTCATTTTTCTTACTCTTTCCCAATTTCCTTTAGGCAATTTGAGGTTTAGTGTTATAAGGCAATTATTTATTTTTGTCCTGATGATGGTTCCAATTATCCTTTAGGGGAACCGAAACGCCGTCGACTCGCTCATGCACCTTATACAAACATATTTGATTGTTAAATTGATGTAATGGTGCAATTTGATATTTTCTGTACAATGAATGTGTAAACAGAAAAACGTTGGTTTGCCTTTAAACCCTTTCTATCACTTCTTCAACTGTACTCACCCCGCAAGTGTTGGGCACAGGCTTGTGTACCTCACAGGGGCATTGTGGAAGGTATTCTTGTTATATTTTGGATACTTGTTTATTAAGTAAACTTGAATGACCTCTGTCCGGCTGGACATGTCACTCTAAAATATAGATTGGATTGGCGTCTATATTTATTGATACTGTATTTTATCCTTGCATGGGACCATTGTTGTTTTAGAAAATTGTTCCCCGAGGTCCCGAGCAGACTGATTTGGGGTCCCTTGTTGTTACAAAAAGTTGAGAAATTGAAAGGCATCTTCAGCTTCTTTTCCCCATAAAAATTTGACATCTTTCTTCAATAATCGTGTGATTGGGGCTACCTTTTGGGAGAACTCTGGAATGAACCTCCTGTAAAAATTTGAAAATCCCAAGAAACTCTGAACCTCTTTTACAGATTGAGGGGGGGGCCAATCTTGAACAGCCTTGACCTTGGTGGTGTCCATACTCACTCCATCTGGTGACAGCACGAATCCCAAAATCTCTACTCGAGAGACATGGAAGGCACATTTCTCTAGTTTGACGTAAAGATGATTCTCCATTAATTTGATTAAGATTGCTCTTACATGCGGAATGTGCTCTTCCAAACTGTTAGAGAATATTAGGATGTCATCGATGTAGACCACTGCCACCCGGTCCAAAAACTCTCCTAGAACATCATTAACAAAATGCTGAAAGGCAGCCGGGGCATTACATAGTCCATAGGGCATCACCTGATACTCGAACAATCCATAACGAGTTCTGAATGCTGTCTTCCACTCATCTCCAGAAGCCACTCTGATCAAATGATAAGCCCCCCTGAGGTCCAACTTGGTATAGATTTTGGCATTCTTGACTTGATCTAATAACACGGAAATTAGTGGAAGTGGGTACCTATTCTTGACAGTTACTTGATTCAGAGCTCTATAATCAATGCAAGCCCGAAGATCTCCATCCCGTTTTGGAATAAAGAAGAGGGGAGAGGAGACTGGGGATTGGGAAGGGCGAATGAAGCCATTTGCCAAAAATTTGTCCAAATATTCTTTCAAAAATCGATTTTCCTTTTCAGTAAGGGCATAGATCCTACTGCAAGGCAAGATAGCTCCTGGTTCTAATTCAATCTTACAGTCGTAAGGACGATGAGGTGGCAATGTTTCCGCTTTTTTCTTGTCAAATACAGCCACTAAATCCTGATACTCCTCAGGGATTTTCTGCGATTCGACAGTGCAAATTTGAGCTGGATAGATGGAAGCCAAATTTCTTGCTTGTGACTCCCGCCCCTGATGTTCTGAACCTTCAAAACAATTTTCTGCACAAAAGGAAGAATTCATTTCAATTGTTCTTTTACTCCAATCAATTCTTGGGTTGTGTTCTGTTAACCATGGGAGCCCTAAAATTAACTGAAATTGGGGTGCATCAATTAAATTGAAGGTAATTAATTCTGAATGTCCCTGTAACCCTGTCAACCGAACCAACTCTGTTTCATGAGTTATGGGTCCTGAGGATAAGTTGGTGCCATCCACTGCACGTACTGACTCAGGAATTAACTTCTTTACTGGCTGGATTCCAATTTGCCGTGCATACTTGAGGTCGCAAAAGTTTCCGGTGGCCCCAGAGTCAATCATTACTGAAACTTCTTTAATTTCTTTATTTCGAAACTTTACCACGAACATTGCTATTAAATGCGGAGCCGCAGATTGCAATGTGTTCATGATGTGTAGTTTGCCATGAGTTGTCTTGGATAATGCTTCCACCCGTGCAACTCGAGTTACAGGCGAAGCCGATCTTTTACTGGCAAGGGAACCTTTGTTCTTTTTGGACACTCTTTTACAAAGTGCCCAGACCCTCCACAGTATAAACACAACTGGGACGTTCTTCGTCTCTCCTTTTTTTCTTTTGTCAACGGACCTCTGACTGAGCCTATTTGCATGGGTTCTTCGACTGATGTAGATTCTGGACTCTTTTGAGATTCAAATTTCACTCGATCAAATCGTGGCTGGAAGGGACGAAATTCTCTTTTCTTTTCATGTCGCCGTTCACTTAACCTATGATCCAATTGTAAAACCAGGTCTATGAGTTCAGAGATTTCTGTGGGTCTTCGAGGAATTTGGGCCAAGGCATCCTTAAGATCATCCCGAAGGCCTCTGTAAAAGATGGCCGCTCTCTTCTCTTCTGGCCAATCAGTTTCCACTACCAACTTATTAAAATTGGCCAAATACCCCACCAAATCCCGACTTCCTTGCTTTAAGTCTAGCAATTCATTATCTGTAGCCTGTGTGGCAGACCGTCCATCAAAAATCCGAGTAAACTCCACCTTGAAATTCGCATAATTAGTCAGGAGGGGATCATTCTTGGTGACCAGGGACATGGACCAAGCAGCCGCATCCCCCGTTAGATACGACAGTATAAAAGCCACTTTAGCTTGATCATCCGCAAAAATTACTGGACGACACAAAAAGTGAAGTGAACACTGTGTCAAAAAAATGTGGGCCTTCATTGGATCTCCTCCATATCTCTCTGGGGAAGCTAAAGGGACGATAGGAGAGATTGAATGGATGACCTGAGTGGAAATACCTGACGTAGATGACTGCTGAGTTGACGAGGCATTGCCTCGAAGCACTGACCCCGCAGTCACCAACTCCTCTAACCTCTGACGCGTTTGATTTGACTCCTGACTGGATCTCCTAACCTCCTCTCGTAAAGCTTTATTTTCTTCTAGGGCACAATTTAACTGTTCCTGCATATTACTTAAAACGTTATTTAATGCTTTTAAATCTAATCCTTCCGCCATTCTGTCCGGGAGGGGACCTGAACCCTCGATTAAGAGGTGGGCACTTCAATCTGTCAGAAAAAAGGATACGTTGAAGCGGCCCCCTCAGGAACAGATGCTCTTGCCCCAGTACCCCCACCGACCAAACTCCAAAGACTGTCTTTATAAGTTGCAGTCCATAGAATTAGCCCGGGGAAGGGAAAGGGGAAGTGGAAGACAAAACAAGAGAGACTGCTTCTCTTCTGGCACTGAGCCTGCCTCTGGTCAATCTGGCAATTCTCGCTCTAGAAAGGAATTAACAGTGATTAACCTCCTGGTCTAAAACATGCTATCTCTTTCTATGAATTTTTTTAGGCGGGGATTGTATCTTACCAATGTGCACTAAGAAGCTAGCTACTCTCTAATGTGTTTTGTCTGTTATCAATTGACAATCTGATTCATCGGAAGATACTCTGAGGATATAAGTTTTCAAGTTTCTATAGTAACTTTTGTTCAAGCTTCTTCCAAGAGAGTCTCTATTTCTCAGGATACAGATTGACTAATACAGGTAAAAATAGTCTTAGAAGATTTCCTGAGGATTACGACTCCAGTAGGTTCCTGACAAGAAATGCACGCTAACACAAGTCTTTGCAATTCTCCAGAAAAGAACTCTCTGAATGATTTTCAGTCACTTATTCTTAGAACAGAACTGTCAGTTCATTGGAAAATTCTCATTTGACTTGAGGCGCAATTCATCTGCTTTCACACCTCGGAGCAAGGTCGCCTCTGAATAAATGTCTGCAACGTTACTTATAAGCTAAATACTCTTACTTGACAAGTACGGGGGCTTCTCTTGACTGAAGACACCCCACACAGCCTGCTTCTCCTTACAAGACTCTGAAAACGAAGACTCCACCAATGTTTATCACCAAGAACGATATTCCTGAGGGAAAAAGATTTTGTTAAGAAGCGCTTTTTTCACATGACAACCAAGCGCATATTCTTACTTCCCTATTAACAGGAATTCTGATGCCAAAATACGATTATTCAAGGTTTCTTTTAAGTTCTGTGACTGAGAGCGTGAGGAAAACGCTCTCTCCGTGAATTCAGTCAGTTGATGTGCGCCGCTCACAGTGCGCGCATGCGCAAAGGGGGAACACTCTCGCGGACTGAGGAAATCAACTAGACTGCTGACCTCCCTCGAGGACGGAACCTCCTCTGCATTCTCAAGATGGCTGAGCGCTGCAATTCTGCCAACAGCAGCCGCAATGAAGTCTTCCAACATGGGTGTCTGCGCTTGCAAGGTCTTTTTTGGTAAGGATTTCCAAGAGAAGAAGGGCGGATCCTGACACATACCCCCCACACCAACACACACCCCACACACACCTCACACACCCACCTACACCCAAACACCCCACACACCCACACCCACACACACACCTTACACACCCACATCCCCACCCACACCCACATACCCCACACACCTACACACACCTATACACCTCATCCCCCCTCAGACACACACACGCACCTCACAGACACACCCCACACATCCCCTCGCACACATCACCCCTTCCCCACACACACACACCTCTGACACACACCTCACACACACACACACACACACACACACCACACACACCTCACACATACACACACACACACACACACACTCCTCTCACACACACACCCACACACCCCCCACACACACCCACACATCCTACACACACACACCCCACACACATACCCCCCCACACACACACACACCCCCCACACACACACACACCACACACACACACTCATTATTTTTTTTTGGAGGGGGTGCCCCACACACATACCCCGACACGCACACACCCCACACCCACCCCCCCACACACCCCCCCACCATACCTCATACACCCACACCTCCACCCACACCCAAACACCCTACACACCCACACCCACACGCACACCATACACCCCCACACCCCCACCTACACCCACACACCCCCCACACCCCGACCCACACACACCTCACTCCCCCCCCACACACACACACACCTCACAGACACACCCCACACATCCCCCACACACACCTCACCCCCCTCCACACACACACACCTCTGACACACACCCCACACACACACACACACACACTCACACACACACCCCACACACACACCTCACACACACACACACGCACACCCACACACACATTCCTCACCCCCACACACACCCACCCCCAGCCCCCCACACACACACACCCACACCCCCACACACACCCCACACACACACCCACACATCCTACACACACACAGCCCACACACATACCCCCCCACACACACACCCCACACCCACCCCCCACACACACACACCACTCACACACACACTCAATATCATTTTTTCTTTTTTTGAGGGGGTGTGCGCCCCGGTACACGTATCGGTACACGTACCGGTACGTGTACCCTGGAGAAAAAAAGAAAGACAGAGTTTTTTTAAAAATTTAGCATTTTTATATAAATTGGAGGTAGTTCTGAAAAGAACTGTTTTTTATTCTTATTGTTGTTTTATATTTGTTTATTGTTTTTTTGTACCCCGCGACTTTAAAAAAAAATATATATATATTTTTTTGCCTTGGGGGTCCTTGTGGGACCCCCTGAGCAGGCCTAGGGGGTCAGGGTGTTTCTACTCTGGCCCCTTTGCGAGTTTCACACCTTTGTTTCACTGCTTTCTTGTGCCTTGGTTCGAACAAGGCACAAGATGGCTGCCAGGGACACCCAGTATGCAAGGGGAATTAGTTCCCCCTCTTCAAACATGCACGGGGGCTGCGTTGCAGAGAGGTGTAAAAAAGGGTGTGGCCTCATTACACCTCTATGCAATGCAGCCATCTGGCGCATACTGGAGGCTCCTGGTGGGCTAGTTGGCCTCCAGGGACCCCCATTATGCAAGGGGAATTAGTTCCCCCTCTGCAAACGCGCCAGGCGGCTGCGTTGCAGAGAGGTGTAACAAGGGGCATAGCCTCATTACACCTCTGCAATGCAGCCCCCTGGCGCATACTGGAGGTTCCAGGTGGGCTAGTTGGCCCCCAGGGGCCCCCAGTATGCAGGGGGAATGAGTTCCCCCTCTTCAAACATGCACGGGGGCTGCGTTGCAGAGAGGTGTAAAAAGGGCCGTGGCTTAATTACACCTCTCTGCAATGCAGTCCCCTGGTGCATACTGGAGATTCCTGGTGGGCTTTCAGGCCTTATATAGGTAGGAATTAGCATTTAAAAAACGTTTGAAATTCACTGAAAAAACCATAGGTTTCAGGCCTTATATAGTTAGGAATTAGCATTTAAAAAAACCTTGCAAATTCACTGAAAAAAACATAGGTTTCAGGCCTTATATAGTTAGGAATTAGCATTTAAAAACCTTGCAAATTCAATGAAAAAACCATAGGTTTCAGGCCTTATATAGTTAGGAATTAGGTACAAGAAAGCAGAAAAACAAACGTGTAGAACACAAAAAGGGGGCAGGGTAGAAACACCCCCTAGGGCTGCTCAGGTGGTCCCACTAGGATATTAATATATTTAAACGTTATCCGCTAATAGAATTAGCATTTAAAAAAGCTTTGAAATTCACTGAAAAAAACATAGGTTTCAGGCCTTATATAGTTAGGAATTAGCATTAAAAAAACCTTTGAAATTCACTGAAAAAACCATAGGTTTCAGACCTTATATAGTTAGGAATTAGCATTTAAAAAAACCTTTGAAATTCACTGAAAAAACCATAGGTTTCAGGCCTTATATAGTTAGGAATTAGCATTTAAAAAAACCTTTGTAATTCACTGAAAAACCCATAGGTTTTAGGAGTTATATAGTTAGGAATTAACTTTTACAAAACCTTTGAAATTCACTCAAAAAACTATAAGTTTAAGTGGTGTTATAGTTAGCTGGACATTTTACTCATACAAAACCATTGAAATTGCTCCTATATAGTTAGTTGTACTAAGTATATATCGCGCACCCGCAATCCACTGCTGATGATGTCACATATTAGATCATTCATGACACGGTCAGTGACATCACTAATGAGGTGTAACCAGTACCCAGACAGTGTAAAAATAACAATATAGTGAAGTAATACTATCACAAAATGTAGAGCATCATGCTGCATAATTTGCCATTTCTTGCTGCATGATTTATTCGGTGCACAGTCAAAATATCGAGTTTGAAATATTGACCTACAAAAATATTGTGTTGGAAATATCGAAGGTACATAATATCGAGGTCAAGAATATCGTTGGACAGAATATCGACCCTAAGGTAAGTAATATTGACTTTTTTTATATCGATGTAAGTAATATCGAAGTTACTAATATCGATATTTGTATTATTGTTATGTATTTCATTATGTATGTGTAATATTTTTTTTGTTAAGTATTTTACTTGTTTTAAATGATATGTGTATTATTTTTATATATTATCAATGTTATTTTTAAGTAAATTTTATGTTTTAGTACCGGAGCGGGTTGTGGGTTTATAGGGGAACAGGGTGGGAAGTAATTTGAATATACTAAATTAATTATTAGTTTTTAGGAATTATACATTAATTTTAATTAATGTTTGTGTTTATTTCTGTAGCGGGTTGTGGGTTTATAGGGGAATTGGGAGGGAAGTAATTTACTTATAATTAAATAATGATTTATTTTTATTTATTGGAATGGGTAAATATTTTATTTTTAATTAATTAATAATTGGTAAGTAATTATTTTATTTGATAATTACATTTTTGAATTGGTGATTAATCTTTTTAATTGGTAAATAATTGCTTTAATTGGTAATTAATTATTTTAATTGGTAATTAATTTTTTTAATTAGTAATCAATTTTGGTAATTGGTAATTCATGTTTTAATTGGTAATTATTTTTTTATTAATTGGAAAATATTTGTAATAAATTGGTAATCAATGTTTCATAAAAAGTATTATTTGGTATGAAAAATAATTTCATTGTTTAATATTTTTTAATTGTGAATTAATTTTAAATAATACATTTTTTTGTATAGAAAAACATTTTATTGTTCAATATTTATTATGTGTTGACTAATATGTATTAATTAATATTTATTGGTATTTATTGTTAATGTATTGATAATTTATTGTTAATTAATTATTCAATTGTAATTATGTTTTTAATAATTATTAATGGGTATTTGTAAAAGATGTAGTTATTAAAAACTTAAATTATTTATTATTTTAAATACAAATTTTGTTTATAAGTATGTTATATTTAAATTCTACGCTATCCGATGTTTTCCCTACTGTTTCACTCTCTGGAGTTGGAATAGTAATTTTTACCCCTACGCTATCCAACGCTTTCCCTACTGTAGCGCCCTCTGGAGTTGGAATATACATTTTTACCCCTACGCTATCCAATGCTTTCCCTACTGTTGCACCCTCTGGAGTTGGAATAATAATTTTTACCCCTACGCTATCCAACGCTTTCCCTACCGTTGCCCCCTCTGGAGTTGGAATAGTAATTTTTACCCCTACGCTATCCAACGTTTTCCCTACTGTTGCCCCCTCTGGAGTTGAAATAGTAATTTTTACCCCTACGCTATCCAACGCTTTCCCTACTGTTGCCCCCTCTGGAGTTGGAATGGTAATTTTTACCTCTACGCTATCCAACGCTTTCCCAACTTGCCCCCTCTGGAGTTGGAATAGTAATTTTTACCCCTACGCTATCCAACGCTTTCCCTACTGTAGCACCCTCTGGAGTTGGAATTGTAATTTTTACCCCTACGCTATCCAACGCTTTCCCTGCTGTTGCCCCCTCTGGAGTTGGAATAGTAATTTTTATCCCTACGCTATCCAATGCTTTCCCAACTGTTGCATTTTCTGAAGTTGGAGTAGTATTTTAAGTGTTACGCTATCTAATGTTATCATTACTATAGTTTTTTTTTAACTTTGAATAGTAGTTTCATTTATTGATCTATTTAATATTTTATTATTACTTTTGATAATGTAGTATATCATTAATTTTAAAAATATTGAAAGTATATTTAATATTTTTAATTTATTAAATATACATATTTACTTTTAATTTATTCTATTTTTTTAAGTGTGTAGATGTATTTGTAATTTATAATACTTTTAAATAATTTATTAAAATAATTATTAAAACTTATTATTAGGTAAGTATATATTATATTTTTTATGTATATGTTTAATTAATGTTATATTATTGTATATGTATTATTTATTAATTTTAAACATTATTACATATTTTTAACTGTGTTTATTTGGTTTATAATTATTATTTACATTATTTTACACTTTTTTAAATTAAATTTTAATTTTATTTTTAACTTCAATATTTTTTTTTCAATATTTTTGTACTTACCATGTTGTAGATAGGCTGTCGATATTCTTGCTTCCGATATTCCAACGTCGATTTTTGTGTAGGTCGATATTTTTTCCATCGATATTCTGTCAGTGATCCGATTTATTCATCCCTACTGCATAATGTATCCCTCTCCTGCTGCATAATTCCAGTGGCACTGTGTATAACATAATGTAATATTATATAATATAATATAATATATTATCTCATGCCTCTATATATCTTCATCTCACGCCTTTAGATGAGATGCTTTTTATTAGGGAACTTCTTGGTGTACTAATTAGTGGTTCAGTGGTTCAGAATTCGTAGTTGATGAGATGAGTGTAATCACAACCTAAGGCAGAGTATGACGTGGTTGCAAAGGAGACCAGGGTTTAATGAAAGATTACTAATAGTTAGGTACTAGAAAGAGAAACATTGGTGCAGGAATGGCTTTAGTCATCCTTGCAGGAAGGGTCTGGAGTGCACAAGGTTGAAGGAACAGCCATATCATCAGTCCATGTATAAAGGTGGGTGACAAGTAAGGTTCTGCATAGAAGAATGGACAAGGTATCAGGTGTTGCTCTTGATTTGAGTGAGGCATTTGGAAAGTTAACTGATTCTGCAGTTTCTGAAGGTTGAGTTTTCCCTTAAGATCTTGAATTCTGTGTCACTGGCAGGTTGAAACCATCAAAGAATTCTTTAGAGTATGAGAGTGATACTGAAGTTCCTCTATATATCTTCATCTCACGCCTTTAGATGAGATGCTTTTTATTAGGGAACTACTTGGTGTACTAATTAGTGGTTCAGTGGTTCAGAATTCGTAGTTGATGAGATAAGTGTAATCACAACCTAAGGCAGAGTATGACGTGGTTGCAAAGGAGACCAGGGTTTAATGAAAGATTACTAATAGTTAGGTACTAGAAAGAGAAACATTGGTGCAGGACTGGCTTTAGTCATCCTTGCAGGAAGGTTCTGGAGTGCACAAGGTTGAAGGAACAGCCATATCATCAGTCCATGTATAAAGGTGGGTGACAAGTAAGGTTCTGCATAAAATACTGGACAAGGTATCAGGTGTTGCTCTTGATTTGAGTGAGGCATTTGGAAAGTTAACTCATTCTGCAGTTTCTGAAGGTTAAGTTTTCCCTTAAGATCTTGAATGCTGTGTCCCTGGCAGGTTGAAACCATCAAAGAATTCTTTAGAGTATGAGAGTGATACTGAAGTGATGTTAATAATAATAATTTGCTTTATTGTTTAGTTAGTTAAAACCATAACAAATTTTCTTTACAGCGTTTGACCAATGTTAGATTAAAACAACCTGATTAAAAACAACGCAAACAGTAAACATAAATTTCAATAAAATTGCTTCCAAACGTTATCTTGCCTAAAACCTTAAAAATAGGAGAGTTCCTTCAGGTTTAGTCCGCAGTTCTAAAGGGCTTGATAATGTTAATTTGTTATAGATGCGCTTGCTTTCAAGCGTTTTTCAAAAGCTAGCAAAAACGTTATCATCTTGCAGTTCATTTGGGGATCAGTTGGATCCAGACCACCAATAATAGCAGTCCTGCACGTACGTATTCTCTTTACCAGAAAGGCATTCTTCAAAAAAAAAATACTCGCTCCCTGTGCAGCTTCTTACAATGGCATAGTATATGGATTAAGTCTTCCTTTGTATTTCCGCAGAGATGGCAATCTGTTGATTCAATGTGCTTCCAAGATGGTTCATCGGCTAAAGTTGGATATTTGCCAAAACGCAAGGCCATTAATCGTTTTTTAATGTAAATGGAATACGTTGTGTCCAAGTAGGCCGCCGGTATAAGAGTTTTATACTTATTGATCGCAGTCCAAGAGTGGGAGCGATGAGAAAACATTACTTTATCTGTGAGCAACAAATGAAGTTTGGCGGCTCTATTTAGTGCCTGCTTGAATAAAATAAATGGCAACTTTTTATTACATAGGTTGGAAAAGCATTTTAACTCCAGTGCACTGGTCAGGAATTTGTTGGCCTCCGATTTTTTTTGCATTTCTAGTTCCTGCCATAGGAATTTATTGAGATTGTTTTCACTAGCATTTTGCTTGATTCGATACCACACCTTTATGCATGTATAAAGTCTACCCAGTGATTCGTTCATTAGTCCAAATTCTAATCGCATTTGCGCTGGTGAGGCTGAACTGGGAAGTTGGAGGACCTTTTTATAAATTTTTATTATTAGGTTGTTACGAATTTCAGAATCCTTGCCATGCACTGCAACACTTGCATAAGATAAGGTGGGTAGCGCTTTGCTAGCGATCACAGTCAGAAGAGGCCTCAAAGATGGACCTTCCAATTTTTTTGCCAATGACTGAATGCAAATATTAAGGCCCCTGCTCTTTGTGTCATGTAATTTTTCTGATCTTTTAAGGCTAGCTCATCGTCTATGTAATATCCGAAGTATTTATAGTAGGAAACCTTTTCCAATGGTTTTCCTTCTAGCCAGATGTTATGATGTGCAGCTCGTTGGTTGGTAATTAGCATTGTTTTCGTTTTTGATGAGTTAAGGGCCAACTTGTTTGTAGACAGGAAATCTGAGAGTTCAGTTAGCAGCCTCGACAGTCCAACTTTTGTTAAACTCAGTATCACAATATCATCTGCATATGCTAGGTGATAAAGTTGTAGCTTGCCTTGTTTCGGGGAGTGAGCATTGCTGTTATCTAGTTTTCCAGAAAGATCTGATATGAACAGATTAAATAAGTGTGGAGCAAGGATGCAACCCTGTTTTAATCCGATAGTAGTATACACTTTTCTCGATAGGCGGGAACCATCCCCAAGTTTTACTTGTGTCCAGGTGTCGGAGTAAAATAATAACAAACCCCTCAGTATGCTCTTGGGTATTTCCCCTGCTTTTAACTTTTCCCACAACTGATTCCGGTCCACGCTGTCAAAGGCAGCTTGTAGGTCTATAAAACACAGGTGCAAGTCCTGTTTTTCACGCACTTTTTTTAACAACAAGGGACCCCAATTAGTCTGCTCGGGACCTCGGGGAACAATTTTGTAAAACAACAGTGGTCCAATGCAAGGATAAAATGCAGTAACAATAAATATAGACGAGAATCCAATCTATATTTTAGAGTGACATGTCCAGCCGGACAGAGGTCACTCAAGTTTACTCAATAAACAAGTATCCAACATATAACAAGAATACCTTCCACAATGCCCCTGTGAGGTACACAAGCCTGCGCCCAACACTTGCGGGGTAAGTACAGGTGAGGAAGTGGTAGAGAAAGTTTAAAGGCAAAACAACGTTTTTCTGCTTACACATTCATTGCACAGAAAATATCAAGTTGCACCATTACATTAATTTCACAATCAAATATGTTTGTATATGGTGCATGAGCAAGTCGACGGCGTTTCGGTTCCCCTAGAGGATAATTGGAACCATCATCAGGACAAAAACAAATTATTTGCCTTATAGCACTAAACCTCAAATTGCCTAAAGAAAAATAGGGAAAGAGTAAGAAAAATGACATTTAAAAACCAGGACAAGTAACATTTAAAATTTCATGAAGTGACTCTCAGTGCAAGGTGTAAAAACATACTCCTTCCATGCACAGTGAAATTATTGCGCTATCTTCTACAGGTGAAAAGACCGGTGTTGGCTATGAAAATGAAGATCTTATTCCATCTCGCAGTACGACGTGAACCGGCGAGTTTCAGCGCGAATATTCCATGCAATACGTAGTGAACAGGCATGTTTGAGCAGAGTGAGCACGGTGCTAGGGGGCTGCAGTGTCTATATAGAGCAGTGAGGGGACGGAATGACTAGGAGCGCGTGCTTACCGAGGAAGTACAAACTTGGACCCATGCGAGTCGATGCTCAGTGTGGTCCGGTACTGCCAGCCTCTATAATCCCAAAAATTACTACATGTTAGAGGTCAGGCTCCCATAAGCCGGTTGAGGGTCTAATAAAGTGAAGAGGAAGCTAAAGCTAAAAGCGAGTCTTACCGAGTAAAAGGCTGCCAGGGTCCGCGTTACTCAGTCGCAACCGGACGGCGCCAGGGTAAGCCTGTAGGAGTCAGGAAGCATATTAGAATCCGACCCTCGCACTGTCTAACAAAGTAAGGGGCAGTGCCAGACTATGAAGCTTACCTGAATCGGCGTTCATGGAGGTATTCCCTGGCGTGCTGTTGTGCTCAATCCAGGAAGTAAAAGAAAGGGCGGGTGTAACGTGATTGGCCAGTGCTCGTGAGGGAATGGTCATAGAAATAAACAAGGGGTGTTAATTGCGAGAACCATCTTAGGTGAGGTGATAACCATGCACAGTGACATTTCAAAAACCATATTTTGCTGGCAACATTTCTGGAACAATAAGTTGTACAGTACTAATTCCAAAGTTTCGAAAAGGAGTCATGAGTCTGATCAGTCTAAATTAACGCAGTCCATTCCTCTTGAAGATTCAAGCCCGAATTCAGGCTGTCTGTCTTCAATATCCATTTTAATTCTTCTCTGTTCAGCAGGCGTGATAGGTCGCCCCCTCTTGGTGGTATCCGGATTTGTGTGATGACCATCCAGCGAATTTCATTTTCAGTGTGCCCACTGCTTTCAAAATGTTCAACCAGGGGTGCATTTGCAGTTTTGCACCTGATGCGGCTCCGATGCTGGGATATCCGTTGTTTAATCTTTTGTTTTGTTTGGCCCACATATATTAGGTTGCATGGACACAGAATAGCATAAATGAGATTAGAGCTATTACAGTACTACTGTTTTTCACGCAGGCATTTTTTGGCAACCATTATGATAGATAGGATGTTCGAAGTTATTCCAATCCCTTCTCTGAATCCAGTTTGGTTAATTGGAATCAGTTCCCTTTCTCCGGACCAGTTTACCAGGTCTTTCAGAACTAATGATGCGAAGTATTTAGCTTCAACTTCCTGTAATGCAATTAGTCTGTAATTGAGTGGGTTAGTTCTTTCTCCACCTTTGTATAAGGGCATAATTATAGAGCCTTGCCAGCTGTCCGGAACTAGGTTATTGATCTGCATATCGGCAAAGAGTTTCTCAAAGTGTGAGCTCCAGTATTCTGGTGCGTGTTTGTAAATCTCTTGCGGAATGCCATTCGGCCACGGGGCCCCGTTGCTTTTACCTTTTTTAATTATTTTTGCTATTTCCTCTGCAGAGTAGATGACATAAGTTACTACAGGCATGGATGTTTTGCATTGGTCTATTGTTAAGGACTGACAGCGACTTTCTTCATCAGAGATCATTTTTTTCAGATTTTCCAAAATGGGTTGTCAGTGACTGAAGTGATGAGGTCAGGGATCTCAGCAGACAGGGCCATCTGGAAAAAGGAACTATTTAGATAAATTAGTAGATTTCCTTCTGGATGCCTGATAGTGAAAAGTGTGGGGGGGGGGGCAGGAGTTGAAAAGGTAGGGTGTGATGACTGCCATTGGAGTACGCTGGGGCCTGGATGATCACTCAGTTGTGACAATACCTCTTCTTATCCTGGTCATTTGATGATTCCACTGGACAATAAGAATGTATGCTTATGTGGGTGAGAACCAAGTGTGCACTTGCTTTACGTTTGCTTTTGCAATTAATGTCTCTTCTGCATGCCATACTGTGAAATAAGCCTGGACAGCCATGAAAAAAGTAGTTTGTGTGACGTTTGTGAGCATGTGGTGCTGCAGCATCTACGTGCTGCTTTCAGGATATTTAGTTATGAAGAGAAACATTTCTGGTGGAATAGGTAGGCCTTATAGGGATTGCCTGGAGCAGGGAAGAAGTGATAGGTCCCATGATTTTGGTTGCACACATACACCTGGGCTCCATATTTATATATATCTCCTTTGAGCTCACTGAAGCTGGTCATCATATTGGAAAACAGCTTTCCCTTCTACCGAAGTCCTCCTCACCACCTACTTTGTTTCTGCCCAGACTGCAATTTAGGTGCTACTCCTTTTTGTGTGTACATACACTCAAGTTTGAATTGTTTCTCTGCACACAACAGTTTGTAAAAAAAGGATGCAACCCAGTCAAGCTACAGTTTGTCATTTTCTTGTTGTGTGCTACTCTCAGGTTGGCTAGGAAGCCATTAACACATCTGATTTTGTTGATCCCTTTGATGACTCCCTACTGTTTATGTGCTTCTCCATTTTCCTAATTCTGAATAATGAGGAATACTATGGGCCTGATTCACAAAAGCAACTTAAACATTTGAGTAAGCTAATTACTTTTTAGTTATTCACAAAATCGAAGTGTAGGTTTACTCTAAAATTGGAACTTAGATTCAGATTTTCTGATTAGCCAAAAAGTAGTAAACTTACTCAAAAGTGTAAATGACTCAAAAGTGTATGGCCAGAGGTCTTCATTTGATATAGACATGTATGTTGCAATTTTGGAATAAATGTACAATTGGATTTTGTGATTAGCTAAAAAGTAGTAAACTTACTCAAAAGTATAAGTTACCTTTGTGATTCATACATGTCTCAAAACAAAATGCCTGGGAATTACGGGGAGGAGATACCTTGGTCCCACCATAATCTTCCAATAGCTACTGTCATTACAGGTTTGGAACTAAAATATAGGATAGCACACCAACACTCAATGGCCCTTTCTGCTGACCTTTTTTAACTACTTTCAGGTTTTACCTGGGGCAATCTCACATCCAGTGAAATTCGGAAATGGTTGTGAAGGTGTATCCCCGCGAATACCAGTAACCCCGAAACATGGTGAGGGTCTAGGTATCCTAAGGAGGCAGGTTGCAGCCTAGATAAAAGTCAACTTGTTGCCAGCTATATGCCACTTCTCCATGCCAGGAGCCTCTGGGCTACAATGAGGCGTCGTAATGTGTCTGCCTGTGGATAATACTCACATCTCTTCCTCTCTGCTCATCCAAGCACTGTAATGAGAGCCTGTCCCTATGGAAGTGTCCTGTGTAAATAAGAATGCTGATCGTGATTAACTTTCTACATTAGCGTGTTGTGGCTCAGTGTGTTGAACAAAGGCTGTTATGTAGGTACAGAATGCATGTTTCTCTTTATTAAAGTTTAGTTAGAGTCTACTAAATACTTCCAAATCCATTTTAGCTTGCGATTTTGATTTTGTTTCAATGTTGTCACATGGTATTTATATCCGGATTTGTACCTTATGACTTTACACAGCGACACATCACCTAATGCTTTGTTAACATTTACAAAAGAGAAAAGTAAAACAGAGAGAAACTGTTTTGATTTGAAACGAATACTCATCATTGTTCTGTTGTCTGAACCTTTAATGTTTCTCTAGAAAAGATATTGATTTAATGCGAAAATCAATACAAACACATCAAAGGCTTCCTCTGTGCACACATTGTTTTTCGCCTCGATCTGAAAAGCATTTTATTTCTTTAGTGATTGACACTCCACTGCGGGCGATCAGGGAAATTTGATGGTATTTTGGCATAGATTTCACTAAACAATGTTTAAAATCCTTTAACGTTACAGATTTCTTCACCTTAATGCAACACTTTAATTTATATTCTTAAAAGTCCCAGTAGCTGTATTGCATAGTTTATTCCTGTGGTGAGTCCAAATTTTAAAAAACATGTGACAAACTTTAATATTATTATTGAATTCTTATATAGCGCATAGCTACCCTTAGGGTTGCCCAGCCCTTGAGGACAGGTAGAAATATGACCTAAAAAGACAATTTTTAACTACTTGTGAGAGGAGTGTAGAGAGATGCAGCCTCTAATAGACTCCTGGAGAGCATTCCACATCTTGGGGCCCACAAAGGAAAAGGAGTGGCCACCCATTTGGGAACGTCTGACTTTAGCCACTGAAAAGAGGGACTGGTAACTGGAGCGCAACTTGTGGAGAGATTGGTAGGGCACAACCAGATTTTGTAGGAACGGCAGTCCTGAATGTAGTTTGATTTTATACATGAAGCAGAGACCCTTGCAGTTGATGCGTTTGTCCACTGTGAGCCAGTGGAGGTCGTGAAATAGACCATACACGGAGGAGTATTTGTGGAGCCGGAATTGAAGCCTATCTGCCTTGCTTTGTACCTACTGGAGATGTCTTATCACTGTCTTTAAAGCCCCCAGATATACAATATTACCATAATCCAGCCTGTATATTATCATGGCCTTTATGACATTTCTCTGAGCCGAGAAAGGAAGAATCAAAAGGATCTTTGCAAGCCATTTCATTATGGCAAAGCAGGAAGATGCAACTTTTGCTACTTGCAGCTTCATGGACACGGTGGAATCTGGCCAGAAGCCCAGATTTTTTACCTTGTTTGCAGGTTCAGAATGTATTCCCAGAAAGCAGGCCTATTTTGGGGGCCCCAGAACTGAGGATTCTTGCCCATTATCAGAACCTCAGTCTTGTCTTCATTTAAGTTTAGGGAATTGTTATTCATCCACATGGAGATGCGGTTGAGGCAGAAGTTAGTATCTTCTGGGTAAGCTTCCTGCTCGGATGACATAGAAACGATAATATGGGTGTAGTCTGTGTATGAGAATAGGGCCAGTCCACAGCTCTCCACAAGATCTGCCAAAGGGCGGACGTAAATATTGAAAAGCATGAGACTTAGGGCAGACCCATGTGGGACTCCAAAGATGAGCAAGTGGGAGCTTGACATGGGGTTGGTGGGGAAGACCTGAAAGGTGCGCCCGTCAGGAACAATTTTAACCATGCAAGCACCATGTTTCGAATTCATAATTGAGCCAGTCTTTTGAGAAAAATGACATGAAACGCAGTGTCGAAAGCCATGATCAGATCCAATTAGATCAGCGTGGGTGTCCTGCCCCTGTCTAGGAGTCGACATAGCGTGACTCCTTGAAGGGAGGCTTCTGTGCTGTGCTCAGCTCTAAATCCTGACTCGAGGGGTGGAGGTCACTCTGGGCTTCCACAAAGGAAGTCAATTGAGTGCTGATGTGCATTTCTAGGATCTTGGAGAGAATGGGCAACAGGGAAATGGGTCTACAGTTGGCCCAATTGGAGCGGTCAAGGTGGAGATTTTCATCAAGGGAAGCACCATGGCATGCTTCCAGTGTTTGGGTAAGTGACCTTCCCTTACAGAGGAGTTCAAGAGTTCCACTATTAAGGGCGAGATGTATACCCAGGAGACTGAGTTTGGATGGGGGGGAGAGGATCAAGTGGGGAACCTGATTTAATAGGCAACAGTATGTCCAAGAGACAATTGGAGTCCAGGGGAGGAAATGATTAAAGTTGGCCCAGTGACATAGTCATATCCCCAGGTGATGTTTCAGTGGGAAGAGAAGGAATAGGGGTGAGGTGTGAGCTGACGTTTTCAGGTACAGTAGTACTATTCACTCCAGTAGCCAGAGCAATGTAGATTTTTGTCACTATGTAGACAAAGAAATCTGCCAGCTCTACACATTGAGATTGTGACAGTGAGGGAGGGAAAGTTTTATTGCTAGAGCCAAACAAGATTTGGACCGCTTTAGAAAGGGGGTTTTGAAAGTTTCGTGCTTTTGAAATCTTTTCAGAGTAGAGGGTGGCTCTAGTAGGTCTGCAGTGCCTATGATAACTATTCAAGGCTGTCTCATATTTAGATTTTTAATCATTATCATATTTCTTCTTCCAGACTCTCGAGTTTCTTACAGAGTTTCTTTTCTTCCTGTAGGGTCTTGCTAAACCAGGGGACAGGCGGTGCCATCTGGACACATATTTGAGTTTAGCTGGTGATGTTAGGTCAAGAGAGCTTCTAAGCCAATTGTCGACCACAGGGAGTTCCAGGGCAACTTGATGCACTAATTGAGGAAGAGTATCTGATAAACTCATATTGAGGGCAGTAATGTCGAGTTTGGCCAAGTTTCTGGCCATGACTTTAGGTCCACTTACTGCTGGACTGAGTGGAGAGGAGGAGGGCCTAGGAAATGGCCTGAAAAATGCCCAGACCAGAGTAGGGGAAGGGGAAGATCAGGTGTGAGACCAGTGATATTAGAGAAAATGGGGTCCAGCAAGTGACCGGCCTTGTGAGTTGGGGAGGAATTAATCAAATTCAGGTGGAGAGCACCCACATCCTTAATAAGAGCCTGACTTAGTTTGCAGTTGGTGTATTCTAAATGCATACAACAATGGCAACAAGGATACTCAGCCCCCTGCCAACTAAATAAAGGAAATCCGTCAGACTTCATTGTGCTACTACGTGAAGGGGAGCAACAACAGACAATTTTACAGTGTTGTGAGTTTAGTTGCTTGTATTATTATTTTATTTTTCACCTGCGTTACAATGTTTTTGTGAAATTGCCCATAACTGCTGACGCGAGCACTGTTTACCATTGAATGGACATCAGTTGCTGTCCCGCGAGCTGTTTCCTCAATGCGCGGACTCACCTTGAAAGACGCCTCTACCATCAGCACTCTGGTAATACAACACACTGATGTCATAGCGTGTAAGCTACAAGGTCACGCAGCGTGACCCTGGGGGCCATTTTTACTCACTGATTCTTCAATTTGCTGTTATTACAAATCAATCACATCAAGTATCACAGTGTTTCTACGAAATTCTCCACATTCATGTAGATTATAAAATTCAGTTCAACTAAATGCACTCTACATTACAGTAAGATTTTACTTGTACTGTTATTAACATTTTACATTGTTTTCAATCGTACTTATCATTAATTAAACATGGATGGAGAATCCAGTACAACCTCCACAGCAAGTAATATTGCACCGAATGCGAATGTTAGTATTACTTTAAGTAATCCAAAATAATTTTTAACTAATCCAGGAGAACCTATCATAAAATGGCAAGAATTGAAAGAGTATTGCATAAATTATATTGCTACTCTTGAAGACAATGGTAGTGTAATATCTCCGGAAATAAAGAAGAGAATTTTGATGCATTGTTTGGGACCTGAGGTCTCAGAGTTTATAATCAAATGCAGAAAAGTGAAAGAAGTAGTGATATTGATGTTTTCAAGTGTGCCATATCTGATCTGGATGACCATTATTTGCTGATTGTCTGTGCAGCCATATCTAGACGCTCGTTTTACAAACGTAAACAAGATACTAATGAATCAATCGAAGATTATTTGTCTGCTTTAAAAAATCTAGCTATCAAATGCAAATTTGGTTCTTTACATGACGACATGATCAGAGACCAAATTGTCATGTGCACTAAAAAATAAGAGTATCCAGGACAAACTTTGGATTGAAGGTGATGATAGTCTTAAAGATATTATTACTTTAGTTAAAAAATCAGAACTTTCGGAAAGATGTGCTAAAGCAGTTGCTCTCTCAATTGAAGCAGTTACTGTTAATAGGATTAGTGACACCAGAAAAGATAAAAGTCTTACTTACAAACAACCAAGATCTTACCAAAACACCAATTGGAAACCATATCAAAACTCTAATTTCAAAAAAGAAGAAAACACTTCTCAGTCTGGTTTTGTATGTTACAGATGTGGAAGCACATCTCACACAGCAAGATTTAAAAAATGTCCTGCCAAATCGACAAAATGTTCAGAGTGTGGAATTATTGGACATTTTTCTAAAGTTTATAGGAGGAAGCGTTCTAAAAAGTCACATGTAACCTGTATTACAAACAACATTTCAGACTTTTCAGATAATGATGAAGATGAAGATTCTTTCGAGATCTCAAATGTTTCCAATAACATTACTAGACATGTTGTGGTTAATATTACAAGTTGTGATAGCAACAAACCTTCATGTATGGTTTCTTTTGGTGGTATAATTTTACAGGTTGCAGCTGATTCTGAATCTCCATTTACCATCATTGCTAAATCAATTTGGTATAACAAGTTTGCTAATACTATTGGACCACAATTACAACCGACTGATGTGAATCCAGAAAGCTTCACTGGACAAAAAATTGAAATGCTTGGTTTTAGATCTTTACTGTTTGTCGTTTAAAGGTAGAAGAGCATTATGTAAGTTGTATGTAGCCAATAATGGACCATCAGTTTTAGGTTGCAAAGACCAACATTCTCTTGATATTATTTTGAATATCCTGAACAAGTTTTAGTGATGTGTGAAGCAGAAAATACAAAAAAATGTGTCCTGGAAGAATTTCCTAAAGTTTTTGGTGGCGATATTGAGAATCTTGATGGTTTACTCACATGATAATAGTCAAACCCAATGCAGTTTCCAAAATCCACAAAGTGCGTCATATTCCACTAATTGTACGAGATGAAGTGAAAACAGAACATAAGAAATTACTAGATGCTGAAATAATTGAACCAATCTAGACATCTGATTGGATTTCTCTGATTGTGATTGCCAGACGCGCTAATGGGAAAATGTGCATGTGTATTGATTTAAGGTACTTAAAAGACAATATAAGCATTGATCAATTCCCTCTTCCTAAGATTGACGAAATGCTTTTGTTAACTAAAGGTGCCAAATGGTTTTTAACCATTGACTTGCCCTGTGCATATCACCAGATTTCTTTACATCCCATGAGTAAACATCTTACAGCTTTTTGTACCCCTTTTGATTGTTACCAGTTTCGCCGCATGCCATTCGAATTAGCTTCCGCAACTGCGGTATTCCAAAGACTCATGTATGAATTATTTGGTGATATGCAAGGAATTGTATTTTTCCAAGACGATATCCTAATAATGGGACCTAATAAGAAAGGCCATGATGAACGTTTGAGAAAGGTAATGAGTATCTTACAAGACAAAGGAGTCACTGCTGAACTTTCAAAATGCAAATTTGCAGATTTGTTTTTACTTATCTAGGTCATGAATTCAGTTCTTTAGGTAGAAGACCCAAAACCAGCCTGGTATTTGCCATTAAGGATGCCCCTGCACCCAAGTCCAAGGAGGACCTTAAATCCTTGTTAGGACTCACAGAATTGTATTCAAAGTTTGTGGATAAGTTTTCAGGAAAAACTCATGTAATGAGATCTCTGCTTAAAAACAAAACACAATTCAATTGGTGTGTTTCTTGCCAAAGATCTTTTGAGGAAATTAAAAAAGCTATTGCTCAAGCACCTAGTCTTCAAGGTTTTGACTCTTGTGCACAAACTATTGACACCACTGATGCTAGCAGCAAAAGTTTAGGAAGTGTATTGACCCAATTAGTCGATAATAACAAAGAAGTCATCATTGCTTTTGCATCACGTTCTCTCAGACCTACTGAAGAAAGTTATTCTGTTGTAGAACGAGAGACTTTAGCCTGTGTCTGGGCACTAGAGCATGTTAGGAAATTCATTTGGGGTAGGAAATTTGTTTTACGGTGTGACCATAAACCTTTAACTAAACTACTAACTATGGATGGTTTAACTAATGGCACAGCCAGAATCGCTAGAATGTCTATGAGATTACAAGATTTCATGTATGACATACAATATATGCCTGGTGTCAAAAACTTTACTGCTGATTTTTTAAGTCGTATGTCTCTACCATTAGTTGAACTTGACAAGAATTCTTGAAATGATTATTCAGTCGCTTACATTTCAATAGATAAAACTCAGAGTAGTTTTAGCAAAGAAGAATGGCTTGAAGCAGAGAATTCTGACCAAATCTTAATTGTTCCTAAACAATTGATTATGAAAGGATGGAATGCTGTAGACAAAAAGTTTGTTAATGATGAATTGAGAGGATTTTGGGAAGTTCGAGATTAACTTAGTCTTTGTGATACACTGGTTTTACATGGTGACAGAATCGTGCCACCGAAAAATGTAAATTGCAAAAAACACAGTTGATGGACAGAATGTAGAACAATGTCATACATTCACCCCAGTACAAGGATCTGGGCCTAAATCCATCGTTTTTTTGCACTCCACACCAACCTGGGTTAGACACTGGCTATATGCAAATCAGCTCTGACCCTGTGCCTCATGGGAACGGTCCAGTCCGAACTACCAAGCCATGTCTTTCCCAGACCGCAATCAAGCATCCAATGACCGGTTTCTGGCTATCAGCCTTCATTCAGCCTGGATAGCTTGACTCCAGTGGTGTGGAGAGCCTGGGACTCACGTCTGAGCATACCCAGCCCACTCGGGGTGAAAATTGCAAAAAACACAGTTGATGGACAGAATGTAGAACAATGTCATACATTCACCCCAGTACAAGGATCTGGGCCTAAATCCATCGTTTTTTTTGCACTCCACACCACCCTCGGTTAGACACTGGCTATATGCAAATCAGCTCTGACCCTGTGCCTCATGGGAACAGTCCAGTCCGAACTACCAAGCCATGTCTTTCCCAGACCGGAATCAAGCATTCAAGGACCGGTTTCTGGCTATCAGCCTTCTTTCAGCCTGGATAGCTTGACTCCAGTGGTGTGGAGAGCCTGGGACTCACGTCTGAGCATACCCAGCCCACTCGGGGTGAAAATTGCAAAAAACACAGTTGATGGACAGAATGTAGAACAATGTCATACATTCACCCCAGTACAAGGATCTGGGCCTAAATCCATCGTTTATTTGCACTCCACACCACCCTGGGTTAGACACTGGCTATATGCAAATCAGCTCTGACCCTGTGCCTCATGGGAACAGTCCAGTCCGAACTACCAAGCCATGTCTTTCCCAGACCGGAATCAAGCATCCAAGGACCGGTTTCTGGCTATCAGCCTTCATTCAGCCTGGATAGCTTGACTCCAGTGGTGTGGAGAGCCTGGGACTCAAGTCTGAGCATACCCAGCCCACTCGGGGTGAAAATTGCATAAAACACAGTTGATGGACAGAATGTAGAACAATGTCATACATTCACCCCAGTACAAGGATCTGGGCCTACATCCATCGTTTTTTTGCACTCCACACCACCCTGGGTTAGACACTGGCTATATGCAAATCAGCTCTGACCCTGTGCCTCATGGGAACAGTCCAGTCCGAACTACCAAGCCATGTCTTTCCCAGACCGGAATCAAGCATCCAAGGACCGGTTTCTGGCTATCAGCCTTCATTCAGCCTGGATAGCTTGACTCCAATGGTGTGGAGAGCCTGGGACTCACGTCTGAGCATACCCAGCCCACTCGGGGTGAAAATTGCAAAAAACACAGTTGATGGACAGAATGTAGAACAATGTCATACATTCACCCCAGTACAAGGATCTGGGCCTAAACCCATCATTTTTTTGCACTCCACACCACCCTGGGTTAGACACTGGCTATATGCAAATCAGCTCTGACCCTGTGCCTCATGGGAACAGTCCAGTCCGAACTACCAAGCCATGTCTTTTCCAGACCGGAATCAAGCATCCAAGGACCGGTTTCTGGCTATCAGCCTTCATTCAGCCTGGATAGCTTGACTCCAGTGGTGTGGAGAGCCTGGGACTCACGTCTGAGCATACCCAGCCCACTCGGGGTGAAAATTGCAAAAAACACAGTTGATGGACAGAATGTAGAATGGGTATGCGCAACCGAAAAATGTAAGGAACAAAATACTGGATTTATGTCATGAAGGACATTCAGGAATTACACGCACCAAACTTCATTTAAAAGAATTATATTTGTGGCCTAGGATTGATTAGATGTAGAAAGATGTGTAAGGTCATGTGTCAAGTGTGAAGTTTCTTATAAAAACACTTAAAACATTCAACCCACACTTAGCTTCTCCTTATTGTCCTAAGTTCCCTTGGGAAGTTGTTGCCATTTATTTTATCCGACCAATTAATTGTCAAGATGGCTCACAAAAGTACATTTTGGTGCTTATTGACACCTTTTCGAGATGGTTAGAAATTTGTGTAGTGGACGTTATCAATACTAAAACTGAAATTACATTTTTAGATGATATTTTCCTAAGAGAAGGCTTCCCTAAGTTCATTTTATCTGATAATGGAGTACAATTCAAATCTCTTGAAATGAGGAACTATTTAAGTGCATCTGGTAGCCAACAAAGATTTACAGCATTATATCACTCAAGTGAAAACAGCATTGTTGAGAGAGCCAACCGTAGGATTAAAGGGGTTGCTAATAAGAGTAATCTATCTTCGGAAGAAGAGTTAAAAAAGCTTCTCTGGGCGAATAGAAGTACTCTCCATGGTACCACTTGCAAAAGTCCATTTTCCTTAATGAGAGACAGAATTTCTCATTCAAAAATGAATCCTGGTTGGTTAAATAAAAGTGGAATGATCCAATGTGATATATCTATGGTGAGAGATTATATTAAAGACTCCCAGATGAAAATCAAAACCTATTTTGACCTAAAACATAGCACTAAACAAGTTACTTTATGTAAAGGTCAATGGGTACGTATTAAATATGCTAAGAGAGTTTCCAAAACTGAAAGCAGGTTTAGTGAACCTAAACTAGTTGTTAAAGTCATGAACAACACCGTTTTGCTTCAAAATGGTGAAGTGTGGCATGTTAGTTGCCTTCCACCAGTGTCATATAATACTGAAACTGAGGATTTGAGTAAAAGCAAGCATTTCTGGTGGTTGGATACATGTGATGTCACACAAAATATTTATGATTCTAAGTTAAGTGGTGATATGTGGAATGTGACTCCTGATTGTATAACTGTGCCAGGAACATCATCCAATGTTAACCCTGAAAGTTTACATGATTGTATTGTTTCTCCGGAATGTGTTTCTTTACCGGAAACTTCATCAGATGTCGCTCCTCCACTGAAAGAAAATTCACATGAATTTCCTGATTCTGTTACACCAAGTTCATCATGTGATAAAAGTGTGATTAAAACATCCAGTGGTAGAATTGTTAAAAAACCTAAATGTTTAGAAATGTTTGATTGTAGTCAATATTTTTTTTCTTTTCTGTTTCTTCTTTAGTTTTCTTTTGTTGTATTTCTTTTAGAGGGGGATTGTGTAGTATGTTGCTTTGAGATAGTTTGTACAATCTAGAATTGTAGGATGTATTGTATTGTGACTTTCCTTCCTATGGCATTCCTCTGTGGAGATTGGTAGCCCTGGATGTGCTGTGCCTGCATGCAGAGGGCTGTAATAAATAATCCAACTAATTAACTTATTCTTTGAGTGGAATTCTTCCAAGGATACTACAGTCATGTACATGCTGTTGGTGGCATTTCAAAGAGCGACTGTTTATGCTGTAGAAATGAAAATTGTTATTAATCAAAGCATTCCTAGTGAAGGCATTCCTGTCCTTGGCCACCAAAAAAGAATCATTGGATGTGTTATCAAAGCTTGTGGTAGGATTTTTTGAACTACTGGAGCAGTCACAGTATTTGCAGCTAACATTGAGAGCAGAGGGTTGAATCAGTGAGAGACATGCATCAGCACAACTAAGGTAGAGTGCTATAAGCTGACGAGGGGAGAATATCATTTTGGAA
Organism: Lissotriton helveticus; assembly: GCF_964261635.1. Lineage (NCBI taxonomy): Eukaryota > Metazoa > Chordata > Amphibia > Caudata > Salamandridae > Lissotriton > Lissotriton helveticus. The sequence continues at coordinate 756,361,239 of NC_136063.1, read as the reverse complement.
GACATAAAAGGGGCAGGTATTCTGGCCCTTGGTCCTGGCCCCGTGTGGCCGAGCACAGACGGGCTTGATCTTGGTATGCCTTTGGTGCAAAAGTGGCGCACCCACTGCACACGTCCGCTTTTGTAGCACTTTTGCTCAGCTGCGTGCAAGCCGCCCAGAATGGCCGCCATCATGGCACAGTAGAGCAATCAGGAAGACACATCCGAGCTTCCTCTGCTCAATCGGAAGAACCATGGCAGCCCTAGGAGCTGTGAGGAAAGGGCAGAGTACTACAGGTAAGCCTGAGATAGAAGTACGGTGAATGCTGGGCATGTTAAAAGCTCAGAAAGTTTAAAATTCATAAAACGAGGCACACATGTTATTGTTGGATAATCCCCCCATAAAACCACTGGTCTATGCCTTGATGCCAGAACCTACCAATGTTATAGCAGTAGAGATTAGCTAAGATCTGAAACTCATAAATGAACTAAAATTTAAATACATTAAAATAAAGCCAGTGTAGGTATCCAGAGTGTGGTGCATAAGGGCTGCCTGTCCGCAGCGTGTTGGTGCCAGGCTGACCTTTTGTAGTGCTGGTGAGTGTTTCAAATGCTGCTCAGCTGCGTGCAAGCCATCCAAAATTGCCACCGTTGGGACACAGTAGAGCAATCAGGGAGATGCATCCCTGCTCCCTCTACTCACCGTTGCAGATTGGGGAGCTGGGAGGAGAGGGCAGAGTACCACGGGTAAACCGGAGATAGAAGTTCGGTAAGTAAATGCTCTGCAAGTTAAATGCTCAGAAATTTCAAAATCATAAAACGAGGCACACATATTATTGTTGATTAATCTCCCCGTAAACCCCCTGGTCTATTCCTTGATGCCATATTGTGGGTCAAATTAAGTAGAAACGTTCTGTCTCAGAATAGGGCCCTGATTCACAAAGGTTTAGCGTTAATTTTGTGAAGCTAACCCACAGCTAAACCTATTTGGGTATTAAGAAATCCAAAGCTAATTAGTATTAGCGTTGGTTTGTATAGAAAAGTAACACTTTGCATCAAGGGGGCATTACCCATGCACCCACCCATTTTTTTTGACACTGAATCCTAACTACTAACATTATTAGCCAGGGTTAAGCAACAAATATGAATGCTGCTGGGAATCAGACGTTAAAAGGAGAAATGTTTTCATTTATCCTTTATGTTACGACTTTGGATGTGTGCTACAATGTGCAGTACACATAAAAAGCAGGAGAAGCTTTGAAGTGTGTCTAGGCATAGTATTTTTAACAGAAAGGGTACCCTTCCTCAACAAAACCTATTCTAGACTCAGGCACGCATCCTAGCACTATGGCACTTAAATGTGTGCCTGGCGCATGGCAGCTGAAATCAGCTCTAGGGAAAGGGGAGGAGAGTGTCATTTCCAGGTGAATATGTTGCTCTCCGGAACTCTCTACCTGTCACGAAATGCAGTTTTCAGAATCTGGGCCTAAGTGTGTACTGCCCAGATAAACATAAATTAATACCATATTACATCTACGTATTACAAAGATAATATGACAGCAGCATCTTCTCATCTGTTTTTGAAGGAAAGTCTGTTGCTGCTGCAAGAGCGATGGAGAGCAACTGGAAATAAGCAACTTAAAAAATGTATGCTGCTAGTGGTAAAGACTTGAACATTGAATACTTTCTCAAAAGAATAAATGAATCTGTTCGTTCGATTTGTGTGAGAATTCACTAGGAAACATTTGCAAATAGTACACACATTTAAAGTGATACTGAGTGTAAAAAGGTGGGCATGTAGAGGGGCAGACCAGAAACAGGGCTGTATTTGCCTATGTAAAAATATGAGTGGCAGGGAATGGGTAATTGAGTGCAAATGCCATCAAGTTGCGGCATGACGCCTGTGCTGGATGAACCCAGGGCAGCAGATATCGGTTGTATAGGAGAGGGACATGGGCCGGATATAGAAAAGACAAGGTGTGAGTTACAAAGGGGGCGCCAAGGGGGAGTGGAGCAGGGGGGCGAGGCATTGAGAATTATTTCACGGAATATAGCTGGTCTGGCTGGAAAATTTGATAACAAAGAGTGGCTCGACTATATCAGGAAATTCCATGTAATCTGTCTGCAGGAGACTTGGGCATTGGAGAATAACTTCCACTTGCAAGGGTATAAGTGTTTTTATGTACCCGCCCAAAAATCAAGACCAGGGAGAGCCATGGGAGGATTATCTATTTATATAGACTTGGGTCTTCCAGGCAGTTGCTCCTGCCCAGACTGGAACTCCCACAGGATCCAGGCAGTTAGGTTCTCAGGGAAGGGGCTTAGATTTGTAGTTTTTAATATCTACAACAATGAGTCAGCGGGAACCCACACCCCTCTTGTCGCTGAATTGGATCACAGGTTGGGTCAGGAAACAACGGGCCAAAAAAAGGGGCAGACATATGCAATGATGGTTATGGGAGACTACAATTGCCATCTGTGTCCGGCACTGGTTCAAAAAAACCCAGACTGGTCCCAGTGCCCCATGGAGAAGGGGCCTCACTTTTCCCATACGCCGACAGGGCTAGCTTTTAGTACGCTCCGGCTCAAGTATGACCTTGAGCATACTATTAACATGATGGGGACGCAGGAGGATGGCACACTTCCACCTACATTTAAGGGTAGAGGGTGCTCATCCTTTATAGACTATATCCTGGTCTCAAGATCTCTGATAAACAAGATAACTAGTGCAGGTGTTGAATGGAGTGGCTTCAGTGACCATAACCCTCTCGTCTTGGAGCTGTTGTACAGGGTGGGCCCAAGAAATAGAGCCCAACACACATGTATTGAGAGGGCAACAGATCAAGGCAGGAGATTAAAGTGGTCCAAAATTGACGGGGAAAAGTTTTACAAGGACCTGGTTGACGCCGGCAACTTGGCCACCAATGATTGTTTAGACACAGAGGTTCATGGTCTGAGGCTGCTGGAGGCATTCGATCAGATCGCCAAGTTGATCGACGGTCTATTAAAGACTTGTGTGCCCTTAAAGAACCACGGGAATCCTCAATGGTTCGATAAAGACTGCTCCAAAGCTCTGAGGGAGCTGAAAAGCTGCCTTAAATCTAAACCAAGGGTCCACCATAAAGTGAAGGCGTGCAGAGAAAATTATAAAAAAGAGATAAAGAGGAGGAAACTAGTCTTACAGGCAGAAGCGTGGGCAGATTTAAGAGAAGTTGGGGAAAGAAAGGACCTAGCGGGTTTCTGGAGGATTATTAATAACCCAACTTTCCAGGAAAAAGACACTCCGGAGATAGGGGTTAATATCCTCCCAGAACAGTGGGTTACCCACTATAGGAGCTTGTATAACCACGAGCCTAGTACCACTGTAGAGTTATCGGCTATCCCAACTCAGGCTCCACTGGTTGAATTCACCATTAAGGAGATCACCGCAGGGATTGAGGGTTTGACTAAAAATAAAGCCCCGGGGCCTGACGGAATCCCCCCAGATCTGTTTCTGAGTAACACTGAATTTTGGGCCCCTTTAATGACAAGGGTCATTAATACTGCTATTACCTGCGGCCTGCCTCCGTCCTGGTCAAAAGCGGTAATTGTGCCGATTTTTAAGAAGGGCAATAGGGATGACCCCAAGTGTTATCGCCCGATTTCCCTGATTGATGTGTCAGCAAAACTTTTGGGAAGGGCAATTCTTAACAGACTGTCCGAGTGGACCGAAGAAAATAACACCTTCTCGGACACTCAATATGGATTTAGGACAGGGAGGTCCACTAGTGACCAATGCCTGAACCTTTACATGCTGACTGCCAAATACACCATGGCTAGTGATGAACCCATTTACATGGGTTTCATGGATTTGGCAGCAGCATTCGATCACGTCAATAGGGAGAAATTGTGGGGCATGATGTTTAGCATGGGGATCGAGAGTGGCCTAATTGCCATTTTGAGGGAATTGCACAGTGACACTACGGCTAAGGTCCGTTACAACAAGGAGTGGGGATTGACTAATTCATTCCCCTGTATGAGCGGTGTTCGGCAAGGCTGCATCCTTGCCCCTTTTCTGTTTTCCCTGTATATTAATAATTTGGAGCAGTTTTTGTTGGGTTTAAAGGTTGATTGTCCAAGGGTCGGGTCGCGTCATATTCCTGTTCTGCTTTACGCAGATGACGCGGTGCTGATTGCACGTACACCCAGGAGCCTACAAATCCTGATCGATGGATTTGTTAAGTTCATGGGCGCCCTGGACCTTTTTGTTAATTTGGGTAAATCCTATGTGCTCCGGGCGGGGAAAAAATCTACTTCCAAATTTACTTACACAATAGGGAGTCACATTGTAGAAGAGGTCAAAACGTTTCCCTATCTTGGTGTAATATTTGATGGTGCTTTACAGTTTGATTCCTTGGTGGAGGAGCGTTGTGGTAAAATGATTGCATCTAACGGGGCAATAGCTAGCTATGGCAGGAGGCTAGGAAGATGGTCCCCGGAACAGGTGATGAACTTGTACAGCTCTGTATCATGCTCCAAAGTTATTTATGGGGCTGAAGTATGGGGCTTCGTTAATACCACAAGAATCCAACGGGAAGAAAACAAATATCTGAAATCAATCCTAAGGGTACCCCAAAGTACCGCTGGATTGATTGCCCACAGGGAGTTAGGGAGGCCTTATATAGAAGACCTGGTAAAATTGAGGCCCATAGTAGCCTGGTTAAAAATCTGGGTCAATCCTGATGCGTCACTCAGTAGAGAAATTTTATCGGATTGTTTGGAGAGGGACAAATGTATGCGCATCCCCTGGCTCCGCTATGTGAAGAACACTTTAGAGGAACTAGGTTTTGGGAACCTCTTTACTAACCCTGCATCAATTGTAGCCCGGAATAAGTTGCAAGTTGGGAAAATTTTTCTAGAGCGGAAAAACCTATGCAGAGCTGAGGCGGAAGGGTGTAAAAAGACAGTGAGGGACCATAACTTAGTGAAGAGCGCGGAGGGTATGGAACCATACTTGTACCTCATGTATAACGCACAGGACAGGTTTTTGTTGTGCCGTTTCAGGCTGAACCTACTCCCATTTATGTTGGCATCACCAGTAGGATTTGCTACATCAATCGAACAGAAGGGGCCCTGCGGCTGCGACAACAGGTCTCCGCAGGACTCCCTTCACTTTGTTTTACTTTGTCCCTTTTATACAATGCCCAGACGCAGATTCCTTGTAACCCTCTTAAAAAAAACTAATTGGCCCACGCCAGGGAGGCACTAGTATTTTTACAGAAAGCTTCGGACCCCTTAACATTATGTAGTATTATGAATTTCATTAAGGTAGCGGTCCGTTTAAGACTTACCAGGGGAGAAGAATGAAATGTCTTACATTTTATGTCTTTTAAATGTTATACACTGCTTTTACTGTTTGCATTTTAGGCTTTGTTTACACTCTGTACAAAGGATCTTGGATATGTTTAATGACTTTTTACTATGTATGTATGTGTGTGCTTTTATGGCGATTTTTAATCACCGAATAAAGATTCTTTGAATTGAATTGAGTGGATTGGGAAAAGAAAGGGAAAGCATGGCACGCATTTACAAAGGAATAAGAGCCCAATGCAAATATTTTGGCAAGAAGGGAATTTAGTTACAGTTTCAACAGATTTTCCTCCCCACCAACATAGCGGTCCACCTGCCTAATTTAAATTCAGGTGAACCTTAAGTTTCGCCATGGTGGAGTATATCCATAATTATTTTTTGCCCATCTTATCAGCATTTATCCATATTTATGTTGTGCTCTGAGAATAGATGAAGTTGTAATATGGTATGTTTCCACTTTTGAATAACTAATATATGTGTTCATATGTTGACGCCTGTCGTGTTTAGCAAATTAAGCAGATATATATAACATAATAATACACCCACAGGTAAATATTGACAGTATACTAAAAATAAATGTTGACGTATGCTAATATTTAATAAATCCTCATCCTGTTGTTTAACTCTCCATGCCTTCTATCTTCTCAGCGGATGGCCTTCAATTAATGGGAGTAAGGATGAACTGACATTAAAAAAAGCACAATATTTTGTATGTTTCCATTTAAAAAAATATACATGCAGACAGGAAGCAGTTTGTTTTCTTTCTGTATTTATCTGTAAAAATGGAAAACTGGGAGCCCTATATATAAATGTGGTCCATCATGATTTAAATCAAACCCTAACTCAGCAAGAGGTGTGCTCCTTTACTAACATGAAAAACAACCATACCTAACTTTCGGCCTATAGTAACACAAACTCATTCAAGGAAAAGTAGGAAACTAAAGCAGCATTGTTCCTTCATTACAATGTGTCAAACAAGATCTTTCATGCTGGTGGCAAGGGTTTTTCTGAGGAGGATTAGATGGAGAGTTAAAGCCTCTTAAATCTAAATCATTAAGAAAATGTAAATCAAGTTAATCTTCTTGCTTTCGCAATTCACCATATAAAAACATCTTAAAATGAGGCCCATGTCCAGATCAAATGTGCTGGTATTCAGATACTATCAAATGATCTTGTCAATCTCATATCGCAAGCAGAGCCAACTACATCAGGGTATACATCAAGAAAGCAAAGATTCAACACATTCCTTTCAAAACTTTCAAACTAGCACATCTCACATAAACCACTTCATGTGTTGCTTGCATCTTGCAAGGTACTAAATTTAACTATCGGGATAGCAATTTGCTTTGTTGAGCTTCCTACAAATTTCGACATTTCTCTAAATTGTGCAAAACATTTTCAGATTTCATGTCCATCATTTGAATGGCAAACAACGAGTTTCGAAGTAAGACTTCCACAATATACATAAAGTGCCGATGCGACATGTTCTAAAAGTATAGACTGTGCAACTTTTACAATATTCTTGATCTAATGTTCGTCCAAAAAACATATCTTTTTAAAAAACGGAAAGCTTTTCTCCAAATTCCAACCTCTGGCACTTCCTGTAGCTCTCTACAAAGAATTATTTATACACTAGCTGCTCTATGGTAGCACTTTCAGTTGTATTGTCTGCTAAAATAGTGATAATCTGGCATTATTATCATGTTCCACCACCCTGTTTCTCTCCAGAACCTTGTTTGAAGTAATAAAATAGCGTTGCCCAAATTGCATAAGCTGCATTGGAAGGACACGTTGCCAGATACCATATCATGGGCAGCTTAAAGCAAGCAGTAAGTGGAGACCAATAAGGAAATTACTATCATTCTTCCTTTGAGGTTATGGGTTGCCTGTCTCGATGCCCTTGTTTAGCTAAATACAGTCGCACTCCTTGCTCCATACCTGATGCGTCATATTTACTGTATGACGCATCATGTCGCAAGGAGTTATAGATACGTCAGTATTTCTGACGTATCTGTATGGCGCAAAAGTGACGCATTGCTGCAGTGTGTCACAAAAGTGAGGCAACCCCAGCAATGTGTCCTTTCACATGGGGCAAGCCCCATGTGAAAGGGCTTGCATCAGTCTTACACCTGCTGTGAGGCAGGCGTAAGATTTTGACGCATTGAGTCCTAGAAGTGGCGCAGTGAAATCTGGTAGATTTCACTGCGTCACTTCTATGAACCTTTCTTGCATGGGAACAACCCCCTGCATACATTATACCTGGCGCATGTATAATGTAGCGCAGGGGTTTAAAAAGTGACGCATCTACCTAGATGCGTCACTTTGTAAATGTGGCGCAACAAGGCGCATTTTTTACACTGCTGGTGCGTCACAAAAAGTGACACAACAATGGTGCAAAAGTGACGCAAAGGCTCATAAATGAGCCCCAGTATTGCTTTCACTATTGGCAGAAGTCTGTTACAATATTAGCATACATTTTCCAAAACTATTTATTTACAGTTGCTCTCCATCATACTTGCAGCAGCAGAAGACTTTTCCACAAAAACAGATGAGAAGATAGCTGCTGCTCTCATATTATGTTTGTTTTAGGTAGATGAGGCATGAGATTAAAAATCACTTTGCATATCTTTCAGTTTTGTAATGAATTGTAAACCTAATTTCCCCAAAACTTGAAGCTCACCACTTCCAACTTCTTTACTATATAAACAATATGCAAAACTTTCATTTTCAAGTTTAGCGGTATATACTAGCCATGGGCTGTACAATTTCAACCATTTATGTTGAAAGCAACAAGTTTGCTTTCCCTGTTGGATTGCAGGAAGCTTGTAATATGCCTCTGGTGTCTAAGAAGTCTGGAAAGGTTGGTAGTATAATCAATGAGCTTTGTGACATCTCTATTTCCTCCCATAGCTAAAGGATATGAACTTTTTCCAAAGACAATGTTTAGCATGGACTAAGAGCCTTTTGCCTGTCTGTGGTTCGATATGAAAAACAACAAGAACCAAGCAATGATAAATATTCTTCAGGAGTGTAGCTAGTAGATGGCAGGCAGAATTTTACTTCTGACACTGAACATGCTTGTCAAGAGTTTTGTGAGTGTAACTAGTGACTAACAAATTCTCTGTTTTTCAGTGTATTTCACTTGCACCATCCGATTTTGTGTGTGTAACAATGTCTAAGAAAACAAAAAAATACAAAAAGTCCTTATGTCAATGCCTTGAATATTACAAAAAATATATGAAAACAGAAGATTATTCCTTACTCTAATGCAGCGAAAACAAAAACCAAGACATTATTAAGGGTCATTAAATACGAAAACAATTCTTTATTTTCCAGATGAAGGGATTACAGTATCCCAAAATACATTAAAGCCTGTATATGCCCAAGAATGTTATAAACAATATGGTAAATTAGCATATAGTTTTGGGAGTAGAAACACACCATAATATCTTCCAGACAAACACGTACAAAATGAAACATAATGTTGAATACATAGGTACCTATTTAAAGTTCACTGGACCAACATAAAGTGTTCATACAGTCCTAGAAAGATCTCCTGATATTGAGTAAGGTGGCATTGCACCGGTGCCGCTGAGTCAAACTCATAATAAAGCCCTTTGTATTTAGGTTATTTGATATAGAGGTTTTGAAGGTGTTCAGTTGGGACAGCAATCTAGCAGTATTTACTCGTTTTCCAATATTTGTAGGTTGTGAGGTAATTTTTTGTTAATTAATTGGCGTCTTTTATACTGGTGTTTGAATTAGTTGAATGTTTATATTGATTTTTCTTGTTTAAGCTTTTATTTAATTGAATGTTACAGCATCTGTTTAATTATTTTGGCAGTTATATGTGTGTTTAGAAAGGAGTATTTCGTATCAAATGTATATATGTTAAGAAATATACATGTTTCAATATGTTTAAAAATGTGTTAATTGCATTAATTTTATGTTTAGTTATTTTTGTATAGTAGTAAATGTTATTTGTTAAATAGTTTTTAATTAATATTTAACTAGCTTGCCCGTCGCGCGTTGCTGCGATCTCCGAAGAAAGGAGATTCAAGGAAACTCGTTATGATAACATTCAATTTACATTGTGTCATTTTTATTGAAACGTATTCATTTTAATTTTGAAAACATTTCAAAGTGTCGTTTTAATTCTATTTATTTATTCGAGTGCTTTTGGATACACGATTTTTTGTTTTTTCGTCTGGTGCGTACATCAGTATTCTAAAGATTATGAGGGCCCTGGGGGGCCGATATTTAAAAAAAGTTATGCCAGAAACCCTCACGGGAGTGTACTCGAACAACTTCCCAAAGTTTCATGGCGATCGGATGATTGGTGTTTTAATTCTATTTATTTATTCGAGTGCTTGTGGATACACGATTTGTTGTTTTTCCGTCTGGTGCGTACATCAGTATTCGAAAGATTATGAGGGCCCAGGGGGGACGATATTTTAAAAAACATTATGCCAGAAACCTTTGCGGGAGTGTACTTAACAACATCCCAAAGTTTCCTGGCGATCGGATGAATGCTGTTTTAATTCTATTTATTTATTCGAGTGCTTGTGGATACACGATTTTTTGTTTTTCCTTCTTGTGCGTACATCAGTATTCGAAAGATTATGAGGGCCCTGGGGGGCCAATATTTAAAAATTGTTTATACCAGAAACCTTCGCAGAAGTGTACTCAACAACTTCCCAAAGTTTCATGGCGATCGGATGAATGGTATTTTAATTCTATTTATTTATTCGAGTGCTTGTGGATACACGATTTGTTGTTTTTCCATCTGGTGCATACATCAGTATTCGAAAGATTATGAGGGCCCTGGGGGGCCGATATTTAAAAAATAATTATGCCAGAAACCTTCGCGGGAGTGTACTCAACAACTTCCCAAAGTTTCATGGTGATCGGATGAATGGTGTAGTCTATACTAATAATATAAAGAGAGAGCCCTAACCTTTGAGGCGGGTAATCTCAGTAACCACAGCACAATCACAACACCCAATACAGCATTGGAAAGGGCAGTTGCAGCAGAAGGACATAGGCTATACAGATGGCCACCATATACATTTGAAAGGTAAAAGAACCTTGCCAGCAAAGTAGTCCCTTGTGGGCGTGTGAGTGGGTGGGGCGCGGCATGAAGACAAAAAAAAAGCGCTCCTTAAAAGTGTGCATTGTATTGGGGGCATGACAAAGGCTGGGGGTGTGTGCTAGGGGCATGACAAAAATGGGCACGGCAATTGCGCAATTGCGCTAGAGCAAGGGGCAAGACAAACGACAATGGGTGCGGCAATTGCGGAATTGCACGGGAGCAAGGGGCGTGGCCAATGGGTGCGGAAATGCACGGGAGCAAGAGCGTTCAATGGGCGTCTGAGTTCAGCTGGAGGCGCGCCAATTGCGCAATTGCACGGGAGCAAGGGCCGTGACAAACAACAATGGGCGTGCCAATTGCAGAATTGCACGGGAGCAAGGGCCGTGGACAATGGGCGTGGCAATCGGCCGCCAACAATCGCGCCACATTCATAAATTATGATGACAATCGCGCACCTGGGTGTAGGCGTTCAATGGGCGTCTGCGTTCAGCTGGAGGCGTGGTAAGTAACAGTTCGCTCTACTCACTTGTGGGCCTGCACGTTGTGCTGGGGGCGTGGCACACATACTGGGGCCGAATGCAGTGTGTGCCTTGTGCTGTGTGCGTGTCAAACAGACTGGGGCCCAATGCCGTCAGTGCTTTACTAAATTGCCGTTATGTTCCTGCCTTCACGCCATGTGGGTCCTAAAAAAATAATAATACCGGGAAATAACTTTCACGGGTCACATAATTCGCACTGTAAAACGGTCCCGCTGGAGCCGGGCCTCAAGCGGGGGCACACGCCACTGAGCGTGCCTACGGGGACAATAACTGCAGCGTCTTCTGCGCGCTGTCACTCAACTCTCTGCATAAACAAATTTACACACGGCGCACAACATCAACCAGGGCTGAAGCCGGCCTCAAGCGGCGGCTGACGCGCCTAACGGCCCTGCTGGCGCACTAACCTTCAAACTGACTGCACTTTCCCACACGAGCAGTGTCTCTAGCGCGACCTGTCACCCACTCAACTGTTCATACCCGGACAATGTCGGGACGGGCTGCTAGTAATGCATAAAGGACTAACAGACAGACAGACAGACAGACACTTTCGTTTTATATATATATATATATATATATATATATATATATATATATATTTGCAACAAGATATCTCCGACGGGAGAAAATCAAATCACCACAATTTTGCCTTGCGTTTAGGTTGTGCGTACCTCTTCAGGTAAATCACGCTGATGTTTTATGCAACAGGGTGTCTCCCATGGGAGAAAGATGAGTCGCCACAACCTTGCCTTTGACCATTTATTCGTGCAGGGTGAACAGGACACAGCGTTTTGTCGACATGTTTCGTTTCTGCTGGAAACTTTTTCAAGAGATTACGCCTGCCACATATTCAGTTCGCTGGTTGACTGCAGGTAATTTTTGACAATTTTAACGTAGCTCAACATAGCTCCGCCCCTTAAGAATCACTTCCGTTTGTAGATGGCATTCTGGTACCTGTAGTATGGTCAGCGTCCGATTTGTAAAATGTTTTTTTCAGTGGGTGGTGGATGATTGTCCTGTTGTGGTGCCTGCCACTTTTAAAACCTCTGCTCCGATGTCATGATGCTGGTTCCCCCTTCTGTCAATCCCCTTTTCGGATTGAATGGGGGCCGGATACCGGAGTCCAGTCCCCGGGAGCACCGCAGACCCCTAGTCCAAGTAACGGTTCAAACAAGGGAGGTTCAGGTGCGGAGCTGCATGGCGCTTCGTTCCGTAGGCGTCCTCTTCAGGTGAACCACGCTGATATTAATTGCAACAAGATATCTCCGACGGGAGAAAATCAAATCACCACAATTTTGCCTTGCGTTTAGGTTGTGCGTACCTCTTCAGGTAAATCACGCTGATGTTTTATGCAACAGGGTGTCTCCCACGGGAGAAAGATGAGTCGCCACAACCTTGCCTTTGACCATTTATTCGTGCAGGGTGAACAGGACACAGCGTTTTGTCGACATGTTTCGTTTCTGCTGGAAACTTTTTCAAGAGATTACGCCTGCCACATATTCAGTTCGCTGGTTGACTGCAGGTAATTTTTGACAATTTTAACGTAGCTCAACATAGCTCCGCCCCTTAAGAATCACTTCCGTTTGTAGATGGCATTCTGGTACCTGTAGTATGGTCAGCGTCCGATTTGTAAAATGTTTTTTTCAGTGGGTGGTGGATGATTGTCCTGTTGTGGTGCCTGCCACTTTTAAAACCTCTGCTCCGATGTCATGATGCTGGTTCCCCCTTCTGTCAATCCCCTTTTCCAACATCAACCAGGGCTGAAGCCGGCCTCAAGCGGCGGCTGACGCGCCTAACGGCCCTGCTGGCGCACTAACCTTCAAACTGACTGCACTTTCCCACACGAGCAGTGTCTCTAGCGCGACCTGTCACCCACTCAACTGTTCATACCCGGACAACGTCGGGACGGGCTGCTAGTAATGCATAAAGGACTAACAGACAGACAGACAGACAGACACATTCGTTTTATATATATATATATATATATATATATATATATATATATATATATATATATATATATATATATATATTCACTGAAAAAACCATAGGTTATAGACCATATATAGTTAGGAATTAGCATTTAAAAAACCTTATTTTACTCACACAAAACCATTGAAATTCCATATATAGTTAGTTGCACTAACTATATATCGCGCACCCGCAATCCACTGCTGATGATGTCACATATTACATCATTCATGACATGGTCAGTGACATCACTGATGACATCACTGATGACATCTCAAATGACATCACTGATGATATCTCATTTGACATCAATGGTCACATCAATGATGATATCATTAATGTGACAATACAATGCATCTCCTCACACTTTAATATAACCTCTGTTACACCCAGTGTTAAATACAGAGTATAATTTTTGAAACCATTGACACACCAATACTAGTTACTACATACGCACTCACTGATTCCTACGTCTACACACACATTCACTCATTCACCCATACAATCATTCATACATACAATCACTCATCTTTACAACACTATCATATGCACTCATACACCTATACAGACACTCACACTCTGCCACTCATCCATGGAGTTACTCACACACCTAGTCAGTCCTGTAAAGAATCAATCACACTTCCATTTTCTAATCTACACAGTTAAACATAGAGTACCTTACATTTTCAAACATATACTAACACATACTTACTCTCTTATAGAATCACTGATACAAGTACACATTGATCTGCACAGAGTCACACACCTCCCAGCCAGCCATACACACACTCAGTCTCCCATACAAATACTTGTGCAACCAATCAATAACCCATATAGCTACTTATATAGCTACTGATCAACACATGCAGCAGCTTGCACAACAACAGACATACTGATGCACACTTTCAGACAGTTTAGTCACTAACCCGTGCATTTAGTAAGACGCATTTAATCACTCACTCATACAGTCAATCACGCACCTACTAAAACCTTCATTCAGACACTTATACATCCACTCATTCTTCAATATGTAAAACATATTTAAACTTTACAGAAACACATAATCACTGGATGTTGTCATCAGTGATGTCATTTGAGATGTCATCAGTGATGTCATCAGTGATGTCACTGACCATGTCATGAATGATGTAATATGTGACATCATCAGCAGTGGATTGCGGGTGCGCGATATATAGTTAGTGCAACTAACTATATATGGAATTTCAATGGTTTTGTGTGAGTAAAATAAGGTTTTTTAAATGCTAATTCCTAACTATATATGGTCTATAACCTATGGTTTTTTCAGTGAATTTTCAAGGTTTTGTAAATGCTTATTCCTAACTATATATAATCTATAACCTATGGTTTTTTCAGTGAATTTCAATGGTTTTTTAATAGCAAATATCTGTAGCTGTAAAATGTATTCTTCTTTAAATCCCAAAATATATTTTATATGTTTATTAATAACTTTTTTTTTTTTAATTTTTTTTTCAACGTTCCCACTTCGCGAATCGGGAAGCTTCCCGTTAGCTGACCTTGATGCCGCGAAATAGACCGCGAGCCGGTAAACGTTTCTTTACCGCAACTGCCGCGTTAGAAAACAACATCGTGACGCCTCCCGTCCGCATGACGTTTCGCGTTGTCGCGTGATACGTCATATGACGTACTACGTTAGCGAACTGGTACGCTTACCGAGTCGCAAAGCACAGGTTTCTGGAAGCAAACCGGAAGGCCCTGCAAAGCGTGTAACGTAAACACAGCAGGTCATGTGACTTGGTAATAACACTTTTCATTGGTTCATTTCACTTTTGGTTTCCTAATGATGTAAGACTAGGTCATATAATCTAAAATGAACACTTTTCATTGGTTGAGAACTATTGTTTTTCCCAAATGATGAAAATCCCTCTTTCTTTCCTCACTCTGACTTTCATCATTGTGAGAGAAAGACCCTTTGTTACCAGTGAGCAATGGCTTCTTTAGTAGCTTCAGCTGGTGCTTCCCCACCACCTCCACCACATCCAAGGAAGAGTGGACCGATGTGTGAATGTGTTCACTGTATGCAACAACTTTGACACTTACAGAAGCCTCACCTTCTCCATGCCTCCTACACAGTTCTACATGTACATCATAAATGCAAACAGAACAGAATTAATTATACATGTTAAATGGTTTATTTTTGCTGTTCTCAGAATGTATCAAATTTCACTAAAAACAGTGACTTGAAGGTATTCATCATATAACAGCGGGGAAAAAAAAACACAATCAAAATGATTGTGTTTAAAAAACCCATACAACATAACAAATCAGAATTCAGAACTCCTTAAAGTTAACTTACTTTCCATGACGGCCAAGGATGTCCTATGAACAGCTTACACTCTGTTGTGCTGTTATTACTTTCAACCCGCCACTTTCTGAAAGAAAACCTCCATCGTTTTCAAAAACATGTTACATACAATAAATGACTTCTTGCTCTCTACCACAAGTTTCCACAAGGCCAAATCTTGTCAGACCCATTTATAACTCTTGGATTTCTTGTAAGCCAATCCCGTCTTTTCGCATTTCCGCAACTTTCAGAATTAAAATGTTGAAGATCATTTACACAATCCTGGACTAGTAATATCTTCCCCTTCTTGCTCAATCATGTTCTACATTTCCTATCACACTGATACTGCTTACTATGAAGCAGACTTACACTACCTTTATGACTAGTACAATTATTTAATTCTCTACATCACTTTTAATCACAAAGCAATGTAAAACAGTAGACAGCATTGCAGACTTACATTCCCTCTACTCCATGTTTTGATTGGCTGCTTCAATTAGCTTATAAAAAGAAATAGTTTTTCTGAACTCATTCAAAGTGCACGTATTTCTCAATGACGTCCAGTGTTATGGTAAAAAGTTATGTCTCTGTACTACACTTATCCTCAAGGCCAAATAGTGTAGGAGCCATGAGAACTTCTTGAAATTCCTCAGAGCACATCCCGAGATTCTTTCCCTAAAATGTTGGTTTTAAAAACACCAGGTAAGAGTTTTTAAGGTCATATGGCAATTTTTTTTTGAAAATTAAAACAGAATCATTGCAGAATGACCAGCCATTTCTACACTTTAAATAAGCTGTATAATGTCCTGATGTTATTGAAGGACCATCATGATATATAATTGCTACAGTTACAAAAGTCCTTCCTGATATTGACAACTGTGAAGCCACAAAATTTTTAATTAAAGTTGTCAATTTTGTTCCATCAGGCCTACATCGTTGGAACATTAAAATGACATACTGGCCATATGTTCGTATAAATAATGTGGACATCATTTCAGATTTACATTGGCTACACTCCATGTTGTGATCAGCTGCTTTTACTAGCTTATTAAAAGAGACTGATTTACTGTCTGGCAAAGTTAAATATATAAATCTTTCTGAGTCTACACTAGTAGTACTTGATACCCTACAGTTCTCGCAGTCATGCTGCCATTGATAAGAAAGCCCAAACAGGTGATCTACCTCTACACCTTCATCATGCAATACATCAAGCATATACATTAAAAACTCTTGACAATCTTGCTGACTATTTTGAGAGAATTGTGTTTGGCCTGAACATCTGTCTAACAGATTTCGAATTTCAGACACACTTTCTATGTTTGTTCTATCAGTGCTACATTTCTCTAACACAGAATTTAACAAACTGCAAAATCTTTGATCAGAATTGACCACAATCTCTTCTTTTACATTTTCTAGAGAAAACAAAACATTAACCACTACATTAGCATAGCAGTTGACACCAGAATTGTTTTCAAATTGAAAACCAACAACATCTTCAACAGAATCCTTTTTGTTTCTGCTTATAATTTCAGGTTCATCGACTTTTCGTCTTTTTGCTACAACCTCCCCAGTATTGGTCACATTTCTTCGTTTCCGGCCTACCACACGTTTCTCAAACAAAGGATACTGAGGCAAATGTGGCGCATACTCTCTTCTCAACCTATTGTATTCCTTAACACAATCTAGATCCGCACAAATGTTTGTGACATCACACTCAATCAAGTACAATCCCGATAAAGTCCTAACTCGTGACAATGCCACATATGCCATACCCTCCTTGAACACAGAACTGCCAATATTCACCAATGCACAGTCTACACTTAAACCTTGCGATTTATGGATTGTCACCGCATATGCCAAGCAAACAGGAAACTGCTTACGACGAACATATTAGTCTTTTACAAGCAAAAATCTAGCAGAACAACGAGCAATTAGCTGTACTTCCTCAATGCCATCAAATTTAATTTTTAAAAATTCAATTCCATCTCTATTTCTGTATTTCACAAAATCAACAACATTACCCATTGATCCATTTACCAGACCTCTTTCAACATGTAAATTCCTTCTTAAAATTATACGGCAGTTCAAGCACATATTCAGAGTCTTTTCAAAACCCGCAGTTTTAGATATACTCTTCTCTAATGAATCCAATTTTGTTTTCAGATTCTCAGACAAAATAATTGTTGATCCCATATGCTCTACTCTGTCAATAGCTTCCAGTTTCACAATCTCTTGCTTTTCTAAATGCAACATTTTGTTGTTGAATTTGGCACATTCTGCAAGAGTTGGCATCAAACATATTCCAGATTTTTTCTCAGTAACTTTCTGAAAAATATTCTCAGGCACAACATCTTCGTCTGGATATAAATTTGTCAGTAATCGTGCATGTAAAGCTTCTTTCCCATGCTCGGTCACTTTTCCAATTCTAACATCTTGTAGAATAGTCTTGTAAACTTCATCCTTTGCCTGACGCATATTTTCATGCAGTTTAGCATAATTGAAGTTTAACCATATATTGACGTTGCCAATGCTCCCTAAGCACTTCCTGGTATCTTCATGCGTGAGCATTTTGAACACAGGTTGCCCTTTCACTGGTGTCAGCTGCAGAAGATCTCCGAAAACAATGATGTGTTTGCCACCAAATAACACATCATACTCTGTTTTGAGAACTTCTTGCATTCTCAAATGCACAAAGGCAAGCATGACATTGGAAACCATGCTTACTTCGTCAATGATAAGAAGTTTCATTTTCCTCAAGACTCTTGAAACTTCAAAACAAGCATCTCCAGATAGCTTGTGATATTCTAATTTGTTGTCATGCTCCACTGGCAGCATCAGTAAACGATGTAAAGTAATCCCTTTAATGTTATGTGCTGCCAGTCCAGTTGGAGCGGTGACAACACAAGACAGCGATGACTCTGTCCTTTCCTGCAAATAACATGAAATTGCTTTAATAAGGAAACTTTTTCCAGTTCCCGCTTCTCCACTCACGTACAGTCGGACAGGCTTCAACGACGTACATGAGCACTCTTTCTTGTCATGACTTAATCCATGATCAATTTGCATGGTAAGTTCGTCATATATTTTCCTCTGCTCAACGTTGAGTTGTCTTTCCAACTCTTCTAAGTTAACCGCATCCTCCTGAGCATGTGCCATGGCTCTTTCCACTTCATTCATAGCAGTGGCAGCTTCATTTTCGATAAGAGGTCCTCCTAGTGGATCCTGACTCAATGAAGCAGAACTCTGACTGTCCTGATAACTGTCTCTGGCAATCTCGGCTGCAATCGTTGCTTCCTGCTCAATTTCCACATTCAACATTTCTACATATTTGGGAAAAGCAGGACATTCTATGGTCTCCTTGGCAGCATTGAATGAGTCTTCGTAACAAAGGAAATCTCCAAGCAGTTCCTCTTCTGCACTCCAAGGCTTAAAAAGTTGCAAAAGTGCTAAATAGAAAAACTCCTTTTTTTCAGGAGATTCGCCACTCAATTTTCGATGGTTTATCAAGTGGCATTTTCTTTGCTTGACCAGACATCCCTCACTTCCTATTACAGCATACACTCCTTTCTCAGTATCTTCTTTGATGTTCCTCTTGAATATGTAATTTTGCAGAACCTCATACAGACAAACATTCTCGAGGTGACTGCTTCGATTTGGATAATATGTATCCAACATGTTGCTCTTCAAAATGTCGGTACTGTTTGGCTCCTCTTCCGCCAAATACTCAATTTCCCGCACAGGTTTCAGAACTCGATTATGCGTTGCAGCAAGACCAACACTCGCCCAAACGATACTCCTGGACTTGGCATAGAGACTTGCTGAAGACAACCGGTCAGAACATTCGTAAGCTCCGATTTCTCGATGCGACAACATCTTCAGACTGAAACTGTACAACTTCTTGCTGAGGCTCTTTTCATGGGAAATGTCCTCCCACATATCCTTCAATTCTGTCTTCTCTTTTTTGGTGATGTAAGATGTCACATACCGAGCCACAGCCATACAGTTATCAGCCACAAACTGTATATCCATGTTAGCATTCCACATGGACAAAATCACCGGGTTGTAGTCGTTGATGTACTTAGACTCTTCGTTCCTCTTCAAATTGTATGTGTTTTTAGGTGATTTCTTCATCACATTATGTCGCAGCGAAGACATCAAACTGTTCACTCTTCCTTTAGAAATCACCGATCGTGGAAAGCCGAAACGACATTTGGTGTAGAACTTGTCTTTGTTCCGGAATTTACGACGACAGTACTTTCCACATCGATGGCTTTGGAAACGTAGAACTTTTTCTCTTAGGCTTTTTTTCTCCTTTGCGTTTGGAACAGCACACATAGAATACTGTTCTATGAAACTCATCACTGAGTCTTCTGCATCCGTTCGAAATTTAGGTGCATCCTTGATCCACAGCAACATATGTATATGAGGAGCACCTCTTGCTTGGTACTCCTTCCTCCAGAAGAAATCCAACACCTCTCCAAGAGGTGGATTCTTCTTATTCATGATGAAAGACATCATACCTTCGAATCTATGATTGAAGTACCTACATACATTGACTGGATCCAAAGAGCACAGTTCTCTGGGTGTCTTGAATTCGATGTTTTCTACGTTAGCATTTGCCTCTCGTAGAAATTCAAGTAAGTCTTCCCAGCCATACTCAGCACAGCTCAAAGTGAGGAACCATGTGGGAGTTCCTAAGTTCCTCAGCATACATTTTAAATCACCATGACGACGGTACCAGTACTCATTAGTACCACGCTGACACACCATGAGATTAATCAGGTGAGAATCCAAAATACTGTCTTGGACATTGACTTTATCCATAAAGTCACTTGCCGAGATGTTTTGCATGTGTATACCACTTTTCAAGATGTGGTTCACTGCATATGACAGTCCAGACAGATCGCTTTCAAATAGGAGATGAAACAAATAAGGAATGCATTGTCGAAACCTAGGATCTCCTGCATACAATCGCAAAGTCCGGTATTCAGAAGCAGGAATTTGATGAGGTCGCTCATCATATCTTCCTCCCTGACCTGTTGGAAAAAGCTGTGGGAAACACCGAGCTTCCAAACTTTCCTCCCAAACACTAATGGGACTCCCTTTCGCTTGTTTCATTTGAAACAACTCAATAGCATTCCCCATGACTTCCTTGGAATGCAAAGGATGAACACTATAATGTTCATATATTTCTTCACTAGTACAGGGTTCTACTTTCTCAATTTGACCAGCACACAAATCGCTATCCTCTTCCTCACTTACTTCCTCTTCTGCAACATATACATTTTTATAGTATTTATTATTTTTTTTCAAATACAATGTTGCCCTTTTGACTTTCCTAACATCTACTAAATCTTGCCATATTTTCTTATTCTTTGTCGGAACCCCATTAACTAAGATAACAAGAGGTTCCTCTTCCACTTTTTCTACTCCAATTGTGTTAATGTTTTTCTTCAAATCTAGAGGCAAATAAACAACTCTTCCCTTTAATCCTCTCTGTAAATCTGATGGAGGCAATTTCCCTGTCTTTGGCTCCATTCTTACAATAGCCTGAAAGGGATGGATACTTTGAATCAAAATAGATTCATAAGTATTTAAATCCTTCAATTCAGAAGGAATCTCAACCAATTCCAGATTATTATGAACTGCTCTAGCAGGCATCTGGTTTTGATTTAATTTGTTACAACAATAAGTACACACACGTTGATCCAATCCCAAATCAAAACAATTTTCTACCATCAAGTATGTTGTAAAATCCTTCCATTCACTATTATTTTCCCTTTCACTTTTTCCATATAAATCCACTAACTTAGTCTGATTCTTATAATAAGTGCGTCGACAACACACACAAGTGAAATTTGGCCTCTCACTTGATTTCACCTCAAACGTCGCAATTTCCCTCTGGAAATTATCTGTACTGGAAACCTGTACACTATCTTCCACATTACTCTCTTCTTCTTGGTCAATTTCAACATTCTCCTCTTTACTTCCAAAGTAACAAAACTCAATTTCTTCACATATATTCTTCACATCTATTTCAGAACCATGCAAAAGAGCAGCGCATAATTGTTTAAGCATAATTGCTGGACTCTTAGCATAATACAACATTCTAACTAATTTCCTCACTTTATTATGATGCACTGCTAGCATCCTGAAATGATGAAAAACACTCTGGCATACTCTCCTGGAAAGACAAGCCAGTGAATGACCATGCAAACCTATCACTTCTCTCACTCTGCAAGGATCTAATTCTTGCAACAACTTCATTTTCTGCTTCAAACTTTTCTTATTAAATGACCGTATAAAATCACAAAGCAAATTGATGGAATCCTGTCGTACACTGCAAATACTACTACACTTCCAGGTGTACACAGGACCCTTAGGACGTCTCCCTAAAACCTCATTACCTAACACCTCTTCTATCTCTGTTCTCACAACTTTTTCTTTTTCAACTGGACAACCATCTTTCACTTCATAAGCTCGACCACTGGTGTCAACTGCATGCACCAAATCATTATCCTGGAAATAACTCTCCTCATTAAAAAATGCCTCAGAGCTTGAACTATGCATCCATTCTCCAGGAAAAACTTCACAAAAATTACTACGATTAACTATTCTCTTCCATCTACTATTTCTTTTGAAATCATAAATTAGCTTGTTTAGCTTCCTAATTCTATTGATTGTCAAAATAAATAACTTACGTTTAATTTCAAATGCCTGATCAATAACTTTCTCAACTATTTTTTTTCTCTTATAAAAAACCACTTTCTGTTGACCTTTCTTAATATTTTTTAACAAATTCCCAATTATCCTGTTGCGGAACATTCGTTTACGAATATCCCTAAACTGTTGTTTCCTTCTACTTTCATGCATAGAGTTATCTCTTACTCTAGCAGTAACATTTCTCATTGGCCTTTCCTTACCATTTGAATTGTTTCTCCTTTTCTGGACTGAAACATTTTCTGTAGTAATATTTTTTTTACTACACATATTTCTTATGACTGTTTTTGGACTCTTACCCGGTGCTTTCTTGGTGACTTGACAAATCTTTTTGTTAGAGGACTGCTGCATTATTCCATGGTCCTGCTGTCTTTGACGTTTTGCAGCCTTTCTCACTCTTTCTTTGCTAGGCATCCTAAAATCTTGAAATAATCTGCAGTTGAATCTGTGGTAAAATATAATAAAAAATGTTATTAACCACTATTACCCAACAGTAAATTAATAACAGTCATCAAAAACTTAACACACTACTTAAGTATATAATATACTGAAGCCTATCTCCAATTTTTCACTGAACAGGACTCATCTCTTCTTAACCTTGGATAAACCTCACCTACTCTGTGTCCCCTGCACATAATTAAATGTAAAGGGGCAGATTTATATTAACTAGCACATCCCCAGGGATGCACCAGTTAACGTGCACCGCTGCTCTGCCACCCACGGTGTGCCGCATTTACAATCAGATAGGACAAAGCTACATCAAAACCCTGCGCCTGCTTGAAGCAGGCATAGATCTTGACGCAGGTAGGCTGAAAGCTAAAGCTAAAGCAACAACTAAGTGTCGTGTGCAGAAGTTACAAAAAAGGAAAAATGGCGTTTAAACCAGTAATGAGACCATGCTAACGTAACACAGAGTAAAAATATCCAGGATCTACATCAGTTTGGGGTTCACGAACCTGGCAGGTACAAGGCACTGAGGCTTTCCACCGTGCATGTCTCATCCCAAATCATATGTTGTTTGTGAATGAAACAATTTCCCAGACCAAATGCTTTGGATTGGCTACTTCTAAAAAATTAAACACCCCTACTATCCCGGAGTTAGAGGAATATGATGGTTGGAGTAATTTTACTCGTTGTCCATTAAAGATTTACAGGCCCTACTCCGTAATTCTTCCTTTAACATTTCCAGTATAAATCCAAAAGGTTGACTGCTTTGGCAACGTGCCTTATCCACGGTTTAATAACGCTGCCTTTTGCTTTATATAAGTTTTCAAATTGTATGAAATATATACCAATAGGTCGTTATTAACCTTTAGGTAGTGGTTTTCTTCATGAGGTCTTAAATATGGATGTCCCTCCTGTGCAAGCTCCCGCCCTGCAGCTGCTGACACTGTTCCGCAATCGCATGCTAGAATATTATGGCACAATGCCGTTGGCGATATTAAGCACAGCATATGGATTATCTTTTCGATTCTCCTACTTCACCTGTGTCCAGCCTGTATTTCACTGCCTGACCTGTGATTTCGATTGGGCCATTGATTTGTGTCTCTGCGGACCGGTTTCTCCTGACGTCGACTTTAATCAGCTGATGACTCCTATCATTACTCACGAGTTGGTTTGTCCTGGCGAAAGGATTATGGCTGTGGCATTGATGCATGGACTAATTGGTCCCTGGAATTTACTGGCGGCAACACAGTCTTTCTTGGAACAGAGCTTTCTTGAAAACCCACCGAGCTGTCCTCTGATGTTGATAGAGGATCCGGTGCTGGGAGAGCACTTATGTTCTTTTCCGCTTTTAAATTGGATGGCTGAACTCTTTTCGGATGAAGACGGTGACTTCCTATTGGAGGCTGTTGCAGCTTATTTTGCATACACAGTTATGTCATAGACCTTTTTCATGTTTGATATGCTGAGTACTAGCATTTCATTGACAATTCATTGACTTATTTGTCAAGTTTTTATTATTTAGCTTGCCTATTGGCTTAAGACTCGATAAAGTACTTGGCTGTTTTATTTTTCTTTAGCATTAAATTTTCCTAGTTTTTAATGTTTTACCTTGCGGACCGTCCACATATAAAGTTGCAATCTGCTCTCATGAGATGGCACTTCTATTATCTTATTCAGTTCGTTTCCGGATCATGGGGAGGTGTCATCTAGGTCCTGGATATCTTTACACCGTGTTAAGTTAGCATGGACTCATTACCGGTTTAAACGCCATTTTTTCCTTTTTTGCAACTTCTGCACAATGTGGAAAAGTAAATTTTGCCATGTCATATGTGCCTACGTGTTCCCCATCTTATGTTATATGTGCATGATCGATATGCATGTATTCCCCTCTGATCGATTAAAGACGCAATTACAGTTGTGTCCATCTCTAGTATGCCAGTTTCCAGTTTTCGTGAATATAACGAATATCAGGCCTATGTAAAGCTACGTTGCCACGTTTTACAGTGTGCACGTTAATTCATTGAATTGTCCCCGTTTCTAGGCCTCAAAAGGGCCCGGACTCAGATTCAGCTCCTGTTTCCTGAACTCTCCGAGGAGCGATACAGCCCCCACCTGTATCCCTGACCCTTCACTTACTTTCATGCCTCGCAGTGCCCGGCTAGGCCTGGCTCTGCCTCCCAGTCTGCCAAGAGTATGTTATGTTTCTAGTTATCAGTCCAGCCCTCCTTCTCTGCATTCCTGAGCTACTGAATCGCATCAATAGTTTCCGTCATAGTCTAGCCTTTATGTCTCCATGTAAGAGAAATACTGTATTAATATTCATAGAATATTCCTCGCACACGAACTACATGTAGAATAATGCATGCACCAGTCTTAATGTCTGTTAGCCTTTACCCTGATAACTTTTGGATTCTATCAACATGTTCTCTAAACATCAGATACTAGATATGCCTAGGTACATGTCGCTCTGACCCTCCAGACTTTCGTCTCCTCTTCTAGTGCAGAAGTCATAGCCCCCAGTTCTCCCTGGTAACACGTCATTGCCAGTTTACGCGCACCACTAGGTTAGAGGTCCCAGCTGCTCAGGTAGCCCCCTCCATGTTTCCGCCCCGTTTATGACATATTCTGTTACGTTTGCATCACATGTCTATGTATACGCCCTGTACACACCTCTTGCTACACCCACTTTATGCCTTATCTTTCGCGACTGCTACAAACTCCGCCTACTGCTACGCCTACTGTATTGAATGCAATGTAATTGTTTTTAGTATATATATTAATGCACTGTTATTAAAAGCCAGCCAATTCCCAGATCCTGCCCCCGGCAGCTGCCATCCTATTCCCATGCAGGCTGTCCTGTTCCTGTCCTTTTATGCCTGATTAAAGCCTGTATACTTCAGCTACCTCGAATCTTGACTCTTATTTATTGAGCTATCTGTTATTAGAGTATCCTGAAAAATAGAACCGGTAATTAATTATTTATTTACCACATAATGGCGCCCGAACAGGGACTTGCCCTTTCCCCACGCGCCGGAGAAGCCACGCAGGCCCCCTGATCCTCTGCAGCCGTGACGGAACCATACCGGCCACGTGCAGATATTTCTGCTTCAAGTATCCCTCAGGCCCACGGAGGAGACGGAGGTTGCGGTCCAGCGTCCAGACGAGGCGGTGGAGGAACGCGGCGAGTCCCGACCAGAGCCCAAGCCGAGAGTCCAAGGTCCGAGGTATCCGGAGGCCCACCTGTAACTGAAGTCCGAAGTTCGTCCGTCCGTCGTCGTAGCAGTCCAGTCCAGTCCGAGGCCTTCCGTTCTTGCTGCCCGGTGAGTACCATTGCTGGGGTAGTATCTAGACAGGGTCAATTAATTTGTCTCTGGTCCGTGGGTTTGGGTACACAGATCCAACACGAAGTGTCCACCTAGGTGGATGCGGGTCCTGACGTGTCTCTTTATGAGACCGGTAAGTTTCGTACTGTTTTAGCAGTGCATCTAGTCATTCCAGTAAGTTCTGTTCTGTTCTCGAGAAATTCATGTGTTTCTGTTTTCAGTATTTCAGGTAATATTCTGTCCAAACTGTTATTTTAAATGTTATTTCATGTGTCTTCAATGTCGTGGTATGAGTGATTTGTTTTCTTAAAGTCATTATTGTGTTTATCGTGTATTGTATTGTGTCCAGACTCCAGTCTAAGTTATGCCTCTGTTCTCGAAGTTATGTCAGTTAAAAACCAGAAAAGGTCTGCTCGAAGAAGCAGTTCCTGTCCCGCCTAGGGACAGTCCAGGTCATTTTATGTATCATAAGCATGGCATAAAAGCCATATTATATCTAGACTTATGGGTCGAGTATACTAAAGATCTAGAAGAGAAATATAGATGGCCTGTATCAGGTACATGGGATGCCGAGAGCATCATGCGAGTAGAAGAAGCATTATGGAAAAAGAAATCCAGACAGTCCCAGAAAGACGCCATCGAGTTATGGCGCAAAGAATCTCATAAAAGAACCGAAAAAGAAATCAGAAAGTCAGAATTAAGTAGGGAATCCTCAGAAAGAGCCCAAGGAAGGGAATTAATCGAAATAGGTGAACGAGTTAAAGCCGAACAGTCAGACAGACAGAGAAATGCCCTTATTGAGGGTATGTATCCTCTTCTTGCCGAGGGCTTGCCAAAAGCAACCCCGGAAGCACCATGTAATTTTCCGCCGCCATTAGTTCCGATTAAACTACGTCACAAACCGACCGCAGCTGATATTTTTCTCTCGTCCTATTTGGACGACACAGTCCCAGAATATGCAAATCCTGTTCCGCCAGCTCCTGTAAATAATGTAATTCCTGTTCCTCCAGCCACCGGGGCACCTGTTACAGCACCTGTTACGGTACCCCCGGTCCAGCCCGTAGTACAAGTTCCCGCTACATCGGTCACTCTGCCAGCACGAAGAGTATCAGTCGACGATTCTAGTATAGGGGCCGCGGGGAGAGGTCCTCCTGGTACCCCGCCGCCACACAAACGTGTAACGTTAGTCGAGTTACATGAACGTGCGTTACAGCGTACGCCCAAATATCAGTCCGTTGCAGATATCAGACGAGCTCTCACCGAATGCCGTTATGATCCAGTCCCAGGCGATGATAATATGGTTATATATTCATTGCGTGTAAGACGGGTGACCGAGTATTTGGACACCCTACCGAATATGAAAGAAGATCTAGACAAAATATATCGTTTCATCCGTACAGGAGACGATCCAGAAAGTATTGGCGAAATCATGTCTCTAAGGAAAGCTGAGACCCAGCTCATGCTATTAAAATTTCTAATCAATTGTTTAGTAAGGGAACAAGATTGTCCGACTAAAGATCCGATCGAAATGAGAATTCTGACAAAGTGGAGTGATCATATAGCCGAGGGAAGACACAAGACACTCAGTAGTATAGAGAGTATGTACAAGAAAATTTGTAAGGAAATAATAAGGTTACACGAGAAACGCAAAGCAGCACAAGTAAGCGAGAAAGAAGACAACACTGATACTGAAGAGGTAGAAGACGAGAATACCGCTAGAATAGCGTATGTAGGTAGAACTAGACTTCCCGACCGACACTCGCGCCTAGAACACAAGAAAGTTTTTCACCTTCCAGCACTAGAACAAGAGAATCTTGAACAAGTATTTCAAGCTACCGATCACATTCTGAAATCACGAATCGGTTATAGTGAACTTAGTACCATGCATGAACTAGAACTAGCCCGATCAGCAGTCCGATGGACTACTGATCCTACCACTTTTCCAGATGAAATAGTGGCACAAATGTTTCTGAAACTGCCCCCAGCCGAGCAGCGACTGGTGGGTATGTATATGATCCAGCACCTCATCACACTGTATGAGGGACAACATTCTGATCCAGGTCCGTTACATGATGTTCTAAACGAGTTGCTCCAGTATAGATGGAAAGGTTTAGGTACCGATTTAATTAGTGTCATTCTAGAACAGCGCCACAAATATAGAACGTTTCTGAATCCGCATTTTGTTCACGTCTCACCTCCAGAAAGTAAACCATTTTACATAGATAGACAGCATCCGTTACGAGAAGTACACCCAGTTAGGACAGCGGGTGGTGAAATGCAACGAGTATTTGTTTACACCCCTATCACAAAGATGGAACTCTTAGAGATGAAGAAATTAATTCCTTGTCACGACAAAGATCCAGCAGGGTTCCATCGAGAATTAAAAGACATGCTCCGTATGGGAGAATACACGTATCCAGATATCATTAAAATGCTAAAGGTCCTGTTGCCCGCAGGGGTATATGAAAAACTCAAGGAAAAAGAATGGGAGGTGGGAGAGAAAAAGATGATTGGACAGCTCTAGAAGCTGAAGATAAAATACGAGTACCAGGTACCGGTCTTGTGGACAAATGTAAAGAATTGCCCGAGTTATTGATACAAGTTTTACCAAGGTTACTAGCCACGAAAAAGGAAGATTGGGATGCAATCTCAGCATGTAAACAGAAACAGGATGAAGACACTAGTGATTTTTATTCTAGATTTGAGAAATGTTTTATTATTAACAGTGGTCTGAAGACAGGTAGCGAGTCATACCCTCATCTTTTTGTTACTAAACTAGTCGAGAATTCAAGTCCACAAGTTAAAAATCGAGTTTTGAAAGTCGAAAGTACCTGGCAAGCTAATACCCCGTCACAAATGCTTCAGATGCTCCAGTATCACCAGAACAGAATCAGGGAAGAGCAAGAACACGAAAAATGAAAGTATTAGTTGCACAATCTGTTCCACAAGACAGTCAGAAGAGGGGTCCGAATCAAGCCAGTCATCCTGCAGATCCCGTTAAAGGGACTTGCAATTATTGTAAACAGCCAGGTCATTTTATAAACGAGTGTGCAGTTCTGAAACACAACATAGCTACTGGTAAAACTAAAGAAAGACCACGTCCGCCTAGACAAGAACAAGTTTCACAGACTTCTCAGTCACCCCAGAATGCACAACAGACAGTTTCAGCACCGCAGCCCATCGCTGCAACACAGCATGTTACACAGCAGATGTACCAGTATGCTCAGTCAGAGTATCCAGAGTATCAACAGTATTCATGAAACAGCCTAGAGAGGGAGGTAGGCTTGCCTCTCATCGAGATACCTGTAGATCAAGAGGGTCCCTATGTACACAGTCAAGTATTAGGGAAAGACAGAAAGTTTCTGATTGATACAGGGGCAAGTAGGACTACCATCAGTCATGACGAGGTTCCAGGGGCTCCGCTCTCAGGCTCTAGAAATGTTTCCCTTGGATTTTCAGGAAAACCGATTGTTAATGAGATTTCAAAACCAGTTTCCCTAGAAGTTGGTCCATTGTCCCGAACTACTGATTTGTTACTTACGAAGTCATGTCCAGAAAATTTGTTAGGCATTAAAACATTGAAAGAATTAGGTGCAGTAATTTGCTGCTCCCCAGAGGGAGTTCGTTTGTTTCTCAGAGACTTTAAAGGTCACTATGTATTACGTGATTTTGATCCAAGATTACTAAATGTACCGCAGCATTTATGGGTGCAAGGTCCAACTGATGTAGGTTTTATGCAAATCACACCCCATCGTGTGACTCTCAAGCAAGGTATAGTTTTGCCACGAATCAGACAGTACAGATTGCCACCTGAGGCTGTAGCAGCCTTATCCAAAATTATTGACGAGCTTATTGCTCAAGGAGTGGTTGTAGAAACTGACTCCAATGTATGTAATTCTCCTATTATTCCAGTCATGAAACATACTGATCCAAATGCACCTCCAGTATATCGATTAGTGATTGACCTTCGAGAGCTTAATAAATGTATCATACCTCAGTATCCAGTAGTCCCAGATATTTCATCCCTATTGACAGCCATTGATTCTGAAGCTACATTTTTCACTGTCATCGACCTCAAGAATGCATTTTTCAGTGTTCCCATTCATCCAGACAGCCAGTACCTTTTCGGTTTTTGTTTAAATGGAAGGAGCTATAAATTCACACGAGCTCCTCAAGGTTTCACAGAAAGTCCTAGTATTTACAGTCAAGCACTTAAGAGACAACTAGACAATATTCACATGCCAACTGACACTGCCCTGCTCCAGTATGTCGATGATCTACTGATCACAGCCCGTTCTGAACGTGACTGCGAGCATGCGTCACTTACAGTTCTGTATTTTCTGGCCGAGCAGGGGCACAAGGTGTCCCCTTCCAAATTACAATTCTGTGTCCAGCAAGTGATCTACTTAGGCCACTTACTGTCCAAGTGGGGTAGGCAGTTGACACCAGACTGTATCCAGTTAATAGCGAGTCTTCCACAGCCCAAGACACAGAAGGAGGTACGAGCTTTTATTGGCCTCACTTCTTACTGCAGACAATGGATTCCTCAGTATGCATTTCTAGCTAAGCCACTGATACAGTTAACGACACAGGAGGCAGCCGTATCGACTGTCCTCCCTTGGACCCAGGAACATACACTTGTTTTTAATGAATTAAAGAAAGCCTTATGTCAAGCACCTGTTCTAGCAACACCGAACTACAGTAAGCCTTTTACACTTTTTGTCACAGAACGTGATGGTACTGCATTATCTGTTCTCACACAAGATCAAGCCGGACAGTACAAGCCCTGTGCCTTTTTTTCGAGCACATTAGATCCAGTAGCCCAGGCTTTGCCTGCGTGCCTCAAGTCAGTTGCAGCCACAGCTCTAGCTATCAGACAAAGTGATTCCATAGTGTTAGGACACTCCCTGACAGTACAAGTTCCACATTCCGTGGAAGTTCTTTTAAACCGAACACAGACACAGCACTTGACCATTGCACGTTTAACAGGTTATGAACTGACACTGTTCCAGCCACACATAGAAATCAGACGCTGCAACGTTCTAAATCCTGCTACCCTGTTACCATCAGTTACTTCAAATCCTGCCACACATGACTGTGTGGAAGTCATTAATACTATGACTAAGCCAAGAAAAGACCTGACAGACATTGCATTACCTAACCCCGACCTGACACTTTATGTGGACGGTTCATGTATGAGAACTAGTACAGGAGAACTAGTAGCCGCGTATGCAGTGACTACTGACACTGAAGTTATTGAAACACACCGTATTGACATCCTGTCTGCTCAAGCAGCAGAGCTAGTTGCTCTGACCCAAGCCTGCATACGTGCCAAGAACCTGAAAGTAAACATATATACAGATTCACGTTACGCATTCGGAGTCGTACATGACTTTGGAGTACTCTGGCAGGAGAGAGGTTTCATGACTTCTCATGGAACCAAGATTCAGCATGGTCTCCTCATTCAAGCTCTGTTAGATGCAATACATTTACCGACAGCTATCGCTATCATGAAGTGCAAGGCACATACGAAAGTTACTGACATCATTTCCCAAGGTAACGATCTAGCAGATCGAACAGCCAAGCTTACAGCTCAGACACCAGACATTCCAGTTAACAAGACACAGACATCCACTCCAGAACAGACTACCTGTATGACAGTTAAGGACCCTACACAAGATGTCATAGACATACAGTTACATGCTACTCCTGAAGAAATCAAGAAATGGTCCGAACAAGGAGGGGTCCAGACAGATCAGGGATGGGTGACGAAGGGAAAAGCCACATGGTTTCTCCCCGACTCCATGGTTCAAGTCATTATCAATACCGCACATAGTCCAGCACATCTAGGAGAAAAAGCTATGTTAGACAGTATTCAGAACCTCTGGTTCAACAAGCATTTACGAGCTGCAGCCAAGCAGAAAGTCCGTACCTGTATGATATGTTGCCAGTTCAATCCAGGTAAAAGTGACCCGGTGGAACAAGGTGGATTCCAACCTCCTGACCACCCTTTTGAAGTCCTCCAGATGGATTATATTCAGATGGAGCGATGTCGAGGTTTCAAGTATGTCCTTGTAGTTGTATGCGCTTTGTCCAGGTGGACAGAAGCATATCCAGTTCCAGATTACACAGCAGCGACCACTGCCAAGCAGTTGGTTCGTGAATTTTTTCCCCGTTATGGACTCCCTAGGGTCGTGTATTCTGATAACGGCCAGCCATTCTCATCCGAGTTAATGAAACATGTTTCCCTTTTGTTAGGGTACCAGTGGAAGTTCCATTGTGTGCGCCATCCTGAAGCAGCCGGTCTCGTAGAGAGACATAATCAGACCCTGAAAATCCGTATTGCCAAGATATGTAAAGAGAAAGGTGTAGACTGGCTAGTTGCCCTGCCAGTAGCCCTATTTTTCATGAGGATGGTTGCACATTCCAGATCAGGTCTGTCCCCTTACGAGGTCGTATTCGGCCGCCCCCCAAACATGTGGGGTACACCTAGACCCCGCAGTATTACAGATGTTTCCAGGAATATGTTGACAGATTACCTAGCTTCCTTGATGTCTGCCCTACACTCTTGTCGTTCACAGGTTGCCGCCGCATTCCCAGACAATACCGAAGTGAAACCGCATGAGGTCATTCCAGGGGACCTCGTCCTTGTAAGGAACTTTGATCGTTCAAGTCCGCTGGAGCCTCGTTGGAAAGAGCCGCGACTTGTCCTCCTGACCACCCGCACGGCCGTGAAGTTGGAAGGCCGCAAGGGGTGGGTCCATCTGTCCCATATAAAGAAATTTCATGGACTACCAGACAAGACATTTTCTAAGGACTGTTCCATTTCTAAAGACTGCCTGAAACCAGACTTTGATCTGAATCCTGAACTGAAAGTTCCTCTGTTAGAGAAAACTCCGCAACAGGAGTATAAGTTAAAGCTCCGGTCTAGTAAAATAAGTCAGCCAGTTTAATTGTCTAAGTCCCTCTCGGGTGAAACGGTTAGACAGGTATCTGACATGTATGAGATAGACCCCCATAGTGAGAGAGTTAGTAAAAACTCTATACGATGTATCGTTTTTCTAAGTTTCTTATTGTTTCTAAGTTTGATGGTTACCTGCACAAGTTATGCATTACATTTATGTTTTCCAAGTTCACATGTAAATAAGTTTTCTAATGCTACAGTAGAGCACACATTTAGTGATCTGCCTCCTCACGAGCTATCCTATCGTCTTGCTATGAGAAATAATACATTTATCAGAATGTTACACTATTCACACCAGACCAGCAATGCCACTAATTGTTGGGTGTGTGGTCGGCTCCCCCCTTTCCAGACACCGAAGGGAGTTCTGCCACTCTTTCCTTATCCGTTTTCACATAATGGTTCGTGTGGAGCATGGTCCACGTTAACGTCATCCTCTAATGACATGTCCCTTCTGAATAGAACATGTTTTCCAGACAAGCAGGGTCTCTCCCATAGAACAGGGTTAGATCTAGAAAATGAAGTATATGATTTAGGTAATTATTCTTCGAATTTTATGGTCCTGAATGTTCAGTCTGATACTACTCCAGATTTGCCTGCTATTTCAGTACTGCCAGTCAAAGGCGAATTATGTGTCAGAAAGAATGGTTCCGCACATGTAGGACATAGTGATTGTACTACTACTGTCAAGTATAGTGACAGTGGGAAATCTATTTTCAAAGCCTCACGTCATTCTTATTTTGTTTGTGGTCAGACCGCATATATTCGTCTGCCCCTCGATTGGGATGGAACATGTTACATTGCCTTCCTACTGCCACCAGTTTTTCTAGCCCCATCTGATTATCACAGAAACACACATCTAGTACACGTCAGACCTAGAAGGGAGATCGAGTCCCCAATTGTCGATCAAACTGAAACTACTCTAGAACAATATCAAGACTTCAATAAAGGTTTCTTCTTCTTTATAGGACCTGTCCAGAATAGTAAGTTAATACGTAGGTTAACCAGAACCCTTGAAGCAGTAGTGAATGAGACTACTTCTGCTCTAGGTAACTTAACTGAAGAGCAATCTGCTATGAGATTTGTCGTGCTCCAAAATCGTCTCGTTCTTGACGTCATACTGGCCGATAGAGGAGGAGCATGTAGAGTCATCGGATCTAGTTGCTGCATTTTCATTCCTAATAACGCGCCGTCTGTTTATTCAGCTATAACCAGACTTCATAAAATTGCCCATCAGTTACACCAGAATCCAGGCACCTGGACATGGTCCGGTTGGCTCTGGAGTATTATATCTGCCTGGGGATGGAAAGTATTGTCATTCCTAGGTATTGCAGTAATGATCATATTCAGTTGCTGCCTCTGTATACAATGTGGCCCTGCGATTTGCGGCATTTGTGCTACCTCTTGTATTCCTAGTCCTAAATCCCGTTCCAAGACAATTCGAGACGAGCAAATGATGCTATATGAAATGATAGATGGTATCATGAATATAGATGTTTCCTGATGGAAACGTAGGGCACAAGGAGGGAATGTGGAAAAGTAAATTTTGCCATGTCATATGTGCCTACGTGTTCCCCATCTTATGTTATATGTGCATGATCGATATGCATGTATTCCCCTCTGATCGATTAAAGACGCAATTACAGTTGTGTCCATCTCTAGTATGCCAGTTTCCAGTTTTCGTGAATATAACGAATATCAGGCCTATGTAAAGCTACGTTGCCACGTTTTACAGTGTGCACGTTAATTCATTGAATTGTCCCCGTTTCTAGGCCTCAAAAGGGCCCGGACTCAGATTCAGCTCCTGTTTCCTGAACTCTCCGAGGAGCGATACAGCCCCCACCTGTATCCCTGACCCTTCACTTACTTTCATGCCTCGCAGTGCCCGGCTAGGCCTGGCTCTGCCTCCCAGTCTGCCAAGAGTATGTTATGTTTCTAGTTATCAGTCCAGCCCACCTTCTCTGCATTCCTGAGCTACTGAATCGCATCAATAGTTTCCGTCATAGTCTAGCCTTTATGTCTCCATGTAAGAGAAATACTGTATTAATATTCATAGAATATTCCTCGCACACGAACTACATGTAGAATAATGCATGCACCAGTCTTAATGTCTGTTAGCCTTTACCCTGATAACTTTTGGAATCTATCAACATGTTCTCTAAACATCAGATACTAGATATGCCTAGGTACATGTCGCTCTGACCCTCCAGACTTTCGTCTCCTCTTCTAGTGCAGAAGTCATAGCCCCCAGTTCTCCCTGGTAACACGTCATTGCCAGTTTACGCGCACCACTAGGTTAGAGGTCCCAGCTGCTCAGGTAGCCCCCTCCATGTTTCCGCCCCGTTTATGACATATTCTGTTACGTTTGCATCACATGTCTATGTATACGCCCTGTACACACCTCTTGCTACACCCACTTTATGCCTTATCTTTCGCGACTGCTACAAACTCCGCCTACTGCTACGCCTACTGTATTGAATGCAATGTAATTGTTTTTAGTATATATATTAATGCACTGTTATTAAAAGCCAGCCAATTCCCAGATCCTGCCCCCGGCAGCTGCCATCCTATTCCCATGCAGGCTGTCCTGTTCCTGTCCTTTTATGCCTGATTAAAGCCTGTATACTTCAGCTACCTCGAATCTTGACTCTTATTTATTGAGCTATCTGTTATTAGAGTATCCTGAAAAATAGAACCGGTAATTAATTATTTATTTACCACAACACGACACTTAGTTGTTGCTTTAGCTTTCAACCTAATAGTTCATCGTGATTTACATGAGAATAATATGTTATTGCTCTACTATCTGCTTTACTTCTTAAACTATATCTGTACAGCGAGTGCTGAAGTTTCAAGAACAACACGATACAGAATTGTTATGAGGTCTGATCTCCACGACTTCATACTCATAACATAAGTGCAGCTTCTCCCAATTCTGGGCATGAGGCGGGTTTTATATTGCTTTGCCGAACACACATACACAACACTTGATGCGGTTCACATGAAGAGAGAGCTGGTGTATGCTGATGTGATTCCTTCAAATCTAAGACACTAAAGTATCGGCACGCCCTAAACCAACACAAAGAGACCTTCTTAGCAAATAATATATTATGTGTATTAGGGAGGGTGAGATATAAGCAGCCGCGGGCCGTGGAGGGAGTTACGGTGGGGCAGGGAGGCGGGGAGGGGGAGGGGCAGGGTGGAGCCCTCTCCACCCTGCCCCTCCCCCTCCCCGCCTCCCTGCCCCACCGTAACTCCCTCCACGGCCCGCGGCTGCAAATAAGTGTTGCTAACTCTTATTCATTTACAGCATGTTAACATACTGTCACCATTCGCTTTTTATGTACTACTGACTATGCTGGTAATTTTGCTACTGATAATATGTGTACTTGTATAATCTAAGATACTATGCCTGAGAAGACGGCATTAGTAAATAAACATTTCAAATACACATGTGTTCTTCTTAACTCCATGTTCTGGTTTCTAAGAAATATATAACGACCGACTGTTCATGAGTTCCACGTATCCTGAGGTACTATAAGTTCATATTCTGGATTGTCTAAACATTGAGAGTTTGTTATATCCAATGTGACACTGTACCGAGCTTGCTAAGGGGTTTTGATTACTAAGGTGAGTTTTGGGACACCCTAATTCGCCGAGGTTCCAATCCTCTGTCCACAGTTCTGTGTGAGAACAGAAACCCTGCGACAGGGGCACCCCTCAGCCTTGCTGGAGCTTCATCACACTTGCGATACAACTCCAGCAATGCTCCAACTTTACGGCACAAATACGTCACGCATCTGTGCTGTTTTTGCCCCATGATGCGCCGCATTGTAAATGCAGCACACCATAGGTGACGGAACAGCGGCACAGAATGACTAACACATCCCTGGTGATGCGCCAGTCATCATAAATCTATCCCTATGCTTCTTATCTTGTTAGAGATGAACCGCCATATGTATCATCAAAGTTTTTTCCATTTCCTAAATAGCGAACTTTAAGGAATAAATAGCGATTCTTTACCATTCCTAGTTTGCGATGACCTATTTGCTAATTACAAATTACCCATTCATTTCCATGCAGCAGGAGGCCCATAGGAATGAAGGTGCAATTTGCGATTAGCAATTACCTCATCGCAAATTACGAATTTTTCAGACGGTGCAGGGGTGTCTCAAGAACACCCTGCTGCACCCCTGAAAAAGAAATTTGGGGTCATATGGCGCACATAAATTTTGAAAACATTCCTTTACCT
This sequence comes from Lissotriton helveticus, assembly GCF_964261635.1. Classification (NCBI taxonomy): domain Eukaryota; kingdom Metazoa; phylum Chordata; class Amphibia; order Caudata; family Salamandridae; genus Lissotriton; species Lissotriton helveticus. The sequence goes on along the minus strand of NC_136063.1, from coordinate 756,324,287 downwards.
CAAAAACGATTTTCAACTCATAATTTGAAAACACTGCACATGGGGAAATGACTTAAAATGTCCTTAAGACACATAAAAGCATTTTTTGATTGCCTTTGCAGCATGTTTCAGTCACCTTTAACATGCCTATGTAACGGAAACATTCAAAATCTAAATTTGCCATGCACAGGTGGGAGCATATTTACAAGCAATTTGCTCCACAGACAAACTTCTTACATTGAAATGGGAAAAATAACATCAGAGACTCTCAATTACCTTATAAAGAAGCAGACACCATCATGTCCTTCTCATCAATATTAAAACCATTGCTTTTTCTCAAAAACGATTTACAAGTCATAATTTGAAAACACTCCACAGCTCCTATGCACATAAAAGCCCTGTCAGTACTAATACTTCACATTTTCTCCAATTACAATTTCTCAAAGAAACAAAATCTATTTGTGAAACACTTGAGACAAAGCAACATTTGAAAAACACAACTTTCTTCATAATTTTCTCCTTAAAGCACACTATTTTCTATCTAAATTAAAGAAATCTTTTCTCACCTTAGCAAATACTTTGAGTTTCAAAACAGTCTCAGAAACACACCAATTTGTCTTCAGCAGAGCAAAAGGTATGCACTCCAGAGTCTGCAGCTATCAAAAGCACAGAAATGCTGTAATTCCTCACACATATCTCTCATGTCATCCAATCAAAACTCTTCCCTCACTTTTTTTCAAAGCAAAACCCTTCCCCCATCTGCCCCCTCTCTGCTTTTTCTGCATAGCAACCACCTCTTGCAAGACCTCTCACACAACAATGTTGCAATTGAACTCTGAACTCTCAGTGCACCTGCATATCCAGAGCATTCTTTCATTTAATGATTTTTTCTTCGCCACTCAAAATACATCTTTCAACGAACTCATCCATGCACACTAACTTTCTGTTTTCAGCAATCAAAATCCACCAATCACTCTTACTGCTTCATTAACACAGAAACTCCTCAGTTTTTTTCATTTTACACTCTCATTTTTTCAACTGCCATTTCATTGCCACACTTCATCTGACTGCAGCAGAACCTTCTCTCACCATGTTTTCTGTCTGGATTGTTGGACATAGTTACATCTATTGGGCTCAAAGGTACGCTGAAAACAGGAATTTACCTAACCTCAATTTACAAGATGTGGAAATTAAGTGGTTTGGCCACAGAGGATTAAAATGTCACCAATTGATACCATTGGTGAAAACCTTTATGCATTTGCCAAAACCTGACCTGTTAATTGTGCACTGTGGAGGTAATGATTTGGGCACTTTGACTGGGGTAGGTCTGGAAATGCTTTTAAAGGACACCTTTGAGCAATTGATGGCACTTTTTCCTCAGACTGCCTTGGTATATTCAAATATATGCCAAAGACAGAAATGGAGGTGGTCGAACCAATTTTGTCCACAAATTGAGAAATCGAGGAAGCATGTAAACAAATCTGTTTCAGCTTACATGAGAGACCATGGAATGGGCTCCCTGTACAACAATAACTTGCGTTACTACATGCAAGATATCTACAGAGGAGATGGAGTTCACTTCTCAGATGAGGGCAACGGAGTTTTCACTCTGAATTTAAGACTGTGCATTGGTACCTACTTATAAGTACCTAAATGTACCATAAACCCAAAAGCTCTTCTCAGAGCTACCCTACATCTGATCACTCACAATTATTATTTTACTCTAACTTTTTTCACTAATTTTCAAGAAAGTACGCTCCCCAGAACGCTTCCCGGTTCGCGAACCGGGCGCACTCCATGCAAAAAAACTAAAAAAACGGTATTTTTTTTTTTTGCCCTGCGAGACCCTTTCAAAGCCTCCACATCAAACCTAGGGGGTCAGGGACGATCTACTATGCCCCCTTATGGTCATTTGCCCCTTCGCTTTGGCCTCCTCTTGTCTCTCGATCCTACCGAGAGACAAGATGGCGGCCGCTACGGACTGTTTGGAATGTTTACAGACGCCGAAAAACCAATCAGCTTCGCAAACCTCCGTAACGCGAAAAGTACGCGAAGCGCAGCGCTGTTACAGATATATATCTTTTTCTGAACGTTAATTTCTCAAAATCCACTGGAGCACATATATTGAGACCTAGCAAAGGCACATCGGGCTACCAGTCCCTACAATTTTGCCAAGTTTCGTGCAAATCCATTCAGCCGTTCGATTATTATTATTTTTTTTTTTTTTGCCCCGCGGGGCCCTTTTAAAACCTCCACATCAAACCTAGGGGGTCAGCGACAATCTACTATGCCCCCTTATGGTCATTTGCCCCTTCGCTTTGGCCTCCTCTTGTCTCTCGATCCTACCGAGAGACAAGATGGCGGCCGCTACGGACTGTTTGGAATGTTGACAGACGCCGGAGAACCAATCAGCTTCGCTTCACAAAGCTCCGTTGCGCGAAAAGTACGCGTCCTGGAGCGCTGCCCGGTCCGCTGTTACAGATATATATCTTTTTTTAAACGTTAATTTCTCAAAATCCACTGGAGCGCATATATTGAGACCTACAAAAGGCACATCGGGCTACCAGTCCCTACAATTTTGCCAAGTTTCGTGCAAATCCATTCAGCCGTTCGGGCTAAAAGTGAGGCCAACCGCCCTATGGAAATTAACATGGGAAATACGCGTTTTGGGACCCCCCTTTTTTCTCGGCCCCCCCTTGACGAACCCCCCCAAAATTTTCAGGGGCTGCTCAGAAACAAAATGTGCCATTTTCCTGAAAATTTCAGCCAATTCCGTCCACAAACGCCAAAGTTATTAGACATAGAATTTTCAAAAATCCCATAGAGAAAAAATCCTAACTATATATACCTACTGGCGACCGCCAGTAGGTAATATATATATATATATATAAAAAAATTGTATATTTGTTGATATTTTATATTTTATAAATATACATTTTAATTAAAAGAAATTCTAAATATGTTTTATTTTGTTTAGTTGATATCATGTAATATGTGGTATGATTTTGTAGGTTTCCATATATATTTTAATGTATGTATTTTGTGTATAGATATCTATGTACATTTTTTTAAACAACATTTATGTTGTCAATATTATGAGTTTCGATATTTTTGTTAAATTCTGTTTATTTAATTTTTGCGATATTTTTGTTTACAATATGTTTGTATTCGATATAAGTTAAATCATTTTTTTTTTGCAATTATATATTTTCATCATTATTTTGTACTGTTAATGGTAAGTACATGTAGTCGATATTTTTGCTTGTCAATATTATAGGTGGCGATATTGTGTCAGTGAACCACAGGTGTGGTTAGGGCCAAAACAAAACCTGCTTGGCTGTGTTCTGGGCCACTGACAAAACTGCAACAACCCGATAAAGAAAATTACAAAATTAACAAAAAAAGCAATACAATACAATAAGGGACTGAAGAGAAAATAAAATAAAAGGCCCACAACAATAACACAATCAGCAGTGGTGGGGACTGAACGAAGGAGGGCCTCGAGGGCTGGGGCCGACGAGTCGCCCTCAGTTCACGACGCTATTCCAGCTGCCATGGTGGAACAGCCAACTGGACCAAGGTTTAAGAGCTACTCGGCCTCCATAAATTGTCCAGGGTGGGGCGTGGTCAAGATGGCGGCGGAGTAACTGCATTTCTCCGGTGCTCCGCTCGCCAAGGCCGCATTTAAGCTTCTACACGGCATCCCGGGACCAAAAAATCAGTCCAAAACCTAGCGCAAGACATCAGTGCTGTGCTAGAGTGTCGGGGGGTAGCTTTGGTGCCCTGCGCTTCAAGGATTGCAGCGGAGCCCTGGAGGGCCGGCCTGGCCAGGGCATTTGAGCATGGTATTGTCGGTGGACCCTGCGGAACCACAAGACTTCTGCTAGTGGCCGCCGGGGGTCCCTGTCATCGAAGGAGAGCTGTTGTAGCCCCAGGAGGGAGACACTGTTGGCCGCTGGTGGCCCCTGTGCTGCGGTCCACTTGTAGGAGCTGAGTGGAGGGGGTCCTGCCAAGGAGGCCTTATGTGACAGGTCTCCGCAATACCACCCCCCTAGCCGAAGAGACACCAGTGTAGTGAGCGGCGCCTGGTGGTTACCCAGGCCTCGAAGAGAACACCAGGAGTGGGCTGCTGGGCCCCCTGATCTGCTTGGCAAGTAGGTAGGCCACGTTCCCGCGATTGCATTTGTCAAGCAGTCACCAAGGATTGCCGAGTGGGAGTAGGCTTGTCCCTGGGGGTGACGCCACACAGGATTCCAGCAGGGGACTCACGCCTACACCATAGTGGGTTGTGGAAGTGGGAGCACGCAGTAGCCGGGGAGCCCCTTTGACCGAGGCCTGGGGGACATAGAGGCGAGAAGGAGAGTCTGAGGCTCGGTTGGAGCGGGTGGAGAAGGTGGGACACTGGAATAGCAGCCTCAATGCGCTGCACTGGCACAAAGACCAACAGGGCCATGGCCACGCCTGATCTGCAAGAGATCTAGGGGACACCTGCGTGCCGAGCGACTCTGAGGGTGGGGCCCTCCCGTGGGGCCCTCCCAACTCTCCTCTGACTGGACCCTAAGGTGTATATCTCTAAGTGGGAGCCTGCAGCAGACCTGAGACCCACATCCCGGGGCTGAGGGGACACCACTGCTGGTGAGATGTCCTCCCATGATAGCTGAGCAGCGTCCTTAGAGGCCTAGCTACAAACTCCACAGCATGCACGTCCCAACTACTCTCCTGCTGAGCAGGACCTGCACCGAGACTGCGTCCTGTGCCCCCCAGGCAAGCGTGCATACGATGCGCCTCAAAGGTGTCCCTTTACAGGCAGACTCGGTAAACTGGAAATATGGGTGGTCCGATTCTTTTGCCAAGCAGCACCCGCACTTGGCGACAAGGAAATAATCCTGGACCATACACATCATGCAGGGAGACCAGCCACTGACCCTGGTCAGCCTCCGGACATCCTCACCTGCCTCCACTCCTACTAGAAGGAGACTATCATGAATGCGACTCGAGACAAGACAACCATTGCTTTTGAGGGCCTGCATGTGGGTGTCTATCAGGATCTATCTCTGCTTACCTTACAACAATGGGAAACCCTGAAGCCGTTGACATTTCTTGGCCCGACAACAGAATCCGCTACCGCTGGGGTCACCCATTCAAGCTCGACTTTGTATGGAATAAGGAGATGCACTCGATTTGATCCCTCAAGGAAGCACAAGAGGTCTTGGGTCTAGTATTCAAGGGGGAGAATGACCCTGGATCACAGAAAGAGGATGCAATATCACGGACATCAAAGAAACCACATTGGAGGTGCAGCGGCAAAAGACTGAAACCTACCAAGCACACATAACTAGAAAGTCAACAAGAAAGAGAAGCCCTCTTACGTCAATTACAAAGTCAAGAGGAACTTGAAAACCTCTTGAAAGGCTGATCCTGCGGCATCAGTATATGTCGGCTTAAGGAGGGGAGGAAGAATAGCTGCATCCCGGGATGGATAGTACCAGCCTTGGTGGGCGGGCCCGACTCTCCTGAAGTAATGTCCGAAGATCAACCACAGTGTGAATTTTACCATGTTACAGGTGAACTCTAGTTTTCTTTTCTTCCTCTACTTGTTTCTTTCCCTACTCTGCCTTCCCTCTTACCTTTACTTATGGATGTCTTGGACTTTTCCTTATGATGGTGAGGGTGGGGGGACCCCGAAGGGAGACCCCAGGGCACTATGGAGAGCTGGATGGATGGATATACACACAAGAGCAGATAGGCGGTGCCATCTTGCACAACATATCGGTTCCCAGCACCATGCACAACATTCTGGTATATGGCTCCGCTTACCGTCTAGCATAGCTTCAGAGCTTGGGCAGGACATTGACCTCTGGGACCCCACAGCTCACTCACAAGAGGGGAGGAGGGTGGAGGGGTCTGGGACCGGTGCAGACTGTACAGCATGGGCTAGGAGAACTATGCTGTGGGGATACCCACACACTCTTAAGGGAACCCCATGTTCATTACCTCATAGTTTCTCATCACCCACCTTACACCACTTAAAGTCCCACTTTTAAGCCTTAATATACGTGGCTTAAACTCACCAGTCAAACAATGCGCATTCCTCACGATGCTCACGGACACTAACTGCGACATCTGCTTACTGCAGGAAACGCACCTGTTGCTCTCCGATTGGAAGTGTCTCCACTCTAAATGGTTCAATAGACGGTGCTTCTCCTTGACAACAAAGAAAACAGAAGGGGTGGCCATCCTACTTGCCACTCACTTCCCCGGGATGGTACAGGTGGTTCACATGGAAATACCAAGGAGACTGCTGGCATTACGAATATCGATAGCTGCCTACACATACACAGTTGCAGCCATATACAGCCTGAATGAACAGCGGGAGCGTTTTCTGAGTGACGCTCTGAGTAACATCCTGGAGTCCCCGATGAGGACCTGATTCCAGGGGGGTGACTTCAACATTTTCCCAGATACCCAACTCGATAGATCGGGAGCAAGAATTAGACACTCAGGTTTCCTCTCTGGCCCAATGCTTCAGAAACTGGCGGAGGTGGGTCTGACAGCTGCCTGGCGACATCGCTCTCTGACAACACATGACTACACATTTCGCTTTGCGGAACACCACACCGATGCAAGAATAGATCTCTTCTGGTAATCCCCACAGGGCACTACCTTCACACAAGATGTCAGCATAGGCACAGCTGCTCTCTCAGATCCTTCGCCAATCTCTCTGAAGTTATCCCTGACTGCAGGGACCCGAGGTCGGAAGACCTGGTGTTTAAATCATAACCTACTCACATACAAACCCACGGTGGCAAAGATACGGGCAGCTATAACAATCTACCTAGAGATTAACGATGACGGGATGGCCCAGGCCCCTATGGTCTGGGATGCCCTAAAGGCAGTTATTAGCGGTCAATTCATAGCCATAGCATCAGGCTGAACAAGGATAGGAGAGACAAAGTAATAAAACTAGAGGCAAGTGTCAGGTAATTGGAGGGTGTCCGCCGCCGCACAGGGGCCTCCCAGGCCCGCTGACAGCTCTATGCTACCCGCAAACAATTGAAAGCCTTAGACTATGGCAGGGTGAAGTATACCCTCTTACGTACTAAACAGCGATACTTTGAGGGGGAAAAAATGCAGGTAGACTTTTGGCGCACCTCTTGAGATCCCAGTCAGACTCCAGTCATATTGTCGGGATACGGAATTCCAAAGGAGAGATCCTATCAATGGATACTGATATTGCAGTGGAATTTGAAGCCTTTTATCAGGAACTTTACTCAGCCGAGTGCTAAGACTATGCCACCGCTGAGGCTTATGCTAGGTCACTGCGCTTGATGCCTCTCTTGCTTTAGATGCTGAGGCTCTGGAGGCGGACATTCGCCTGGAGGAGGTTCTGCGAGACATCCAGGTCTTGCCTCAGGGAAAGCCCCAGGCGAAGATGGCTTCTCAACAGATTTTAACAAGGTTTTTGCCTCGGAACTTGCCCACTACTTGTGCATCTTTTTAATTCTTGCAGCGAAACAGGTGCCCTAGCCCCCACATTGACTATGGCGGAAGTGGTAGTACTGCTGAAGCCCGGTAAAGATCCTCAGGAATGTGGGTCCTACCGACTCATCTCCTTATTGAAAGTGGACCTGAAGTTCTTTACCTGCGTACTGGCTAGCCACCTTGCCCCTCATATGAAATGTCTGGTAGACCCAGACCAGTCCAGTTTTATCCTGGAACGCAACTGTAGTGATGGTTTTAGACGACAGTGCCACCTACTGAATAAAACCCAACGCCTTCATCTTCGGACAGTATTTTTGTCCGTCGATACCGAGAAGGCTTTCAACAGCGTGCATCTAGGACAGGTCCTATGGGGATTTGAGTTTGGCGAGCGCTTCTGTCGATGGGTAAACTGCATGTATAATGGCCTGAAAGCCCGCATTAGTGTGAATGGGATAGCGTCCCGTCCAGTAGAAAATGTAGAAATATTTGTCTCTCCTTAGAAGAGAAATGTTGGGAGCTCCTTAACTGGAGGAAGCATAGAATGTCTTGGCTGGGTAGATTTGCCGCCATCAAAATGACTTTATTGCCTCGCATCTTATATGTGCTGCAAACATTACTGCTGACCCCTGCCCGATTATTGGCTCAGATGCAACAGCTAATTGATTGTTTCATCTGGGAAGGGAAGAAGGCTTGTATGGCAAAACGCCTGGCATATGTAAGTCAAGCAGATGGTGGCCTCGGAGTACCAAACTTCGAGAAATATTTCCAGGCAGCGCAACTGCAATACATGACAGAATGGTACAAACTAGAATCTTAGAAACACAAGTGCTTTATCAATCCAAGGATTGCAGGCATGCATATATGGAAGGTGCCCTGGCTCCCAAAGAAAAGCCGCCCGGTTGGAGTGTGCTTCTCCCCAGTTCTGTGAGCCACCATGGGTACTTGGGATAATGTACAAGTGGCATGTGGCCTCTCTACCCCGGTGTCACCCTTGACGCCCTATATAAATAACCCAGATTTCCCCCCAGCCCTAGAGGACAATAGCCACCTCAGATGGCAAGAAGCCAACTGCAAACAAATAGGGGACCTTTTTGATGAGAAAGGGATTATGGACTTCCCCCAACTTGGCCTAGGATTTGGAATCCCTAAAGAGGCATACTGGAAATACTTAACACTATGGCACTGGGTTACCCAACCACACATGTGGCCCCCTCACTAAATATGAATAATGGTTCATAACTCGTACTTCTGACAAACATTTGCTCTCAGACATATATGCCTTTCTGAATACACCCAAAGGGAGCGACAAAACCCCAGTGCAGTGCAGATGGGAACCAGAAATTGAATATGAGTTCTTCCCCAAAAGAATGGCAGGACCTCTTCCACAGGGCATGTGCCTCCTCCAGTAGCACAGAGGGATAGGAGATGATTTTAAAAATTGCACACTACTGGTACTGCACCCCAGCTAGAATCACTCGCTGGAAGCCCGGGGGCACCGATCTTTGCTGGTGCAATTGCAGGAAACGGGGCAAACTCACAGACATCCTTTGGCAGTGTCCAAAAATACAGGCATACTGGGATACTATCCAAAATTATATTGACACCAGACATCAAACTGAAATTCCACGACCCCCTAGTTTCACTCTATTAGGCCTCCCTAACCCCCTCACTTACCCCTTTAAATTCGACCGTGGGAAAGCAATCAGCCTAGACTTGGGTGTAGCCAAGCAAACACTGTTAGCACGCTGGGGTACAGCAGACATCCCAACTAAGAACGACTGTTTACACAAGATATGGGACCTGGTAGGCATGGAGAAGATTACTACAAAATTTTACGCACAATGTATCCTAAAAGAGTCACCTATGACAACCTCAAACTATGTGTATCTGACAAGGGTCATCCCCACAGTGGTCGGAGAAGGATGCCCATCAGTCACCAGACGGAACCGCCCTTCATCATTTATTATTCCGTCAAGACCACCTCTGGGATAGCCAGTCAACTATCAATGTCGGGGGTCCAGATGTTAGAAAGGAACTCCACCGCCGGTCAGTAAGGTCTAACTGTGGTCTTGCTACTCATGTTCTGAGGATTTTAGTATCAAAACGGAGGGACTGATGCTGCAGTGCTCAAAAAAGTGTAGGAAATTAGAAAAATAAGTGATAATAAAATAGGATGGGGGGTTACTCATAACTTTATTCTGGTGTTACCCAACCTCCTGATGTTAAAAAGTAGTCAGTGACAGTCACAAATTTATAGACTGTCTGAATGTTCTATGTGGTCGACATGTTTCAGCAATTTAATGACAGGTTCGTCATTGCTTTCTTCAGGACCGTTTAACTGATAGCTACTGCAAATAGTGATAGTGAAAAAAAATATGTGCTCAAATCAAAAGTAGATATAGAGATCTCCTGATATCACTAGGTGTTCAACTCCCTCTTTTCAAGTTCTGCTGAAAAAGAGGAAAGAGAAAGATATGAAGATCGAACCCAGGGTATCTCCTAAGATAAACCGGCGTATAACATTATAGCCATAATTATGATTAATAATCAGTATCCCCAATGTATACGAATGCCACTATACATTGAGTGCACATGAGTTATCATTGGGCCTGTACTAATAAATACCAATGAAAAAAGGGTGTAACCCATCTTACCATACTTGTAAGAGGTATGGACCTCACCCCACCTGGCCACGGCTCAGGGAAAGGGGAAGCACCGCTCTATGATAGAAAGAGATAAACATATACCACTCTGTTACTTATACTCAAACTACCAATTACTTGAAAAAATCGGAGTAGCACACGAAAACCGAGGTATCACTCATTCTCAACTCGTATGCAAAAGTCAACACTAAATCTTGGTCTTGGAAGTCGTAAGTTTTTTAGTATGGTAAATCACAAGGCGGCTTCATAATGTGACAGCTGCTCGTACCGCATTTGTTTAAAAGAAGCCAGACCACCGTTCTTACAAAAACTAATATATTTACAAACACGCTACACGTTTTTGTGTGGCCAAGCGAAATACAAAAGCAGCAGTTTAGGTGGAAACACAACTGATCATACCGCGTGTGCTTTCCACGGCCAGTACGTCGTCAGAGCTTCCTACATAGACCATAATCACACAACCGATGCAAACATGCTAAGCCGGTAGAAACACGGAAAGCCGTTCCCTACCTATCGGTCGGTACTTCAAAATCGGCGACCAAACCGATCGGGGAGGTACTGAGGGATGGAAAAACTGCATGTTATATCGTATCGCGTGAGTGGTTAGGAAATGCTCACGTGGTATCCTCCCATCATTAAGATGTCATATGGCTTCTGATAGGTTCAAGAGAGCAAATTACTAGCCAATCTGAACGCCATGTTCGTACGATAACATTACGTCCTCTCTGTTGTTTTTCGTGAAGCTCAATCTCTTGTCAACATCGCTGCACAAAGAAAGACGTGTCAATAACTTTCTTGAAAAAATGTCCGGATTCAAAGATATGGACATATCGTTCAATAATAGGTAAAAATGGGCAGGGTATGGCCTATAAACATACCGTAAGGCAGAAATGTTGTTCTAACATTCGTGTGCCAGATACAGTACAGTAGGTCTGTTATTCGGTTGCAAAAATCGCCCACCAATTGTCACGCCCATTGCCAATCAAGCTACAAAGCTGTGGTATACAGAGATTATTAGTCAACATTTATGTGATACTGCTGTCTGTAAAGTGTGTGATGACTAGTCTATACATAAGGGCTAATTCGTGATTAACCATAATTTTCATAATGATTAAAAAAGCCCACGAAGACATTCCACAGTAATATAATAATATTTCTGGAAAAGATTAACCCGTCACTCAACAGAGGGAGAATGAGTGATATTAAATGCTGTCATCCTGACCTTAGCTTTTAACAACAATTAAATATCCATTGTGTGTAATCAGAGGGTCGGCCAGGGTATGTCGTCATTCAGACCCACTCGATTAGTGCCCATCTTGAACACCCCTTTTTGTTCTTTTAGCAAAAGGTATTTAGACACATCAGTAAAGTGCGCCGGGATGTGAGGCTGTTCAATCACAGTCCACTGAAACGCAGTCGAAGGTTGGCGTGCTTCCAGAAAGTGATTAGTGAGTTTTGCCGCTTGCCTCTTACACCTAATGGTGCTCTTATGTTCAGAGATTCTGACTCTGATTTTCCGGGTTGTCATCCCTATGTATTTCAACCCACAGGGACAGGTGATGAGATAAACAAGATTCTCACTGTTACAGTTCGTGAATTTGGACTGAATCCAAGGTCTAGAAGTGCCGATGTCAATTTCAGTTGACTTTCTCGTTTGTGGGCAGGATTGGCACATCCCACAGGGATGATGACATGTGAGGGGAGGAAGATCCCACAACGAACCTTGAGCCATAGGTCTGTTTTCTCGTGGTCGTGTATGGACCAAACGGTCCCTAAGGTTGGGTCCTCTCTTGAACGAGAACAAGGGCCTCTGGATCGAGACATTGTCCGAGTTGTGAATAGACCAATGTCTCTTCACCACTTTCTGTATATTATTAGACAGAGTCGCAAAAGTGGTCACAAAGGTGATCCTTTCCAGTGGAGGTTTCTGCACAGCAGGTTCCAGAAGAGCTAACCGGTTGTTGTTCCGGGCACGTTTAAGAGAGCGTTGTACTAATCTAGGAGGATACTTTCTTAAGACTAGTTGCTCCTTAAGAGCCAAAGAATGTGTTTTGAAAGCCTCTGCATTAGAACAATTCCTCTTAACCCCTAAAAAACTGCCCGTACGGCAGGTTATCCCGTAGGGATTTAGTGTGATGACTGTCGAAGCAAAGCAGGGAATTTTTCGCCAAAGGTTTCCTGTACAATTCGGACTGCAAACCCTCTGGAGTGGCAGTAATTAGTAAGACTAGGAATGCTAATCGGTCCCTTCCGACTTCAATTTTAAAGCGGAGGAAGTCATTCCGGGTGTTTAACCAGGATAAAAATGTGTTGCATCTTTCCTCGGTACCCCGCCATACCACTAGGACATCATCGATGTGCCTTCTCCTAGTTCTAATACACTCAATGAAGGGGTTCATGGTTACCAGTACGTGCTCCTATTCAAAAGAATGAACATATAGATTTGCCAAGCTGGGAGCGTAAACGCTCTCCATACTGGTACCTGATACCTAAGGTACATCGAATCCTAAAATTGAAAAAAAATCTTTTTCATAGCCAAGGTGGCACAGGCCATGATAAAGCTAACAGGAGTGATACTATCTAGATCTCTTGACTGAAGTAGAAGCTGAATCACTTCAAGTGTTTCATCCTGAGGTATTGATGTATATAATGCCTCTACATCAAAAGATACCAGAAGATCAGAACTCATATCGAATTCAATCTCGGGCAACAGACATAATACGTCAGTGGTATCTTTTAAATAGGTCGGCATTTCTCGGACCATAGGACGCAAAAAGTGGTCAACGAATGTTGACGAAGGTTCGAGAAAAGAACCACTGCCCGAGATATTGGGACGACCGGAGGTGGTCTCTGCTTTTTATGCACCTTGGGGAGGGCATAAAATAAGGGGTAACTGGATGAGTGGTGCATAGAAAACTTGCTTCTTGTGACGTTATCCAACCCTCGGACAATGCTTCTTCGGTCATAGTCTGAATTGTAGCTTTCAATTCTGGCGTGGGGTCGATATCCAAAAGACGATAAGATCTTACATCGCCTAATTGGCGCAAACACTCAGCCCACTAAGTGCTAGTGTCCAAAAGGACAATAGCACCCCCTTTGTCTGCTAGCTTGATGGTCAGTTGGGCATTCATAGATAATGTCTTGAGAGCTAATTTCTCATCTTTCGGAAAGTTGTTGTAGTACTCCTTTTCTTGCTGTGTAAAGAGGTTCTCAATACTCTTCTCGATGGCGTGTTCAAAGGCCAAAACCTTGGGAGGCATCGAGTGAGATGGTGGATAGAAAGTGGATTTTTCTTCAACCCTGTATTTATATCTTGCACTACAGTCTCTTGTTTGTTTGCAAAAAAGAAATGTAGTCGGATTTTCCGTAGGAATCTAGACACCTCAAGTCGTGTCTCGAAGTGGTTATTCCTATAGGTGGATACAAAACCCAAAACCTCTATTGGGAGCCTTTTCTTCAACATGTGTTAGTACATGTTGACTTAAATTAATCACGAGCCCGGTTCCAGGCTGGTTGCCGCCTGCTCCTTGTTCTTCGTGGTGTTGCTCCTCAGACTCCTCGCTGATGTTGTTGGTGGACTGTAATGTACCTGTGGTTGTTGTTGTTGGCCTCTTCTCCTGCCACAAGACCGTCCTCGGCCTCCGCCTAAAAAAGGCTGACCTCCACAATTGGTGGGGTACTGAGGTGGAAAGGGTCCCATGTGCGGATGGAAAGGACCCATCTGTTGTGGTCCCATTTGAGGAGGAAAGGGCGGACCACCAAACTGCCACGAGTTGGGTTGCCACCACATGGGTGTTTGATACTGTTGATTTCCTCTCCAGTTGTTGCGGGAATTGCTTCTACCATGACCTCTACCCTGAGAGCCATGGTTAGTAGAGCCAGTATCACTTCCTGACGAATTATCATCAGAACTTGATGTACCGTAACTGGACCCTGTTTTACGACCTTTCGCAGAAAAATCTGGTGGAGTATAGGTGTCACTTGTATAGGGGTATACCATATCAAATTTAAACTTGTCAAGATCTTTTCTAAATTTTTCAATTTTGACTGACAAAGTAAATTCTCTAAACTCCCTATTGTTCTTATTTGTTTCATCCACATTTTTCTGGAAGGCTTTGCTGGAAAGAGTAGCCTTAATGTGGGACTCCAGGACCTGGATCTCAATAAGTATTGCATCTGCAATTCTCTTGGAGGTCTGTATAATCAAAATGAGCCAGTCCCTGGTACATCGCCATGCGATGAGTGACCAGCTCTTTAAGAATTCCTTATCCGTTAGGAAGAGTCTAGGGTTGTTTGTAACAATCAACCCAGTAGCTGCACAGTTGTTACGGAGGTATTGTGCCATCACAGTACCATGCAGGGTTGTCCGCGTGTGTGATTTCTTAAGGACTAATATTTTGCCCCACTCGTCCTCATTATGGGTAACAGGAGTGGGTATTGTATCTAAAAGATCGGGGTGGTCGGCAAGGACTAATTGTACATCATCCTCATCAAATGACAGACCTTGGTTCTCAGCCATGATGTCAACAAGTGAGTGTAAATGAAGCTGAGTGAAACTGCGCCACAACGAAAAAATAAAAGCAAAAAGTAAGAGCAAGAAGACGCTGAACACCGTAAATAATGGTGGCGTCAAACAACCGTCATAAGTACTGTTGTGAAAAAGAGGTCCGCAGTCACAGCGACTGCTCAAAGACAAGAAATAAACAAGTAATAAGGACCAAGTGGAATTTTAAAGACCAAGCTCCAATATGTTCCCTATAGACTTATACCAACATGTCTATCGGAGGGTCTAACACAAAATTTGACGGACAATGTATCCTAAAAGAGTCCCCTATGACAACCTCAAACTATGTGTATCTGACAAGGGTCATCCCCACAGTGGTCAGAGAAGGATGCCCATCAGTCACCACACGGAACCGCCCTGCATCATTTGGGATTCCGTCAAGACCACCTCTGGGATAGCCAGTCAACTATCAAGGTCGGGGGTCCAGATGTTAGAAAGGAACACCACCGCCGGTCAGTAAGGTCTAACTGTGGTCTTGCTACTCATGTTCTGAGGATTTTAGTATCAAAACGGAGGGACTGATGCTGCAGTGCTCAAAAAAGTGTAGGAAAATTAGAAAAATAAGTGATAATAAAATAGGATGGGGGGGTTTCTCATAACTTTATTCTGGTGTTACCCAACCTCCTGATGTTAAAAAGTAGTCAGTTACAGTCACAAATTTATAGACTGTCTGAATGTTCTATGTGGTCGATATGTTTCAGTAATTTAATGTCAGGTTCGTCATTGCTTGTTTCAGGACCGTTTAACTGATAGCTACAGCAAATAGTGATAGTGAAAACAAATATGTGCTCAAATCAAAAGTAGATACAGAGATCACCTGATATCACTAGGTGTTTAACTCCCTCTTTTCAAGTTCTGCTGAAAAAGAGGAAAGAGAAAGATATGAAGATCGAACCCAGGGTATCTCCTAAGATAAACCGGAGTATAATATTATAACCATAATTATGATTAATAATCAGTATCCCCAATGTATACGAATGCCATTATACATTGAGTGCACATGAGTTATCATTGGGCCTGTACTAATAAATACCAATGAAAAGAAGGGTGTAACCCATCTTACCATACTTGTAAGAGGTATGGACCTCACCCCACCTGGCCACGGCTCAGGGAAATGGGAAGCACCGCTCTATGATAGAAAGAGATAAACATATACCACTCTGTTACTTATACTCAAACTACCAATTACTTGAAAAAATCGGAGTTGCACACGAAAACCGAGGTATCACTCATTCTCAACTCGTATGCAAAAGTCAACACCAAATCTTGGTCTTGGAAGTCGTAAGTTTTTTAGTATGGTAAATCACAAGGCGGCTTCATAATGTGACAGCTGCTCGTACCGCATTTGTTTAAAAGAAGCCAGACCACCGTTCTTACAAAAACTAATATATTTACAAACATGCTACACGTTTTTGTATGGCCAAGCGAAATACAAAAGCAGCAGTTTAGGTGGAAACACAACTGATCATACCGCGTGTGCTTTCCACGGCCAGTACGTCGTCAGAGCTACCTACATAGACCATATTCACACAACCGATGCAAACATGCTAAGCCGGTAGAAACACGGAAAGCCGTTCCCTACCTATCCGTCGGTACTTCAAAATCTGCATCCAATCCGATCGGGGAGGTACTGAGGGATGGAAAACTGCAGGTTATATCGTATCGCGGGAGTGGTTAGGAAATGCTCACGTGGTATCCTCCCGTCATTAAGATGTCATATGGCTTCTGATAGGTTCAAGAGAGCAAATTAATATCCAATCAGAACGCCACATTCGTACGATAACATTACGTCCTCTCTGTTGTTTTTCGTGAAGCTCAATCTCTTGTCAACATCGCTGCACAAAGAAAGACGTGTCAATAACTTTATTGAAAAAATGTCTGGATTCAAAGATATGGACATATCGTTCAATAAAAGGTAAAAATGGGCAGGGTATGTCCTATAAACATACCGTAAGACAGAAATGTTGTTCTAACATTCGTGTACCAGATATTAAAACTGTTGAGAAGGACAGTAGGTCTGTGATTCGGTTGCAAAAATCGCCCACCAATTGTCACGCCCATTGCCAATCAAGCTACAAAGCTGTGGTATACAGAGATTATTAGTCAACATTTATGTGATACTGTTGTCTGTAAAGTGTGTGATTATTAATCATAATTATGGTTGTAATGTTATACGCCGGTTTATCTTACGAGATACCCTGGGTTCGATCTTCATATCTTTCTCTTTCCTCTTTTTCAGCAGAACTTGAAAAGAGGGAGTTGAACACCTAGTGATATCAGGTGATCTCTGTATCTACTTTTGATTTGAGCACATATTTGTTTTCACTATCACTATTTGCAGTAGCTATCAGTTAAACGGTCCTGAAGAAAGCAATGACGAACCTGTCATTTAATTGCTGAAACATGTCGACCACATAGAACATTCAGACAGTCTATAAATTTGTGACTGTCACTGACTACTTTTTAACATCAGGAGGTTGGGTAACACCAGAAAAAAGTTATGAGTAACCCCCCATCCTATTTTATTATCACTTATTTTTCTAATTTTCCTACACTTTTTTGAGCACTGCAGCATCAGTCCCTCCGTTTTGATACTAAAATCCTCAGAACATGAGTAGTAAGACCACAGTTAGACCTTACTGACCGGCGGTGGAGTTCCTTTCTAACATCTGGACTCCCGACCTTGATAGTTGACTGGCTATCCCAGAGGTGGTCTTGACGGAAACCCAAATGATGAAGGGCGGTTCCGTGTGGTGACTGATGGGCATCCTTCTCTGACCACTGTGGGCATGACCCTTGTCAGATACACATAGTTTGAGGTTGTCCTAGGGGACTCTTTTAGGATACATTGTGCGTAAAATTTTGTGTTAGACCCTCCGATAGACATGTTGTTATAAGTCTATAGGGAACATATTGGAGCTTGGTCTTTAAAATTCCCCTTGGTCCTTATTACTTGTTTATTTCTTGTCTTTGAGCAGTCGCTGTGACTGCGGACCTCTTTTTCACAACAGTACTTATGACGGTTGTTGGACGCCACAGTTATTTACGGTGTTCAGCGTCTTCTTGCTCTTATTTTTGCTTGTAGTTTTTTCGTTGTGGCGCAGTTTCACTCAGCTTCACTTACACTCACTTGTTGACATCATGGCTGAGAACCAAGGTCTGTCATTTGATGAGGATGATGTACAATTAGTCCTTGCTGACCACCCTGATCTTTTAGATACGATACCCACTCCTGGTACCCATAATGAGGACGAGTGGGGCAAAATATTAGTCCTCAAGAAATCACACACGCGGACAACCCTGCATGGTACTGTGATTGCACAATACCTCTGTAACAACTGTGCACCTACTGGGTTGATTGTTACAAACAACCCTAGACTCTTCCTAACGGATAAGGAATTCTTAAAGAGCTGGTCACTCATCGCATGGCGATGTACCAGGGACTGGCTCATTTTGATTATACAGACCTCCAAGAGAATTGCAGATGCAATACTTATTGAGATCCAGGTCCTGGAGTCCCACATTAAGGCTAATCTTTCCAGCAAAGCCTTCCGGAAAAATGTGGATGAAACAAATAAGAACAATAGGGAGTTTAGAGAATTTACTTTGTCAGTCAAAATGGAAAAATTTAGAAAAGATCTTGGCAAGTTTAAATTCGATAAGGTATACCCCTATACAAGTGACACCTATACTCCACCAGATTTTTCTGCGAAAGGTCGTAAAACAGGGTCCAGTTACGGTACATCAAGTTCTGATGAGAATTCGTCAGGAAGTGACACTGGCTCTACTAACCAGGGCTCTCGGGGTGGAGGTCGTGGTAGAAGCAATTCCCGCAACAACTGGAGAGGAAATCAACAGTATCAAACACCCATGTGGTGGCAACCCAACTCGTGGCAGTTCGGTGGTCCGCCCTTTCCTCCTCAAATGGGACCACAACAGATGGGTCCTTTTTAACCGCACATGGGACCCTTTCCACCTCAGTACCCCACCAATTTTGGAGGTCAGCCTTTTTTAGGCAGAGGCCGAGGACGCTCTCGTGGCAGAAGAAGAGGCCAACAACAACAACAACAACCACAGGTACATTACAGTCCACCAACAACATCAGCGAGGAGTCTGAGGAGCAACACCACGAAGAACAAGGAGCAGGCGGCAACCAGCCTGGAACTGGGCTCATGATTAATTTTAGTAAACATGTACTAACACATGTTGAAGAAAAGGCTCTCAATAGAGGTTTCGGTTTTGTACCCACCTATAGGAATGACCACTTCGAGACACGACTTGAGGTGTCTAAATTCCTACGGAAAATCCGACTAAAAGAAACAAGAGACTGTAATGCAAGATATAAATACAGGGTTGAAGAAAAAATCCACTTTCTATCCACCATCTCACTCGATGCCTCCCAACATTTTGGCCTTTGAACACGCCATCGAGAAGAGTATTGAGAACCTCTTTACACAACAAGAAAAGGAGTATTACAACAACTTTCCGAAAGATGAGCAATTAGCTCTCAAGACATTATCTATGAATGCCCAACTGACCATCAAGCCAGCAGACAAAGGGGGTGCTATTGTCCTTTTGGACACACTAGCACTTACCGGGCTGAGTGTTTGCGCCAATTAGGCGATGTAAGATCTTATCGTCTTATGGATATCAACCCCACGCCAGAATTGAAAGCTACAATTCAGACTATGACCGAAGAAGCATTGTCCGAGGGCTGGATAACGTCACAAGAAGCAACTTTTCTATGCACCACTCATCCAGTTACCCCTTATTTTTATGCCCTCCCCAAGGTGCATAAAAAGCAGAGACCACCTCCGGATTGCCCCATTATCCTGGGCATTGGTTCTGTTCTCGAACCTTTGTCAACATTCGTTGACCACTTTTTGCGTCCTATGGTCCGAGAAATGCCGACCTATTTAAAAGATACCACTGACGTATTACGTCTGTTGCCCGAGATTGAATTTGATATGAGTACTGATCTTCTGGTATCTTTTGATGTAGAGGCATTATATACATCAATACCTCAGGATGAAACACTTGAAGTGATTCAGCTTCTACTTCAGTCAAGAGATCTAGATAGTATCACACCTATTAGCTTTATCATGGCCTGTGCCACCTTGGCTATGAAAAAGAATTTTTTTCAATTTGAAGATTCGATGTACCTTCAGGTATCAGGTACCAGTATGGGGAGCATTTACGCTGCCAGCTTGGCAAATCTATATGTTCATTCTTTTGAACAGGAGCACGTACTGATAACCATGAACCCCTTCATTGAGTGTATTAGAACTTGGAGAAGGTACATCGATGATGTCCTAGTAGTATGGCGGGGTACCGAGGAATGATGCAACACATTTTTATCCTGGTTAAACACCCGGAATGACTTCCTCCGCTTTACAATTGAAGTCGGAAGGGACCGATTAGCATTCCTAGACTTACTGATCACTGCCACTCCAGAGAGTTTGCAGTCCGAATTGTACAGGAAACCTTTGGCGAAAAATTCCCTGCTTTGCTTCGACAGCCATCACCTTAAATCCCTATGGGATAACCTGCCGTACGGGCAGTTTTTAAGGGTTCAGAGGAATTGTTCTAATGCAGAGGCTTTCAAAACACATTCTCTGGCTCTTAAGGAGCAACTAGTCTTAAGAAAGTATCCTCCTAGATTAGTACAACGCTCTCTTAAACGTGCCCGGAACAGCAACCGGTTAGCTCTTCTGGAACCTGCTGTGCAGAAACCTCCACTGGAAAGGATCACCTTTGTGACCACTTTTGCGACTCTGTCTAATATTATACAGAAAGTGGTGAAGAGACATTGGTCTATTCACAACTCGGACAATGTCTCGATCCAGAGGCCCTTGTTCTCATTCAAGAGAGGACCCAACCTTAGGGACCGTTTGGTCCATACACGACCACGAGAAAACAGACCTAGGGCTCTAGGTTCGTTGTGGGATCTTCCTCCCCTCACAGGTCATCATCCCTGTGGGATGTGCCAATCCTGCCCACAAACGAGAAAGTCAACTGAAATTGACATCGGCACTTCTAGACCTTGGATTCAGTCCAAATTCACGAACTGTAACAGTGAGAATCTTGTTTATCTCATCACCTGTCCCTGTGGGTTGAAATACATAGGGATGACAACCCGGAAAATCAGAGTCAGAATCTCTGAACATAAGAGCACGATTAGGTGTAAGAGGCAAGCGGCAAAACTCACTAATCACTTTCTGGAAGCACGCCAACCTTCGACTGCGTTTCAGTGGACTGTGATTGAACAGCCTCACATCCCGGCGCACTTTACTGATGTGTCTAAATACCTTTTGCTAAAAGAACAAAAAGGGGTGTTCAAGATGGGCACTAATCGAGTGGGTCTGAATGACGACATACCCTGGTCGACCCTCTGATTATACACAATGGATATTTAATTGTTGTTAATAGCTAAGGTCAGGATAACAGCATTTAATATCACTCGTTCTCCCTCTGTTGAGTGACGGGTTAATCTTTTCCAGAAATATTATTATATTACTGTGGAATGTCTTCGTGGGCTTTTTTAATCATTATGAGAATTATGGTTAATCACGAATTAGCCCTTATGTATAGACTAGTCATCACAGACTTTACAGACAACAGTATCACATAAATGTTGACTAATAATCTCTGTATACCACAGCTTTGTAGCTTGATTGGCAATGGGCGTGACAATTGGTGGGCGATTTTTGCAACCGAATAACAGACCTCCTGTCCTTCTCAACAGTTTTAATATCTGGTACACGAATGTTAGAACAACATTTCTGTCTTACGGTATGTTTATAGGACATACCCTGCCCATTTTTACCTTTTATTGAACGATATGTCCATATCTTTGAATCCGGAAATGTTTTCAATAAAGTTATTGACACGTCTTTCTTTGTGCAGCGATGTTGACAAGAGATTGAGCTTCACGAAAAACAACAGAGAGGACGTAATTTTATCGTACGAATATGGCGTTCTGATTGGCTAGTAATTTGCTCTCTTGAACCTATCAGAAGCCATATGACATCTTAATGACGGGAGGATACCACGTGAGCATTTCCTTACCACTCATGCGATACGATATAACCTGCAGTTTTTCCATCCCTCAGTACCTCCCCGATCGGCTTGGACGCCGATTTTGAAGTACCGACGGATAGGTAGGGAACGGCTTTCCGTGTTTCTACCGGCTTAGCATGTTTGCATCGGTTGTGTGATTATGGTCTATGTAGGAAGCTCTGACGACGTACTGGCCGTGGAAAGCACACGCGGTATGATCAGTTGTGTTTCCACCAAAACTGCTGCTTTTGTATTTCGGTTGGGCACAAAAAAACGTGTAGCGTGTTTGTAAATATATTAGTTTTTGTAAGAACGGTGGTCTGGCTTCTTTTAAACAAATGCGGTACGAGCAGCTGTCACATTATGAAGCCGCCTTGTGATTTACCATACTAAAAAACTTACGACTTCCAAGACCAAGATTTGGTGTTGACTTTTGCATACGAGTTGAGAATGAGTGATACCTCGGTTTTCGTGTGCTACTCCAATTTTTTCAAGTAATTGGTAGTTTGAGTATAAGTAACAGAGTGGTATATGTTTATCTCTTTCTATCATAGAGCGGTGCTTCCCCTTTCCCTGAGCCGTGGCCAGGTGGGGTGAGGTCCATACCTCTTACAAGTATGGTAATATGGGTTACACCCTTTTTTTCATTGGTATTTATTAGTACAGGCCCAATCATAACTCATGTGCACTCAATGTATAGTGGCATTCGTATGCATTGGGGATACTGATTATTAATCATAGTTATGGTTATAATGTTATACGCCGGTTTATCTTAGGAGATACCCTGGGTTCGATCTTCATATCTTTCTCTTTCCTCTTTTTCAGCAGAACTTGAAAAGAGGGAGTTGAACACCTAGTGATATCAGGTGATCTCTGTATCTACTTTTGATTTGAGCACATATTTGTTTTCACTATCACTATTTGCAGTAGCTATCAGTTAAACGGTCCTGAAGAAAGCAATGACGAACCTGTCATTAAATTGCTGAAACATGTCGACCACATAGAACATTCAGACAGTCTATAAATTTGTGACTGTCACTGACTACTTTTTAACATCAGGAGATTGGGTAACACCAGAATAAAGTTATGAGTACCCCCATCCTATTTTATTATCACTTATTTTTATAATTTTCCTACACTTTTTTAGCACTGCAGCATCAGTCCCTCCGTTTTGATACTAAAATCCTCAGAACTTGAGTAGCAAGACCACAGTTAGACCTTACTGACCGGCGGTGGAGTTCCTTTCTAACATCTGGACCCCCGACCTTGATAGTTGACTGGCTATCCCACAGGTGGTCTTGACGGAATCCCAAATGATGAAGGGCGGTTCCGTGTGGTGACTAAGCATGGGCGTAAAATCCGTTCCGCTCGCGGATTTGGCGGATTTTCGGTAAATTCGCAATCCGCGAACTCTCGCGAACTTGCCGAAAATTCGTAAAATCCGTGCGAAGCGGATTTTTTGCTTGGTCGCACTTGCCAACTAGAATACTATACAATTTCGTGGGAGTAAATACTTGCGAACACGTAGATGCGGCGGGCAGCGACAATCTCGCAATTGCGAGATTGCAAAATTTGCAATTTCGCACAAGAAATCCACCAGCAGGCAGCATAAACCTTGAAAATTATGATTTTTATCAGAATAACTCCTCAGGTTGACATTTGCCTGCACTTTTTCTTTGCAAGGAGTCCATTTTGGGGGGTGGGGGTGGGAGGAAGGAAGTGCCCCACAGTCTCCAACTTCCTGTTCCTGTCCACCAGGCTCCTCCCAGTGCTTTCTTCATGTGCTGGTCACTTTGATTTGGATCTTGACCTGGAAGGATTACTTTTGTGGATGCTGCTGGATATTTAGATTTTTGCAAAACTGAAAGCACTCAGCAGGTGCAAAAGTTCAATCTTATCATTAGTAACCATTCCCTGTAGTGCTTCCTGAGGGGCCCCTCCAGAGTTCATTTGCCTACTTGCAACTATTCTATGACCCTGCTCTGACCCTCACAGCAGGCTCAGAGAATAGCTACAAGTATACAACAAAGGTCCTGTTAAAAAAATTACACTGCAACAGAAAGCAATTACAGACAAAACTGAAAGCACTCAGCAGGTGCAAAAGTTCAATCTTATCATTAGTAACCATTCCCTGTAGTGCTTCCTGAGGGGCCCCTTCAGAGTTCAGCAAATTACAGATAAGGAAGCAGGTGCCAGCCAGACTGGAAGTTTAAATTCAGTGACACATTAATCAACCCCAAATTAATTCATGTCAGTTGAAGCAGGGCAGGTGTGCTTGCTTTTTTTCACCCCCATAATCTACAGTGATAAACCAACCAGAGGGTGGCAGTGATGTACCAGAGGGTGGCATGGGTGTACCAGAGGGTGGCAGTGGTGAAACAGAGGGTGCTGTGAACCTGTGATGATGAACCAGATGTAGAAACAATATAGTCGCGGCCGTTGCGAGCCGACAAGTAAGTTCGCAATTGCGAACTGGTACAGAACCCTCGCGAACTGGCAGAAATCCTTGCGAACACAAAAAAAATAAAAAATCCGCAAATTCGCGAGAGTTCGCGGATTTTGCGGATTGCGAATCCGTAAATACGCAAGTTCGCGGATTGCCAATTCCCAAAATCCGCCCATGCTTAGTGGTGACTAATGGGCATCCTTCTCTGACCACTGTGGGGATGACCCTTGTCAGATACACATAGTTTGAGGTTGTCATAGGGGACTCTTTTAGGATACATTGTGTGTAAAATTTTGTGTTAGACCCTCCGATAGACATGTTGTTATAAGTCTATAGGGAACATATTGGAGCTTGGTCTTTAAAATTCCCCTTGGTCCTTATTACTTGTTTATTTCTTCTCATGGATAAGATTACAGCAATCCTCTCCTGTACCCTACCCAGATTTGAGAAGACATGGGGATCCACAATCACCTTCCTCTCCTGAGAATTCCCGGAACTCACCTACCCATGATACCTCCTGGTCCTCAGGCTTTCTGATTCAAGCATCCCTCCCGAAGACCAACCCCAGCTCACACCTGACACAGGAGTTCCCCAAAAACATCATATCGCAGAGCACGCCCAGACATCCTAATTCTCCCTCTTTCTATTCTGAGTCCTCATTTCTTGTTCTCTATCAACTCATCTTGTATATGTTCCCTACCGGCCACTGGATGTAGGTGGTGGTTATTGTACATGCATATCCTCAGTTAAAACAATAAAAATGATTGAAACCATAAATTGTCATGGGAGGTGGGTGGGGCTTGCAGGGAGGCAGGAGGGCCGGAAACTAGGGGAAATCAGGAGCAGGAAGAAACAGCGGGCAGAGGCCAATACAAAACCTGCTTGTCTTTGTTCTGGGCCACGGACAAAATAGCAACAACGGCATGAAGAAAATTACGAAATAAATAAAAATGGCACAAAAATAATAATACAATACAATAAGAGACTGAGTAGAAAATAAAATACAAGGTCCACAACAATAACACAGTCAGCAGCAACATGGACCAAACTTAGGAGTGCTTCAAGGACTGGGGCCAAGGAGTCATCCTCAGTTCACTGAATTATTCCAGCACACAAGACCTGGGTCAAGGGCTAGTCTGTGACTGCAAAAGTGGCCTATTTGCATAGAGATCATCCCACATCTGCCTATCATCAAGGCAACAGTAAACCTGACTCTTCACGCTACAGCGACTTCCAGTGACGACCGGCAAAGCAAGATCTGCACTTTGTGCTACAGCATGAACAGCCAGTGGGGACTGGCAGCATGAATCTCCAGCAATGACCATCATCGACATTGTAAGTGGTGCTTGTGCTTTCTATACTTATCTTAAATATTTCCAATTGTATATCTCTGTTTCTATGCATTGTTTTTTGTTGTGTTGGAGTTAAATAATTTATTAAATTCAACTCTATTTTTCTAGATTGGTGTGGGATTTTTCTTGTGAGTTGTATCCACTTTTATTTCTGTTTCTGTGCTGCACAAAATACTTTACACATTGCCTGTGAGTTGAGCCAGACTACTTGTGTGCCAAGCCACCAGAGGGGTAAGCGCAGGTTCATTTAGAGACTTTTGTGGTTCACCCTGACAAGGATTGTGGCTGCTGCTTGATAAGAGTTCACCCCCCGAACCAAGAACCTGATTTCTCACATTGGTGTTTAGTTGTGAGATTCAGTACTTGTGTTTGTATCGTGCCTTACAGTGATTTAACGTTACACTAACATCTCGGTATAAATAAGTTAACACCAAATCTGACCTCTTTTTAAATGATCCTTGTTTGGCCTCTTTTGCTTTTATTCAAATTCACTTCCAGCCTACCTGACTTTCCTCCTGTGACTCTACCAGCAAGCATGAAGTTTGAGCTCAACAGTTTGAAGCTACACTGTGGTTAAGCTCAGAGGATTCTGCAGGGAGAGGTGGATTCCAGAGACAGTGGCAGCTGGTAGGTTTAGGAAGGAGTGAGGTGGATTTGACGCACATGCACAGATACATGCTCACAGCAATGCATTCACACGTGTGCACACACACAGACACATCCATTCACAACACTCATTACCAAATATTCATACATACACCAACGCATGCACCAAACATTAATTTAAAAAACACAAACAAGCTCACTTTCAGCTCTGCCTTGGAGATCCCAGGAGGCTTGGTACACCTGCCTTCCCTAAGGTCAGCCAATGAGGGAAGGCAGCAGTACCAACGTCATCACAGAGTTGGATGGGGGTCAGTGAAACTGCTGACCCCACCCCGCTCTGTGGTCAATTGTCACTGATTGACACTTGACCCTGATGCTTCAGGGCTCAAAACTGAAGCACCCAGGTGCGATTTAATCAGTGACTCTATCCCTCATCACTGAGGGCAGGGCCTCAGAGACATTTGCTGGACAGGAGCTGTGACTTCCTCAGCCCAGCAAAGTACATCTCAGGCAGCCAGAAGCCTACACATTTATGGCATGTCTGCCTTCTACCTTATAGCTGCCTGACCTGAAAATGAACAGTGTCTGTCAGGCTGACCTTTGTTCACCCTGATATACACTGTTCATGAGGGGTAAAATGTGGAGGGTGGAACTTCAACCCCTATGGACTGGCCGCTGCTGTCCAGATATTAAGGGCTCCAAGAAGCAGGAGCTTCACAAAGCCCTCTGGGCCTGGTATGAAGCCCCCATTTACTGGCCACAGAGTGGAGAAGGAAGTAGACCTTCATGAGGAGGAGCTGGAAATTGTGGGGGAGCAGGAAGAAGAAATAAAGGGGGAGGATGGCAGCCCCCTGACCATGGTTCCAAAGGAGAGATAGGTACGCACCTGAGCAAGGCCCCTTGCCAGATCCAGTGCCAACAGCAGCATTTCAGCCCGCATACAATCCTAGAGGAGCTGTCAGACAGGAAAGCAGATGGAGAGAGTTCCAGCTGCAGCTAAAATTGGAGGAGGCTGCTGTAAAAAAGGGCAGTTGAGGAGGCTGCTGCCCAGAGGGCCCGGTAGGAAAGAAGAATGGCCCATGAGCTAAGTCTCAGAGAGTTGGGCATCAGTGCCAAACAAGAAGAGTCCAGAACAATGGTGGTAAGAAACCCACAGTGCACACTGGAAACAAGTGGGTCCATATTCCCAAGGATCTGGAGCCTAACATTTCTGTAAGTTATGACATAGATAAGAGGTTTGAAGCCTGTGCAGTTGCTCTGGAGATGCTCAGGGTCCCTGAAGAAGATTAAAGGTCAGTCTCTTGAAGCACATAGCATGAGGGGATGGATGCCCTGCTGGCCCTGGGAAAGGGAGACAGGATGAGGTAGCCCTATGAAGGACACCCTTATCAGAAAACATGGGCTAGCCTGGAGAAGTCTAGGCAGAAGTTTATGGACATCCAGAAACTGCCCCAGCAGTCCTGGGTGGGTTGTATGGATCAATTTTGCAAGGCACTGGATGGTTGGATGACGGGCAGTGATGTGAATGTTTAAAAGTATCTGTACAATGTTTTTGTACTAGAGACCATGATCAGAAATTGTTTTCCAGAACTGTGCCAACACCTAGTGGAAAGTAAGCTCACTGACTCCAGGGAAATTGCTAAGGAGGTTGACCACCACCAGGATCCACAAGAAGGTATTTGTGGAGGATCACCCAAAGGATGGACAGGGTCCCTGTAAGAAATGTTGTTGGTTGAGTGGGGTTGAAACCTTTCAGAAGCAACAGCTACAATGCCTGTCAAGGTGAACCACAAAATTCACTAAATTAACGTGTGCTTAACCTTCTGGTTGCTTGGCACAGAAGCAGTCAGGCTTAACTTCAGAGGCAATGTTTAATGTATTTATGCAGCACACAAACAGTATTTAAGGGAATACACAACACAAGAAAAAAGCTACACCAACCTGAAACAATAATAAAGTCAATTACAAAAAGTCTAGAATCGTAGATATTCATTTCGAATGTTTAAGGTAAAACAACTAGTGCCTAAATCATTATCTGGGGACATCGAGTTTGGTGAGACAGGGACAAAGTCATAAAATATGGCCGACCGCGATGGAGTGTGTGTTGGATACAAGAAATGGATTGGGCATGGTCAGCACTTAACTTCGTACTAGAAGAAATTGGTGGAAAAAGGTCTCAGAAAGTAAAGTTGAGCATGGAAAGGCTGCAGGCGGTGTCCGAGGAGGATATGCCCATTGTCAAGGCGCTGCTGGATAAAGTCGCAGGGACAATTTCTACGTTCAGAATAAGGGCCTGATTAAGTTTTTGGGCGTTATCTCTCTGTGATGGTGTTTACAAGTAATCCATTGAGCTGGCGTATTTCAACCTGCTACATTTGAAATTCCACTGCAGCAGGACATTGTTCCTGAGCACTTTTTCAGTAAAGGTAGGTGTTTTGCTGGCCTTCTCTGTTTCTTGTTTGTTTTGATTTTTTCACAGGCACCTCACCCCCTTTCCGTGTTACATGGATGTGCTGAGTAAGGAGGCTATTGACCTCTTATGGAGCCTCTCTGTAGGCCAGACTATGATAGTGAATTGGATCCAGAGCCTTGCTGCCAAATGCAATAAATAGGTGCATTTGTGGATGCCATTCATAATTCAATGTCTGGGATGTAGTGATTTCTTGCGTATATAGCTGCCTCTTCACTCACCCCAGCCTCTTAACCAGCCCAACCTTATGCCCCAACTCAGGTCCTTCGTCAACCCCAACCCCAAACACCTATCCCAATCCCAAGCACACTCTCTTCGTTGCAGA
This sequence comes from Lissotriton helveticus, assembly GCF_964261635.1. Taxonomy (NCBI): domain Eukaryota; kingdom Metazoa; phylum Chordata; class Amphibia; order Caudata; family Salamandridae; genus Lissotriton; species Lissotriton helveticus. Next base: position 756,295,341 of record NC_136063.1, on the reverse strand, counting down.
CACCCACTACAATATACACAGGCAACACACTCACACACACATAAATACAAACACACAAATAAACACAAACACACAAACTGCATACACACACAATTGAATGTACACCAACAAGCAGCACAACCACAACATTCACAACCACCACAACCCCCACCACCTCACGCACCACCACACCAACCAGTTCACTCACATCCACACCCACAAGCACCACAACCACACCAACCACCACAACACCAATCAAAACCAACAGTAGGATTACAATTCATTTACAATTCATTGACTAACAAAAATGTTAATTAGGAACATGTGAAATACATATTCTTATTCACATTTATCATTGAAACGATTACCATTTTTAAAATTACATATTTGTGCTGTCGAAACAATAGTGATAAAAATTTGCATTAGGATTAAGATTTTTGTGCAAGCATTCATCACGATAATGGACACTTACACCAAAAGTACAATTGTTTTTGTGTTTTTATTTTGTATGTGTTATTGCAGATGTCTTTACTTTAACTAAATAAGTGACAAAAATAAACACTTATGCATGAGGCCTTGAAAATAAAATTGAAAAATACTATATAATAAAATACAGAAAATGCACTAGACAAGGGGAAATGTTACATAAATAAGTGTATACAATAGAACTAACATTGTATTTACATTTTATTTCAACATCTTACCTTGTTGAGTGCAATTATTAAAAATATTAACTTTTACATATTCAAAATGTGTGCAATGTATATGTTTATAATGTGATAGTTTACAAAAAAATAATTCAACACACCTTAGTTATCCTTCATCAGTAGAGATTAGGCAATTCGAATGTAAGGGGTTGCTGAGCAGGCTGCCAAAATATTCTCGGTTCTCAGTAACTCTCCAGGCGTGCAGATGCCTCTCCACGAGCTCGTCAGCTCAAGTGGCTCGAGGGAGCCTTTTAAACAGGAAACAAATGTGGGATCACACTGCTTCACCTCACAGCAGTTTCGCCCCTAGGCATTATGGTTAATGCAATTCACCAAGTGTGTGTACTTGCAAAGTCTCTCAAGTGTTTCACCAAGTAGGGGCTGATTGGTGCTGGCCATCTCTAAACATGTGTTTCTGGATTGTTATCCATCATCAGGTGAGGTTAGGCAATTCATATGTAAGGAGTTGCTGAGCAGGCTGCCAAAATATTCTCGGTTCTCAGTGACTCTCCAGGTGCACAGGTGCCTCTTCACGAGCTCGTCAGCTCAAATGGCTCGAGTGAGCCCTTTAAACGGGAAACAAATGTGGGAGCACACTGCTTCCCCTCCCAGCAGGTTAGCCCCTAGGCATCATGGTCAATGCAGTTCGCCAAGTGTGTGTACTTGCAAAGTATAATGTTTGGCAGCCTACTCAGCAAACCCTAAAATACAAAACTGTATTCTCTACTGATGACGGTTATTAAACCAGAAACACGTGTCTAGAGATCAGCACTATCTGCGCCAACCTTGGTGAAATACTTAAAAATATCAGAGCGAGCTACAAGAGACTGCATTTCCCAGAATGCCAGGGGCGATTCTTGCCTGAGAGGTCAGCGGTGTGCTCACACATCCTGTTGTCTATTTAAAGTACTCCCGTGAGTCATTGAGCTGACAAGCTTGTGGATGAAGCACCTGTGACCGTGTGGACGCTTTCCTTTGCCGTCGCTCCCCTCGCCCTCTGCATCCCTTCAGACGCTTTAACTCGCTGCTGCCTGAATCGCACTGATCAGAACATCGCGCTGCTGCCTGCCTGCCCTGAAAGAGCGCATTCAGCGCCTGGTATCGTTCTGCTGACATTTTATCAATTCATTAATTTAAGTAATAGCGCATTCGGCGCCTGGTTTCATTTGCCTGCATTAACTCAGTTTATTATTGCTGCGCACTATTGGCATTACTTTGGGGGGAAGAGAAAATTGTGTGGAGAGTGTTTTTAACTTGTACCACTCCGGCTGCGACCCAGTTTCGTTTCAGGAACCAGGCTGCCATTTTAGGTTTGTGTTTCCCTGCGTGAGCCCGTGTCTCCTCCCAGCTCCCGCCTCCCAGCTGACCCTCCCACCCACGAGTACAGCTACGGCGCCCCGTCCCACTACCATCTGTGACCGTGTGGACGCTTTCCTTTGCGGTCGCTCCCCTCGCCCTCTGCCTCCCTTCAGACGCTTTAACTCGCTGCTGCCTGAATCGCACTGATCAGAACATCGCGCTGCTGCCTGCCTGCCCTGAAAGAGCGCATTCAGCGCCTGGTATCGTTCTGCTGACATTTTATCAATTCATTAATTTAAGTAATAGCGCATTCGGCGCCTGGTTTCATTTGCCTGCATTAACTCAGTTTTTTATTGCTGCGCACTATTGGCATTACTTTGGGGGAAGAGAAAATTGTGTGGAGAGTGTTTTTAACTTGTACCACTCCGGCTGCGACCCAGTTTCGTTTCAGGGACCGGGCTGCCATTTTAGGTTTGAGTTTACCTGCGTGAGCCCGTGTCTCCTCCCAGCTCCCGCCTCCCAGCTGACCCTCCCACACTCCGCCCCCTCCACTATCAATTTAATACAGATGACTCAACGCGCAGCGTCCACGCGCAGCGGTCGCGCCGAAGGTGCGCCAAAGGTAAGCCCGTCTACGCCCGTCCGCGCCTGGACCGCACCCAGCGCCAGACCCCTTAGTCCCCGCATCGCCCACCCCTCCCACATCACATACGACCCATCCACCCTCCTAACACTTAACCCCGACCGACTCCCTAACTGTGCCCAGGCCGCACCGGGACACACCCATGGACCCTTCACCTGCCACTCCTGCAAGTACAACTCCATCGAGACCCACACCAAACCCACAAACACCAAACAAAGATCCAACACCAACCACCTCAAATGCATCCTTCTCAACACCCGCTCGGTTCACAAACACGCCATCAACCTTTGGAACCTACTCGACACCATTTCCCCAGACGTCGCCTTCCTAACAGAAACCTGGATGAATGCCTCTTCAGCTCCAGACATCGCCATAGCCATCCCGGGCGGCTACAAGATCATCCGTAAGGACCGAACCAAGCAAACTGGAGGAGGCATCGCCATCGTCCATAAGAACACCATCCGCGTCTCAACCAGCTCAGAAGTCAACACCGCTATCGCCGAACACCTCCACTTCCAGATTCACACCGACCCCAAGACCACACTCAGAGGCACCCTCCTCTACAGACCCCCAGGACCCCGTACTCAATTCAGCGAAGACATCACTGACTTCATCACCCCACACGCCCTCCCCTCAGAAGAATACATCCTTCTGGGAGACCTCAATTTCCATCTGGAAAAGAGCAATGACAGCAACACTACCACCCTCCTGGACAATCTCGCCAATTTCGGACTCAAACAACTTGTTAACACCCCCACCCACTATGCAGGACACACACTCAACCCTATCTTCACCTCCAGCAAGCATATCTCCTTCAATCACACCACAGCCCTCCACTGGACGGACCACAGTTGCATCCACTTCATTTACAATAAGACCACGATCCACAACCACCCTCAACCAACTCTGCGAAGAAATTGGAACAAAATCACAATCGACCAAATCTCCACATCACTTATTCAAAAACCCCCTGCCTATTCAACGAACGCTAACCAAGCCGCCATCAACCTCACACAATGGTTAACCCAAACGGCCGACAAACTAGCACCCCTAAAAAATCATCAAATCAAGCAAGGAAGCAAGAACGCCCCATGGTTTAATGATAACCTTAAGAAATCTAAGAAACTCTGCCGCTCCCTTGAAAAAACTTGGAAAAAAGACCCAAACACTATCACCCAAGCCGCCTTCAAAAACGCCACCCGCAAACACCACCAACTAATCCGGACAGCCAAGAAATCAGCACTCAAAGACCGACTAGACAATAACGCCCACAACAGCAAGGAACTTTTCAACATCATCAAAGAATTCACCGACCCCTCCGCCAGCTCCAACGACATCACCCCCTCTCAAGTCCTCTGCGACTCCCTCGCCTCTTTCTTCCATGACAAAATCGCCAAAACATTCATAACAGCTTTGACAACCAACCCGTAAACCAGTCTACCCCTCTCACCTCCGAACCTGTACCCCCCCTGAATAACCTTCTCAACTGGAACCCAATCACCACAGAAGACACCATCCGCCTAATGAACTCCATCCACTCCGGATCCCCCACAGACCCTTGCCCCCATCACATCTTCAACAAAGCAGACTCCATCATCGCACCCCATCTCTGAGACGTCATCAACTGCTCCCTCAAATCCGGCACATTCCCAGAAAAATGGAAACACGCCGAACTCAGCGCCCTTCTGAAGAAACCCACTGCTGACCCCACCGAACTCAAAAATTACCACCCCATCTCGCTCCTCCCTTTCCCTGCCAAAGTCATTGAGAAAGCCGTCAACAATCAGCTCGCCGCCTTCCTCGAAACTAACAAATCACTCGACTCCTCACAGTCTGGCTTCCGGGCCAAACACAGCACCGAGACCGCCCTCATCGCAGCAACAGACGACATTCGAACTCTACTGGACAATGGAGACACAGTCGCCCTCATCCTCCTCGACCTCTCCGCAGCCTTCGACACAGTCTGTCATAGTACCCTAATACAATGACTCAGCAACATCGGAATTCAAGGAAAAGCATTAGACTGGATCATCTCGTTCCTCGCTGGAAGAACTCAGAGAGTCCGCCTCCCCCCTTTTAAGTCAGAGGCCACCGAAGTCATTTGCGGCGTTCCACAAGGATCTTCTCTCAGCCCTACCCTCTTCAATGTCTACATGAGCCCCCTCCCAACCATCGCACGTCAACACAACCTCAACATCATCTCCTACGCTGATGACACTCAACTGATCCTCTCACTCACCAAAGACCCAACCACCGCCAAAACCAACCTTCATGAAGGGATGAAAAAAGTAGCCGAGTGGATGAAGCACAGCCGTCTGAAACTGAACTCGGACAAAACGGAAGTCCTCATCTTAGGTGCATCCCCTTCCGCCTGGGACGACTCTTGGTGGCCAACGGCCCTAGGAAAAGCTCCCATACCGACGGACCACGCACGGAACCTGTTTTTAAGACACAAGGGGAACCCAACCGATAGCTAAGTACCATGGGTATAACAGCGTTATAATGAACAAAGGTCCTTAGCTTATTTGAGAATCAAAAACAATACTGTATAGGAACACAATGGAAAGCTATACGATATAAAGTTTCCAAACCCAGCCGGGAAAGGAGTTTATTATCAAGAAACAATGTTCAATCTTACAATACAAACGTAATAACAAGACACAAGCCTGTGCCGTACAAAAAAGAGGAAAAGGAAAAAATAGGATAAGGTGAAAGCGGTGTTTATCAGGCAAAGGAAGAGAGCAAGGACAGGGCACTGAAACGTAGTAAAAGATCACTAACAGTGTCGCCTGGAGTGGAGTATACACAATCTCATTTGACAATATTGTAAATGTAAACCCACTCATGGGTGTCGACGTTTCGATCCCTATTGCTCAACTAGATACATGGGATCATCATCAGGACTTTTGTAATGAACAAAGCATGCCTGAATGGGAGAAAGCCTGTTAGGAGAAACGAAGAGAAAAAGAATTTTTCAAACACTTAAGAGTAGTTTGCAGATGTAAGCCCACTATGTAACGTACTCGCAGTGTGTGACCAAGTGCACGGTGTTTGTGCCCTAATCAAACACATAATAACAACATTTACATATTCCTCGGAATCGCAGTGACGTGCGCGAAAAGCTGCGACAACAAGTTGTGCCGTGATAGTGATCAATTCAGTTTATAGTATACTAGGGAACCGAGAAGTGAAGTGACGGTGCAGGTTCAATAGTTGCGTGACTAGGGGTGAATGTGTGATTGGGGATAGCCCTTTGGATTCTAGGTAACAATTAGTGTTATCATACCTCAGTAAGTCTAAGCAGGAAGCCTCACATGGGAGGTAAACTTCAATTCGAGGTTTTTGGCCGAAGAGGTCGTACTAAAATAGAGGTAGATATAAACAAGGAGGTTATGACCTCACTGGTTCACAACAACAGTGAAACGTGATGTTAATTTAAACACATACCACGTAATTGGGTGTCGTGGAGGTCTTATATGGGGGTCCAGATGAATTGTTAGTTAAGAAGATTCTTGGTACAATTCGTAGTTCGTTTCCAACTGCATCCGATGGCAGCACTGAAAACAAAACGGGAATTCTGTGTCAAGGTGCAAGGCCCGCGGGCTACGAACTAAGGTGGTAAAATATAGAAGGACCTACCTTACTTAGCTCATCAAGGGAGCGGGGTAAAGATTTTAAAGTGTAGGCAGCAGTGGCCGTACACGGGGGTTGCCAACAATGTGGCGTTCGGACGCTGTAACAAAAACAAGGGGTGCATATCAGCACATAGCCTGAGAACGGGCCAGAACCGGACAGGATTGATATTTGAGGGTTACTTACAAAGTCAGGTGAAGACTCGTCTCTCCCGTGGCTGCTCGGTCAATGCCGGTTGCAAGGCAGCGGTCTGAGAGTGCGCGCGGAGTTGTCTAAAACCACGCTGGTCACGTGACCGTCACTGCCGGGGCCATTGTCGAGCGGCGAATTGTCTAGGTGGGGGCCATCTTGGAGTGGGTGGTTGCGCGGGCTAATGCTACCAGTGTGGGGGAGTGCACGGACAAATAGACAGTGATGGTGAAAATGTGACATTAAAAATTGTGGCAGGTATAGAAAATAAATAACACACAACGTTTTGCTCCCAAATGTACAGTTTTCCGGTCTTCCAACCACTTATGCATTCAATCATAGTGTATTTCTCTGAGACCACAAACGTTTTTGAACAAAGCGCTCAATCCGTTACTGTTTCATGATATAGTCTCATCGGTCATATGTTCAATCACAGTAGCGTAGTCCAGTCCTCACTGCGATTGAGCCCTGTGTGAATGGTATTGAATTGAATGATGGATTTCAATTCCTCACGGTTTAGTAACTGCTGTAAGTTGCCACCTCTCTGTGGTAATTTGATGGACTTCAGGACGGTCCACTGGAGGTCATCTGCTGTATGGTCCATGCTGGCAAAATGGTCAACCAAAGGGGCGTTGGGTGTTCCGCACCTTATGCGACTCCGATGTTGACTGATTCTAGTCCTTATTTTTTGTGTCGTCTGTCCCACATACATCAGAGGGCAAGGACATAGAATTGCATAAATCACATTGTGACTGTTACAGTTTGTGAAATCTCTCATATCAATTGTGATGTTATTGTGACTAAACGTGCGCCCCTCAAGTGTCAGATCACACACAATACAATGTCCACATTTAACGTGACCTCTCAGCGGGGGCAAGCCCCAGTTTGACTCAATCGTATTTGCAGGAGGTGGTGCTGGTAGGGCAGCACGAACCAGATGGTCTTTTATATTTCTACTTTTTTTGAAAGCAAACAAGGGTTTGTCAAAAGTTAGTTGGCCTGAATTTAGGGTTGGCCAATGCCTTAAAATAGTTTTGCGGATTTTGTCAGAGATAGGGGAAAAGGTTGTGACACAGGCAATTCTCTCTGAGCTGGGCCTTGTCTTGGGTTGGAGCAGGACCTCCCTAGGACAATACCATGCCCGTTTCGATGCATTCCTCACTATTCCTCAGAGGCTATCCAAGTAGAATAGTGAGGAATGCATCGAAACGGGCATGGTATTGTCCTAGGGAGGTCCTGCTCCAACCCAAGACAAGGCCCAGCTCAGAGAGAATTGCCTGTGTCACAACCTTTTCCCCTATCTCTGACAAAATCCGCAAAACAATTTTAAGGCATTGGCCAACCCTAAATTCAGGCCAACTAACTTTTGACAAACCCTTGTTTGCTTTCAAAAAAAGTAGAAATATAAAAGACCATCTGGTTTGTGCTGCCCTACCAGCACCACCTCCTGCAAATACGATTGAGTCAAACTGGGGCTTGCCCCCGCTGAGAGGTCACGTTAAATGTGGACATTGTATTGTGTGTGATCTGACACTTGAGGGGCGCACGTTTAGTCACAATAACATCACAATTGATATGAGAGATTTCACAAACTGTAACAGTCACAATGTGATTTATGCAATTCTATGTCCTTGCCCTCTGATGTATGTGGGACAGACGACACAAAAAATAAGGACTAGAATCAGTCAACATCGGAGTCGCATAAGGTGCGGAACACCCAACGCCCCTTTGGTTGACCATTTTGCCAGCATGGACCATACAGCAGATGACCTCCAGTGGACCGTCCTGAAGTCCATCAAATTACCACAGAGAGGTGGCAACTTACAGCAGTTACTAAACCGTGAGGAATTGAAATCCATCATTCAATTCAATACCATTCACACAGGGCTCAATCGCAGTGAGGACTGGACTACGCTACTGTGATTGAACATATGACCGATGAGACTATATCATGAAACAGTAACGGATTGAGCGCTTTGTTCAAAAACGTTTGTGGTCTCAGAGAAATACACTATGATTGAATGCATAAGTGGTTGGAAGACCGGAAAACTGTACATTTGGGAGCAAAACGTTGTGTGTTATTTATTTTCTATACCTGCCACAATTTTTAATGTCACATTTTCACCATCATTGTCTATTTGTCCGTGCACTCCCCCACACTGGTAGCATTAGCCCGCGCAACCACCCACTCCAAGATGGCCCCCACCTAGACAATTCGCCGCTCGACAATGGCCCCGGCAGTGACGGTCACGTGACCAGCGTGGTTTTAGACAACTCCGCGCGCACTCTCAGACCGCTGCCTTGCAACCGGCATTGACCGAGCAGCCACGGGAGAGACGAGTCTTCACCTGACTTTGTAAGTAACCCTCAAATATCAATCCTGTCCGGTTCTGGCCCGTTCTCAGGCTATGTGCTGATATGCACCCCTTGTTTTTGTTACAGCGTCCGAACGCCACATTGTTGGCAACCCCCGTGTACGGCCACTGCTGCCTACACTTTAAAATCTTTACCCCGCTCCCTTGATGAGCTAAGTAAGGTAGGTCCTTCTATATTTTACCACCTTAGTTCGTAGCCCGCGGGCCTTGCACCTTGACACAGAATTCCCGTTTTGTTTTCAGTGCTGCCATCGGATGCAGTTGGAAACGAACTACGAATTGTACCAAGAATCTTCTTAACTAACAATTCGTCTGGACCCCCATATAAGACCTCCACGACACCCAATTACGTGGTATGTGTTTAAATTAACATCACGTTTCACTGTTGTTGTGAACCAGTGAGGTCATAACCTCCTTGTTTATATCTACCTCTATTTTAGTACGACCTCTTCGGCCAAAAACCTCGAATTGAAGTTTACCTCCCATGTGAGGCTTCCTGCTTAGACTTACTGAGGTATGATAACACTAATTGTTACCTAGAATCCAAAGGGCTATCCCCAATCACACATTCACCCCTAGTCACGCAACTATTGAACCTGCACCGTCACTTCACTTCTCGGTTCCCTAGTATACTATAAACTGAATTGATCACTATCACGGCACAACTTGTTGTCGCAGCTTTTCGCGCACGTCACTGCGATTCCGAGGAATATGTAAATGTTGTTATTATGTGTTTGATTAGGGCACAAACACCGTGCACTTGGTCACACACTGCGAGTACGTTACATAGTGGGCTTACATCTGCAAACTACTCTTAAGTGTTTGAAAAATTCTTTTTCTCTTCGTTTCTCCTAACAGGCTTTCTCCCATTCAGGCATGCTTTGTTCATTACAAAAGTCCTGATGATGATCCCATGTATCTAGTTGAGCAATAGGGATCGAAACGTCGACACCCATGAGTGGGTTTACATTTACAATATTGTCAAATGAGATTGTGTATACTCCACTCCAGGCGACACTGTTAGTGATCTTTTACTAAGTTTCAGTGCCCTGTCCTTGCTCTCTTCCTTTGCCTGATAAACACCGCTTTCACCTTATCCTATTTTTTCCTTTTCCTCTTTTTTGTACGGCACAGGCTTGTGTCTTGTTATTACGTTTGTATTGTAAGATTGAACATTGTTTCTTGATAATAAACTCCTTTCCCGGCTGGGTTTGGAAACTTTATATCGTATAGCTTTCCATTGTGTTCCTATACAGTATTGTTTTTGATTCTCAAATAAGCTAAGGACCTTTGTTCATTATCACGCACGGAACCTGGGCATCATCCTGGACTCCTCTCTCTCGATGACCAGACAAGTCAACGCCGTCTCATCATCATGCTTCAACATCCTACGCATGCTCAAAAAATCATTTTGCTGGATCCCCACCGAAACAAGAAAAACGGTCACCCACGCACTGGTAACAAGCCGTCTGGACTACGGAAACACCCTTTACGCCGGCACCACCACAATACTGCTGAAAAAACTCCAACGCATCCAAAACGCCTCAGCCAGACTCATACTAGACATCCCCCGCACAGACCACATCTCCGGTCACCTGAAAGACCTTCACTGGCTCCCTGTCAACAAAAGGATTACGTTCCGCCTCCTCACCCACGCACACAAAGCCCTCTACGAACTTGGACCTGATTGCCTCAACACGCGCCTTTCCTTCTACACTCGCACCCGCCAACTGCGTTCGTCCAACCAAGCCCTCGCTGCTGTGCCGCGCATCCACAAAGCCACCATGGGGGGAAGATCCTTCTCCTACTTAGCGGCCAAAACCTGGAATTCCCTTCCCATCCACCTCCGCATTACCCAATACCACCTAGCCTTCTGAAAACAGCTTAATACCTGGATATTCGATAGGTAAACCTCCCCCCCTTCCTCAAGCGCCTTGAGACCCTCTGGGTATGTAGTGCGCTATATAAATTTTTTGACTTGACTTGACTTGACCTGTGCGCCAGTGAGAGGTACCGGACCTGATATAATTTTTGGTAGCCTACTCAGCTAACCCCAAAATACAAGACCGTATTCTCTACTGATGACGGTTAATAAACCAGAAACACATGTCTAGAGATCAGCACTATCTGCGCCAACCGTGGCGAAATACTTGAAAATATCTGAGCGAGCTACAAGAGACTGCATTTCCCAGAACGCCAGGGGCGAACCTTGCCTGAGAGGTCAGCGGTGTGCTCACACATCCTGTTGTCTATTTAAAGTACTCCCGTGAGTCATTGAGCTGAGGAGCTCGTGGATGAAACACCTGCACGCCAGTGAGAGGTACCGGACCTGATATAATGTTTGGCAGCCTACTCAGCAAATCTCAAAATACAAGTCTGTATTCTCTACTGATGACTGTTAATAAACCAGAAACATGTGACTAAAGATCAGCACTATCTGCGCCAACCTGGGCGAAATACTTGAAAATATCGAAGCGAGCTACAAGAGACAGCATTTCCCAGAATGCCAGGGGCGAACCTTGTCCGAGAGGTCAGCGGTGTGCTCACACATCCTGTTGTATATTCATACAGGTGTGTTTCTTTTTATCTCTTAAACTAAAGAATTACACACACATATGCATTACAGATTAACATAATATTGCTTGCAAGATAGATTTAAAAATGCACAAGTCCAGAGCTAATGTATACAGCTTAATTCAAAAGGAGGCAAGTAAGAAGATGCTTGCAGTCGACTCCGGCAAAGACGAGGTGGGTTTACTTCAGGGTCAAGTAGCAGCAGCAAAGCAAGGACTTGGATGATCGGTTTCATGGTTGAAAAGGAAGTGGAAACAGTAAAATGGTAAGTTTTTACCTTATATACCTTTGAAACCACTAACACAGTTGTGGAGGTTTACCTACCACAGGTAAATCAGTGGGAAGGCACATTGTGATTGGCATAGCGGAAATATTGGCTGTACTTCTTCTGACAGCCGCTTTTGCCAATGGCGTCATTGATGAGGGTGAAAAAATCTGATGGAGTCGGCGGGACTTTCATCTGTAGACCCACTAACATCTAAATAGAGTGGCGGACTGCCCAGTAGGTGGGCAGAGACACCAACGGAAAAATGACAGGGGGACCAGATCCACCAGGATCTAAATCAGGCCCTTAGTCTCTTTTTTAGAAGTTTAAAATCTCCAGCAGGACTGAACTGCAAGCTGTACACAGTTAGGGCTTGATGAGTCCAGATACCCTCTCTGCAAGGGACTGCTTAACAAGCTTTGCTGCTGTGGAGAAGAACGTAGTGGGAGCTGGCAGAAAGTCAGGCCAATTAGCGATGCACCTTAGGATCGACCAGCAGGTAGGTTCTGTTCTACTCTTGGTTCTCAGAGCACATTTTACACAAAATGCACTATGTCCCACGTTTTGGATTTTGGCTATCTGAGGACCTTTAGAACCACTTCCTAGGTTCCAGGATGGGAGTGGTGCAATATGAAGGGCAGGACTCACTCAGGCTGTGCCTTGTGTGGGTTCAAGATTCTGGAAGCCTTTTCTGTTCCTGAGACTCTGATTAGGAGGCCAGCCAACTAGCCCTTGCAGTCACTCTAGTGGTTCTGTCTTCAAGCAGTGAAACAGGGCTTAAGCACAAGGGCAAGCTTCTGAGGGCTCAAGGAAGGCTACAAGCAGCAGAGCAATCCTTCCAGGTATAGCAAAGCAGCCTTTTAACACCTTCAATGCTAAGGCAATTCCCGCTGAGTGCTGGACTTATTGAAATCCCATTGTTCATGACAAGGTCAGCTCGTCATTAGCATAGCTCCAGTGTACTGCATGACGAGCTGACCTTGTCATGAGCATGGAACAGGTTAAGGTACAGAGCAGGCTGTAGCAGCAGGTAGTCCTCTGAGAGTACTTCCACAGTTCCAGAAAGTGAACCGAACGATGGGTCTCAAGGATAGCTCTATTTTAATATATGGTATCTTCTTTGAAGTAGAGAAAAGTTTCTAGAGATTCTCCTTGAAGTGCCCTTCCCTGGCATCAGCTGGGCTTCAGGCACAATGGACTAGTGTGAGTTATTTGTGTGAAGCCAGTGTACTGCCTTTTGATTTACAAGTGGGCTGTGCCCAGCTCTGTCCCCCTCCTGCTAAGGATGGCCCAACCAGGCACTCCTAATCCCTTTATTGTGTGGCTGTCTGAGGAAATATACAAAGTACAACTGCCAACTACACCCAGTTATGTGAAACAAGAAGAAGAGACTGCATGCACCAAATTTCAATGGCAGGAAAATGCCAAATTGTAACTTAAAATCCAACTTTGCCAAGAATAATTTAAATTACAATTTTCAGACACCAAACATAAAATCCCTACCAGTTTCCAAAGAAAAGTTAGCAATTGTTAAAGCAAAAAGGCGACCCAATGTTATACTCTGAGTAGTAAAAAAGAAATGTATACCTGTTTCACTACCAGGACAAGAGCCACTTAAAAGTACATGTTCAACCTTTTAATTACAATGCACTCTTTCCTATGGGCTACCTAAGGCTTACTTTAGGGGTGACATATATAAAAGGGAGTTTAAGGAGATTATTTTGCCAAGTCATATTGGCAGTTTAAACTGTGTTCAGGCATCAATGGCAGGCCCGAGACACGTTTTGGGGATAAACAAGCAACTGCAATCTAAGCTGAAATCATTACAAAAAGTGACGGCATGGCTTCTCCTGAAAGTGCCCAAGTTCTGCTCTGTCACAAAGAATATACAAGAACTACATTGGCCGCCAGTGGTTGAGAGGGTCAAGTTTAAGGCTGTCTATGTGACGCATAAAGCCTTGCATGGCTCTGGTCCCCTCTATTTCCAATACAAGTGGTACTCCACAAGACAAGTACTGAGGTTCTCTTGTTCCAACCTTGTGATGATCCCCAAAAAACAGACTAGTAGGGGTGGCTGGAGTTTTTCTTTCTTTGCTAGCAAACTATGGAACTTTCTGCCTCTGCATCTAAGATCTGTGCCTAGTCTTACCCGCTTGAGGAAGTCTCTGGTTTGTTGTTTCTGCTTCTAAGTAAGGCCAATGCTTCAACCTTCAAACTATTTGAGACCTGCTAGCGCCAAAACACTTTGGTAAATGTGTGCTGTAGAAAATTGTTTCTTACTTACTTACTTTTAAATGGTTACTTAAGTGGGTGGCACAATACGTGCTATAGGCCAAAAGTAGCAATTAATTTAGAGGCCCTAGGTTTACGATATACCACTTTGCTAGAGAATTATAAGTAAATTAAATATGCCAATCAAGTGTAAGCCTATTTGAACATGTTTTATGAAGTGAGCATAAGCACTTTACTACTGACTAGCAGTGGTAAGTGCACAGAGTCCTAAAGCCAGCAAATATTAATTTAAAACAGTAGGAGTGCAAGCAAAAGGTTTAAAGGAAGACCACCCTAAGGCTTACCGGTCTAACAGCCCCCACCAGAAGAAACAGGTGGAGAACTACTTACAAATAAGAAATTCTGTAAAGGTCCCCAAAATATTTCCTACGGGAGTAGTAACCACTCCCAATCTGATCAGAAGAACGGGTTCTTTGAACACGCATCAAGGGAGGGTCATCCCCCAGTGTACTGAGTGCTACAAATATGAGCACTCCAAAGGAGACAACAAATTCCTCAAGAGGACACAATCCCCACTGGTGGTCAACCAACAGGGTTGGCCAGTGTAGAGCTTGAGGAGTAAATGACCCCAGTTAGCACGGTGGAGAGAACAGAAGTGTCAGAACCCAACTAGAGCTTTACAAGGTCAGTTCTTAAATGCAGTTGTATACAAGAGCAATAATCAAACTAGGAAGAAGCTGAAAAGAAACGAAAGTTGGTCAGGGTAGTTTTTGTCGCTAAAATTCGACGTTTTAGATTCGCCGCGTTCATCTAAAATAAATTCATTGACTAGTGTCCAAGGTACGAGTCTGAAAATGGCTTCATTACCAAAATATGACACGGAGTTTGGTCATGTGACAAAACCACAGGAGGAAAAGTGCTTCTGATGGAGCAAGGATTCAAGAAAATGAAACTTGCGCAGAAATCCTTAATTAACTTTTACAAACCGTTAAACCTGTGGATGAGATGAAACTAACATACACCAGACACTGATATATATGGGAAAGGAGGCTTTGCACATTCTTAATTAATATGGAATAAGGTGCAACGCGACTAAAACCCACTTTAATTTGCAAAAACGCTTTGTGCTTGTGCAAACCAAAATCACGTAGAGATAACGTGACTAACTCTCTTTGAGAGGGAAAAATCTCATCTATGCACAGAAGGACTAACATGTGGTCTTGAGGAACCACATGCCCGGCATCTGCTTGTTTGAATTTAAAACAAAGCTGCTGTTGTTAATGCTCTTGCTTAGAAAAATAATAATACCATGGGATAGAGTAGAAGTGGGTGGAGAACAGTGAGAATTACATGATTAAAAAAATAACATCTGTTTATGATTCTTTTATTAATAGTGTGATTTTGGGCCTGTTACGTCTATGACAAAAAGAGAAAATGGCTTTGGATGACAATGAATCACGCATGCTCAGTGGATTCATAATGTGACCCGATGACCGGAAAGCTTAACAGCTGCCAGATACCAAGGACAGAAGACGTGGGAAAGTGAAGATGTGTATCCCTCGTCTGTGAAGCCTGTATTGACAGTATTTTAAAAATAGCAGCAATATGTGAATGGGAATGAAAATTAATAATGAGCTAAAAGGGAAGGGTTCACGAGACAATAGTACCTTAATAAAAATTAATATGTCAGCATAGTGTGATGACAACTCCCCATTGCCCTGTCCAATCACATTTCGTATTTTACTAATATTTGCAACTATTGAGGGTGGGACATGTAGAAATAAAGACTATAACTAGAGTAACTTAGAGGTGGGAAGAGAGCAGCATCAAGAAGGATTGAGGGTCAAGCTAGATCGAGCTGCTCGAGAGAGAGAGAGAGAGAGAGAGGGAGAGAAAGAGAGAGAGAGAGAGAGAGAGAGAGAGAGAGAGGGAGCGAGGGAGAAATAAGAAGAGAGCAGACTGGGAAGATTCAGGGCCCGATTCACAGAACTAACTTAAGATAAAATCCTAAACTTACTATCATTTTGGTATTCACAGAAGGCACTTACTCATTTTGGAATTCACAGAAGGCACTTACTCATTTCGATATTCACAGAAGTTAGGAGTCCTAACTTTAGGACTCCTAAATGCCTTCTGTGAATACGGAAAGTCTTAACGTTAAGATTTTTCTCAGTTTAGGATTAGTAAAGTTAGGACTCCTAACTTTAGGACTCCTAAATGCCTTCCGTGAATGCCGGTCTTCTTAAAGTTAGGATTTTTCTCAGTTTCCGAGTAGTAAAGTTAGGACTCCTAACTTTAGACTCCTAAATGCCTTCTGTGAATACCGAAAGTCTTAAAGTTAGGATTTTTCTCAGTTTAGGAGTAGTAAAGTTACATAGTAATATGCTCTGAAGTCAGATGCATTTAAATCACCTTGGTCTGTGAGGAGGTAGAGTTTGGAAAATGCAATATGCCATCTCCCCTTGGCCCATATGAGGTTGGACAAGAAAATAATGAGGTCGCGAAAGACCTTCCCAAGAAAAGGGACTGGGAAGTTTACAAAGTTGTTGAGCAAGCACCACCATTTTAGAGAAGGCCAATTGCCCCGCTATTGTCAGTGGGTGGGTGGTCTAAAAATTGGTTTGGGCAGAGATTACCCTTATTGAAGCACCTAGGTTGACCTGGAGAATGTCACTAAGGTATTGAAAATGTTAATACCCAGATATTTAAAGGAATATGGTGCCCACTGGATAGGGGTGAATCCCCAGTGTAAGTGTGTGTGGGGTGGCTTCACTCTGCAGTGGGAAGATGAAGTCTTCTCAGTGTTTACCTTGAGCCCAGACAGCCCATGAAACGCAGTTAGCATGCGTGTGAGATGAGCAAGAACCCTCTGGACCAAGCAGATATATATATTAACACATTGTAAGCATACAGAGAAATAGTGTGTGTGTTGCCCCCTAGGGTTATTCCCACAAATGTCTCCTGCCATGTGTAGACTGCAAGCCAGCATCTCAACTGCTAAGACAAATAAGAGTGGAGACAGGGGGCAACCCTGTCAGAATCTACAGGAAATTTCACATGTCCCTGAGATGTATTGCCCGGTCTGAACCTGTGCCGCTGTCTCCGAGTACCCAAGCCGGATCCATCCCAGCATGCGAGGGCCAAAGCGCTGCAGGACTGTAGCATGTATTCCCTGCCTAAAGTGTTGAAGGACTGTTCAATATCAATAGAAATACATGCTGCCTCAAAGTCAGACCTGTGTCACCCCCTCCATAATCCGATACAGTTGACATATAAGAGGGAGATATTGCTCTGGGGTGCAAACCCATTTTGGTCAGGGTGTATGAGGTCAGGAGATTTGGCGGTATAAGATCTCACCAGTATTTTACTAAGAATGTTGTAGTCAGTATTAAGTATGGATAAAGGATGGTAGGAGGCCACATCTTTTGGGTCTCTACTGGGCTTTGGGAGCAAGTGATGACCACCTTCCTCACGGTAGAGGGAAGGACTCCCAGCTGGAAGTCCTCAGCAAAGAGGCTCTCCAGTCGCAGGGGAAGGAGTGCCTTATATGCCGCAAAAAACTCCATTGGCAGCCCATCAGGCCCCGGCGTCTTTTCTTGGACTAGGTTCCTAATCACCTGTTAGATTTCTTGTTGTGAAATAGGGTCATCAAGTTCCTGAATAGCCGCCAGTGGGACATGAAGGAGATCCAGGCCGTCCAAGATTTTTTGTAGAGCAGAAAGAGAGGGGATTGTTGAGTAAAGTTGCCGGTAATAGGTTGTAAACTGTGCATTAATGGCAGTCTGCAAGTATGCCAAGATTCCTGCATTGTCCTCATAGGCAAAATTTGAGAGAACTTTTTTGGGGGCTGAAGAAGGTGTGCCAGTAATGTACCCAGCGTATGCACTATAGCGTGTTTTGTGGCCACATATGTTGACTCTTCTAGCTTGCTGGAGGTATTCAGAGTGCTCGGATGTGGTGATGTGGGTGACCTCTATGTCCAGCAGTGATGCTTCCAACATCGGCAACTTTGCTGTTAGAGTGACCTGTGTGCCTATTGTGGTATGTAATGTCAGACATCGAATAACCACCTTGTATGCCTCCTACTCTATTGCCCTGGATGTGGCAGTGTCTGCATTTTCATGAAAATGATGTACAGTTACTTCACATATGATTTCATGGATTGCTTCATCCTCAAGCGATAACGGTTGCATCTGCCAGGTGGGCACTGGGATGGGGACAATCTCCTAGGCTATATGCACATATTGCAGATTCTGGTCAGGTGTATTTTTCCCAGATAGACTATATCCAGGTCTTGTACCAATCGGTCTAGTGGTATGTGTAATGAAGGCACAGGGAAAAAAAAGGAATAGTGTCACAGATGTCCTCCAAACATCTACCAACCCCCAATGGGGCAGCCAGTCTGTAAGTGATGTTGTGTTATGCACAGCAGGAGCAGTTGACAAGTGGGGGTGTCACCTGTCTATTAGAGTATCTAAGACTGTTTTATAGTCTCCCCCTCTATCCAAGAAAGGTCCACCCAAAAGCCCCAGATGGGCAAAGAGGACTGCCCAATAATGGGGTTGGTCAGAATTAGGGGCATAAACAGATCCCAGCACCAACAGCAGCCTGTCCAGCCGACCATGAGCTAGGGTGAATTAGCCTTCTAGATTCATTTTGGTCTCCTCTAGCTGGAAAGGGACTCCAGCCCGGATCCACTCTGGACAAAGAAGATGCCATAAGACATGATGATTTCATTACACAAATCAAAGTGTATTAATCTATAATTCTTAAAATGCAGATACCAAGATATTATTCATAAGCAAACTACAGACTTGTGCAATAGAAGTTAAACTGTTTGGCATGCTACCTCAGCATTTTAACTGCACTAGGTAGAAAAAGGTAGAATATAAGGAGAGATGTAAAGAATAAACGATTAGGATGAGACAAGTAGAAGGCTCTGTCTCCATTATAGAGTTCAGGAGCTCACATCCGCAGTACCACTCAGACATTCTTCCTTCCAGTTCCCCTTGCAACATTTCTTCATTGCGCTTTGGCTTCAATGACATTTTTACCTGTGGAATGTAGCCATGGTAACTGTAGTTGAAAGTACCAATATTACCCAAAATCTTTAAAATGTACCTTTATTGAATCACAATTTACGTTACATTCATTTTACTTTTTGCCACATCATTTTATCTTTCTATGTAAACTGTAAATAAAAAAACATAGAGTCTGATTCATACAACTAATCTGAGACAAAATCTTAAACTTACTACTTTTGATATTCACAGAAGGCAATTAGTAGTAGTAAAGTTAGGATTTTGTCTTAAGTTTGACCTAAGACAGACTTGAGACAGATTTAAGACAGACTTAAGACAGACTTGTTCCATGGGTGTTGCGTGGGAACACCCACAGCAATGCCCCTTCAACGCAAAGTGCTGTGTGTGAAGGGGCCGTATTTACAAGGAGATGAAAAGTCACGCAGGGTGGCTTTTCCTGTCCTTGTAAATATGGAGAAGCCCCCTGTGCCACCAGTTCGTCATGAAAAGTGACGAACTGGTAGCGCAGGGGGCTTGTAAATGAGCTCCTCAGTTTTTTTTACCTCTAGATCTCCTATCCGTTCAGGACAGTAAGTTCTGAATGTTGTCACTATCTCTGGTTGCCGTATGTGAAAGGAACAGGCGAGAGGAATTTGAGTGCAGTTGACCACGTTAATGTTAACATTATACTCTGCCTATTAATGTCGTATTTAAACTAGATTGATAAAAAAAATTTAGGGATCAATTTCTACACCTGTGTATATTCTCAGGATGTGAATGGGTGTCAGTCATAATAACTGCTGAGGTTCGTTTCAGGGGTAGCGTAAAGTCACAAGTTAAGTACTGTTCATAATGTAAGGTAATATGCTGTACTAAGATGTGATGTACTGTGGTGTAATTGAGGACTGTAGCGCTCTAGTGTTTCACGGGTCTCGGCTGAGACCCGGAAACACCTACAAACAATGTAGCACCATCTGGCCAGGCGTGGCCAGAAGGCTTTAAATAAAGGGACTGGGGTCGCTCGTGGCTTCCGGTCCGTACCAGTGATCCAAGTGTGTGGTCTCCATTTATTGTTGTGCAGGCACCGTTAGTCCGTGGCCTATAATTGTATTGGGCCACGTCCTGCTCCCCTATACTGGCGACGAGGGTGGGGACACGTCTAGTGAGCCCAGCGGCGGAGCAGTGTACTGGCGAGCTGTGCTGCGCATACCTGGTGTCCGGAGGTCTCCGCGTGCGCCGTGTGATGCCGTCGGAAGCTCTGTAACGGCTGGAGAGGAGTGCGCGGCGGAAGAAGGTGCCGGTAAGCAGCGTGAGTGGAGCTGCGTCAGGGACCGGCGTGGTCTGCGAGGAGCGGAGCGAGTGCGAGGCCGGTGAAGTCCCGGCGAAGGCCTCGTGGTGTGCGCGCATGCGCAGGAGAGACGCCAGCGCTCTCATCGGCGCCGGAGTGGCGCGAAATAGTCCCCGCTTGCTGCGTGTGCAGCGTGTGTCCCTGCGGGAGGACAGAGCAACTGATCCCATTGTGTGTGGATCCCGGAGAAAAGAGTGCGATATTCATCAACAAGCACTGGCACATTCAACACACACAAAAAAAAAAGTGATACGGAACTCAGACCCGAAACAAGACAAAAATAAATTGAATAAATAGAGAGATACAGGTCATAAGTAGGCGAGGAAAAGGAAGAGAGGTGTGGCAGAGAGGCACGGGCGATAGGTCTCGCCAAGAGCGTCCCTGACAATGTCGGTACAAGATGGGGCACCCACAGGAGGGACACAACAGGTTGCGCCCCCAGCAACAGTGGCAGGGCCAGCGGGACAGCAGGTAGCGAGAGCGGTGGTCCAACAGTCGCCGCATTCGCAGATTAACCCACTGCCACCATTTAGCGCTCTCATTGAACCAAACACAGCGGCGCCAAGATGGGCAATGTGGCTGCGCCGATTGAACACTTACTTCACGGCAACACGTGAGAAGGATGATGAGGTAAAAAGATCACTCCTATTGCACTTCGGAGGAGATGAGCTCCACAAACTGTTCACACACCTACCAAACACCGGAGGGGCAACAGACTATAATGCTGCAGTGCAAGCGCTAAATGAACATTTTGACCCTCAACTTAACCCTCATTATAAAAGATTCAAGTTCAGACAATCCAAACAGAGAGAGGGGGAGACCATGGATGCATTCCATGCAAGACTTAGGGAGATGATAAGCACCTGCCCGGACGATGATCAGACAAAGGAAGTAACAGCTCAACTGATCCAGGGTTGCAGAAGCAAACATCTGAGAACGTTAATTTTACGACAATCACGCATCACGCTGGATGAGATACTGATGCTAGCCAGGTCACATGAGCTGTCAGATGCACGTGCCACCGCGATGGAAGAAGCAATAAATCCATCTGCCAGCAATGAGGTAACCGTGAAGACGGAAAGAGTGGACGCCCTGCGAAGTAGTAACAGCGGTGGCAGGGGAAGATGGCCGACCCGGACGCAGCGACGAACGCCATGTGGTGCCTGCGGATACGAAGAACACATCCAAAATGGCTGCCCTGCACGTGGAAAGGCGTGCGCCAAGTGCGGCGGATTGAATCACTTCGCTAGCGTATGTAAAGGAGGTGCTAGAGGAAGCTTCAGAGGTCGGGAGACGGCAGGAAAGAAAACTCTGAGCAGAGCAGTCAGGCAGCTGACACTAGAAGACACCCGTGGAAAATCGGCTGCGACAGGAGACAGATCACAGCCCCGGTATCCACAGGGCATAGATGATTCATCAACAGATGATGAGGATGAGTGCTATTACGTATCATTTGTGAGCGAACTGAAGAGGAGACGGAGGCCACAACCGAAATGCGAAATACAAATCGACGGCTCGACAGTGACGGGTGTGATAGACACCGGGGCCACTATCAATGTGATGGGGTGTCAACACTATAATGCCTTGAGACCAAGACCGAAACTAGTACCATCAAAAGCACGCATCCTCAAGTATGGAAGCACAAAACCCCTACCCCTAAAAGGGAAAATGACTGTGCAAGTAAAGGCGGAGGGGCAAGAACTCACGACAACATTTCACGTAATAGATCGAGAGTCAGACCTGCTGATAGGAAGTCACACAGCGGAAGACCTCAAATTGATAGCATTCGCAAATGTGGTGAAGGCACTACACACAGAGGAGCTCCTCCAAATGTTCCCATCGCTATTCCAGGGTCTGGGCACCATCAAAAGACCGCCAGTCAGATTGCACATCGACAAAGCAATACAACCAATAGCCCTACGACACAGAAGAATTCCATTTCATCTGCGGTCAGCGGTGGAACAAGAGCTGAAGAACCTTGAAGAGCAATGGGTGATTGAAAAAGTGACTGGACCGACCCCGTGGGTGTCACCGATGGTAATCGCCGAGAAACCCCGACAACCCGGAAAAATCCGGATTTGCATAGACATGAGAATGCCAAACAGGGCAATCAAGAGGGAGAGGCACCTCACGCCCACAGTTGATGATATCTTGACCGACTTGAATGGAGCACAGTGGTTTTCCAAATTAGACCTCAATGCAGGGTATCATCAACTCAAACTAGCAGAAGAGAGTCGTTACATTACGACGTTCTCCACCCACTTAGGGCTGAGACGATACAAGAGACTTAATTTCGGCATCACCTCGGCGGCAGAGATCTTCCAGAACACAATCAAAGAGATCCTGTCCGGACTGAACGGAGTACTGAACATAAGTGATGATATTCTCATCCATGCGAAAACGAGTGAGGAACATCATAGAAGATTGAAAGCAACACTTCGAAGGCTAGCTGAATTCGGAATTACCCTGCACAAGGAGAAATGCCAGTTCTTCAAGCAGTCAATTGAATTCTTTGGGTACGTCTTCGACTCGGAAGGCGTCAAAGTGGACCCCGGAAGTCTTCAGCGATTAAATGTGCCCCAGCTCCGACAACAGCCTCCGAGGTGAGGAGTTTCATGGGAATGGCACAATACTGTGCCCGATTCATTCCGCAACTAGCCACGATTGCTGAGCCACTAAGGAACCTGACGAAGAAAGAAAACGCGTGGCGATGGTCACGAGTAGAGGCAGAGGCGTTCGAAAAAATCAAGACAGCACTATTAGACAGCACGACGATGACATATTTTGACACTGCAAGGGCGACAGAAATTCTTGTGGACGCTAGCCCCGTAGGGCTGGGCGCACTTCTCACTCAAGAATCAGAACCGGGTGTGTGGGTCCCACTGGCGTTTGCAAGCAAGGCCCTCACGGCAACGGAAGCAAGGTACTCTCAGATAGAGAGAGAGGCGTTAGCAGTGAAGTGGGCCTGTAATCACTTTCACCTATATATTGCCGGACAGCCCTTCAGGATGGTCACCGATCATCAGCCACTCCTACCGTTATTCAGAGGAACAGCTCCACACCCTCCACCCCGGATTGAGAGATGGGCCATTCAAACTCAACACTACCAGATGGAGCTAGTATACCGGCCGGGAGCAAAGAACCCTGCGGACTTTCTGTCGCGTCATCCCACAGAAAAAGAAGAAACTGGGGGTGATCAAGAGGCACAGACGGAAGAGTTTGTGGACATGGTGTCGCAGTTGGCATGTCCACATGCCTTGTCGGCAGAGGACATTGTAAGCCAGTATGAACATGATGCTGCAATGATCAAAGTTAAGACAGCCCTCGACGCAGGATCCTGGGAGGACTTTCTGTGCCATGTGAGTGACTGGAGTGAAATAGATCGCAACCGACTGTCTCAAATCTGGAAAGTGCACAACGAGCTAAGCAAGGCAAGCAATGGGCTGATACTGAGGGGGTCACGGGTAGTCATCCCAGCATCTCTTCAAGATCACGCAACCATGTTAGCCCATGAGGGACACCAAGGGACAAGAAGAATGAAGGCGAGAATGAGGGAAAAGGTGTGGTTTCCTTACATGGACGAGAAGGTAGACAGCGTGGTGAAGAACTGCCGGGCGTGCCAGCTAACCAGTGCCCCAGATTCTCCAGCTCCGATCATCACAGAGGAGCCCTCACCCTCCCCATGGAGCTGGATCAGTTTGGACTTTGGCAGCTTCCCTGACGGGAGAGTGACAGTGGTAATGGTGGACAGCTACACCAAATATCCAGTAGTGGAACTAGCAACGTCTACCAGCTTCGCAAATATACAACCGCTGCTTAGCAAGACTTTTGCGCTATTTGGCATTCCACAGCGAATTAAAACAGACAATGGGCCGCCATTCCAAGGCAGCGAATTTAAGGATTTTCTAAAGGAGCTGGGAGTAAAGCATCATAGAGTCACTCCACAATGGCCCCAAGCCAACGGTGAGGCCGAACGCTTTATGAGAACAGTTAACAAAACCATACGGATTGCAATGGTGGAAGGCAAAGACCCAGAGATGGCACTGCAACTGTTCCTGAGAGAATATAGAAGTACCCCCCATAGCACCACCCAAAGATCCCCATGGTCACTGATGTTTGCTGGACCAAGGAGAGATCGACTGCCTATGGCTGAAAACTGGAAATCGGCACCATATGTACCTGCTGACACCCAAGAGCGAAGGCGAAAGAATAATGAACGGGCAAGCCACAAGAGGAGGGCTCAAGACAAAGAACTAAGCCCGGGAGACACAGCACTGCTGCGAACTAGAAGACCAGGGGGCAAATTCCGAACACCATATGAGGCTGAGCCATGGGTCATCAAAACAACCAAAGGCACGGCGGTGACGGCACAGAGAGATGAAGAGGTGGTGACTAGGAATGTGTCCTGGTTCAAGCGTATCCCAGCAAGGCCCGAAAACCAACAAAGCGGCGAAAGGCAGGATATCGATATAGCAGAGCAGGCAGAGAACAACCCCACACAGAAGACACGGTGGGCACACCCGAGTCCATGAGAAGACCAGAACCTGAACCACGAGCAACCAGAGGAAGTGGGGGACACCATCTAAGACCCAACCCTCGACCAAGCTCAAGGCTAGCTGATTTTGCATGTTGACTCATTCTTACTAATTCAGAAGAAAATAAAATACCAAGTTGGAATGGGATGTAGCGCTCTAGTGTTTCACGGGTCTCGGCTGAGACCCGGAAACACCTACAAACAATGTAGCACCTTCTGGCCAGGCGTGGCCAGAAGGCTTTAAATAAAGGGACTGGGGTCGCTCGTGGCTTCCGGTCCGTACCAGTGATCCGAGTGTGTGGTCTCCATTTATTGTTGTGCAGGCACCGTTAGTCCGTGGCCTATATTTGTATTGGGCCACGTCCTGCTCCCCTACAGAGGACCATCAGGAGAGGCAGTGAAAAGGGGCATTATTCCCCACACCTTGCACTTTTTCTGGGTCTTTTGCTCATGCTGCACAATCTTGCAATCCAGGGTTTTCACTGTCACTAAAGAAAGGCTGTGTATGAGCAGCGGATGGGAATTACGATATTTCAGTCCCCTACTGATCTATTTTAGCAGGTTTCAGATAGTTTTGGTCTAGGGACCCAACCTAGCCATATGTATTTGTAGTTAATGGCCTCTTTAAGTGTTCCTTCAGAGGTTTTCTTCTGCCTCTCACAGCCTCTGTCACCATTTCTTCCTACTTCTAAAAACACCAGTTTCAAGTAATGGGTTGAGAGTCTGCCCCAGAGTGAAGCATTGGAGATCTCCTGAACGGAGGTCCTTCAGCTTTTTAGTAGTACCCTTGGGGTTCTCCACAACTGACCACACTCTGCAGCTACATTCCTCAGTCAATCAAATCAAATCAAAATTAACTTTATTCGGTTTTCATTTTTTGCAAAACCATAAAAGTACAGTGTGATTAAAATGCCATTCATCATTACAGAGATTTCATGATTTTTTTTAAAAAGACAATGATAAGATAAAATATTACATTAAAAAGATTCTATGTGAATAATAAGAGAAGATAAGTTAAAAGGACGCAAGTTAGTTTATAGCAGTACAGTACAGTTCATTGTTATCCTAAACAATTGGGTATTTGCTGTACAGTTAGTTTGTGTCCTGGGCAGGTGAATAGAATAGTACTGTATTCCAAGTTTAGTCTATGTCGTACAGTGAATTTTAAAATTGTAATTACCGTCATTGTTACCCATTCCTCCTCCAGAAACTGTAAGGATAGCATTGCGGGTCGACATCTCCTGATTCCCATATGTTTTAGTACTGGAATGATCCAGGTCTTTCTGGGTTCACCGTAAAATTTGCAAAATAAAATTGTGTGAATGGTAGTTTGAGTGGAGAGGCCATCGCATGGACAGGGTGATAGGACTGTTGACCAGTCATTTCTTTTTAGGAACTTGACCAGTCGATGGAAAAAATTTATTCTGAACCGGATCAGCAAAAATCTTTCATAACTGGTGGTGTTAATGGTTAGGTAGGGTTGGATAGAGAGAGTGGTCTGAATGGCCAAACTATGCGCTGTTGATGGTTTAATAGCTTCTTTGGCCAGCCGCAGGTCACCTAGATGTGTTAGACACTATGATTTCCTTGGTAACTCACGAATTAGAGTCGGAGTGTTGTAGTATTTCTCCAACCCAATGTCATGCAGGAAGGCTTTAATATAGTGCAACCAACCTATGTTTTTTGCATGTTCCAGCGAGATGCAGTCCATAATAAACCCCTGGGAGAATGTAGTTCTATCAGAAGTCCATATGCGATGCCACAGTAAAAGTGGTTGTATTTTAATAATATCTTCCAGATAAGGTAGGCCTAGTTCCAAGTGGCATGAAAACGTTGGGCTGCTCCGAGGGAGGGCCAGAAGATACCTCAGGAATCTGTTCTCAACTGTTTGTAGGGCAGCTGTATTTTCATAGCCCCAGACTCCAGCTCCGTATGTCGTCACGGTTACACATTTGGCCTTGTATATTGTTGTTAATTCGGTGGGTGGCCTTCTACCCAGCCTTCTGGCGAAGTTAACCAGAGCGGAAGTGGCTCTCATAAAGAGAAGCTTTCTG
The DNA here is from genome assembly GCF_964261635.1 of Lissotriton helveticus. Classification (NCBI taxonomy): domain Eukaryota; kingdom Metazoa; phylum Chordata; class Amphibia; order Caudata; family Salamandridae; genus Lissotriton; species Lissotriton helveticus. The sequence goes on along the minus strand of NC_136063.1, from coordinate 756,268,488 downwards.
GACTCTATGGCTGGTTTCCAGCTAGTTTTATGGTTAATAATGATCCCTAAATATGGGTATTTTTCTGTGTGCTCGAGTTTTTCATTTTGCAGGAAGATACCTTTTGTTCCTTTCTAGTTCCCGAGGACATGACATAAGTGTTTTTAATATTGAAGTTTAGATCCAGGTTAGCCATAAAAGAGGCGTATATATCAAGGGCTCATTGCGATTCAGCGGGAGCACGGGGTAGTATCACCGCATCGTCGGCGTAGAACAGGGCCGGGACCGGGCGGCCGTTGATGTGTGGAAGGTCCCAGCACCCTTTGACCATGGCCCGCTCTAAGCCATTGGTATAGAGTGTAAAAAGGAAGGGTGCCAGGACGCAGCCCTGTCCCACCCCCGCTCCACGCCGGTGCGGTTAGCTCGCCGTTCGTCCCGTAACGCACTCTAGCTGTGGCATTTGAATATAGTTCACTCAGGAAGTTTACAAGCCTCTGCTCTACCCCCATTTCCTACAAGGACTGACCAGAGTTTTGCGTGGCTAATGCAATCAAAGGCAGCCGACAAGTCAACATATACCATGTAAAGTGCCCCGCCTTTTGCGCTAACATATTTGCCTATCAGCAGGGTAAGATTGAGTGCCTGTTCAGTGGTCCCTAGCCCCTCTCGGAAACCAAACTGTAAGTCAGATAAGATCCCGCTGTCGTCCGCCCACTGCTGGAGGCGTTCGAGAATAACTCGACCCGCAACTTTGCCTAAAGAGTCCAGCAGCGAGATTAGGCGATAGCACGATGTTAGATGGCGATCCCCCTTTTTAAAAATGAGTACTAGAATCGACTTTGACCATGATTCCAAGAGCCCTTCGGAACAAGAGGCCTGGAGGACCCTAGTTGGTATTGGAGTCCAAAGATCTAGATCGAATTTAAAAAAGTCGATTGGTACCCCATCCGGGCCTGGGGCCTTCCCATTTTTACTGGCTTTTATTGCCAGGTCTACTTCATCGTGTGTAATATCTAGAAGTATGGGGTATATACAAGTATGTTGCTCAGAAGGAGTTTCTCCCTGACCATGCCCTGGGACCTTATCCTTTGCAAATATCTTACTAAAATACTCAACCCAAGCTCTTTCATCTATGGCTATGTCGTTTTTAGGGGAGTCTTTCTCATCGACAAGAAAGGGAGATTTAACAATAGCCCAAAAGGCAGCACTGTTTTTTGGGTGGTACTTTTAAGAAGTTGCTCCCAGAGATCCAGTTTGAGTTCTGTTTTTCTGTCCTTTATGGCCGAGTGGTATTCCTTTCTAGCTATTTTAATTTCTTGGAGGTCCCTTACTGGCTTTTGGAGTGAATTTTTCAGAATTGAATAACTCCTTCTGCATCTTTTTATTGAACCAGCCTTTCTTATTTGACCTGGATTTGTTAGATTTAATAAAAAGTGCTTCCTTTATTGAGTTTGTAATCACGATAAAATTATTCAATACTTCCTCATCGGATGAGGCTAAGTCCAGGCACATTTCTATGGCCAAATAAGCTGTTTTTACTACTATTGAAGATATAGCTAGTGGGTAGGCTTTCTCCCATTTCAGTGCATAGCCATTTGTTCTATCCAAGGTTAACCTATTTTGGTCTAAGGTACTCTCTATGCTTTGGGTAAAGTGTTTCTGGAGTAGAGTCAAGGTGATACTATTTGGATAGTGATCGCTTATTGCGATGTCATGCGTCAATGAGTTACTGATACGTTTTTCAGCTGTACAGGAAATAAAGATAACATCTATCGTACTTGAACTTCCTCTTCCATTAAAAGTGGGGGCAATGGGGGTTAAGGGATTTTTCATCTTGTTTGCCAGGCCCAGATCTAGCTCAAAAAGAGTATTATTTAGGGCGTTCCCAATTACTGAATGAGAAAAGTGATTTATCGGGAGATCGATTTCATCTAGTATGCCACAGATATTTTTATAGCTATGTTTACTTAGACGTTGGTTGAAGTCGCCACCCCATATTGTTATAACCTCTACTGATGCACGCTGTATTAAAAGATGAATCTGCCATATTGTGGCCAGTAGTTCTCCCTCGGGCATATTATTATAGAAATTTACTATGAGGAGTGTATCGATTTTGTTCAAGCGAAGGCTTAGTACTTGATAGTTAGGTTCGAATCTTATAATACTGATCTCCGATGTCGCTATCAAATTAGATATGTGGATGGATAACCCGCCCTTAGCTCTACCAGAAGGTGAAGGTTGTGCAGGAGAGAAATACGTTTTATACCCTTCTATATGAGTTTCTATGGTAGTCCAAGTCTCCTGGAAACATAAGACATTGAAATTTGAATAAAATCAAGCCAGATGTTGTTATTTGCCTTTGAGCACATTCCGGCGATGTTCCAGTAAAGTATGGTTATTGTTGGTTTGTCTTTGACTACTTGTAAGAGGGTTGGTTGGGTAGTAGGGTCTGTTTGATCATTAAGTTTCGAGATACCCATGGGGTTGTTTATCTCTCCTTGGTTTCTCCATGGTTTCAATGGACAGCTTTCTTGATAGGGCAAAGGTGGCTGTGAATCACAACCATTGATATTTGGCGATGGGGCTTGTTCTAGGGGGATATTGGAAAATTCACCCAAGATGGGCGGAGTGAGTCAATCGAGTTCCTCTAGTCCCGAAAAAATCTCAAATCTGTTCCTAGGGAGGCTGCATGGATAGTCTTCGTTTAACGGTTCTCTAGCCTTCGCCAACTCCCATAACCCCTTTACCGGGGGGTAGAAAAAGCCTAGTGGGAGGATGTTTATTTCATCTCTTGTAATACTCCTTGTTCCACTCTGTTGCAACACTCTATTTACCAGCTGGGGGAAACGGAAGGTCAGGACAATTGAGTCACCTGTAAATGTATCTTCTTGAGAACCCACGCTTTTTACCCTTCTGGCCATTTTAAATTCTCTAAACAGATAGTCTGTTAGGCTTGTTTTCTTACCCAACCAATCAAGGGATTTATTTCCCCCAACCTTCCCTTACCAGAGGTTCTTTCTTGGGAATGTTTGCCAGTACTATAATGTAAGGTGTGGCTGCTGGGGGAGGTCAAGATGTTCATTTGGGGTCATGATTGTCCGGTCCACGTTGGTATTTTTATCAGAATGTTTTACCGGGTTAGAGGGTAAGTTACGGGAGGTCGAACCTGCTGAGTCAGTTAAACTTATGGTGGGTACCAAATTGCCCCTTCTGGATGTATGACTTTCCTGGGCAGGAGTGGGCGGGTTAGGAACACGTCCACTCTTCTCATTAGGTACATGGTTGGAAATCTGATGGGGATTGGGACGGTTTGTTTCGAGTGTGTGTATTGATAATGAAGTTGTGGTTGGTTGATTTTTAGCTTTGTGATAAAAGGAAGGGAGGACTCCTTAAAGATTCAATAAGGGACCAGGAGAGAAGAGATTAAGGAATTCAACAGGTCCAATGACACCAACTCCTGGGACCCTTTACAGTACTACCCTCATAACTCAAAAATGCCAACTATGTGTAAACAAATACATGATTACACAATAAAAGGAATGGTGAAGACACAAATGTGAAAGAACAACATATGGTCTATTAAAAAATAAACAGTTTATTACAAATTAATAAAATCACAGATAATACACATCCATAAAATGCCATATGTTAGAATAATTTCTAGGTCTTTTTTGTTTAAGGAAAAGGTTGATCCTTATACACATATAAAATCATACAGGGTCATGTTATTCACAATATATGCAGTTAAAAAAGTCACAATTGTCAAAGATGTCCAATTATCAAAAGTTGTCGACGCAGCGTTTCGGTGTATTATGATATCACCTTCATCAGGACAAAACAATTCTATACAAAGAAAACATACAAGTAGATGCATTCATAACAAAGATTTAAACAAGTAAAAAAATGTTTTAAAAAGACACTTTCTTTATATTATCAATGAGGTACTTCATGTTTTCACCATAATCATTAGTCACATATTTTTCACAATAGAGGGCATTGCTGTACTTAAATAGTTTACGAATTTGAGTTAAGTTGGGTATGACAAGCGGGTAAACAGTTTGGAGTGACTGCTTATCACTCTCAGATAGCTGGGCTAAATCGCTTAATACGCATACCTGCGGGAATTGATTGGACCTCTCGTCTTAATTGGAGGTAGTTTAATTGATGTATCTCAATGGATAAAGACTCTGATATAGTCCGTTTGGTATCACGTTCCTTTCTGTGAAGGGACATAAAGTTATGCAAAATGACCAAGCATTCAAATGGCCAGGTTTCATCTGTTTACATGGTAAAATAATGGCCACGTTTTATTCATAACATTTTGAGTTACCTGTTATATTCAGGAACCCCGTGATGAGGGTGTTGCTGGAGGGGGGCCACCGCTTATTTTGTGAGTACCTACCTATAACAAAATACGTGCACTTAACCACCTGTTGCCCTTCATAATACAGGACCAAAAGTTTTTTAGTGTAGATACGTTTATATTTAACCATAGTACTCACCCACAACAGAGAGTTAAACGGCCCTCACTACAGCGTGACTGGGTTCTTTTAATTCTCGATCAGCGCTGAGTTTTTGTTCCACGCGTCTTATTCAATTAGACCTGCGGGGGGTTATGAAAATTATATCTCTTTTGTTCTGTTGTATCCCTCTCATCTGGTCATTTTATTACGAATCTCTTTAATTAGTTTGCAGAGACTGCTATGCTAGTAACTGCTATTACATTTATTTTGCACATTGGAGATATATCAACTTAGGTTGTCAGCTTTACGATTATATTTACTGATCTTTTGCTGACCCACAGTTAGTAGTGTACTACTACGAAGGAAAACTTTTTATTTGGACACATATTTTTTATACATCGTTGGCCAGAAGTGTTTCCTTCTCCAAGTGTTTCTCTTCTTAAGGGTCACTACCGTAATGACGATGTTACTTTTTTTTGGGTGATTGAATTGATACTATTGGTACTAGCTTAAAACAAATGCACGGCTAGGCAGACATTTCCACAATGCCGTATAGAGTGTGATGGCTACGAGTCAGGTTATCATTACACCACACGTCTGGCAGGAGCAACATATACGTAGTGCCGCGTTGCCGATATTTAATTAGAACAAATGCACGGCTACGAAAACCTTTACATAATGCTGTGTAGAACATGATGGCTGAGGGTCAGTTTGTGGTTATACTCCACGTACGGCTGGTTGCATATTTAAAATATTTAAAATATTTACACAATGCCGCGGGTAGCGCGGTGACAGCGGATCCTACCTTATTCTTCAGTGTCGGCCTCCCTGCGCCCCTCTCAGCTCCTCGTCTTCTGCATCAAAGGTTGCATACCGTTAGCACCAAACTACTTGGTATTTAAACAAGTTATCGCGGTATTTTTTGGGGTCAGCTTACCGCGATAGGTTGCTCGTAGTTTTATGTGAATGACGTGCAACTCATCATCGCAGAACTACTCATGTAGTTTCTTATGGCTCACTTGCGCAGTCTGAGTTCGTCATCAATATGCACTGCACGTTTTAAGAACTACAATTGTAGTTTGTTATTATATACCGCGATTTATCATAGTTTGCACTGGTTCTTGATGTTTTGAACCTAATTCCATCACTTTTGTTATCTGTAAATTTGCACATAATGTCACCATTTCTGTGTAACACGTTACATATTTAGCTATTACAAACTAGTTCTCGAGTCACAATGCCTAAGGCTCGTTATAAGATCCTTTCCCAGTCCTCTTTTGTATTCAGTCCATCTCTGACTGAGTTAAATTTGGACATAAAGAATTGTTCGCGTCTTTTCCTTTTTATGTCAGTGTTTCCTCCTCTGCTGCTTTGGGTGGTTAACTCTAGCCCACACCAGCTTAAATCGTTTATGCCATGTCCTGCAGTTTTCCAATGGTCTACAAGGGGAGCACCAACTTTTTGGCAGCGAATGGCAGATTTATGTTCATTGAGTCTCAATCTTATTTCGCGGGACGTTTCGCCTATGTATATATACTCACATGGGCATTTAATTAAGTACACCATATTTTTGGTCCTGCAGTTAATGAACGATTTTATTTTATGTTTTATTTTTTTGTGTTCTACACAATCACCTTTAATGATGTTCGTACAGTTTGAACAGTTGTTGCATGGAAACGTCCCCTGTGGGAGTGGCTTACTGTCAATAGTTGGTTGCTTGCTCTTGTTATCTTCCCGATACGTATGCACTAAACTGTTCTTAATCGTTCGGTTGCGTTTGGAGGCAAACATTGGTTTCTCCACTTTCTCTTTATTCTTTTTGCTCACCAGATTCCAGTTACGGTTGATTATGTTCTTTATTTTGTTACTAATTCCACTATAATTGCTCACGAATACTAGCCTTTTTCCTGTTTGCGTATCTTTATTCTTTTCTTGGAAAAGATTTTCCCTATTGAAATATCGTGCTCTTTTGAATGCTTGTTTCACCATCCGATTTGGATAGCCCCTGTTTTTTTAGTTTTGTTGAAAGCACATCAGCATGTTTTAGAAAATCACTATTCTTTGAACAATTACGTTTTAATCTTAAAAACTGCCCAAACGGGATATTGTTCTTCTGACAGGGAGGATGGTGGCTGTTCTAATGGAGCATCGTGTTTCTATCTGTTTTTTTGGTAAATAATTCAACCTGTAATTTACCAAACTCATGTTTAATGATTATATCTAGGAATTCACAGGATTGTTGGTCATAGTGACTCGTAAATTTGAGATTTTTGTCCCCTAGGTTTAGCCAGGAAATAAAATCATCTAATGTTTCTACAGTTCCCGTCCAAATAAAAAAAATGTTGTCTATGTATCTTGACCATGACGAGATATTTTCAAAAAAAGGTGCAAATGCGTTAAATATATGCATTTCCTCAAATTGTGCCACGTAAAGGCATGCCAAGCTGGGAGCACAGGTCGCTCCCATGCTGGTACCCTTTGTTTGTTTTAAAAACTCTTTGTTAAACAAAAAAATATTATTTTTTAGGACAATCGTTACGCTGTCGATAATAAATGATTCATGCGCATTTGGGTCATTTCCACCTGGGCACAGGAGATTTGTAATCATATCGATGGTGCTGTCTTGAGGTACGTTCGTGTATAATGCCTCTATGTCTAACGTGACTAAATACTGTGTGTCAGGGTTGAAGGGAAGGTTCTCTACTTTTCTAATGATGGAAGCTGTGTCTTTGATGTAGGCTTTTTGTGTAATTACAAGAGGCTGTAAAAAGGTATCTGCATATTTGCTCAAAGGCTCCGTCAATGATCCTATGCTGGACACTATGGGTCGCATTGGGGGATCAGTGGCATTCTTATGGACTTTTGGAAGTCCGTATAATGCAGGTACCGTAGGGTTTTGGTTTAACAAGAATCTGTACTCCTCTTCGCAGATTGTGTTATCCTCTTTGGCATAGTCTAACATCCTCTTAATCTTGTTCTCAAGTGTGGACCACTCGTTTCTACTTGACTTTTGGTAATGTTCTTTGTTGTTAAGGAGTTGTGCCATTTTTTTATTGTATTGTGTCGTTGCCATGACTACAATACTCCCGCCTTTGTCGGCCGGTTTGATTGTAAGCTCCTGATTGTTCTCCAATTTATTAAGAGCCTCTCTCTCTTCTCTGCTGAGATTAAAATCAATCCAGTTTTTTGTTCTAGGACATCTGAAACGCTTTTGGTAACTGCTATTTCAAAAGCTTCAATATGTTTGTCTACTTGGCCACTCTGAGGGGTCCATGTCGATTTGAGTTTTAGGCCAGATTTATTAACCCCTTCGCTGCTAGGCCTTTTCCCCTCCTGTGCTAAGGCTTTTTTTGGCGTTTTGGGGTAGTGCGCGCTTAGGCCCTTGTAACTTTTTGAACACATAAGGTATCTGCGCCAAATTTGCGTCCTTTTCTTCCAACATCATGTGGATTCTAAAGAAGCCCAGGGTTTGTGGATTCCCTTGGAGGGGTCCCAGAAATTAACCAAAATATAGTGCTTTTTTTGTTTTTTTCAGAAAAATGGGAAAAACGGGCTGCAAATGAAAGCCTCTGGGTTTTTCCCTGAAAATGTTATCAAAAAAGGGTTTGTAGGGCTGAAATCTCCATTTTCTCAGCTTTTAGGGAATGACAGTCTTTTGTCAGAGAACCGAAATTTTTCACTCAGTTTTGGCATTTTTCTTGGACATAGCCTAGTTTTGCTATTTTTAGAGCTTTCCACCTCCTTCCAGTTAATGCTAGAAATGAGTTTAAAAACAATAATGGATCCTGAAAAGCTTTACATTTTCGAAAGGTAGACAACATTCTGAATTCAGAAAGGGGTCATTTGTCTAAATCCATGAAGGTTTCGTTATAGAAACTAACAGTTAGATATTGGAATAATTGAAAATTTGTTGAAAAAAACAGCCTTTTGTCTCAACGTTTTCACCTATAACTTTTTCTAATTTTGACAGCTCTTGGACAGCAATATACCGTTACATCCGTTAGACCTTCCTGGTTGTGGGGATATATAGGACTTGTAGTTTCACCAAGAACCCGACGAACCCAGATCCAAAAACTGAGCAGCAACTTGCAATGGTATTTTTTCATTTACTGGGTATAGAGCACTTTGTCTTGGAAAATGTATACATGGAATAATCTGTATGAAAGACACCTATGTATTTCTGAATTGGGTACAAATTATAGAGTTTAGAAACAGTATATAATTGCACATTTTCAAAATTGGGAATATTCATACTAGCATGAGAATTATTGGTCATTTTTCAAAAAGATTTTTTTTTTACACAATGTCTTTCATTGAAAGGGAGAAATGCATGAAAGCTCAATTGGTAATAACAGTTGATTTACAAATCTGAATTACCCCAAGTGTCCCGATAAAAACGGTACCTCACTTGTGTGGGTCCGCCTTGTGCCTGCAACAGGAAACGGCACAAAATGCAACGTGGTCACACCTACATTTTGCAGTTACAAATTGACCCTTTTTTGACAAAGTGCCTACCTATAGTTTTTGCACCCTAGCTCTGCCGGCACCTAGGGAAACCTAGCAAACCTATACATTTTTGAAAAGTAGACACCCAGGGGAATTCAGGATGGGGTGACTCGACTGCCTACCACCAGGTTTTGTTACCCAGAATCCCTTGCAAAGCTAAGATTTTGACAAAACAAACACATTTTCCTCACATATCTGTGGTGGAAAGTTCTGGAATCTGCGTGGATCAACAAATTTCCACCCACCCAGCGTTCCCCCAGGTCTCCCGATAAAAACTGTACCTCACTTGTGTGGGTCGGCCTTGTGCCTACGACAGTAAACGGCACAAAATGCAACGTGGTTGCACCTCAATTTCCCAGTGAAATCTTGCGCTCTTTGGACAAAGAGACTACCTTTTGTTTTTGAGCCCTAGCTCAGCCGGCACCTAGGGAAACCTAGCAAACCTATATATTTTTTAAACGTAGACACCCAGGGGAATTCAGGATGGGGTGACTCGACTGCCTATCACCAGGTTTTGTTACCCAGAATCCCTTGCAAATCTAAGAATTTGACAAAAAAAACACATTTTCCTCACATTTCTGTGGTGGAAAGTTCTGGAATCTGCGTGGATCAACAAATTTCCACCCACCCATCGTTCCCCCAGGTCTCCCGATAAAAACGGTACCTCACTTGCGTGGGTAGGCATAGTGGCTGCGACACGAAACAGCGCAAAACGCAGCATGGTCGCACCTCAATTTCCCAGTGAAATTTAGCACGTTTTGGACAAAAGGACTACCTTTTCTTTTTGCGCCGTAGCTCTGCCAGCACCTAGGGAAACCTAGCAAACCTATACATTTTTAAAAACTAGACAACCAGGGGAATTCAGGATGGGGTGACTCGTCTGCCTACCCCCAGGTTTTGTTACCCAGAATCCCTTGCAAACATAAAAATTTGACAAAAAAAACCCATTTTCCTCACATTTCTGTGGTGGAAAGTTCTGGAATCTGTGTGGATCAACAAATTTCCACCCACCCAGCGTGCCCCCAGGTCTCCCGAAAAAAATGGTACCTCACTTGCGTGGGTAGGCATAGTGGCTGCGACATGAAACAGCGCAAAACGCAGCATGGTCACACCTCAATTTCCCAGTGAAATTTAGCACGTTTTGGACAAAAATACTACCTTTTGTTTTTGCGCCTTAGCTCTGCCAGCACCTAGGGAAACCTAGCAAACCTATACATTTTTAAAATCTAGACACCCAGGGGAATTTAGGATGGGGTGACTCGTCTGCCTACCCCCAAGTTTTGTTACCCAGAATCCCTTGCAAATATAAACATTTGACAAAAAAAACACATTTTCCTCACATTTCTGTGGTGGAAAGTTCTGGAATCTATGTGGATCAACAAATTTCCACCCACCTAGCGTGCCCCCAGGTCTCCCGAAAAAAATGGTACCTCACTTGCGTGGGTAGGCATAGTGGCTGCGACATGAAACAGCGCAAACCGCAGCATGCTCGCACCTCAATTTCCCAGTGAAATTTAGCACGTTTTGGACAAAAAGACTACCTTTTGTTTTTGCGCCGTAGCTCTGCCAGCACCTAGGGTAACCTAGCAAACCTATACATTTTTGAAAACTAGACACCCAGGGGAATTTAGGATGGAGTGACTCGTCTGCCTACCCCCAGGTTTTGTTAAACAGAATCCCTTGCAAACATAAAAATTTGACAAAAAAAACACATTTTCCTCACATTTCTGTGGTGGAAAGTTCTGGAATCTGTGTGGATCAACAAATTTCCACCCACCCAGCGTGCCCCCAGGTCTCCCGAAAAAAATGGCACCTCACTTGCGTGGGTAGGCATAGTGGCTGCGACATGAAACAGCGCAAAACGCAGCATGGTCGCACCTCAATTTCCCAGTAAAATTTAGCACGTTTTGGACAAAAAGACTACCTTTTGTTTTTGCGCCGTAGCTCTGCCAGCACCTAGGGAAACCTAGCAAACCTATACATTTTTCAAAACTAGACACCCAGGGGAATTTAGGATGGGGTGACTCGTCTGCCTACCCCCAGGTTTGGTTACCCAGAATCCCTTGCAAACATAAAAATTTGACCAAAAAAACACATTTTTCTCACATTTCTGTGGTGGAAAGTTCTGGAATCTGTGGATCATCAAATTTCAACCCACTCAGCGTGCCCCCAGGTCTCCCGAAACAAATGGTACCTCACTTGCGTGGGTAGGCATAGTGGCTGCGACATGAAACAGCGCAAAACGCAGCATGATCGCACCTCAATTTCCCAGTAAAATTTAGCACGTTTTGGACAAAAGGACTACCTTTTGTTTTTGCACCGTAGCTCTGCCAGCACCTAGGGAAACCTAGCAAACCTATACATTTTTGACAACTAGACACCCAGGGGAATTAAGGATGGGGTGACTCGTCTGCCTACCCCCAGGTTTTGTTACCCAGAATCCCTTGCAAACATAATAATTTGACAAAAAAAACACATTTTCCTCACATTTCTGTAGTGGAAAGTTCTGGAATCTGTGAGGATCAACAAATTTCCACCCACCGAGCGTGCCCCCAGGTCTCCCGAAAAAAATGGTACCTCACTTGCGTGGGTAGGCATAGTGGCTGCGACATGAAACAGCGCAAAATGCAGAATGCTCGCACCTCAATTTCCCATCGAAATTTAGCACGTTTTGGACAAAAAGACTACCTTTTGTTTTTGCCCCGTAGCTCTGCCAGCACCTAGGGAAACCAAGCAAACCTATACATTTTTGAAAACTAGACACCCAGGGAAATTTAGGATGGGGTGACTCATCTGCCTACCCCCAGGTTTTGTTACCCAGAATCCCTTGCAAACATAAATATTTGACAAAAAAAACACATTTTCCTCACATTTCTGTGGTGGAAAGTTCTGGAATCTGTGTGGATCAACAAATTTCTACCCACCCAGCGTGCCCCCAGGTCTCCCGAAAAAAATGGTACCTCACTTGCGTGGGTAGGCATAGTGGCTGCGACATGAAACAGCGCAAAACGCAGCAAGGTCGAAACTTAATTTCCCAGTGAAATTTAGCACGTTTTGGACAAAAGGACTACTTTTTGTTTTTGCACCGTAGCTCTGCCAGCACCTAGGGAAACCTAGCAAACCTATACATTTTTGAAAACTAGACACCCAGGGGAATTCAGGATGGGGTGACTCGTCTGCCTACCCCCAGGTTTTGTTACCCAGAATCCCTTGCAAACATACAAATTTGACAAAAAAACAAATTTTCCTCACATTTCTGTGGTGGAAAGTTCTGGAATCTGTGTGGATCAACAAATTTCCACCCACCCAGCGTACCCCCAGGTCTCCCGTAAAAAATGGTACCTCACTTGCGTGGGTAGGCATAGTGGCTGCGACATGAAACAGCGCAAACCGCAGCATGCTCGCACCTCAATTTCCCAGTGAAATTTAGCACGTTTTGGACAAAAAGACTACCTTTTGTTTTTGTGCCGTAGCTCTGCCAGCACCTAGGGTAACCTAGCAAACCTATACATTTTTGAAAACTAGACACCCAGGGGAATTTAGGATGGAGTGACTCGTCTGCCTACCCCCAGGTTTTGTTACCCAGAATCCCTTGCAAACATAAAAATTTGACAAAAAAAACACATTTTCCTCACATTTCTGTGGTGGAAAATTATGGAATCTGTGTGGATCAACAAATTTCCACCCACCCAGCGTGCCCCCAGGTCTCCCGAAAAAAATGGCACCTCACTTGCGTGGGAAGGCATAGTGGCTGCGACATGAAACAGCGCAAAACGCAGCAGGGTCGCACCTCAATTTCCCAGTAAAATTTAGCACGTTTTGGACAAAAAGACTACCTTTTGTTTTTGCGCCGTAGCTCTGCCAGCACCTAGGGAAACCTAGCAAACCTATACATTTTTGAAAACTAGACACCCAGGGGAATTAAGGATGGGGTGACTCGTCTGCCAACCCCCAGGTTTTGTTACCCAGAATCCCTTGCAAACATAAAAATTTGACAAAAAAAACACATTTTCCTCACATTTCTGTAGTGGAAAGTTCTGGAATCTGTGTGGATCAACAAATTTCCACCCACCCAGCGTGCCCCCAGGTCTCCCGAAAAAAATGGTACCTCACTTGCGTGGGTAGGCATAGTGGCTGCGACATGAAACAGCGCAAAACGCAGCATGCTCGCACCTCAATTTCCCATCGAAATTTAGCATGTTTTGGACAAAAAGACTACCTTTTGTTTTTGCCCCGTAGCTCTGCCAGCACCTAGGGAAACCAAGCAAACCTATACATTTTTGAAAACTAGACACCCAGGGAAATTTAGGATGGGGTGACTCGTCTGCCTACCCCCAGGTTTTGTTACCCAGAATCCCTTGCAAACATAAATATTTGACAAAAAAAACACATTTTCCTCACATTTCTGTGGTGGAAAGTTCTGGAATCTGTGTGGATCAACAAATTTCCACCCACCCAGCGTGCCCCCAGGTCTCCCGAAAAAAATGGTACCTCACTTGCGTGGGTAGGCATAGTGGCTGCGACATGAAACAGCGCAAAACGCAGCAAGGTCGAAACTTAATTTCCCAGTGAAATTTAGCACGTTTTGGACAAAAGGACTACTTTTTGTTTTTGTGCCGTAGCTCTGCCAGCACCTAGGGAAACCTAGTAAACCTATACATTTTTGAAAACTAGACACCCAGGGGAATTCAGGATGGGGTGACTCGTCTGCCTACCCCCAGGTTTTGTTACCCAGAATCCCTTGCAAACATAAAAATTTGACAAAAAAACACATTTTCCTCACATTTCTGTGGTGGAAAGTTCTGGAATCTGTGTGGATCAACAAATTTCCACCCACCCAGCGTGCCCCCAGGTCTCCCGAAAAAAATGGTACCTCGCTTGCGTGGGTAGGCATAGTGGCTGCGACATGAAACAGCGCAAACCGCAGCATGCTCGCACCTCAATTTCCCAGTGAAATTTTGCACGTTTTGGACAAAAAGACTACCTTTTATTTTTGCGCCGTAGCTCTGCCAGCACCTAGAGTAACCTAGCAAACCTATACATTTTTGAAAACTAGACACCCAGGGGAATTTAGGATGGAGTGACTCGTCTGCCTACCCCCAGGTTTTGTTACCCAGAATCCCTTGCAAACATAAAAATTTGACAAAAAAACACATTTTCCTCACATTTCTGTGGTGCAAAGTTCTGGAATCTGTGTGGATCAACAAATTTCAACCCACCCAGCGTGCCCCCAGGTCTCCCGAAAAGAATGGCACCTCACTTGCGTGGGAAGGCATAGTGGCTGCGACATGAAACAGCGCAAAACGCAGCATGGTCGCACCTCAATTTCCCAGTAAAATTTAGCACGTTTTGGACAAAAAGACTACCTTTTGTTTTTGCGCCGTAGCTCTGCCAGCACCTAGGAAAACCTAGCAAACCTATACATTTTTGAAAACTAGACACCCAGGGGAATTTAGGATGGAGTGACTCGTCTGCCTACCCCCAGGTTTTGTTACCCAGAATCCCTTGCAAACATAAAAATTTGACAAAAAAAACACATTTTCCTCACATTTCTGTGGTGGAAAATTCTGGAATCTGTGTGGATCAACAAATTTCCACCCACCCAGCGTGCCCCCAGGTCTCCCGAAAAAAATGGCACCTCACTTGCGTGGGAAGGCATAGTGGCTGCGACATGAAACAGCGCAAAACGCAGCATGGTCGCACCTTAATTTCCCAGTAAAATTTAGCACGTTTTGGACAAAAAGACTACCTTTTGTTTTTGCGCCGTAGCTCTGCCAGCACCTAGGGAAACCTAGCAAACCTATACATTTTTGAAAACTAGACACCCAGGGGAATTAAGGATGGGGTGACTCGTCTGCCTACCCCCAGGTTTTGTTACCCAGAATCCCTTGCAAACATAAAAATTTGACAAAAAAAACACATTTTCCTCACATTTCTGTAGTGGAAAGTTCTGGAATCTGTGTGGATCAACAAATTTCCACCCACCCAGCGTGCCCCCAGGTCTCCCGAAAAAAATGGTACCTCACTTGCGTGGGTAGGCATAGTGGCTGCGACATGAAACAGCGCAAAACGCAGCATGCTCGCACCTCAATTTCCCATCGAAATTTAGCATGTTTTGGACAAAAAGACTACCTTTTGTTTTTGCCCCGTAGCTCTGCCAGCACCTAGGGAAACCAAGCAAACCTATACATTTTTGAAAACTAGACACCCAGGGAAATTTAGGATGGGGTGACTCGTCTGCCTACCCCCAGGTTTTGTTACCCAGAATCCCTTGCAAACATAAATATTTGACAAAAAAACACATTTTCCTCACATTTCTGTGGTGGAAAGTTCTGGAATCTGTGTGGATCAACAAATTTCCACCCACCCAGCGTGCCTCCAGGTCTCCCGAAAAAAATGGTACCTCACTTGCGTGGGTAGGCATAGTGGCTGCGACATGAAACAGCGCAAAACGCAGCAAGGTCGAAACTTAATTTCCCAGTGAAATTTAGCACGTTTTGGACAAAAGGACTACTTTTTGTTTTTGTGCCGTAGCTCTGCCAGCACCTAGGGAAACCTAGTAAACCTATACATTTTTGAAAACTAGACACCCAGGGGAATTCAGGATGGGGTGACTCGTCTGCCTACCCCCAGGTTTTGTTACCCAGAATCCCTTGCAAACATAAACATTTGACAAAAAAACACATTTTCCTCACATTTCTGTGGTGGAAAGTTCTGGAATCTGTGTGGATCAACAAATTTCCACCCACCCAGCGTGCCCCCAGGTCTCCCGAAAAAAATGGTACCTCACTTGCGTGGGTAGGCATAGTGGCTGCGACATGAAACAGCGCAAACCGCAGCATGCTCGCACCTCAATTTCCCGGTGAAATTTTGCACGTTTTGGACAAAAAGACTACCTTTTATTTTTGCGCCGTAGCTCTGCCAGCACCTAGGGTAACCTAGCAAACCTATACATTTTTGAAAACTAGACACCCAGGGGAATTTAGGATGGAGTGACTCGTCTGCC
The DNA here is from genome assembly GCF_964261635.1 of Lissotriton helveticus. NCBI lineage: Eukaryota > Metazoa > Chordata > Amphibia > Caudata > Salamandridae > Lissotriton > Lissotriton helveticus. Next base: position 756,252,534 of record NC_136063.1, on the reverse strand, counting down.
TACCCCCAGGTTTTGTTATCCAGAATCCCTTGCAAACATAAAAATTTGACAAAAAAACACATTTTCCTCACATTTCTGTGGTGCAAAGTTCTGGAATCTGTGTGGATCAACAAATTTCCACCCACCCAGCGTGCCCCCAGGTCTCCCGAAAAGAATGGCACCTCACTTGCGTGGGAAGGCATAGTGGCTGCGACATGAAACAGCGCAAAACGCAGCTTGGTCGCACCTCAATTTCCCAGTAAAATTTAGCACGTTTTGGACAAAAAGACTACCTTTTGTTTTTGCGCCGTAGCTCTGCCAGCACCTAGGAAAACCTAGCAAACCTATACATTTTATAAAACTAGACACCCAGGGGAATTTAGGATGGGGTGACTCGTCTGCCTACCCCCAGGTTTTGTTACCCAGAATCCCTTGCAAACATAAAAATTTGACAAAAAAAACACATTTTCCTCACATTTCTATGGTGGAAAGTTCTGGAATCTGTGTGGATCAACAAATTTCCACCCACTCAGCGTGCCCCCAGGTCTCCCGAAAAAAATGGTACCTCACTTGCGTGGGTAGGCATAGTGGCTGCGACATGAAACAGCGCAAAACGCAGCATGGTCGCACCTCAATTTCCCAGTAAAATTTAGCACGTTTTGGACAAAAGGACTACCTTTTGTTTTTGCGCCGTAGCTCTGCCAGCACCTAGGGAAACCTAGCAAACCTATACATTTTTTAAAACTAGACACCTAGGGGAATTAAGGATGGGGTGACTCGTCTGCCTACCCCCAGGTTTTGTTACCCAGAATCCCTTGCAAACATAAAAATTTGACAAAAAAAACACATTTTCCTCACATTTCTGTAGTGGAAAGTTCTGGAATCTGTGTGGATCAACAAATTTCCACCCACCCAGCGTGCCCCCAGGTCTCCCCAAAAAAATGGTACCTCACTTGCGTGGGTAGGCATAGTGGCTGCGACATGAAACAGCGCAAAACGCAGCATGCTCGCACCTCAATTTCCCAGTGAAATTTAGCACGTTTTGGACAAAAAGACTACCTTTTTTTTTTGCCCCGTAGCTCTGCCAGCACCTAGGGAAACCAAGCAAACCTATACATTTTTTAAAACTAGACACCCAGGGAAATTTAGGATGGGGTGACTCGTCTGCCTACCCCCAGGTTTTGTTACCCAGAATCCCTTGCAAACATTAATATTTGACAAAAAAAACACATTTTCCTCACATTTCTGTGGTGGAAAGTTCTGGAATCTGTGTGGATCAACAAATTTCCACCCACCCAGCGTGCCCCCAGGTCTCCCGAAAAAAATGGTACCTCACTTGCATGGGTAGGCATAGTGGCTGCGACATGAAACAGCGCAAAACGCAGCAAGGTCGCACCTCAATTTCCCAGTGAAATTTAGCACGTTTTGGACAAAAGGACTACTTTTTGTTTTTGCGCCGTAGCTCTGCCAGCACCTAGGGAAACCTAGCAAACCTATACATTTTTGAAAACTAGACACCCAGGGGAATTCAGGATGGGGTGTCTCGTCTGCCTCCCACCAGGTTCTGTTTCCCAGAATCCCTTGCAAACCTAAAAATTTGACTAAAAAAACACATTTTCCTCACATTTCTGTGGTGGAAAGTTCTGGAATCTGCGTGGATCCACAAAATTCCACCCACCCAGCGTTCCCCTAGGTCTCCTGAAAAAAATGATACCTCACTTGCGTGGATAGACATAGTGGCTGCATCAGGAAACGGTTCAAATCGTACGGTGGTGAATTTACATTACCCTATTGCAAAACTACCTTGATTTTGGGGGGGGGGATATCTGAGTTTGTGGCCCGGGGCTTGGTGGTATTCTTTGCAAAGTAGCAAACCCAAACAGTTCTGAAAACTAGACACCCGGGGAGTCCAGGGAGGTATGGCATGCGTGGGTCCCCCAATGTTTTCCTACCCAGAACTCCTTGCAAACATTAAAATTAGGTAAAAATAGCACTTTTCCACACTTTTTGGCGTGGGATCGCCGTGCCGGCAAAAATGCCCTACCACCCAGCGTTCCCCTTGTTCTCCCGAGTAAAAGGATACCTCACTTGTGTGGGTGCCCCAAAGCAGAACACGCCAAAAATGAATTTTGAAAAAAGTAGTATTTAGTAGTATTTAAGTTTTACAAATTAAGCCCCCTAGCCTGAGTCACATGCCTTGGGCCCACCCACACAAGTGAGGTATCATTTTACTCGGGAGAACAAGGGAAACGCTGGGTGGTAGGACATTTGTGCCGGCAGCGAGATCCCACCCAAAAAAGTACGGAAAAGTGGGTTTTTTGACCAAAATTTAAGGTTTGCAGGGGTTTCTGGGTAGGAAAACATTGGGGGACCCACGCATGCCATACCTCCCTGGACTCCCCCGGGTGTCTAGTTCTCAGAACTGTTTGGGTTGGTAGTTTGCAAAGATGCCCGCCAAGCCCCGGGCCAAAATCTCAGGTGACCCCCTCAAAAAATATGATTGTTTGGCAAAAGGATATTTTTTGGTCTCCACAGTAAGAATTGGGCCTTTTCCTAAAGCAGCCACTATGCCTACCCATGCAAGTGAGGTACCATTTTTATCGGGAGACCTTGGGGAACGCTGGGTGGGAGGTAATTTGTGTAAGCCCAGTGATGCCACGCTTTCCCACACTAAAACGTGTGAAAACAGTGACTTTTTCCAGCTAAAAATGAGGTTTGCAAGGGATTCTGGGTAAAGGAACGTTGGAGGATCCACGCAAGCCATACCTCCTTGGAAGCCCCCGGGTGTCTACTTTTCAGAAATGTGTGGGTTTGGTAGGTTTCCCTAGATGGCTGTCTCGCACAGGGCCAAAAACCCAGGTAACCCCTCTTGCAAAAGCTAGTGGACTTGACATTGTCATCATTGTAAAATTCTCCAGCTTTTGCAAGAGGGGTTACCTGGGTTTCTGGCCCCGTGCGAGACAGCCATCGAGACAGACTACACAAATACAAACTTTGAAACTGAACAATAAGTTTTACACAATAAAGACCAACCAGTTCACTTTACCACTCATTGATACTCCCAAAAATTCTTTTGCGTGTGGTACAATCTAAAACAAGCAGGTACACACAGCCCGGGGTTTGAAGGGCAGTCGGGGCAGTACATGCGAACCTCCTTCCGCAAACCTCTTCGCCAACAGACTCTACATCTCCGACTGGGAAAGTCTTTTGAGGTTGTAGGAGGAATTGTATCAGGAAAGTGGCGATCTTTCAATCTGGCAACATCCTCCACCACTCCAACTCTAGGAACACTTGCCTGTTCCACTAAAACAAGGCTGCCTATTACAGACTCCTGAAACTTTACAAAAGACAACTTTGACTGGGGACAAGATTTCTGGAACACAATAAAAGCATTAAAGGTTGCCAAGTGAAAAAGATGGATAGCCAACTTCTTGTACCAAATGTAAGCCTTACGAAGAGCAGCATACGGTTCCAACCTCTGATCAACTCTGTCAACACCACCCATGTACTTATTGTAGTCCAGTATGCACACAGGTTTGCGCACTTCTGCAACCTGACCCCAAACAGTCCGCGGTTCAGTGCTTTCATCATGTATTGTAGTCAACATGTAGACATCTCTCCTGTCTGAAAACTTCACAGCTAGAAGCTCCTCACAACGCAATGCACTGCACTGTCCCCGAGCAACCTTTCGACAAACAAGTTCTTTTGGGCGGATTGTGCCACAAGCAACAGTGTCCACTTTGGCCAATTCCCTGAACAAACGCACACCAGTGTAGAAGTTATCGACATACAAATGATGGCCTTTGTTAAACAATCCACGACCAAGTTCCCACACAATTTTCTCAGTCACTCCAAAAGTCGACGGACAACCAGGGGGGTTAATCCTGGATTCCTTACCAGTGTACACCCTGAAATTAGAGACATATCCAGTCTCACTGTCACACAGCATATACAGTTTGATTCCATAGCGTGCCCTCTTACTAGGAATGTATTGCCGAAATACCTAGCGGCCCTTGAACAACAGCAAAGACTCATCCACTGCAATTTCTTTCCCAGGATAAAAGATCTCAGAAAATCGATCAACCAAATGATCAATGACAGGCCGAATCTTGAAAAGACGGTCACAATCAGGGTGATCTCGTGGCAAAGCAAGACTGTTGTCAACAAAATGCATCATCCGCAGCAGAAGCAAATACCTATCACGACTCATGACTGCCGGAAATATAGCTGTTGCCATCAAGGGACTAGTAGACCAATATGAAGCCATTGATGGTTTCCTAAGCAAGCCCATCAAAAAAGTTAAACCCAAAAACTTTTTCATCTCCTCCAAATTTGTGGGAGTCCACCGGGTAGCTCTAGCGTGGGGCTTAAGGCTGGCACTGTTCACCCTCAAAAAAATGTCAGCATACAAATTAGTCTGCTCTACAATCTCTGCCAAAAACACATCATCCATAAACAACTTGAAAAAATCAATAGGCAAAAAGTTTTCAGTATTCACCCTACACCCTGGAACACCAGTAAATTCAGGCAATGCCGGCTGCACCATGCCTGGTGCAACCCAGAGGTCAGAACTTTCATCGTCAAGTCTTGCAGCCGCAGGCCACCGCCCAGCTGCCTCTTGTCTCACTACACCAACTGGAAGTCTAGCAGCCCCAGGCTGCAGCCCAGATGTCTCTTGCCGCACTATTGGCACATCAATGTCCTCCGCAACCACAGGCACAACAATGTCCTCCCAAACCGTAACCACAGCAATGTCCTCCCCAACCACAGGCACATCATCCACACCAAAAGTAGCTTCATCAGCACTCAAAGTGTCTTCATCATCAGATGAAGCCATGTGTAGAGAAAACTCACTACCTGAATCTTCACCTCCCACCTCTGGCTCAGAATCAGAGTCAGACTCTGGACCATGGTCAGAGGAAGAATCAAAAAGCATCTGGCTCAGAATCAGAATCAGACTCTGGACCATGGTCAGAGGAAGAATCAAAAAGCATCAAAAAGCAACCCAACAACTTGCTGAGCAGTAATCCGGTGGCTAGCCATTATCCTTACAAATAAAGGAGTCTGCACAAACAACTCAACAACCCCAACACTGCGCAAAGTAAGACAAAAAATGTAAGACTTTTTCACAAAAAACTATATTTAGAAAAAATATACAATTCACTTACAAGACACAACTACACTCACAAGCACCTACTCTGCAAAGACACAGCAAATAGGCAACGATATCCCACTAGAAAGAAGAAAAAAAAACTTACATCTACAGAAGGACACATCAAAAACAAATGCAAAACATGTTTTACAATCACAACAAACAGAAACAAAACATACTCGTATTACTACACACTTTGCAAAATAAACAATTACATTACAATTGAACAAAAAAAAGGTCTCTTACCAAACACATGCAACTACAGAAACAACAGAACAACAGAACCACCAGTAACAGAACCGCACACTGCAACAATCTAAAGAGAAAAAAAAACAATACACATTAGAAGAAACACAAACAACACACATTACAACAGGCTATGTCACAGGGTATGTCACAAATGGGGTGTCTGTCCCCAAGGGGGGAAGATTATAAATCATTATAAACGTGGGCCCCCTGGATGCGAACCCTAAGGAGGGCAGAGAGGCCAAATAAAGACACGGCAGAACATACTGAAAACAAATGGGCCCAAGGAAGCAACCCTTGGCCAAGGGGTCGCTCCCTTTAAAAAAAAAAATAACCCTGGAGTCTAGTGGGCTTTTCTATCCCCCCCCCCCCTGGGTCCAGAAACGGTAAAAAAAAAACAGCCAATCTGCCCCCAGGGGGGGCAGAAAAGTCTATAAAAAATTTAGGGCCACTAGGAAGCGACCCTTCCCCAAGGGGTCGCTTCCTTTTCAAATCCAAACAAATCCCTGGTGACTAGTGGGCTTTTCTGCCCCCCCTGGGTGCAGATCAGCCCAAAAAAACGCCGATCTGCCCCAGGGGGGGCAGAAAAGTCTGAAAAATATTACATCCCCCTAACGAAGCGACCCTTGCCCAAGGGGTCGCTTCCTTTATAAATATAAATCAATCCCTGGTGTCTAGTGGGCTTTTCTGCCCCCCCTGGGTCCAGATGCGGCCCAAAAAAACGGCCGATCTGCCCCCAGGGGGGGCAGAAAAGTCTAAAAAAATATTAGGGCCACTAGGAAGCGACCCTTCCCCAAGGGCTCGCTTCCTTTTCAAATAAAAAACAAATCCCTGGTGACTAGTGGGCTTTTCTGCTCCCCCTGGGTGCAGATCGGCCGAAAAAACGGCCGATCTGCCCCAGGGGGGGCAGAAAAGTCTGAAAAATATTTTATCCCCCTAAGGAAGCGACCCTTGCCCAAGGGGTCGCTTCCTTTATAAATAAAAATCAATCCCTGGTGTCTAGTGGGTTTTTCTGCCCACCCTGGGTGCAGATCGGCCAAACAAAACGGCCGATCTGCCCCAGGGGGGGCAGAAAAGTCTGAAAATATTCATGCCTCAAAAAGGAAGCGACCCTTGCCCAAGGGGTCGCTTCCTCGACAAACAAATATGGCCAAATATCAATCCCTGGTGTCTAGTGGGCTTTTCTGCCCCCCCCCTGGGTGCAGATCGGCCAAAAAAAAGGCCGATCTGCCCCAGGGGGGGCAGAAAAGTCTGAGAATAATTATAGCCCCCAAAGGAAGCGACCCTTGCCCAAGGGGTCTCTTCCTTCACACAAACAAACACACACACGCAATCCCTGGTGTCTAGTGGGACATTCCAGGTGCACGATCGCGACGCTGTGCGCGATCGTGCACCAGGAATGTCCTGCATTGGGACATCAGGGGAGAGTAAACACAGTTTCCTCCCCCCCGATGCCTCAAGGCACCGAAAAACGGCCCCCCCGCCCCACCGGAGCAGCAAACACCAACCTTGTTCCTGGACGCGCTGGAAACAATTGGCTTCCAGCGCGTCCAGCGCTTCCTGATGACGTCGGCGCGTGCTGTGCGCGCTGACGTCACCAGGAAGCATGGGGGGGCCAGGTGGTGGCAGCGGAAAGTCTTCCGCTGCCACCCCTGCAAAAAAAAACAAGATCGCTGCACAGGGGGGGAGCGCCAGCGCTCCCCCCCAGGGCTGTACTGATGACGGAACGGTTCCGTCATCAGCACAGCCCAACCGATGCTGATGACGGAACTGCTCTGTCATCAGCATCGAAGGGGTTAAGTGAAGGTAGCCTGTCCTTATCCTCAAAGAATGACATTCATCTTATTTTGCTGAAGAAATTTTGGAGGTCTCTTTCGAGACTAAATTTGTCGACCGGAGAGGTGATCGCATACCCCAGTCCCTTTTCCAGTAATTTAGTTTCTACTCTTGATAATTCTACATCTGAGAGGTTAATTACAGAAGCTTTATTTACATGTCCCAGTTCTTCTGGCTCCTGGTGTTGGGTCTCTGTTGATATTGAGGTTGAGGCACATACTTGCCCCTCCCTCTGCCCCTCCCTCTCTGTTGCACATAGGTATGTCGTTGTTCTAAAAAAGAGAGGGAGTCTTTGTTTGGCCCTTTTGCAGTGTCGTTCTCTTTGCCAGTATTTCTGTTCTCATTCTGTGGTTCTGATTCACTGTCAGAACTAGTGTAAGAAGTATCAAAGAATCTAACTTTTTTCTTTTGAAAATTACTTCCCTGGTGTTGTTGCCAAGGTTTTCGATATTGGGGTGTCTCTCTTGGGCGGTCATAGTAATCTTTTTGCAAATATTGATAAATAAATTCGGGGTTAAACTTTGCAACATCTTTTCTTAATTTATTGCTCTTGTTGTTAAATTGGAAATCCCTATATCCATCCACATCTTTTTGGATGTCTTCTACTTTTTTTACAGCATCATCCAGCGCTGTACTTTCTGTTAGTTTCTTTTCAAGATCTTTTAGTTCTTGTCTTTCCACTATTAGTATGTCTGATGCTGTTTCTATAATTAAAAGCATCCAGTCACGGCTGCATCTGTTTGAGACTAGGGTCCATTTTTCTATGAATTTAATATTCCCTATAAAAATCCCTGGTTCATTTGTTACCTGCAACCCCTTCGGGATTATCCCATTTTTACAATAATCAATTAAAAAGTCAGAGTGAAGTTCGGTCCGTATTAATTTTTTCTTGGAGTTCCATAAGTTGCGCCATTCTTCCTCATCGGTGTTATTAATTTGGGCAGCTGGGATATTTTTTATTGTCCCATTGATTATTTTATTAAATTGATCCTCACTATAACTTAGGATCTTAATGCCTTCCATTTTGGCTGCTAATTTAGCAAGGTAATATCAATACCTCCCCGGTTCACCAACCGTGAGTTAAGTAATAAAAGGAAGGGAGGACTCCTTAAAGATGCAATAAGGGACCAGGAGAGAAGAGATTAAGGAATTCAACAGGTCCAATGAGACCAACTCTTGGGACCCTTTACAGTACTACCCTCATAACTCAAAAATGCCAACTATGTCTAAACAAATACATGATTACACAATAAAAGGAATGGTGAAGACACAAATGTGAAAGAACAACATATGGTCTATTAAAAAATAAACAGTTTATTACAAATTAATAAAATCACAGATAATACACATCAATAAAATGCCATATGTTAGAATAATTTCTAGGTCTTTTTTGTTTAAGGAAAAGTTTGATCCTTATACACATATAAAATCATACAGGGTCATGTTATTCACAATATCTGCAGTTAAAAAAGTCACAATTGTCAAAGATGTCCAAATATCAAAAGTTGTTGACGCAGCATTTCGGTGTATTATGATATCACCTTCATCAGGACAAAACAATTCTATACAAAGAAAACATACAATTAGATGCATTCATAACAAAGATTTAAACAAGTGAAAAAATGTTTTAAAAAGACACTTTCTTTATATTATCAATGAGGTACTTCATGTTTTCACCATAATCATTAGTCACATATTTTTCACAATAGAGGGCATTGCTGTACTTAAATAGTTTACGAATTTGAGTTAAGTTGGGTATGACAAGCGGGTAAACAGTTTGGAGTGACTGCCTATCACTCTCAGATAGCTGGGCTAAATCGCTTAATACGCATACCTGCGGGAATTGATTGGACCTCTCGTCTTAATTGGAGGTAGTTTAATTGATGTATCTCAATGGATAAAGACTCTGATATAGTCCGTTTGGTATCACGTTCCTTTCTGTGAAGGGACATAAAGTTATGCAAAATGACAGAGCATTCAAATGGCCAGGTTTCATCTGTTTACATGGTAAAATAATGGCCACGTTTTATTCATAACATTTTGAGTTACCTGTTATATTCAGGAACCCCGTGATGAGGGTGTTGCTGGAGGGGTGCCACCACTTATTTTGTGAGTAACTACCTATAACAAAATACGTGCACTTAACCACCTGTTGCCCTTCATAATACAGGACCAAAAGTTTTTTAGTGTAGATACGCTTATATTTAACCATAGTACTCACCCACAACAGAGGGTTAAACGGCCCTCACTACAGCGTGACTGGGTTCTTTTAATTCTCGATCAGCGCTGAGTTTTTGTTCCACGCGTCTTATTCAATTAGACCTGCGGGGGTTATGAAAATTATATCTCTTTTGTTCTGTTGTATCCCTCTCATCTGGTCATTTTATTACGAATCTCTTTAATTAGTTTGCAGAGACTGCTATGCTAGTAACTACTATTACATTTATTTTGCACATTGGAGATATATCAACTTAGGTTGTCAGCTTTACGATTATATTTACTGATCTTTTGCTGACCCACAGTTAGTAGTGTACTACTACGAAGGAAAACTTTTTATTTGGACACATATTTTTTATACATCGTTGGCCAGAAGTGTTTCCTTCTCCAAGTGTTTCTCTTCTTAAGGGTCACTACCGTAATGACGATGTTACTTTTTTTTGGGTGATTGAATTGATACTATCGGTACTAGCTTAAAACAAATGCACGGCTAGGCAGACATTTCCACAATGCCGTATAGAGTGTGATGGCTACGAGTCAGGTTATCATTACACCACACGTCTTGCAAGAGCAACATATACGTAGTGCCGCGTTGCCGATATTTAATTAGAACAAATGCACGGCTACGAAAACCTTTACATAATGCCGTGTAGAACATGATGGCTGAGGGTCAGTTTGTGGTTATACTCCACGTACGGCTGGTTGCATATTTAAAATATTTAAAATATTTACACAATGCCGCGGGGAGCGTGGTGACAGCGGATCCTACCTTTTTCTTCAGTGTCGGCCTCCCTGCGCCCCTCTCAGCTCCTCGTCTTCTGCATCAAAGGTTGCATACCGTTAGCACCAAACTACTTGGTATTTAAACAAGTTATCGCGGTTTTTTTGGGGGGCAGCTTACCGTGAGAGGTTGCTTGTAGTTTTATGTGAATGACGTGCAACTCATCATCGCAGAACTACTCATGTAGTTTCTTATGGCTCACTTGCGCAGTCTGAGTTCGTCATCAATATGCACTGCACGTTTTAAGAACTACAATTGTAGTTTGTTATTATATACTGCGATTTATCATAGTTTGCACTGGTTCTTGATGTTTTGAACCTAATTCTATCACTTTTGTTATCTGTAAATTTGCACATAATGTCACCATTTCTGTGTAACACGTTACATATTTAGCTATTACAAACTAGTTCTCGAGTCACAATGCCTAAGGCTCGTTATAAGATCCTTTCCCAGTCCTCTTTTGTATTCAGTCCATCTCTGACTGAGTTAAATTTGGACATAAAGAATTGTTCGCGTCTTTTCCTTTTTATGTCAGTGTTTCCTCCTCTGCTGCTTTGGGTGGTTAACTCTAACCCACACCAGCTTAAATCGTTTATGCCATGTCCTGCGGTTTTCCAATGGTCTACAAGGGGAGCACCAACTTTTTGGCAGCGAATGGCAGATTTATGTTCATTGAGTCTCAATCTGATTTCGCGGGACGTTTCGCCTATGTATATATACTCACATGGGCATTTAATTAAGTACACCATATTTTTGGTCCTGCAGTTAATGAACAATTTTATTTTATGTTTATTTTTTTGTGTTCTACACAATCACCTTTAATGATGTTCGTACAGTTTGAACAGTTGCTGCATGGAAACGTCCCCTGTGGGAGTGGCTTACTGTCAATAGTTGGTTGCTTGCTCTTGTTATCTTCCCGATACGTATGCACTAAACTGTTCTTAATCGTTCGGTTGCGTCTGAATGCAAACATTGGTTTCTCCACTTTCTCTTTATTCTTTTTGCTCACCAGATTCCAGTTACCGTTGATTATGCTCTTTATTTTGTTACTAATTCCACTATAATTGCTCACGAATACTAGCCTTTTTCCTGTTTGCGTATCTTTATTCTTTTCTTGGAAAAGATTTTCCCTATTGAAATATCGTGCTCTTTTGAACGCTTGTTTCACCATCTGATTTGGATAGCCCCTGTTTTTTAGTTTTGTTGAAAGCACATCAGCATGTTTTAGAAAATCACTATTCTTTGAACAATTACGTTTTAATCTTAAAAACTGCCCAAACGGGATATTGTTCTTCTGACAGGGAGGATGGTGGCTTTTGTAATGGAGCATCGTGTTTCTATCTGTTTTTTTGGTAAATAATTCAACCTGTAATTTACCAAACTCATGTTTAATGATTATATCTAGGAATTCACAGGATTGTTGGTCATAGTGACTTGTAAATTTGAGATTTGTGTCCCCTAGGTTTAGCCAGGAAATAAAATCATCTAATGTTTCTACAGTTCCCGTCCAAATAAAAAAAATGTCGTCTATGTATCTTGACCATGGCGAGATATTTTCAAAAAAAGGGGCAACCGCGTTAAATATATGCATTTCCTCAAATTGTGCCACGTAAAGGCATGCCAAGCTGGGAGCACAGGTCGCTCCCATGCTGGTACCCTTTGTTTGTTTAAAAAACTCTTTGTTAAACAAAAAAATATTATTTTTTTAGGACAATCGTTACGCAGTCGATAATAAATGATTCTTGCGCATTTGGGTCATTTCCACCTGGGCACAGGAGATTGGTAATCATATCGATGGTGCTGTCTTGAGGTATGTTCGTGTATAATGCCTCTATGTCTAACGTGACTAAATACTGTGTGTCAGGGTTGAAGGGAAGGTTCTCTACTATTCTAATGATGGAAGCTGTGTCTTTGATGTAGGCTTTTTGTGTAATTACAAGAGGCTGTAAAAAGGTATCTGCATATTTGCTCAAAGGCTCCGTCAATGATCCTATGCTGGACACTATGGGTCGCATTGGGGAATCAGTGGCATTCTTATGGACTTTTGGAAGTACGTATAATACAGGTACTGTAGGGTTTTGGTTTAACAAGAATCTGTACTCCTCTTCGCAGATTGTGTTATCCTCTTTGGCATAGTCTAACATCCTCTTAATCTTGTTCTCAAGTGTGGACCACTTGTTTCTACTTGACTTTTGGTTTGATTGTAAGCTCCTGATTGTTCTCCAATTTATTAAGAGCTTCTCTCTCTTCTCTGCTGAGATTAAAATCAATCCAGTTTTTTTGTTCTAGGACATCTGAAACGCTTATGGTAACTGCTATTTCAAAAGCTTCAATATGTTTGTCTACTTGGCCACTCTGCGGGGTCCATGTCGATTTGGGTTTTAGGCCAGATTTATTAAGTGAAGGTAGCCTGTCCTTATCCTCAAAGAATGACATTAATCTTATTTTCCTGAGGAAATTTTGGAGGTCTCTTTCGAGACTAAATTTGTCGACCAGAGAGGTGATCGCATATCCCAGTCCCTTTTCCAGTAATTTAGTTTCTACTCTTGATAATTCTACATCTGAGAGGTTAATTACAGAAGCTTTATTTACATGTCCCAGTTCTTCTGGCTCCTGGTGTTGGGTCTCTGTTGATATTGAGGTTGAGGCACATACTTGCCCCTCCCTCTGCCCCTCCCTCTCTGTTGCACATAGGTATGTTGTTGTTCTAAAAAAGAGAGGGAGTCTCTGTTTGGCCCTTTTGCAGTGTCGTTCTCTTTGCCAGTATTTCTGTTCTCATTCTGTGGTTCTGATTCACTGTCAGAACTAGTGTAAGAAGTATCAAAGAATCTAACTTTTTTCTTTTGATAATTACTTCCCTGGTGTTGTTGCCAAGGTTTTCAATATTGGGGTGTCTCTCTTGGGCGGTCATAGTAATCTTTTTGCAAATATGGATAAATAAATTCGGGGTTAAACTTTGCAACATCTTTTCTTAATTTATTGCTCTTTTTGTTAAATAGGAAATCCCTATATCCATCCACATCTTTTTGGATGTCTTCGAATTTTTTTACAGCATCATCCAGCGCTGTACTTTCTGTTAGTTTCTTTTCAAGATCTTTTAGTTCTATATATATGGCATTTTATAGATGTGTATTATCTGTGATTTTATTAATTTGTAATCATCCAGGCACAGACGGGCGCAGACGGGCCTGCCCTTGTCCCGCGCTGCGTGGGGCCTCCCAGAGTTTTGTGCGCCTCCTGGCGCTTGTTGGTGATGCGGTGTCCCTGCGCCATGCAGGGGCTGATGGGAACTCTAGTCCCCTGCGGCGAAAACCGGGAGTGGCGTCGGCCGCGAGTCTTGGCTAAAGGAGCCCCACCAAGAGTTGTCAGGGGCCAGGAATCGAGGCAACAAACAGGGAAATCACAGGCTCAGACCTCCAAAGCGTCCCACACTGCGTGGGGCCTCCCGGAGACCTCAGTCACTCAGGCTCTCATAACCTTGCATGGGATAGCCAGAATCCACAGTGCCCACTTCTCTAGCCACTGCAGCAGAACCAGCCACAGCATGAGTTCTCAATGTCCCCTCCTTCGGGGCAAAATAGCAAGTATACTCCCATCTAGGCCTAGAGGAACATAAAGAAGCTGGTGCCACTGCCCTTGAGAGAGTTCCAAAGTATCCAGTAGTACAAGACTAGAGTGGGTATGCCCCCTTACTAAGACGTGTCTCAGAGGTTGCATTGGCATTTGCCTGCCCTCCTTTTCCATACCTGTACAGGGTTTTAAGAATGGAGTTTGAGGGTTCTGAGATATGTGGGGTACCCATTTGAATCTAGAGATGCCACAGCATCCCTACATCTCTATCTGTCAGTAAATAAATCAACCCACTAACTACCACACAGCGTACAACGTTCTAGGAAAAATCAAAGGTGCCTATCATCTCCAACTTGACAGCACAACATTTATTTGGGCTTGCCATTGCCCACACATGCCTGAACTCTTGCTTCCAAATCTTCAGAGGGGGTACTGCTGGACAGCAGAAACAGAAGTCCACCTTCTTCTAATTGTTAAGACTGACATCTTCTCATTCCCTTGATTAATAGGAGCTGGACTATGAAAGTTCCAACCTGCCTGTTCTTCATGCAGGAGAAAGGTGATCTCCATTTGGTTTGCTTATTGTTTTTGTGGACCTCTGATTTGCCTTGTGGTGGGTCACACTATTTACTACATTACTAACTGTCATTAGTATATGGATCTGAAAAAATGCGTACACAAATATGTTTAGGAAATCCATCTACCATAAATTTGACCTTAGTTATAAATTTGGAATTCAGCAAAATATAATCAAATGTATAAAAGGAAGAGACTTTGGTCCTTGAACTCTGCACCAATCCAAAGTTACCATTTTATTATGTTAAAGCAGAGTTTCCAAAATGACAACATTAACTTGTTTACAATGAACCCAAAAGGAATGGTCTAGTTCCTTTCAGGACCCAAACAATTGTAACAACAGAAAACAGTCTTCCTCGCTTAGCCTATGTGTGCGCACATGTATGAACACCTGTTACAGGCAAGTTAGTTAGAGATCATACAGCAGCTTCTCACAGCAGGTGACTTGTGATTAAATGGTACAAAATGGAGTTTTCAAATCAAAACTATTTTTCAAAGATGTTACAGTGAAGAGAAATTATTGAAAATCCTCCAACCACAACAGAGGTAAGAATCCAGAGGTGAAAAGTAAAAAAAACTGTTTATTTCCACGGGTAGTACCCAGACTCCAGATCCTTAGCACATAGCATACTATTTCTACATAGTACTATACTTTATAGTATTGTACAGTTGAGAATGCTAACTTGCAGAATAAAATAACATACCATGCATATTTAAGGAGCACACATTCACCTCAATTGTGCTAATTGACATACTAATGTGTATTGTTAACCAACGCACTAGTACTCAATTTGTTGAACTCATAAGGATGAATGGCTGAGTGGACCTGCTGCGACTTGAGGCCTTGGTCACAGAGTGAATTACATATTGCTGCATTGGATGTAGGAGTTCATCTTTATACAAAACACTTTATATTGGGACATGGATGTAATTGGGACATGGCTGTGTGGGGGCATAAATGTTTTACCTTCATGCTGGAATGAGCTTGATACTCTCTTCATTACTTCAAGTGTATAAACGTAATTGCCTAAAACTCATGTTCAAGATCCTTCTTGGCACATTGGCCATTATGCTGACACAGCAATATATTATTGTAAGTACACCAAAAGAAGGTATAAATGATGAACACAGTCTTAGCCTTTAGAAAATGTACCCAATAAGGAAAAGTGTAGTGAATAGCATAAATTAAATTGCAATGTCAAATATGTTTTAGTAAAAATATAAAGTAAACAAATGTTTTATATTTCACCTTAAAGAGATATTTATTTTAGGCTCCCAACATTCTGCTTCAGGTTCAGTGGCAGGAGAGGAGGCACAGCTGTATGAAGTCATATTTGATGCCATGCAAATTTAATCTATGTTGCTGCTATGTCTCCATACTATATCAGCAAATCAGAAGGTGATAACATTTGCTCCAGTTTGAGCTCTACCATAGCTGGCAAGTTCCACTTCTAGATGTGTGTATGTAAATGTATGTATACTTGTAAAGTGCACTATCACCTTTCAGGCATCCTGGCGCTGTATACTGCTGTAGCACCCTTCCTGGCTTTCCCTATGAGATGCCCCCTACTGGGCACCCCCAAGGTGAAGCCAGGCATCCTAGCGCTTTTGAGGCCGTTGTGGAGATTAAGCAAGCTATTGCCCAGAGTTGCAGAGTGGGACCCATGATTAGAGTATGCATCGAGGCGAGAATTATCGAGTCCGTGGACATTGAGCCCAAGACCCTGCCGCGTCGGGAATTGAACCCTGGTCCCGGGCCCTGACCTCTGCCTCAGGGTCTGCCGCTCTAATCGGTGAGCCACACTTCTCCACATAGATGTTCATTAGCTAGTTTAAATCCTAAAATTCCACACTATATTTCAATCATATGTTTTCTAAATCCACACAGTTCTTTTCTCTTCCATGCTCTTGAAAAAGCAGAGCTTGCATTATTGATACTTACTTATCCATCTCATAGGAAAACATTGGGTTGCCTTATAACATTTAATAAGAGCTAAGTTTTGGCTGGGAACACAATGCACTTCATGTTTGGTATATATGGAAAAATCCTCTTTAATGATAAAGTTGGATTAATTAGAAATTACAATTTTGAAAATTCCAGTTTCAGAAATGTTTGTGTTTGGTGCCTTCAGCCTGTCCTAGGTCACATGACTGGATGTAGTTAGCAGTTAGAATTTGTGAATTTCTTCCAGACAGTTGCACAATAAAAGGATTAGGTGTGCCTGAATAGGTTATCTGCTGGCAGGATGGAAGCAGACCTAGAAACCTGCCCACCTGTAACTGAATAGGCTGTGCTTTGTCTGCATATAAAGGGCTTGTCACCACTGCGTTGTCCCACAGCCAGCTTGAAGTCAGTGCAGGAGAGCCAGGAAATTCTAAGCACTTCAAAGAGAAACCAATAGAACCTTCTCCTACTTCAAAGAACTTGTGTGGTATAAAAATAGGGAACTCAGACCCACTCTTCAGTTCTCTTTCTAGAGCTGTGGAAGGTCTCTCAGAGGACTGCCTGTTGCTGTGGCCTTCTGTGTACTCCACAAGACTGCTTTGTTGCACCTGCAAGGTCTGCTTTGCTGCCTGGAACTTGGAGCTTGTCTTGAACCGTTAGTGGCCTGCCCTACTGGTTGAGCCCAGGTTTATCACCTTAACCCAAGACTACCAGATTGACTCCAAGGGATAGTTTGTAGGCCTCCTGTTCAGAGCCACAGGGACATAACAGGCTTCCACCCTCTGGAACCCACACCGTGACCCAACCTGAGTGAACCTGACCCCCCATTTGGTGTTTCTCCAGTCCTGGAACATTTGTGGTAGCCTTAAAAATGCCCAGCTAGCCACAATTCAAAACTTGGTACTCTTTGGCTAAAAAGTGCCCTGCGAATTGAAGGAAGGCCAGGACCATTCTACTCTTTGTTTGGCCAAGGTGCGTACTCGGTCGGTCTGACTTTGCGGTAGCTTCTACTACCTTTGTCTACGAGGCAGGAAATCCTGTTCAGCGGTCCTTTGCCGAAGGGTTATCCGGACACATGAAACTACTGTCTGCTTTGGCCTACTGGATATTTTTGACAACCAAAAAGAGACTATGTCCGAATGTAGAAAGTTTCCTCAAGACTTTGTCCAGTGTTTTCCCAATGATGACGCTCCCTCATTGGACACCACCTGCAGCCTTCTCCCACTAAACCTTACCTTCTCAGAACATTTCTTCAATAATTTCTTCTGTGTGCGAAGGAAAGCTCTGACCAGACCGAATCCACTTCTTGTATCTGACCCATACTACATCACAGTAAGCCATATTTATTGACTTTGACCCGGTCTCGCATGGCTAAATGTCTGTGGTTAACTCTAGTTGGATTGGAGTTTTGTTGTTTTGATGTCAAATAATTTATTAAATTTTACTCTATCTTTCTAAATTGGTGGGGGGGTATTTCTTGTATTGTATTTCTTGCATTGTGTTTCACTTTATTACTGTTCGTTTCCACATTGCCTCTATGTTAGGCCTAACTGCTTTTTTGTGAGAAAGCTACTCAGCGTTGAGCACAGGCTAATGTAGGGACTTTTCTTTGTGGTTCACCCTGCCAGGGATTGTGGCAATTATGGCTAACACCCGAGTCAACCAACAACCCAATTTCTCACACAATGTTTTTGCATAATCTGCAAATTATGAAACCTATGTGGAAATGCAGTAAATCTATACTTTTATTCTAAGTGCTGTAACCACAGAATTGCATAACTCAACTGACCTTCACTATTTTCTTTTGTTTTATCAACAATTTATTCATGAACAGTAAACAAAACCCAAACATTCTAGCTTTTATCTGTGCCTATTATTAGTTTGACTTTCAAAACAATATTTTCAAGCTAACTACCTCTAACTAAACTTTTATTTTAAAAAAATACACAAAGGGTAATCATGAGTTATATATCAAGGGGCCATCTTGGGTTTCTGGTGACATTTACAGACCACTTGGCCTTCAGTCTCAAAGTTTATAATGTTACCAGAACCTGTTAATGGCACTATTGAACCATATTGTACATAGACCCATAATTTATCCTATTTTACAAAGTGATAATATCCACTGTGTAGTTATGGTGTCCCTGCACTATAATTCGAAACGCCATTTTTTATTTGCCTATGATTTTTGACCACATGGGCGCATGTGCACTAAAATTTGAAAATCACTTGGATTAGGTGAAAAAAGATAATCTTTTACATTTTGACAATGTCTACTGCCCAAACTGCAACAAAGGTATGCCAAACTTATATAAAAGTAACATTTGATTGAAAAAACGTGCTTTTGACACTTTGGTGAATATTTTGGGATATAATCAATTAAAAAAGTTTCTGAGTGTGGTTAAAGGATAAAGGCCCACATGCATCATTGTAACATTTTGCACTTCCTAATTTGCAAAAAATAAGGAATCGCAAATTAAGAAGTGCAAAATGCTATGCATCATTATTTTCGGTATTCATTTGGGATTCGGTAAAAATCGCAATTTTTACCGAATCCCAAATGAATACCGATTTCTTAAGTAAATTTTCGCAATTCCCATTGATTCCTATGGGCCAAAAGGCCCATAGGAGTCAATGCAAATTGCGAGTGGCACTTAGAAAATTTCATGGGTGCAGGGGGGGGTCCAAAGGACCCCCCCATGCACCCCTGAAATGTATTTTTCGCATCATGTTTCACACACACATGTCCTAAAGACATGTGTGTGTTAAACATGAATGTTGAAAAAAATACTTTTTCACCATTTTAAACACTTTTTCCAAATTTACCGAGTGGTTCAACCCCTCGGTAAATTTGGCACCCTAATTGCGAATTTCCACTTGTCAAAGTAATGATGCATTGCTTTTAAGAAGTCGCACATCTGCGACTTCTTAAAAGCACCCGCAATTTTAGAACTCGCAAAAATATTACGAATTCTAAAATTGCTTCATGCATCCCAAAAAGCACTTTTGCATTCGCAAACGGCCGATTTTAAGGAATCGCACCGTTTGCGACTACAAAAATGCTTGATGCATGTGGGCCAAAAACCTTTGTATATCTGTGCGGTTTTGCATTCGTGCATCCTCCATGAATCGAGGAATTCAGAAGACAAAGGAATGTGATTGGATGATGGAGATTTCTCTCCAGATGTTTCTTTCAGAACTGCAGATTCATTAACAGAGAAAAGAAATTGTCT
Organism: Lissotriton helveticus; assembly: GCF_964261635.1. Classification (NCBI taxonomy): domain Eukaryota; kingdom Metazoa; phylum Chordata; class Amphibia; order Caudata; family Salamandridae; genus Lissotriton; species Lissotriton helveticus. The sequence continues at coordinate 756,232,999 of NC_136063.1, read as the reverse complement.
TGAGGGAGCCATTTTAGTATGTGGGCATGGTCCCCTTGTTTTGGAAAAAGTGATAGGAGAACACAGTAGGCATTCTCTGACCCCCTAGGCCACAGTGGGAGGACCCTCAAATGGCTCTTGTGGAGTAAATAAAAAAATAAATATAAATTGAGTCATGGAATCTGTGGTACCCTTTCGGAAACAGAATTTCCAAACACCAGCCTCCATTTTAGGTGTCATAGATCCCAAAAGTGTACAAAAAAAATCAGTGAAAGCTTCAAACCCAGGAGCTGCACACCTAGGGTAAGCTTCTCCAACCTCTGTATTTACTATCTGGGATACGTGGCTCTTGAACCAGAACCTCCAAAAGAGAGACATGGATCGGAGATGGTTATCCTCAGTTGGTGGCACCTGGATATGGTGCTTGCTTTAGATTTGGTGCAATAACCAAACATTTCCCCTAGTGAAGAAATCAAATCAGTGCAAATCAGTCTTGGCCCAGGAAAAGTCCAGCACGAACTGCCAAGCCTGGTCCTCTCTGGACCGGAACCAAGCATTCTGGGACCGGTTTTGAGGCATCACCCCTCATCAGCCAGGCTAGAATCCAGTGGCACAGCAAGCAAGGGCCCCACCTATGAGCATACCCATCCCACTTAGGGCAAAAAATGCTGCAGCAATAAATGATGGATTGAATGCTTTGGATTTCGGGCACCCGACTGGGAACTGTGAATTAAAAAAAATAAGGCTAATTTCTATTGGTTTAGCTGCCTGTGGTGAGATGGAACTTGGGCCTAGGCAGAGGCTGGACATTCAGTAACCATACATATCATAATAATCAAAGAAATCTCTTGAACAAACATGATTAAATGCTTATTTATAGTTCTGTATCAAAAATATAAAACTACTAAAATCACTGAAATTCACCTGTTATATTACAATTGCACACAACACATGCCTTAACTTGCACCACCTGCCCTGCTTAAAGCACCAGGTTGCAAATGGTACAGAAACAAAGAGAACAGCTATCAATAGAATAACAAGGCAGATGTGTGCACTGGTAACAACAAGTAGTAATGATACACACAGATACACACAGACACACACACGTACTCACACACAGATTTTCTCTGATCCCACCACAAGTGAGCAAACCTGTGTTCAAGAGCGCAAGCAGGGATTTGAAGTTCTCAGTGTGTGTGTTGTTGCTAACACTGTGCAGCAGTGTCCTGGGAGATGGGCTCCCTGTGACACTGCTGCCATATTGCCTGGGGGTGATGTCCCAGGGACACTAGGTAGCACCAGGCCCCACTGACAAAAATGTATTTGCATGCCGGGGATAGGGTCCCTGTGACAATTCCATGCCTTGGGGATGGGGGACCCACACCACCTTATCAAACAATTTCAACCCCCCTTGGGATGTAACCTCGTGGTCTTACAGAAGGCTTGGGAGGGGGGCTGCATTAAAAAGATATCAGCCTCAGGGGATGAGGTCCAATGGGCCATGAAATGGCTGAAGGCAGGGGGGGGAATGCCCCTCTCAATGTAATAAATAAAAGAAAAGCAGTGAATATGAAGTGAGTGGAGTCGTAGCTCATTTCGCATTCACTGTTCCAAGACGGGAGGATGCCATACTGCCTTGCATGTGCGTTTTTAATACTGTTTGAAGCTGGTGGCGCTCCTAGAAGCAGAACCACCCAAAACATTTTATGTTGTGGGGGGCTGCAGGGAAAACAGCATCCCCACAAGAACATTGAAAAAACACACTGTAAGTCTCCTGGTCACTGGATCCATAACTCCAGGAGAGTTGACCATAGTTTTATGAAACACTCTTCAGCTGGAACCTTTTCTGCTTGGTTATATAGAGGTACTTAATGGCCTAAAAATGTTTAAAAAGACTCAAAGACATGTTTAATATTTTTTGGTGTATAAAAATTCTTTATTGAAAGTATTTTGTTATAATAACTATTATTAAAATTTAAATGTGCAAAATTATAAATTACACATTTGATTATAGTTATTGGTGACTTTATATATGTTTATGTGCTGACCATTTCATAAAGCCAATAGGTCTGCCTTATTAGAAATTGCACCATTTTTATCGTTACAAGACATAGTCAGTCATGCACTGCCCGGGAAGGCTTGAGAGTTGCATCATTGATAACATCATTGCAGGATCTGAAATGACATCATTAATGGCAAAACTGTGCATTGCGGGGATGCAAATGATCGTTACCTTAAGGCATGTATTATAGTTACTTGAGATAACTGTAATTGGTGAATTTCACTGGTTTTGTTTTGGTGACTTAAAACGGTATGTCTAAAGTGACATCTTTACCTAATTATAACATCCCTTTAACCTTTGAGTTTTTCAGTGACTACAGGAAAGAGGGCAGGGGAGTCACATCTGCTCTCACTCAGCCTTGGGGGTGGAGTACCCCGGGCCTGAAGTGGCTTGTAGAGGGGGGCCGCCTGCCCCTCATTTAACAAATTAAAAGACACCTGAGGATGAGGTCACCGGGGCCCAAAGAGGCTTGGGAAGGGGGCAGTGTCAATTGGGTTGGCGACAAGGCTTGCGCACAGGATAGGCCATACAACCAACCCCAAGCTGCTCACGGACGATACTGTAAAAATTCACTGATAGAAGCAAATATTAAAGTAATGTTATAGTTAGATGAAAATGTCAGTAAAAAGTAATGTGTCATTTGGTCACTATAACTCTTGTCATTGCCATGCACTGCTAATTGTCAAAGAGCAGACTACCAGAATTTTGTAACCTCTGCAGTTCTCAGCACATTAAATAATTTTCAGTAGTTTTTGGGTGTACTTTCAGACTTCTTTTTGGATTGCCAGTCGACAAATTCATGCACTTTTATCCAGTTTTACACTGCTGTTTCTACTGCTTCAGATGCAGTATTTGTACACATTACTCATTTTGAGTGGCAGAGCAAGGTGCAAAGTAAGCCTTCACTTTATAAAGGTGAATCTCACTACTTTAGTAGTGCTCACAGCAGCCTATTTTTACACTCTTTGTGAATGGTGTTTCCAATGACTTCCACGTGCATTCAGCTCCAATTCTCCTTTAATCACTCATCACAAAGAATTCAAAAAGTGAGCTACTGCTAGACCTATTGAAGTGGTGAAATTTGATTTTACAAAGTTCAGTAAATACCTACTTTGTACTTAATCCTCCAATAAATATAAGTAGGATTTACAAGCATCACATCTGATTAAGTAGAAACAGCAGTTGGAGTTGTTGAAAAGTATCCATAATACTTAACCCCTTCGACGCGGATGACAAAGCCAGCTCGTCATGGGCGTTACCTGCGCTACGCGCATGACGAGCTGGCTTTGTCACAAACCGCGCGTTTTTTAAAATTCAGCGCACAGCGGGAAAACCCGCTAGCGTGCATGCGGTTAAATAGTAACGTGTGAAAATAATGCAAAAATGAATTCTAAAAGTAGGTCTGAAAACGACAGAAAATTATTTAAAGTAAACAGCTGCAAAGCTTTAGGTTCTTGTGTTGTGCATGATTACTGGTAAGAAAGGAGAATCCAAACTATAGCCAAAGTTAGTTGGCCCTGCTACCAAACATAGGAGTTGATAACTATTATTTAAACAGAGCAGATCAATAAAGAGTTTAAGGTGGAATAGTGTCTGTTCTACAAAGTTAGAATGATTGAGAGTTGGGTGTCAGGCAACTCTAAATATTCCATCTAGGGACATCTTTACTCTTTCTTACATTCTGAGAAATAAATTGGAGTTGAGCCTACCTGGAACCCCTATAAAATACCCTTACCAAAGAGTTTGATAAGTTGGTTAACACTAGGGGCCAGATGTAGGTAATTCCTATTTAGCGATTCATAAATACCGAATTTTACCGATTCGGTATTTATGAATCGGTAAATAGGAAGGTAGGAGATGTAGGTAATTCTTAAATTTGAATTACCGAATCGGTAACATTCGGTAAATACCGAATGTTACCGATTCGGTAATTCAAATTTATTGGCCATTGATTCCTTTGGGCCTTGAAGCCCATAGGAATCAATGGGCAATACCGAATCGGTATTTTACCACCCAATAGGATTGGGTGGTAAAATACCGACTCTTAAGGGCCTGTGGCACTCTCAGGAGTGTCACCTACATGTGGAATTACCGAATCGGTAAAATTACCGATTCGGTATTTTACAGAATCGGTAAATTTACCGTATCGGTAAATTTACCGATTCTGTAAAATGCTGGCCCCTACATGCCGAATCCTAAATACCGGTCGGTAACGGCCGAAATCGGCCGTTACCGACCGGTATTTCCTCTCCTACATCTGGCCCTAGGTCTCCTGAAGTAGTGAAATTCACTTTTACAAAGTGGAGTTATTTTTCAACGTACTTGTCTAGTCAACGTGAGTAAGGTATACAAGTAGTACCTCTGAAGAAGTACAAAGAAAAGCAACTCAAAAACATGTGCAAAATACCGCAATAGTAAACTGTGAAAACATGTGTAATGAAAACTGAAACTAGGCTTGAAAATTACTAAATATGATTTAAAGCATAAATAGCTCTAGATGTTTTTATGCTTTGTGTGATGACTTAAAGCACTTGGCTCATCTTAAAACACCAAATCATTTTGCAGCAGTCTACCTTATGCAGGGTATAATAACATTTTTAAATAATGACTTGCCTATTCCCAGTGCTTTCTGCTCCAAGCTGGGACCGTGTAGCACTATACATACACAAGCCATTATTTCTCACATTTGCAGTGGTCACATTACTCAAATGAAATTTGAGAATGTAAAAGAATGTATTTCTATCTGATCTGCTTACCTTCTATTCATTTTTCAGTGAAGGTTTCTACATTATTTTATATGCCCCGGTGTCCACCCCCGGGACACTGCTGTTTGCTATGGTTGGGCGCCAGCCTTGCGGCTCCCACCCTACCATAGCAAACTGCTTTGGTTTTTGGAAGAGAGACCAGGAAACCTGCTCTCTCTTCCAAAAACCAAAGCTGATTGCTTTTCTACATGGGGAGGAGCATGATAGCTGCTCCCCATGTAGAAAAGCAATGCCGGCTCCCGCAGATGGTGGGGAGCCAGCTGGGACTGTGGGGGGCTTGGGGAGCCCCCGCGGTCCCCAACAAAGAGGGCCCGGCCCCGGGGGATGGGGTCCCCGGGGCCAGAAGTTTCCCCAGAGGGGGGCCACGCGGACCACCTCCCCAAATATTTTTTTTTAAAAATGTAATAAAAGGAGGCAGGCAGGCCCCAGGGGATGGGGTCCCTGGGGCCTTAAGTGGCATGAGGAGGGGGGCTATGGAGCCCCCTTCTTAAAAATATAAAATAAAGTGGCCATGCCCTGGGGAATGGTGTCCCCGGGGCCTGGAATTAGCCACGGGTTCCGGTTAAAAAAAAAAATTATTTGGGGGTCAGGCCCTGGGGGATGGGGTCCCCCCTTCTTAAAAAAAAATACAAATAACCGGGATCGGGGAGGAGGCCATGCCCCCTTCCTGCACCACTCTGCCAACGCGCCTCCTGGCACGTTTGCAGAGGGGGGAAGTAATTCCCCTTGAATACTGGGGGTCCCTGGGGGCCAAGTAGCCCACCAGGAACCTCCAGTATGTGCCAAGGGGCTGCATTGTAGAGAGGTGTAATGAGGCCACGCCCCTTTTTACATCACTCTGCAACGCAGCCCCCTGGCGCATAGTGGAGGCTCCTGGTGGGCTAGTTGGCCCCCAGGGACCCCCAGTATTCAAGGGGACTTAATCCCCCAACTTAGAACGCGCCATGGGGTGCGTTTGCACAGTGGTGAAGGGAGGGGGCGGGGCTTGAGGTGACGATTGCACTACTCTGCAAACGTGCCCCCTGGTGCATTTGCAGAGGGGGAACTAATTCCCCTTCAATACTGGGGGTCCATGGGGCCAACTAGCCCACCAGGAACCTCCAGTATGCGCCAGGGAGCTGTGTTGCAGAGACATGTAAAGAGGCCACGCCCCTTCTTACACCTCTCTGCAATGCAGCCCCCTGGCACATACTGGAGGTTCCTGGTGGGCTAGTTCGCCCCCAGGGACTCCCAGTATTCAAGGGGACTTAATCCCCCAACTTAGAACGCGCCATGGGGCGCGTTTGCACAGTGGTGAAGGGAGGGGGCGGGACTTGAGGTGATGTGGCGCGTATTATGTTGGGGAATAAATTCCTCCTCAATCCAGAGGTACCCTAGGTGCCAACTAGCACACCAGGTACCTCCAGTAAGCGCCATGGAGCTGCGTTGCAGAGTGTTGTAAAAAGTGACGTTAAAAAATTCCTCTAAAATCAGCCGAACTACGAATTGCGATTTACTCACCTGTTATCAGGAGAGACCTCAGTGTTGCATCTTTCAGCCCACTACTGATCCTGAAAAGTAATTCTAACCATACTTACAGTAACTTGAATTTCCTTCCATGGGCTAACATTGACTGGTTCACTTGGAAATTCTTCTAAGTGTGGAGTTTTGGAACTTTAAAATTTTCCACTAAAATCAGCCAAACTACGAATTCTGATTTACGCACCTGTTATCAGGAGAGACCTCAGTGCTGCATTTTCAGCCTAGTACTGATCCTGAAAAGTAATTTTAACCGTACTTACCAGTAACTTGAATTTCCTTCCATAGGATAGCACTGCCTGCTATATAAAATATTTATAAATTAAAAAATATATAAAATAAAAAAAATATTACAATCACAATATTTTTAAAACTATTTTTTGTATATTAAAAATATGTAATGTAATTAAAAAAATTAAATATCTAAAAATAAATACTTTAAAACTATGTAGTAAATCAGTATAAACAATATAACAATACATTTACAAATTATCATTTACAAAACCTTAGAAATTCACTGAAAAAACCATAGATTTCACACATGTTATAGTTAGCTTGACATTTCACTCATACAAAACCATTGAAATTCCCCTGTTATAGTTAGTTCAGCTAACTATAACTTGCGCGCCCGCAAAGCACTGCTGATGACGTCACATATTACAACACTCATGACATGGTCAGTGACATCACTCATGACATCACTGATGACATCTCAAATATTCTTGAACTGTGTATGTTGGATTTTTGTTGTTTTGGTCTTGTGTAGTTTAGATTAAATACCTTTATATTTCTAAACTGTTGTGGAGTCAGTTTGTGGTGTTTTCACTGTGTTACTGTGAGTGTTGGTACAAATACTTTACACATTGCCTTTGATAAAGCCTGACTGCTCGTGTCAAGCTACCAAGGGGGTGAGCAGAGGTTATCTAAAGAGTATATCCTCCTTACCCTGACTAGAAGCAAGGGTCCCTATTTGGACAGTGGTACCTACCTCTGCCAACTAGAGACCCCCAGATCTAACAGTGCATAGCTCTTTTATCCCTCTCCTCCACAGTTTTGCAGCAAAGATGTTAATTACCTTATTTAACTGCAGAGTTCCAGTCTTGGAAAAAGGACTTGGATATGTGCTGACCTTCAAAGGAGATGCCTTCCAGACACGTCAAGAACTGGCGGCCTTTTTTAGAAAGATCCGCCTCAATGCTTTCTTTAAAGATAAAGAATCAGGAGAGACAACCTTTACCAACACAGGACTACGTCCTAAATCTACTTTCAATCCTCCCACTCATATGGTTCCAGCACATATCATTGCCTTTGAAGAAGCAGTACTCTATGATTTTGAACACATTATGAACAATTGCCCGAGTCAATTCCAAAATCTCACAAGAATTGAAAAAACATCATTGAAAAGTCTGGCGGATAATTCTGACATTATAATTAAACCTGCTGATAAAGGGGGAGCAGTGGTGCTCCTCAATGCAGAAACATACCGAGAAGAATGCCTGCGTCAACTGAATGACCCCAAATCATATAAAAGGCTACAACAAGACCCTACAAAACGTCTGAAGGCTGAGATCAGTAAAAAGGTAGAAGAACCCAAGGAAAAGAAATGGATCACGGACCACGAAGCACAATATCTGGTAGCAACTACTCCAATAACACCCTACTTTTATGTGCTTCCCAAGATACATAAACCCACTAGACCACCACCGGGAAGACCGATCATTTCGGGGATCGGCGTCCTACTAGAGCCTCTATCTAGCTTTGTGGATGTCTTTCTACGACCTATGGTGTCCAAAATGCCCACATTTATCCAAGACACCAAGCACCTCTTAACGGACATACAACAACTTCCATTAGACACAGAAAAGGATTGGCTGGTGTCCTTCGATGTGGAATCACTTTGTAAGTGTATTCCACAAGAGGAGACATTAACCACCATAAGAGGGATGCTAGAAAATACAACATGGGAGAGTATCACACCCATTGATTTTGTAATGTTTTGTGCAAGAATGGTTCTTAAAGAGAAATTTTTTTGTTTTGAGGACCTACTGTACATGCAAATATCAGGGACTTGTATGGGCAGCATTTGTGCTCCTAGCTTGGCTAACGTGTATGTCCATAAAGTAGAACAGGAGACAATACTGACACCAGGTAATCCGTTCTTTAGTCATCTATGTACCTGGAAAAGGTACATAGATGACGTATTTGTCATTTGGCGAGGAGAGGAAGAAACTCTAAAAATGTTCCATGACTGGCTTAACAACCAAAATGACTTTTTACGTTTCACTCTGGAATTCTCCAGAACCAAACTTCCATTTCTGGACCTATTGATTCGACCCATGGACGGAGAATTGATAACAGAGTTATACCGTATGCCAACATCATTATACTCGTTATTACCGTTTCAGAGCTACCATCCACGAGCTTTGCATGAGAACTTACAGTTCGGCCAGTTTTTACACATAAGACGTAATTGTACTAACTTGGAACTCTACAAAGAACATGCGAAGGGACTAACAAAAGATCTGAAAGAGAAGAAATATCTGGATCACATCATTCGGACCTCTAAAAAAAGAGCCGCCAATAATAACAGAGAATCGTTATTAGAGCAGAAAACCCGAAAAGAACCTAACCAGCGAATGACATTTGTAAATACTTTTTCCAAATTTTCAAACTCAGTCAAAAAAAGTATTAACAAACACTGGCCTATCCTGACTGTGGCTAACAATGATCTCCCTCGACCTTTATTTGCATACAAACGTAGCGCCAACCTGAGGGATAAATTAGTCCACACTCGCCCACAAAATGTCAGTAACACTAGAACTCAGACGACTTTGTGGAATTTGCCCCCAGTCGTAGGCCACTTTCCCTGTGGTACCTGCACAGTCTGCCCGCAAACAGAAAAAACCTTAGAGCTAGACATCGGAACATCACGTCCGTGGAGAATTGAGAAACATACCAACTGTAATAGCGAATGTTTGATTTACCTTATCTGGTGTCCTTATCAACTTCGCTACGTTGGTATGACCCCGAGAAAAGTCAAAATACGTATTCAAGAACATAAGAGTACTATTAGATGCGGCAAACGGTCAACAAAATTGACCAATCATTTTCTTGACAAAGGTCATACTGATAATGACTTAAAATGGGTGCTATTAGAGAAACCTTGGATCCCACCATACATGACTGACCCCTCTAAATTACTGTTCCGTAAAGAACAACAGTGGGTATATAAATTAAGAACAGACATCAAAGGTCTAAATGATGAAATACCCTGGACTCTAATTTGAAAGAGTGATATATAAAAACAATAGATATACAGCTGTCTGTGGAAAGAATAGACTAACCAAAATAAATGAGGACAGCAGGATGAAGAGAGTTGGCTTGTGCGAGCCTCCTATAAGAACCATAGACCGGCACTCTGTATAATCTATAAATTGACAACATCCGCTAAATTTGTCCTATTACTAACATAGTCTGGTGATTAGATCTGAGCCATAAAGGATAATATGAGTTTTTTGCTACGCTCTTTCTTAGAAGCGATATCCAATGTATAGAATTAATAAACAAATGGAATATCCTAAGCAGAGTAGCCAGGGGAGTATTGGCAACTTGGAACGAGTAGCGCTAACATGGGTATACAGTGTTTTGAGCAACTCTTCGTATAGACATAATATTTGAGACATAAACGGGAATATGGAAAAACTTAGATACAGATTCCCCCTTTAATAACAAATGGCAAAAGTATTACGTTTTCTCATTAAGTAATCACTCCCTTTATGCAATAATTGTAGAATTAAGAATATTAGCCTCAGCGTGGTAGTGGTTATTTCGCACGATTAAGCGCATGCGTTGAAAATAGCGTTGTAATGCCCGCACATGCGCTGCCACAATAGTACCCCGCTCGCAAAAGAATAGACGGCCGTTGACCACAGGACCCATCCTTGCGCTAAGAAGCAGTGTTAAACACCTGCACATGCGCACTAAGCAAGTACCATGCAGGCATAACAATAGACGGCCGTGAGAAAAAGGACCCGTCTCCCTGCACAGCGGTACGTACTTAAGAAACAGACTATTTAAACACGAGCAAGCCTGCCGTTCGGTACCTCCCGGGGCCTGCTTATTTCCGCGAAGAGGTACCGACGGACAGGTTAGTCACCTATTCCAGGATGGTCTGCATCTTTTGAATGGTCCTTCAAGATAAATATGGGCTTTACAATAGTTCTACTCTATAGGAGCAAAGATTTACTTTTTTGCCACAAGACCAGGATTTAGTTAATTATTTCCTAAACCGCTGATAGTAAGAATTTTCTAAGTAGACAAACTATCATTTAAGAACACTCCCTGCTCTGAATGTAAATACAGACCTTGCTTTTCTCATAGCCTTATCGTGTCTATGTCCCTGATGATAATAAATGTAGATTTTTATATTAAAAAGACAGTGTAGCCATAAATTACTACATTGCCTTCTTTCTTCCCGTAGAGCGGGGCCTCCCTCCTGAGCGGCCTGACAGGTAGAGGTGAGGCTGGGCTATCAAACAATTGTGGGTAAGTCCATAATGCTTATAAATAGGAGTAAGAATATAATCAATTGTAACATAGTGACTAAGCACAATGTACAGTTCAACATGTGATCATATTACAAATAGTTGGATGTGCCCTATCCTTCTTTCTCTCTTCTCTCCTTAAAACTATCTTTGCATCTTGTGTTTTTTCAACAGATACCCAGAGTATGGCCTGACACGAGCAAAAGAATTTAGCAGGAATACTGGTGGTGTATTAAAATGTATTTCTTAATATTATTTTTCACACTTATTGCAGCAGCATTGTAAAATATCTGGTCCTGAAGAAAGCCACTGATACATGTATTTGATCAACAGGCTGAAACATGTCGACCTATCATTGACAGTGGTTTAAATCCATACCACTGTGCTGTTACTTTTTAATCCTGTCAGGTAGAACACATTAATAAAGTAAATTGGTGATTCTATTTAGGCAGTTTTAACTCACACCTTTCCTTCACACAGTGCTGCATATAACCTCACTACAACCCACCATCACACATATGGGATTACCCCACTTAAAACATATCTGAGCTCCTTCCTTAAAACACTGAAGTAGTAGCTCCCAGTGGTGACTAGGTTTTTCCCACTGGTAAGGAGTCCCCATATGATGAAGCATGTCACCCTCGGGTGAGTGAGGGGTCTTATCCTTAAGGGATGCCTTGCCCTGTGTTTTAACACATTCTGATAGTCGAGAGAGAAACTAGGGTACTTCTAACATTGCACACACATGTAAGAGACTGTAGGTGCATATAGTGGTTTTCAGAGTTCCAGTAGTAGCCAGCTGTGTTCAAATGCCCCAGACATCGAAAGGTAGATTCAAATAACAAAATGTAGGACTCTGTGCAAGTCAAGTATTCCCTACTTTAAATTGATTGATTTTCTCCGCATTGGAGTCGCATTTCATAACAAAAGATTTTGATAAATTGAGCATTAAATCCAAATTGGTCATATATTTTATAAAAGCATCAGTTGTTGGTTGCAGACCCCTACGGGTTCGTGTCATGAATACTGCATCATCTGCATACACAAATACAGGCTCAGGACGGTGCCTGATCTAAGGAGTGTCCCTACATTGTTCTTTCAATGCCCAGCTCAACTTATTAATGTAAAGCGTTAAAGAAAAGGATCCAGGACGCATCCCTGATGCACTCCTCTGCCAATGCAAAAGCCTTGTGTACAGTCTCCATGAATGCCATACTACACCATAGCATTCTCTCTGATACAATTGACTATCAGGAAGTCTAGTCAGCATATATCAAGCATCAGATTCCATAATTTACTGGGGTTTACATAGTTGAACGTGCTAGAAAGGTCGATAACTGCCATGGGGCTTTGCTGGCTAATCCTTGGGACTGCACAACACAACAGGCATTCACCTACCTACCCTGACGTTCCACTCTTGCTGTTGGTTTCCCTCGCTGCCGCTGCCTGAACCACCGCGCGGCCACCGAGGGGGAGACTACAGCTCTCAGGTCTCCCTGCAGTTTTGCCGACGCCCACTTCCGCCCACTTCCACGCCTGGAGGCTCTTAAAGGAGAGTCGCTCCTTCCGCGTCGCGGGATGCGCGCGGGCGGCGCCGGGAGAAGCCCGGCGCAAGGGCGGGACCGTCTGTGGCCGTCAGGGACTGAAGGAGGCTGGGCTGGGCCACCCCACTAAGCCCCCATGGAACTGACTGCTTGAGGCTGCGAACTTTGGTTCTGTAGCGGTAATCACTATAATGTTTAATTTTTTTCTTTTTTAACCAGTCAAAGCTTGACCCGATAATGTCTTGTCTCTGTTAGACGGTTCTTGTTGTTGGGCCTTTGTCTTATTATCTTCTACTGTTGTCCTTAAAGTGCCAAATTTAATTCGCTTTTCAACTGTAAATTGTGTATTATACCATTTTTTAACTACCTAGGTTGAGCAGTATGTGTAAACCTAATCCCACAACTTCTCGCCCCATGACTAGGCAAACAGCGGCAGCGACCCAACCATTGCCGACTTTAACAGCTATCGACAAAATGCTCCAAAAAAGATTAGGGGTGGTGGCAACGGCTATTGAGAATACCGAAAGGCGACTCTCACTTACCCCTGCTATGCCCCCCTCCATGTCTACGGGGGATTTCTCTGCAGTCACAGTTAACCTCCCTGAATCTACGTCATTTTTATGCCCTCTTTTGCTGAGCTTCCATGTGCTCAGATTGTGTCTGACGTGAATGTTTCTCTAGAGGTTGTACTGCCAACCCCCTCTCCGGTAGGCTTAAAGGCCCACAAACCACGTGGTAGAAGTAAGAAGTCGAAACCGGCTGAAAAATCAGTCAAGAGAATAGTATCTTGAGCTGAGCCTCCACAGCTCGACCCTGGCCCCCCTTTCCCCAGTATAGATCCTCCCGTTTGGGCTACTCATTTACTGACCGATCTCCAGGCCCACTTGGAACAACTTATCAACTCGTCTAGTAGGATTGATAAGCTAGTTTCACTGATAAATACCAAAGGCTTAGGTGGAGCTGAGTCAGCTACTACAAAGGGGAATCCTGCCATTAATAAGGCTTCAGGTACAACTAAGTCGACCACTAAAGGTTTAAACACAGCCGATATCATTTGCCTTGATAATCCTACACATGATTTGGCTCCCCTAAATATGCAGAAATCTATCGCTGCTCCGACTGGTTATGGCTTAGCTAATCGACCTAATATGCCTCCAGTTGCATCTGGTTTGATACCTAGCGCTCCACTCCTCACCCCATTAACCTATGATAAACAGCGCCCAGATCCCGGGAGGTCTCAAAATAACCCCTCTAGGAAATCCCATGAAAACGGACTTTATAAACCCCCTCCTTGCCCCCAGCTACCTCCTGAAGCATCCCCGTATGTGGTGGTGCTTACAGGAGTACCCTCACTGGCCAACGAACGAGGTGAAACATATCCCGAGCTAAAGAATAAAGTCATCTTTTGGCTAAATAGATACAGAGCCCAATAGGTTTGTTAGGAAAGCCCTCACTCACCGACCTGGTCGGTGACTTGCTTCATCATCGGGCCCCACCGGGTGTGACCGAATGTCACCCCGGTGTGCTTCGACGCCAGAGTTACTGCGGAGCTGGTTTTCGTGATGGGAGGGCTATGTGGAAAATTACGTGAATAGTGTCAAGTGGTGAGATTAAAATTGCCTTGTATGTGTCAAAAATTTAATTTTAATCAAAGACCATCAAGGGCAAGGTTAAAAAATGTGTAGGTGAGTAGAGCCAACTAATTGGATGGTCTTACTCCCTCTAGCATTAAGTGAATATGTGAATGGTCGACATGGACATGTTTCAGCCGGTGTGGTATCATTAACCTGGCATTCGTCAGGACCTATGGTGTTAAACCTCGGCGGTATGGGCACTCTAAGGCCCACCCTACCAGAGGGCTTGAAAGTTAAAAGATCTGTGAAGTGCACAAAAACACAGAGGCGGGCTTCACCACCCGAAGGTAGGACGCACACACCTCCAGCCTCTAAAATTTAGAGACTAAAAATAAAAAGGCACCTGTGAAGGTAAGAAAACACAGACAACACAAGACAAAAGAAACATAATTAGAATATTTTGTCAATTGATTTAGCCAGATTCAGTCTATTTCTAGTGCTCATAGTGCCAGGGTGCACCACTCATGCAGAATAGCAGAGGTGCGTGGCTCTGCCGTTGGCTGAGGCTACACGATAAGTCATATTGTTAATATGGTGGCACTGTCAAAGTAGATTGCCAATTTTGCAAAATCTAACTGTGTAAGTGCACAGGGGAGGGTATTGATACGTGAAATGAGGGCGAAATGGCAGTGAAAATAAACACGCAACATTCTGTCACTCATCGATCAATGGGCCAAATGGCCAGTGGCCAGTCAGCAATGAAGCAGTCAAGAAGTGGCGAGAAAGAGGGAGGGTCTCACTTCACCAGGGATGAAAATCCACCCCATAGACCGCGGGAGGGAGGGGACGGCGCATTTGGCACATCCTGCAAAGCAAAACAGAGGGAAGAAAAAGGGACACCAAAGCCTGGTCAAGCAGCAGTTAACACTACTTAGCTCTGAATGGTTTCTCAGCCGGACTCGTACTCACGCCCACGGCGTCCGTCTCCTGCAGATAAGCCTACACGCCCTCAGGACCGGGTCTCGTCGATCCGGTTGGGAAGGGTGAAGGTGGTTATATGCGTTGCCGGTGACTCACCTACACATTTTTTAACCTTGCCCTTGATGGTCTTTGATTAAAATTAAATTTTTGACACATACAAGGCAATTTTAATCTCACCACTTGACACTATTCACGTAATTTTCCACATAGCCCTCCCATCACGAAAACCAGCTCCGCAGTAACTCTGGCGTCGAAGCACACCGGGGTGACATTCGGTCACACCCGGTGGGGCCCGATGATGAAGCAAGTCACCGACCAGGTCGGTGAGTGAGGGCTTTCCTAACAAACCTATTGGGCTTTGTTGTTTCCTTGTGCTCTGTGCCCTTTTTCCACCTGAACCAGAACAGGAACACTCTTTTGTTGTTGTTACATATTATAATTTGGGGACTAAGAGTGTTCACGACTCTCCCTCTCTCTCTTATTGTTTGTAAATATTTAAGCAGCGCACAGCTGTGAGAGATTATTTCTCTTTTCTTCCTTTTTTCCCTCTCCTGAAACCAAGGGACCCTCAATTGGTTTACCGCCAACTCTGATTGAGTACCACCCACCAAGCAGATCCCATAATGTCGAATCTGGGTCTAACCTTCTCGGAAGCAGAAATAGATGCGATAATGGCAGATGCCAATCTCTTTGCAGACCCGGCAATTTCACAAGCCATAGCACACACCTCAGACTGGGAGAAATTAACGGAACAGAAACGTGATCGTATACGCACCATCTTACATGGGACGATAATGAAGCAATACCTGACTTCCAACTCAGCACCAAAAGGCCTTTTGGTGACCAATGCCCCCCGCATCTTTCTAGATGATGCACAATTTAGGAAAGATTGGGCCATGATCGCGTGGCATTGCACGCGTGATTGGCTCGTCCTGATCATTAAGACTGCCCTGCGTCTCTCTGACATCCTATTGATAGAAATACAGGAGACGGAATCACAATTTAAAACAACTGTGACCGGCTACAAAAAGAAACTAGATGAGATCAATCGTGAAATAAATGAATATAAAGAAAACCTATTGCAGTCTAAACTAACCAAATTTCAGAAAGACCTTAAGAAATTTGAATTCAACAAAACTTACCCTTACGCTGACCCTGATTATACAGCACCTACAAAGGGCTTGAATGAATCAGATGCAACAGATGATAATTCCTCCAATAGTAGTGGGTCAAGTACAGGCTCATACAAACGAGGAGGGAGACGAGGCAATAGAGGCCACAGAGGCAATCAAAGATTCCAGAACCACAACCAAGCACCAAGTTGGGCAATGGCACCACATGCCGGATACGGGCCGCCACCATTCCCCTTTCCACACCCACAATTCCCTATGATGGGTTGGAACCCAGGATGGCATCACCCTCCTCCTCCTCCCCCCCAAAACCAATACCAGCAGCCTTTTTTAGAACGGGGCCGCAGAGGCAGAGGGAGGAACAAGAGAACCCCCAACCAAGTCTCCTGGCAAACAGACGAAGCTGTCGGGAACCGCACGAGGAGCCAGACACCACAACCAGGGGCCAGCAACCAACAAGTCTAATCACCAACTTGTCGGATTTGGAACTCACACCCACGGAACAACGAGTATTAGAGAAAGGACTGGGGTTTGTGCCTACGGCTCGTCCTGATAAATTTAAATTACATTGTGAACTCACGGATTTTTTCCGCAAACTAAAACTGAAGGCCTTTTTTGAAGGTAAAGAGGATCCTGATGCAGAAATGCGTAAGGGAGATACTGGCCTGAGACCAAAATCGACGTTTGTACCCCCTCCGCACACTGTACCAGCTGCTATTACAGCTTTCGAACAAGCAGTGTTCTTGGATTTGGAAGCATGCCCTGAACCGCACCACTTTGGCAACTTCAGCGCCGAGGAGTACCGGGCACTTGATAAACTAAAAAACAACAACGCTATTACCATCAAACCAGCCGATAAAGGTGGCGGCATCGTAATCCAAAATATTAGGGATTATGAGAGGGTATGTGAAGAATTACTGAGTGACACCAACAATTACCTACCACTTACCACAGATCCCTCCCCTGAACTCCAGAATCGTATCACCGATCTGGTCCAGGAGGCCGAATCCAGGGGTCATACATCTAAAAATGAAGCAGACTTTCTTTCGAGGAGTAATAAAATTATTCCATACTTCTACACACTCCCGAAGACTCATAAAAATAAATTGCCCCCACCTGGACGCCCAATTGTGTCGGGAATCGGGTCCATTTTAGAACCCCTGTCAACCTTTTGTGACCAGTTCTTGAAACCAATTGTGCAAAACACACCGACATACCTCAAGGACACGAAAAGCCTGCTACACCAACTGCAATCAATCTCTTTTGAGCCAGATACCATCATCTTGGCCACCTTAGACATTGAGAGCCTATATACCAGTATCCCGCAAGATGAGACTATAACGGTACTAAAGGCCGCCCTGCACTCTACCACTTGGGAATATAACACCCCCAGAGACTTCATAACTGAATGCGCCACCATCGCACTGAAAGAAAATTTCTTCGCATACCAAGGGCGTCTCTTCCTACAATGCTCGGGGACCTCGATGGGCAGTACATTTGCCCCCAGCATAGCGGGGTTGTATGTCGCAGACTTCGAGGCTAAAAACATACTGTCTATTAACAACCCGTTCAGCAGAAATATCACATACTGGAAAAGGTATATTGATGACGTGCTGCTCATCTGGAAGGGCAGCATGGAAAGGCTAACGGAGTTCCTGAACTGGCTTAATACTCTTAACAGATACCTGAAATTCACCCACACCGTGAGCACTACGGAGGTGGTGTTTCTTGATGTGGTTATCACTAAGAGTGGAACAACCTTAACTACTAAGACTCATTACAAAGCTACAGCTAAGAATAACCTGTTGCAGTTCTCTAGCTTTCATCCTCGCCCGTTAAGGGAGAATCTCCCGTATGGTCAATATTTACGGATTCGCCGGAACTGCAGCAACTTAGTTGATTTCAAAACCCAATCAACTGATCTAACAGCTAAACTGGCACAAAGAGGCTACCCCAACCACCTACTAAACAAAGGCTTCAAACGTGCACGGAATCAACCACGGGAAGCACTTCTGGAACCGACTTCGAAAATAACAACAACAGAAGTCCCCCTCACGTGTGTCACCACGTACGGTGCACTATCCAACCAGTTGAAAAAATCAATAAACAAGAACTGGAAAATCGTCACCAGCATCAAGAAGGACTGGCAAAAACCACTGTTTTCCTTTAAGAAAGGGCACAGTCTCAAGGATGCTCTGGTCCACACCAGACCTAAAATACTACCTGCAACCCCGATGAGGAGTATAACTGACACTTGGAACCTTCCTAAAGTGACGGGCCACTTCCCTTGTTCAAACTGCTCTGTCTGTCACCTAACTACCCCGACAAAATCCTTGACTCTGGAACCCGGTAAAACCTGGTGGCAGAAAGCCCACACTAACTGTAACTCTGTCAATGTCGTGTACCTCGTCACCTGCCCATGCTCACTCCGTTACGTGGGTATGACAACCCGTAAAATAAGGCTACGGATATGTGAGCACAGAAGTAATATCAGGTGCAAAAAAGCCACGACAAGAATGAGTGACCATTTCCTCCAGACCAATCACACCACCAACGACCTGAAATGGACTGTGATTGAACAAATCGTTGGGGGCCCCAATATATCTGAGAGACTGTTTGAAAAGGAACAGCGTTGGGTGTATCGCCTTGGCACCCATACTAATGGCCTTAATGATGACATTCCTTGGGGTTCTGTTCTCAAATAAATGACTGAAATGAATATCTGTTATCCCAAGATCTGTATCTGTTCCCACCAACTCCCTTTGTCTGCTACGGTGTTACTTTAACTTTCTTAACTTTCCTAGATCAGTTTTTACCACTCCACTGGTCTTGATAACACCCATCCTGAACTCATGAGCCAGTTATACTTTTCACTGACTCTGATTATACCCCTCACGCGCACACCAAATTGCGCTCTTGTGTTTCCATCCGTGTTCAAGTCTCACCTCGTCTGCGCATGCGCATTACGAGTAGTGTCACTATCCCGAATTCCGAAGGAAATCATGTCTGCGCATGCGCCTCAATCCGCGCGTAATTCCCGGAAGTGAGTAGCCTGCCCGGACCAGGCTAGCAGTCTAGCCCTGGAGTACATCCTCAACGCATGCGTGGTAGGAAGGCTGAAACTCCCGGAAGTGGTGTCGCGCCTTTTTCCTCACCGGCAACGCATATAACCACCTTCACCCTTCCCAACCGGATCGACGAGACCCGGTCCTGAGGGCGTGTAGGCTTATCTGCAGGAGACGGACGCCGTGGGCGTGAGTACGAGTCCGGCTGAGAAACCATTCAGAGCTAAGTAGTGTTAACTGCTGCTTGACCAGGCTTTGGTGTCCCTTTTTCTTCCCTCTGTTTTGCTTTGCAGGATGTGCCAAATGCGCCGTCCCCTCCCTCCCGCGGTCTATGGGGTGGATTTTCATCCCTGGTGAAGTGAGACCCTCCCTCTTTCTCGCCACTTCTTGACTGCTTCATTGCTGACTGGCCACTGGCCATTTGGCCCATTGATCGATGAGTGACAGAATGTTGCGTGTTTATTTTCACTGCCATTTCGCCCTCATTTCACGTATCAATACCCTCCCCTGTGCACTTACACAGTTAGATTTTGCAAAATTGGCAATCTACTTTGACAGTGCCACCATATTAACAATATGACTTATCGTGTAGCCTCAGCCAACGGCAGAGCCACGCACCTCTGCTATTCTGCATGAGTGGTGCACCCTGGCACTATGAGCACTAGAAATAGACTGAATCTGGCTAAATCAATTGACAAAATATTCTAATTATGTTTCTTTTGTCTTGTGTTGTCTGTGTTTTCTTACCTTCACAGGTGCCTTTTTATTTTTAGTCTCTAAATTTTAGAGGCTGGAGGTGTGTGCGTCCTACCTTCGGGTGGTGAAGCCCGCCTCTGTGTTTTTGTGCACTTCACAGATCTTTTAACTTTCAAGCCCTCTGGTAGGGTGGGCCTTAGAGTGCCCATACCGCCGAGGTTTAACACCATAGGTCCTGACGAATGCCAGGTTAATGATACCACACCGGCTGAAACATGTCCATGTCGACCATTCACATATTCACTTAATGCTAGAGGGAGTAAGACCATCCAATTAGTTGGCTCTACTCACCTACACATTTTTTAACCTTGCCCTTGATGGTCTTTGATTAAAATTAAATTTTTGACACATACAAGGCAATTTTAATCTCACCACTTGACACTATTCACGTAATTTTCCACATAGCCCTCCCATCACGAAAACCAGCTCCGCAGTAACTCTGGCGTCGAAGCACACCGGGGTGACATTCGGTCACACCCGGTGGGGCCCGATGATGAAGCAAGTCACCGACCAGGTCGGTGAGTGAGGGCTTTCCTAACAAACCTATTGGGCTTTGTTGTTTCCTTGTGCTCTGTGCCCTTTTTCCACCTGAACCAGAACAGGAACACTCTTTTGTTGTTGTTACATATTATAATTTGGGGACTAAGAGTGTTCACGACTCTCCCTCTCTCTCTTATTGTTTGTAAATAAATAGATACAGACCCTTAATGGGCCTTGGTCAGGGGGAGATTCTATATGCTCGACTAGTTAGCTGGCTAAAGACTAGATCCAAAGATATCTGTGGTGATGGTGTAACTGTCAATTTTAGGGATCCTGGTGTGGTCAAACATATACTAGGTAATGGAGGACCCCTTAATGTGGGTTCAATTAATACTTGCCACCTGGGGTACTTTTATCCACATGTACTAGCACCGGGTAGGTCTGCTCCACCCTATTTCCATCAGGGTGGTCAAGATCCTGACTACAATATACCCGTGGCTAATAAATATAGTGTCCTAAGTAATGTGGATTGACTACCATTGTCCCCGGGCCTAGCCAGTTTGGCTCCAAATTCACCAAGGAGCCATGCTGTGGAGGGCTTGACTGTTGAGTCGTGACCTACCGAGTTGGTCTCTAGGTATAGGGTGGTTAGCCTAATAACATCTCCATCTCCTCAAAACTCCAGCCTTATACAAAGCGAAAGGGAGTTGGACACATACTCACCCCTAATCAGTGGCCTCATAGAAGGTGAACGGGAGTTGGATTCAGATACACATATAGTATTTCCACCCTTAAACATGTCCCACCCCACTGAAGTTTCTCCAGCCCGAGTGGTGACTCGTAGACCACTAATCGGGTCCTGGAACGTAGCAGGGCTAGGGTCTAAGCTGAATAACCCGGAGTGGGGAGAGTTGATGGACAATTATGATCTGTGTCTGCTCCAAGAGACTCGGCTTCTGTCTGCCCCTGCTAGGGTGGGCTTCACAACAGTCTATTCGCCAGCTGTCCAGGGACCCAGGGGAAGACCATCGGGGGCTGTGTATCTGGGTTGCTGTGCACTTGGGGTGCTCAATTAATGTAATAGACACCCATTGCCCGGACATCCTTTGCATTGTACTCAACTTTTTGGATGGTTTAAGGTTGGTAGTGATTAACATATATTTACGCCCCTCATTTCACCAGATGGGCTTGTCTATTTTAGAGGCCCTCGAGGTCCTTCTTTCTTCATTTCCCTCGTCGTATCATAAAATTATCTGCGTGGATTTTAATTATCATTTTGAACCGCTTCTTGGGATCCCCTGTGTAACTTCGGATGAGAATGACATCTAGCTTATTCCGGAATGTATCATGTATCCGGTAAAGCGCTTATCGCCTTTGGATCTTATGATAAACAAGCTGGTTGTAACATACTCGCTTAGGGTCTGTAATGGCAGACTCTTTCCAGATGGCCCGTGAACAAGTACCTTTATAGACCGGGGAAAAGTACGACCATTGACTACATTCTGGTTAATGTAGAATTCTGGGCTCGTCTGAGAGCTTTTTCTGTCATCCCAAGGGTCGATAGTGACCACAACCTTTTGTCATTAGAATTAATTAATGCATTGGGTCACCGTAATGAACTGGGAGCTGCGGAGACCATTACTAATTCAAACCTTGTTACAGCGGCGGGTGGCAGACGCATTTGGTGGGTGAGGGTCGCGCTAGCTCCTGATAAGCTAGCTAAGATATACAATCATGTCGCAAACTCTCTAGTAGAGGTTTGCGATCTCTTGAGCCCCAATTGCAATCTGCCCCATCTCCAGGTTCTACAGCGCATTCATAATAAGCTTCTTCATACTTAGGCCGACTATTTTTATATTACTGATACCAAGAGACCAAGGGTAAAAAAGCAAGACCACTGGTTTAACAAAAGTTGCAGGGTGGCTAAAAATAACCTCATAAATGAGGTTAAATCGGGGTCCCAGTCAAGCATTAGAAATGCTAGGCAAATATATAAAAAAAAATATTATGGAGGACAGGATGGAGTGGGAGGTAGCAAGGTGGGAAAGTATTAAAGTAGCCCTGGACGATCGAGACTACAGGTCCTTTTGGAATCTGGTTCGAGGAGGGGCGGCAGAGGGGTCGTCTGCTATTATTCCCAATCTTAGCAAGAAGGTTTGGCTAGCTCACTTTAAGCCCCTCTATGCACTCATTGACCCCGTATGTCTGTTTGATCTAGCTGCCCAAAAGAGCATACCTGTTTTGGCTCTTTTGGAGGGCCAGGGTCATAACTGCCCCCCTTGCACCCTGCTGGAAATCCAGGCGGCACTCAGAAGTCTGACCGTTGGGAAAGCACCGGACCTAGATAGGATCCCTGGTGACCTTTATTTGAGCGAACAGAAGGTGTGGGCCCCTTATATCTGGGTATACTTTAATGCCATCCTCCAGGGTATGGAGACCCCCCTAACTTGGTTGGGTGCAGAAATTATGCCCATCCATAAAAAGGATTCCCCTCTCGACCCGGCCAACTACTGCCCCATCAGTTTGATAGATGTCCACCAGAAATTATTTGCCCGCTTCTTACTAACAAGGTTGCAGAGTTGGATGGACGATCATCACATCCTAACCTCCCTTCAAGCGGGCTTTCGTGCAAAGGTCTCCACTATTGACCAACTGTTTAGATTACAGTTGGTCTACTGGAAGACAGTTTCCCTGGGGGCGGGGAGTTTATATTTAATTTTTGTGGACCTACGGTCCGCATTTGACCTGGTCCAGAGGGATAAGCTCTGGGCCGTACTACTAGAGATGGGCGCACTATTTACAAAGTGACGCATCTAAGCAGATGCGTCACTTTGTAAACCCCTGTGCTACATTATACCTGCGTCAGGTATAATGTATGCAGGGGGGGGCGTTCCCCCGCAAAAAGCCTCGTATAAGTGACGTAGTGAAATCTATGAGATTTCACTGCGTCACTTATAGGACGTCTTTGCGTCAAAATCTTGCGCCTGCCTCACAGCAGGCGTATGACTGACACAGGCCCTTTCACATGGGGCTTGCCCCATGTGAAAGGACGCATTGCTGGAGTTGCGTCACTTTTTTGACACACTCCAGCAATGTCATCTGGAGTTGCGTCACTTTTGTGACACACTCCAGCAATGTGTCACTTTTGCGCTTACAGATACGTCAGAAATACGGACGTATCTGTAACTTCTTGCGACATGATGCGTCATACATTAAATATGACGCATCAGGTATATCGCAAGGAGTGCACACTGAGAAGTGACGCATCGCTGCTTTCACACATCAATGCGCCATTTCTCATAAATGAGGCCCCATGTTCCTAATTTAGGTCACAGAAATCCAATATAACCTGCAATGGTCTAGTTAAGTATGATAGGGAGTATTGTATTCCTAGCAATACATGGGTACAAACTCCATCCGCTTATCTGTAATCCTCTTTTAAATGTTTAGTGTTGTGCTCATTACAATGGAACACGTCCTTAGGTTGTAGGCATATAAAAAAACATGTAAATCGCTATTTTGAAAAAATAATCACAATAATACAATTGTTTGTAATTTGTCATGAAGATATATGCTCTGCAGTTTAAGGTGAGTCACTTTTAAAATGCTTGGTAGTCTTCAGATTAAATTCCTGTTTTATTTTACTGAACTCCAGCATGGCAATAAATAAACATACTACTATAATTGCCTACTCATCAGCTATTGAACTTTAATGTTAAGGGGAAATGTTAAAAAGAAATTAAGCTAAAAGCTAGCTTCCTTTATTTGTTTAAGCAGCAGTTGTAAATCTTTTGTCCTGGCATAGACATTGTACGCTGTCTCAAGCAGCATTTAAAGGCACAACATAACTGTAAAAATGTATTATTTTAGAGTAGTTATGTCACTTGCCTATTACTGGGGTCTAGTGACATCCCAAATAGACATTTATAACATTTGAGATTGTTTTCATACCTGGTTAACAGCCTGTCCGTAATATATGTCTATCATTTCTTGAGATGAGATGTATTTTCCTGACTTCTTCCTGTCTCTTCTAATTTGGGTCTATAAATCTGTACTTAGAGGAGGTAACTATGCATTACTGCATGTGACAGTGTAAATTCACTGTTGTTATCTACTACTGTAGGTTTATCTTAATCTACAATAACAACACACACTCATCCTTCCTTAGTTGCGGATTGTTCTTTTGACCACTGTAGTGTCGTATGAGTTAGCAATGACAGAACCCTTTTGGCTCCTGTTAGAATCCGGATAACTAAGACCTAAGTGTGAGAGCGTAGTGAAGTGAATGCAGGTTTAGAATGTTGAGTTTGGAGCTACACATACACGAATAAAGACATGTAATACTAAGCTCCATGTGTGGCATAGTCATTGGCAGGTAGCCAGGATTGGAAGGATGCTACAACGCACTCCCAATGGACTCCCAGAGAGTTTGCCGTGGTCCAACAAAATACTCGTGCCTGCCACGTATGCCTCATTCAAAGTGCTGAATCAGTGTTTGGCAAATGTGGAGTCAAAGTGCAATTCCAGCTATTGTGAAGGATTTGAAGATAGCAAAAGCTTCATTCAGAAGTCTACACATCATTGGCCACCAACCTGCTGGTAAGGCTGTAAAAAGAGGTACTGTGTTACTAAGCAACCTGAAGCTATAGATCATATGGAATGATAACGGTAAAGGCAGATGTAACCCAGTTTTGAAAAAGCAGCAAATAGCGACAGCAAATGGCAAGATAAAGCTGTGATCAGAAGTGCTGCCAGGTGGAGATCAACCACGTGTCAGACAGTACAAAGAGACGCCTAAAAGCCAAGCATTTCAAATAAAAGAAAGGCTCATCTGATTACCAGAACTGAGTAAAAATATTCATCATACCACAGCATTGGGTGTTGTGGTCCCCAGAAGTTGTGCCCAGGGTTGCGCTTATGAATCCATCAAAACATGAAGCAGCACACCACCAAAGCTTCTGGGTGGTGGCTCAGAACAACTCCAGAACAGTGAAGGGTTCAAATGGGGACCAAAGGGAAGTCAAGGTTTCACAGACTGTCCAAGATGATCCAGAAGCCAGAACAGCACAGGGCCTTAGAAATGGAATGGATGAAGAGGGTCCTAATGGGCATAAGACTATGTTGGAGATTACTCCACCATCAGTGTCATCCAATCTCATAAATGATTACAATCCAGCCACCTTCCTGAAATCACCGCTACCATTCAATACCACCAAAAAGCTACAAATTGGCGACAGATGGACTTCTTGGATAGCGAAGTTTGATAATTTCATTGCTGCAATAAAAGAAGCAGATAACAAGTTTATGAAATACCTTAAGAAGCTCACCGGTGAAAGTATAAAATAAGTCATAAAGACAATACTGCAAGCTGTCGAAATTGCATACTGTCAAATCAAAGCAGCCTTGAATCTCAAGTTCAATCCAATGCCAAATGTAGATTACGAAAGGTATATTTTCAGTCGAGAACAACAGAAAGTTGGTAAAACCATCGACAATTTGTTGAGAGAGTGAATAAGCTCATCAAACTCTGTAAGCTCAAGTCACTTAATGATGAGAAAGCTATAAACATAAATATCTGTTATCCAGCACCAAGATGCCCTTTTGGGTGAATGTGCTCATTACAAGTACACATGTGTTACATTATATTATATGTCTCGGAGTGATTGATGGATGCCTGTGACATCCATTGAGACAATGAATGCTGAAAGAAACTCTTGGTCTGGGCGAGTTCTCATGACTGCCAGAGCTGAGAGCATTCTGATTGACAAGATGTTGACATGAAGGCTTTAGTTGCCCAGGGTGAGTAAGTCATGAACAGGAAAAGTAAGCAAAAGTATAAGGCAGAAGGACAAAGAGTGATGTCTCCATGGAAAAAAAGTTGTGCTTCAGGTGTGGATTTTTGTTTCCACAAAGATAAATGTCTTTCCATTGAACAGATCTGCAAAGACTGGGGGTAGAAGAACTATTTTGTAACGTTTGCAAAGTGAAGGAAAAAGTAAGTGCATCAAATTGTAAAGACAAAATGGCTGCCGGAACGTTCCAGATATGACATTCGATGCACTCCCACAAGGCCAAGCGACCACACCAGTTCAGGCAGTCTACACCAAACGAAGTTGATCGCCATCTAAATCATTTTCAAACAGTTCTTCAGTATCAATGTCAAGTGAAAGTGAAGAAGGTGGTATTGCAGCGTTGATGTTTACCTCAGAAAAATGTTTGCATGTTGGATTGGACACATGTGAAGAAAAATACAGGTCAAAGAAAAGTCGACATGAAAAAGCACCAAAGGCAATCAAATATTGTCTGAAAATTACACTAAAAGCAAACAGTTGCTCAATACCTTTTATTGTCAACAGTGGTGCATCGATAAACATTATGCCTGAGGAGAAATACAGTGAGCTATCACACTTGCCACAACATATAACATCAAAATCCAAAGTATATACATGAGCTGCATCAATGCATTTAAAAAGTCAAGGTTCATTTGTAGCATTGCTGAGACACAAGAAAATACATTACAAGCACCCATTGATGTGCTTCAAGGTACGGCGTCAAGTGCCTGTTTACTCAGCTTCAGCACAGCTGCTGATATTGGACTGATATCAGTGGATTATAGCATCATGAAATAGCAAGTCAGTTCCCTTCGTTGTTTCATGGGTTAGGAAAACTCAAGACTATGAAAGTACAATTACACATTAATGAGGATGCCCATCCTATTTCTCAAAGACAAATTGTGAAGTACCATAAAAAATAACCTATAGGGCTATACCTACCAATAGCCCCAATCCCATTACCAAATAATCAGTCAGTTGGCAGTGAAGAAGGTTCAATCATTTATGAGCAAAATACTCTATAGAGGAGCCTCTCCAACCCTCACCCATCAGGTGCGCGGAAAAGATTGCTGGCTTACATTCAAACAGTAGGCTATATACTTTCAGTTCAACCCATAGAATCACTGTAAAAGGAAAAACACCAGTTGGCCCTTGGGCCCCAAGGAAGGACCATATATGGCACACAGGAATAGTTTCAAAGCTTTACTATTTATTACTGAGAAGGTCAAGAGGGGTGACTCCCTTTTGTCTTGGTGCCCGGGAGTGTAGGCACGGCGCCTCCTGAATGTGCTTATCGCACCCAAAGCCAGATTCGACCTTGAGTTCCCAGGACAGAGAGAAAAAAGTTTACCTTCGGCTGCTTTCAGTACCTCAAATGAAATGGGGATTGACAACTACTGGAGAGGGACCCGTGATCATAGCTTGTGTCCGAGTCAAGAGAAAGAAAATGGCGTTTGTATGGTTCTCGGCCTACTCTGTTAGCACTAGAAACACAGGAAAAGAATAAACCTTTTCCTTCCAGTTAACACATATACGAGTTATGTTATGTGTATACCAAACAAAGAGGATATATAGATACATCATGCTAACATAATATATGTCCGATACTCCTCATGCAGGGGAAATCTAATTTTTAACCCTCAGAATGGCCTTTTTAGCATGATGTAGTTAACTAAAGCAGCTCAATCTTCAAATATTCCTTCATCAATTTGCATGAAATCTTTAACCTCCTGCTGTACTAACTGGGCCTTGACAGCTGCTGTGGAGGGACCAGCCACAGAGGAAGTGAGTTTAGTTGCGCAATAAAAGCAACATGCAGATCCACATTGCATGCAAAGGCAACAGGTGAATATGATACCGGTTACACCTGCCAGCACCATGAAAATGTTCCATCCCCAAGTAGATAACAGACCCCAGAACCAACCAGAGAGGGACCGGGTACCAGTCTCTGCATGTATTTCGGAAGCCAAACAATGTAGCTGCTGAATGGCTAAATGAACAGAGGGGGGCGGAGTCAGGGATATAAACACAACAGGAACTGCCGATCACACGGCATGCTCCTCCTCAATCTGCCAAGATAACATCTAAAACCATACGGTTTTGGAGCGAAACGAGCCTCGTCGCTTGTAGCTCTACAGTCAAATTAGTCAATATCCCTGCATTGGTGTTAATTACCCTTTCAACTACTCGGACAAACGGCATACTTCTTTGCTGGTGATTATGGGCCCCCAAATAGGAAATACTCCTTTTACAGTGTCGATAAAATGTTGCTCGTGAGTATCTGTCTGATCTATGTCAGTGGTATCAATCTCTCTTCTATTTCTTATGAATAGCCATCTCCGTTTATCTAAATGGTGATCCTTGTGATAGTTAGGAGGGGCTACATAAACTGGGGGGTACAGAAAAGACAGATAACACCGTCCAGCCCAACCTCGGGGAAGCCAAGTATAGGCATTTTCTCCACAGACAAAATATACATTAGGAGGGGATAACAACGGAGGGCTGCTAAAGGTACGTAACTGATAGATGTAATTACATCGACTTTCTTCTACCGATATGTATCCTGCTCATTGAACACAGAATGTAGAGGTGCTGTTCAATATAGGTACTGGAATGGCCCTATCATCTGTAACATTTTGTTCTTGAAACTGGTGGAAGTATTGGGTGAAATTAAACTCAGCAATATTCAAAATGTCATTCCTCAACCAAGTGATGTTTTCATGGGTTGTGTACATATTCATACATGCTTTCGGATCTAATGATCCCTTTCCATTATTTCCATCAGGGTCAAATCCTTGGAGAACTTCAATATGTGCTAAAATCATTTCATAGTCTTTTTCTGAAAATCTTTGAGTGTCTACTGTATAATGCAGATACATCATTGAAAGTAATTTAAACCATGCTTCGCAACCTCCCATTTAAGACAAGGGTAAGGATATGAATAAATCGTGCTTGTGCATAACAGAGGGCAGAAGGCCACAAACCCAACAGTTCTTAGTATTAGTAGCACTATGTGTTAGATGAAGCATTTAAACAGATACATTTTTCGGATAAGTCTGACGGTGCCTTTCCTTATGTGATGCCAAAGTGTAAAACACATGTTCCAGAGGTGGGGTAGTGGTTCCTAAAACAATATGCATGTGATGGCAAAATTCCAGATATATGAATACTCCCATTAATATGATTAGCAATGTCACTATAATAACCACGAATGCAATTTTAACATGTTGAGTCCAACTAGAAAAGATAGGCATATTTACAGAAAAATAACGTGGCGCAAAAGGGCGTTCCTCTTCGGGAATGAAACGGGCAAAGGTATACGTGCTAGCTAAAAGTCCAAAAATAAACTCAGGCAATGCAGTACAACCTGCCAAAGGGTGCTTCTTTCCTGTGTCCATTTAGAGCCTCACAGGCAGGCTCCTATCGTTCATCACAAATGAAACCAAACAATCTTCTCAAGTTGGAGTTATGTTTTCACACAACTCTTGAAGAAAACACAACCTGAGCCTTTTTACACATGAAATTCAGTTTTTCTTTCTGAACAGAGCTAGCAAATGTTCAATGCTCTCAACGCGTTCAGTCCTGTGCCTCGCTCAGTATCCCAGAAGTGCATCTAACAGACATTCATGGGACAGACATGTCTGTACCCTATCACTCAAGTCTCTCCCTATCTCCTACCATCTTCACCTGGGGTACCATGTTGTTTTCTGGGACGCAGGTTGTATCGAGCATGGCCAGGCACTTCCTGATCAGGGAACAAAACAGAGGATGGTGAATCCATTACAGCAGGCGTACTGCGAGCCTCCCATTTAACTACGGGGGCAACAGAATCCAGGGCGATTACTTGTGCAGATGACAGAGCCCCTTCCGAGCCCGGTACTTCTTCTCCTTGCCTTTCTCCAATCTCCTGGGCCTCAGAAAAAGGGACAAAGCTAGGGGCTCGTTCACTTTCCAGGGTCAAAACTCCTTCCTGGATTCGCTGATCATAAGGAAGCAGGAGGGGTAGTTTCTTTACGTGCGATACATGTATCCAATGTCGCTTGCCGTTCACTTTTACTGCCGTCCGCGTGGCCAATAGGATCTGAAGTGGCTCAGACCAACGGGGATCCAAGCTGGATTTTGGCTGGTAATTACGGACCATAACCCACTGTACTGGCTACAAGCAATGTCCGGGACCCTCCGGCAGGGGCTGCAAAACTGCTGAGACCTGTTGATGAATGGAACGAAGATCTATCGTCAAAGCATTCAGATAGTCTGTCAACATAGAATATTCAATATCACGAAATGCTCTGGGTCTCGGGACGCCCCGAACATTGGCAGGGCACCCAAAAATAACCTCATAAGGACACAAGCCAGAACGAAATTGTGGGGTAACCCGTATTGACATCAATGCTAGTGGTAAGGCATCTGGCCACCTTAACCCAGTACTTTCTTGAATCTTTGCTAGTTTGAGTTTTAGTATTCCGGTATACTTCTCGACCAACCCAGCGGACTGGGGGTGTTGAGCCACATGGAATTTCTGCTTAATCTGTAATCCATTGCAAATGTGACTGATAAGATCTGCATTAAATTGCCCCCGTTATCACTCCAGATCACCCGAGGCAATCCATAGCGTGGGAAGTATTCTTTATCAAAGCTTTTGCTGTGGCCAAAACACTATTTTCTTTGGTTGGGTAGGCTTCCACCCATTTACTGAAAGCGCACACCACGACCAGAACATATTCCAAATTATTCACGCGCTCCTGTTGGATGTATTCCATTTGGAGCACCTCAAAAGGCAAAGATGGTGGTGCAAAATTTCCCCTCAAAACAGGTTCCCTGCCCCCGGGATTATGTCACAAACAAACCATGCGATATTGCACCAAATGAGCAGCAGTTCTTGGGATATTAGGATTATTCCACACAGGGTCTAATAAGGCACAAATACCCTTTGCCCCGATATGTGCTGAACCATGTGCCATGGTCACTACGGCATTCACCAATGCATTGTGCAACAACCAACGCTGTTTCTCTGTCAAGTCAATCCAGCAATCATTTGCATCTAATTTCCCCACTTCCTTTTCCCAGTGAGCCAATTCAGCAGGGGTAGCTTCTTTCTGTATTTACCGGACACTTTCCATAGTGTTGTCGAACATTTCCATTTCTGCGACCTACCTAGCAGAAGTAGTCACAAACATTGAGGTCATTTTAGATTTTGCAGATTCTTTAGCTACCTGATCAGCAAAGGCATTACCCTCACCCACTGCAGCTACCACTGTCTTACGTGCACTGCATTTGACTATAGCCACCATTTTTGGTAATGTCAATTCTGTCAGTAATCGTAAAATCAAAGTGCCATGTTGTATTCGCTGTCCATTGAAGTAAGAAAATCCCTTTCTGCCCAAAGTTGACCAAAATTATGAGCCACGCCAAAGGACTATTGGCTGTCCGTGTAAATATTTACTCTCAATCCTTCACTTAACTCACAAGTCCGGAGCAATGCCACTAACTCAGCTGCCTGTGCTGACTGAAAGGGTTCTCGGGAAGCCTCAACTAAGTTGTGTAGAGTAGTTATCACATATGCAGCAGTTCTCGTGCCATCTGGTAATTTGAAACAAGAGCCATCAACATACAATTCCCCTTGGGGGTCAGATAGAGGAATGTCTGTGAGGTCTACCCATCCCTTCGCCTCTTCCTCCGTCCGAAATATACAATCATGAACATCATTGTTCTTTTCGTCCGAAGGGAGGGGTAGTAACGTAGCAGGGTTCAGATTGGCACATCGTTTAATCGTATTGTGGGGAGCAAACAAAGTCAATTCATAACCTGTAAGACGCGCACTCGTAAGGTGCTGGGTCTTCATTTTGTTCAATAATGTATCCACAGAGTGGGGTACCATCACTGTGCGGTCAGTGTGCAGGACGAGCCCCTCCGACTGTCGAATGGCCAATTCCACCGCAGCAGTAGCCCATAAACAGCTAGGGAGTGCTCTGGCGACGTTATCGAACACCGTCGAGAAATAAGCACAAGGTCTCTGCTTACCACCAAATCCTTGTGAAGCCGGACTTCGACTTTCTCAGCAGCGCCATCTTGGGTGAGGGAGATACTGTTTTGTTACCTCTCTCGGCGCTCTAGAGGTGGGGCAGGGACTTCTGGATGCACATAAAAACCGGGAAATGCAAGCGCGCGCGTGCCAATGGCACGCCAGAGGCAAGCCCGTCGGCACCTGTCCGCGCCCAGGACGCACCTAGCGCTAGCCATGCTGTCCGTTTGGATGCTGCCCATAGACGTCTGGTTTATGACAGGGATAAACTTTTGAATCTTGATAAGCTAAATAGCAAGACTATATACTCGGAAAGGTACCCTATATGTGGACTGATTAATAGTTGGTCACTTGTTAAACATCACAGAGACATGGATTACCGCCGAATCGATGGGTGTGATATAATTAAATGTAATTAATTAAAGAGATTGTATTTATTTATTGGTATTTATTGTAAATGAATTAGTAATTAATATGTGTTAATTAGTTCATTTATAATTACATCAAGTTAGTAATATTAATTGTTATTAATTGATTAATTGAAATTTATATTAATTGTGTTTTTTTGTATGTGTAGTGTGTTGTGTGTTAAAAGGGGAGTAGTGTGGAAAGTAATTTTTACCCCCATGCTATCCAACGCTTTCCCTACTGTTGCACCCTCTGGAGTGGGAATAGTAATTTAAGCCCCTACGCTATCCAACGCTTTCCCTACTGTTGCACTCTCTGGAGTGGGAATAGTAATTTAAACCCCTACGCTATCCAACACTTTCCCTACTGTTGCACTCTCTGGAGTGGGAATAGTAATTTTTACCCCTACGCTATCCAACGCTTTCCCTACTGTTGCACCCTTTGGAGTGGGAATAGTAATTTTTACCTCTACGCTATCCAATGCTTTCCCTACTGTTGCACCCTTTGGAGTCGGAATAGTACATTTTACCCCTATGCTATCCAACGCTTTCCCTACTGTTGCACCCTCTGGAGTGGGAATAGTAATTTTTACCCCTACGCTATCCAACACTTTTCCTACTGTTGCACCCTCTGGAGTGGGAATAGTAATTGTTACCCCTACGCAATCCAACGCTTTCCCTACTGTTGCACTCTCTGGAGTGGGAATAGTATTTTTTACCCTTATGCAATCCAACGCTTTCCCTACTGTTGCACCCTCTGGAGCGGGAATAGTAATTTTTACCCCTACGCTATCCAACGCTTTCCCTACTGTTGCACCCTCTGGAGTGGGAATTGTAATTTTTACCCCTACGCTATCCAACGCTTTCCCTACTGTTGCACCCTCTGGAGTGGGAATAGTAATTTAAACCCCTACGCTATCCAATGCTTTCCCTACTGTTGCACCCTCTGGAGTGGGAATAGTAATTTTTACCGCTGCGCAATCCAACGCTTTCCCTACTGTTGCACACTCTGGAGTGGGAATAGTAAATTTTACCCCTACGCTATCCAACGCTTTCTCTACTGTTTCACCCTCTGTAGTGGGAATAGTAATGTTTACCCCTACGCTATCCAACGCTTTCCCTACTGTTGCACCCTCTGGAGTGGGAATAGTAATTTAAACCCCTACGCTATCCAACGCTTCCCATACTGTTGCACCCTCTGGAGTGGGAATAATATTTTTTTCCAGATCGGTAAAATGGGGCTGTTGCATATATTAACAGCCGTCTCCTCCACTAAACCCTTTTTGATTAAATCTTGTATAATGGAGAGCAAAGCTTTCTCACCGGCCGGAGAGATCTTGTACTGAGGTATGCGCGGTATTCGAGAGTTGTGCTTGAAGGTGATAGAAACGGGTGGAATCTTTAATAATCCTACATCAGTGTCTCCGGTTGCCCACAGTGTCGCCGGGATAACAGCAAACTCAGGAGGGAGGGGTTAGTTTTTAGAAAAACACTGCAAAGTGTGCTTGCCAGGGGAATTGATAGTCAAATAAACACCATCAGGCAAGCAAAGTATTTTAGCATGTAATTCTTTCATTAAATCCAAGCCCAATAAGTTTTCACCACAGTGGCCGGTCAACAGAAACGGAGAGTCTACCGTAACTGGACCAATCGTAAATGGAATGGGTTTGGAGATGGGGCTTACCACCGGAATTCCTGAGAATCCCACTGAAACATTATTGTGCCCAGACAGAGCAGACCCTGGGACCAGCGAACGAGAAATAGAACTATTCATCGCACCCGTATCAACTAGGAATTTTTCAGATGTTCCCATCAAATGCGCCTTTACATAAGGACCTTGCTATCAACGGGTACTGACACCTGGCCCCCACTCTGTCCTTGGCTATCCTATGCATAGTCATAACCTTCGATTGCATCCATTACACAATTTTCATTATAATACTGCCTACCTCTTGGATTATCAAAATAGTTATTTTCTGATCCAACATGCGTTGCTTCCTCTTGTCGCATGTCACTACGATCCTCACCACCTCGACCTCTTCCTCTCCCTCTTATAGCCCCATTCTGAGCCAGCAACAAAGGACACTGAATTCGCCAAAGCCCCTCTTCCTTGCAATTGGCGCACTGGTTTATTCCCAAAGTAACAGCGGAAACTCTTCCTCGTCCAGTTCCTGCCCCCCTCGGGACGAACCCCCTACCGGTAGTGAGACAAAATATCGAAATTAAAATATCGATATACAATAATATTGATGTTTTAATTTCGATGGTATAGAATATCGATGTCCAAAATATCGACAGACAGAATATTGTTATTTTTAAGGTATGTATGTTACTAATATCGAAATTTACTAATATTGAAATTGTGTTTAGTGTTATGTATTTTATTATGTTGTTTATATGTTTGTAAATATGTTTTGTAATGTATGTTTGAAAATTTGTAATTTTGTTTACATTTTGCGTTTTAGTATCAGAGCGGGTTGTGGGTTTATAGGGGAATAGGGTGGGAAGTAATTTAATAATAATTAAATAATTAATATATGTTTGTAAATATTTTTAATTAATCGGTAATTCATTAATATTAATTAGTTCATTAATTAATATATTTTAGTAAATGTTTTAATTAATAATTAATTGGTAATTAATTAATAATAATTAGTTAATTATATTAATTAGAGTTAATGTTTTAATATATATTTTTTTGTTATTGTTAATTAATTAATTGGTAATTAAATAATATAAATTAGTAAATTAAATTAATTAGAGTTAATGTGCTAATATATTTAATGTTTTGTTATTGTTAAATAATAATTAATTGGTAACTAAATAATATTAATTATTTAATTAAATTAATTAGAGTTAATGTGCTAATATATTTAATTTGTTGTTATTGTTAATTAATAATTAATTGGTAATTAATAATTATTAGGTGATTGAATGATGTGATTTATTTATGTGTAGTGGGTTGTGTGTGTATAGGGGGATAGGGTGTGATATAATTAAATGTAATTAATTAAAGAGATTGTATTTATTTATTGGTATTTATTGTAAATGAATTAGTAATTAATATGTGTTAATTAGTTCATTTATAATTACATCAATTTAGTAATATTCATTGTTATTAATTGATTAATTGAAATTTATATTAATTGTGTTTTTTTGTATGTGTAGTGTGTTGTGTGTTAAAGGGGGAGTAGTGTGGAAAGTAATTTTTACCCCCATGCTATCCAACGCTTTCCCTACTGTTGCACCCTCTGGAGTGGGAATAGTAATTTAAACCCCTACGCTATCCAACGCTTTCCCTACTGTTGCACTCTCTGGAGTGGGAATAGTAATTTAAACCCCTACGCTATCCAACACTTTCCCTACTGTTGCACTCTCTGGAGTGGGAATAGTAATTTTTACCCCTACGCTATCCAACGCTTTCCCTACTGTTGCACCCTTTGGAGTGGGAATAGTAATTTTTACCTCTACGCTATCCAATGCTTTCCCTACTGTTGCACCCTTTGGAGTCGGAATAGTACATTTTACCCCTATGCTATCCAACGCTTTCCCTACTGTTGCACCCTCTGGAGTGGGAATAGTAATTTTTACCCCTACGCTATCCAACGCTTTTCCTACTGTTGCACCCTCTGGAGTGGGAATAGTAATATTTACCCCTACGCTATCCAACGCTTTCCCTACTGTTGCATCCTCTGTAGTGGGAATAGTAATTTTTACCCCTACGCTATCCAATGCTTTCCCTACTGTTGCACCCTCTGGAGTGGGAATAGTAATTTTTACCCCTACGCAATCCAATGCTTTCTCTACTGTTGCACTCTCTGGAGTGGGAATAGTAAATTGTACCCCTACGCTATCCAACGCTTTCCCTACTGTTGCACCCTCTGGAGTGAGAATAGTAATTTTTACCCCTACGCTATCCAACGCTTTCCCTACTGTTGCACCCTCTGGAGTGGGAATAGCAATTGTTACCCCTACGCAATCCAACGCTTTCCCTACTGTTGCACTCTCTGGAGTGGGAATAGTATTTTTTACCCTTATGCAATCCAACGCTTTCCCTACTGTTGCACCCTCTGGAGCGGGAATAGTAATTTTTACCCCTACGCTATCCAACGCTTTCCCTACTGTTGCACCCTCTGGAGTGGGAATTGTAATTTTTACCCCTACGCTATCCAACGCTTTCCCTACTGTTGCACCCTCTGGAGTGGGAATAGTAATTTAAACCCCTACGCTATCCAACGCTTTCCCTACTGTTGCACCCTCTGGAGTGGGAATAGTAATTTTTACCCCTGCGCAATCCAACGCTTTCCCTACTGTTGCACACTCTGGAGTGGGAATAGTAAATTTTACCCCTACGCTATCCAACGCTTTCTCTACAGTTTCACCCTCTGTAGTGGGAATAGTAATTTTTACCCCTACGCTATCCAACGCTTTCCCTACTGTTGCACCCTCTGGAGTGGGAATAGTAATTTAAACCCCTACGCTATCCAACGCTTCCCATACTGTTGCACCCTCTGGAGTGGGAATAATATTTTTTACCCCTATGCTATCCAACGCTTTCCCTACTGTTGCACCCGCCGGAGTGGGAATAGTAATTTTTACCCCTACGCTATCCAACGCTTTCCCTACTGTTGCACCCTCTGGAGTGGGAATAGTAATTTTTACCCCTACGCTATCCAACGATTTTCCTACTGTTGCAATATGTGGAGTACGTATATATATTAATTTATACGCAGAGTTTTTATTTTATTTTAAATGTATATGTATTAGTTATAATTTTTTTAATATGTTTTAATGTTTTTATTTAATATTTGTAAAATGATATGTATTTTTAAATTATTTTTACATTATTAATAATACATTTAATAAAACCAATATTTTTTATTTCGATATTTTTGTACTACGATATGAATTTTTCGATATTTTTGTACTTACCTTTAGGAAGATATAACTATATTTTTGTATGTAGATATTTTGTCTGTCGATATTATGTCATAGATCCCCCTCTACCACCTCTTTCTACGCCTCGTCCTCAAACAACCTGTTGCATCAACACCCGTGTTTTAAGATCCTTTGCTTTCTTTTCCGTTTTATCCTTACTCTCATTCTCCCTAAGTTTGTAATATTGAGCCATACTCAATATTACGGAGGGCGTAGAAGTGGTCCAAGTACTTTCAACGGCTTGTAGTCGCGCATAGACTTCTGGTAACAAGTTGTTCACAAAACGATTAACAAATAATCGTATTTTACCTTCCACTGATAAATCCTGTCCACTAAAATCAATGAATACACCTTCAAATCTAGTGAAAAAGTCACTTTCATCTTTCTTCGGTTTACATGCTGTCAATTTATCCCAATCCACCTTACGAGGCGGAATCAAGGAATGCATGTAAGTAATAATACGGCCAGGTAAGCCCAACAGTTTGGATTTTGGTTTATCACCAGGCTTACGTTCCTTATCCCAATCTTTTATCTGATCCCATGTTCTGCCCAATTCTGCAGCATGGTCCTGATCATGCACCTGATGCCATACATCAACAGGGACTAGCAACGCGAAAAATAGCTCTATATCAGCTAAAGTAATAACGGTTGAGGAAGCCGCTTCTGTGAGCTCCTTGAAGTAAGCCGTAGGATTTTTATGGGGGTCAGGTACCTGCGATTTTAACAAAAGGACTTCACTCCTTTTCCAGGGAGTGTAGACCCACTGCTCCTGCACTTGCGCCTCGACACGAGGTCTAGTCACTACATCCTGATCATTTTTAAGTTCCTGTAGCTCAGGGTGAAAATAGGATGGACTTCCTGCATGGTTGCTGAGAGTCCCATGAAGTAAATTTTTGGTGCATTCGTTCTCGATAACTTAACAAAACCTCAACATTTTTGTACACTTCCTCCAGTCTAAGATCAGACTTATAAGCCCTGTCCCGAATATCACTTGGGGGGCCATCCCTCCTGCAAAATACTGTTCCCATAAAGTAATAAGACATGTAGCCATATGTTTCAGGGCATGTTGCTGCGTAACGGGCTCAAAGTCTCGAAGTGTACTCCATATGTCAGCTATAGTATAAATAGGCCGTCACATCCACTGAGATGACTGATTTTCAATCATCTGTTTTTTAGTCAGTCC
The DNA here is from genome assembly GCF_964261635.1 of Lissotriton helveticus. Taxonomy (NCBI): domain Eukaryota; kingdom Metazoa; phylum Chordata; class Amphibia; order Caudata; family Salamandridae; genus Lissotriton; species Lissotriton helveticus. The sequence goes on along the minus strand of NC_136063.1, from coordinate 756,194,220 downwards.
TACAGTCAAATGAGTAAACAACTTTTGTGTGTCCAAAATCCCCGGAGCACAAGCTGGAGTTGAAGCAGCCAAGGATGGGGTCGTGCTTGTAGACTGGGAAGCCCACACAAGAGAAGGGGGAGACAAGACAGCTGTGGACATAATAGAGGAAGGCAATGTAACAGACCATAAGGTAGCCGTCTCAGACACAGAGGGAGATAAGACAGAGGATGTTCCCAGAGAGGCAGGGGAAGAGGAAACGACAGGGGCAGAGGCTAGAGGGACTTGTACTGGAGTGGAGGGAACAACAGGATATATACATTGTGGGGCATAAGGCGGAGGTGGACGAGTATCCAATAAATCCTCTATCTCATACTCCGCTTCAGTCCTGGTCACATAACTTTTATCCGTCTGTAATCTAAATTGTCTGTCTGCACAATTGATTCCCTTTTTGGTCTGTGCTTTATCATAAGCTATGGCTTTCTGCATAGTTGTCTGACCACCCTTTATTTTACATAATTTCTCCTCCCTTATACGTCTAAGCTTCGCTTCCTTCTGCCACATGTTTAAAGAATCAAACATTGCCTGCCGACTTCGTTTATAAAACAATCGATCCTGCAAAAAATGTATCTTTTTCTCCTCAAAAGACCCGGTTAAGGGCCATTGCAACTCCACATTGTCCTTAGTATATTTATGCCATAGCGTATTAAACAAAATGGGTGTAATACCATGTTTAACATACATATCATAACTTGGAATGCCCTCGGACGGGGCAGGTTGACTTTCATCCAAGTGCGTGCCCTTTCGGCGACAACAGCATCCAAAACATAATTTGCTAAAACACAGCATAGGGATCGTTGACAATTACACCTTTCAAACACGGTCATGTTCAAACACTGCCAACATTTTCACCCATTCTCTAACTCAAACACACACACAGAGCAATATACAAAAATGTTCAAAATGACATGTCTGTTTTATATTTTCTTTCCAAACAAAAGAACAGAGCCCGTCGGCTCCTGTTCATGGAGAACTAATAAATTCAGATTCCAGACCAACAGATACCAAAAACAAGCAGTCCAAAGACTACCCAGAGACCGTCGGACAGGCATAACCACAGACTGTCCTACAGACCATCCCGGGGCCTTCCTGGTTCACCCTTGGGACTATTCTGACTAAGCTTGCTGCCTTAGCACCGCTTCAGATATGTCCCAGAGGCTACCCAGGTACAACCATGGGCCTTTCCGAGACCAGTCCGGCCGGGTGCGTATCACACGAGCCACACCAAGGTGTCCGATCGGCGTCTCTATTATTCACAAAACAAGTCCGTGGAGCATCTACCCGTGCAGCCACAATGCTGCCCCGTTAGAACCCCAAAATTCTCCGTGGTACACCGACCACAAAATCCAATACAGTTAACTGCTCCCAAGGCATTGCTCAACAGCGCGTTCCAAAAGACACCAAATACAATCCACTCACCTGGTGCACGCAGGTACAATTGCGCGTTCTCCACTGCCAACTCCTGAAGACCAGCATGGTCAGCTCCTGGGTTAACCCCGTAGGACTCCGGCGAAGGGTCACTAGCAGCTGGGGGCCTCATATTGCGAGAGCGGAGTAAGTCGAAATTTTCCGGTCAGTCCACCCGCTCAACCAGAGCTCCCCGTTCTTTGTCCTTTCTACCCAGTTACGGGAGGATGACCCTATCACGGAGTCCCACCAGACTCACCAACTGAAGTACCATAAAAATAACCTATGTGGCTATACCTACTAATAGCCCCAATCCCATTACCAAATAATCAGTCAGTTGGCAGTGAAGAAGGTTCAATCATTTATTAAGCTAAATACTCTATAGAGCAGCCTCTCCAACCCTCACCCATCAGGTGCGCGGAGAAGACTGCTGGCTTACATGCAAACAGAAGGCTATATACTTTCAGTTCAACCCATAGAATCACTGTAAAAGTAAAAACACCAGTTGGCCGCCAGGCCCCAAGGAAGGACCATATATGGCACATGATAAGGTTTCAAAGCTTTACTATTTATTACTGAGAAGGTCAGGAAGGGTGACTCCCTTTCGTCTTGATGCCTGGTATTATATAGGCACGGCGCCTCCTTGAATGTACTTATCGCACCCAAAACCAGATGTGACCTTGAGTTCCCAGGACAGAGAGAAAACAGTTTACCTTCAGCTGCTTTCAGTAACTCAAATGAACTGGGGCTTGACAACTACTGGAGAGTGACACGTGATCACAGTTCGTGTCCGAGTCAAGAGAAAGAAAATGGCGTCAGTATGGTACTTGGCCTACTCTGTTAGCACTAGAAACACAGGAAAAGAATAAACCTTTTTCTTCCAGTTAACACATATACGAGTTATGTTATGTGTATACCAAACAAAGAGGATATATAGATACATCATGCTAACATAATATATGTCCGATACTACTCATGTAGGGGAAATCTAATTGTTATCCCTCAATTGCATTTCATTTACAGGAAGCTATTGAAAAATAAATGTTCCACTGGTCCAATGCCTTGGGTTTCTCTCATAGTGGTGGTACCAAAAAAGGATAGTGAAGGAACTGTACATGCATCAAGCAAACAAGGAAATTGAAAGAGAACGATATCCAGGTCAGCACATTGCCGACATGATAACACAGTTGAACTGTGCGAAGGTCTTCTCTCATCTTGATGTGAATAAAAGATATCATCAGTTGGAACTAGAGGAGAATTGCTGGTACATTACAACCTTTTCTACACATATTGAACAGTTGTGTTATAAAGGACTTAGGGCCTCATTTAAATCTTGGCGGACGGGTTACGGATATCCCATCGGCCTAAATATAAATCCCATTACATCCTATATTTGGGTGAATGGGATACTGTCACCATTGTGATGGAGTAAACAATCTGCGAAAACACAGCCTCTCATGAATGCTTTTACTTACAGTGATGACATATTACTTTTTGGCGCTACACAGAAGAAGCACGGTAAAGCTCACATGCCATTAGACAAAGCTAAAATTCTTTGCCCATATCTTTTCTGATTGGGTTATGATACCCGATCCAGCTAAAGTGCAGGCGTTGTCAACTGTCTGCCCCCCACAAGATGTTTCTATGTTACTTTCATTCCTTGACATGGCCAGCTACTGTTATAGATATATATAAGATGTTTCCAACGTAAGGTAAGTGCTCCATTAAGAGACTTGATGAAAAATAAGGTTTCATTTAATTGGGCACATGAATGTGAGCAAAGATTGAAGAAGATCAAACAAGCTATTGAGAATTCTACTGAAATGGCATACTTGATCCAAAGCTTGATATCGAGGTTGTTGTTGATGCAAGCCCCAATCGATTAGGCACAAACTTTGCACAACACATTGAACACCCAAATGCTCAAAGACATATTGTAGCATATTGTAGCATATTGTAGCATATGCAAGCAGAAGTGTGTCTCAAACTGAACTTGCTTATTCACCAACTGGAAAAGAAAGTTTAGCCATGGTGTGGGCTTGTGAACATTTTCATGTATTCATATATAGAAAGCCTTTCACGCTTGTGACATATCATCAAGCATTATTAACCATCTTTGGTAAATACAAAGGTAAAGATGCCTCCTCGCATTGAACGCTGAGGTCTACGAGTACAAGAATACAACGACACAATTTTACACCCTCCAGGGAAAGATCAAAATCCTGCCGACTACTTCTCATGAGTGTCTTGAGAGTGCCATGGTACATCTTCCAAGATGGTTAAAACCTACATAAATTTCACTGTGAAATCAAGCACACAGCTGCCATTTTGCTGGAACAAATTGTCACTGCCACAAGTCAAGGTAGTAATGGTTATGGTGAATTGTGGCTCACCTAATCATGCACTGTTCACTTGGTGCTCCGCACCTGAAGAACTTAAAATTTATCACCACTCTTTGTGATTTGTTTTTTCATTTGTTTCCACATTTATTGAAAACTTTTCAGTCATACTTTTCAACCTTCTTATATGTTATTCACATTATTCATAACATTTTACATACTTATATACAAATGAATCACTGTTGCATTGACATCATTGACGTGACATTTCTTGTTTCAAACATTTATCAATTGGCCCAATGCATTTCGGCACCCGATCGGTGCCTTCATCAGGGGAAACTCTGCAAAAAATAAAAAAATTTCAATGTAAGTGACTGGTGTTTGATAGGTCATGGGGGTGTTATAATATTTGGTGAATGGCGTACCTGAGATTAACTGTTGCTCAGTATTGATGTTCTAGTCTGATCACCTGAGTGACTGTAGTACTGTGCAAACGAAAAAATATAGAGTTTTAGTGGCTATTTATTGGCTTCAGTAGATGAACCGAAGATACCTGTGCAAGTGGAAAACATACCTGCTTGTCTTGCTCTGTTTGGCTGTAACAACAAGCATATATCTGGTAAGATTCGCGATGCATTGAAAAGTGCTTAAAAAGCACTGTTATGGAGATTAAACACCCTACCTTATCGTTGTTGCTACTCTTCGTCTAAAAATAGAAGAAAAATAACGCTGTATTATTTGAGCGTTTTAAGTTAAACTTTCCTAATTGCGTAAAGTTATGTCTGAAACAGACTATACCTGTTTGGTTGAAAGTCTAAGCCGTCCCGAAAAATCCGCTGCCCTGTGAGTTATCGTTCGTGTGAGCTTGAATGGTGGGCTCCATTTAATCTAGCGTTCTCCACGTTGTTGCATGGTAATAAAAATAAACGATGGACTTACTCTATGGAGCGTTCACTCTGCTGGTCGCATTGCGCGCCATATTGAAATGGTGTCTATGAGTAGTGAATGTTCACTACTTAGATAAGTGTATAAATATGTACTACCATGACTGTAAATTTATTTAGACAGTTAGTGACCTCGCGAATCTAAATTTTTAACGATCGGATGTCATCATATTCTAATAAACATCCGAATGTATAACATACTGCTAAATATCCTATCGCGATTTTTTATGTCTAAAATAAGTTGAAGGTAAATCATTGTTTTTTATGTTTGCATCTTATAAAAGACTGTGTGAGCTGCTGTGTTATCATACTGATTAGTATCTATGTGAGATTCAAGCGTGTATTGTGCTGTTCTTCATTTTTAAGAATCCTAGTAATGACAATCTATACACTCGTGCTGTTGAACACTCATATGCATGGCTGCTATTCTAACCACCTATGTACAAGATTCATTATTTAAGATATCGTGCTTATTGATGGATGAAGGCAATGTCAAAATATTTAACAAACAGAGACCATTTGATGTAAACCCAAAGTTAACATATCGATCTTTTGGTCTTGAATTCAATTTGCCCCATGATGACATTTTATCTGTGGTAAAAAACGCATGATTGCTATTTGAAAATTTTGTACCCAGTATACATTGTTTCTGATGGATTATCCATTCTCTCGTTATACATTTTCAAATCACAATGAATAAATGGAGCTGATGTCCTGTTCTAATGACTCACAGGTAACAAGCTAGATCATATTTATCATTGAGACCTATTGGTACTAAAGTCCTTAGATGCTTAATCCAAAAAAGTTCTCGTTGCATCAATCTCTGATGGTTATCCATGCCTTGTTTAACTTGTACTTGTTCTATAATAAGAAACCTGAGTTGTGAGATCGTATGTTTTTCTTCTCTCCAGTGTAACACCAATGCTGAAGTTAAGTTTTCATTACGAATACGGCTCTTGGGTTCCGTTATTCGAATTTTAACTTTACGCTCCGTTTTCCCAATATACATCTTGCCACACGGGCATTTGATGGCATACACAACATTTTTTGTGTTGCAGTCGCTTGAATGTTTCAGGTTTATTAGTTTGCCAGTAGTAGGGTGTGTACACGTGTTCCCTGTGATTACGTTGTTACAATTTGTGCAGTTTAGGCATCTAGTTGTGCCCTTATGAGTAGTTGGTGTTGCAGGTTGTTGTTTTCGTTTGAGTCTCTCCTCCTCACAAACCCAATTATCTACAAGTCAAGGTAGTGACATGCTGAACCTGAAAGGCATTATTACACATTAGTCTTGGGACCAGCACCCTCGACCTCTTGCCAATGACTGTGAGAACCGGAAGTTTAATACGGTGAACTGTCAGTTACTCAAGAAGGCATTATCATGAGAGGTTTGAGAACTGTTATTCCAGAGAGGCTGCAACAACAGATAATTGAAGTGGCCCATGAAAGATATTGTGGAAAATTGTTATTGTTGCCACAAAACGAGCTCTCCAAGACAGTCTGGTTTCCTCATCTCGATGAGAGTGTTGAAAAAGAATTGAAGGCCTATCATCTCTACAACTGTCTTTCAGCGAACACTACTCAACACACCTTAAACATGTCAGAGTTGCAAAAGCATGTATTGGAAAGAATGGCAGCTGACTTCTTTGGTCCTCTTTACAATGGACATCATGATGATTGTTGACGAATACTCCCATTTTTCACTGATAGAACATCTCTCATCTATCACTCAAGGAAGAGCCATCATGAGATTAGATGGCATTGGGTGTTGCTGCAATCTAAAAATCTGGCAATGACCCACCTTTCACTGAAATTATTCAGCAATGGGGGACAGAATAATGCCGCAGTGTTGACTAAATTATGCAACAAAAAAAGGCTGCAGCGTAATGCAATATATTTTCTTATTATTTAACATTTTTACACATGTTAAGTCTCTGCAAATAATCTGCTTCATAAATATCAGTATAACATACAAATGCAGCAGTGTGAAAGGTGATCAGTCAACCTTTGCAAAGGGCCATCCACTTTGCAGCAACTCAAGTCACATTTTTTAGTAACTTTTTATCTGTTTGCGCTACAGAAATGATTAGTTAAAACTGGCAAGATTATGCAGTGTATGATGTATTATGTGACAAATATGGCAGAGCCATAATTATATAGAAAACATTTGCAAACTAGGATATTTTGCCATTCATGTTTGAACTGCTCTTGTGGAAGAAGGGAGGAGAAGTGCTAATGAGAGAAACTGCATGGCTTGTGATTCCACTTTTAAGTGTATTTGGGACATTGTGTGATTGGAAATATATTCTACTTTCTGAATGTATTTAAATGCCAATAACTCCTATTCAACCTTAAGTAATCAAGTGTATCCATTGGTTGAATTAAATAACACATTATGCTGTAACTGGTCTGTGAAATGCCAAACAAATACTAAAAATTGGGATGTTTGGCACATTCTGGCCACACCTATGACTCCGCCCACTGATCCAATCCTTGGGTTATCCCCGCCCTCGGAGTCTCGGCCCACAGTCCCCCTACTTTTTTTCCCCCACTTCGACCACTGGGTACAATCATGGACTTGAAACAGTGCAGCAAGGAGATATATATCTACTCTGTGTGGTGAGGAATTGTAAACTTTAGTAAAGTTTAACTCTTCATCGCCCTGGGTTTACGCTCTCTTGCATGCATTCCGTCTCTCTCGTTTTCCTCTTCCTCTCTCTCTCTCTCTCTCTCTCTCTCTCTCTCTCTCTCTCTCTCTCTCTCTCTCCCTCTCTCCCCTTCCTTCACTGCCTCTCTCCCTCACTCTAGTCCTCTCCTATTTCTCATGTTCTCATCCTTTCTTTATCTCGCACTTTCACTCTCCATCTCTGTATCCTCTCCTCGTGTCTCTTTTTTGCTCTCTGTGGCATTGTCTGCCAGTGGCTCCAGAGCAGGTAGCACATGTTAAAAGTGCTTGTGCATGAAGCAGAAAGTGTGAAGTTTGCAAACTTAGGGGCATATTATCAAGGGGGTTTATCTCCGCTTTTTTGGCTTTAAAAGCCAAGAAAGCGGAGATAAAATTATCTCCCTATTACCTAGCTGTCGCTAACACCAGTTAGCGACAGCTAGTAGGAGATAGCGACCATCTTGGCCCCCACCTTGCATGTCAGTGATATTTATCACTAATGACATGCAAAGTGGGCGTGCCAAGATGTTAGCGACTGGAAACAGTCGCTAACATCGCTATCTCCTATTACCAACTTTTGGAGATATTCGCGCTAAGCGCGAATATCTCCAAAAGCTAACACCTGCCCCTGAGCAGTTCTTAGCCATGTTATCCAATGGTAGGTGGATAACATGGCTAAGAGCATTAGCTCGGTAATGCATGAATATCGCTGACTTTTCAGCGATATTCATGCATTGCGGCCGTTTTTTATCCCATTTGCGATAAACCTTGGTAATGCCAAGGTTTATCTGCGATAAAAATCGCCGCAGCTCAGTGGTACATTTTTGTCTCTAACCAAGCAATAGCGATAATTATCGCTATTGCTTGGTAATATGACCCTTAGTTTGGTGTGTGTGCAAATCTTGCATTGTCGGTCCTTGGTATGTTGCAGGTACTACTGCTGAAACAAGACTAATGGAGGTACCAATGGGTGAGGCAGACTGGCCTCAATGGCAGGGCCGGCTTTAGTGCTGGTGGCGCCCGGCGTAACAATGTTTGTTGGTGCCCCCAAAGATTACCTAAGCCTCGGACACTAGACAGAAACAATCATTTATACGTGCATAAATCACTGTATCGGGAACGTTACATAAGACAAAGGACTACAAGGTGTAGAAGCCACATGACAACCATACTAGTAGGCAGTATAGTTTAATAGCTCACTGTTCTTGGTTAGGATTTTAACTTATAAACTGCAAGTAACAAAAGGATCTCTCTGACACAAGCAGTAACCTACTAACCTAGTTAACATTATGTGCACTTTGTGATCTGCATGGTACATGTTCTTTGCAGCAGGCACATTAACCCTCTGTGCCAACTTACCAGGGGTCAACCCTTCCACTAGACAAAACTCCGATGTCTCTCTAGGAAGAACATTAATCACAAAAGTTATCATGACATTTTTATTGTTGCTGAAAGTTGCTGGAGGCCAGGAAGGCGGCAGCAAGTATTTTTAAAACCATATTCTACTTGTAAACACTACGCACCCACCCAAAATAGGCACCCAGTGCGGTCACACTGTTCACGCCGCCCTAACCTGCTCATGGTTCATGTGACCTCAGTGACAGAGTCACAGTGACTGGATCACTGTTTCTCTAGGGTGTGGTGGTTCGTCGGCCTGCCCGCATGGCTGGAGGTGAACTTCAGTATGGATTGTGGTGGACAGGCCTTCAAGTTTAACCCACACTTCCCACTGCAAATGTCCACCTGCTGGTGCTGAGACACCTGGGCTTCTAAGGTCTAGTGGGGCTTTCTAAGGTCTAGCATGGGAATGTGCTCCCTCAGGAGAGTGGTCTGGGGGACTGGTCATGAAGGCTGAACCCGGCTTCCCGGTTCCAAGTTCGACAGCTCTGGCCATAGTGCCACATCCTCTCCCCCACTGAACACCATACTATCCCACTGAGAAAAACTCACACTGCCTTCAGCTATAACACAATTGTGCCCGCTATAAACACCAGGATACGACTTTATTCAAATTATTTGTTTGATAAAAATAATATGCTGCCTGAAAAAAAGTCAAAGCAAACACTCATAGGGAGTGCATGATTAAGTAACGCATGTGAAAGCAGAAACAACATGGTTACCTTAACGATCTCTCACTCACTATTCAGCGAGTGGTTTTACCTGAAAAGTTAAGGCCATGACTACAGGGCCCTGAAGGGAACCGTTTCAATGTCCATTGCTTATATCCTTAATAAACGTAAACAGTATGATTTAAAAAGACCACATCCATAAACACAGAGGTACACATTTTGTTTTCCAATCCACCCATCAACCAGGTATTGCAATACATCCAGGAATGGTGCACTTCCCCACTTGGGGACAACAATGCTGTTCAAAGAAAGAAGAGAAAAGTAAAGTAGCTCTTCACTGCAAAGACTGTAAAGTGAGGCTGATGTGTTTGGATGTGAATAAAACCAAGCTGGCCACTTTGCAACCACTCTGGTTTGCTTTATTTAGTTATGTATTTATTTTTCATATTTAAAATCTTGTATTTCTCTCCCTCTCGAGGCTGCACTTTGGAATAGAAAAATGTCAGAAAAAGGGCATTTCCCGCAAGAGTGTGTTTTTTTCTTTTTTGGGTCCATTTCACAGGGAAGCAACTATATGAAAGAAGGAAAGAGACATTGTGAACCGTTTTTTCAAGTCACGGTTTTCAGTAAGTGAGGGGCAAGACAGAGAGAGAGGGAATAATAGGAAGAGGGGGGGGTTCAACTGCCAGCACAGAAAAGAAGAAGACATTGTCTATGTCTTCTCTGGGTGGACAGCAAGGAAGAGACAGAGTTCTTTTCCTTCTCTGCCCATCCCCGATCATCCACAAAAGCAACCACGCTCACACATGTTGCCCCCTGCCCCCCTCAGAAGTATTCTCAAGCCTCATTGCATTACAGCCTTAGAAAAAGAGGAAAAAGGAAAGGCATATCGTGTATTGGAGAGGCGTAGCGAGGTGCGTAATAGCAAGTTCTAGGCCGCCACAAGCAAAAGCGTGTGGTAGCATTTTCTGGAGCCACAAAATAAATGTCTTGCAGCGCATGCGCTGGCCCAGCGAGACCTAAAAACCAGTACCTTACAAGCAGCTTATACAATTATTATGTTCATATTAGTGACTGTGTATTAATATATCTGTGACTTCTTAAAATGGCACATACGGGAGATGGCTGAAAGCCTCAATACTGACTTTCACCATATTAAATAAGGGCACAGTTGATAAAAGTAAAGGAAGGGATCATCCTTCAGAATTTGTTATGGAATATGGTCGAGCACCAACCTCACACCGCCTTCTGCAATCAACCTACGGTAAGCCAGTCAGCTTATTCAGGCGAGGCCTGTGACTGTTGACTTTACTCACAGTCCACCATATCTTGGTGAGACTGTTGGTTCTTTCTAAATTGGCTATTTTTATTGTTATCCTCCTCAATATTTGAAAGGAGCACATCTCGTCGAATACTTAAAATTCTGGTGAGACGTATTCCACCTTGCTATTCCAAGGACCATATTCCATGGAGTTTTTTGATGAATAATAAATTCTAAATTGCCGGTATTTGCCTGACCGATCCAGGTGAGATTAACTTTGACGTTCTGCTTAAAGTTTCATTACCACGGATACTAAATTTGCCCGTCTGCCCTGATGAAGTCCATCTGACTGGACGAAACGCGTCGGCTGTCTTTTTCAATCATGAATGATTTTTTAATACAACTTGATTAAAAGAAGATAATTGAAGAAAAAACACTCTAGAAACGTATTTGATATTTTTTTAAGAGTCTAGTTTATGTGGTGTTTAGTGGTGCACCTGTGCATTTGTTTTAGAATTGTTATAATCCTGTTTTGTATTGCACCGTGGCAGTGGGTGCTTTAACAGTGTGCACACAAATTTGGTGGGTGATCGCCATCATACTCATACTATCTAGGGATAGCAGTTCAGGTGCTGGTCTATTGCAGGGTTCACTGTCAACTTGTTTTGTATCGATTAGCCCCTGTTATTATGCCTTCCACTAGAGTCATTCTTATCCAGCATTTCAATAGATCCCTTGTAATTAAGCCTACTACTAGAGTCATTCTGGTCATCTTTGTGCCCGGTCTACTGCTGGAGTCATTCTTATCCTGTATTGTGCTCTAGCTCCTATCATTTGGTCTACCACTAGTGCCATTCTTGTCCTGTTTATCGGTGGAGTCGTTGTCATCAGCCCAACTACTACAGTCATTGTTGTGGTTCCTACTGTAGTAACTGTCATTTTGACACCTGGCACAGACAGTGCTTTCAGGCCTTCTGCATAAGACATTGCAATTCGGCCTTTCGATACAGTCTGCGGCGTTAGGCCTCTGGCAGTGATCTTTCCTGCTCCTACTTTCACTGCAGTCAGTGGTGCCTTTTCTGGCTGTGATCATTAATGTCAGCCCTCCTGCTAGAACCCCACTTTTTCTCCCCCTCTATAGCGCAGCTGTTGTCACCTTTGTCCACTAGAGTCACTGTTGTCAGCACATTCCTTGTGGTCGCTTCTATTGAGACTCCCCTCAGTGTCCTTGATGTCAGTTTACCTCTAGAATCATTATGGCTGAGTCTCACGGTGCACTCAATGTCGGCTGCCTCACTATGCTCAGTCTCATTAAGGTACTCGCTTCTATAAGGCCTCGTGCTGCTCTCACTCCTGCCAGGGCTGTTACTGCTCTCGCTGCACACGTTGCATTAGGCCACTCTATGGCTTCGTTTCTCTCAGGCTTCCAGCCACAGCCAATATTGTCAGGGCTCCAGATAGAATCAGTTTTGTAAGATCTCCCTCCTCGTGTAGTGTTATCAAGTGTTCTACGAGAGCCACTGTAGCTAAAGTCACTATTGCCTAGCATTTCGATAGAGTTGTTTTCATCTGAAAGGAAGTTGTTGCCACTGTTGTCTGGCATCTTCCTACCACCACTACAGATAATGGCACCGATGTCATGCCCCATGCTGCGCTCACCCCTGTTTGACCTATATTTAGGTACTCCCTGGTGAAATTTTATTAGCCCCCCACCAAAAAAATAGGGCACTATTTGAGCCCCTGCGGACTCTGCCTACTAACAGGTACCTAGTTATGAAAGATGAGAAATACTACTGAAGATTTAATGCGAGGAGAGCAGGTGGGGTGTAGGAAGTGTCGGCATGAATTTGGATAAGTGGGTAATGTGGGATTGTCACATGGTACATGAAGGGGTGCATGAAGGTTGGATGCAGGGGTAACGGTTGTGAAGGGAGACTGCTTCTCGGCAGCTGGAGGCTCACTGTGGATGTTGTTAGTTGCGAAAGGAGGATCGGGAGCACAACGTTATTAAGCGAGGCAATAGTAGGCAAGACCAGAATCCCAGGGGGAGAAACTTGTGAGTAGAACTTGAGGATCTTGTGGGCAGAACTGTCAACTGTGGGCCAGTGGGATAAGTTGCAGATTTCGGTGTGTATTGCATCCGGTGGTCATGGGCAAATTGTTCAATATCCTCGGAAAAGGACCTTTTCTGGGTGTGACGCACCGGGTATTCCTGGGACAGACGCATACAGATTGATTAGGGTTGGAGGGAGATGAAAGAGCGCCAGGGGAAGCTGTAAGGTTGGGGGGCACTAATATGGCAGTGGGGGAATTGGCATCGTTGGGGTCTAGTTACATGTTGGGGGGGAGTCAGGGGGTGAGGACACCCAGGAGAAGGAATTTTTTCAGATAGGGAGAACAGGGTGGGGCTGGCTATCAGCAATTGGGGCGGCTGCTGGTCATTAACTATGTGAAATGTCATTTTTTAAATGTATGAACGTGAGGTTTAATTTTGTATTGAAGAATAATGTTTTCACCAGGCACATTATAAGAATAAAACCATGGAAAACATTGGCACAAGTTTTTAAATGGCCGGTAAAAGAAAGGAGTGCTGCGCACACCTGTTCTTGTGGGCGTTCTGAAGAGCAAGCTCATGTGTGCGGAAACTGGGGTTTATTTATTTCACGTGGAATCGTCATCGTTTGTTCCTCACATCCCCTTTAGTCCACCCCATGGGCATTTATGTCATGCCTCTCGGTGAGGTAAACTCCATCGCTGAGAAAGTGTCTACAGGTTCCGAGTTGAGTCCCATACGATGTCGGCTAGTCTTTCAGTCTTCCGAGGTCCATTTATTGAGCACCATTAAATTGAGTATTAAAAAATATTATTTCTGGCTTTGATCGCTGCGGACGTGAGGCATGGGGAGAATATACTAGGCATGAGTAGTGCAATGTGCTGCTCCTGAAACTTTAGCAAACATCCCACAGTTCAAGTGCTCACAGTCAGTGACGTCTAACTTCCACGGTTTCATCTGTGATACCATTTACGTCTTGGCTTACAAACGTAACAACTACGTCTCGTCGTGTTCACGTATTGTAATAAAAACACGCTTACAGCAATGCATACTTCAATATGCCCAATGAAACGTATCGTCAGGAAGCACTGAAGTCTGATGTAGGTTTGTAAATCTAGAGAACTGGGCTCTCCCTGTTCCTAAATCCCTACCTTTTGTAGTTGCTGTGCAGAGCAGAGAGTACCCGCGCTTGTTGCATGCAGACACGTTGTCACGAGGCGGTCACTCCGATACCAACCACGGCGTATACTCACTCTCTTGGTGGCTCATCAGCCAAGCCCTGAAGAGGGAAGAGCCCGGGATACAGAACGCCACTGCGATACAAAGAGATACAGACTAACTCGTAAACATACACGCCCCCTATAGATAAAAAATTCAGTCACGACAGCCAGCAAGCAGACAATCTAGTCAGGATGGGCCGGACGAAAATGAGACAGGGCGGAAACAAAAAAGTCTCAGTTTTGATCAGAGGCAGGGCTTCAAGTCCCCTTCTGAAATCTCCTTGATCACAATAGCCCTCGCAGAGCGGACAGCGCATGCCCACTGCAACGCTAGGCGAGCCCTAAAAATCCATCACTTTTGTGTTGAGGCGACTTGCAGAGAGATCTACAAAGAAATAACCTTATCAATCTAAAAGAGCTTTAAGTAGATAAATGCCCAGGGACCCTGATTACATATTGTACTGTACGAAGGAAACCATACTGTGCAGTAATTTCAGAACCTTAATGTGCAAAATGAAGTAAAACCCTATAGATCTGGGAATTGCAGAGTGGGACCGATCATTTCTTGTCATAAAACCACAGGAAAGTTACCATTAGATGGAGATTTGGTGGCATATTTACGAGAACTTTGTGTAATTGCTGCACCACGAAGCGTGGAACATGCATGACGCAAACCTCTAATTCATATTTATGAAGCCATGCATAGCTACCTTGGGTGTGTTAGACCTGAATGTTCCAGCAGGGTTATCCCCATACTTTTTGCTTTTGGGCCTCCTGTTTTTGGCACTGGTTGTGTTGGTTTTAGACTCTGGGCACTTTACCACAGCTGATCACCGCAAAAGTGCATATGCTCTCCCAGTAAAGTGTGTTTATGGATTGGCGTTTCCATGATTGGATTGTTTGACTTACTATTAAGTCCCTAGTACCTGTCCCAGGGCCTGTAAGTCAAATGGTGCCAGTGGGCTTGCATCACTGATTGTGTCACCCACACAAGCAGCCTTTCACAGGGCTGGAGGACCTTCCACTTCAGTGTCTGCATGAGGTCTCTACTGCTAAGTCGACCTGGCAAGTGCACCTACTTGCCAGGCCCTAACCTTCCCTTTTATTACCTGTGAGTCACCTCTAAGAAAGGTCCAAGGTACCCCTGTGGGCAGGGTGCAGTTTAATGAAAGGTAGGACATATCCTGGTGTATGTGACATGTCCTGATAGTGAACTACAGTGTAATTAATTTTTCACTATAGATAGGCTATCTGTCCAATAGGATAGAATGGGGAGTGCTTTGCAACATCTTACAAGTTTAACTTCTCATGGGGACTGTAGGAGAGTGGGCTCTGTTTACTATGGTTGTCCCCACTTTTTGCTTGTGTTTCACTGTTTTTTGACTTCAGTCTGGCTGGGGCCCTGCTATCAAGGACCCTAGCCTAGCTGCTTCCTCTCTAAAATGATTGCATGTACTTTAGGTACACTCCAGCTTGGTTACTAGGGTATCCTTCTGAGTCCCTAGTACATGGTACCTTAGGTACCAAGGGCATAGGTACCCCAGAGGCCTACCAGGGGCTGCAGCATGTATTATGCCACCCCTGGGAAGCCTTCCGAAATGACACCACAGGGCTGTAACTGCAGCCTGGGTAAGGTGGCGCATGCAGCCCTTACTCAGATATAGGTTACCTACATCTACCTTTAATCATTGACACCTCAGTCACTCCTATGGCAGGCCTTATCATTCCTGAAGGCAGAGTGCTTGGTTTTGTGTGAGAGGGTGCCAATGCGTGAGCAGGACCCCTCTGCAGCTTTCATAATCTAGTCTCTGAAGCTGTTCTGTGATGCAGCCAGACCATATACTCTTAAGTGCATTATAACCTCGCTGCAAATGCTAACTTTGGAATGGCTGCATAGAAACATGTTGTGTTTGGTGTCAAACACTTTGGAATCCTCCCCTCCGGCCAGTCCTGGCGGCGGTGGTAAAAATCCACCCTTCTAGAGGGAGAGACATGTACACACTGGTCTGCCCGGTAATAGTTTAGGCGAGCCCCAGCATCACAAAGTGGATGCTGCAACCACAGACACGCGTCTGACCTCCTGCTGCTGGACGACACTCCGGCAGGGGAGGCCTGGACAATAGGTTTCCTCTCACAGGGAGATGTAACCACCTCCCAGACAGGCTTTAGTGTATTGGGGCTGGGAGTTCCAGAAAGTCTGCACTGGGGGCACATTTGGTGTGCCTGTGCATAGCCCAGTTCAAACCGGTTACAGGGGCTACCAGCCCCTGCTCTGGTGCAAAAGTGGAGAAAGGAAATGGGTATAGCCACCCCTCCTTCCAAACCTTCCCATAGGTGGATCTCCAGAGTATGTCCAACCCCTTTCTTCAGCATAAGTAAGGGACCCCTGGCAATAGGCTTTAGATTACACCTGGACGAAACTCTGACACTGAATCCTGGTACATCAACGGTCTACTAAAGACTAGAGGACGGAAGAATCTCCCTTGGGGTCAAGGAGTGAATCAAGCAGGCACCAACAAAGCATTTGTCTGTCTGCATCTCCAAAGCTCCTGCCAGACTCTGAAGTATTTGCAGCCCAGGTTGAGGATTTCCAGACTTTTCAAAGGCCGACCCGAGGACCCAGCAAAGCTAAGACCTACAGCCCTCACGAGTGACGTGGAACCGGAACATCTGGACACTCTGCACATTCATTAGTGCATTAACTTCTCAATCTTTCCTGAAGTTGAGCTTTGGGTTACTTGTAGACCAAACAACGAGCACCATCTGCACTGAAGATTGTGGGCCTAAACTCCATGAGTGAGCCCACTTTTTGCATTTCCACTTGAGGCTCCTTCACGATCCCTGGTCTGTTAACTGGTGGGTCCCCACGAAGGCCATTCTGATTTTCTGTGGGCTTTTCTGGTTGCTCTAGATGTCTCCTGACTCTTTACTGATTGGTGAGTCCCGCGGACCTTGCTGGTCCACACCGAAGCATTTCTTTGATTCCTGCGTGGGTTGCTGTTGCCAAGGCTTGTTGGGTTGAATACGGAAATCGTTACTGCAGCACTCGACATCCTTCGAGGGACAGCTCGAATCCAGAACCTGGTTGTCATCAACATCTCCTGTTCCTCGTGGCTGAAGAGTCAAGCTTCACTTCCTTCACCTGAAATCGCCAACATCGGTGGGCATTCGACTATCGTGCCCCTGGTCACTGGCAAGTGACCCAGACTCTGTCCCCTCTGCTTTGAGGTTCTTCTCATCTTCAATCCAGGCTTGGATCACACCAGACACCTTCCCATATGAGGACAGCAGCACTTTGCAGCAGATCGCCATATAAAACGACAACGAAAATTAACACCTATTCACCCTGTTTCACTGGGTGAGGTAACTCAATTACTCTGGTGCTCCCCTGGGTGTTGGCTCTAGAACCCCTTAAGTCTAAAGGGGTTTGCTCAAAATCCTCCTCTAAGTGTCCTTTATCTGTAAAAATGTCCCCATAGAAGTTAATGGTGATTTGCGGCTGTGTTCACACACTGCACACGTCCCCCGTGGTTCCCCTGTGTCACTACCTTGGGTGGTTCCTGGTGGCCCCAGCATTTCTACAGACTCTAGGTCCTGTGTCTATGCAAGTTGTGGTTCTCATACCACTTTCTTAATATATGGTTTGGTACGCCCCTAGGGCACAACGTATATAGTGCTCATTTACTGTGTGATATTAAGTTTACTGAATGTACTTTTGCCTCTAGCTTCATAAAGAGACTAGAGGGATGTGTTTAGAATAAATATATATATTTTATATATGTACCTGGTGTGGTTCTCCTTTCATTTGGTCATTCACGATATTACTGATAAAACAATCTGCTTTACATTCCTCCAAGACTTAGCCTGAAGGTTGCTCTCCACAGCTACCACTAGGATAGCTTTCTATAAGGGTTGTCTTAACCATAAATAAGGGGTCGCTTGGACTGGTGCAAGGTACCCACTAGAATAGTGGACAGCATATGCCAGGCCAACTTCTCACAGGGACACGATAGAAATATGAAGTTTAGTATGCCTGAACTCAAAATATAAAAGTGCATCTTTTAGTAAAGATGATTTTTATATTGTGTGTTTGAAAATACCACTTTTAGAAAGTGGGTATTTTCTTGCTTATCCATCCTGTGTGCCCCTGCTGGTTTGCGATTGACTGTCTGGTTTTGGAGTGGCAGGGGCTGGGAATGTACATTCTCTTCAGACAGTCACGGGGGGGTTAAGGTATGTCCTGCCTTTTCTGGATGAGTCAGAGCTGGGCTAAATGGACCTGGGCTGCATTTAGAGTAGTGGAAGGAGATTTCCTTGCACCTGAATTGGCCTGGTCTACCTTACACAATGCTGTCTCCACCTCCTGTCAAGATGCTGGACCAGGGAGGATAGAACTGTTTTTCACTGAGCACAGAATAAATATTGGGGTCCGGACCCCAGAACTTTAGAATACTTTTGACTCAGGAGGAACCTCTGCCAAGGGGAAGAGCTGGGACAGATGGAGGAGAAGTAAGGCCCCTTCGCTGTGTGCTGTCTGGGGTTGGCCATCAGTGGCTGTTTCTGCCAAGGCGAGGACAAAGACTTTGCTGTGTGCTGTGTATCCTGACTGAAAAGGATCTCCAAAGGCTTGAAGTAGAGCTTGCCTCATGTTCTGAAGTCTCCGGAACACAAACACTTCACCACCATCTCCCCTGAACTTCCTTGCCGGGAAATCTGACCAGCCAAGAAGTGCCTGTTCATTTCTTGGGCGTCTGGAGGTTTTTCCTGCTACTGGGAGCTGAGAAAAGAGAAGCGACTAAAGAAGCGTGATGCATCTGCACCTATTTTCGACGCAACCCCGCCGTGTGGGAAGAATTCATCGGCATCGCTATCATGCCGCTAAAGAAAGTGATGCAGCGCCTGTCCGTGGCTGGAAAATTGCTGCACTGCAAGTCTTGTTCACCGATTTCCGAAGTCTGAGATCACCGCACTGACTCTGACGAAGGCCCTGCTGTGTGACTGCAAGAACAAACGCATCCTGGGACCATGGCTGGAGCGAACAATGCAGAGCCGTTGCCACCATCACATCGTGAACCGATGCATCCCCGAATCCCCACGCATTGCACTGGGGTGTCAAGTCTATGACAATGCTGAGGTCACAGTAAGAAATCAATGCATCCCCTCCCAGCTCAGTAAGAAACCAACGCATCACCTCCACAGTAAGGAACTGACGCATCACCTCCACAGCGTGGCAGTAAGGAACTGACGCATCACCTCCCCTGGAGCAAGCAATCGACACATCACCTTCCCTGTGGCTGTTTTTGTTTATGATTGTGACACATCCAAGGTATGTTGTGTTGAAATTGTCACATCTATAGTTTGCTATGGACAGAACTGTATTTACATTTTAAAATTCATCTCTTGATAATTGTATGTTGGATTTTTGTTGTTTTGGTCTTGTTTGGTTTAGATAAAGATTACTTATTCTTCTGAACTGGTGTGGTGTCCATTTGTAGAGTTTTCACTGTATTACTGTATGTGTGCACAAATGCTTTACACACTGCTTCTGAGATAAGCCTGTCTGCTCATGACAATCTACCAAGGGGGTGAGCAGGGGTTGTCTAGGGGCCCTGACTTGAAAGCAAAGGCCCCTACTTGGACAAAGATGCAAACCATTGCCAACTAGAAACCCCCACTTTTAACAGCATGACTTTAAATGGCTTCAAAAATCTGGAGTAGGGCAACACAGAGCAAATTGATACATTGCCTTACTCTGTTCAAGGAGGCATGCATATAGGTGTTACGCCACGAATCCCTCTAGGATAAAGTCAACCCCATTACCTGAAGTGAGAGACTCTGGACCCTGTCCTGGTCTCAAGTTGTACACCTGCATGGGAAGTTTTAGATCACTGTGAGCTGGAGTGTCTGTATGCAGGAACCTCAGAGTCTCTGGTCAGCGTGTTTGCCGGGAAGTCTTGGTCTCCTCTGACCTATCTTAGCAACATGTGATGTATATATACCCATAGGTCTCCCCAGGGGTCCTACCTCGCTGTATTATTGTGTCAGCCTAAGGATGATGTCAGGCAAGAACTTTATAGATAGATATTATACGGGAGATGGTTGTCCTGCTGCGCTTCCAAGAATCCTCATGCATGATGTATGAGATCTCGAATTAGGTAAACCTGTGTTCTGAATTCAATGTCCTATCTAGGTAAAACGTCAGCCCCTGTAAACTGTTACAAGTGTAATGTAGGGAAGAATATAGGTGAAGGGTCTATATTATGGTACCTATATGGAATATAACATCCACTCCTCTTCCAAATGTACAACATAGTTAAATTCTAAACATACTACTAGGCTGACTAGATACTGGTATGCAAAAATAGTTTAAAAAACATTCGTTTAAAAAGTTCTAAAAATCTTTAACATTTGTTTTAAAAAAAAGGAAATTGTCGCTCAAGCCATAGCCCTAATGTGCCCATATGTATAGTTCGAACTACTATAAGTGTTTGAAAGCCATGTATGCTCAAAAAGAATGTCAATTTTGTTATGTAGTTCCAATTTTCAGTTTGTTTCTCAAATAAAAGGACAAATCTCTCCCAGCACATGACGGGCCAAATGAGTCAAATGTTTATGTGTCCTGGCTGGTAGACGCAACATTCTCGTTGCATGCCTCCGCAGACAACGGTCCCTGTAACACCTTGCAGATTATGTCAATTGAGCACAGATGATCTTTTGTAATGTCCACAACCGAAGCTGGGGCAGCCTGTGCGCTATCCAAGGCCTGGGTGTCGGGGGAGAAGCCGATGCCCATACCAACAGGAGCCGATACTACCTGTGGTGGCTCTAGGAATGCCACCATCTGCAGAACATGGGCCGTTATCGGATCCAGTAAAGCATTAACGTCCGGTTGCGCACATGATGAGAGTGTCAGACAGAGATCTATCATTCATTCTTCTCTGCAAAACAGGCATGGGAGGACAGGTAAGATGCAGTCCATCCAGACCGGTCTAAATTACAAGAACCAAGATTCACTGAGGTGGGCCTAGATATTGTACCAAGCGGTCTCCATATTTTCGCTCCAGGAGTACTGTTTCCATCTCCTTGGTGACTTAGACGTCCATTGCGTAGCAGAAAAATGACAATCAGGATACCTGCTATTAGAAACAGTATCAGCGGCAGCCCTCCAAATATGCTGTGTGTATAAAGTTTAGTATAACTCCAAGGACCGTCAGAAAGGTGCTTAATAGTCCATTGCTATGCTTCTTTGCCAACTACGTTTACGACATATGAAGACGTAAACATTCAGGTACAAATCAATTATATACACATTTGTTGTCTCTGTGTTCATTTAGTAAGTTGTAGGTATAGTACAAATCGATACCGTTATAGTGTCAAGAAATAGTACAACTACCCCCTTCTTCCATCATTCCTTTACATTTGTCTGACATATGAATCCATTTCATTTAAATACCATAAATGGACCTCTCCTTATGCCAGATAAATAAGTTGGTTGCACCTCCACGTATAAAGAGTCATGTATTATTTCACACTAAACTGTGACTGCCTAATCACTGACTCCCAATATCTAGGAAGTAGCGGTCTTTATGGTTGTAGTTCCACTTTTGTATCATCTCCTAATGGTATTTAAATAGTACATAGATATATTTTTCACCTCTAGATATCCCGTATCTTTGTACCTGAACAACTTTTCGATTCTGAGGCTGGTTTATTTTCACTGCTGCCATACATCCAGTCTGAATCTACCTATTTGTCCTGATGTAAGTACACTTTATTCAATTACATCCAGCCTTAAGATTTTCCTTCAGCATTAGTGGTTTTACCGATCATCCGACTATTTACCTTTGTAATAATATGAGAAGTCAACAACCATACAGAGTTTCAGTTAAATATCAGACTCCACACTTTGGTAGTCTATGCAGCGATTTCCACCCATAAAAAGTCATGTATCACTTCTCACTAAACTATTCCACTCTAATCATAGACTCTTAATGTCTAGGTAGTGATGGCCTCTATGGCTCTAGTCTAATAATTGTATTAATCCCCAATGGTATTCAAATATTATATCGATACATCTTCCATCTCTAGATATCCTGCATCCTTATAATTGAACAACTCCTCCATTCTGCAGCTGTTCTGTATTCACTGCAGCCATACATCCAGTCTGGGTTTATCAATTTGCCCTGCTGTAAGTATACTTTAATTAACTATATCCGGTTATATGATCATCCTATATTATCAGTGGCTCTATCGATTATTCCACCATTTACCCTAGTAACAACGTGAGAAGCCTACAATCATATAGATTTTCAGTTTAATAACAGACTGCACATCTTGATAGTCTAAGTAAAGATAGAGCTACTTAATGCCCACCTCACTTTGCGATGTCTTTGTTTCAAGAGATGTCTCATCATTAGTGTACATAACATTTACTGTCACTGTTTTATATGCATACCTTGTGTGCTGTCTTCAAAGGTTCTAGGTTGTCTCACTGTACATACATATTCACTGTATATAGATTAGAATTACTGTATATAAATTAGTCAAATAAGTTCACGAAGAAATGTTTTGTTTCTCCTGTCCTCCTGTATATAAACCTGTATATAAATTTGTTATATAATAAGAGTGATGTACGTTCTCTTTTCATACCCTATAGAGCAATAGACGGTCACCTGAAGAAGGCCCAAGAGCCAAAACGCGCGTAGTGTTATCTACCGTATTGCCTTCAACTCAATTGCTGAATTCTTTTAGTTTTTTGATTATGTCTTCTATCGTCTGTGTTTATGTTTTTTAAATTTTTCATGAATTTAGTTAAATATGTAAATATACGAATGTTATGTATAATATCAATCACTTTAACACTGTAGTGTCCTTCATAAATTGCTAATGTGACAAAAAAAGAGAAATATACAAAAAATCAACAAAAAGATATATAAACATTTTTCGTATGTAAAACACAAATCATTAATAAAATTTAATATCAGATAAATACATTTTTTTGAATGGTTTTTCTACAGTTGGACGATAAATGTTAATATACCTAAATATTTGAATATTAAAATCTAAAAAAATAATCTGTACTACTTGGCTATAGACCTTTTTCAAATGTCTTGTTTCTTCCCTATGTATAGCAAGTAGAACTATAATATATAGGGGTCCCCTTTTTCCAAAATATTTGTAAAACTCATAGCCTGCTCTATGAGGGGATGTGCTAGCGTGTCTACCATATCAAGTGTGTATATATATACATATGTTTTTATTTATCTGGTGTATGTCTAGATTTCTAATATTTAGCTACTCATAGTTTCATTTCTTCTTTTGTATGTACAGTATAGACAACCTTTGACAGCAATTATATGTAGAACAGTCACAACTATTTGTATAAATCATCTTTCAGGCTCTAACTTACTTACTAGTCACGACAGAAATCATGGCTTCCCTTAAAACATTTGGATTTAGTGATGCTGATTTTATGTCTATGGTAGGTTCATCAGTCTCATTTGACAACAGAACAACAAATGAAAGAGAGGATAATTCTGAATTAATAAAACTTCTAGCCCTTAAGAAAAAAACTAAACGTATAGAACTCCACGGTGAATATATGCTACATTATCTAAAAGCAGGCATAATACCGCAAGGCCTTCAAGTAAAAAATATACCGGGATTATTCACCCACATTAAAGAGTTTCTAGAAAAATGGTCACAGATCGCGAATCGCTGCTCAAGAGACCACATGATGCTGATCGTAGAGACAGCAAAACAGCTCATATTAGACTTACTTAAAGAGATAGAAGAGCTAGAATCAAAAATTAAATCCTTACCCTCACTAACCGATGCCAAAAAAGCGCTGGATGATATTGACAAAGAACTATGTTCATATAGTGATTATTTGATTAAACGCAAAGCTGACAAGCTACAAAAAGACATACGATTTTTCAGTAAAGAACGTATATATCCATATCTTGCAGATGGCTTTTATGCACAAACAGATGACAATGGTGACATTCTCCCTAACCAACCTAATTCTACTTATAACAGACAAGTCACCACATTTTCTAACTCGTCCAACTCAGGGAGCGAAGACGGTTCCTATTCCTCTGATACTAGAGGACAAGGTTTCATATCTAGACAAAACAGACGTCCTTTTTTAGGGAGACGCAACAATTACAGGAACAACTGGAGACCCAGATACCAAACATACAATCAACAACAGTACCAACAAACAATGTTTCAACCACCTATCCAACAACATCAACAACCCATGTTTCAACAACCAATACAATATCAACCACAAGCCCAATATCCCCAACAATACCAGGGACCTCAAAACAATACCAACCAATACCTAGAGACAAGGAATGCGAAATACTGGAGACCCTAGAAACCGTCCCAATTTTCAATCTTAGTAGGATGACACTAAACGATTCCACCATGTCTCTCCTAACAAAGGGACTATCGTTTGTTCCCCATGCAGGCATAAACAAATTTGAATTGTTTATAGATCTAAAGACTTTTTTTCGTAAAGTGAGACTGAAGTTCTTCTTTCAAAATAATCAAACCAATACCTTTGAAAATAACAAAACAGGATTAGCTCCCAAATCAGTATTCACGCCAGCGCTGGATCAAGTGCCTCCTGAGGTTGGCATTTTTGAAAAAGTAGTTTATAGCAAATTCCTACACGCAACCAAATATGTACCTAGGACACCATTTAATGTTACATATGATGAATACCAAGCTATCAATCAATTAAAAAACAACACTACTGTCACTGTAAAATGCTGTGACAAAGGCGGAGGAATAGCTATTCTAGACACAGATAACTATATTACAAAGATTGAAAACATGCTAAACGACACAAGATTCTACTCTAAAATCTCAAGAAATACAACTAATATCATCAAAAACAAAATTGAACGCCTTACCATTCGAGCATACAATGATGACATTATTTGTCACAAAGAGTATGAATACCTCAATGTAGAATTTCCAAAACTGGCTTGCATCTATGGCACCCCAAAGGTGCACAAAAATGCCTTGAACCCCCCACTGAGACCAATTGTAAATACTATTGGCTCAGTTACTGAGCCCATCTCAAAATACCTGGACGCTATCCTGTGCCCTTACATACACCTAATACCAGGATATGTAAAAGACACTAGCCAAATTATCAACCTCCTTGAAGATACTCCATATAATGCAGACACACAATGGCTAGTCACACTAGATGTGGAAAGTCTATATTCTAACATCCCATATGAAGGGGCCTTGTGTGCAACTGCCTGGTTTATTGAAGCCTATCAAGTCGAATGTAATAGCAAGTTTATCTTAGACTGTTTGACCATTGTTCTTAAAGAAAATATTTTTGAATTTCAAGGTACTCTCTATAAACAAACAAAGGGAGTCAGCATGGGGGCTTCCTGTGCTCCCACTATAGCGAACATCTATGTGGCTTTCTTCGAACAGCAATTTGTCTTCAAAGAAGAGGCCCCATTTTTTGAAACAGTGTCACTATGGTCACGATACATAGATGACATCATATTTCTATGGAATGATGACACGGATAGACTGGCTGAGTTTATACAGTGGCTTAACCTCTGTGACGAAAATCTTCACTTCACTTCTCACCACAGCAATGTAGAGATTGAATTTCTGGATATCATGATAAAACATGACACAAAACAACTGTATGTGGATTTATATACAAAACCCACTGCACGTAACACCATTTTACATCATACTAGTTTCCACCCCCTTACTCAGAGAAATGCAATCCCCTTTGGCCAGTTTTTGCGACTTCGTCGCAATTGTACCAAAATTGCAGATTATGATCGCAGAGCGGAAGAAATGAAAATCAAATTTGAAAATCGTGGATACCCACATAGAATCATCAGACAGGCCTGTAAGCGAGCTCGCTTCTACGACAGACAACACCTACTCACTGGAAATACAAAAACAAAAGATCAGAATCTAGTATTTGTCACTAGACACTCTGTCCTTAACGATAAAATCCGACAGATCATATGCTCTCAGTGGCATTTACTAAACATCAATCAGCAAACCAAAGAGACTATACCTAAACCTATGTTTGCCTATCGTAAAAATAAAAATCTCAAGGACCTTATAGTAAGATCCCGCATGCCACAACAGAAACAACCAATACAACGCACCATTACAGACTTACAGCCAGTTCAAGGTAACTTCAGATGTGGCACTTGTAAATCATGTCCCATGGCAATAGAGAACAGATCGTTTAGTCACAAAGGTACAACAATTGAAAATAAATACATCACGAACTGTAAAAGTACAAATGTTGTATATATAGTACTGTGCCCATGTGACAAAGCTTATGTGGGAGAGACTTCACGATCTTTACATACAAGGCTCACTGAACATAGATCGGCAATACGCACTCAAAAAACAACGGCACCTCTAGTATGTCATTATTTAGAAAACCAACACTCACCAGACGACATGCGCTGGTACATACTAGAAAAAATCTCCCCAACAGCAGGGCTCTGCTGTAATAAAATAAGGCAAAAACGTGAGGTATATTATATATTTATATTTAACACTGTGAATGACGGCTTAAATTTAGAAATTCCCTGGGATCAGGCGATTCTATAGCTGCATAATATACCGTCCTCAATGAATATCTAATCGCATCTAAGATTATGCCCAGAAATCTGTTTCAAGTAAAAATCTTCACTTAAATGGTTCCCTTTTCTACCTCTACTAAGCAACTTCTAGAGTCTGTTATCCCTGTTTACTTTTTTCATCGTCAGGCATACACACCTGACCTCTATTTAAACAGGGCGTTTTGAGCTGCATGTCTTTTAAATCCGACTGCCTTGCTCACACACAGCCGATGCAAGAATACCGGGAGTTCCTCGCCACGGACTAACTACCCTCAGGTAAAAACGCTAACCTAGGAATGTTTATTTTTCGATTGTAAACTTATGCCGCATATCCTTAAGATGACATGCTGCTACAGACGTTATCTGTTTTTACCATCTAGCGAAACTTACTTCGTTCACCCTATTCAGGCACAACATTAAATTACCGCTAGCATATATGCTTAAGCGAAAACCATGCACAGAACCCTTACTACACTTTGACCTCTCAATTTGGTCAAACAATATTTAACTACCGCGCAGATTACCAATGAGTTTCCGGATTTAAATGCTTAAGCGATAACTCTTACTATACTTTGACCTCTCATTTTGGTCAAACAATATTTAATTACCGCGCACATTACCAATGAGTTTACGGATTCAAAAACAGAAATGTTTAAGCGATAACCACGCTTGCTCCAATATTGAAATCGGAACCCACGTTGGACTTTGACCGCGCATCTCGGTCAAAATAACATTTAACTATCACGCATATCACCAACGAGGTTCCGGGTATTTGTTCTTTAAAAAAAAGGAAGCGGAAATTGTCACTTGCTTCAATACTGAAATCCGAACCCACGTTAGACTTTGACCGCGTATCTCGATCAAAATAACATTTAACTATCACGCATATCACCACCGAGGTTCCGGACATTTGTTCTCTAAAAAAAGGAAGCGGAAATTGTCCTGATATTAGCAGAGCAAATACGTACCAGTCACTGAATTTAGTCTCATAATAGAATAAACATTACCATGTATATGGTGTATTGTTATAATTTACGCGACCTGACCCCTACTATTTCTGTGTTACAGTTACGGTTTCTGCAACAATCAGTACACCTATATCAGATCCGAACTCCTGGAAAACACGAGAATCATAATTACAAGGTAATTTGTCACATGTCCATATTTCGAGTCAAGCTACTTATTTAGGTACACATGCAAAGATTATTGAACTACCACTCTCTCTTATATATAAGCAACATACAAGAGCGTGGCATTGAATTCCTTATTGTACGTCTCTTACAAACACTCTTTCTCCTTCTTTGCTTCCAATAGTCTTGTTGCCAATACCGCTAAAACAATGGCCAGACTCACTATGTTTGAAATATAACAGAGCACCACTCTTAAGGTAATCTATATTATTCAGTTAATTTACGTGTTTTTTTCACAAATTATGAGCTATCGTTATTGATCACTGCTTCGCCAGTCAACAGCCCCCCCCTTCTCTTTATTTAGCTCATCCTCAGACCACCAAAGACGATATAGAATCATTGCTATGCTTCTTTGCCAACTACGTTTACGACATATGAAGACGTAAACATTCAGGTACAAATCAATTATATACACATTTGTTGTCTCTGTGTTCATTTAGTAAGTTGTAGGTATAGTACAAATCGATACCGTTATAGTGTCAAGAAATAGTACAACTACCCCCTTCTTCCATCATTCCTTTACATTTGTCTGACATATGAATCCATTTCATTTAAATACCATAAATGGACCTCTCCTTATGCCAGATAAATAAGTTGGTTGCACCTCCACGTATAAAGAGTCATGTATTATTTCACACTAAACTGTGACTGCCTAATCACTGACTCCCAATATCTAGGAAGTAGCGGTCTTTATGGTTGTAGTTCCACTTTTGTATCATCTCCTAATGGTATTTAAATAGTACATAGATATATTTTTCACCTCTAGATATCCCGTATCTTTGTACCTGAACAACTTTTCGATTCTGAGGCTGGTTTATTTTCACTGCTGCCATACATCCAGTCTGAATCTACCTATTTGTCCTGATGTAAGTACACTTTATTCAATTACATCCAGCCTTAAGATTTTCCTTCAGCATTAGTGGTTTTACCGATCATCCGACTATTTACCTTTGTAATAATATGAGAAGTCAACAACCATACAGAGTTTCAGTTAAATATCAGACTCCACACTTTGGTAGTCTATGCAGCGATTTCCACCCATAAAAAGTCATGTATCACTTCTCACTAAACTATTCCACTCTAATCATAGACTCTTAATGTCTAGGTAGTGATGGCCTCTATGGCTCTAGTCTAATAATTGTATTAATCCCCAATGGTATTCAAATATTATATCGATACATCTTCCATCTCTAGATATCCTGCATCCTTATAATTGAACAACTCCTCCATTCTGCAGCTGTTCTGTATTCACTGCAGCCATACATCCAGTCTGGGTTTATCAATTTGCCCTGCTGTAAGTATACTTTAATTAACTATATCCGGTTATATGATCATCCTATATTATCAGTGGCTCTATCGATTATTCCACCATTTACCCTAGTAACAACGTGAGAAGCCTACAATCATATAGATTTTCAGTTTAATAACAGACTGCACATCTTGATAGTCTAAGTAAAGATAGAGCTACTTAATGCCCACCTCACTTTGCGATGTCTTTGTTTCAAGAGATGTCTCATCATTAGTGTACATAACATTTACTGTCACTGTTTTATATGCATACCTTGTGTGCTGTCTTCAAAGGTTCTAGGTTGTCTCACTGTACATACATATTCACTGTATATAGATTAGAATTACTGTATATAAATTAGTCAAATAAGTTCACGAAGAAATGTTTTGTTTCTCCTGTCCTCCTGTATATAAACCTGTATATAAATTTGTTATATAATAAGAGTGATGTACGTTCTCTTTTCATACCCTATAGAGCAATAGACGGTCACCTGAAGAAGGCCCAAGAGCCGAAACGCGCGTAGTGTTATCTACCGTATTACCTTCAACTCAATTGCTGAATTCTTTTAGTTTTTTGATTATGTCTTCTATCGTCTGTGTTTATGTTTTTTAAATTTTTCATGAATTTAGTTAAATATGTAAATATACGAATGTTATGTATAATATCAATCACTTTAACACTGTAGTGTCCTTCATAAATTGCTAATGTGACAAAAAAAGAGAAATATACAAAAAATCAACAAAAAGATATATAAACATTTTTCGTATGTAAAACACAAATCATTAATAAAATTTAATATCAGATAAATACATTTTTTTGAATGGTTTTTCTACAGTTGGACGATAAATGTTAATATACCTAAATATTTGAATATTAAAATCTAAAAAAATAATCTGTACTACTTGGCTATAGACCTTTTTCAAATGTCTTGTTTCTTCCCTATGTATAGCAAGTAGAACTATAATATATAGGGGTCCCCTTTTTCCAAAATATATGCTTAATAGTCCAGAACCTATGGTCTAAATAAGGTGGATGATGCCTGTCACATCAGACATGTTAAAGATACTATTTACCATTTCTGCAAAATGGAAGGGCCAGTTCGTACGTATGAGTGCCTGTATCTCTGCCGAAGACTTTGCGATCTGGAGATCAAAAGTCTCTTGAGAGGAGATTATGGCATGGATTTCTGTAAATGCATGGCTTTCAGTCTGCTCATAGCATCAAACCATAATGATGAAACATTTAGCGATGGCCATAAGGGCACGTCTCTGACTGTATGTGTTGGTGGAAACAATACTTGCATACAGCAAGTAACCCTGGAGCTCACGCTTACCAGATATGCGTTGCCTGGAAGCATTCCACAGCAGCCTGGATCGTTCAACATCAAGTAACTCTAATTCAAAAGCAACCTGATCACGGCAGCTGGGGCACCCCCCAAGTGACAGGATACGTTCGCTACCAAACTGTTACAGGCCCCATGAAGCATTATATCCTGGCATATGAATGATCCACTTAAAGTATTTTCTCAGTTTGGACCGCTTAGAAACACTTCTTTTTCCCCACTCTGACATCAAAATCTGTTCGGTAATTCCCAAGATTCCATGATGAATTCCCTACCCATGTTTTCATATCTGCCTGCCTGCATTTGTTCAAGGAAATATTGGAATTGAAAAGTAGTGACGGGAAGAGTTATGTGACCATTGAGTAACTATTCTGTGGATGGTGACTCAGCCAATGTAAATGCTAATCCGTCCAGTTTTTCAATATGCAGCATTAGATACTTTGCTCCCCTCTGTGCCATTTCTATCTGTTTTTCTGTTAGATTGTATGAAGAAAACAGAGACGCGCTGTTTATTAAATGCCAAGGCACAAAGCCTGTTTGCAAAGATTGTAGCGTCCAGCTTAATAACATAATAGAACGTAATTGTGAATGCCCGTGTTGTAATATGGACAAATCCTGTACAAGTACATCAATAGTAGATGATACAATGCTGTCTAGTAAATATATACTGGAGGTTAGTGTAGCTAACCCACTGCTAGAGCTTTCTCTACCTTTATACAATCTATTTCTCTTAATGCTGCAAAGGACTCTTGAGATATTTTTCAAATCTCATTACAGACAGCATAACAGAAAAGTTTATAACGTGGCTTCCTAGGACCTAATAAAATATTCTGTAGGTCCACATTCTCTGTAAGTAAGGACAAGTGTAGTTTCACATGTGTGAGGGTTGAGGTTTTTAGCCAATCGAGGCATAACTTCCAAACACTGTATGATGTCACTACCCCTGGTGTTCACTCTGTACGTAACATGGATCTGGCCTTTTGATATTAAACTCTTTGGTTTTACCCATGAATCTTTCCTGACATCTATTGGTGTATGTGGGCAAATCAACCATCCCTTCCATTCAGGGTCTAATCTATTGTATTGCATGATCTCAACTAGCATAATCCCTTCTTGTGATGTTTTGTTACACTCAGTGTATGATGGTGTGGGCATCCGAGGTGTATTCAAATCTTTGTTCTTGGCTAATCCAAGGCAGGTTATTTGTTACACCGTTTCACTCAAAAACATTATTTGCTGAGGAATCAGGCATTTTAAGTCTATGGTGTCTTTCCATAAGTCGAAACCTTGTTCAGACAATTGGGCAATAAAGGAAGCAGAATAAACATATTTTTGTGTACTAATGTTGTTGCAACCTTATAATAATATGAGGCTGGGTCTGACGTGTTAAACCCTGAAAAATATGGACATTTCTGTGCAAATGTCTTTGAGCTGCTTTTCGGAAGTGTTGGGCAATGTTCCCATTGGTGGTATGCGAAACCATGTCTGGGATTAGTAGATTTATGCAGAAGATAATGGCCAAAATGTTGATAACAATACATTGTTTTTTAACATTTCATTATTAGAAAAAGCAGCAGATTTTTCTAAATCTGACAACGTATTATTTACAGTTTCATAATCCCTATCATCAGAAAATGTACTCGAGGTAATTATATCACTTATTGAAATTTTAAATAAATGTGATATTTTTAAAAGTTTTGTCTTGCCAAATATATTGTAATCAACCTTGTCCCAC
Source organism: Lissotriton helveticus (assembly GCF_964261635.1). NCBI lineage: Eukaryota > Metazoa > Chordata > Amphibia > Caudata > Salamandridae > Lissotriton > Lissotriton helveticus. The sequence goes on along the minus strand of NC_136063.1, from coordinate 756,162,036 downwards.
ACTATACTGCCAGGTATAGGAACTACTGTAATGTTCACTCATGATAGGTCTCTTTTTTCATTATATGATGATAGATTCAGTTTGAGAATCACATTCACTTTTTGTGCTGCAGAGCTTTCTCGAAGATAAGTTCCATTTATAAGCATACTAAAGACAGTTACTAAGCCTATCCAGAAAAGAAAGAAAAGTATCCCGGTTAGTTACTCAGAGTTCCACCTAAGGTGATACCAGGTAAGTCATTTTAAGAATGTTCAGAAAATCTTTAATTCAGTGTTGGTGAGTTTTTTGTGATGGCATCATTTCAGGTTTACTGGGATCCAACGAAGAATTATCAAAGTCAATGAAGTAGCAAGATGCAGTTCGATCAATTTTCCGTATTTCCGCAGGTCTTGTGGAAACTGTAGTTTGCTCTTGTTGGGGCATGTTGACGTAGATATCCGTGTTTGGTTAAATTGAAATTTGTTGTTCATTTAAGTTCTGATTTTGAACTTCAGTTTCAAGAGGAACGAGTTCCATGGCATTGTTGCATAGTCCATCATTCCGTGCAGGTGACTCTTTGAACGTAAAGAGTTTTTTTGTTTGAACTTCTTGTATAGTTGCGAGAGGAGGGTGTCTGTTACTTCGGTGTCCACACGTCCTACTACTCAGTATAGGCCACATACTGTGGTTTGATTAGGTCTATTGAGACAAATCTTTTCTCCTTTTTACCGGCAAAAGTCTGCAGAAGTACTGTTCTTGTTCCTTCAACTGCCAAGACAGGTACAGGCTTTCTGCATAATGGCCCAAATTTGTTTTTGTCCGCTATTTTTTCCCTGACCAAGTCTCTGATTTTAGGGATCCAGACAGGTCTTGCCATGACAGACTTGACTTCCCCAGGGTCAGTCTGTCACCCCTGGGCATTGCTTTGTAGTGCACTGGATACATTAAGATCCTGTAAAACAGCCAAACGTTTATGGATGTCAAAAGGTTTTTCTTTCACCACGGTGCCTTCATAATCAAGATCAGGTACCCACATTTTTGTTCCAAATAGGACCTCATAAGAAGTGAGACCCCCAAGAGACCTTCTTGGCATGTAATCAATGCCCTGTGAACTCCATACAGATGTTTTGCCCAACACCCAACCGAGCCAAATACTCTAGCTGTTAAAGACAGTTTTAAGTCGCGGTTCTTCCTCTCCACAACCAAATTTCCCTAAGGATGGTACGGAGAGGAGTAACGCAATGCTATACTCAAACTTCCCATGGCTATGTTGTAAGCACTAGGTCAGAATGTAATATGCCAATTGCGTATGTCCCTATAAAGACTCACAAATCTTTTATAACAGTTCGAGGGTCAACCAAGCGTTCAGGCCACACCCATAGGAATCTAGAGCAGGAGTCCACTGCAACCATGATATACTTGTAAACCCTGTCTGTTTGTAAGGGACCGAAGTGGTCCAAATAAACACACACGCAAGTAGTTTGTTTGAAATTAGCAATGGTGTATGCACAGGACGTGTTACGGTGGAGCCTTTCATCTGCTGACAGATGTCGCATTTCAAGACATAGTCCTTAGTTTACTTTGTGAATCCTGGCCGCCAGTAGCACTGTTTCAGCAGAGAAACGGTTGCTGTAACTCCTGGGTGTGCAGAACCTATACCCTTGTGTGATGCTAGAATGAATCCTAACCTACGATCCATATTCGGTATTACTCTAGCCCCCACTCCAGTAATCTGAGCAAATGGAATGATGTTTGCATCTAACCTGTAGGAAAACTTGAGTAGAAATCTTTTAGGTACTGCTGATTTATTTTGTGTAGCAATAATCACAACCATAATCTCACTGTCTATTCTTGTTTTCGAATGAGCGATTGCAGCTACGGAAGACGTGAGTACAGCCCCCTTTGCAGCTTTATCAGCAATAAATTCCCTTCAATATGAACGCCATCACGTTGATGACTCAGTGTGTGTGTCACGTGGGCCCTTGGTAGTTTGTTTTTCAACTCCACTACCTGTTCCCATAGCGTTTTGTGCTAATTGTGCCCCCTTTTGCATCTATAAACCCATTCTGTCCCCAGTGGTGTAAATATTAATTGTATGACTGTACACAGTAAAAGGAATCACACATGATTAGTGTGGGGAATTCTCGATCCGTATTTACCAGTTCCAGTAACAGGGTTTTTAATTCTGCCAGCTGCACGATGCGGTCTCCTAGAGACTAGGTTTTAGTACAACTTGGATGAAACTTTCCATCCTGCATGCATTTTTTAACAATAGCACAAGCTGAGCTGTATTGCTGTATACTTCCTATGGCCGGCTGAGCAGAAATGTCAGTGTAAATTATATATTCATACTGTTCCAGAGGCCTTATTTCATTTGGTAGAGGATATTCCTGTTCCTATTGCAGAAATGTTTGTGTTTTTAGACTTAGGTCATACCTGTATTTACACATATGTTGCAGTTGGAGAAGTAGCCCATCGTATACATCTTAGATGTAAGGCTTTAGCGTTGGGATCGCTTGCCTTTGTCGCTGCTTCTAAGGCTGGAACTGGAGTGACAACAATTATACGCTTCCCTCGAACCAGTGCACTTTCTCTCGCTACAGCAGTCTGTACTCCTGCTAGAATTTTTTCTGTTCATGCATAGCGCATCTCAGCATTTGTATACAAATGTGATTTGTATGCTAGTGGTACTTTCTCCCCTTCGTTCTATGTTAGGCAGGTGTACCCTGATTGACACACAACTATAGGGATCACCAGGTTGCATTTGTTTACGCGTGTCTGTAAGTGTTTGGAAGCTATAATATCAGCTTGTTGGGAACTAAGGATATCTGTGTGTTCCTGTGTCAAGTGTCTAACTGAAAAGTCAGGTTTTATTAAATCATAGAAAGGTTTTTACTCTTTCTGCGTAAACCAAAATGTATGTTCTGACAAAGTTCAGGAATCCCAGGATTGATTTAAGTTTTTTAATGGTTTTGGAGGTTGGATCAGCGCCCAGTTTTCTAAAAAGTTAGCCGCTAGGCTTTTTCCTTCACTTGAAAGCTCATATCCCAAAAAAGGACCTTGAGGTGGGCTATCTTGAGTTTTTTTAAATTAAATTTGTTGTCCTCAGAGGCAAATCCCAATATTATGGCATATACTCTGGTCAAGTGTTCCTCCAGGTCATTGTCCGTTAGATAAATATCATCCACATTGGACAATGCCTCTTCATCCAATTTTTGAAGTAATTCAGTTACTTGGGCTGAAAATAACCCCGGGTTGTTCTTATACACCTGGGGGAGTCTACGAAATTAACGCTGGGAGCCTAACACGGAGAACGCGGTTAAATACTTGCTTTCAGACGCTACATTTCGGCAAAAGAATCCATTTGAGATATCTAGGTTTATTTTGTATTTCTTCCGCACAATGTTATTCATTAATGTGGCACTGTGTGCATTTTGAACTGCAAATGCCTTAGTGCAAGTGTTTAAATGTCTGTAATCCAAAACTAAACTATATGAATTATCCAGGTTTGATTCGGGAACCAAAGGGTTATTCATTTGAGAGGTGCAAGTTTCAATCACCCCTTGGTATTCAAGTTGATCCAAGATCTCAATTACCTGTTTTTTAGCTTCTTGCTTTATTGGATACTGCCTCTGTGCCATCAGAGTATTTTTTAATGGAATAATGTGGTGGGTTGAATCCTTATCCCATCCAGCATGGTTTTTGTATAATGCAGGGGATAGTGCTACTGCCCACTGCCGTACATATGTATATTTGAGATATTTAGGAACAGGATTGGAAAATGCTGGTAAAATTACTGTTTCTCCCCTAGGGCAGTCCATGACGAATACTGGCGTCCAATCTTGTTCAGCTAACAAAATGTCACAGCCGAATGTCAGGTTCTCCTAAAAGAGATCTCTAAGTTTTCTGGGCTTGTCCACCTCCATTTGTTGTGTTATTTCATATAACTTATGCGGGACACTTACCCTAGTATCAGGTGTTCCCACTTTGATGTAATCATTCAAGTCTGCTGTCACCAGAAATTCCATCAGGCTCTGGCGAGCTATTGTTACTTCTGCTGCACTGTCTAGCATCATCAAAGCCCATTCCCTGTTCAGCAGTCGAGTCCTCAGAATTCTGGGCATGTCTGATCTTTAGACCTGCAAAATTCTTCTTTTTGAATTGTGGCTTTTGTTTTGGTTTATCTCCTCTTTTGGAAGTATGTTCTTGAGCGTGCTGCTTGTCTCTGGACCTTGTATGCTCTTCTTTGTCTGTCTGACCATCCTTAGATCTCAGAATTTGTCATTGAACCCTGAAACGAATGAGAGGAATGTGTATCAGTATCTTTATACCTGTCAGGTTTCCTAATATTGTCCCTATTCCTAAGGTTATACCTCCTTTTGGAGGGCTCCGGTGGAGGAGATCTACCTCTGGATTGAGTAGAAACCATCGCAATGGACCGCACACCGCTAGCCCCTCCTCCGGATCGCCCCTAGGGACTCTGGTACATGGAGTTCTTGAGTGGTTCACCCATGTGGGTGCAAGTAGGTACTTGTTGAACTGATGATCTCTAGACCCGATACATGTCCCGGGTTTTTGGATATCGCCCGAGACATGGCTCGGGTTTCGGGATAACTTCCCTCATCAGTAGAGAAAATAGTTAGGGTTCCACCCCTAACTTCTATCTTCTATCTTTAGTGTTATCCCCATGGGCAAGCAGATTGTCAGCATTCTGTGTTTTTCATAAGGGCTAGCATTTGGAAATACTGCTTCTAGCTTTGTTATTTTCTGAGCTACCCAGAATGGCATTTGTTCACGTTTTGCAGTAATTTTACCCATTACTGTGTGTAGCATTTGTGGTGTTGTTTGAGTTGCTGTATTTTGAACTGAAGTCATATTTGCTCTATCTGTTTCCAACTGGACTGTAAGTGTCCTCATGACAAACTGTGTCATGTTTCTGTAAATTTTTATTAATTCTTTTTGAGGTATAAGTAAGTCTCCTCCTGGCATTGTTTCAATGTCAGGATGTGGTGTGTGGCCCGCCAATATTGGTCATGTTGCGCCTTCTCTTCCCAACGGACAGAGACTTACTCTATTTCTTGTATGGGTGAGGGTACCTTTAAACCGGTATAAGTGTTCCTGGTACATGAGCGGAACTTCAATGTCCTCATACAGACAATATTCCGTTGGTACTTCATCTTCTGTGTAGTAATTAAATGTTTTTGTTCTTGCATTTGCCACTGGGAATGTAACCCACAAAAAAAATACCTCTGTTCTGTATTATTCATGCGCCTCAATCACAAAAGCTACTTTGACACCCCAAGGTGTTAGACCATGCTCAAGCAGTTTCAGGGTGACCGCATTTTTAACAATTGCTGCAATATGTATTGCATTTGCATCTTCCTCGTCTTATGAGAGGGGCAGTGGTTGCTCTGGTGGGTCTATGTCCTGGTTAGTCATTGTGTTTATAACACATAATAACTTTTCAAGGAACTAAGATATGGTGTTTTGCACAATTTAGGAACTATGTGTCCTTCAAGCTTGATTAACCAACAGCTAATAAATAGGATTTTTCACCTACTCAGCTGTGGCGGAGTTTGTGCCCACCCACTTCACACGTCTCTGGGGTTCTGTGAGTAGGGATTTTTGAGATTAGCATAACTGAACTACTCAGATTCTACTGTTAAATAAGTACCAAACCAACGTTGGTGGCGCCATATCGTGTAGCTCCTTTAAAACTATACAGGATCTGCACGTTTGGACAGCATACAGTGCAGGATTGGTGTCAGACTGACCCACCGGGAATGTTGGCCTTTTGTACCAACTAGCTCACAGTGCAACTTGAATCTCCTCTTACCAAGGAGAGAATAGTTCTTGGCAACCTTCGAACATGACAACGGTGATCCCTCAGGACCGTGGAAACTGTATGCTACTTCCCGCTCATTCACTCGTGCTTACTTAGTCTGTCTCTGAGAGATTCACAGAATGAACAGGATGGGCCTTTTCAATAAGTATTTATTGACCAGTTGTTATTCTAGTATAGAATAGAGGAGCTGCAACAACCGTTAGACAGTATAAGATATAAATGATTAGCAGTACTATAAAGGTAAATGGATGGTATAGCTCTACCATTTTACAATAATCATGAATACATACGACTATATAAAACACATGATAAAAAGATGCACACTCCTACGATGCCTCCCTAACTAGATGTACCTAATGTGCCTAGCATGCATGTAGGTGTTAAGCCAAGAATCCCTCTAGGATAAAGTCAACCCTATTACCTGAAGTGAAAGACTATGGGACTCTGTCGTGATCTCGAGTTGGACACCCCGCAAGGGATGTTTTGGACGACTTCAAGCTGGAGTGCATGCATGCAGGAACCTCAGCGTCTCTGGTCAGATGTAATATATATATACCCATAGGTCACCCCAGGGGTCCTACCTTGCTGTACTACTGTGTTGGCCTAAGGATGACGTCAGACATGAAATTTATAGATAGATATTATACATGAGATGGTCGTCCTGCTGTGCTTCCAAGAATCCTCATGCATAATGTATGAGATCTCGAACTATGGAAAACCCGTGTTCTGAATGCAGTGTTGTATCTAGGTAAAAGGTCAGTCCCTGTTAACCCTTACAAGTGCAATGTGAGGAAGAATATAGGTGAAGGGTAATGAAGTTATATTATTGTACCTATATGGAATATAACAGCCTCTGCCAACTAGTGACCCCCAATTCTAACAGTGTGGCCTGCACAAAAGGTGTGTGAATATATTTTAAAGTGATTGGTGCCTTAGCGTGTTTTTACTACTAAATTAAGGATTCAATATTCTGATACTGATACTTTTATTTACTCTTTGACCTATTACTATTGGTAGTGCCATAATCAAACAGTCAAGTCTGAACTTGAGTAGTGGTTGGGCTCTAAAGAAACAATAACAACCACTGACATTTTTGAAAAGCAAACACCAAGAGAAGTTCAGGATGGTATGACATGAGTTATCCCACTCACTTACGGACAATGCCCTGCAAACCTCAAAGTTTGCCAAATGGCTAAAATCAACCACTTTCCTCACAATTCTATGAAGGAAACTTCCATAAGCTGTGCAGATCCAAAAAAAAACGAGTTGTATTGTCCCTGGTTTGATCAGTTCCTGTCATAGGCATTAGCCCCATCCATGTAAATGGGCAGCATTCTTATCAGGACATATGTGCAATTGCTAGTGGTAGTAATATATTAGATCCACACATATTCTGGAAGCTTCTGTCACAGATTTGGGAAGAAAATATATAGCTTTAAAGTTTGAGGTTATCAGGGTACTGTGAGTAGAAAAACATTGTGGGAGTCAAGCAAGGCACAGCACCCTGGCCGCCCCGTAGAGCCTAGATTCCCCAAAATTCTGGATTTGGAAGGTTTCCCTAGTTGGCCACCAAGGCCCCAATTCTTCAGCTAACCCCGTAGCCAAATCAGGTAATTGTTTGTCAGGAAATGTGGATGTCTCTGCATTACGTTTTGGGGCCTGTTTGTCAGCGGGTGCTTGGTCGCACCACATAAGGAGGGTAGGGTTTTATGAGAAGAATTGTGGAACACAGAACATTATAATATTTGCTAATATTAATTGACTTTGTCTCCATTATTGGCTTTCACATGTAAGCCAGTGTGCAAAAAACACAAAATTTTGCAAACCACTCTCTGAATCTCATGTGAGTATGATAATATCAAATCAGATATGCACACATACCCTCCCTAAACTCAGTATTTTATACACATTTCAGAAAGACATAGATTTTCTTCATGAACTTTTTTAATTCAATCGATTTTACCATATGATTTGCTGTATGGTCAATACACAATGAAGAATAACTACTAGCCACTGCTCAGCTGTTGGCTCTGGGTACAGCGATGCACTGGCCTAAGGGGCAATCTGGCAGTATTGCAAAGGCTGGTTGGAAAGGTCAGTGTGTTAGATGGATTATTGGCTGCTTTTAGGCCTGTTTTATGATCACAACAATTGTCTTCAGATGCTTGCAGACTCATAAAACACCCAAACAGCGTGTCTTTACATTATCAAAACTGCCTCAATTTGAAAAAGTGGGCCAATTTCTTTAGCTCTCTGGTTCACATATGGGTCCCAAGTTTGTTTTGGTGCCCATGCCTATTTTCCATCACAGTATGACTCGGTCTGGGTATCCCTTGTTTTCTGGACAACCAACAAACGAATTAATAATCAGAGGAATTTCATGTATGTAATGGTATGTTATTTTTGTAAATCAGGACAAAACATTACAGGTGACACCATTGTTACCAGTAGCTATTTTTCCTAGTTATTTCCATTTGATTTTGATTTCAGCAATAACGTACTTTTGGAAATCCATAAGCAACATAAATGACCCCTTTTTTAGTTCAGAATTTGAATTCCGTCCAGTTTTCAGAAATGTATTTAACCCATGGGCTTCACACCTGTCTTCAATCTCCCAAAGTCCGCATCCCCCACACAGGTGCGGGTAAAATTTGGCCTCCAGAACCAGAAATTTCGAAGCATGAACTCCTTTGCGAAGGGCATGTATGTGCGCCACATGGCACTTTGAAAAATGCAAAAATGTGCATTTTCAATGAAATTGCATATTACCAACAACTTGAAGTTGGTGGTAATTTGCGATTTCTAAAGGCAAAATCGCACAACTTGGGTGCTTCCAGAATTGCATTTAAGGAATCACAATTTGCGATTCCTTAAATGCATTCGCAGAATAAGAAATCGCAAATTTTGCTATTCCCTATTGTGCGAGGGCCTTTTGGGATGACACATCCCAAAAGGCTTTTTCCCGTTCTTAAACGGGCCGATTCTGAGAATCAGCCCGTTTGCATACAGGAAAATGGCTTCATTAATATGCCCCCATGACCCTAACCCCATTAAAATTGTGCAGATTCACATGGGCCATATGTAATTAATAGAGGAATGATCATCATTCTCTATTCTGACCTCGAAAAGGAATCCCATTCCAGGGGCAGCGGGTGAATTTTGAAAGTGGTGGATCGTACATTTTCAACCCAAGTGTAATATGATCAAGCACATCGAGCAAACTTGAAAAGAGAAGGGGGGGCATTAGAACAGTAGAAGAGCCCTGGGCATGCTCCTAGATTTTTTATTTCACCACTTACATTTTATAAGGTCTTATTTATTTTGTAGGCACTAACAGTTTGCCCAGATTCACAGGCTGTTGAGCTGACAAAGGCACACAGAACTTGGTTCTGCCATTCCAAACTTGCCAGCTCTGGATGTAACGCCACATCCTCTCCTGAGATATGATCTCTTTGCCTTGGATACCTAACTACTTCGGAACGGCATGTGACAGCTTCCTTAAGGTGGAAGGAATCTGGCACATGCCTTTTGGTTTACTAATAGCGTAGTCATCATAGCAGGGCAGGAATGTTTCTCAGTTCACGTTCTAAAACTCACACTTTTAATAAAGACTATTCTAAGAATGCACTTAGATGACACACATCTGCGTGTTCAAGAATTATACTGTTTTTTTATTTCCAAGTCACCATATCTGGAACCAAGCCTGGCTTCCCTGTTTGACCAAATTGTGTGATCTTAGGCATAAACTGTATTTTATCAGGCCTCCTCTTTGTTATTCCATAGGTGAGATGAAAGGGGCTGATGTACAATCAGTCAAGTATAAGGACCCTTATGACTAACCCTGCTCCAACATTGCCAGTCTGACTACCTGGATGGTATGGATGAAACGGTGGTTTAAAAGGGACTTAAATGGAACTGTAGCCCAGAGACATTAAAGGCTGTTGGAGCATAAACAATAATGGCCGCTCTTCTATATATGCCTTTCCCCCAACAGCTCGTCCAACTGTCCGGGCCCACTACTAAACTTGAAATATAAATTCTATGTAACCGCCCCCACACACAGACTCACTGACTGTTCTGAGGCAGATTCAACCAGTTCAAACTTCCTTCTTCCATGTGGGCAGTGTGCAATGAGCGCGCTCCTTGTTTTGGTACTTTTGCATTTTCATATAGTGCAAACTCAACCAAGACCTATTTGAGCACTTTACATGAGCACTGGTTACGTAACATCATTTTTGAGCCCATAATGAATCCGACCTCCTAGGAATCACTGATCATCTTAGAAAACTTCTGGATGGGGATGGAAAAGCATCCTTATTTTATTAGATCTGAATGCGACCTTTGATACTGTGTCCTATTCGAGCTTGATCAAAAGATTGGCAAAACTGTTTAACATCATTCTTAAAGGATTGAACGTTCCAAGTCTTTCCGGCCAATGCTAGTTTGGAGATGAGGGCTCTAACTTCTGTAGTCTCTCAGTGCTCAGTGCTAAGCCCAATGTTTTTTAATAGCTATGACCATCCAATAGCAGATTTGGTGGCTTGGCCTTTTTCTCTTGTGCAGATGACACACAAATCATCTTCGCTGGGTCAAGCACCATCCGATCTTAACCTTGGCTTGAGTCGTATTGCTTTTTGGATGAACAATAATTCCGTCAAAATAAATGGGGAGGGAACATGATCCTAGGTAAGATCCCTAAACTCTGAGGCCATCAACATTGGCCAGAATCCCTAGGTACTCTTCCTGACCTTTCCCTTAAGGTTAAGAATCTAGGCTTCGTATTGGATGAGAATCTTTCCAATGATCCTCAGGTGATCAAGGTTACCGCTACCTGTTTTGCTGTTCTGAAGTGGTTAAAAAAGATAATCTGGATGATTCCCCATTCAGCCCGAAGGACTCTGGTCCAATTCCTAATCTTGTCTAGATTGGACCATTGTAACATCCTGTACTTAGGTACAGATCAAACATCTATCTGCTGGCTACAGACAGTTTATAACTCAGTGGCAAGACTTTTATATCAGCACCGGGAGCAAGCTTCGTTCCCTCACCTTTTCCAAGAGCTTCTTTGACTCACAGTTTCAAAGCACATTCAAAACAAAGCTCTGTGCTACATCTTCAAAGCCAGAGCTGGAGCAGACCCATGCTACATACAGGATCTGATGGTGCCTTACCAGCCCACACATGAACTAAGATTCGGGAACCTGGTCTTGTGCACTCCACTGGGGTTTTGCTTATCTAGATGGAGGGCGCTCCTTCTCTGTTTTGGGTCGAAAATGATGGGCCTCCCTCCCAGTGCTTCTGAGAAATTGCACTTCCTTCCTTGCATTCTGTGAAAGCCTAAATACCTGGGCCTAGATGTATCAAGCCTTTTGCGATTCGTTACATTAGCAGAATTTCGGCCTTAACGATTCGCAAACGGACATTTTGCATCTTTTGGGATGTATGTGAAATTAGCAAAATAAGGAATCGCAAAAATTTGCGATTCCTTATTTTGCTTAAGCATTTAAGGAATCGCAATTTTGCGATTCCTTAAATGCCATGTATGAAGCTTTTTTAAATTGCGAATTCAGGTTAAGGAATCGCAAATTAACACCAATTTGAGGTTCGTGTTAATTTGCGAAATCCTTTCAAAACCCAAAATTTGGCAATTTTGAGGGTGGCATGTGACACACATACATGCCCATAGGGCATGTATGTGCGCCATATGCACACACATGTAAGTTTCAGGGGTGCAGCAGGGTGTCCATGAGACACCCCTGCACCCTTGAAATAATTCTCAAATTGCGATTAGCAAATTGCGAATTCGCAATTTGAGAATTACTTCACAATCATTCCTATGGGCCTCCTGGCCCATAGGAATGCATGGGAAATTATTCCTTATTTGCGAATTCGCAAAATGCGAATTCGCAAATAAAGAATAATAAGATATCGCTAAAAAAGCGATTTTTTACATACATGCCATTTTGCGAATTCTAAATAGCGATTCGCTAAAAATCGCTATTTAAGACTCGCAAAATGGAATCTTGATACATCTAGGCCCTGGTTGTTTAAAGCTGTTAACCATTCATCTTCTCCTTTGCTCAATGCCAAGGACACCCTTTGTGGGTAGCTGCACACTTTATAAGACAATACATAAATAAAATGAATACCATAAGGTTACATTAATTTTGTGGGCATGAGCAGATTAAATGATTTGCCAAGAATTACAAGCCGTTGAGCCGACACAGAGATTCAGAACTCACACCCTTCCCCCAATTCTTTGTCACAGTGTCCTGGCCCACCAATGAATTTAAAAGATAACATATAAGTCAACATCATCAAACACAGAGTGTTCGTTTTCGCATATGCCTTCAAGTTTAATAATGTTGTATTCATCACGGCAGGACAGGGTTGTTTTTTAAAATGCACTTTTAATAATGAGTAATCAATTAACAAATATAATCCGATGTACTAAGGTGACAGGCATCTGCATGTTAATGAAATTTGCTGCTTTTAATTTTTAAGTCACTATATCATGGATCATTCCTAGCATCCCTTTTTTTTTGATTTCAAGAAGATTTTATTGAGAAAGAAAATTATACAAATAGTAAAGCCAAATACAATATAAGTGATACATTCGGCCACAAGCTGAAAAAATACAAACATGAGCTCAACTTGGGAAGTGAGTAAAATATCTGTGAATAAGATTAAAAAGAAATCGATGAGAAATAGAGGATCTGATCCAATATAGGCCTTCCGCAAGCAAAAGCAAACCGTATCACTTTCTGATTTGGGAATGGGGACAAGGGAGGAAACAGAAGAAGAGAAAGATAAGTAGAAAAGCAAAGAAGATAGTAGCAGAAAAGATGAAAGGGAAGAGAGGACAGGAAAGCAGAAATAAGAAAAAGAAGGATTCCCACAGGACTAACCCAATCTAGAACAAAGAACAGATAATAATTAGAGAGACAAATCAACAGGGAACTGAGGGACTAACCCTTTCGAGGAGAGTTCCATATAATCATCCAAGGCTGTCCAAACCCCTTTAGAAATGGAAGGCGTAAGGTGTGCTAGATCGACCGAGGTGTGGGCACTGCGTAAAAAGGATATCCACGCCCACCACGTATGGTTAGAGACAGACGAAAAGGATTTCCATTCCATAAGAATGATTTTAACCGCAACAGTCAAGAGAAGATCTAGTAACTGTAATTCCAAAGGGTCCAAAGGGAGAGGGGTAGGAGCAGCCAAGGGACCTAATAAGACTAAGGGAAAGGAGAGATGTAGCTCAATGTTAAAAATAAGAGATAAATGTTTCTGAATGAGGTCCCAAAAAGGTTTAAGTAAGGAGCAGTGATAAAACATATGGGGAAAATCACCAGCCTCCAAACCGCAACTCCAGCAGAGATCATCGTCTTTAAGGTTGAGCGAATGAAGACGTACAGGCGTCCAATGGAGGAGATTGATCGAGAAAAACTTGGATTGCATAAGGGAGGGAGCTATTTTATTACGGAGAGCTAATTTACCAATGGATTGCCAAGCTTCGGATGAGATATGGTCCGTGATGTTATGATCAAAATGACGTGACCATTTTTGTTGTACAACCGTCTGATCAGGAAGCGAAGTAGAGGACAGAAATGTATATATTTTAGAGGCAACATGACCAGATTTGATCCAGATGTGGAAAAGCGAAATGGTGGAGGAGGAGGCGTGAAGACGGACTTTAGAGACGGCAACCTTGATTTTAAGAAAGGTATAAAAGTCGAGATTTGTCAAAGAGTGTTTGTGAGCCAAGGAAGAGAATGGTAAGGGGTCCCCAGAGGCACTATACAGATGCTGAACAAGAGAGATACCCTTTGCTGCCCAGTATGCCATGAGGGTGGGAGAAATATTAAGCTTGATTTTGGAGTTTCTCCAAATAGAAGACCATCTAGTTTTATGCAGAGGAATGGCCGCCTTCCTATCTAATTTCTTGACCGCAGCAATTGTATCAATAATAATAGAACGGGAAAACAGAATATGCAAAGACGATGTAGTACAAAAAGAGGCAATAGGTAAAGGTGATGCCAAATCTTGTTCTATGAGCAACCAAGAGGGAACATGACGAGTTGGAGGAGCGAACCACAACGCACCCTGAGAGGCCAAGAAAGCTGTTTGGTACTTCTCCCAATCAGGAAAGTTACAACCACCCATATCACAGGGTTGACGCAAATATTTGTATGCTAAACGAGCTCGTTTGCCATTCCATAGGAATTTAGATGTTAGAGCATCAATTTCTCGAAAGAAGGAATCAGACAATTTAAGCGGGAGCATGGAGGAAACAAAATTAATAATCGGCGTGATCATCATTTTTAGAGTTTGTAGGCGACCCCACCATGAGATATGTTTTGGAGACCATGTATCCAAAAGACTACGGACTTTGAGGAGAGTCTGAGATTCACTATAAGCCACAGTGGCATGAAGAGAAGAACAGAAATAAATTCCCAGATACTTGAGATGCTTAGATTGCCACTTAAAACCAGCCAAACCCATATGAGCAGGAAAACAATAGGCATTTAAAGGGAACATCTCCGTCTTATCCTTATTTAGGGTGTAACCCGAGACCGTTGAAAACAAGGAGATGGTGTCAGAGATAGCAGGGATGGCCAAGGCGATATCGTCCGAGAAAATTAGAACATCGTCCGCGTAAGCGGCAGTTTTAAGACAATGAGGGCCAAAAGAAAATCCTTTTACATCAGGGTGTAAGTCAATCAACCGAAGAAGAGGATCAATAGATAATAAAAATAAGAGAGGGGACAAGGGAGATCCCTGTCTCGTGCCCTGACGAAGATAAAAAAACGAAGATGTAGCACCATTAACTCTAATATTAGCTTTAGGTTGGGAATATAGGGACATTACCATATTAATGAAAGAGTCTCCGAGGTTATGCGCGCATAAGACAGCTCGAAGGAATGGCCAAGAAACCTTGTCAAAGGCCTTTTCCGCATCAAGGGCCAAGGTCGCAGCAGGGAGATGCGATCGCTTGGCAGCACCGATAATATGACAGAAAGTGCGTATATTATCCCTTGCAAGACGACCTTTTACAAAACCAGTTTGGGAAGGATGCACCAGATGGGGAATAAAGGATTCTAACCGTTTAGCTAGGATTTTAGCAAAAATCTTTGCTTCCATGTTTAGGAGGGAAATAGGACGGAAGTTTTTAGGATCCGAATGATCTTTCCCCTCTTTCGGAATCACAACAATGGTGGCTTCAGCAGCCGAACCAGAAACAGATCCATCCTGAACAAAGGAATTAAAGACCGATTGTAACTTAGGGACAATCGAAGGAAGAAATGTTTTATAAAATAATATTGGATAGCCATCAGGGCCAGGGGCTTTACCAGAACGTGTGGCCTTAATCGCAGTCACTATTTCTTCAGAAGAGATAGGGTCATTTAGAATAGAGCGATCTTCCTCAGAGACTGACTGAATCGGAATTGATTTTAAAAAATCTTGACATTGGGCAAAAGAGGATTGGTTAGAAGGAGTATATAATTTATTATAGAAGTCGCGAAAAACTTCAAGGATTTCTTCTGTTTGGAATTTTTTAGATCCGGTGTGGTCCGTAATAGAAGAGATTTGCGAGGACTTAAAAGAAGAATCTTGAAATTTTAAGGTAGCAGCCAGAAGTTTCCCAGCCCTATTCTTTAATAGTAGCTTCTTGGACTTTTGTGCTTGGACACCAATATGAGCCCTTTTAGTAATAATTGTATTATATTTGTACTTTAGGAATTTTAATTGTTGTAAGCAAGACGGATCCTTAGTATGCCGGAAGGAGGCTTCAAGAGTTTTGATTTCAGAAGATAAATCTGTAAGTTCTTGTTTAATCGATGAGTTACGCTTGGACATACATTTGATAACCTGACCCCGGAACGTGCATTTAAAAGAGTCCCATAAAACGATCGGGGAAGAGACAGAACCCTCATTTTCACGGAAAAAAGTATCTATAGCTGTAGAAAATTCAGCAACCTGGGAAGAGTCATAGAGCACTTCAGTATTTAATCTCCATGAACGAGAACGTGGTTTAGGGGCAAAGGATGATAGCGTGAAACTGACCGCAGCATGATCAGAGACCACAATAGGGTGTATAAGCGGAGCGGAAGAAGATGAGACAAGAGAAGAGTGAACTAGGAGATAGTCAATACGAGAGAAGGAAGAGTGAGGCGAAGAGAAGAAAGAAAAATCACTACCAGTGGGATTATGAAGACGCCAGATATCCTGAAGATGAGAGATGGAACACATGTTAAGCATTTGTTTGTGGGATTTTGTAGGACGAAACTGAAATGAAGAATTCCTATCTAAGAGAGGGTCCATCGGTAAATTAAAATCACCACCAACAATGAGATTACCAGCATGTGGGGTGTTATTCAATGTGTTGGTAATGGATTTCCAAAAAGTGGGATCATCAGCGTTCGGAGCATAGATATTCATAACATATAAATCATGCTGACCATCCGACAATTTAGATAACAGCCACCGACCCTCAGAATCATGATTAGAAGACATTATTGATAAACCAGAGTTCCTCGAGATTAAAGTAACAACCCCATTCCGTTTGCCAGAGGCATCAGAACAAGAAACATCGGAAACCCAATCTTTCTTCAAAAACAAGGCTTCTCTATTAGTGATCTTGGACTCTTGAAAAAGAACCAAATCTGCAGAGAGAGACTTACAATAATCCAAAATTTTCGACCTCTTCACCGGATGATTCAACCCCTTAACAATGAGGGATAACACATTTAAGCCTGCCATGTAGAAAGAGAGGGGTAAACAGAAGACGACACTGATAGTAGAAAGAGAAAATACGTCATAAAGACAAGGGACCAACCATGAAACAAAAGAAATACAGAGGGAGCGTGCCTGTGGGAGAACCAGGAGAAAAAAAGAGAAAGAAGAGATGACAAGAGAATAGAAAGGAGAGAGAAAAGAAGTAGGAGGGAAGGTCTAAAAAAGACCCACATCATGCAAGGGAGAACGTGGAAAAAGCGAGCAAGGGACCCGTACAAGGAGCAATAGTGGGTAAAAACAGTAGCCCAATTCTAAAATATAACAGCTGATAGCAGGAAAAACAGAACTGGTAACAAGGAACAAGTACTATCGGAAGACATCGTTACAATGTAAAGAATAAAATTGATAATGAAAGAGTGCTACATTGCAGTGTAGGGTAAAAAAACCACCTAGCGAAAGAGCTAGCTAGAATATGTCACAATAATAGAGTAAATATCAACAAAAAACTCATATGAGAGAAAGCCTGAATAGTATATCAAATTTAAGTGAATAAAATATATAACGTAAAAGCTAACCACATATTTAAAGAACAAACTCTAACAGCATATGTCAGTACTATGAAGTTGAATTATAGAAGTAAGAAAATAGAGATGTATGAGAAAGGAACTGTCAAAAAACAGCACCGTAAATGAATAAAAGAGAGAAAGAATAGAAATAAAGGAACAAGAGAAAGAAATATCAAACCTAATACTGAAGAGAACTACACCAAATATAATATACCAATATCTTAGCAGTAGATATATGTATAATGAATAAGATTAGTAAAATAAGTAATAACACAGTAAATATATAAGGTACATCCTAAACAGTAGATAAATGCAAGGCATATAATATACTCATAGTAAAAGATAACATCATAAATGAGGAAAAGGCATAACTGTATAAGATAAGAAGAAGAAAGTCAGATATATAAGGAAGAAAGTAGGAATGTAAGGGAGCAGATATGGAGAAAAAGAGGAAAAATGGAAGATGACAGGAAAGAGAAAAAGACCCGTACTAGAAAAAGGAATGAAATGTTAGAGAAGTGATTAGGAGGAACAGAAAAGGACGACAGCTAAGAACTAACAAAGCGAGAATGTGGATATGAGTTTAATACAAGAGAAGAAAACAGTGGAGAGACAAAAAGTGCTCACACAGAAAAAGAAAAACAGACGAAGAAGAGAGAAAATCGAGATTAACATGAAGAAAAAGAAGAACAGAATGAGCACGAACAAAGCAAGAAGGAGAGACCGGCAAAGAAGCCAACT
This sequence comes from Lissotriton helveticus, assembly GCF_964261635.1. Lineage (NCBI taxonomy): Eukaryota > Metazoa > Chordata > Amphibia > Caudata > Salamandridae > Lissotriton > Lissotriton helveticus. The sequence goes on along the minus strand of NC_136063.1, from coordinate 756,144,165 downwards.
GGAGAGAGATCAGAAGCAGGCAGTCAGAAAAATACAACCAGAAACAAACAAGAAACAGTTCAAGTTCCCGAAGAACCAGGAGTCTGCGAAGTTGCTCTTTGGATTTCCATCTCTATCTAAAACTGGTTGTCCAGGAATGTAGCCAAATCCGCTGGCTCATCGAAGATTCTAGAGCGACCTTTATGAGTGATGCGAAATTTCGAAGGACCCGAAAAAGAAAAAGGAATTCCCATTTCAGACAGACGTTTCCGAAGATTCAGGAAGCCTTTCCTCCTTATAACTGTGTCTCTGGCAAAGTCTTGTGAAATGGAGATGCGATGACCGTCCCAGCTGACTTGTTTAACTTTTCGCATATGAGAGAGAATCAACTCAGTGTGCTGATGTCGTAAAGGCTTAAAAATAATTGCTCTTGGCTGGGTTGCTGCTTTAGGTCGAAACGTTGGAACACGGTGTGCTCTTTCAATCTCAAACTCTCTGTGGAATGAGATTTGTAAAGTGTCCGGAATCCAATGAGATAAAAACTCTATCATAGAAGAAGAAGCCTTCTCCGAATCCTCCGGAACACCAAAAATACGCAGATTAGATCTACGATTACGGTCCTCCTGCTCAGTGAGATCTCTGCGCAATGCCGCCATTGAGCGCTCCAAGTGGGTGAGAGATCTGGACTGTTTGTGCATACCATCCTCAGCAGAACTGATTCGTGATTCTGTGGCTGACACACGAAGAGAGAGGGCTTTAAAGTCATTTCTGATAGCAGACACCTCCACTTGTAACAAGTCTGTGTTAGTTTTTGTTGACTGCGCAATATCATGTACTTCATTAAGGCGCGCCAAAATGGTATCCAACGTGGAAGCAGTGACTGCCTGAGGAGACTCGGGCGACGGAGAGATTGACTTAAGTCTTTTCAACGACGTGCCAACATCTTTTGAGTCTTTGGTGGTCGTAGACCGATTCATAGTTGCAGTTGTGAAGTAGAATACTGCAAGAGTACCACTTGAGAGAGATAGGAACACAGGAGTTGCGCAGAATGACACAGAAAAATATATATAGGCGCCCACGTCCAATGTGCGCCAGGATATTTCTAGCAGCGATGGTATGTGCAGAGCAGGGGAGCACAGTATTGAAATTGTAGGAGACACCTCTATGACAGAAGCGCTCTGAGAAACAAACAGCACGTGAGCAGCTTAAAAACCAGCCAAGCAACAATGAAATAATGTAAAAAAGACAAAAATGTTACCAGTAGTAAGCCTCATGGAAGAAACGCACTAGGAAGACAAGCGGCACTGCAAATTTGTATCCATGGCGGCGCCTCTGAAGTAAAATGACAGGAACGTCAAGAGCGGGAAAATGGCGGCCGCTCGTAAGGAATGCGAGCGCCTTTGAAGCGTGCGGCGGAATTCATGTAGCCGGTGAGCAAACAAACAGGAAAACAGCATCAATCAGCTCTCCGCATGTTCCGCTGAAGAGGGTTGCCTTTTCCGCGAAGAAGGGCAGCCAAAAGTGAAGGAAATCGCTCAATGGGACGAACTCGCCACGGAGCTCAAGCGCAACACGCCATGTAGAAGCGGCGCGCAAGCCACGCCCCCCCTAGCATCCCTTTTTGACCAAATGTTGTGATCTTAGGCAAATATTGTGTTTTATCAGGCCTTGTCTTTGTTTGTTATTGAATAGGCGAGGTCAATAGGCCTGGTTTACAAACAGTCAAGGCACCTTTATGAAATCCTTACTAATTACAGGGTCTGGATGAACCATTAAAACATACACGAAAATCCTACATGTGGAATCACTGCTTTCCTTCCACTTACTTGGAAGATAACATATATTCCCACAGTAATTTACTTATATCCATTCGTCGCTTCACCTGACATCAGTCTCTGGTCTTGGTCCATTTCTAAAGGCCTGATGACTCAGTGGCAGGGGCACAGCACAGGGAGAAGAAATGTGGGTTGAGCTGGCTTGGGCATCAGCAGGTCAGCCAAGAGGATTAAACAAAACACAACACCATCGACCACACAGACTTGAGGTCTGTTCCTGCCCTGGCAGATTCAACTCTGTCTTCTATGTGGGCTGTGCGCATGCTGTTAGATCCATCTGACCTTGCTGGCACTGGACTTGATACCTAACTAACTTATTGTGGGAGGAAGTTGCTGGATTCCTTCCTTAGTGCCAGCCCTTCATGATAATGAACAACAGCAGTCGGGTAGTAGAGGCCAGTGTCTCACTCACTCCACTGGCCTGCCCCACCCCTGGCTATTTTGTTTAATGTGCTCTGCTAATCCTCCCCCAGGCCATTAAAAATAGCGCCCAGAAAGGAACAGCATACCTGGCAATGAATTCCACCACACCCACTATTATGTCATCACTGCCCTGGTAAATGCTGCCAGGGCGAGGTAGACCTTGCCCGACCAATACATGCGCACTGCACAGATGCCCAATTTACAGGGTTTGAGCAAACCCCTAATCCCCCACAAGGGAAACAAAATGCAGAGTTGATTAACATTGTCATAATGCAGCAAGTAAAAATGATTTTCAGCTCTTAGGTGTTCCTATTCTTTTGTTTCTTTGTCAGGGTGTGGGGGGTTGATGCTCCTCATGCCCATTAACACCAGTCGCCGCTGCCCAATTTCACAACATATTAAAATCACCAAATCCCTGTAAGAATTAGATACTGGCAACCACCGTCTCACATGTAATGTTGCAGAATTAAAAGATGCAGAGGGTTCTAGTTATTAGAAAGAGCTCATATACTCTTTGTGCTCAACCCCTAACACTTCAATGGAGATGCATGTGGTGAATCCGAGCTGGGGATCCTGTGCTGCACAAAGGTTCCACCACTTAGGTAAGGCTGTATGCAGCCCATTAGTGAAAGCCAGATGGTTGTATTTTATTGTTTGTGGAAATAGGAGGTTTTTTAAGTATTTAAGTATTTTATATTCTGTTACAACCAAATATTTTGTGACATTATTTTGTTAAATGTGTTGCATTCACTAAACAGTGTTACTACCAATGATAGGTTACGTGACCAACAGGCCTGTGTGTATCCTATGTGACACCATCCTCTAAAGCTCAGCACAATATGAGAAAATGTAGCAGCTGGAGTACAAATACCATCTTCCTTAAGTTCTTTCTCCTGTGTCCTGTGACAGATGCACATGAAGAAGTAGTTAATCATATTACGAGAAGAAAAAGAAGGCTGAGGCAACTACTAAAGCATTATTCCTCAGTGGACTGCAAAATCAGGGTACAAAAATTGCAAAATATTTAGCGAATGTTGACACATTGAAAACATGTCTGATTAGTGGGAAGCAGCCTTTACAATGCTGTCTTTACCAAGCAATGACTTTCCACAAATCCACTACCACACAATGACTTTACCACACAATGACCTTTACTGAGCATGCCTTTATCACACAAGGTAAATATATTTAAGGTAAGTGTGTTTGTGCTTGGTCCAGAAACCGACCAATTAGTTAAATGGTGTGAATCCGTTCAGTAGCTGCTGAGAAACTTAAAAATTTCTCAGATAGACAACTGTGCCCGTGGTGGATCCACAATCCCTCCCAATCTTGTGCTTGAGATCTGATTGGCTGCCAACACTTCAAGCCAGGAAGTGTTGAACGCCATCTTGTGACTTGGTTGAACCAAGTCACAAGAAAAAATTAATTAAAAAAAAGAAACAGGGGCAGAGAAGAAATACCCTGACCTCCTCCTAGGCCTGTTCAGGGAGTCCCACAGGGACCCACAGGGCCAAAAATTGTTTTAAAGTTTTCAGCGGGAGTCACAGTGGATCCGCAAATCCATCTGAAAATGTAAAAAGAAAACAAAGCCTGTGCTTCATTTAATTAGGCCCCCGGGTGGACCAGGTCCCAGGGGTATTATTGAAATAATGATGGGGGACCCAAGATGGCCCACCGCAGCCCAAGGACCACCACCTCCCTGGGGCTAATTCAGACAAATGCAGGGGGGACACCCAGCCTCCCCGGAGCCCCGGGGACCGCTATATATTCTTAATTTAAGAAAAAGCGCAGGGAGGCCCTACGGCCTCTCCCACAGCCTGGGGCCCACCACCTCCCCAGGGTTAACAAAAGTAATAAAGCATGGGGGGCTCCGGCCCCTCCATGTAGCCCCAGGGCCAGCTCCTTCAGTGTCCTTGGGTCCCCACCCCCGGGACATTGCAGCTTGCTATGGCATAGTGGTTGCACCGCTCCCGCCATGCCATAGCAAACTCAGCTATGCTTCGAGCAAGCAAGAGCACAAACTGCTCTCGCTTGCTGAAAGCAGAGCAGTGTCTGTTTCCCTGCTCACTGTGAAGTGAGCAGAGAAACAGACACTTTGCTTTGAGATCCAGGGAGCTACATGTCAGTAGCTCCCTTGGATTCCAAAGTAATGCCGGATCCCCCAGGAGGCAGGGAGCTGGCTGGGTCCACGTGGGCATTGTGGCTAACCCGTGGTCCTAAATGAAGTGACCAGGCCCCGGGGGATGGAGTCCCCAGATCCACAGTTGGCCAAGGACTGGGGGCAGCATGGCCCTCTCCCTATTTAAATAAAGATATGTTAAAGCCAGGCAATGGGGGATGGGCACCAAAGTTTGCCTGGGGAGGGGGGCCTGGTAACCCCCCTCCCTTTGTATCATACAAATAAGAAGAAAAAAGAAATATCAGGACCCTGGGGCAAATAATCAGCGCAGGAGGTGGGCTGTGCGCAGTGCTTAAATTGAGCCAGTGGTTTCCAGTGCTCAGCACCGGAACTTAATTGTAAACACTGGGACTTTAGACAGGCAGCCACATGGTATCACTGTTCGTCTAACTTTCTGATGAACACAACAGTTGTTTAAACATGACTAGTACCTGCCACCAATAGCTATAGAAGTAGCTTGGGAGGCAGGTATTAATAATTTTGAATGTATGAAAAGTCAGAATTTTCATTAGTAGCGCAATGGGGGGTGCAGGCTGCAGTGGTTTCCTGATAAGGGCCCTGACACGTATTTCTTTGCAAATAAAGTACTGTACGTCTGGCCCTCTTCCACTTTGTGGGACTAGCAGGAGGTAGCAGGAGGTGTTGTTGACTCCAAGGACCCTCAATAGCAATTGGGACCTCCACCCCTGTATTTCTAGTGTGCCTGCAGGCGCGTTTTCACAGTGCTGGAGAAAGGGAGAATGGACTCCTACCAGGTCTCAGCTAATCTGCTGTGTGGGACTTACTGGAGGTAACAGGAGGGGTAGTTGGCCCCCAAAGACCTGTTACCTCCAGCAAGTCCCAAACAGTGGGAATGGTAAGAGATCTTTAGAGGTAACGCTCCCTTTCTCCACCACTCTGAAAACGTGGCTCAGAGTGCACTACTGGTTAGACCATGCAGTCCACTTTACTCCTGAGGGACCTTGGGGGCCAAGAAGCTGTTCTGGTACCTCCTGTAAGTCCTGCACTGCGGGATTCCCGAAAGCTGGTTGGAGGACCAGCCCCCTTGTTAAGTTATGTTATGTTAAAAAATCTTTATTGAGCGCACTGCCACCGATTGGTTTCCTGGCGCTAAGATAAACAGAGAGCGACACCTGGGGACGTGAATAGATGGGGATTTAGTGAGATGCTTGTCTAAAGAGCCATGCTTTTAAAGCTTTCCTGAATGACATAAGGTCCGAACAGGACCTGATCTCAAGGGGGAAGGTATTACATAGACGAGATGCAAGAACAGCAAATCTGCAACCACCAGAACGTTTACGATTGAAAGCGGGTGTCTGGAGGAGGGCTTGGTGGGCAGAGCGCAGATTGCGGGAGGGGGTGTGCCTGACGATGAGATTGTCGGCAAAGACAAATACTAGTTACAAAACCATAGAAATTCACTGAAAAAAAAAAGATTACAGGGACTTTATAGTTAGGAATTAGCATTTAAAAAACCTTGGAAATTCACTGAAAAAAAACAAAGGTTACAGGGACATTATAGTTAGGGTCAGAGTTCACTCATGCAAAAGCAGATAAATTCAGCTGTTATAGTTAGCCGAGGTAACAATAATTTGCGCCCCTGTAATGCACCGATTATGACCTCACATATTACATCACTCATGACATGGTCAGTGACATCACTGATGATATCTCAAATAACATCACTGTTAACATCAGTCATGACATCCTCCACAGCATCTCCGATGCACCCACTCACACCCTTATAGAATCGTTTTTGCACTTACTGTCACTCCCACATAACTATTCACAAACCCATTCAGACAGCCATACCAGTACTTACATACCCATTCACTGATTCATAGATATGTACACATATCCACTCGCTCACCCATACAGCCACTCCTACACCCACTAACTCACTAATACAGCCATTGACATATCCACTCATACACCCATACAAACACTCACACACTGAGTGAGTCAGCCATAGAACTACTCACACACCTAGAAGCTCACCCATACAGTCAATGACACAGCCACTTACTAACCTGAACAGTTACACACACACACGCACTTACTTACCCATAGGAATAGTAACACATGTTCACTCACCTATACAGTCACTGACAGAAGCACACAGTCATCCATATGGCCACTCTCACATTCACTCACTCATGCATACAGTCACTCATATACCCTTTCACTCACCTATACTGTCTTTCACTTACCCAATTACTCACTCATACTGACACATGCACTCAGTCACCAACACAGCCATACACACACTCCCTCACCTATACAGCTTCTCACACATGCACTGAGTACCCCATACAGCCACTGACTCACCCGCCCACTCACTCATTCATACAGGCAGTCACACAACTCCACACCCACACACACAGACACCCAGACAACCATAGAGGTAGTCAGACAACCATTCACCCATATAGCCATTGATGTACCCACTAACACACTCATACACCAACTTAGACATCAACAGACAGATACACACAATCACCCATAAATACACCGAGACACCTAATCACTCAGTTATACAGTCAGTCACACACCCACTGAGTGATCCATACAGACACTCATACACCCACTGATTCACCAATACACCTTGGTATATATATCTAATACTCATAAACTTTTTTTAAAAACCCACAGTCACTGGATGATGTTGTTACTGATGTCATGAGTGGTTATTTGAGATTTCATTAGTGATGTCATCAGGGATATCACTGACCATGTCATGAGTAATGTAATATGTTAGGTGAGAAGCAGTGCATTGTGGGGGTGTGAGTTATAGTTTTCTCAACTAACTATAACGGCTACATTTCTCTGGATTTGTATACTTGACATGTGACCGTAACTATAACATCCCTGTAACCTTTCTTTTTTTCAGTGAATATACATGGATATATAGATATATGGCAGTTAGGTATTTATAGTGTTCAAGGGGCTTCATGCGTCAGTAGGGCTATATTTTTGATGTTCAGGGATGGGTAAGGGTATAGGATGATGAGGTATTTTGAGGTTTAGATGTCGGTAAGAGTATATTGGTGGGAAGGGTATTTTTAGGATTTAGGGGTGAGTAAGGGTATAGAATGCTGAGGGTATTTTTAGGGTTTAGGGTGTGTACGGATATAGCTTAGTGAGGGTATTTTTAGGGTTTAATGTGGGTAGGGAATAGGATGGTAAGTGTATTTTTTATGGTTAAGGGGTGGGTTAGGAAAAAATAGAAAATGTGTAATATACTTAACAATGTAGCAGACATTTTTAGTCAATATGTAATTCTCTTTATTTATGGTAGGTGTATCAAATGAAAACCATAGAGATGTCTGTGCCTCAAAACAAAAAGAATACAGTTCTCAGACATATTTATATTAACAGGCAAATCGATACAACACACAGCAATGAACGACCAGTGTACTGTGTGCCAAAAACTGGAAAGTCTGTAGACAGTTAATATGTGTGCCAGAAATAGAAATTAAGACTCGGGAGCTTACTGCAGTGACATTAAAATCTGCAGACCTCCTAATAACACAAAGCAGGTGCACCGAAAACACATAAATTGAAAAATAATTAATGGCTTCAGGAGATGGATGGAGAGAAACAACAAATACGGGCCGGTGATAGACCCTTGTAGGCTCAAAACATGGGTAAAACATTTATTTTACGTATTTTGACTTAACCAATATATTTTGAAAACAAAATACAATTATGATCAGTTGGAAGCATTCTATCAACTCCTACCATTTTAACAACAAAGGGACATAGACCCCCAGTCAGAACACTAATTGCAGATGTAGTATGGCGGCAACATTCCAGTTTTCATGGTTGCAGGTAGAGACAACGGTATTGAAGGGGATAATTAAACATAAATTAACTCTACTGCAGAGGTGATAAATCAGACATTTGCCAACATTTATGGATTAAAAATATAACAACAAAGATTGTTGCAGAGGTGACTTTGCTGGCAGACAGATTGGCTGACAGCTTGTGTTCTAGCTTCCCGAGGTAAATGAATAAACACATTTACACACGTTTATAACTTTTCTTTAATAGAAGGAAATATGTTTTCTGCGGTTGAATAAATAAATAACATTTTCATGTAATCATACTTTAAACCACGTTAAGCATAAAGGGCTGCTACATGCTAAACAAGCTTTGAAAAATAAAAAAAACTATGTCTGGCTCGGTATGTAAATGTGTAAAGTGTTTATTATTTGGCAATATTGGGTCTGGCAGAGGTTGCTGCCAATTCACGGCAGCCTCAGCAGATGACAATGGCCCTAGCTTAATGGCACGAAAAGTGTGTATATGCGTTTGTGTGTGTGTACGACTAAAGGGAGAACAAAAAAATAGTCATCGTTCTCTATTTTTAAAGCAGAAGCAGAGACTAAAAAGCAAAAAACTTCTTGGAATGTTTATCCAGCAGCTGGGATTCAAAGAAAAGTGTAACATCCCTCCTGAGATGGCACAGTACTGTGCACTAACAGGGCCTTGATGATGAGTGTTGGTGTCAGGCTCTCACACTGACCAACAGTGTGCCTGTAAGTTAATTTATTTACAGATTAGTGTAGCGTGAACATTACCCGATTGGTATCAGAGCGATTTACATAAGGACAGTCACAGCTGCATGCAATCAATTTCAAGGCAAAAATACAAAAGCAAAGAAAGGCTAATGTTTTCCTATCTACATGGTGCAATGAAGATCATCACCAGTTGAATATGCACCAATACAATTAATTGCCCTGAGAGAAAAGAAGGACATTTTGACAGGCCTCAAAACCCTGTTCTGCATGTCTGACTGTCACCAATAACAAACGTGGCTGCTGCCATTCAGATTAGGATTGCAATTATGAAGGAACAGGTCAGGTTGCAGTCTAGTTGTTGAATAGGAGCTCATATTCAGGCATGGCAGTCTCCAGCTAATGCATGGGGCACATCTCATGTCCTCCAGCTTCATTCACTTCCTCCAGAGATTATCAATCCTCCACAGACCCGAGGCGCTCCTGTTGTCAGATCCCAGTAATGTTGCTTGTCATACACGAGCTGCCTTCAATGTCTCTCCTTGACTTTCTCAGCATCAGCCTCGGCCATCATCCCGTCTAATAAGGTTGAAAGGACTACGGTCATGCCTGGGATAGATCTGTAGCTCTGTAATCCACAAGAAAAGGGCAATCCACATTCACTGCTTCCAAGAAAAGGGCATTCCGCCACCCACAGCAACTCCATCTGCACCACTGTTACGATGAGAGCAGGTAATTATCTAAAAGCTGCAGCAAATGCCCTGGACTGCACAGAGCACTCTGACTACAATCCAGCATGCCCAAGCCAGTAGAGACATCCTGTTTACTCTCCCCTCATGGCCACTCCTGCAAGTTCTCATGCACTCTCCCACATTCACTACTCACAACTCCCACTTGGAGGGCCCCACTCCCGCTGTCAGAGAGGCCTAATTTGGCAGTACACAACACTCAAAATCCTCCTATCTGCAATTATCGGCCCCTGACTACTCAACAATCTATACTCTCATGTATGCTCCTCAACAAACACTCACTCACCAAACATGCCACAGAAATCTAGGGCCTGCAGCACAAGCACACAACAGACCAGCTGTTCCTGCTGTTCCTCAAGACCTGGCTGAACCCAGTATCGTCACGATATCACCACCAGGCAGTACAGGCAGCACAAGGTTGGAGGCGGAATTGCTATAATTTTTGAAGGCGCCAAAGACTGCACCACTTCCTCAGATACATACCCAGCAACATGGAAGACTTGTAATTTCAGCTTCACATCACAGCTAATTTCACCCTTATTGGCTTCCTCATTTACTGACCACTAGGACCACGCATTGACTTCGGCAACACCATTGTAGACTCCATCACACCCGTCTTCCTACACTCCAGCGTCTTCATCCTCCTTAACTTCCACCTGGAAGACAGCACCAACCCAAACTAAACAGCACCACTCAAATACCTTGAGGATCTAGACCTCATCCACTGCAGGAAAATACCCAAACACTCTGCTATACAGTGCCTGGATACGATCCTCACCTCCTTCATCAAAATCTTGCTTGACAAGGCCATACGTATCACCTGGACAGACCACACCCTCGACAAGTTCAGCAAGCCTGAAAAACCACTAGATCCAGACCACAAGCAAGTTTGTACATGGAGAAACCCAGGATGACAAAACACCACTGGAAACAAATAGAATTCAGATGGAGATTGAGTGAAGGCCTCATGGACAGGAGCTCCTTCAAATCCACCCTGAGGCACTACCACAAACACATCTGAATCTACAAATGCTCTGTGTTTGCAAACCTCATTGACACCAACACCAAAAGATTTTACCTCTCCAGTGGCCACCTATAACAGTATCGCCACCTCACAGGGGTCCCTGCAATAATCTCCCACTGTTCTTCTGAAGAAAAATAACCTCTATAAACAGCAACTTTGACATGGATGGATCTCACAGCATGACTCTCTGTCTCGTCCAATGATTTAACCATCACCATGGAGAAACCCTCTGCCACCATGCAGTAAACTATTCTGGGACCCCATTGGACCCTTGCCCCCATCATGCCTTCACCCGGGGCCTTCAACTCATCAGTGAAGAATGTATCCATTTCATGAACACCTCCATCTCTTCTTCCAACTTCCCGTACACATGGAAACACTCAACATTCCTCACTCTCCTCAAAAAACCTACAGTGGACCCTATGACTCTCAGCAACTACAGACTCACCTCCCTGCTCCTGTAGCTATTCAAAGTCTTAGAGAAACTCTTCAACAAATGCATCACCTATCATCTCAGCCAACACCAACTCCTTGAAATCACAAAATCTGGCCATGGACCCAACCAAATCACAGAAACAGCCCTCATTGCCACCACAGACATATGCATGATCTTGGACAGAGACACAACTGCCCTTATCCTACTGGACCTCTCTGCGGCAATCAACACTGTATCCCACCTCGTTCCCATCTAACACCTGCACCAAAATAGAATCCAAGGACCTGCTCTTCCCGGGACCTTCTCCTTCTTGAAAGGCAGGACCCAGGCAATCAGCCTAGCCCTCTACACCTCGTATGCACGCAACCTCAACTGCAAAGTGCGACACGGATTAACCCTTAGTCGACCCTCTTCAATGTGTATATTATGATCCTGCTTGCAAGCATCATCTGCACCCATGAGAGCGATGTCCTCTCCTACACTGTTGACACTCAGCTCATACTCTCTCTATCACACAAGATTAACAGAACAAGTTTGCCAGCTGCATGACTGAAGTCCACGATTGGATGAAGACTAACTGTCTCAAACTGAACACCAACAAGACAGAAGTCATAATCTTATTGCAGAGCACCTTGCTGTGGAACTCCATGTAGGGCCGGCTGAAATAGCACCTCACACACTCCCACTGTCCATGCCAGGAACCTTGGGACCATCATCTACAGCAATCTCAATATGACCACCCAAATCATTGCCATCACAGCCTCCTGCTTCCATCCCGAAATACATTTCTTATTTGTACGATATACCATTGAAGGATTTATTTATTTCCTGCTCTTTATTCTGGAATGAAACTTGATATTTTTCCGGAGCTAAAAAATAATTAAGGGAGAAATGATAACTACAACTTACACTCAGAGTAATTATACATTATTAGCTGAAGAGAGCTACCTTTAAGATTATGCAATAACATTCTGTGGCTCTGATTACATTAAACATAGATTGACAATTGCAATTAGAAAAAGGTTAATTACTATTATGTAGTTCACCTTCATCTCAAATAATGATATGCTTGCTCTTGGTACTACCTTAAATCCATCCTTGTTTTAAGAATAATACGTCCACGTCTGATGTTTTTCCACTGCCTCCTCTTGTAGAAGCAATGTAATTAAATATAGAGTTCGTAATACTAAATGGTCGACTTCTTGTGGAAATAAACAAAATGCAAAATAAAGTTTGTAAACCCAATGGGGGGACTCTGTGTGTAAACATATGACAAAAAAGGTGAATTTGCAGTCCTAATAGAACACTCCTTGCGAAAACATAGAAAAATGTATTCATAATGAATGACTCCTTAAAAAATAATCTAATGCAGATCAATGTCATTGTGCAAGTGTGGTGTGAGATTACTTCTCCGGCTCCTAAAGATGTACTTTACTAACTTCTTATCAATTGGGACCCCGCAGATCAAGAGGCATCACAGATTGCACAGTATATGACACACTTGACTAAGAGCTTTATCATGTTTCTTTCATGTAGCCCCAAAAAATATTACGTTGTCACTGCAATTGAAAGCATTTGTGACTGGCTTTATTATGCGATGAACAACATCCTGAAAGAGTTCTGTAGCTAATGACACTCGTAAACTTAATCATTTACATCTAAATAAACCAATATGATAAGAAAAGGTACCTGCACTTTTCTTCCAGTTCAAGTTGGTTATACTCTTTGTCAAAGCAAGGCAGAAAAAGACTTTGGCTGCATTCAGCTGCGTAATGGGTCCTCACTATTCTTCTTTTGACACTACCACTATGGGTGATACCCATGGAGTCAGGCCAGTGGATCACTCAATGACTTCATGCTTTAATAGTGTCTCAAGTTCTTTCTAAACTGCATCTAGTAAATGAAATTCAATTCGATGAGCAACAAGACGGACGCCACATGTATGTGAAGTTTCACTTTTATTGTCTTGAGTCTTCCTACTCCATTAAACAAAGACGGAAACTAATTCAGTATCTGATAATAGACATTGACGTTGTAGTTTACAGAAATCAGCCCCATGTCAGCAGCTGTGCTGAAACCGAGCAAACATGCACTCGATGAAGTGCCTTGCAGGACATGAATTGGCGATTGTACTTCCATCTTTTTATACTTTACAGTTGTTATAAATCAACCTTAACTTTGCAGTTGTCGTGAAGCAGCCCACGCATACATTTTGATTTGATTTGAGTTGGAGTGAAATGGGGCACTAGAGACAGTTCATTGCACTTTTTTGCAGGCATAATGTTTATCAATGTGCCACTTTCTATGATAAAAGGTATGAAGCACTCATTCATCTTTAGTGTGATTTTGAGACAGTATACAAATGAATTTAACACTTTTACTTGTCGATCTCTCCTTGTCCAGTATTCTTCCTTACAAGAAGCTAATCCTAAATGCTCATGTTGTCCTGTGGTCGACATTGACATAACATACCTACCCATCTTCCTCACAGCCGCTTGACAATGATTAACTTTTAGACAAGTAATTTGATGAATTGAGGTCATTCACTTTCTACTAGCCTCCCCTGATGTTGCCTCTTGGCCTTGTGGGCACTGTTGGTATGTATCTGCAATTTTCTGGCATCCATTTTTTTCTCGTTGTGATGGACTTGATCTTTCCTTCGCTTTGCAAACTATTACAAAATTGTTCTCTTTCCCGCAGCCTTCACATATCTGTCCAATGGCAAAACATTTACCTTCATGTGGAAAATAAAAACACTTTTTTTTCTTTGGAGACATAACTTTGTGGCCTCCCACCTTGTGTTTCAGCTTACTTTTCACACTCAGCACTGATTCTTTCTTTGTTTGGTTATTGTTTATTGTGTTGTTCATTAAAACCATTACAATTATTTAAGCACATACAGAATATGGGACTTCTTGAATCATAGATAAAGACACACACAGTTAAAAACCACCACAATAAACTTAAAAGGGCATATTGATATTGTTCCATTTTAACATAATAGAGCAAAATACTAGTGCAAAATAAACCCCAAACAAACAGCAGTGATACAGTGAGGTGGGAACGTTCAAGTGAAATTACTAGGAAGGAGATGATGACTGGAGGGCATTTCTCCCATGCTTAACTGCTGATGCAAAATCCTGAGAGGGCCTCGGTTCATTAGATGAAAGGTGCAGTCTGTCCGATTTACCTAACGCAAGGACCAGTTCACCTATTTCTAAAATACACTGGGGTTGGGGAGTAAAAAAATGTCTTAAGGTTAATAGAACTATCTCATAAAGTGCTAATGCAATAAATATTAACAGCAAGTTATTCATTATGAGTACCATCTGATTGAATTGAATAACAGTCACATCACTGACACATGTTAAAAACACACATAAAATTTGATAGGTGACAGCTGTACTACTTATAGGAAGGACCGCTGTGCAACAAATAATAGCAGTGACTTGTCCATTGAGGGTGCCGTCTACCAAATTGCATAACAGTAAAAACACTAACACTGCGTGTGGATGGTACGGGCCTACCAATATTGGAGGATGTGGTAGACTGCTAACTCACAATGTTTCAAGCAGGGGATGCTTGTGATGGTTTGTATTCTATGGTCCAAAAAAGTAAAGTTAGCTTCGGTTCTTCGGGCGGGTGATACAGGCTTGAGGGGCCATTAGCAGGAGATCGAGTTTGAAACACTGAGGACCTGGGCATGAGAAAGCAAGCAGTAACACTACATGCCAGGGGTCCCATATGGCTTAGCCAAGCCTGCTGAGGATGTGCTGAGGGTGGGACAGAACTACCGGGTGTCACCCCTAAGCAACTGAGCCTGATGTGTGCAAAGGAGACAAATTTGGTCAGCAGGATATTTAAGGAGGTATGATCTGGATTAAAAGAGATGGTGATAGCCTGCTGACACAATCGGACTCTGACATTGTTCCACTCTTGCCTTAACCCAGTTTTACGCATGTCCAGCAGTGCAGGGCAAAGGCATACAATGTGTTTGAAAGTTTCCTCGCACTGGTCACAATTGCTCTAGCAGATCGTTCCTTTCAGGTATTGACGGCAACTAGCGAGATGTTTCAGGAATGGCAACTCCCCCAGCCTTAGGTCCATGATTTTTGCCTTCAGATGATTGGAGTACGTGCAGGCAAGATAGAATGAGGGGTATGCTCGCTGGTAGGTGTTGATGTCTGCCCAGGCGTGCTTGTGCTTAGCTATGGTGGCCCTGTTTAAATATTATGACCACAAGCAGGTGTTTTTTTAATTCTCAGTTTAAAGGCAAGTTGGCTCAAGTTGGTTGCCCAAAGTTTGTTTACATCCAAAAGATGGTGGCAGTCCTCAAGATACTGAAGATGCACTTAGATTTGGCCACTTGTGCTTATTTCGGATGAATGCCGCTAAGAAGCCACCGCTAGCCACCCGGAGTTTGTTGCGCATGTTGAGATAGTACTGGCATTGACTACTCTATAGTCAGAGAGTCCCCGTTGCAGCCTGATCTGGGCAGCAGATGAGGATCTTGGTAGGCAAAAGACACTTTTGTAAAACCTTGTGATGAGTATTTTTAGTAAGCTGCTGTTTTTGCCCATTGATATTTCATTGCTGTAGGACTATGTAGGTGGGCTTTTATCCCTCATAACTTCCAGCAGGTGGAGAGGCTTGGCCCCAGTAGCGATTTTAATAATTTTGATAAAGTCACATGGAAGGCCAGGGCCTCTGCTTCCACTTTCTACCATTGTCTTGCGAAAAAACCTTGTGCATCAATGTGTACCTCCAAGTACTTAAACAATTGTTCCCCTGCAATCCTATTGCCGTAGTAGTACCAGCCACCCTCCTGGTACTTTTTCTACTGAATGTTGCTGCCTTTGTTTTCTTCAGGTTGACCTCCAAGTTGTTGGCAATTATATAAGAGTATAGCTAATTTAGCAGGTGTTGTAGCCCTACTCTCATGAAGCTGAAAAGAGTGAGGTCATCAACATATAATAAGTTACTGATCTGTTCTCCAACTAGCTTAGGGGGATGACTGTTGATGGAATCAAAAGATTCATTTTGGGCAGCACCGTCCTACACAATAGCAGCTTGTCTGTCAGCTCTTTCTTCCACTCTAGCAGCCATGAGTACTCGCTCCAAGCTGAGGCTCTCTTTAAGCATTCTTCATCTGAAGGAATTGGAGACTCAACCATCTATTACCCTGAGACGCATGGCCTTTTCTTTGTTAAACTTGATGAACTTGCAATGCTTGATGAGCGAATCAAGTTGTTCTACAAACTCATCCATCATTTTAACAGCTTTCTGCCTTTCCTGTCTGAAAATGTATCTTTTGTAGTCAACATTTGGCATTGGATTGAACTTGATGTGTAGTGCTTCTTTGATCACCGTGTGGTAGTTTCTTTATTATTTCTTTTACTCCTTCACTTGCCAAATACTTTAGATATTTAATTATCTTTTTGTTATTTGCTTTTTCCAGTGCATCAATAAATTCATCGAAGGATTCAATCCAAGCAGTCCATTGATTGAGCAAGGTTTCATACATACAGACACTTGCTCGGATTCACTCCTCTCAAAATAACATGTGACTTATTAATCAACATGTTTTGTTTTACTAATATTTGCAGTTCACAACATTTCTAGTATCTAGGGGAAGCTTTCATATGTGCCTTTACTAACAGTAGCCCGAGTGTCCTAAAATGGCCACCGAAACGCGGGCATCTTTCTGCGCCTGCGTCTGCTACACCTACGTAGTGTGACATATCTGTGCTTTTGGTGGGAACTCTTTGCAGCTCTGCACTTGTGCCAAAGATGGCCGCTTCACTTCAAGCGACCCTTGACCCTGTGATCAGGTAGGTCGCTCCCTCTGCCACCGTGCAGACCCCCTGTGTACAGCTGCTGCCTCGTGGTTGCTGCCTTCGGCAGACTGATCTATTGCTCATTCTCACTGTTCCCTGTTGCTTGCTTTAGCTCCCCCTCTTTTCTTTCGTGCCCCCTGTTATTGTATTGTGCGTCTTAGCTTCCCCCTCTTTTCTTCTGTGCCCCTTGGGATTGTATTGTGCGTTTTTGCTCCCCCCTCTTTTCTTTTGTGCCCCTTGTGCTTGTTTTGTGCGTTGCTGCTGCTGTGTCCGTCTCTTCCCTGCCCCCTGCCCCCTCTTGCCTTCTGTACCATCCATTCTGTGCCGCTCACGTCCCCCGCGGCCCGCCCCCTCGCTCCCCATTGGCCACCCCGCTCCCGCCTCCCAGCTGCTCCTCCCTCCCTCTTCCACTCATATGGAGGCCACGCGGTGGTGAGAGAAGCGACCCTTGACCCTGTGATCAGGCAGGTCGCTCCCTCTGCCACCGCGCAGACCCCCTGTATACCGCTGCTGCCTCGTAGTTGCTGCCTTCTGCAGACTGATCTATTGCTCATTCTCACTGCTCCCTGTTGCGTGTTTTAGCTCCCCCTCTTTTCTTTCGTGCCCCCTGTGATTGTATTGTGCTTCTTAGCTTCCCCCTCTTTTCTTCTGTGCCCCTTGGGATTGTATTGTGCGTTTTTGCTCCCCCTCTTTTCTTTTGTGCCCCTTGTGCTTGTTTTGTGGGTTGTTGCCGCTGTGCCCGTCTCTTCCCCGCCCCTCTTGCCTTCTGTACCATCCTTTCCCCGCCGCTCGCGTCCCCCGCGGCCCGCCCCCTCGCTTCCCATTGGCCACCCCGCTCCCGCCTCCCAGCTGCTCCTCCCTCCCTCTCCCACTCATATGGAGGCTGCACAGCGGCCGCTCAGCGGGCGCGCCGCTGGCACGCTAAAGGTGCGCAAAAGGTAGCCCGTCTGCGCCCGTCCGCACCCGGACCGCGCCCAGCGCCAGGACCCCTAGCCCTCGACGATGCTAGCCCACCTGTCTGAGTTACGACGCCACCACCCTCCACGCACTCAACACCGGCCGGACCCCCGCCTGCCACCGAGCCACCCCAAAACACACCCACAGACCTTTCACCTGCCAAGCCTGCAAATTCACCTGCCTCCGGACCTGCACCGCACCCGCCAGGCCAGGCACTAGCAACAACCACCTCAAGTGCATCCTGCTCAACACCCGCTCCATCCACAGACACGCCGTTGAACTCTGGAACCTCATCGACACAACAGCACCGGACATCACCTTCCTCACAGAAACTTGGTTGAACGCCTCCTCAGCCCCCGACATCGCCATAGCCATCCCGGAGGGCTACAAGATCTCCCGGAGGGACCGCGCCAACCAATCCGGAGGAGGCATCGCCATCATCCACAGAAACACCATCCGCATCACAACCAACTCTGACGACACCCTCACCGCCGCCGAGCACCTTCACTTCTAGATACACACCAACCCCAAGACCACCCTTAGAGGTACTCTCATCTACAGACCCCCGGGACCACGCACACAATTCAGCGAAGCCATCGCAGACTTCGTCTGCCTGCTTGCCCTCACCTCCTCACACTACATCCTCCTTGGGGACCTCAACTTCCACCTGGAAAACAGCAATGACAACAACACCACCACCCTGCTGGACAACCTTGCCAACCTCGGACTCAAGCAACTGGTTAACACCCCCACCCACTACGCCGGCCACACGCTTGACCTCATCTTCTCCTCCAGCAACCACATCTCCTTCAGCCACTCCATGGGACTTCACTGGACAGATCACAGCTGCGTCCACTTCAACTTCAGGAAAACCACGACCCACCACCACCCGCAACAAGCTCCCCGAAGATGCTGGAGCAAGATCACCACCGACCAGCTCACCACCTCCCTGAGCCAGAACCCTCCCACCAACACTACGGATCCCAACGAAGCAGCCCGCAACCTCACGCAGTGGCTCACCAACTGCGCCGATGCCCTTGTCGTGTATTTCTATAGGTTCTGAATCAGTCCCCCTATTCCTGACCCCATTCTGGTTAAACTAACTATCAAGTTAACTAACAGTCAGCCCATGAGGCAAGAAAACCCCCATGATGCAGATACCGTTATCTGACGCAGTCACACTACGGCACGGGAACGTGTTATCTGATTAGGTCATAACGCTTGAGATCTAATTAGACAAGCGACATTCCTCCAGCCCCTGATAAGGCATACGATGTTCTCATAACAAATCAAACCTATGACAACCTGGAAAATCCGTGCGGCCATTGCTTTGATTTCACAGAGAACTTTAGTAAAGAATGTGCTAACGAGCAAGTCGTGTGACATCTTTATTGACGTATCTATGTCCATCCTTACGTCAATCTCGGCACCTTTAAGGTATAAATATTGCCGACCTTGCCCTATGCAAACACACGCGTGGTGACAAGACGGAGCAGCCATACTTGCCGAAGCCGAGAGCAGAAGCAGACCCCGCTGGCAGCAGCCCCGCCTTCCTGACGCGCTGAGAGACGCGCTGCTATCTCAAGCCGAGAGACCCAGCACCGGCGCTTTCGGGCAGCCCTTGCAGGCAGCCTGGAATATCGAGAGCAGAGAAAGAGATACTATTCCTCATCCATCCTAAATTCCAGGTACAGAACTGAATAACCCCTCACAGAGAATTCTTTAGTTATTCACTTGGCAAAAACAAACTTAACTTAAACTGTAACTTTCTATTCCCGCCCACGCATTAGACTTAGGTCAGGTACACGGGGTAGGCGTATTTAGAAACACCAGTTGAGTACGTTTAGTCAAATGTATATGTGTATGTAAATATATTTTAATCATTTTAAACATCATATGGCTCAGAAACCATATCAATGTTTTTACAGTATTATTTTATACTATTGCTTTTAATGTATGCACTTTACTTAACTATAAGTATTGCAATAATATCGATCCATTTCTCATGTATGAGAAAAGAGACTGATCAATAAATAACACCTTTTTATTGAACACGCCCGTCTCTTCCTTTTCTCTACATTCTGATGAGACTAAGAATGCACGTACTGACTGAGTAAAATAATTGCCTTGTGCTCACACGACTCTCGAGATTGACTCTTGATTAGGGGAGAGCAAAGTTGTCATGTTCTATGGTTGTCAGAAACTAAATCCCTTCTTGTCTAATCAGGGGAGTTAATTCCTTCCTTGAACATTCGAGAAAGTTTCTAGCGAACTCTGAGCTTAGCTGGCAAACCCAAAAATTAAGTCTAGTATCGACAGTAGTAGACCTAGTTAACGTATGGCCTAGGCCTTTACTGCTGTAGGTACTATTCCAATGCGCAGAGCCTATTGGGAAAATAGGAGCTACACTACATGGCGCCCAACGCGTTTGGAAAGGGCGATAAAACTAACGTAAGACATTTAGAGTAACTCAGTCGTGCTTTCTCACTCAGACCCCTTTTCCCAAATACTCCAAAGACGTCTGGAGTGGGTGAAAGGTTATATCCTCCAAAACCTCGCAGGAGGGAACTCCTATGTATGGTTCTTGGTCAAGTCAACGTTGAAGGATAAACAGTTCCAAAATATTGTGCATCTAATCTTTATTCCATAAAGAAACCTGATCTGCAAATAGACATAATACCATCCTGTCTGTAAAATGGGAGACAGTGATGAAGAAAGAGAGGCAGTTAGATTAGCTACTGAACTCGCAGATGCTGATGCTACCATGCAAGCAGCAGACCCGAATATAACACTCATTCCGGTCATTAAAAGGAGATCTATAACCTTAAAACTTATAGAAAATGGACTGACACCTAGAGGTGGCACAGTCATATTCGTAATTGAGGCACACGAATATCGGCAGACAGAGGTATACTATTCATGGATACATTTTCCAGCAGCAAATGCTGTAACAAAGTACTTCCACTATTACAAAGTAGAGGAACCTCCTGAAACGTACACTCCTTTCGAGGAGGTGGAAGTACCACTCAAATTCAAAGAGCATTTGCTCTTATTTGATGGCGCCCTAATACATAACAATCACATTACAAGGCTCGGTCCTTTAGGAAGACCAGGAGCAACGTGGCCGGTCTTAGCCGGATACACACCACATCCAGACATCGATAGAATGCCTGCAGCAGAGCTGTTAATACAGCTAAAACAACTACTAAAAATTCATAGACAATTAGTTCAGTATGTAATGCGGACTTCAACAATTCAGCCAGCGATTAAACTTCCACAGCTGACCCCTCACCAGGGGAACACAAATAAAATCACACCACAAAACATCCAATCCTGCCTAGGTAAAGTTCCAGCTAAACGGGAACAGATACCATTCTGGTTGGCACAGAAAATCACCCAAATAGAGGCGGTGTTTCCTGACACCACCCCGCTGGAAAAACACAGGATTCTGACTATATGTCTCCCAATGGGAATCGCACCACACATTGAGGACTGTGACACTTGGGGTACAGTCTTTGCTTCCATCTATACAAAAACGCACGGTGTCCCATCCATTTCGGTAATACCAGATGTGCTAAAACAAATTCAAGATGAATACGGTCCAGAACCTGCTTTAACTCTTGGTATGAAATTACTAAAAGACTTCAAGCAGGTCTCGGCTATATTATTAGCCAACATAAAAGGTGAAGCAGCAAACGTGGCGATCCGCCAGAGGTTAAAAGAGACAGATATAGCAGACCAACCAGCTGAAATTGCCAGAATCATAGAAAAATCCTATGAGGAACTAGGCAGAGATAGCCTAGGTGGAATACCAGTAAAACCACAACTGACTACAAGTCCAGAAAAAATATTTTTAAATAATAATAATTCACCAAAAAAGAACTGGGATGGAAACAAACAATCCAATCCTAAAGAAAAGAAATTCCAGTCCCGAGGAAGGTCTCCCAGGCGAAGAGAGAAATCTCCAAACCAAAGACAGAGGTCACCGCAGAGTGACCCCTCTGGGAATAGATATAACCTTAGAAATAGGGATAATATTAAAAAACCTGATAGATATCAAGACATTGATACACGTCCCTCTCAATCTTTTCAGAATTCCTCGCAGAAATCGGAAAGAAGAGGACGATCAGAAGAGCACGCCAAGTCCAAAGACAAGGAACCTGCTCAGCTAAAAAAGAAATTACAATTTCCAAAAAAGAAGGTAGCCAGTATCAAGGTAGTTAAAAATGCCGAGAATACTGAGGACACAACTGAAAAACGGAGAATGGGCTCAGACAATGCTAGACAGCGCAGCAGAGGTGAGCATAGCTCGCAAAGTCCTTATGAATCATCTGGAGACAGTGGACACGAATGAATACCTTCAAGTGGAAACTGCAGACACCAGAGTTAGCAAGCCCCACAAGATATACGAGATAACATTACGTATAGAGGGAGATAAGACTAGAAAAATAAGGGGACTATTTTGGGATAACCTCTCAAAGGGTTATGACATCCTTCTAGCTGAAAAAGACTGGCCACCTGAGTTTGTCAGGGAGTGCCCTCATGGCGAAGAAGTAATTATGCCTGCCTTCTCGAATCAAATACCGATTCATAAAAAATACACACTTGCTAGAAAGTGGGCAGTGGCCTTAGCACCTGCTTTATATAAAAATCATGTAGGATGGGATGAGGATTCTCCTCCTCACAAAATCCAGTTAAAATCACAACCTACTGCACAAAGGCAGTACCCAATTAAGCAAGAAGCTAAAAAACAAGTAAATGAAATACTAGATCAGCTAGAATACCAGGGGGTGATTGAAACTTGCACCTCACAAATGAACAACCCTTTGTTTCCGGTCTCCAAACCAGACAATTCATATCGTCTAGTTTTGGATTACCGACACCTTAACACATGTTGCAAAACCTTTGCAGTACAAAACTCACACAGTGCTGCACTAATGAATAACATAGTGCGCAAAAAATACAAAACAACCTTGGACATCTCCAATGGATTCTTTTGACAAAACATAGCACCAGAGAGCAGATATTTAACTGCATTCTCAGTAAATGGCACTCAAAAACAATTCTGTCGGTTAGCCCAGGGGTACAAGAACAGCCCAGGGGTATTCTCAGCGAGAGTAACAGAATTACTACAACTATATGATGATGAAGCATTATCTTATGTCGATGACATTTACTTAACAGATGATGACTTGGATACTCACTTGAAAAGAGTGAACACCATAATACTTGGGTTCGCTGCAGAGGGTTACAAATTCAACTTTAAAAAGTCCAGAATTGCCCATCTGACAGTCCTATTCTTAGGATATGAGTTATCAAGTGAAGGCAAAAGCCTGGCAGACAATTTCCTAGAGAAATGTGCCGTAATCCAAGCTCCTAAAACACTAAAAAACCTACAGTCAATTCTAGGCTTCCTAAATTTCGGAAGAACATACATTGCAAATTACGCAGAAAGGGTCAAACCCCTTTATGATCTAATTAAACCAGACTTTAAAAGATCCAGTTGGACTCAAACACACACAGAAATTTTGAGATCCTTACAAACAGACATGCTAATTAAAACAAAATTAGAAACACGTGATAACACACGCAACCTTGTGATCCGAGTCATCCCAGGGAGATGCGGATTCACATACCTGACCTCTAATGAGGGAGAAAAGGTACCAATTGCATTTAAATCACACTTGTACACTAAGGCTGAAATGAAATTTAGTCCAACGGAAAAAATTCTTACAGCAACACAGACAGCTATAGCAAAAGAACGAGCCCTGGCACAAGGTAAACGAATAGTAATCGTGACACCAATACCAGCCTTAGAGGCGGTAACAAAGGCAAGCATTCCAAATGCTAAAGCACTCCATCCGAGATGGATACAATGGGCTAACTCTCTTGCTGCAACAGACGTGGTGTACGAATTTGATCCTTACTTAAAAACACAAGAATTTCTCCAATATGAATTTGAATGTCCTCCGCCAACCGAAATTCTGCCTCTAGATCACTACGGCTGTATAATATATACAGACGGATCAGCACAACCCGCAGTAGGGGGTAAACAAGCTTACAGTGCTGCGTGCGCGATTGTTAAAGGTCGTTGGCACGAAGGGAAATTTAAACCAACCCTCACTAAAACACAATCCCTAGGAGATTGTACAGCTCAGCGAGCTGAACTACTAGCATTCAAGATGACGCTTGAAAATACCGATCGAGAATTCCCCACACTCATAGTGTGCGATTCGTATTATTGCGTTCAATCTTATAATGAATACTTGCAGATCTGGCTTCAGAACGGATTCAGGGATGCGAAAGGTGGCACAATCAAGCATAAAATGCTCTGGGAACAAGTAGCTCTTTTGAAAAAAGAACTACCAAAGACTCACGTGACACACTCACTGAGTCATCAGCGTGATGGCGTTCACGTTGTGGGGAATTCATTGGCTGAAGCAGCCGCAGCGGCAGCCACTAAACCGGCTCCCGTAGATCGAAAAAAGCGTACATTAAAATACATTGACGGTGAAACAATGCTGGCAGTGAAAACGTCATCAAAAGGCGACTGCTCAGCGTTACCGATCAACTATCCACTCAATTATACATACATAATCGATGCAAACTCCGTCCCTTTTGCTCGAATCCCTGGAGTGGGGGATAGAGTGATTCCAAACATGGACAGGAGAAGCTTGTTAATCGCAGACGCACACATGGGCGAGGGTCTCAGACACCTCAAACTGAAAAATTCTCTGGAAGAATTACAATCACGGTACTGGTGGCCAGGCATGAGCCTGCACTACACCATGTTTGTAAAAAACTGCCCAAACTGCAACAGAGATCGCAGTGGGGAGAGAAACAGTTTAATACCTCGTCGTATCAAGGCAGATAATATTACCAGCAAAAAGAATGGCTTGCGATTAACATATACAGGCTAGTTTCCACTTATAATGTAGATCCTCAGCACTCGGCTGACGTCCGGACTGTTATACAAAGATTTGCGAGTCTAAATGGCATATACGCTAAGAGCATGTTACGTTTGACCATTGTTTTCACTCAGGCATACCAGCCTGGGGGGAAACATGGCCAAATG
The DNA here is from genome assembly GCF_964261635.1 of Lissotriton helveticus. Taxonomy (NCBI): domain Eukaryota; kingdom Metazoa; phylum Chordata; class Amphibia; order Caudata; family Salamandridae; genus Lissotriton; species Lissotriton helveticus. The sequence goes on along the minus strand of NC_136063.1, from coordinate 756,119,151 downwards.
AGCACAGCCCAGCGGGAATCTTCTCACTTCCTTCCTGAGGGTACGGGATGGTGTAAAGAAAAAACCAAGGCAGAAAGCAATCTATAATAGAAAGGATATTAGGTTCGGGAGCTGGGTGGGTCAAACATCTAATAAGTGTCCAACGTAGTCTAAATAACTTGCCAAGAAATTCTCTGAAGGGATTCAGTCCGTACGAATTATTATTCGGAACTAGGATGTTGATCTCTGACCTTGATAGTCAGACTTCAGTTGTAATAGAAAAAACCTTTGATGTCAAAGACCGTTTGGCTATTTTGCAGGACTTAAACAAAACAAGAAAAGACCTGAGCAACATACAGTTGAAACAACAGCCAACAACCACTGAAGAATCACCACCTGTCCCAGCAAGACCTGTCTGGATTCCAAAAGTCGGGGATCTAGTCAGGGAGAAGATCGCGGTAAAGAAGGAATTTGGGCCTTCTTACAGAAAAGCAGTTCCTGTCTTGTCTGTCAACGGGACAAGATCAGTTGTACTACCGCCACTTGCTGGTAAAAAGGAGAACCGAGTTCTATCCATCGACCTGGTAAAACCACAACATGTGGCCGATAACAAACAGTAGGCCAAGTGGACTCCCAATAAGTAGCAGAGCACCAAGGTTTGCTACCAGCACAGAGGTCCTAACAAAAAGGCTCATCACATTCGAAACGCCTAAAGAAGAACAAGAAGGACTATGCAACAATGCAATAGAACTCAGACCTCTTAAAACCCAAATAAAGACATTTAGCAGAGACACACCAATCTACAATGAAGTGCCGAGTGACAATGCAAGAAACAAAAATCCTGAAGCAATTGGAACAATTGACAGAACTGCATCCGGGTACTTCATCAACTTCGATGATTCCTCTGAAAGCCTCAGTGAATCAAAGACACAGCCATCATCAAAATCCTTTAAAGACAAAGCGAAGGAACTTTTGAAACAACTGAAAGAAACATATCTGGTTTCTCCATGGATTGAATTTTGGGTGGGTTTTGGTGCATTTATCCTCATACTTTGGCTCATCATGGTATTTACTTTGGGACGCTTCATTGAGGGAAAATATGCTAAAATGGACACAGCAAGTCAGAACATCAACTTGATCCTCAAACCACACACATCTTCACACGTCGAGAAAAGAGAACTCTCTTCAGAACTTTCTTCAGCCAACTTCACAGCCAATCCGATACCTGGTGGGGTAGCCTGGGACAACACTGACTATGAAATTTATGGTCCGGTCGAGATCCTGAAATATCCACACCAAATCAAGATCTCCTTGAGTGACTTTGCAAAACCAAACTCATTTGCTGATGATTGGGACTTCGAAAGCATCAACAATATGATGTCTGACTTAGTAATGTCTGCTAAATTTACAAAACATGATTATTTGCAAGGTTCTACAAATTATGATAGTATGTATTGCTATAACCATTATGGTAACCATTTTTTACATAAATCGGCACAACCTAGAAATGTTTTAAATTATAATCAATGGGAACATTGTGCTACACCTCCAAAAGGGAGCTCTAGAACCGTTTATGACAAATATTCATATTTTTCAGGTTTTAACATAAGTAATGCTGAAACATTTTATTTTAAATTGTCAAACAAGACAGGGATGAAAACCATGATAACCAACACAAAATTGATATATTCAGATTCATTCTTCGAAAAAATGAATACTTTTGGATTTGATTATTGGGACAAAAATGTTGATTTGAAAAGTGTTTGGGGTACAAAAGAATGGCAAGTACAGGGTATAGAAGCTTTGTTTAGAGCCTGCATGATCCCAGAACAAATGATATTTTTAAATGACACTGTTCAACAAACCACCTGTCTTGGCTTAGCCAAAATCAAAGATTTAAATAAACCGTCTATTCCAAAGCCAACAATGTTTAGCAATAGCTCTGATACAGATGAAGAGATAGACGTAAACCATATATTAAACCAAAACAGAACACATCCTGATTGGAAACAATGGTTGATCTGGCCCACAGATACAAATAACTGTCAAGATAGATTCCTGAATAAAACACAGGGTTTCAAAATGACCAGGCCAGACCCTAGATATCCCCAAAGACATCACCCAGGGATAATAACAACCTACAGTGTGGGCAAATTATGCCTTCAATGGCTACAAACTTCCACACTGCCTGAAATTAAGCAACACCTAACTTTACTTACTGATGGTGCTGACTTGCGTGATTTCATACTGGGACCACGCAAACAGCGTCAAAAGCGTTTCATAGCAGCCTCTGTATATGCAGCATACAATGAGGCCTAGAAGGTTACTCAAATTGAGACAGCAGAGAGAATACGGGAAATTGACCGTATCAATTTGGAAAAATCACTTTCTGTAGTGGACAATGGGTTAATGACTCTGTCCTCCAGAATTTTTTCATTGGACAGCATTGTGTCGTCAGCAATCAATATATTATCGCAAGACTTACTGTTATTACAACATGGTCAGTCACAATTGCGTTCTATTGTACAGCTTGGCTGGACGTTACAAAATCTGCGTTCAGGCTATGTGCCTTGGCGTTTAATCAACACAACGTCACTATTCCAAATCTTTAACCTTACTGATAGACAAATCGGTATGGCGCAAAAGGGTGCTGATTATACAATCTTGAGCATTGAAAAACTAGAAAGATTACCAATGACAATGTCAGAACGACCTGTCAGTGAATGGATAATCCACGGAATCATAAATATTCCAATCTCAACCTTCAGGTTTCAATACTGCCAAAAATATATACAGGCTGGCATGTACGAGAAATTGGGAAAGGGGTACCTTAAAACAACTTGGAACCTGCCCTATTCACATGCATGTGTCAGTAATAAAGGACAGAAAGTGTTTCTTAGTGGCAACAATTGTGCTATGTCACTAAGCGGCACGCTTCTGTGTAACGGAATTAGTTTGCATGGAGCCTGTGAAGGGAATTCATACAACCTTTCATGTCACCAGCAAGGCGCACCTGCAACTGAAATAGAACCATTCTTTCAAAGACTCTATAATGGGAGTTACATTCTTATTGTAGACCGCAGATGCTGCAGTCTTATGCCCGGGACTCCTTATCTAATAACTACAACGGCGAAGGTCAAGTGCTGTGGACGTTCTTTATTCCCCAGCTCCTTTCCAGACAGGGAGGCAAGGGCATGGCCCAGTTTGAAAATTACTTCTATTCGAATAGATACTTTAAGCAGAATGAAAACAGTGCTTCTACAGACGCCTACAAGGCTCACGTCATCAAAAGAAACGTATGATCTACAAGTCGCAAGGACGACTGCAGAGATACATACATTATTATCAACTAATTCCCCCGTACATTTCGCGGAAATCCTAAGCGAAATCTTAAATATTTCTGATACCACTGGGGTCTCAAAGGTATTTAAGACAGTATTTTCGATGGCATTAACACCATTCAAAGCCATACTGGGTATTTTTCCAGATTTCGTCCATTCGATTTTTGGCGGACTTCCCCTGATCCTGGGACTAATTGCAGGAATCCTATTCCTAGTCCTTATTTTTCGTTATGGCAACCCATGTCACAGATCAAACTCTCGCGACAATGGAAGATACGATCCTAGCCATTGGATACCGGGACCGGATATCAAAAATCCTGGGACTCTCCCGGCTTAGAGACCTGAACATGACTTGGTTTCTATCATTTCGACCAATGTGGCAAAGGTGTGTTTTACCTGTACTAAGGTGTCTGCTATGCGGAGAAGAATGCGTGTTAGACACCTGTCTGACGCTACAATCGGATGCGCCAGTGGATGCAGATACACTGTTGGTTCCTACCAAGGTTCACGCTTTGTGCTGCCCTCAAAGGCTGCCAATCCTGATGACGGCATTCCTGGAATCTTCACCACTACGATTGAAGAGTAGTGAAGTTCAAGGTGAAAGCAGCATCGAACAGGTACGACCTTCTGTCACCAATGCGAATCAGAATGTCAATGGAGACAATCATGCGCACGAATGCATGGTTACCCCTATTTCCGACTTAGTGGAACTTTCCCATGAAGCTGTTGACAGTTTTTTCGAAAGCCTGAATGATATGATGTTCTCTCCAGAACAGAAATAGAGACTTTTGAGTAAACTCGCACACGGCGTTCCCTGAATTCGGCCTTCAACTTTAAAAATAAAGTCACATGAACAATTTCACTCCAGCTCACGGACAGCAATATTTTTCAGCAAGCCCCTTAAAATATTTTTCTACATATTTTTTTCCAGGGACACTGATCTTCTGCTTAAAGTAAGAAACTATTCCTAGAGAACTAAAATTTCTATTTTTAGATACTTTATAAAACTTTAGTTGCCCGCTGGGATGTTCACGAATATTTTATTATGTGATGAAATGGTCTCTAACTTCCTTTCTGTATAGCCATATTAAGAGCCATTTCATGTGTATTTCTCATATACCAATAAGCGATAATGCATAAAAATGCGTGTTTACTTTTGCATTTAATTCATAGCTTAAGTGCATACAATATATATGACTGCAATTTTTCAGTATATTTGAAAATTTCAAAATGCATTTATGTATTTTGGGGTGGTAAGGTATACACTATACTCTATAGTATGTTGTACTATGTTATACTATGCATAGATTAGTAGATATGACCATAGTTAGCGTGGAGTGGGTGTCGTGTATTTCTATAGGTTCTGAATCAGTCCCCCTATTCCTGACCCTATTCTGGTTAAACTAACTATCAAGTTAACTAACAGTCAGCCCATGAGGCAAGAAAACCCCCATGATGCAGATACCGTTATCTGACGCAGTCACACTACGGCACAGGAACGTGTTATCTGATTAGGTCATAACGCTTGAGATCTAATTAGACAAGCGACATTCCTCCAGCCCCTGATAAGGCATACGACGTTCTCATAACAAATCAAACCTATGACAACCTGGAAAATCCGTGCGGCCATTGTTTTGATTTCACAGAGAACTTTAGTAAAGAATGTGCTAACGAGCAAGTCGTATGACATCTTTATTGACGTATCTATGTCCATCCTTGCGTCAATCTCGGCACCTTTAAGGTATAAATATTGCCGACCTTGCCCTATGCAAACACACGCGTGGTGACAAGACGGAGCAGCCATACTTGCCGAAGCCGAGAGCAGAAGCAGACCCCGCTGGCAGCAGCCCCGCCTTCCTGACGCGCTGAGAGACGCGCTGCTATCTCAAGCCGAGAGACCCAGCACCGGCGCTTTCGGGCAGCCCTCGCAGGCAGCCTGGAATATCGAGAGCAGAGAGAGAGATACTATTCCTCATCCATCCTAAATTCCAGGTACAGAACTGAATAACCCCTCACAGAGAATTCTTTAGTTATTCACTTGGCAAAAACAAACTTAACTTAAACTGTAACTTTCTATTCCCGCCCACGCATTAGACTTAGGTCAGGTACACGGGGTAGGCGTATTTAGAAACACCAGTTGAGTACGTTTAGTCAAATGTATATGTGTATGTAAATATATTTGAATCATTTTAAACATCATATGGCTCAGAAACCATATCAATGTTTTTACAGTATTATTTTATACTATTGCTTTTAATGCTTTTAATGTATGCACTTTACTTAACTATAAGTATTGCAATAATATCGATCCATTTCTCATGTATGAGAAAAGAGACTGATCAATAAATAACACCTTTTTATTGAACACGCCCGTCTCTTCCTTTTCTCTACATTCTGATGAGACTAAGAATGCACGTACTGACTGAGTAAAATAATTGCCTTGTGCTCACACGACTCTCGAGATTGACTCTTGATTAGGGGAGAGCAAAGTTGTCATGTTCTATGGTTGTCAGAAACTAAATCCCTTCTTGTCTAATCAGGGGAGTTAATTCCTAATTAAGTCTAGTATCGACAGTAGTAGACCTAGTTAACGTATGGCCTAGGCCTTTACTGCTGTAGGTACTATTCCAATGCGCAGAGCCTATTGGGAAAATAGGAGCTACACTACACCCTTGCACCACTGAAGAATCCTCCCAGCAGACCCGGCAGCAAGAAAGCCTCGTGGTTCACCGACGACCTCAAAATCTCCAAGAAATCCTGCCGTCCCCTCGAGAAAGCCTGGCGCCATGACCAGTCAACAGAAAACATGACAGCCCTCAAGAACGCCATCCGCAAACACCACCAGCTGATCCGCACCACCAAAAGGACAGCATTCAGAGAACGACTGGACAACAACTCCCACAACAGCAAGGAACTCTTCAGCATCATTAAAGAGCTCTCCAACCCCAGCGCCAGCAACAATGACATCACGCCCTCACAAGACCTCTGTGACTCACTCGCCTCTTTTTTCCACCACAATATTGCCAACATACACAACAGCTTCGGGGCCCAGACCACACACCCAACCACCGAACCAACGCCCCCCACCATCACCCTCTGCACCTGGATCACCGTCAGCACTGAAAACACCATCATCGTGATGAACACCATACACTCCGGCTCCCCAGCCAACCCCTGTCCACATCACATTTTTAACAAAGCCGACTCCATCATCGCACCCCAACTCCGGAACATCATTAACAACTCCTTCGCATCTGCCACCTTCCCGGAGAGCTGGAAACATGCGGAGATCAGCGCCCTCCTGAAGAAACCCATCGCAGACCCCACGGACCTAAAGAAATTCCGCCCCATCTCGCTCCTCCCTTTCCCCGCCAAAGTCATCGAGAAGACCGTCAACAAACAGCTAACCGCCTTACTCGAGACAAACAGCTCCCTCGACCCATCGCAGTCCGGTTTTCGAGCTAACCACAGCACCGAGATCACCCTCATCGCAGCTACCGACGACATCAGGTCCCTGCTCGACAATGGGGAAACTGCTGTGCTCATCCTCCTCGACCTATCGGCCGCATTCGACACAGTCTGCCACCGCACCCTAACAACCCGCCTCCACCACGCCGGAATCCAAGAAAAAGCGCTGGAATGGATCTCCTCCTTCCTCTCCGACAGAACTCAGAGAGTCCGCCTCACCCCCTTCCGCTCAGCGGCCACCAAGATCATCTGCGGCGTTCCTCAAGGCTCCTCGCTCAGCCCCACTCTCTTCAACATCTACATGAGCCCCCTCGCAGCCATAGCACGCCAACACAACCTTAACATCATCTCCTACGCTGACGACACCCAACTGATCCTCTCCCTCACCAACGACCCTGCCACCGCCAGAGCCAACCTCCAGGAAGGAATGAAAGACGTCACGGAATGGATGAAGCTCAACCGTCTGAAGCTGAACTCTGACAAGACGGAAGTCCTCATCCTCAGACCATCCCCCTCCGCCTGGAACGACTGCTGGTGGCCCCCTGCACTGGGCACCGCCCCGAAGCCCACGGACCACGCACGCAACCTGGGCTTCATCCTGGACTGCTCCCTCACGATGACCAAGCAAGTCAACGCCATCTCGTCATCGTGTTTCAACACCCTGCGCATGCTCCGAAAGATCTTCCGGTGGATCCCCACCAACACCAGAAAGACGGTCACCCAAGCCCTCGTCACCAGCCGACTGGACTACGGGACCGCCCTCTATGCTGGAACGACAGCCAAACTACAGAAAAGACTCCAGCGCATACAGAACACCTCTGCACGACTCATTCTGGACATCCCCTGCCACAGCGACATCTCTGCCCACCTGAGAGGCCTGCACTGGCTCCCCGTCAGCAAGAGGATCACGTTCAGGTTCCTCACCCACGCACACAAGGCGCTCCACGACATGGGCCCCAAATACCTCAACAGCCGCCTCACGTTCTACACACCCACCCGCCAGCTTCGATCTGCCAGCCTCGCCCTCGCCACCATCCCACGGATACGCAGAACCACCACCGGAGGAAGATCCTTCTCCTACCTGGCGGCCAAGACATGGAACTCCCTCCCCACCCACCTACGGCTGACCCAGGACCATCTCTCCTTCAGGAAGCAACTCAAGACCTGGTACTTCGAGCAGTAGCATCACCCCCCTCCTCCTCCCAGCGCCTTAAGGCCCTAGCGGGTGAGTAGCGTGCTCTATAAATATGCTGAATGATTGATTGATTCATGCTGCACATACTAATGCACATGCTCCTGCTTGAACTAAAACTTTGAATGTTCTGCTTAATCATTAATGCTATAGTTAAAATAAAATAATAGGGTTGGAGTAGATGTAAGTGGTATACAGTGCATTCATTTATTTTTGTATTCTAATGTGTATTTCTTTGACTTCTATAATAGCTCATATTTGGGCCTGAAGGGTGACTTGAATCGCCATATTGAAATCACTCTGCGCATGTGCTGGGAACACTGAGAGACCTCGAGCAGTGGCATGAAACCTTGCCAAAGACTGTCATACCCGCAATGTGCCTGGGAATCTCACTCACAACCTGGGAAAAGGAAGACAACTTGCAAATTTGTTAAATATTGTATATTAAAATGAAATATTATTGCTGGGTAGAATAAAATCATGGGAAAGTAAATTATGGGCGGTAACAGTGAGCAATTACATTGAATGAAAATGACTTCATACTGGTATGGTGTGATGACCTCTCCTCGTCTTTCTGACCAATCAAACAAGGGAATACACAAATTTGCAACATTGAGGGGTAGTACACATCCCTGGAAATGGTATAACTAAGGTAAGCTTAGTTTGTTAGATGTGTCCGACTTGTCACAGACCTGTCACTGATCCAACGTACGCTGAAGGAGAATCGAGAGCAGAGCGCTGGTCAAGCACTTTGAGAGAAGAATCAGGAAATTGGGTGCAAGCATGCAGTCAGGTAACGCTGGTCTCCCATCTAAGTAAATTATCACACCATCTTCAGCTCTTCTCTGACAACCTATTTTCTCCCATTCTTCCTTTTCTTTGGGTTCTGCTCCGTTTTGTAGATCTCTCACTTCCTCCCATGTTCCCACGCTCCCTAGCAACATAAGTTGGCAGCTGATTCCACATGCATCGATTTCCTTGTTTACTGCTATTTTGTATTTTGCACAACGTTGGGCCACCTGGTCGGCATAACGATTAAAAGCTGTCACTTTGTCATTTCCAGATTGGTGAGCAGCACATTTGACCACGGCCACTTCTTTTGGTAATTGTATTACTTCACGTAATTTACTTTTACAAAATGTAAATTTTGAATAGGAGTTCCTGAAGAAGTCATGAACTCCCTCTGCATCCACAGCTGGCCGAAGTCATGCACAACCCCATAACTATACTAAATATCAGGGTAAATGGTTATTCTCCAATTTTTCCCAATTTTGCAAGCTTTTATTAAAATAATTAATTGGGCTACTTGACTCCTGGTAAATAGGATGCTTCGACTATACCAGACAATGTACATACAGCATAAGCAGCACTCAATCCTCTTTCCTCATGACGCATACATGAGTCATCTACACATAGCTCATGTTCTGGATCTTTTAGTGGTTCTTCCTCTATATCTGGGCGTGGTTTAGTACTGTATTCAGTAAGGTAGATACAATCATGTTCAACTTCATTTTACACATCTTCAAAATGTGAGTTAGGCAATAAGGTTGCAGGGTTCAGGACAGTACATCTAGTTATTGTCACAGTCTCCGCACCTAGAATGACTCGCTCATACTTAGTCAGCTGACTAGGAGTAAGGTATTGTGTGCGAGTTCACGTCAGCAAAATCACACCTGCATGTGGGACATACACGGTTACAGGATGTCCCATTACAATGGATTCACTTTGTTCAAGACTCATGCAAGTTTCAGCTTCAGACTTTAGGCATCCTGGTAATGCTGATGCCACTGGGTCCAAAGTGGCAGAGAAATACGCCACAGGATGTTGCACCAAGCCATGGGTCTGCGTTAAGACTGAGAGACCACGATTGTCTCTTGAATCACAAAACAGTGCAAATTCTTTTGAATAATCAGGTATCCCTAATGCTGGAACCCCGCACAGGCAGTTGCATAATTTTAGGAAAGCAGTCATGCTTTCATCATCCCATTCCACTGGATCTTTTACTCATTTCTTTGTTAGCTGAATCAGTGGCTTAACTAGTACTGCAAGTCCCACAATCCACTGCTTGCAGTAACCTACCACTCCGAGAAACATCCTGATTTCTGTCTGTGCCTGGGGTAATTTCATGTTTCTAAATATTTTGATTCTTTCTGATGTCACTCTTCTGGCTCCTCTCTCTATCTGGTGTCCCAGATATTTGAACGATGTGGTGCAAAATTGCAATTTTTCGGGTGACACTTTATGTCTTCCTTCAGCCAAATGATTCAATAATGCAATTGTATCAATGATGCAGTCACTCTGAGTTTTACGTGCAACCAGTAGGCCGTCTATGTACTGCACCAAAACGGACTGTCTAGGCAGTACCAAGGATTCTAGGCATTTTTTTTTATCTGATAAAAAATTGATGGACTTCCAGGGTACCCCTGAGGAACACGATTCCAAACATAAACATGCTCATCAAATTTAAACGAAAATAAAAATGTACTGTCTGGATGCAATGGGATGGAGAAGAAGGCATGGCATAAATCAATTATAGTGAACCATGCTGCACTCCATGGTATCTGATACAGAATCACTGCTGGATGACGTGGACCGATCATCACCTTGTAAAATTTAGTTTTTGCAAACCAACTGACTCTAGACCCTTCAATCATCCAAACACCAAGTTAATTCGGCCCTGGCATAAGTTGACCTTAGAAGCTTTTTCCTCCGCCTTCACTCCCCCAAATCCTCATTCAACAAACATCAATATAACCGCTGTCCAGCTCGAAGCATCAATTAGGGGTACTTTGGACACTATTATACCTGAAACCACAGTAAGGTGAAATCTATAGCATCGCCTTGGTTTACGGATGAACTCAAGACGGATAAATCCACCAGTAGATCGGCGGAACGACTGTGGAGAAAGACCGGAACATCAGAAAATCATCTGAACTATAGACGGGTTCATGCTAACTACCTGAAAAACATAAAAGCTGTCAAATCCACTTACCTTACGTCTAGGATTAATAAAGCCGCCCACTCGAGCAAAGAACTATATAAAATAGTCAATGAATTCACCTCTCCGTTGGTGGAGCAGTCAGCATTTTTGCCCTCTGCTCAGTGGGTCGACTCACTTGCAGTTTATTTTGATAATAAAATCAAGACGATTTACTCCACATTTGGCACCCCTAAATCAGATATACAACAAATTGGAGAGACCCCCCTGCCATTCTTCCACCCCTGCCCCACTGAGCCCCCTTCCATTCTGGAATTTGAGCCCACCACTACACTGGAGGTGTTGGAAACTCTTTTGAAGGTGAAATCTGGTTCCCCTACAGATTCCGTAATCCCGCGTAAGTGTAATAAGATCTTTCCTTTTCTGATTAGCTCTCTTACTAACATTTTTAATGCTTCATTTGACCTCGCCTCGTTCCCTAGTTGTTGGAAGGTGGCTCAGATCAAGCCTATTTTTAAAAAAAACAACAGTGATCCCACCATCCTGTCTAACTATAGGCCGATCTCGCTTTTGCCTTACTTTGGTCTGGTACTGGAGCATCTTGTAAACAAGCGAGTTTCAACATTTATAGAGGAACAGGGTCTCCTTGATTCTTTACAGTCGGGGTTCTGGGCTGCCCACGGGACCGAGACTGCAGTAATGGAGGTAGTGGACAACATCCGCCTCTCTCTTGACAGGGGTGAGTCTGCTGTCCTTGTCTTACTGGATTTATCGGCAGCCTTTGACACCGTCTCCCACAGTATTCTTCATCAACGACTGTGGGAGATCGGTGTCAGAGGCAAAGCCCTTGCTTGGTTTGAGAATTATCTGGCCGGCCGGTACACCTATGTAAAGGTGGACACCCTGGAATCCAGTAAGATCCCCCTTCCTGTTGGAGTTCCCCAGGGGTCCATTTTAAGTCCCCTGCTTTTTAATCTTTATCTCACCCCCTGGCTAAAGTAATAAAGTCCTACGGCTTTTCTACAGTGTCTTACGCAGATGACACTCAGGTGTTGATTACCTGCAGTTTGGATTTTCTTGACACTCGATCCAGATTCCAGAAATGTATGATTGCCATCAAGGACTGGATGAGTGCCAACAAACTCCAACTTAATTGCGGTAAGACGGAAATAATGTTGTTTGGCAAGGCCAAGCTGATATGGACACAGGATTGGTGGCCGCAAGAAATGGGACTTTGCCCCGAGCCCAAAGAAGTGGTTCGCGATTTGGGAATTATGATCGAACCCACCCTCTCTATGAAGTCCCATGTTAATCAGGTGTCTCGTACCTGCTACGGCATCCTGCGCCGGCTGCGTAAAATATTTAAATGGCTTCCCCTTGAATCCAGGAAACCCTTGATTCAGGGACTCATTTTAAGTGGTTTAGATTATGGCAATGCCCTGTTTGCTTCCATAAATGAGTGTCTGTTGACCAAGCTACAAACGGTTCAGAATGCCGCAGCCCGCCTGGTGCTCGGCCTGCCCCCTAGGTCATCTGCCCTGCCTTGCCTCAGGGAATTACACTGGCTCCCTGTGCGCCAAAGAAGCCAATTTAAGATTCTTAGTACTGTTCACAAGCTTCTTATAGGAACTGGCCCTTCTTATCTAGCAAAGAAACTGGTTTTGTATTAACCTTCCAGAGTTTTAAGATCTAGCTCTAAATGCCTCCTTGTCCAACCAAGGGCCAGAACTACGAGAAATGGCTGTCGGGCCTTCTCCTAAATAGCCCCCCTTCTCTGGAACAAACTGCCCCTTCATCTTTCATCCATTTCTAACCACTTGGCCTTTCGGAAGGGTCTGAAAACATGGCTCTTCACTAATTAACCAGTGTCATCTTTCTAACTTAGGGTCGTTGTCTCTTTCTGCTAAGCGCCTTGAGACCTTTTTTGGTGATTTGTGCGCTATATAAGAACCTATGACTATGACTATGACTATGAACTACTGGGTAGCATCGGACCACAATTTTATATATTTTCCGCATGTCTTGAACTACTCTATATTTTCCACTTGGTTTCTTTATGCCAATTATAGGTGAATTACATGGGCTGCTCATTAATTCTTTTAGAATGCCTTGTTCAATCAAATTTCTGCAGCAACATCTGTTTTTATTTCCGGACTCATTTTGTACTGTTGGATATTTGGGTAAACTGCACCTTTTCTTACTGTCACTTTTACTGGATCGACATTTGCCATAAATCCCACTTCTTTGCCTGTAAAATACCATGCATCAGGGTTTACTGTATTTTGAAGCTCTTCTGGTAAATCTTTTAGAGTCATCTTTTTAATTTCAGTCTCCTGTTTAGCTAACATATGTTTGTATACTCCATCTTCATCTGGGCACCATTTGGTGTGCAAAAGATTGTGCAATTTATTTTGCACAGTAAATCTCTTCCTAGCAAGTTTACAGAACTGGAGTCGCACACAACAAATGTGTGCATCTCCTTAACATTGGTTCCGTAATAGGGGTCCCAATCTGTTTATTAGAAACACCCGTCTGCTGTACTCACAGTAGAATGGGTAGCACCAGTGCCCAACTAAAAGGTGATGTAATTTCCCTCAACCTTGCCATCTATGTAAGGACCTGACTGGTCTACCGGTAAGGATGCGCCAAGTACGCACTCCTCTTCCCTCCCTCTCAGGCACCGTCAGTATGTATCTTCAAAGAATGTGTCCTACAAAAGAAACTGTGGTGTTACGGTATTTTTCTTACCACTTCCCTCCTGAAATCCGGTGTCCACACTGTATTTGGCTTGACTCCCAAAATCTGGGATAGGGGCAGGTGGTAACTGATATTGTATTACCTGTTGCAGTTGTCTCATTGACACTTCATTCTGCGTCTGCGGATTCAAATTTTGAGTTTGGACATTATTATTCTATATTAATTTATACACTCATTTTTCCAATGCCCCAATTTTCCGCACCCGTGACAGGGAAACTTTTTATTTGCCTCTTCTTTGCTAATTCTGCTTCTAGGTTCGCCCCAACTACTTTCACCTTGACCTTCCCCTTTTCCTTGATTATTTGCCTGTAACTTAGCTGGAGTTCCTGCTGTTCTGCCAATTTTACTTGAATCCACATTACTTTTTCTTCTAATTTCTTTCGCTTATTATCTATTTCATCTCCACAGTATTTTGCATACTAGAGAATTTCATCAATAGGCTTTGCCAAAATCATTCATGCTCTTTAATCATTTGAAATATTTCTGGTTTTAGACCTGACACAAAACGATATATAAAATGTGTCATGTCCTTATTATCAATATTTTCCAACCCACTATACTGCTTGAACACCTGTAAAGGACGCTCATAATAGGCATGTACTGATTCAGCCTTGTCTTGGGTAGTTCTGTGTATTCGTGTCCAATATGTCTCCTTTGGGGGCACCTTTCCCTTTAAGTAGGTTATTACCTGATTATATTTTTTCATTAAATCATCTGATGGAGCTCCAGTCTTTGGATCTCTAGGGTATTCATCATTTGGCCAATCTACTGTAATTTTACATTCTGTCCATACATCTGCAGGAACATCTATATCAAACAAACCATCTAAATCTTTTAACAGTACTTTTGAAACTTTCACAAACCTTTCAACTTGCCTGTACCATTCTACTGGTTTTTCTTTGAGTTTTCGGAAGTCATTTGTAAATGATAAAATATCCTGTCGGGGCCATGGGGCGTGCATGTAACCTCCTCCGGCACTTCTCTCATTGGACACAACCTTTCAACCTTTTCTGTTTCTTTCATTAGATACTCAGATGCAGTTCGATTTGTCTGTGCTTCCTCCTTTTTCTTTGTCTATCTAGCTTTCCATCTGTCTAAGTCTCCCCATTTTTGTAACAATGACAATAATTCTTTTATTTGCAGTTTTCGTCCTGACACATTCATGTTTTCCAAATCTTTGTCAGAAAATTCAGCTCTGTAAGGTTTCTGCAATACTTTTGATTTGCCTATGTCAATTCCCATTTCTGAGGGCAAATTAATTAATTTCTCATGGAATACTTTTTTATTTCGGGTAATGCTTCTACATATGAACAATAACTCTTCTTCACTAAAATAATTCAATCTTTCTAATCCTACATTTCCAGCTACCATTTCTTCCAATTCTACCCTTAATTTAAAAATATCTAATACTATTGACTGAGATTTTGGCTTTTCTATATCTCGTGTCCATCTTACTATTTCTTCTGGGGTTACTACAGTAGCATTTCTTGTTCCTGTGGAGCTATCAATCTGTACTTCTCTTGAGCATCCAGGAGTAATTTTCCTGATCAAATCACCCACTGGTTCTCTTATAGGCGAGTTTTAGTACGAAGCTGGTTATCTCCATATAAGGGAACAATGGGACCTATAGTTACTGGTATTGTTAGGGCTTCAGGACTCATATTCAGTTGGGTTATTTTCTGATATAATTCACTTCTATGTTTGTTTATTGCTTCCAGGGTCGGATTGGGATCACAATTTGCCCCGACACTGACGAAAAAAGTGGCCCACATTTGCGGGGCGTGGCCCACATTTGTGGGGTGTGGCCCACATTTGTGGGGCGTGGCCCACATTCGCGGGGCATGGACCACATTCACAGGTGTGGCCCATATTCGCGGCCATGCCCTTTCATGAAACACACCGGGAATGTAAGTGGGAGGATATTGTTCTTGGGAAGGACACAGGGCCAAGGTGACAATGTCCTACAAGCTGAGCACCTGAAAATCAGACAGTGCAGGAGCATCTGAAAACAGTGTGGCCCCTTTCTATTACAAAATTATTCCTCAGCCCTCCAGCCCAGGAGCAACTGAAAAAAGAGTGAGGCCCCTTTCTCTTAAAAAAGTATTCCCAACCCTCCAGCACAAGAGCATCTGAAAACAGCAAGGCCCCTTTCTATTACAAAATTATTCCTCAGCCCTCCAGTGCAGGAGCACCTGAAAAACAGCAAGGCCCCTTTCTCTTAAAAAATGATTCCCAACCCTCCAGCACAGGAGCATCTGAAAACAGTGAGGCCCCTTTCTCTTAAAAAAATATTCCCCAGCCCTCCAGCGCAGGAGCACCTGAAAACAGCAAGGCCCCTTTCTATTAAAATGTTTTTCCCCAGCCCTCCAGCGCAGAAGCACCTGAAAACAGCAAGGCCCCTTTCTATTAAAATGTTATTCCCCAGCCCTCCAGCGCAGAAGCACCTGCAAACAGCAAGGCCCCTTTGTATTAAAATGTTATTCCCCAGCCCTCCAGCGCAGAAGCACCTGAAAACAGCAAGGCCCCAGCTATTTTTAAATTACTCAACCCTCCCCAGCCCTTCACTGCCTCAGGGCAATGGCATGGCAGGAGAGGGGCTAAAGTAAAAACATAGCTTCTAGGCCATCCATGGGGTTGGGGGGCGGGGGGAGGGGGGACTAAGGTCAAGATGGTGCAGTTCCCCACATCACCTGGCCCCCATAGTGAGACCCATTCTTCCTCCCCACTATGCCCTGAATGAAGGGCTGTGGGCAGGTGTTAAAGCAAACACTGTTTCTGGGCTGCGTGGGCCCCAGGGGGCTGAGGTGAAAATGGCTCATAGGCCTGAGCAACACCTGGCCCCCTGGGAGGATGAATCTGGCACACAATCACCCCTCCCCAGCCCACCATCAGTGTGATTGCTTGGCAGGGCAGGGGGTCAAGGAGAGGCCACAGCTGATCATCACTTAACTGGCCTGTGTTCTAACTAGATGATCTTGTCAGTTTGGTCTCCTCCTACTCACCCCCGTCAGTTTGGTCTCTCCTTATGGGCTTATGGGAAGGGGGAGATCATCCCGATGGGGAGATTAAAACGATGGAACACCGGGCGAAGCTGCTTTCCTCTCCCTGTCTGTGCTCTCTGTGGGCTGGTAAAGGGGGAAAAACCGGCCCACAGAGTGTACTGAGACAGGCCCTTCGGCCCATGCCCGAGTGCCCGCAGTGCCAATCCGCCCCTGATTGCTTCTCTTTCCTTTTCTTGTAGTGCCTTTTCTATTGTGGTTTCATGTACAACCTGCGGAACCAAAGGTGGTTTCAAGAATGGAGCACTAGGGGTAACTCTTTTTGTTTCTTCCTGATAAGGAGGTGGATTTTTCATTGATAAATCCTCAAAGTAATCAACTTCTGAATCACCGCTACTAGTCATTAAATGTTTAGTTTTCTCTGTACATGTACTTCTGGTCGCTTCTTCTGCGGTACATACAGGATATAATCCTTCTACTAACATAGACTGTCTCCATTGTTTCATCTGCTTATCTCTTCTCTCTCTGGGAAATCTAGGATAGAATTTTACTAAAGTTTCTGTCACACCGAGGTCTGTCTCTTTGAAAAGCCTCAGTCTCCCACTCTTCTAAAGCTTCATACTGCATTAATCTTGTTCTAGGTTCTAGTTCATTCATCCAAGTTCGTAAATTGTGCAAAATTCTATCATTAAATGTACCATATTCTGGAAATGCCAATATACTATCATCTTTTGTGCACTCTATCCAATTTTCTAACCATACACAAGTGTGGTAGCCCCTTTCTATCATCGTGTATGATGCGGGCATTTTAGGTGGTGGTATAATAATTCCTTCTCTTGTTTTAACTGGTTTATCCTTTTTGAAATAATTCTTAATTCTCTGCCAAAAAACATTTTTCTCTTTCCCCGTACATGATATATGGTCTACATGATATATGGTCTTCCTCTTATATTTTGTTCACGGGCAAACCCTAGATATTTTTTATCTGGGTGATTTCCTATAAATGCTGGATATAAATGCCACATGCCCCTGTATACTTATTTTGAAAATTCTATTTTATAAATTGTTTACTTTGCAAAAAATGCTTCTCTAATACCAGCGCGTCTTTTATTTTCAGTGACCAATCAGCAATTATTTTACAAACTTTGTTAACCAATGCAGCTTTTCTATGACATGAGTTTTGCTCTAGGCACTCACCACTCCTTTACAATTTTCTCATGACTACACACCTGCTGTCTCAACCAATCCCAGCACGGCTCTTTATGACGTCAGTGCAGCACCCGCGACTGACCCCTCCTTTGCAAGGTAATACGACAATTCAATTTCTTTTCAATTTAAATGTCCATTTCATTAATTTACAACATTAAAACATTTGCTACTGTGCCTGATTGACTAAGTTCAAATAAAAGATAATTTCTTTCACTGCGAGTAAAACCTCTTCCGCTTACTCTTCACACAAGCAAAAATAACCTGTTACTCCTTCAGACTCACACTTTCTAGGTGATATAAGGCCAAAGTTTCACCAGCGAACTCCTTTGCTATCAATTATTCTCAGTTTTACACCAGAAAAAGAATCCCTACTAGTGCTTCAAGTTTTACCTAACATTACGCACTTACTTCATCAAGACAAGTAACCTCACTGCAGTGTGGCTTTCATTTACCACCCGCTAGTCAATATTTGGGATGTATATTCAATATATTGGGGATTTCCCAAACAACATATAACAATACAAATGGGTTTTAGGTTAATACATAAAATCAATAAAATCAATACACAATTAACTACCTATCTTAACTAAACCTAACCATTCTCTGCTACCAAAGAAATACTGATGGCACGGGATCTCCAGCTCAGTTTACCATACTCACCTGGGCCCATAAACATTCACACTTTGAACTGGTAATCCAAGTATCAGAATGCTATTCGCTTATTTTCTTAAAGTCCTGCAGGTTTTATGCATTAATAGTTGTTTTTATACTTGTAAAGTCCCTTATTTCACTACCATGGCACCTGACTTATAAAATATTGCATAGATAAAGAGTTTAAAACTTACCCGAGTCTGTGGTTATTTCATGAAGGTAAATGTTATTCTCTACCTATTATTCTAACTCCTTTTGATCCACTAGATTTAGGACTTACAGCCAGATTCATGAAGCCAAATTGCGATCGCAATCGCTGCGAATCAGCAATTGCGATCGCAAATTGAAGAAAAGCAATTCAAGACAGTGAAAACTCACAAATTGCGAATTCGCAAAATAAAAATTGCGATTTTGCAAAGTAATTAGCTGAATCCAGGAAGAAGGCCATTAGCGAATCGGAAATAGCGAGAAACCATGGATTCTGCGAATTGATTTGCGAAATCGCTAAATAATCGCTACCGCTATTCAAGAAAAATCGCAAATTGCGAAAAACCCGAAAATCGCTATTAGCGACGAGCAATTTAAGGAGAACCCAACCAGGTGGTAACCATTAAGGAAAAAAAAAACTTTAACAAATTACCAACAGGTGCAGGCCTGACCAAACACACTTAAGGATACCCAGCTGGAGCATGAGGACTCTCACAATGCCAGGACTCTACATGGTGGTCAGGCGGCGAAGGCTACAGCGAGCAGCAGGGAACAGACGCAGGATCCAGGAGCGAATATTCCGCCAGCGGGTCACCCTTCTGGGCCAAACTGATGATCAAATTTACTCTAAGTACCGCCTGAATGGGGCAATGGTCATCAAGCTGATCCGGGACCTAGACCCCCTGATGCAGCACACAACAAGGAGGACCAATGCCGTGCCCACCCATGTCCAGGTCTTGTGCAGCCTGCACCTACTGGCCTCCGGAAGCTTACAGGGGATAGTCGCTGTTGCAGGGGGGATATTCCAGTCCACCATGTCCCGCTGCCAAAAGAGTTTCCTGGAGGCAATGCTGAGACGGCTACACCACTACATCTCATTCCCGACCACCCAATAGGACTTGAATGACACCAAGCTTCAGTTCTACAACATCGCGCAATTCCCACATGTAATAGGATGCATCGACTGTACCCACATCCACATCTGCCCAACAGCACAAACGGAATGCATGTACCGCAACCGCAAGTCATACCACTCACTCAATATCCAGATGGTGTGCAACGCCAAGACAATCATCACGGACATAGTGGCACAATATCCGGGGAGCACACATGACTCCTTCATATTCCGGTACAGCGGCATGCCCACACGACTGGCCAGGGGAGATTTTGGCGAAGGACACCTACTAGGTAAGTACACATGCCCCCAAATAGTACACTGTGATCATGTATCTGCGCAGAACAGGCACTCACCCTGTGCTCCTTTCCTTCAGGTGACAGCACCTACGGTCTCCGTGAGTACCTCCTCACCCCATACCTCAACCCTGCCACACCACAGCTACGGCGTTACAATGCTGCACACATACGCACAAGAAATTGCATTGAGAGGACATTTGGCCTTTTGAAGAGCCGTTTCCGCATACTTCACAAGACTGGTGGGGCCATCAAATACACGCCTGAGGTCTGCTGCCGCATCGTGGCCGTGTGTGCAATACACCACAACATTGCCACCAAGCGCAGGATACCAGTGGAGATATCTGGCAGTGAGTCGGAAGGGGACAACCGCCCACCTCAACATGTGCGTCATGCACGCGGGGAAAATCCTGCTGAAGGACACAGGCGCCGCAACCACATCACTATTAACTGTTTCTAGTGCACCCATTCCCCTCACACAACACTGCACTCATGCATGACAAATGTAATAATGACATGAGTTGGAGTTAAGTGAGACCATACATTTTTATTGTTAATGCACAATAATGTGGCCTTTGATTTCCTTGGTGTCACATGAGGACAGTTTTGTTTCTTACCTCCTCATGCAGTGGTCCCATGCAGGGGTAGAGGGCTTGCTTAGGTGTCCAGCATGGCCCTACACACAGTGTCCAGAATGTCACCGGCGCCTACGTACAGACGCACCGAGTCATCTCTCAGGCTCCTGAGGGACGGTGTTGGCCCGTGATCCTGCCGTGGGCCTGCTGCTGCAGCGGCGTTCGGGTACCGGTGGCAAGGACATGCTGCTGTTGGTGGACGCAACCTCGCTGACATCGTCAACCCCCCCCCCTGGTTCACCATGGGCAGTGGGCTGCATGCTGAGCACTGCTGCTGTCAGCTGTTCCAGTGACCTAGCCACATCCAGGCAACACTGTACCATTTGCCCCTGCATGGAAAGTGATCTGCGGGATAGTTGTGAGGTAGCATTGCCTACTACGTGGTTTGACCTGGTGTAGGCCGACAGGCGGGCCAGTAGTTGGCGGTGGCGGCGGCGGGTCATGTCCTGCTGGGCTACCAGCAGCTGACTATTTTCACGGACAGCTGCGGTCATCTGTCCGACATTGTTGGCAGTCTTCCGCAGCTGAAGATTTATCGCTGCCAGGTGACGTGCCTGTGTTTGGTGTACCGCCAGCATGCGGCGTTCAATGGCCAGGCCAGGATCAGGTAGATGGAGTGCCCTGCCCGTGCCTGTTGAGGCTTGACGCTGCTGGCGCCTCAGTCCGCTGAACTGGGATCTTGCTCCGGCGGTGCGCCTCGTCTGCCTCCTAGCCGCTGGTGGTGTGACCTGTACAACTGCCGTGGGTGTCTGTTGGGGCGGTGGCTGGACACCTGTGGCTGCAGGGGTGGCCCTGTCCACACGGGGTGGTGGTGGTGGAATCACTGCAGGTGGCTGCAATGGAGCTGGTTGTTGGTCAGATTGGCCCTCACCCTCAGTGTCCTCCGGTAACTCCTCGATATGCAGGGCCTCGCTGTCAGTGCTGGGTTGGTCGGCAGCACCTCTGATGTGAAAGGGTGCATGATTAATGATATGTATCTTGCACATGAGATGTTGCTACATGCATGCAGGCTTGCTTTCCCTGACTGGCTTTTGGAATGACTTTGATTTATTTGACAGGTCTGGCTGTGTTGGGATATCTGGGGAATTATGATTACACTACAACTACCACAATGCATTGGGGCATTTCAGGTGTGCATGGCCTGCATTACTGGGGATGTCATATTGCTAGCACAGGAGTCATGGGCATTGTTAGGGGAGGGGGTCGCAGTCGCATGGCACTTACCTTGTGATTGTTTGCTGGGTCGGGACGAGTCCAACTGAGTTACACCGATGCAGGCTTCTGGTGTGAGGGTGTCCTCGACACGGTCCTCCAATGGAGTGTTGGGTGTGGCAATGGATCCCCTCCGCCGGTGGCAACTTGCTCCCCAAGCCTGTCGGCAATGCGCTCCTTTGCACAACCTCTCAGGTCGTACCAGCGCTTCTTTAAGTCGTCGATTGACCGCTGGGCCACCCCGACTGCATTCACTTTCACGCGGATGCGCAGCCAGATCCGGCGCTTGTCTGCCTCTGGCACCCTTCAGGAGTTCTTGCCGAAGAGGCGTCCATGGTCATTGCAGACCCCCTCTATGAGGTGCTCAAGTTCTTGTTCTGAGAACTTAATTTTTCTCTTCCTGCCTTGGCCACTGCTCCCTGCTGCTTCCTGGGACATGTTGGTGGTATGTGTCCTGCTGGGGTGCTGCAAAATCACTGTAGTTGAGCTCTTCACAATGCTGCTTCCACTGGCTGGCTCAGTGATCTGTTTGTGGGAGGGAAAAGCCTACTTCCTGGTTGTGATGTCATCAATGGGCTCGAAATGCGACTTTTCGTTTTTGCGATCTCGCAGTTAGCGAGATCGCAAATTGCGATTTAGCTAATTGCGAGATCGCAATTTCAACATGGGAAACGGGCGATTCTGCGAATTTTACGCGATTGTGGCACAATCGCAATCGGTAATTGCGGCCGATTGCGATTCGCATTTTTCTATCGCTTTTCTTCATGAATGCCAATCTGCGATTTTCAAATTGCGATTCGCTATCTTTCGCAATTTGAATTTCGCAGAATGGCACTTTGATGAATCTCTAGGTATAAGTCCTAAAAGTGAATAAAATTCTGATAGGCAGTAAGATAAAAGTTGGATTACCGGTTCAAAGTGTGAATGTTTATGGGCCCAGGTGAGTATGGTAAACTGAGCTGGTAATCCCGCGCCATCACCATCTGTCACCAATATTCAGGTTTTTGACAATATCAAAGGGAGGTGGTGGTTTTGAGAATGCAGCAGGGTAAACATCACCTACAACGAAACTTTTACAACGCACTACCATTACAACGCAAACTATTACAACGCATTGCGCTGGGGGTGCTCTAGGATAGGGAATAGGTTAATTTACTATCCAATAACCTTCCCTAGTGTCCACGGGGACTGGAGTTGGAATAGTAAATTAAACTATTCACTATCCAACACCCAAAAGCGCTATGCGTTGTAATGGTATGCAATGTAAAAACCGCGTTGTAAAGGCAGGCGTTGTAATAGCCTGCTTTGTAACGTCATACATCCTGCAGCAGCATCATAACCGGTGAAACTTTCCGAAGTTGGGAGCAGAACTTGCTCCCGCAGCATCTGCTACCCACTCGAACTGGTTTGGTTCAAACGACTGCGCGAGTGACATGGGACCCCCTTCTTGCTGCGAGTTACGCAAATAATTAAGGTCGAGAGACCGCGGCGGCCTTAAGACGGAGCGGAAAGAAACGGTTGGACACAACGCTGCTCCTCTCAACCAATCGGTTGAAAACCATATTCCTCAAGAAACGAACAACTCAGAAGTCATTTGAGCACGCGACGAGACTATAACTAATCACTGCTAAACACGCACAGAGTGACACCCACCGCGCACACGACGTTTTACATAAAAAAAAGACCACAGAAACCTTGAAATGGAATGATACAAGAACAGTTCCCCATGGAATCGACTCATCCAGCCCTGATGAGAATCTTGTGATTCAATACACAGGATTCGAAACGCGTCGGCACTTACGCTTTGATTTATTCGGCATCTATGCTCTGTTTCTTTCTCTTTTGAATTCATTGTGATATTTTTCAGAGCATAAGGGTCTGTGATACATGATCAAAAAGCATTGCTATGTCTTTTAAATGATTAATAGCGAATGGTATGAATTTGCCAACATATGCTGCTTTGTTTATTTTTTCCTGGTAACTGGTCTAAATTTCGATTGATTGCTTTTTGTATATATATTGTAAATACCAAGTTTGTTTGTTTGTAATTCATTGTAATGTTCACAATTTGTGTGTAATTGTTTTTGGCAACACGTAAAGTTGATATTGTCCTTTCTCTGACCAATTTAAACAATCAAAAAAGTACTATAAATATCTAAATAAAAAGACATAAACATGTCAGGATAACTAATTGATTCTTAGTTTTTTCCTTCATAATATAAATGGCAAAAATAAGCCTAGAGGCATAGGTAAAATCCCCCCTTTTTTTGCAATTTCAGAGGCCCAACCTACCCTCTTTCCCATAGGGCCCACACCCCTCTTTTTCCTTCCTACCCACTCGAACCAGCACCTTTGTTAAGCACTAGCCGCTTGCTAACATCTGGGGTGTTGTGCCCCCTCTCCTGGTTGTGAAGTGAAGAGCTGTCTTAGTCTTTGGCAGTAAGTAGCGGTTTTGTTTCTTGCACGAGATCTTCATCCCTTTCACCTCTTTGCATTGTACCTAGTTTTCAACTGCGTTTAGAGTATCTTTGCCTCAGAAATGTTTACGCTTTTAGTGCTTCCTTGCACTTTACATTCACTGCCTTTAGTGCTTCTCTATACCTGTATGTCGCTGTCTTCAGCATTGTTATACAGTATGAATGACGGTTCTGTGTTAGGCTGTGGCATAGTACTTCTTGTCTCTACCAGCAAATTTCTAACTAATGACAAACAAACTTTCTGTAAGGCCTTCACTCTCTTAACAGGCCATGCACGGGCTGGAGTGGTTCTTTGACTCCGAATATGCCAACCGCCGATTTTCACTTTGACTGAGGCACCCTTGGCATGCATGAGCAGTTTTATGGGACCATGGCAAACTCTCTGGTAGACTACTCTCGGTTCTCGCCAATTGTGGTGTCCTCTTGAGCCCGGGTACATGTAAATGATCATGCCATACATGGAGCTCGGTATTACAAGTCTTTATTCTTCACAGATTAACTGTTAAATGAACATACTATGTCATGAAGTTTCTTAAGCACACCCAACCACTTATGTTACTTTTCTATGGACAGGGCTGGCTCTAGGGCACTGTGACCCGTGCAACTGCACTGGACGCTGACTGCAGGTGGAGCGGAACAATGTTTGCAAATATATTTTCATTTTAAAGCTCCTACTTCCATGTTCCTTGCCTCAAGCAATTTTCAGGTATCAATAAAAACTGCCAAGATAATGCCAGTGATTAATATTCGCCCTGGAGAGAAAAAGAAGTTTTGTCTTGTGGAAGCTTTGACACATTGTAAGGTGGCACAGAGGATTATTATGCCGGTGCACAAGGCTCATGCACCTTGTAGTCCTCTTTCTTATGTCACATTTCCTAAACACTGTTTTACACAGGTATGATTGCCTCTGTGAAATGTGTGTGTGGTGTAAAGTGCTCTGACACCTTACACTGGTATGAGTGGTGCAATAAAACTAAATGAATCTGAGAGAGAGTGGTTATGGAGACTTGAGGCGCACTGTTAAATGGTGGTAGTGAGGGAATCCATGGTAGAGGTGGTAATTGGGGGCACCCACAAACACAGTGGCACAGGGCACCACCAGTGCTAAAGCTGGCCCTGTTTTCAGATTCAATCAGGGACCAGAGGGGTCCCACTATCTATGGCTCACCCGACACTACAGAGGTGATTTGTTATAGGTGTACGTGCCTATTAAGCTGCTCCTCACCACCTTATACCAAAAGAATTACGATGCAGTATCAGTGATGGAGCACTCTATGAATTATGGTTTTGCAGATGTTGTTCATTGCATTCTGATTGCTAATACCATCTAAGTACCTCTGACTACAGCCTGGTCGAATCACGGTGTGAGACAAATGTTGAGGTCTGGCTTTCCTGTGCTCTCCCCTTATAAATCAAACAGCAATATTTGTAGCTCTGAAATTTTAAAGCCGCAGTTAAAAGCTAAGAGTTCAGACATATCATTTATAAATTATCTATTAGTCAAACTGCTTTACAGATTGATTTTACATTGGTGATCTCAAATGTAACTGCCTTTGAAGTCGGAGTATGTGGCTGCCCTCTGCAATCCATACTGAATAACATATTCTTGAAGCACATTCACGCTCTTGGCGATGAATGCTATTTAATTATCAGCGCCCACACAGAATATGGCTATTTGAAGAAGACATGTTAGCTGCCTCTCGTTCACTCATGAATGTGTGTGTGGATTGTTTGTTTGCTATTGGAGTCACTTAAGTGGAATAGGGAACATACGGAAATAAAGGCGAGCTTGCAGCCCTCGTTTGAAGTAAAGCGCTGAATTCAGAACACATTTTCCCCAGAAAAAATAATATTTACACAGATTTTCCAATGCATTTTGGAGATTTGTTGCAGAGTTTGCAAGTAGTGTTTTCAGCCCATTTGTGAAAATGTTTCTGCCCTCGTTATGGCAGTAGGAGTGGGCAAATGCATCAAAGATTCTGAACAAGATAGCGCTGTTTAGCAGTTGCAAAAACATGCACAGGAAATGTTTCTTCTTAAATATGCACTAGCTTATCATGACGCATTATAAAATTGTGAGATTCTGCTCCTTTAAAAAAGTATGTAGGGGGTTCAAATGACAGTAATCTCAATTGTGAAATTGTAGTATTTTAATAGTCCTTTTCAGTGCCAGGGGCTTGTAGGCCAATGTAAATAAACCCGGTATTTGTAAAGCGCAAACTAAACGCCCCTGAGGGTCTCAAGGCGCTGGGGGCAGTCGGGGAGATCAAGTGAGGTTGCCCAGAGTCACATGTGCTGAGCTGCCGCCGGCGATGGAACCATGTGCCTGCGCTTCAGTCAGTCGCTCTGTCCGCTGCGCCATACCTCTAAACACAGCGTGGATGCGGCTTGCAGTGCACCACGTTCTACCTGCCCACTACTAGTGCTAGCTGTGTACTTGTTCTGGAATGGGTGGTGCATCTCATTGGAGGCAACATGGTGTTAGTGAGACTTGGCTTCCCCGGAACAAACAGGATTATGGGGCATATTATCAGGGACCGGTGTTAAAATTATCGCCGTTTTATCGGCAGGAAACTGCCGATAAAAAGGTGATAATGGGCTTGATAATACGCCCTTGTTAATTCCCATACAAGCCCATGTTATGGTGTTAACATGGGCTTCTATGGGAATTAACAAGGGCGTATTATCAAGCCCATTATCGCCGTTTTATCGGCAGTTTCCTGCCGATAAAACGGCGATAATTTTAAGACAGGTCCTTGATAATATTCCCCTAAGTCTCTAGTTTTCGCGCTCAAATGTCGAAGAGGCATCGTCCTCTGCACCACTCTTTTAAGCTTGACATTCCGTGGTTGTTGTATTCACATGGAGGGGTCATTTGCTCTTTGCACACTGTTGTCTTCTGTTGGCCACTCGTGGATCGGACTTTCCTTGCCAAAGTCGGAAGCCAAGTACCTGCTGTCCTTGCTACAGGAGTAGCTGAACTGTGTCCTAGCGCTGCTGTGAGACGCCGACCACTGCGAGGCCGCAGAGGAGGGAGAGGCGCCGGCCCAGGGACTGCGAGGACCAGCACACACCATCTCCAGCTGGTCCTCTTCCCGTGAGAGCCGCGCCCCCTCACAGTGCCCCGCCCCCAGCATAGCGCAATAACTTCTCGCGGCACCCGCTTCGCGGGTGCCACTCGTGGATCGGACTTTCCTTGCCAAAGTCGGAAGCCAAGTACCTGCTGTCCTTGCTACAGGAGTAG
This sequence comes from Lissotriton helveticus, assembly GCF_964261635.1. Lineage (NCBI taxonomy): Eukaryota > Metazoa > Chordata > Amphibia > Caudata > Salamandridae > Lissotriton > Lissotriton helveticus. The sequence goes on along the minus strand of NC_136063.1, from coordinate 756,091,651 downwards.
CTGAACTGTGTCCTAGCGCTGCTGTGAGACGCCGACCACCGCGAGGCCGCAGAGGAGGGAGAGGCGCCGGCCCAGGGACTGCGAGGACCAGCACGCACCATCTCCAGCTGGTCCTCTTCCCGTGAGAGCCGCGCCCCCTCACAGTGCCCCGCCCCCAGCATAGCGCAATAACTTCTCGCGGCACCCGCTTCGCGGGTGCCACTCGTGGATCGGACTTTCCTTGCCAAAGTCGGAAGCCAAGTACCTGCTGTCCTTGCTACAGGAGTAGCTGAACTGTGTCCTAGCGCTGCTGTGAGACGCCTACCACCGCGAGGCCGCAGAGGAGGGAGAGGCGCCGGCCCAGGGACTGCGAGGACCAGCACACACCATCTCCAGCTGGTCCTCTTCCCGTGAGAGCCGCGCCCCCTCACAGTGCCCCGCCCCCACAACTCCACACGCCATAAAAGCGCTACCTGGACCGCGCATCGCGGGACGCGCGCGGGGCGAAGTCCGGGGCGAAGCCCGGGCAAAGGGCGAGCCCGTTGTTGCCCGTTAGTGCCCGATAGAGACCGGACCGGGCCATCTCCCTTTCACCACCGAACCCGAAGCAAGTTAACATCATGCCACCAAAAACCAGGAGCACTACAAAGACCAAATCCAAGCATGCGCAGGAGGTAGCTCAAATAACGGGTCCTATTGACCTGTTTATCTCACGGACCCACGAGGCAATAAATCAGAGTATTGCCCTGATGGAAAAGAGAGTGTCACTAGATCTTATGAACGCAAATGCAAAACGTTGCTCTCTAGGCGCCATAGCAAATGCCACTTCACCTATTCATCCCAATTCTCATAACTGTTCCCTTCCCGTGATTCTGTTAACACCAGATATAAATACAGTACCATCCATAGTAAATCTTTCTGTAACACAGTCCGAGTCAGACCCTTCATTAAACTCGGAAGACTTGGAAGCAACCCCTGACCTGGCGATTTGTCAAACCCAGGAGGACGCCCAGGCAAGCGCTAACCTGCTCCAACAAGGTGAAAGGGAAGGAGCGATACCAAAACGAAGCCTACCAACTGCCGATAAAGCAGCAATCATGGCTCAGAGTTCTGATCATGTCACAATTCACTCAAACACCACAACGCCGCAAAGCATCTTACTTCCTTTTGCAACCAACATACCCCATCTGGCTATCTCAAATGAGTGTTCTGATAATTTATGCAGAACATGCAAAGTCACCTCGCAAGTTCTCACTACTACAAAAGACCTCCTATTTCAATATCTGAAACCCATTCAACTTAGCATCAGGAACTTAGAAGCCCAGCTAACTATAATTTCTGCCACTCTCCTTGACACTAACACGCGCATTGAAACAAAGGGTCAACGGAACCCACCGCAGCCACCTAAAAAACAATGTCAAGTACAATCACATAAAGCAGCTAAACTTTCTAACACAACATCCCTAGCTCAAAAAAGTCACAAACAAAGCGCTTCAAACCAAAACTCACCACCCAAAATGCCCCAAACACAGCGGAATAAAATCTCTGCTGTACCTAATCAGCAATTAGACAACACAGAACTGACCACTGTAGTTACCCCAGGCCCAATGATAAATAAACACACTAGCAGAGCCCACTCGGAAAAAAAGCCAGCATCTCCCCCATCGAAACCAGCGGCCTCCCAGCCGTCTCCCAAGAACACCGTTAAAAAAACACCAGCAATCAGACGCCCTGCTCACTTGCCGCCGGAAGCTACTCCTTACACGAAAGTCCTCACAGGTGTACCAGAACTTATTGACGATACTCCTGAAACTGCATGGTCACTTAAGAATAAGGTCATGCAGTGGCTAAGCATTAACAGACCTCTCGAATCTCATCTCTCTGGAGGGATCACCACAGTCCGCAGGGTAACCTGGGTAGGCAAAACAACAAAATCAATCCGCGGAGATTGTATTGTAGTAACTTGCAAAGACCCCTCTGTGGTGGACTTCATCTGCGCCTGGCCCTCGCTGGAAAAAAAAGGGGGGATTGATGCTCGGCATCTCTCCTTTTTCTATCCTCCAGTGAGACAGCATCGTAATACCCCACCTTGGTCCTGGCATCAGTTCCCCAAAGAACCATGGAACCAAGAGCCATGGAACCAGATGGAGTATACACATGATTACACAGGCAGGAACGGGCCGAGAGAATGGCTGAGAGAACGGCCGAGGCATTACTGGCAAGAAAGACCCTGTCAAACCTACGAAGGCTGGCAGGGCCTTTCAACGCAAAACCGTTTTGATTGTCTTGAGATGGTCGACTGACCACTCAGGGATGAACCTAGACACGTAAGTCCTGTCATTATATCGCAACCAGTTAACTCCACACAACACTTAGCACTCCTAGAGCCCTCTCCTGACATATACAAAAACCTATCCCAGGAATTGTTAAATGCTTTCCCTAATATCCCAAAAAAAGTCACTTACACTACCTGTTCATCAGAAGATGAGAATACTTCTGGATTGTGTCACCAACCAATCGTAGCCTCCAAGGTTCTAGTTGGTCCCCCGCGGGTCAGACCACGACAATTACCAGTAGCTGAAGTTGCTAATAACCAGTCAAATCCACTACACGTCATGATGGAATCTGTAAATCTGAGCGTTTCCATCGCATACTGGAACATTGCAGGCTTAACCACAAAAATAACATCCTCTTCGTGGCTCGACACAGCAAAGCAACACCAAATCCTGTGTCTGCAAGAAACCTGGTGCACAACCCCATTGCATCTGGTGGGATATAAAACTCTTTTTACCCAAGCAATACCAGGAAACATGGGCAGACCAAAGGGGGGGCTTACGACCTATACCGCCAACACCCTCCCTTTCAGAGTGAAACTACTAAAGGAGTCACCCACTTTCCAAATTATACAAATCACGCAACCAACAGCATCTAAAGGAAATAATCATATAATCATCAACTATTACAATAACTCAGATACTCTGGAATGCTGCCTATACCTAGAAGAAATAGTCGCATTTCTAATTTCACTTCATAATGACAATAACAAAACCCCAACTTACTTTATCTGGGGTGGCGACTTCAACTTCACACTGTGCCCAAAACACAAAAATGGGAACTGTGGGCTTCAAAACGAACTAGGGAATCCGATACCTCATTTTGCACATTCGCCATGCGGCAACAAACTAAACGAAATCCTTTTCTCTCTAGACTTGGATTTTGTCAACGAACTAGTTGTTCCGCAGCAGGACTATTCACCTACCTTTCATGGGCGAGGCTGTTCCACAACTATTGACTATATAATAGCCTCAAACTTCTACAAAGGGCAACTAACCAACTATGAGATTGGATCAAACCCAATAAGCGACCACTATCCGCTCAGTGTGGTAATCAACATGAAACAAGCAGGGACACACCCCACTAAGTCTTGTTTTCTCGATCAACACTCGATCTCCATGAATAAACTGAATGGGTACACAATCAAATGGGCAAAGATTGACCCAGAAGAGATGACACAGAGGATTCTAGAAAAAACACACCACTGGCTATCTAAATGTATGTCTCTGGAGACACCACCTGAAATAATTGTTACCTCCTTTCAAAGCATACAAAAAGCAGTAAGGGACGAGCTATTTGTCAATTCAAAAAACAAGCCCAAGCTCCCTTCTGAGAGGTGGTTCGATACTTCCTGCCGGAAGGCTCTTACATCTCTCAAAGAAGCCCTACGCAAGCAGCCGAGAGACCCCCAGGAAGTGTCCCAACTGAGGAAAAACTACAACACTGCCCGACAAGATCGTAAAAAACAGATCAAACGAGACCTCTGGCTACGTTTACACGACAGTGCTCAAAGGAAAGATAGCACCGCTTTTTGGCAGACCATAAGATCACCCTTCTTGGCCAACAGCAACGACCCTGACCATCTTGATGTTGCAATAACCGAGGAGGACTGGGTTTCCCATTTTTCAAAAATTTTTGGAATACCAACAGATGCCACACCAAACAATCAAACACAAGTAGCCGATTTGGAGAAAAATACTATCTACCCCATTAACTTACATTTCTCCCTTAACGAAATCATAAAGGCAATTAAGGCTTCAAAAACTGGCAAGGCCCCCGGCCCCAACGGAATTCCAATGGATCTGTTCTTACATGACGTAGACTACTGGTAAAAAATAATTATACGGGTCATGTCAGCAGTGGTCTCAACAGGCCTCTTCCATTCATGGTCAACCTCAACATTATTACCCATCTTCAAAAAAGGTGACCGCAACGATCCCACTTGCTATAGACCAATCTCCCTTCTGGACTCCACGGGCAAAATTGCAGGTCGATTACTCCTGGACCGACTACAATCTTGGGCCCGGGTGAATAACATCATAACTGACCTGCAATATGGTTTCCAGAAGGGGCTTGGGACCGTGGAACAGGCCCTCAACCTTGTCCTCCTGGTCGGTAAATACGTCCGTGCTAAAGGAGGTAACATCTTCCTCGTTTACGTAGACCTAAGCGCGGCATTCGACTGCGTCCAGCATGCGAAGCTCTGGCAAATTCTAGCCGATCTTGGTGTGGATCCCCCGATACTAACCTTCCTAAGAGAACTCTACACCAACGCAGAAGGCCGAGTACGATTCGGTACCAGCGGCGAACTGTCACGCCCTTTCCAGATAACGAGAGGAGTAAGACAGGGTTGTGTACTGGCTCCCTTCCTGTTCAACCTCTACACTAATGGGCTTGAACAGGCGATGCTGGAAGGGAGCCAGGACCTGCCCCAGATAAACCACCGCCTGATACCTACCCTCCTATATGCTGATGACTCAGTAATCCTAGCACGGACCTTAAACGAACTTCAGCTGCAGCTTAACAAATATGTAACATTCATGGACTCTCTTGGCCTAAAAATTAATATCAAAAAGACGTTCACAATGAACATCGGCCCCAGGACAAAAGTTTCCAAACCCATTTTGATCAACAATAACAGACTAGAAAAAACTCCGGTGTATCCATATCTGGGCATCCTAGTGGATGACAAAATGAATTGGCATAAGGCAGTGGAAGCTAGAAACCTCCATTTCCGTCGAGCAACCTCAGCATTAATATCCTTCTCGAGGAAATTGGGTAAACCTGCCCCATCCGTATTGTTAGCCATATACTACGCAAAATGTCACAGTGTGGCCACCTACGGAGCTGGAATCTGGGGACACGGTCGCATTGACCAGCTTCAGATCACCGAAAATGCCTTTATTAAATACATCCTTGCCCTTCCCCAAAGCTCCCCGATATTAGCCTCGCACCGGGAGCTTGGCATGGAATACATCATCGACACCATCCGATGCCAGCCCATCTTACTGTGGCATCGAATATGGTGTAATCCTGAAAGTCATTTAACCCGCTCCCTTATTACTGACTGTTTAGGCTTAACAAACTGGCGGAAAATCCCGTGGCTTAATTACATACACAATTTCTTCAAAGATCTGGACTGTGAACATTATTTCCTTGAACCACCTTCAGTTGAAGACATCTCAAGGAAACAACTAAAGCAAATGGCCATGGGCCATCTGAGAGACCTTCGAAATCAGGCCGAGATTATCAAACCACAAAACGAAAAAATCTGTCAACTGCAGTCAGGAAAAGTTATCCAGCCCTACTTGACTTATTTTCTAACGAACCACGAAAAGTTCTTACTCACAAGACTACGTTTTGATGTTTTCTATCGTTTGGTTTCATTCCCGGAAATACAGAACTGGTCCTGCAATTTGATGAGATGCCCCTGTGACGGAGTTTCTTCACAATCCACGATTCATGTTGTCCTTTTTTGCAAATATTATAAATCAGCAAGGAAAACGTGGATCATTCCTATTCTCCGGTCCAGTGGACTCAGACAATCCTACCCAGCACTTTCCTACCTACAATCTCCAAAATCCCCTTATGAAGCCAAACTCATAGTGACTTTTCTCAAAAAAGTTATAATAGCACGCCGTAATATTCCTAGTTAAACAAGTATTCGACAACTTGTAAAATCGATCCCACTGTCTCAAAACGTACCTTTGTACAGTGACTTAATTCTCATATGATTCTATTGCTTTTAAATTTTTCTTTGTGTTTAATACTTTTCAAATGTACTTTTTATGATTATTCAATTTTATAATCGAATAAAAGTTGATGAAACTGAAACACTGTTGTCTTACGCGGGCTCCGGACAGGGCGTGACAAATAACATGGAAGAGAAGAACGCCAAAAGGGGGTTCTTTATTGGATGCTTGAAAGACTCCATTCCTTGGAAGAAGTTGGTGTACGTAACCTTAGGTTTACTCCTATCCAAGAGTGTTGCCTTACCAGTGATTTTATCTGAAGTTCCCAAATTCAGGATGGTGCTAATCTTGTTCCTGTGATGTCAACTCCTGTTTTAACCATATATAATGAGGCACAGTCCTGAGATGGATTCATTGCAGTGCATCTCTTCCCTTATTTTCCATTACATACATGGCCTACTTGATATTCAATTCAATATACTTTATTCAGCATAAAACACAATACCATAAAAGAACAATTTATAAAAGAGACAAACATCACAATATCAATAGACCGAACCAACAATACATGTGCAATCCATCGCAGAGAAAGCCCCTTGGTGGTGGTGACATATAAAAACAGGCTCAGAAAATGCACAAATAATTAATCCCTTGTACAAAAATGCCCCCCAAACCCTCCAGGGGCGTAGCTAGAGCTTTTGGCGCCCGGGGCTATCTCTCAGATTGCCGCCCATGGCAGGTAGCGGGGGGGGGGGGGCTGCTGCTGGGGAAAAAGGACAGCGAGCACTTAGAAATAGGTGATGCAAAAATACATATAGTATTTGTTATAATATTCGCTGAAATAAATTCCTAGTTTGCGTTGGATCAGTACACAAAAAGAACAACCTAACTCCTGATTTCTATTTTTTTAATTACATTTAAAACATGAACAAAACTTATTTTACAATCCTCTCCTCAAAACAATCACTGAAAGTAGATTGGGGAGAGGGAGGGATCAAAGAGGGGGAGAGGGAGAGAGAAAGATTGGAGAGGGGGAGATGGAGAGATATATATATATAGAGAGAGAGAGAGATCAGAGCGAGAGAGAGTGCGGAGAGGGAGAGATAAGGAGAGGGGGAGCGAGATCGGAGAAGGGAGAGAGAGATCGGAGAGGGGAGAGAGAGATCGGCGAGGGGAGATAGAGAGGGGGGAGGGAGAGAGATCGGAGAGGAGATAAAGAGATGAGAGAGAAAGAGAGAGATGAGAGAGGAAGATATTGGTGAGGGAAGTGAGAGAGATTGGAGGGAGAGAGTGAGAGAATGGTCAAGAAAAGAAAGAGACTATAAAGAGTCAGAAATGCATTTCTGTGAGAGAGCAAAAGGAGAAATTGGTGAGCAAAGTAAAGGGAGGGTTTACAGTGACAGAGAGGGAAATTGGAGAACAAAGTGACAGAGAGACTAGGTTATAAAGCGGCAGGTGGTAAAAAAGCTGAACAGGAGTAGACAAATGAGAAACAGGAAAGACGAGCAGTGGAAGATGAAAGAGGAGAATGAGAAAATAAGTTACAAATGGACATCTAAGTGTGTCTATGTGTGTGTGTGGGCGATCTAGAGTGAGGAATTCAGCAGAGGTGCGAGTATGACAGACAAGCGAGAGGAAAAAGACAACCAGTGGAGAAGAGAGGGAAACTATTACAACGAGGGAGGTGTGAGAGAGGTGTTAACTAGAAAGACTTTTTTTGGGCGACAATGTAGATTTAAGAAGGGGAAATATACGGCAGGATGAAGTATGGGAGAGTCGTGAGACAGACAGCGCATCAGGTTGAACAGTTAGGGTAGAGGGGAGGGAAGGAGACAGAAAGCAGGAAGAATTTACCATTTAGCACCACACCACCTCTTTCCACCTTGCTATTCTGAGGGTGAGGGTCTGAAGTTGTAGCTCCACCTCTTCAGTGCATCTCCAGACACTAGGAGTAGGAGAAATAAACCACAAAGGGCACGTCTGATTGGCTGTAGAATCATGCTTGTGCATGAATGCTGTGCCGAAGCACCCGCTCACGAGCGGGGCCATAACGGGAAGTGGGGAAGCAGCCCTGTGGCGCGTGTGATGCGTCACTGCTGCGTTTTCAGCGCAGGGGCTGGCCAAAATCTATGCCCAGGGACGTCATTGGTAGCGCTTTCGTGCTACAAGATTGACGGCCCTGGGACCCACAACAAACGCGGTACGTCGCGTACTTCAGTTTACATGTACCCAGGGCCGGTCCTCGGACTTCTGGGGCCCCGGGCGAAAGGAAGGATGTGAGGCCCCTATAATTTGCATGTAACATCACAAGGATTGACATCACAGAAAGTGACATCACAGGACTATTTATCTTATTTGACGTCACTGAAGAGACCTAATGTGGACATCAGTAACATGGACAAGAAGATAAATATACAAATGCAATAAGTCCATATATTTTAAAACTGTATAAAATGGATTACATTTGTCACATTGGATGGAAAAGCTAGGTGCAGGTCTCAAAAGAATGGATATTTTTTACTCCATGTTAACTGATTGTTTCCAGATGAGCGCATGATAAAAATCCCACAGCAGTGTGGAAAATAAATTGAATGGCATCACTGGGAAAATGTTTGCAAAAGGGAATATATAGCAAGATTAATTTGAGTTCAGATACATGTATTTTTCGTTTTACTTTGAAAGCTATGTAACTCACTGACCGTAACACAAAAGGGCAGCTGAGAACCAAGAACCAGTGCTTTTGGATTTAGAGTACGGAATTATTCACTTTTCCTCACAAGGCTTGAGGGGATGAGAGCATGGGAAACAGGTGAGCAAATCTACATTTCTTATAAAAAGCAGATTAAAGGAAAGATTGCAATCAAACAATGAAGAGAGAGTAACTCCAACATTCTAGATTATTCTTGTTGAGTGGCTCCCTGGTATTGATTCATTAGGGAAGGTCTAGTATCTGGGTGTGTTTAAAGTAAAAGTATGCTGTGTAGATTCAAGGGGTTTTCAAATCATTGTTTTTTATTTCTTATTAAACTGTAGGAAGAGGTACTGGCCGGCTTTAGCGCTGGTGAAGCCCTGTGCGACAATGTTTGTTGGTGCCCTCCAATGACGCCCTCCGCTACAAATTCCCTCACTAACACCCTTTAGCAGTGCCTCTCAAGTCTCCATAACCACACTCTCGCTCAGATGCATTTAATTTGATTTACAGTGCCACTGATACCAGTGTAGAGTGTCAGAGCACTTTTTTTTTGTTGCAGAGTTTTATATAGCACAACTTGACCCGAACCGAATCGGGTATCAGAACGCTTTACAAAGCACCAGTTACGTTACATGAGGACACACATTCATTTTTGTTAGGCACGGGGAGATTAAGTGATTTACCCCTAATCACAGTATGTTTGGCATTGTTACCGAGACTCGAACCCAGATCCCCAGGTCTGAGGTCGAGCGCCCTAGCCGTTAGGCCAACTCCTCTCCCCCACTTAATATCACATACATTACACAGAGACAATCAATCATACGTGTGTAAATCACTCTATAGGAAATGTTACGTACGGCAAAGGACTCACATGACAACACATGACATCCATACTAGTAGGAAGTATAGTTTAATAGTGATTGGTCAGGAGAAACACAAACTTTGAATTTAGAATGTAACACCATGGTTGAGGGTTCTCCTTAATAACCAGAATTGATTTCTACCTAAAAGAACCCTGTTTGCAACATTAGGATAATCACAGACTGGGGGAAAACATAATGCTCTAATTTATACCTTGCAGTTTGCATCAAGCTCTAAGATGACAGTTAACAGCTCACTGTTCTTTGTTATGATTTTGACTTATAAACTGCAACCAACTAAAGGCTCTCTCTGACGAAAGCAGTAACACACTGACATATTTATATTATGTGCACTTGGTTTCTGCATAGTACGTGTTCTTTCCAGCAGGCACATTAACCGTCTGTACTACCTTTCCACGAATCAAAACTTCCACTTGACAAAACTCTATCTCTGACTAGGAAGAATATTAATCACCAGAGTTATCATGATATTTGTATTGTTGCCGGAAATTGATGGAGGCCAGGAGGAGGCATTAAGTGCTTTTAAAAACATAATATACCTGCAAACATGACACCCCACCCAAAGTCAGCGCCAGGTGCGATTGTACCAGTCACAACGCCCTAGAGCCTCCCTGCTCAAGGGTCCTCTGACCTCAGTGACAGTCATAGTCGCACTATGGTGTGCAGCTTCGTAGGCCTCCGTGCAAAACTGGAGGTGAACTTCAGTATGGATTGTGGTTGCCAGACTTTCAAGGTTAACCCACGCTTGCCACTGTTAGGGCCCACCTGCTGGTGCTAAGACACCAGGGCTTCTAAGGTCTTGCAGGGCCTTCGACAGTCTAGCACGGGAATGTGCTCCCTCAGGAGAGTTGTCTAGCGGACAGGTTATGATGGCTGAACCTGGTCCCCAGTTATAAATTCAGCAGCTCTGGCCATAGTGCCATATCTTCTCCCCCACTGAACACCATACTGCCCCACTGAGAGAAACTTGCACTGCTTTCAGCTACAACCTAATTATGCCCCGCTAAAAACACCTGGTTGGGACTCAATTGAAATTATGCACTAGACAAGAGTAATATGCTGGTGAAAAAAACAAGTTACAACATCCTGGAGAAAGCAAACACTCAAGGGAAAGCAAGATTAAGAAACACATGCTAAATGTAAGAAGGAACAACATCGTTAGTTACCTTAACACTTTTGCACTTATTATTCAGAAAGCAGTGAGTGCTTTTGCCTGAAAAGTTAAGGATGTGACTACAAGTCCCAGAAGGGACATTTTGTTATCCAATCCACCCTTCAAGCAGGTATTTCAGCATCTCCAGGAGTGGTGCACTTCTCTACCGGGGAAAACAATGTTGTTTTAAGAAAGACTAGAAAACAAAAGTGGCGCTTCTCTGGTAAACTCTGTAATGTGGTGCTAATGTGTTTGGATTTTAATAAAATCAATCAGGCCACTTTGCAACCCACTGTGTCTTGCTTTATTTGGTTATATTTCCCATCTAGAAACGTATTTCCCCCCGTCCTGAGACTGCACTTTGGAATAGAAAAATGTCTAAAAAAGACGAAATTTCGAGCAAAAGTGTTTTTCTTTTTGGATTAATGTCACGGAAGAACAAATAAAGGAAAAGAGATAAGAAGGAGTAATACCCATTTCTTGAAGTTACGGTTTTCAGTAAGTGCGGAGGAGCAAAAGACAGAAAAAGAGTAAGAGTAAGAAGGGGGGGCAGCTGCCAGCGGTAGAGCAGAAGTGGGCACTGCCCTTGTCCTCTCTGGGCAAGAAGGAAAATGACAGAGTCTGACCTCCCTGCCCCGAACAGCCAAGCCTTATCTATAGGCTTTGGCTATTTCTGCCATCCTGGGAGGCGTGTTTAAAATGAAAAAGTAGGGGAACTAAGTATATTAAATTAAAGAAGTAGGTGCATGCCCCCAAGGCTCTAGAGATGAGACCTAAAGACAGGCAAAATACTTCGAAGTAAATCTATAGGCCATCTTGACATGCCTGGAGCTCATCTGCTCTTAGCAGAGCAGCACTACAAAATGGATACAAGGCCCAGGGAAGGGGCCCCCACACCTGGGCCTTGCAGCTTCTCCAGCGCTTAGAGACCCAGGGAAGGGGGCCCACCACAGCTGGACCTTACAGTTTACTTCAGTGTTTTGAGACCAAGGGAAGGGGGGCCCTCTCCACTGAGCCTCAGAGCAGTAATGAACAGGCACATTTCCATTAAAAAACAAATGTCGGTATCAGTGATGTGAAGGTAAACAAAAGCCAGTTGATCTGGCTGTTCCCTCCTCCCCTCACCCACCTCTCCTTATCTAAACAAAGGGGCCTTCTGTCACCTAGAATGGCCAGTACTTAACAGGGGCGCTGCGCAGTCCCTGCACTGTGAGTTAACATAATTGCTGGCCCCTTCCCATTATGTTTGTCTCTTCCCCCACTTCACCCCCTGGAATGCCACCACTACCTCACCAGCAAGATCAAGGCACCTCTTTTTGTAATTGTAATATGATAGTGTGGGGCAGGGGGCGTCAGAGGAGTGTGGCCTTTCACACCGAAGTGGGGGCCCCCCTATGTTTTAGCTTAGCACGAGGCCCTGGGCAGCTGCCCACACTGCCCATGCCTAGCGCCGGCCCTGCACGTACCTGCACGTCACGTGTGCATTTGCTCCGGGCTCATGGGGGGTGGTGGGTGTTCCTTGTACATGACATCCCTCACTATAGGCGGCGGCCGCGCAGCACTGGTGGCCTGTGGCAGCGGTCGCGGTCGGCTTTATAATTTATTTAGGGACAGTGACAGTCAAGTGCCCCCAAATAAATTATAAAGTCTGCCGCGGCCGCCACGGGCCACCAGTGCTGTGCGGCCGCGGCCCTCAAACCAGTGCCGCCTGGGGCGGACCGCACCCTCCTAGCTATGCCGGTGCCCCCCCCAGCCCAATTCATTAGTAACACCTTTAGCAAGCCAGTACTTGATACTCATTTTGTACTTGATTTTTGCTCTGCTTTCCTGTTGGATTTTTGCCTAGACAATCTAGTTGTGCTGTGGTCTTTCTCAAACCTGATTCAGGGTGGTTTTGATGCCTAGTTTGCCAATTGCTGTTTCTTTCATCTTCTTTAATCAATCAATATCCATATTGTCAAGGTGATTTTTTTTTACTTTTGTGACTTTTTCCTTCTAATTGGAAACTACTTAAGGAAATATTTAAAACCTTCACCATGCGTCAAGTTCAAATAACTTTATTCGATTGTTAGCATTACAATCATAAAAGCAGAATTCATAAGCATACAATTAAAAACAAGTGATCCATTCCATTTGTGAAACGAGAGGTTACATGAACAGTCTAAAACAAGAGTAACAGGCAGAATAAACACTTAAAAAATATAAATAGTTATAACAAAGATAAAAAGTTAACGATATGCCTAACAACAGCAGCATAGTTATCCCTCCATACTTTTCCTGAATGTAATTGCTAATTTCAGAAAACTGCATACAAATAAGGTGCAGTCACAGTTCAGGAGTTGAAGGTAAAAAAGTGCTGGTTTAATCTGTGCAAATTTCAGTTCTTTGAGGCGTGGTTTTAAGTATAGCCTCCGGGGTACTATGTAATAAGGACAAATAAATAAAAAGTGCGCCAGATCTTGCGGAGACTTTCCGTCGCAGCCGCAAGCTGGCAACACTTGACCTCGATGGGCCCCACTCGGTACCGCCAGTAAAAGATGAAACAAATCAAAACGGAACCTTGTTAATAAATAATGTTCATAGCCAGTCATGGGCCAAGATAAGTATGGTTCCATTTGTAGACAGGTTTTAAGTAGTGCATGTTTCCTAACACTGTCTTTCTGTAGCTCGGCCTCTTCCCGGGCTAAGTACCTGGTTGTCATGAATGTATTTTTCACAAAGGTGACATCCAATTTAGTGGTAGAGTCTGGGGTTAAAAACAAATCAGACCATCCTATATCAGTAAAACAATCACTAATGTACTTCAGCCACGGAACCTTAAACCTACCCTCCCATGTTAGGGCTTCTTTTAATATATCATGGGTAAGAGGTATATCATTATTTAGCCACCAGTTCAACCAACACAACAGGGGATTAGCTGCTATTCTATGGCTTAAATAGGGCACCCCTAGCTCCTCATGTACAGAGAAGTTTCCAGTTCCCCTTGGTAGCCTCAATATCTGCTTCAGGAAATTATTTTCTACAACCTCCAGGTCCCGCATCTGGCTATAGCCCCAGAGCTCGCTTCCGTAGCAAGCAACGGCGATGCTCTTTACCTGATATAATTTAAGCAAGGCAGCCACCGGACTATTGCCAATTTTTCTTGCGAAATCAAGTATGGCCGCATTGACGCGGGTTACCTCGCCCTTCTTCCTCAAGACAGCGGGGCCCCAAGATAGTTGGTGATCAAAAAGGACCCCGAGGTATGAGAAGGTTCTGGTGGTTGGAATTTTTTCCCCATTTATATTAAAAAGGTTGGATTTTCGTGACCCCAGGCCTGTCTTCATAACATAAGACTTAGAGTTGTTAATACTTAAGCCTCGAGACTCCATGAAATCAAAGAAAGAATTTAAAAGTGTCTGGAGGCCGATTGCTGTCCTAGAAATAAGGACAGCATCGTCCGCGTAGAGCAGAACTGGAACGCCTTTCCGTCCTACGTAGGGGTAATCTGCTCCGGTTTTTAGAAAGTGTTCCTCTAACTCGTTAATATACAAGTTAAAGAGGAATGGAGCTAGGATACACCCCTGTCGAACACCCCGATTAATTCTGATATCCCCTGTCACTTTCAGATCTTGGGTGTATCGAACATTAGCTCTTGTGTCGGAGTGCAGGTCAGCCAGTAGATTAATTAAATTCTGCTCTACACCCATCTTTAGCATGGTGTCCCATAACTTGCCTCTGTCCACACAGTCGAATGTGGACGATAAGTCCATAAAAGCCATGTGGACTGTTCCCTGCCGGGCCATGGTATATTTACCTATAATCAAATACAGGTTCAGGCACTGGGTAACTGTCGAGTGACCAGGTCTGAAGCCGTATTGTATTGGGGATATAACATTGTTCTCATTTGCCCATGCAGTTAATCTATTCAGGATTACACCCCCTACCACTTTGGCTACAGAGTTAATTAAAGATTTTGGCCTGTAGCATGACGGGCTTCTACGATCACCCTTTTTAAACACGGGCACTATAGTCGATACCCCCCACGACTTTGGGCACAGCGGCATTTACTACAGCAGTAAGGACATGGGCCCATAATGAGATACAAGATTTAAAAAGGTCCGGAGGCAAGCCATCCGGGCCAGGGACCTTATTGCTAGTTAACCCTTGAATGCCCTTCTCTACTTCATTGACTGAAAAGCACAAAAAATTCTCCATAGGAGTCGAAAGGTCGTGTTCTGCCTGTTGCTCATTGCTTTTAAAAATTGCACTAAAATGAATGACGCAATCCTCCTCTGGGATGTTAGTGCCAAGTGCGATGTCACTGAGATCGTCAAAAAAAGGTTTATTAATAATTTCCCAGAATTTACTACTGTTACCCAGGACTAATGGGTCAAGCATAGACTCCCAGGTACGCGCCTTAATTTCTTTTTTTCGTTTAGAAAGTGATTTCTTATAAATCAATCGCAGGATTTTGATTTGGCCTGGATCTCTGGGTTTGGTTTTTAGCGCTTTTCTCAAATCTCTGCTTGCCTTAGAACAAGAGTGGTCAAACCATTTAGGGGTGCTTCTGGTTTGTCCTTTCACTGGGGCTGTTAACATGGATCCTACTGATGACACCACAACCTCAAAAACAGCTAGGGTTTGCTCTGGGGATGTGGCTGGTGACACACAAACCGCAAGTTCCTCACCACATGACCTATTGATTTCGGTATACAGGTTTTCACAATTTACCATTGACCATTTCAATCGACGTTTACCATTTATACATTTCAAGGTTCCCCGGCCTTCACAGTTCATTCGCTGTTCAAATACTCCACCACCCAGTCTAATGGTTATGGGATTATGGTCACTATAGATGTTTGTTTTAATAGTGAATCTGGAGGCCTGATTGGCAAGATCAGCAGATAGTAATATGTGATCTATAAAGGACCCATGGCCTGAACCTTTAAATGTAGAGACATCAAAAACCTTGGACTCCGGCACCATAGACATGGCTACAGTTAAGTTATTTTCATTCAACAAATCGTTGAGACAAATTCCACGCCTAGAGTGGTCAAAATGAAAACCGTTCACTCTATTACAGCCCAAAGATCCCATAGGGGTAACTCCTGGGTTACCACACGGGTGAACATTAAAATCACCTGCAATCAATAAATCTCGTGACAGAGTGCCTGCTCCCTCTCTCAGCATCTCATTCAAACGAAGTATATTACATTCCCCTTGACTATTTATAGCGTTGTAAAAATTAATTAAAGTCAAGGCATGTTTACCTCTCTTCAATTCCTGCACTTGAATATTCCGATTTTCATGATACCGATTACTTACTTGACAGGTAAGTGCCAGGTTAATAAAGATAGCCAGGCCCCCCTTTGCTCTTCCACTGATTGAGGGAGCTGCTGGCCTAAAAAAACTTTGATAACCCTCAATAAAAGCATTATTATCTTCCATCCATGTCTCTTGGAGGCATACACCTGCGTGTTTCTTAACAAATGCCAGCCAGACAGGATCACATATTTTATCAACCAAACCCGCTATATTCCAGGAGACTAAACTCGCATTACAAACATCAACAGGTTCTGTTCCAATGACAAGCTCTGTGGTTATAGGTTCTAATAGCGATCGATTAAGTTGTTCTGAGTGGGTGTCTCCCTGGGTTTTAACTGTAGAAGGCTTAGGTTCTTCATGGATTGGAAGAGGGCTAAAAGCCTTGGGCAAATCATGCGATGTACTGGTGTACTCATATAATGCGGGGCTATCTGTTAGAAGATCTATATCTAGCTCTACCTGACTATTGGTATCTAATTCAACAGCTGGAAGGGGAACAATTACTGCTTGTATAGCCCTAATTTCCCCATGTACTAGTTTGCTTTGCATATGACCAGTATGTATTAGTGTGGTTGGAGCAACATATAGTCAGTCGACCCCCTCCAAACCACTCTGATCATAGAAAGCGTCAAACCTATTTGAAATAGGTACATTATAGTGGATATTAGGATATGTTAAATGAGAGTGATCACGATGGTGATACATCTCGTGTAAGGCCTCCCGTCTCTCATGATAAATTGCTGGGTGATTAGCCTGTCTGGTCTCACAGGATATATCTCTCCCATACTGTCTTTGATCTCCTACGGTATAGTGTCCACGATTCCTTGGAGTTACTCCATCATGATATTGATTAAAATTATCGTAAGTTTTCTCCTGCTCTAGTGTGGAGTATGGGTACACTTTGCCTAGACTGTGATCACTTGAGGGATAAAAGTAACTTAGATCCATAGTACGGATCAAACTGCTAATCGGGCCATCCTTCCAACTAATAATGTGCCTTGCCACTCGATTGTCCTTGAAGTTGACAACAATGCAATCACCCTCAGTAGATTTAAATCTGTGCCCCACCCAGTCGACCATCCTAACATTTGTTATTTTGCCACTTATGTGAGAAGGGATTGGTCTATGGGTGGTTAGCCAGTGACTCACTTTGTTTTTCAAATCCCCATAGCTCTCAAGCTTGCAATCTTCTAATTGCGGTACACCAATCATTACTATGGTGTATAAGTGGGATTCAGGGGGGAGATTAATGTGGGTGGGTTTATTTGGTTGTGTCAGCTTTGGTGTTTGCACGAATCGTGTATTTATGGCTGTATTTTGTGTTGGTATTGGCCTTTGAGGCTCAACCTGATCATCAAGTGAATCAGGGGATAAACCTTCCGCGGCCCATTCGCTCTCATCGTTTCCAATTGTGGAACCATCTGGGATGTTGGGAAGACTCGGAGCTAGTACCGTTTGGATATTTACATATACAGGCGGGATTGAGATGTTATGGTCTATAGCACCCAGGGAGGGAGTAAGTAACGAATTGGAGCTATCACTATGGGTTTTTTCTTATCTCGTGTCTTTTTAGTGTTAGTTTGCTTATGAGTGCTGTTAACCTGTAAAGGACTAACCTTCGGTATGGGTGCACTAAGAATTTTTAACATGCTCGTAGTGTCATCTTTTTGAGACTTTTCAAACTTCACTAAGGTTTGCTCTATACTAATGATTCTTTCACTTATAGGCTGCAAAGGAGATCTGACTAGGTGTTCCAGTTCTGTGAGATATGAGTTATCTGATGTACTTGCCCTTTCAGTCTGGCTTGTCTGGTCTATGAAAGTTTTATTGTACTCTGGATGTATTTCATTAGGCAATGATAATACACCCTGGTTAGATGACATTACAATCAGATTAGGGGTTTTATTAGTTGGTTTGGCCAATCTAAAATTTGCCCAAACATCCTTTGCTGAGGGTTTGTGATTACCTAAAGGTCGGTATGTTTTCCTCACTATCGATTTAGTTTTTTTCCTATATCGTCGTTTCGTCTATTTTGGGGAAGATGGTTTATCTGCTGCTATTATATTTGCAAGAGGTGAACTTCCAACGGGTTCATCCCCTGACCTTAGGGGGTTTAATGGCATAACTCCCGAATGAGATGAGCACAGATTTTCCCCAGAATTAAAAATTGACAAAGGGCTACCTTCAATGCTGATTAGTGGAATAGGGGAGGCTAATAATGCATTTTTCCTACTACTTTGACCACTAGTGTTGAAAATGGCAATATATATGCACATAAGCGGCGTTCATTTGTGTTCACTGTACCCCTTGTTGTAAGCAGAACGGATATCGCGAAACACTGACGGTGTTATCCCGCCAGCATAGACCCATGCACACACGTACACGACAGCCATTTTAGGCACCATGGCCTCTCTGCCCGTTTGTTAAACCCCCGGCACCCTTCCCCGCGCGCACTGCTCATGCATCGGCCATAAAACCCTCTCCCTCTGCGTGACCCTGCTCTAGAAGTAACACTCCTGCTTGACCCACACCCCCCCATTTCCTCCCAAGAACACCCTTCCCCTCAGCTGACGAGCCCCCCAGCTGCACTTGGCCTTTCGACCCGGTCCCAAGTCCTAAGACCAAGCCTCGTGGATGTACACCCCCCTTTTTCCTGCCCAGCATAACAAAACCGTGATACACCAACCGAAGTGCCCGATCTTATCGCCTGCCCAACCTTTGATCTGATCATCCCCTCCTGCCCTCGTGTCCTGTAGGAATGTCCGGCTGAGAGATCACAATCTCTTGTTACATTCAGGAGGGGAGGATGACATCTGAGCGACTGGTATGGGAATAGGCCTGAAGCTGGGATTCCAAGCATGCTTTTTCCTACTTCAAAGCGTCTTTATTGCAATAAGGAATGTTTGTGCATCATAAACATGTGTATAAAAGACGAAGCCTCAGAGAAACTTGTTAGAGCACCTCCTGAAGACACTATGCGAGTGTCCGAAATGACAGGCTCTCCTCATGAGAAATAAAACTCTGTTCTTGTTTTCCTGCTTCCAGCGCCCGTCTCTTTATTTGGTAATTGTTCAAGATGGGAACTAAGAGGCGTCCTGCGCCAGCAGCCTGGGCATCAGGTGCGTTATGGGCTGACTTTTCCACAATTGGCGTCCCAACGCAGGGCCCATCAGCGACATAAGGTCGGGTAAGAGAGGTCCAGACGATGGGGTGAACATCTAAACGATTGGAGTATACCTGCCTTGAGAGGGCCCTCGTCCGGCTGCCGATTGAATGAACTTCACCGATTCCGAACGGACCTCTCTCAAGTGACCTACTGTCCTGACTGGAATCCCACAGGAATGCTGCGGTAAAAACATGGAGAAAGAGAACGATTGGGCGCTGGAAAAGGGAAGGCGAAGAATTGCCCACACGGTCCGGTCCGGGTAAGGTTAAGTAGGACGTCTTTACGTCCGATTGGTAGGATGGCTTTATCCATCTGATTGATTGATTGATTGTACTTGAAGTATTGGTTCTTTTTGAGACATTTTCTATTTGCAAACAGCGATGAATAGGAACGTTCCTCTCTCTTTTCAAATAGTAAAGGATAGGTAATGCAGACGTTTGTCCCCCAGTGTAATCCGTCATGCCTATCTTTCTCCCCACTGATTGTTTGTTATCGATTTTTATCGATTATTGCTCTTTGAGATATTCCCTATCTACAAACAGGGAAGAATAGAAATATTCTGCCCCCCTTTGCAGATAGTGAAGGATAGGTAATGCAGATTTGTGTCCCCTATTGTAATCCGTCATGCCCATTTTTTTCTCCCCACTGATTGATTGATTACTTGGACATTTTATTGTTCAAGGAATAGTTCGTTCGAGGCATTCCCTGTTTGCAAATAACGTAGAAAAGAAATATTCTGTCTAATCTTTGCAAGTAGTGAAGGGTAGGTAATGTGGACCTTTGTCCCCCGTTGTAATCTCTCGTGCCCATCTACTCCCCACTGATTGGTAAACTAGTTCCACCCGGACCATTTATTAGAGGTAGGTCATCTGGCTCGACCGGAGGGCACCCCTAATAAAAAGGACATATGCAACAATAACGAAGTAATCACCGTATCCTGTTAACAGAAACTTTAGCATGAAACACGCTAGAAAGAGAAAGAAATAAGAAAGCAAAATCAGTAGGCCACTGATGAGTTTCTTGATTTCGTTACAAATAAGAAAACGTTAGAAATAGCTCACGATAAAACACATGATTTCGCTAGAAATAAAGAAACGTTAGAAATAAGCCCGTAATAAGAAACATGAAAATGGTGAGAGAAGCCAAGCTTGACATCGCGACGGCCACGAGGCAACTAGGCTTCGCCACCCCTCACTGCTCCAAACATGTCTGTCCCACCGCCTGCCACTCCCCAATAACGGTAACATGAGAAAGATACAAGTCAGCAGATACCTACCCCCATTCTGGAAACTCGCGAAGTGCAACAGGTTCGCGGTTACGCCCATCCGGAAGACGAGATCTTCCGCACATGTAGGGCGGGTCCTGCTGCCAGCCGTCGGCCGGGGAGGTCGTCGCATAAGGTGGGCCAGAAGAGGAGCCGAGGCCGACGGGATCCGGGCGTCCCCTCCTCTTCTTTCTTCAATAATGGCTGCGACAACACGGGGGGGATGTCTTGCTCATGCCATCGACCCCCCCCTCGTATCTCCTGGTCCAGCCCCGGCTTGGTATGAGCTCCCCGTTCGGCCCTGAAGCGGCGCCTTGCAGGCCACCGGGGGGGGGGGATGTCTTGCCTATGCCTCCGACCCCCCCCCCCCTCTCATCGCCTGGTCCGGCCATCATGAATGTTAACGCCGAGAAAAACGGCATGGGGTGCGCTGGGAGGGAGAGGCGGCGCGGACGAGCCTCTCCCACCTCCCCAGGTGGAGGCCCCCAGTGGCACCCCAACGCTCCACTCACCCGACAAGGGTTCGTCCACTCTTGTGATGCAGTGACTGCTGGAACTCGTAAAATGGCGGTCGACCCTGCAGGAGCGGGCCCGGCGTGAAGGGATGGCCCGGTTGCTTGTTAAGTAAGAAATGAGTCCCACAATCAGAAGTGTTCTCCTCGACTTTGAAGATTCTATAAGAGCCACGGGGGCCCCCGACCCCCGCAGGCACCCCCGATGGGGAATGACTGCCATGATTGCCTGCGGAACGATGAAAATGTAGCCGCGAGACGTCGGCGCTCCCATGCTGGCGCCAGCCTCAGTTTGAATGACTAAAATCCTGCAGACTACAGTTCGGATCAGTTCCGGTGAAAACCCAGTATGACCCGGTAGAAAAAAATTGTTGCCTCCCTCCCCCTTTGACTGATGGTTCATACCGCCGATCCTTTCTGTTGCCCTTTAACGGAACTTTTGGACTGCCGAAAGAGGCTCTGGGCCAACCACGAGTTGGTGGAGATTTTGACTATGCCTGGATCTGCCTGGCTGCACCCAAAATGGCGCTGGTACAAATGAAACTTTCAACTCCTTGTTGTACCCCGATTGCGCAGCCTTGGTGTCATGAGATATGTATGCAGTTTTTTTAAACACAATGAATTGATATGGGATGGGTACTGATTATGTGTTCGGACAATGAATTGACATGAGATGGGTACTGATTGAACATTCGGACAATGAATTGTTGTTAAGTTTTGGCGCATCATGATTATTGAAAGTTCGAATTTCAACACTTATGATACTCGCTCACACTGAAGTTTCGATATGATTTTATTGCACTTGTCGCACTTTTTATTATGAAATCAACGACCACCGACTCCATTGGGTTTTCCACTAATAAGTATCCCCACATGTACAGTTCCAGCCTGCTCCGTGGCCGGCCCATGGGGTTGTAGGCCCGTATTTGTGCATCGACATTCTTATTAAAGATTTTTGGGAAAAAGCAAACGTAGTTGTCACGCGTAGATTGGTAAGTTTCGAATAAATGACCACTATTTCCGATATAACTAAAATACAGGTGAAATGGCTCAGCTCGATTAGTTAAGGGTTAAAAAGTATAGTACGCAGAAATATTGCAAATATGAACGGTCCAGGTTTTTGTTGTATGTGTTTTTCATTTTTGTACAGCCTAAAGCAACCGCTAAAGATCCTGGTATTTAGCCTATACTTTATATGCTACCTGTATCAGGAAAGTTGTTTTAAAATGCCCCTAAGTCGCCCCGAAGGAGTGCCACCTGACCCCCCTAGTACGAACGACAACGACCCCGTACCACTGTAGGTTATCCCTTTTCCTCAAAGGAGAGCACGAGCTCGCCCCCCACTTTGCACCGACTGCCCTTTGTTCTGACCCCCCCCCTGCACACGATCCGTAATACCACACTTGGGCGACCTATGCTATCCACAGGCTTCCGATAATCATCTCTCCCACACTAAACGGTCCACCTGGGCTTAAACGCCAAGTTGGCAGGGACTGCATCCCGTGGAGATAGGCCGAGTATGTAGTAAGTAAAAGCCTTTTCGGGTTTATGCGCGCTAATGTGTTTTTAAATGCTGCCCCCGCCCCCTCCCTTCTTTTTTCCGTCTTTCTGCAGGTCACATCGGAACGTCGATTAAAGTACGAAAAAAAAATGGTGATCTAGCGGACGAAGAGATGGGAAAAAGGGGTTCGAATATGGTGCCTACACACGACGAGCAAACAATGACTATTTCTCTCCCTGAACTTAGCGCTTGGGAGGACAGCCTGAAGCGGAAACTACAAAATATGACTTCGCTCGGCACCCCGAATAATACAACCAAGAATGACGTGCACTAATGAATAAATTCCTACGTTTAACTAAATAGGGAAAGTTTAAGGAATATTCCGAGGTGAGGTTTACCCAAGTACCCTCCGCTTGGAGGACTAGGAATGTTGCCAGTGTTTAAAATCTACTACCTCCTTTTCGCACCCTCATAGACATGAAACTCAAAGCTGCCCCATTGTTCTCCCAACTGACACCCACTGTTGCCTCAGCCTGGAGCATTAGCCCGACCAGGTTAGTTCTTGACCAATTGCCAAAGGCGTAAGTGTGTGCAACCAAAGCCACCAGTGAAGGCAGCCGACGATAAAAGAGAAGAAAAAGGTAAAAAGAGCTTAGGATGCTAAGGATGCGCAGCATACAGGAAGAGATCATTTTGGCCAATAACTGTTCTATGTTTTGTCTTGGATATTTGTGTATAATACCAATAACTGTTCTATGTTCTGTCTTGGATTTTTGTATATAATACATGTACTGTCTCCCCCGCCTGAGTTTGTGTGTACGTAATGTATGGATCTACGTCGTCCCTCTGCCTGTGTTTCCGTATTACTTGACCCCTGCTGTTCTGTGTTGTGTGCGCACTAAATGACCTATTATTGTACACGTCTCTCTCTCTCTCTCTCTCTCTCTCTCTCCATGTCATACGTGTACCGAATGGTTCGTTTAGAGTGCGGACGACTCTCTCTCTCTCTGAGGGTCCCCCTGTTCCCTCCTCCCTTGTGTGGTAACGTTGTGCCCCACCGGCACAAACCTAATTGGGTCTCTTTGAACACAAAGGTGTTCGGCAAAATTGACAGGAACTAAAACGATTGTAACTTGCCATATTACTACCTCTCCTTTCTGCAAAACGATAGAACCCGAGTTGGTAATGAAAGAAAGGACAGGTAAGACGACTGATGTCCCCTAATCTGGCCTTTATATAGGGGGACTATAACGTCAATGGTCTTCTGTTTTTCAGTTTGTTAGAAATGCAATCCCCAATGCCCAGATTGCCTCACCCCTCTGCACTTAAGTGCGGATTTCCAAAGCGTCCTCGCTTCTCCCGATTGACCCCAGCTCCCTGTCCAAAGCGTCCTCGCTTCTCCCGATTGACCCCAGCTCCCTGTCCAAAGCGTCCTCGCTTCTCCCGATTGACCCCAGCTCCATATCAGCTATCCCGAAGCGTAATTGATGACCTTGATTAACCGTCGCTCCCCAAGAAAAGCATGTTTTAACCTCTGCCCCCCTCTCATGATGATAACCCCCCCTGCTTGCAAGAGTTAGCCGACCCCGAAGGGAAATGTAAGATTGTCAGTACTTGGGTTAAAAAAGGGCGAGTCTCTACCTAAGGACTCGATTTCGAGTTTGATAGAATACACTGTCGATGGGAGTCCGATTTCTCTCCACGTACGTCACGAATGAACGCCAAATAGGCTTACGAATTCAGTGGAAATGCCCTCCTACATACTCCATAAGTGATGACTTCTGACTGTGACCGATGAACCTATCCCCCACCTACTTAGGATTGGGGACGGAATTGAGATGTATAAATGTCTTCTCCTGCCAGTTTTTCTAAAACTTGTTTTGTACCCATTCAAAGATACAATCACCGGAGGAGAGGAGCTGGACGTGACGCACAGCCTGGCCACAGATCATGAAGCACGTGTGACCTCAACCAAAGGTGGAGTCGCAGAGCAACGAGACGCGGGACGAGGCACCACTCTCAAACTCGGCAGAAGAAGTAATGAAGGGCTGCCTTGAAGCCCTCGATTTGCTGACCCACTCGTGCCCGAAGTCCCCGTCCCTTTTGAGCCCGACTGATGGGCCTGCCTGCTCGTCGTCCTTTGCTCCTTTGGTCCCTTGGTGTGTTCAAAGATCTGATCCCACTCCGCCCTCTCTTCCCTCGATTATTCAACAACATCACCCTTTTCGCATAACTTTTGACTCAGAAAAGAAGAGCAGCATTTAGATAGAATAAGGTTTTGCCACGGAAGAAGAAAGACACGCAGGTGCCCAGCATGAGGCACCCCTAAGAAGATCAGTTAGGAAACAGGACTGTGATCTAACAGCAGAGGACTGATCGCACCCTGCAACGCGTAAGGATGAATCCGAGCTGGACCTATAGCTCCACCGCCGGTGCTCAACAGCGCCAACGAAAGAAGACGGACTACCAGAGCCTACCAGTGATGGCTCGCTGTTAAAAAGACATTGTGACGGAGACCCCCCTTCCTGAACTTTCTACCCACCCCTTGACTAATTGCTTGTATCGAACTGAATTCCTCCCTCAACCATTTTTGTATTGCTTTCAAAAATGTTTCATCGGTCACTCATGTATTTAGTTTTCCAAAAGTCTCTTATAGCACTGACAAGACCCGAAGGTATCAGAGCACTTTTTACTGTATGTTGATGTCACCGGAGAGAAAGTCAGAACCTGATTCTATAATGTGTCGGAACCTTTTTCTTGATTGACCCCGACTAAGTATTATGCTGATCTCTAGACTTGTATGAATAACCCAACAAATGTAAATTCATACGTACCGCGTTCCGCCAATCGTATCGACTGTATATGGTTACACGCAATCTGCTAGTATTGACAAAAGCTATTTCATTGGCCACACATGGCTATATGTACACTCCGTCAGTTGAGGTAAACACCGAAATGAACTAGCTTATGTAAAAAAGCGGCGACTGTTGAAAATGGCAATGTATATGCACATAAGTGGCGTTCATTTGTGTTCACTGTACCCCTTGTTGTAAGCAGAACGGATATCGCGAAACACTGACTGTGTTATCCCGCCAGCATAGACCCATGCACACACGTACACGACAGCCATTTTAGGCACCATGGCCTCTCTGCCCGTTTGTTAAACCCCCAGCACCCCTCCCCGCGCGCACTGCTCATGCATCGGCCATAAAACCCTCTCCCTCTGCGTGACCCTGCTCTATAAGTAACACTCCTGCTTGACCCACACCCCCCCATTTCCTCCCAAGAACACCCTTCCCCTCAGCTGACGAGTCCCCCAGCTGCACTTGGCCTTTCGACCCGGTCCCAAGTCCTAAGACCAAGCCTCGTGGATGTACACCCCCCCTTTTTCCTGCCCAGCATAACAAAACCGTGATACACCAACCGAAGTGCCCGATCTTATCGCCTGCCCAACCTTTGATCTGATCATCCCCTCCTGCCCTCGTGTCCTGTAGGAATGTCCGGCTGAGAGATCACAATCTCTTGTTACATTCAGGAGGGGAGGATGACATCTGAGCGACTGGTATGGGAATAGGCCTGAAGCTGGGATTCCAAGCATGCTTTTTCCTACTTCAAAGCGTCTTTATTGCAATAAGGAATGTTTGTGCATCATAAACATGTGTATAAAAGACGAAGCCTCAGAGAAACTTGTTAGAGCACCTCCTGAAGACACTATGCGAGTGTCCGAAATGACAGGCTCTCCTCATGAGAAATAAAACTCTGTTCTTGTTTTCCTGCTTCCAGCGCCCGTCTCTTTATTTGGTAATTGTTCAAGATGGGAACTAAGAGGCGTCCTGCGCCAGCAGCCTGGGCATCAGGTGCGTTATGGGCTGACTTTTCCACAATAGGCAACCCAGTAAAGGATTGCATTAAAAGTGACTCCTCCAAATTAATTGAAGAATCTGCAGTATTGTTATTAGCAGTAGTATGCAACGAAAGATTGGGAAAACACTTATTTGGTGTCAAGGAAAGACGCCTCTCCGTATTTTGTATAGCATCTGCTACTATACCTATAGTCTTTTGTAGCATTAAGTCAATGGCTGTAATAGATGGTAGAGGTGTAGATGGAACAGTCTTATTTCTAGTCGACGATCTTGTAGCCACAGGGGTTTTTCTGACTTTAGTCATCATGTAGGAGGTGTCCAAAAAGACGAATAAAGTACTGGACACTAAAAAAGAGCTTAACTCAGCAAATATAACAAGACACACGAGCAATAAGTTGACCAGATATAACACTGTCACCTTGTGCTGTATCCCAGGATAATGGCGATGAAAGGGGGGGTGGCCCGTCCCGTCTCCCTCTGTCCCCTGAGGGCCACAGAGGGCCCGCCCTTTGCCCGGGCTTAGTCCGGCGTCGCCGGCGCGCGTCCCGCGACGCAGAGGGAGGGCTGGATTCTTAAGCGCCTCCGGGCGCGGAAATGCTGCGGGTGGGCGTGGCAGTCCCGCTCCGTGTGCTGGGGGTTGTAGTCCCCCCGCACTGCGGCAGCTGAGCTGGTAGTTTGCGGCGGCGGGGGGGACAAGCTGCCAACAGCGCACTCGCCGTGCACAGGAAATCAGGGTTTTCAGGTATTTTCACGGACCTCTCCTCAAAGCGTCCCTCTGGTTAAGGTGACTCCCACTCCCCCGAGGGAGGGCTGGATCCTTAAGCGCCTCCGGGCGCGGAAATACTGCGGGTGGGCGTGGCAGTCCCGCTTGGTGTACTGGGGGTTGTAGTCCCCCCGCACTGCGGCCGCTGAGCTGGTAGTTTGCGGCGGCGGGGGGGACAAGCTGCCAACAGCGCACTCGCCGTGCACAGGAAATCAGGGTTTTCAGGTATTTCACGGACCTCTCCTCAAAGCGTCCCTCTGGTTAAGGTGACTCCCACTCCCCGAGGCAGGGCTGGATTCTTAAGCGCCTCCGGGCGCGGAAATGCTGCGGGTGGGCGTGGCAGTCCCGCTTGGTGTACTGGGGGTTGTAGTCCCCCCGCACTGCGGCCGCTGAGCTGGTAGTTTGCGGCGGCGAGGGGGACAAGCTGCCAACAGCGCACTCGCCGTGCACAGGAAATCAGGGTTTTCAGGTATTTTCACGGACCTCTCCTCAAAGCGTCCCCCTGGTTAAGGTGACTCCCCATGACATCACCATGCATACTCAATGCAGTGTGGCACCACGGCTACTGAGAGGTGTTGCTTTTTCCTCATGCAGCCATGAAGAAAGATTGAGATACCCTTGACAATAGGTTGTTATCCTTGACAATAGGTTGTTATCCTATTCAAAGATGACGGGCCTTGCATGTGAACACAGGGGTGTCCATCTTTAACTGTCCTTCTGATCCCTTAAAAGGTGGTTGTCTTCGCCTGTGCATGTGTGTTCTCTCATGAGCTGCCATATTTGAATGTTTCTGTAAAACTTTGCAACAGAAACATTTGAAGGCATCGATCTGTGTGTGCAAGCATGCACACACATGAGCAGTCATTTTTTATAATTTTATCATAAAACTGTACAAATAAACTAAAACAAGAAGCACTTGCAAAGCCATTAGACTGACAGTCAACACCATATCCATTGGTTCTACCAATGCTTGTCTTTATGTGCAGTTCCATTGTTAAATCCCCTGTTAAGTATTGCAAGCTGTGCTCTTTTCATGCAACATTTACCGCACCATTTGCCGCATTAGAAGTGCCGCATATTTTCTGAGCCATCATCTCTGACAGAGTTTGCCTTCCACTCCAGGGATTCTTCCAGGGGTCCCTTGAGGACACCTTTTCCTTTCGCTTGCTAACCTCCGTTCTGCACCAGCTCTGAAGATATGCAGATGAAATCGCAGGGCCCTGGAAATTTAATTAGGGTAGTCTACAAATTAATTATTACAAGCAGGCTGCTTAGAACTATCTTGCGCTATCATTTTATTTGCGCAGTAATTCTTATCAGATGCACGGGACAAAAAAAAGACCGATAAAAAAGGATGCTGTCCTTTTTAATGTCTATATCCTATATGCATTATCATTCAGTGGAAAAATATGAAATACGAGGCCAAACTGTTTCATTTCCTCTGTCTGTCATGACGGGAATATTCTCTCGCTGACACCCAGGGAATTTATTAACTAAGCCTTCGTTATGGAGAAATAGTTTTTGAGAAAATGGGTTTTTAAAACATTAGCCTGGTATTTGAAAAACAAGGCAATAAAAGGAAGACATAATTTCACACCATTTCTCTAGCTTATATAAAACAAAGGCCCCAGGCGCAAGATCGTCAATAATTTTTACTTTATGAATTCGAATTAGGAGCCTGTCTGGAGATCCCGGGCCCTCTTATTGGTTTGTGTTAAAAGTGTGAATGTTATTCATCATAGTCGACTGCAGTAAAAGCAATTGCTCTTGATCTGCCCCGAGATATTTCTACAGCGTTATCCCCTCACTCCTCAATTGCTGTCTTTATTCTCCTCGAATACCATCGACGTATGTCAACTGACACTGTTTTAAATTAAGCGTCTCGGCGCTATTATTATTTGCCCCGGTACCACCTGTCAGAATCGCCATAGATCTGAATGACAATTTAAAAGGCTTTTCATAACATGCAATGGCGTCAGTCTGTTTGCCTGGAATGAGTGATGGAAGAAGCGGGGGCTGGCCTAGACGCTGAAAGGCAGGGGGTCCTTGACTCTGTCATAACATCGAGGGATATTCAACAAGTAATGTCCCAGAGCCGGGGGTCTGGCCTCGAAGTAGTGTGGCGCTTAGATGCAGCAGAGCTTGGAAATGACTGAGAGAGCAAAGAATGACTATAGAAAACATGGCAATACTGGAGTTTCTAGCAGCCCGCCTAGAACTGAGGTCAATCTGTGGGGGCAAAATTGAAGGCCACAATAGTTACCAGAATTCTAAGGGGCAGATTTACAATAACTGGCGCATCCCCAGAGATGCGCCAGTTATTGTGCGCCGCAGCTCCACCACTTATGGTGCGCCGCATTTACAATGCGGCGCACCATAGGGCAAAAACTGCACAGCTGCGTGATGCATCTGTGCTGTAAAGGCGGCGCATTGCTGGAGTTGCGTCGCAAGCGCGACACAGCTCCAGCAATGCTCTGGGGGGCCCTATCTGTCCAAAGCTGCGTCAAGCCTTACGCCTGCTTCAAGCAGGCGCAGGATTTTGACGCAGCATTGGCCTAAAAGTGCCTGCGTGAAATCTTGTAGATTTCATCCAGGCACTTTTGCGAAGCGCACCTGCCCCGGAACGCCCACCCTGCGCCGGAGCACCCACATGTGGCGCAGGGCTTTACAATGTGACACATCTGCCTAGATGCGTCACGTTGTAAATGGGTCGCAGGAATGCGCCATGTTTACGCCACCGTTGCGTGACGCAACGGCGGCATAAACGTGGCGCAAGTCCGACATAAATCTGCCCCTGTCCTTCCATGAACTGACTCAACTTTTAAACGTAAACTTTTGAAATGTCTTTAGACCCATTCAGATGCGGTAACTGTACAATCTCCATGTTGCTCTAAATTCTGCTACCACCTATTCCACAGTTGCAATCTGCAGCGTTGCCTGTTAAAAGGCTGTCTATGTTTTTGTTTAGGTAGGGCAATTGTGGAGTGCTGGCAAACATCAGCTTGATGATGTGCGCTGGGACTCCAGGCAGGCCCACCATGAATGCTACCAACACTAAAGGGATATAGGCTATCTCTGGAATGTGGTCTCACGGCTAGACTACCGACTTTGGAGCTGGGAAACCAAGGTTCGAGCCTTGGGTTCGACTCCACGTTCTGTCATTCTGGGCAAATCTCTTAATCTCCCCCTGCCTACCAAAAAACATGAATGTGTCTTTATGTAATGTAACAGGTGCTCATGTAAAACGCTCCAATACTTTCGGGTCGAGTTGCGCTATCTGCATCTGAAAAACAAAACCGGAGTAATCCCTTGAATACCCAACAAGAGAATGGAATCATGTACATTAATGAAGCATACTGTCTCTGGTGTGGATATGACTTGTGTTCCATTCCCTAGAGTTCAGTGAGCCCCTCTTTATTTGCCGCACATGTGGAGCATTCTGGGAGAATCTTAAGGTGATCCTTAAATTCAAGGGAGGAGAATATATAGATCTACCATCAGCTCAGAAGAGGTAGGCCCCACAGTTATCCTCTTAAACTGGCCTTGTTGGATTGCAACATCAAATAGAGTTTAGAGGATGCAGTCACCGGTGTTGGTGGGGAGAATTTGTGCACTTATCAAAATACTCCTCTCCACTAAGTCGTACCAAAACAATCTAAATTGCATATCACATTGAATGTAAGTAGTTCATAATTAACAAAATGAGCAATATGTCAGAGTGCATATCATTAGATGATAACAAACAGGAAAGAGTCAAGACCAACGATTGGATTCTGATTGGTTGAGAAGTAGTGCCAGATTGAATGATACCCTGCTCATCTCCCTCGAATTTCATTGCAGCTTTTAAGAATTATAACATTATTATAGAACTGAGGGGCATATTACCAACAAATAGCAATATTTATCGCTAAGTAGGGTTAGCGGCAATATTTTTATCGCCGAGCATCACCGTTTTTTCTCGCTGAGATAACTTGCTATTAGCAAGGTTTATCTCAAAAGCGATATAAATCAGGCGAAATGCGTGAATATCGGTGAGAATACAGCGATATTCACGCATTAGGAACAAAATGCTCTTAGCCATGTTATCCACCTCCCATTGGATAATATGTCTAAGAACTGGTCTGAGCAGGCATTGGTTTTTGGCGATAGCGGGAATATTTCCATCGCTACGCCTGCCTTGCTAATAGGCGATAGCGACGTTAGCGACTGCTTTCAGTCGCTAACAGGTCGGGTATGCCCACTTTGCATGTCATTAGCGATAAATATCGCCTGACATGCAAAGCGGGCCCCAAACCGCTCGCTATCGCCTAAAAGCTGTCGCTAACATCAGCTAGCGACAGCTTGCTAATAGAGCGATAGAATTCTCACCGCTTAGCGGCAGAAAACAGCGCTAAACCGGCGATAATTGCCTATCACCACCCTTGGTAATATGCCTCTGAGAGACATGACTTACATTCCTTGCTCTAAAACGACCACAAACTTAGTGATATGCCACCAGGCATGCGACATCATTCAATTGCGAGGTCAGTTGGTACGAGAACTGACCTCGCAGTACTTACCCTGTCGAAATCTCAGATCAGGATCACATTTTCTGATGAACACCACCAGAATTAAACGATCGAGATGGGATGGGAGGACATTCTAACACCTGATACCCAAGCTATGGAACAGCATGGACAAAGAGCTGCAAATAATCGAGAACAAAATGATCTTTAAAAAAAGACTGAAAACATGGTTGTTTCCCTAAGCTTATCTGCTGGAATTTCCCCTGTTGTGTCTCATACAGCGCTGGGATGCCTAAGGGTAGCCATGCGCTCTATAAATCCCTATACCTAAACCTAAACCTATATAAAGCTTTTTTCTAACATGAGGTGCACTGTATGCTACAAAAGGGATGTATGACATTACAACGCATACTTTTACCACGCATACCTTTACAACGCGGTTTTTACATCGCATACCATTACAACGCATAGCGCTTTTGGGTGTTGGATAGTGAATAGTTAAATTTACTATTCCAACTCCAGTCCCCGTGGACACTAGGGAAGGTTATTGGATAGTAAATTAACCTATTCCCTATCCTAGAGCGCCCCCCAGCGCAATGCGTTGTAATGGTTTGCGTTGTAATGACTGCGTTGTAATGGTAGTGCGTTGTAAAAGTTTCGTTGTAAAGGTTGTTTACCCTACAAAAGAATCACAGAATGAGGCCTTATGCTGCTGGGGCCTTTGCCTCATGCGACTTTTGATTTGTGATTTGTGGAAGGGCTTACGATAGAGAAATATGGTTTTCGTGGAAATCGTTTAGTTGCTTGCATAATTGCCAGAGGCTGCTCATGTTGTGCATCTATGGCTAGGAAGTTGCATATATGCATGCAGTGTGGAAAAAGAGCGAGGTATCTGCCATTGTGCATGTGCCTAACATCTTGGACCCATCTTTGTTCCAGTTCTTGGGTAGGCATGATACAGAGTTAATGTCAGGAGATGGGTTGTGGTGTGTTCCCTATCTATTGTGCCAGTTTCAAAAAGCACCTCTCTCTGTTGGTCCTGGGTTTCCTCATGTTGATATTCACGTGAGTGTGCTTGGTTTGTTTCTGTGGCTTGTTTCTGAGCCTGTCAACTGTATCGGGGAAGTGTTACCCTCCTCCATAAACCCCACTTACATGTGCTCGTGAACACCACCCTGGACC
This sequence comes from Lissotriton helveticus, assembly GCF_964261635.1. Lineage (NCBI taxonomy): Eukaryota > Metazoa > Chordata > Amphibia > Caudata > Salamandridae > Lissotriton > Lissotriton helveticus. The sequence continues at coordinate 756,058,857 of NC_136063.1, read as the reverse complement.
TCTAGTGCTCCTAATATGCCACTCTCTGCATGTGTGCACCTGTGCCCTAGTGCTGGTTCCAGTTCCATTCTATCCAGTGTCACTCTTTTTGATTGGTGCTTCATCAGTGTTTCCATGTGGACTCTGATTTGGTGTAGCCATTGGTTGTTTTTTATGTATGTTGTTCACTTCTCCAATTCATCTTCTACTCTTTTCCAGTTCCATGGGGCTCACAAAAGAGGAATGCGCGATTGCCTTACCCAGCTTATGTGCTTCGTCCTCATTTAAGTTCCCTTTTAAGTTTATCAATTAAAAGCAAATCTTTGGCATGGCACCACCAATAAATGATTTACATTGCCACTAAAAGAAGCTACAGCCCTTTTCATAAGATCCTTTATGTCACCATCAAAACCTGGCTGTTACTACATGCATTCCAAAAGGAGAACCATGATGGAGTACTATGGAAAACACACCATGTGGCATTTTTTTTTTATTTCACAACAAATGTAAAGGGACAGATTTACAAAAGTATTATTATCCAAGGAAAGTCCCGGGTCATCCACTCTAATTATTGTCCAGCGAGGAGAAAAGCCCAGGCTTTGCTTCTAATTCCACCCTCATCAAAACCTACCGAGGAGTTGCCATCCTCTTGGAGAATATTGCTAACAGTAGATAGTGCTAATTGGTAAAACTGTGTCAAGACAAATCTAGCAAACTGCATCTGAATGTCTTTAGTGGATGTGATTGCAAAACTATTCTCTAACCCTTTTGCCTTTTATGGTGAATAAAAAATCGTGAGGGTGTCCGATGGGTTTTCTTTCGAAAGAGAGTAGCAAATAAATGCATTTTCTTTAATTAACCACAGCAGAATACAATTGTCCTGAAGGGCTCTTGTTATTTATGGATCTAAGACCAGTTTTTCATTTTGAATGCAAATTTCCACAGATGAAGATATTGAAATGGTGTTTCCAATGGCCTGGTTCATCTATAAATATCCACACAATAAAAGTATTCACCTAATTTAAAGAACGCAATTGGTCACATGAATTGGTTTAGAAGGGGGCTTGAGGGAAGAGGCCTTCTGCTGCCACATCCTCTTAATATGCACATAGATCTGCTTTACCATCTCCTCCCAGGTGGTTCCAGTGTAGGAAAACAGAAGGCCATTCCTCCATGATCTAATATTAATGCACAGTCCATCACACGATCCTAATACTTTGAATATTTTATAACTATCCATGCCTTGAGCATGTTGTTTGAAACATTTCCCATCATGACTGCGAGGCTGAAATATACTACTAATAAAAGCATTAAATGCAGCCTGCATTTTTTGCAGTAATTCAGAATCGGTATTCTCTAAGGCTAAAGTTGGAAAGCCACATTTTGCGGCTCGTCATCTTGCAATGGACAATCCTGTAATGATTACTGTTGACAGCTGTGCGTGCTCATAAACCCCTGGAATTTAATGTGACATTGCTTTGTAGAATTTGCACAGGAGTCCAAGCTCAGCAAACAGTGTGCCCATTGACTGAATGTGCCATTAATATCACCCTAATCCTATCGCAACACTGCCAGCTGCTACTGTGTGAGTCAAGGTCGGCCAGTGTCATTCGGCTCACTGCCCCGGAAGCTGTTAGACACGCTGTAACCTAAACAGGGGTTTGTCCATGTATCAAGTAAACGAGGCCTTCAGAACCAACACCCTTTGAGAGCAACACGTGAAGACTCTAGGGGTGCTCATCAACATACACTGATATCACAGAAATCAACAGTAATTCAGAACACATCCCGCCATTCTTTATTTCAAGCTATTCCTACCCTTATGCTTGAAATACAGAGTATATTTTCCGAGCGATTTCAGCAATTATGTTCATCTACATAATTCAAGTTTTTCCAAATACGAATAAAATAGGTATAATGTATTCTGTCGTTATTTAACACCCAATTTTTAGATGTCTAAAATACATAGATTTGTAGAAGAGTTCAATAGAGGAAAACTGCCAACACTTTTAGGCCCCAGCCTAATTGAGCCTTCGTCAGGAGTTAGGTAGTTTTACATTTATCAAGACGTTTTAGTACATTAGAGTGCAGGATATTATGATCCACACATCTAAATATTACCATTAACCCGTTCCGTTCTCGCGTCGATCAACGGCCCACGCAAGCACTACCTGACCAGTGCTGCTCACGACCGTTGGTCGATGCAGTCTCGCCCACTCATTAGAACTCCTGCACCGCTGCGAAATTCGCGCCGCGGTTAAGGTCACAACACGGTTTAGAAGATGTGCACGTTACAATAGTACATACATTGCAAAACAATTCCAAGAAAAATATACAAAAAACACTGACATCGTATGCATGATATCTACTTTACTCGTCTTTATATCTTCCAATTCACAATTGCTCATTAGAAGGCATTGTACCAGAATTCTGAGTCTTCAATATCGCCATGCACAAAGCCTGAGACCAGAATATTGACAACAGGAGTATATTGAAGGTAAAGAAAGGATATAGTAAATCTACACTTAAAAATATATTTATCTTCCCAATATGGGTGGAGAGGTGTGGTGCAGTGGCCGGGGCAGCTGACTTTGGAGCACAAGGTACACAGTTCCGCTCCACAGCAGCTCAGCTCAGCACCATTTTACTCCGGGCAATAGCTCATTTGGAATGTAGGTGGCATTATTGTAGGATTCGGTATTTTACGGAATCAGTAACTTAAGGAATCGGTAAATTACCGATTTCTTAACATACCGATTCGGTAAATTACCGAATCCGTAATGTAGCGGGCACTCAAGTGAGTGCATTCCTCAGTTAAGTATTCGTTATTTACCACCAACTACAAGTTGGTGGTAAATAAAGAAAACCTTTGAAAAAGCAATTTTTTGCTTTTACAACACTGCGATGTGGCAGACATACATGCCCTTAGGGCATGTATGTGTGCCACATGTGCAGCCATGCACTATTCAGGGGTGTAACCGATTTGGTAATTCCCATTCATTCCTATGGGAATGGATCGGAATTACCGATTCGGTAAATACCGAATGGGTAAATACCGAATTTTACCGATTCGGTAAAATTTACGAAATTTACATGATCGGACTTATGTCCAATGAGAAGGTAAATTAGATTATTTTTGAAAGCAAACTGATCGTCTAAACAAGCTGTTACTTTTGAGAACTACGAGGAAACTTCGGCGTGAGTTAAGAACAGGTCAGTTTGTTTGTTGTTGGAGATTAGACTGAAAAAACTGAATGCGATAATTCGCATGAGTACAGTTGTCTTAATTTGGTTTCCTCCGTTTTTCTTACAATAGTTCTCGCAATATGCGGTGATACCGGCATGTGAGTTTTTGGAATTTTGCAAGTTACTGCCACAGGTTTTAAGGACATAAGGGTTCGAACGTAAAAAACACACAAATAGTTTAGCAGTGTGCATGCTTTATAAACTCTATACTTTGAAGAATTTTTTTGGACTCCACGGGATTAGTAGTGGTAGTGCAGTGACATGTAGGATATTTACACTCTATTATTACACTTTAATATTGAACACGAAGCCACACAAGTCTTATGTATGAATAATCTACTGATGTATAGTTTATACGTTGATTATTTTCATTTTTTGAATTTCTTTTAGTATTGCACCCTGATGAAGGGCAGCCATATATGCCCGAAATGCATTGGATGTTGACGCAATATTTGCCGCATGTATAACAGAAAAATCAGCTAATGAATGAAACAAATGAAAGTAAAATGCAAAAGAATTGATATTTTGTGAAGTAAAACATGAAGAAATTTTGAACAAATACTGCGTTCAGAACCCTCATTTGTTGTTGAGGGGTGATTGTGTGCCTGCAAGAATGCAACTAATGACCCATTAGGAGCACGTTAATTTGACTTATTTTAGGGGTCATAGAACGTTTGGATGCCACTTGTGGAGCACCTACGAATAAACTGTAAATCTGTAATTCTACATCTTACAACGAAGGGAAGCTGTGCACCTGCCTCAATTCTAAATTCAAGTTTCACTATTTCGTCCTTGGAGTCAGGCAGCACGCATAGAGTGGAAAACTACAAAAGGAGCAATTATGAGGAAATATCAAAGTGCACTGAAGTTATGGCGGACACCTTTGCTTTCAAGGAAGACGAAGCTAATCGCATATATGCTTTAATCAGGGAAGAGATCACGCAGGAATCATCAATTTGTACCAAGGAGCAGAGCATAAAACAAGTGATATATCTCTCAAAAAGACAAATTAATCAGAAACTACATGCAAGTACGCTCATAAAATATCATAGAGCTTTGCGTATACAGAGGGGCCTAAGAATTGCTCTAAACCGTCCCTGTGCAAAAATTCAAAAACTTTCCGGGATAAATGGTTTGCAATCCTAAATAAATGTTAGCTAGATCTTATTCTTTTAATTATAGAGGAACTATCAGGAATTTTAGAAGAATTGAACAAGGAAATCTTAGAGGTATCAATGGATTTAGCGAACATGATGACAGAAGAAGATCTAACTAAAACTCTGGAGGACATCAAGGATCAGATGGAAAAGCACACAAGAGATATAAATGAAAGGTAAGTACGGAAGTTCAAGAGGGATACCCTCGATTACAAACTTGGGGAAGTATATACGTGGGCGGAGATATATGCCCAAAAAAGAAGAAATCGACCGTACACTCAGAACACCGATACGTCATCTTCAGGTAGTGATGCGTCACAAAGAACGCACAGACCACAACCACCAGTCGCAAGAGACATTGTCCAACTGGAACATTCAACAACAAGTGCCAGTACTGAGATTAGCCCTCCTTTTTTAGATCAGGGCCAAGCAGAAAAAGGAGACCCAGGAGGGGAAAAAACAAAGGAAAAAGAAAAGGAACATCTGAACACCAGGAGAACGACGGTGCCAAAAAAAGACAAAGAACGGAAGTAAACACAACAACAACAGACCAACTAGTCATAAACATCAGTGACTATAACTTGAGTGATCATGAAAAAGAACTTTTACAGAGAGGAACATCATTTGTACCGACAACTAGCACAAATGCGTTGGAGCTGGAAGTAAGTTTGTTTAAATTAATGCGTAAGATGAGGTTAAGGCATTTTTTTGATAACGTTCTACCTAAACCGGACACAAGTGAGCCAGACCAACTGTTAGGCATAAGATCGACCAGTACATTTCAGGCACCCATTAGCCATAAGACTTTGGATCTTTTTGAAAAACTAGTGAAACAAGTTCTATTGAAACTACAATTTGGGAAACAGGGTAAGAAGAATATCACCCAAAAAGATATGGACACTTTAAGAAAACTGGCAGCCAAAACTGAGATAACTTGTACTAAGGCAGATAAGGGCGGCGCCCTAGTGATCATGAACACCACAATGCATGAGGATAAAGTTAGAGAACACATAATGGATACTAACATGTATATGAGATTGGAATACAATCCTACAATGGAGTACATGGGAGTTTTGAGCAATATCATTTGATAAAGCCCACGAAAGGGGGGTCATCAACGATAAGACGAAGAATTTTTTGATTAAAACTAACCCCAAAAGTCCGGTATTCTATATGATACCCAAGATCCATAAAAACCTCTGGGATCCTCCCCTCCGACCAACTGTTTCAACCTGTGGGAGTTTACATGAGCCGATAGGGCAGCTACTGGACAAGTATCTTCAGCCGACCGTTAAGAGTATGAAGACGTATGTCAAAGACACCACGGATTTTTTATTGAAATTGGAATCATGTACAATGGAACCTGGAGAAAAACTGATCCTATGCACAGCTGATGTCTGTTCACTTTATACATCGATACCTCATTCACTAGGTATAGAGGCAGTGGAAAAAGCACTAATGAACACCAATCTAAAACTTCCATTCCAGACATTCCTCATGGATTGATGTTATTCACTCTGTATCAGAGCTATTTTTGTTACAAAGACGAATGGTACCAGCAACTGGTTGGCACGGCCATGGGCAATTCGGCGGCACCGGTATATGGCAATATTTTCATGCAGGATTATGAGGAGACACACATATTGAAAAAAACTGAGTGGCAGGATAACCTCAAACTACTCGTGAGGTATATTGACGATATACTAATCGTTTGGAAAAACACAAAAGAAAAACTGCAGGAGGTACTTACAGAGTTCAATGAAAGGGATGACCGCATACAATTAACCTGGGACATTTCAGAAACACAAGTGACCTTTTTGGATGTAAAAGTAACAATTACAGATAAAGGTTTTGAGACTGATATTTTCAGGAAAAGTACTGACAGGAATAATATTCTCCATTTCCTAAGTTTTCATCAGCCAAGCCTTAAAAAACATCTTCCGTTCTCTTAAATGGCGAGAGTAAAAAGAATTGTTTCTAATGAAATCACATTAAAACGTAGAATCGATGAGATGGCCACAAGATTTTCCAACAGAGGTTATCCGGATCACATCATTGATGAATCTAGGAAACGGGTGACTACAATTGAAAGAAGAGAATTACTCCAAACAAAAACAAAAACGGATGAGTCAAGAATAGTGGCAGTTTCAAAATTTAACCACACACAGTGATCGTTTCAGGAGAATTATCATAAAGAATTGGGCAATATTGACCTTGGAAACAGATTTCAATGGAATTTTTGAAAAAACACCTTTGTTTGCTTAGACTAGAGCTTGGAATTTGGGAGAAATATTGAAAAACAAATCACTGAAGGCTGAGGTATATAAAGGCACGAAAGCGTGTTTGAACTGTGGAAATTGTAACAGCATCATTAAGGGAAACAAGATCAATCACCCTATGAAAGGTCATGAAATAAAACTGAAAGTCAATGCCACATGTGAAACAGCGAATGTCATCTACGCTCTTAAATGTCCCTGTGGAAAATTGTATATTGGGAAAACCGAAAGACGTATGAGAATAAGACTCACAGAGCACAAATCTAATATACGTACGAAAAACATGAAATCCTCTGTTGCTACACATTTCATAGAGGAAAAACACAATATATCTCAATTGAAATTCATGATTTTGGAGATTGTAGAGAAAAAAGAAGGGAGAGACAATACTAAATATATGCTACAGTGAGAAAACCAATGGATTCCGAAATTATCTACCCAAAAACCCAATGGTCTCAATGACCGCACTGAACTATCATGTTATCTATAAAGACTTTAATGCTCCTTGATCAAATGGATGACTCTTGTGTAATATTACTTTGTATGAATTATATATTTGTATATTGAATGTCATGGTCAGACTTGTGAATAACTTTAGTTATTAGGCACATTCACCCAGACACACTAGATACCTCTACACATAGGACATCAGACGTTGGAGTTAGTTTTTTTGCTAGTTAGGGTTCGCGCCCTCTATTTGCATTGGGAGGAGCAATTATATTTTTTGAATATATATTTTTTTGAATTTGCAGGATTTTTCAGTATTAGTTAGTGTACTAGAAGGTGATACTTTATTAAAGTTTATTTGATAACAGGTATTGTGAGACCCCTGGAGGGAGACGATTTAGCGCATGTTGTTTAGCCGTTTTTGTCACATGATCGGACTTATGTCCAATGAGAAGGTAAATTAGATTATTTTTGAAAGCAAACTGATCATCTAAACAAGCTGTTACTTTTGGGAACTTCGAGGAAACTTCGGCGTGAGTTAAGAACAGGTCAGTTTGCTTGTTGTAGGAGATTAGACTGAAAAAACTGAATGCGATAATTCGCATGAGTACAGTTGTCTTAATTTGGTTTCCTCCATTTTTCTTACAATAGTTCTCGCAATACGCGGTGATACCGGCATGTGAGTTTTTGGAATTTTGTAAGTTACTGCCACAGGTTTTAAGGACATAAGGGTTCGAACGTAAAAAACACAAAAATAGTTTAGCAGTGTGCATGCTTTATAAACTCGATACTTTGAAGAATTTTTTGGGGACTCCACGGGATTAGTAGTGGTAGTACGGTGACATGTAGGATATTTACACTCTATTATTACACTTTAATATTGAACACGAAGCCACACAAGTCTTATGTATGAATAAACTACTGATGTATAGTTTATACGTTGATTATTTTCATTTTTTTAATTTCTTTTAGTATTGCACCCTGATGAAGGGCAGCCATATATGCCCGAAATGCATTGGATGTTGACGCTATACATGCCGCATGTACAACAGAAAAATCAGCTAATGAATGAAACAAATGAAAGTAAAATGGAAAAGAATTGATATTTTGTGAAGTAAAACATGAAGAAATTTTGAACAAATACTGCGTTCAGAACCCTCATTTGTTGTTGAGGGGTGATTGTGTGCCTGCAAGGATGCAACTAATGACCCATTAGGAATACGTTAATTTGATTTATTTTAGGCGTCATAGGACGTTTGGACGCCACTTGTGGTGCACCTACGAATAAACTGTAAATCTCTAATTCTACATCTTACAACGAAGGGAAGCTGTGCACCTGCCTTAATTCTAAATTCAAGTTTCACTATTCAGGGGTGTAACAGGGTGTAAATGTGACACCCTGCCACCCTTGTATGTGTTCCCCATTTACAGAATCGGTATTTACCGATTTGGTAATTCCCATTCATTCCTATGGGCCTCCAGGCCCATAGGAATGGATCGGAATTACCGATTCGGTAAATACCAAATCGGTAAATACCGATTTTTATCGATTCGGCAATATTTACCGAAAAATTACCTACATACTATTTACCTATTCTTAAATACCGAATCGGTAAAATTAGGTATTTAAGAATTGGTAAATAGTATTTACCTACATCTGGCCCTTAATTTCCACGGCTGCCTCCAGCGCATTGAGACCGGAAGGGTGAGTAGTTCGCGCTTTACAAATACGGATTTACATTTACAATATGAAAACGTTTTTGATAGGCCAGTATATTTTTGCATGTTTATAACTTTGTAGTCAATAATCTGGCACATAAGCCATTGGGAAGTGAATGTGTCTCTTTCATTACTTTCCCGAATTAAATGAATTGCAACTCACGCATAATATTACAAGGGTTACCGGCATCAAATATGAGGTGGTTGTATGTCAATTTCCACCCTGGAAAAATGACGAAGAGCAAGGAGGATTCATTGAGAGGTTTTCTGCGCTGAGACATTTTTTGATTTAGCATTAGAAACATAATTCTCTAGGGATCTCAATTATGCGTTAAATCAATTTGCTCTAAAGCAGGATTTACCGGCCTCCTTCTCTTATATTCAACTTAAAAGGTTGTTAAAGCATTCTTCCATTCTCATTAGTCAATGGTTAAATATAAAACACTGTGAATTATAGAAAATAAAGAAAAATATGAGGTGATAACCACCTCCTGTCCTTTGTAGGAAGCCCAACAGTATTTGTCTAGAATTTAGAGCATGCAATTGGTCTTGGCCGCGATGTAGGAGAAGGATCTTCCCCCATTCTTACTCTGCGGGTGTGTGGGGTTTGGGCAAGGGCGAGGTTGTTGGATCGTAGGTTCCTCTTGGGGATGTGGAAGGAGATTCTGCTATTAAGATAGTGGGGTCCAGTGTTGTGTAGGCATTTGTAGGCATGGGTGAGTATCTTAAAAGTAACTCTCTTTCTTTCCGATGGGAAGCCAGTGGAGGCTGCCCAGGTGTTGGGAGATGTGTTTGTGTCGCGGGATGCAGAGGACGAGGCTGGCTGTGGTGTTTTGTATGGTCTGGAGGTTGTGGATATGAGACTGGTTGATCCCGGCGTAGAGGGCGTTTACGCAGGCCAGTCTGCTAATTATGCATGTGTGGGTGATGGTCTTTCTTGATTTATGGGAGATCCATTTGAAAATCTTATAGAGGATGTGGAGGGTGTTGAAGCAGGTGGAGGCGACGTCGTTGACCTGTCGGGTCATGGAGAGGGAGGAGTTGAGTATGATGCCGAGGTTTTGAGCATGGTCAGTGGAGGTGGGGGACTGCAGAGGGCCACCAGCTGTTGCCCCATGCAGAGGTGGAAGGTCAGAGGATGAGGACCTCTGTCATCTCTGAGTTTAGCTTCAGGCAGCTGCTTTTCATGCATGATGCGACGTCCCTCACTCCTTCCTGGAAGTTGAGCCTGATGGTGTGGGGGTCCTTGGTGAGGGAGAGGATGAGCTGGGTGTCATCGGCATAGGATACTATGCTTAGTCCGTGCTGTCTGACAATGGCGGCAAGGGGGGGCCATGTAGATGTTGAAGAGTGTAGGGCTGACCGACAATCCTTGGGGTACTCTGCAGTTGATCTCTATGGGTTCAGAGAGGAAGGGTGAGATTCTGATTCTTTGGGTTCTGCCGGTGAGGAAGGAGCGGAGCCAGTCGAGGGCTCTTCCCTGTATGCTGCCTTTGTGGAGTCTTGCAGTGAGTGTGCGGTGGGAGATGGTGTCAAAGGCTGCAGACAGTCGAGCAGGATCAGGGCTGCGATGTGTCCTTGCTCAAGTAGGGTGCAGATGTCATCTGTGGCGGCAAGTAGAGTAGTCTAAGTGCTGTGGTTGCTGCGGAATCCGGATTAGGAAAGGTCGAGGATGTAATTGCCTTCGATGAATTTCGTTAGGTGGAGGTTGACGTCATTTGAGTTCCAAATAATGAAAAAAATTGAACTGAATTGAAAAACTCAATTTCTCCTGGCCTTTGTAGTACTACAACTATATTTGCTTCAAATAAAGGAAACAACCTGCAAGATGTGCATAATAATCTACAACCTAACAGGTTTTTGTGTGTTAAATTATATTTTTAGGTAAACCTGACTAGAAATACCAATAAAGCTGCCCTGGTGCTAAATATGCACATTTAATCAGTGATCTTGTAAATTACCTGAAGGACAAGAGAGCCTCTGGCTCTAGAAGGTGAATTGCAATCCATTTGAAAACTGTATGAAGATTGTACACCTTGAAACCCCATGCTAGGCACCAACAGCTAGCTAGTTCAACTGGCCCATGTGGATTTAAATCCAATTGCCATCACTATTAAAAAGGCAGAGTGAAGGAAATCTGCAGAACAACAGAGCTATTGAACCAATGGTAAAACATCCTCTAGAGGACAACACAATGCATGCACTGTCACAGCTGATTGAACAAGATCAAGAACAGATAATCAGCTGCAACAGTGACAGCTGTTCATCATCAGTGGCATGGCCTTTTCACACTTGAGACAAAGTCACACTTAAGTTAGCTCTCTCAACTTATTTGGTTTAAGTTGCTTTCACCCTCAGACTCCCATCAGTTTACTGCTCATATCTCTGCTGGGCCTTCTGGGCACTGCATCAGTGTGCAATTACTTGGGTTTCCATGCAAACGCTATACCATAGCAAATGCAACTGCATTTTTGTGTCTAATGTGTGCATGATTTGCTTTTGGGAAATTAAGTGTTGAGATACATGCATGCCTCATGCCTCTACAGTAATACACAGGAATAAAACACATAACCTGGTTACCCTGGCAGCAGCCTTTGCAAGATTTGGCACCTTATTCATTTGAGCCTTTATGCATCTATACTTAAGACCATGTTTTCATAGGAAAAACATTACTTGGTCTGCTAATAACTTTGGCACTGTTTATCGAGTCCTTACAAAATGCAAAAAAAAAGTTCATCCACCTCCGCTACATCCTGAAGAGTTTCAGGCTGATCCGTAAAGTGGGGGTAGAGAAAGTAGGAGTTCCCAAAGTATATTGTATCCTTCCATTTTTTCAGTTTAGACACAGCCACAGCCAAAGCGGCTGCAGAGAATTACACAAAATTTGGCAGGAAACAAGATCTTAGTCCAGGAGGTGGATTTTGAGGAGGAAAGGTTGAATACCTACAATGTGCAGCAATTGTAATAAATCTGCAACAATTGTTAAATCTCAATTAGAGGCCTCACCAGGAAAGAAGAGCTACAAAAGACGCTGAGGGTCTGGGTAGCGGCTCAGAATGCAAGTGGACATTCAGAGGTTCCTATGGTGGAGGCTGGGCGAAATCTGCAGAAGGATGGGTTTTTGACTTTGGACTTGCTTGGGATGGAGGTACCCCCCATGGCAAGCAGCAGTGTCTCTTCAAAAATGTTATCTCCAGAGGAGCTTGAAGGTTGACAAATTGCCAGCGAGCATGAGCTAGAGATTGAGTAGCTAGGATTGGAAAGTGAAAGCAGGAGATTGGAGAATAAAAGGCACGAAAAGATTAGACCCTAGCTCTGGAGGAAAATAAACTGCGTTTGGCTCATGAGCTAAATTTGAAGGAGTTGGACATCAAGGCCAAGCAGGCAGAGACCAGCATGAATGGTGGTAGGGCACATCCAGTGCATCTGACAGTAGGGTGTAAATCCCCAAAGATATAGTGAAGGATTACAACAGGGACAATGACATACACAGGTGGATTTTGGGATATGAGTCAGTTCTCCATATGTAACAGGTCCCTGACAAACACTAGGGAGACAGGTCTTAGGAAGCACTTTAAAGTATAGGGGAGGGAAACTTTGACAGCTCTAGGGCCAGCACGGAATCACACCTACTCTGCCATGAAGGATGCCCTGATCAGTAGGTAAGGTTTCACCCTAGAGCAGTACAAGGTAAAGTTTAGGACCTTCATGAAGTCTGAGAACCAGACCTGGGTTGAATGTGTAGATTCTTTTTAGAGAGCACTGGATCCAGGACAGTAAGGTAATAGACTATGTGGGGCTGTACAATTATGATTGCATGGCAACAGGCACCTGTATAAACGTTGTCTTCCAGAGCTGCACCAGCACTTGATTGACAGCAAGCTGACTGACACTAGGAAGCTTGCTCACGAGGTGGACCATTGGATGAGTTACAGGTTCCACAAGAGGTATGATGGAGACTCCACCAAGGGTGTGCAAGGTCCCCAGTAGAAGAGTGGGGGGACAAGGGTAAACAGAAGGAATTCTCTAAATGGCCTCAATCTAGTTCCCATGGTAAGCATCCCCATCCCCCAGGTGAGAAGAAACCTTGGATCTCCACAGGTTACCCCAAAAGGTGTTATGCATGTGATCAGGAGGATCACAAGAAGGGGGATCCCAAGCAGGCACCGTCACACACTGGTAGGCAGTCATAGGGGTTGCCAGTGCAGAGCTTAGGGAGAAGTTGGTTCCATGAGAAGGATGGGAGCCAGCTGAGACGACCCTGTCTCACTAGGGGAGAGTGAAATATTCCACTCTCCCCAGAGGACCCTTGTACCTGAGAACACTAGGAAGTACAGGCAGTGGGTGACCATCAATGGATAGAGGGTGAAGACTCTGCACAGGAGCCACTGTGACTACTGTCAGGTGTCACAAGGACTCTGAAGAGCAGGTGGTCCCTTGTGTGATTCACCAAGTAGTTGCAGTGGACTACTCTGAGCGCCAGTACAAGGGTGTGCATGTTCCCTTTGAATGGGGGGGGGGTCTCAGGTCCCTTGAGGGTAGCTATGAGTCCATCCCTGTCTGTTGATTGTCTACTAGGTAACAACCTGGAGGATTCCCCTTGGGGTGAGGTGGAATGCACGTCACACTTGGAGATAATGAGTCTGCCTGAGTGAGCATGCGTGGCCACTTGGTCTATGGCAGCAAGTAAGGATGGTCAGAAGATGCCTTCCGGAAAGAGGAGGGGCAGGGGGCTTTGGAAACCCACCCCAGAAGATCCCACAGTCTGTGTGGAAGCTGACCCTGAAGGGGACACCCCGGAACCTACAGGGGAGCAAGTGACCAAACTGGGAGACTTAACATAACTGACACATTGTCAGCAGGAATAGGTCCCACCAGTGAAGAATTCTGCAAGGAGCAGCAAAACTGCTCTTCTCTTGAGGGTCTGAGGTGACAGGCTGCAGACCAGGATGCTGCCAAGGAGTCTGGATCACATTGGATCTACTGGAAGAATAGTCTGCGGTATAGTGAGCCTAAGGTTGCTGAGCGTGGGGCAGCCCGTGTACTCCTTACTGGATCTGGCTCAGAATGTGCCTTTGGTAGGACATTTTGGGTAAGACAAGACATTTGAAAGGCTTGTCACCCACTTCTTTTTGTCCCAAATGCAAAAGTACTCTGATATGAATTGCAGGCAGCCACGGCCACTACAGTTAAGAGCGGTGGGGGCGGCTGGGGGTATTTCGAGAGATGACCATGAGGGAAAATACATTTTTTATTTCATTTTCCCATGTGGTCCTCTCTTGAACTCCCCCCCCCAGCCACCCCACCGGCCCACCATTCTTACCTGCAGCGGCCGCGGCTGATTGCAGGACTTGCCAAACCTGCCAGGCAAGTAGCAAGAGGGGGGGAGATGGAAGGCTCCGCTCAAACCGTTCCTTTTGATGACCACCCCTTTCGAGCGGGGGACATCGACATTGTGGGGCCTCCGGATCCCAAGACTGTCATAGGCAACAGGTTCATCGTGGTCTTGGTGGACCATGCCACCCATTACCTGGAGGCTATCCCTCTGCAGACAGTGACGGCACCCATGGTGGGCCGGGTACTGATGGGGATCTTTTCCTGCATGGTTTTTCCCAAGGAGGTGGTATCTGACTGTGGTATCAGCTTCATGACTAAGTACACGAAGGCCATGTGGGAGGTTTGTGGAGTGAACTACAAATTCACCACACCTTGCCACACCCAAGGTAATGGGTTGGTTGAATGGTTCAACCGTACCTGAAGGCATGATTGGGGGTCTGTCAGACTCCATGAGGCATAAGTGGGATGTCCTCTTGCCACGCCTTCTCTTTACATACAATGAGGTAGCGCAGAAGTGGGTTGACTTTAGCCCCTTTGAGGCGCTGTATGAGCACCCTGTGAGGGGACCTCTTAGTCTGGTAAAGGAAGACTCAGAGAAAGCTCCCAGGAAGCCCCCAAATGTATTTATCTACATGCTGGCCTTCAGGAATCAGACAGGATTAAACACTGGTATTACGATAATACGTCTCTGGTTGAGTTTCAGCCTGGCCAAGAAGTGTGGGTCATTTCCCCAGTGGAGCCTTGCACTCTACTGAAGTGTCCTGGGACTTTTGAGGTGAAGGACTGTAAGAGTGATGTCAACTACCTGGTGGACATGCAGACTCCCAAGAACCCTTTAAGGGTACTACATGTGAACTGCCTCAAACCGCACTTTAAATGATTTGAATTTACCGTTATCTTGGAAACAGATTATGCGGTGGAAGAGGAGAGTGAACCTCTCCCTGACCTCCTGTCTGCCAAGGAGCTGGATGGGTCTGTGGGGGGTGTGAACCTCTCCCCTACCACGACCCTGGAACAGCAGAGTGAATGTCACCAGTTGCTAGGAGAGTTTGCCTCTCTGTTTACCTTGACCCCAGGAGTCAACCAATAGTGTACCCATTTATTTATTTATTTATTCATTTATTTGTGAAATTTATAAAGCGCAAACAAATGCCGTTGGGCGCCTCGGCGCTGTGAGCTCAATGCAGGATTCGAGACTGATTTTACTGATTAAACAGACATGTTTTATCATTTTACGGAGTAAGGATTGACATGAGCGAATCTGCAATGTTCCAAAGCCTAGCTGCAGTCACCACGAAGCGTCTGTCTCCCCAGGACACAGTTTTTGTATGTGGTACCACTAGCTGGTGAGCCATGGTGGATATAAGTTGTCTGCTAGGACACTAGATGGCTAGCTGTTATATCAGGAAATGGGGGCCTTGTTTGTGTACAGCTTTGAAAATGAGGCAGAGAGCTTTACATTTTTATACGGTTCTTGATCGCCAGCCAGTGGTATTTTCGAATTACCTGTGAAATTGGTTTGAATTTGGGAATCCCTGAGAGCATTCTGGCAGCTGCATTTTGGACCGTTTGCATTTTTTTGATGACCCTAGATTGTGCATTGGCGAACAGTCCATTACAATAGTCCAAAGATGACATTACCAGTGTGCTCACCAATGTTTTTCCTGCGCTTTCAGGTAAGTAGGGAATTATTTTCTTAATTAATCTGAGTTTATAGAAGGCCGTTGACACGGCTTGGTTAGCACGGGAAACAAAATTCAGATTGTCATCAAACATGATTCCTAGGTTCCTAACACTCGAAACTGGGTTGGGCAAAGATCCTAGTGAGTGTGGCCACCATGAGATTGACCAGGCGGGCGGCAATTTTCTGAAGATAACAACCTCTGTCTTCTCGGAATTCAATTTGAGGCAATTTCTGGCCATCTAGTCCTTGATGGCCAGCATGCCTTCCTGAAAGCGTTCAGCCACCTTCTCCCCATCATTGTTTATTGCCAACACGAGCTGTGTGTCGTCTGCGTAAGAGGTAAGGCCCATTCCTTAAGCTTTTATAGTTCTAGCTAGGTCCGACATATAGATATTAAAGAGTGTTGGACTTAGGGATGAGCCTTGAGGAACTCCACACGGCAGGGTTAACTCAGCTGACTGAAAGGGTCCCAAGGTGACTGTCTGCGTTCTGTCTGACAAGAAGGAGGCAAGCAAATTTTTTGCTCTGGAATGAATGCCCATAGCCGAGACACGGTTGATCACGATGGAGCGATCGACCACGTCAAAGGCAGCTGATAGATCCAACAGTATAAGCACAGCTGTGCCTCCCTGGCCTCTGATGAGTCTTATATCTTCCGTAGCTTTAACCACTTGGCTGCTAAGGGGTGTGCGAGGGGTTCCATTGACTTTCCATTGAAATCAATGGAAAGTCCATGACGAGTTACCCTTGTCATTAGCGCTGAAGGGGTTAAAGAGGGCAGTTTCGGTGCCATGAAGCTTGCGGAAACCGAACTGCGTATCATCCAACAGGTGATGTTCCTCAATAAATTTGGAGAGTTGTATGTTCATCGCTCTCTCTGCCACCTTGGCCAGAAAAGGTAGGCTAGCTATAGGTCTATAATTTTTCAATTCCTCTGGATCCAAGTGAGGGTTTTTTAAGAGCGGTTTAAGGAGGGTATTTTTTAACCCATCTGGGTAAATCCCAGCCGTAAACATGGAATTACAAATTTGAGTTATCACTGGCACTATGGAATTGATGACAGGGAGGAACACTTTAGGCAGACACGGGTCTGTTTCTGATCCTGATTTTATAGTTTTGATGATACCAGCTATGTGTTGTTCGTTTACTTCATTAAATTGCAACAAGCAATGATCGGAAGGTCTAGTGCAGATTAACTGTGTGTTGGTTTTAACTTTAGTAGAAAATTCCAAGTAGAAGTGATATGATGTGGATACAGGGGATAGTCTACTTGTAAAACACAAGATCTATAGGTTGACTGACAAGGTCAAAGCCAGAATCAAGGAAGAGACTTCTGAGATGCTAGTGTTAGGGGTGAAAGAGCCCTCCAGCAGTCCTTTCGCCAGTCCAGTGGTCTTGGTCTAAATGGCTGCTGCATCCGGTGCCACACCTGAACTGCGTTTCTGTGTGGACTACCTTGGGCTCAATGTCGTCACCAACACCGACGCTACACCCTCCCCAAAGGTGACGAAATCCTAGATCAGCTAGGAACTGCCAAGTTCCTCAGTACATTTGACTTGACGTCTGGGTATGGGCAGATTGCCTTGATGAACTTGGCCTGGGAGAGGTCAGTGATCTCAATGCCAAAGGGCACTTCCAATTCTGAGTTATGCCTTTTTGGTTTTGGCTGTACTGGAGGATTTCAGAGCGGCTTACCTAGATGACATTGCAGTGTTCATTTCCAGCTGGAATGATCACTTGCACCCCTTCTGGGTGTGAATGCAGGCCTCACTATCAAGGCCAGATAGGGCAGGCGTCTGTGGTGTACTTGGGACACCAGGTAGTAAGCTGCCAGGTGGCACCTCTACAACTCAAGATTGACACCATTCAGGCTTAGGCCCCCCAGACCCAGACACAGGTGAGAGACTTTCTAAGTCTCACCGGTTATTGCAGGAGATTTCTCAAGGGCTATGGTACCGATGTTGCTCCCTTGACTAAGCTGACTACCAGGAAGCTGCCCAGGAAAGGGATTTGGACTGATACTTGCCACATTACTTTAGATGCCCTGAAGGCACCTGACTTCTCCCAGGAATTTGCTGTGCAGACAGATGATTCAGGTCATGTTGTGGGGTGGTAATCTCACAGTTGAACAAAGAGGGCCTGGACCAACCTGTAGCCTTCATTAGCAGGAGGTTACTCCCTGGGGAACAAAGGTACAGTGCAATTGAAAGGAAAGCGTTTGCTCTGCTCTGGGCACCGAAGAAGCTAAGGGCCTAAATGTTTTGGACTAATTTCTGGCTTCAGACAGACCACAGGCTCCTCAGATGGTTAACGCAGATGAGGAGTGAGAACCAAAAACTCCCGATGTCGTCCATTTAAGTACAGGGAATTGACTTTATGGTGGAAGGGGCACTTTCCTCTACAAAAGCAATCCTGAGAGGCATTTTCCTCTTTTTATGTGTGCTGTGAATGCACCACACATGGAAAGAGAAATAAACGTGGAGAAATAAAGTTATTTATCCTCATTTCACCTCACGTCAGGAGGTTTAAGGTTTTGGTGCTTCCTCAGGTTTACATGCTCTTGTAAATCTGGGAAAGCATCAAAATCCATGAGTTATGCCTGTGAACACATACGTAATGCCCATGGACGCAACCCGAGTGCAGAGTTCGGAAATGCAGCGATTCATGCTGCTGTATCCTACTCCCTACCTATGAGGCCATTCAAAGCCACACAAAGTGGCTCTGCGTGGCCTCATAGATATGATTTCAAGGTTTGCGGCGCCAGAGCGTCAGAATACGTCTGTATGTCAAACTTGTTATTTTCTCAAAGTTTTCTAAGTGTTACCTGTGCAGAATGTTGCATATGAACAATGTAGACACGTATAGTACAATTGCCAATGGGAAAATGCAAATTGCTGTTTCAAACAAATACAATGTGTGAACTTCTTGAATGTTCATGACTTGACATACTTTTGAGATAACACGCTTCCAAGAATTCACATGTGGACACGCATTACTCTACTATACATACTTCTTAAATTATGCATTCACACTCCGAGTATTAGTCTCTTAGTACAAACACTTACTAAACTACACACTTCATAGAATTCAGACACACATTCCAAGTTACTACTTACATAAGAAGATGTGTAGCGTCGACCACCCCATCCTTTAAAAAAGATTGAGAAAAGCCAAAGAGGGAGAAATAGAGCATCCTCTGAACAACTGACTCATGTGGGGTGGGGGTCATAAGATATCCCCATTTGTTAAAAAAAAAAATGTTGCTTTGGGTCAAGGCTTGTGAATCTCTAAACATGACTATGAGTAGTTGCAAGCCCATCTCCTGGGAGCATAAACTCCAAGCATGGACTGTTGGACCTTTGTTGGTCTCTATTCGTGGTTTCACAGACGTGGGTCTAGGTTTATGACACCTCTGGGGACATAGGAGGCTCATCAGGGAGCCAGTTCCCTACCAAATACAACGCCCATGACGTCACCTTTATTTGGATAGTAAGGGGCATGTAGAGATTGCTTATCACATTAGCGTCAGCACTATCAATACGTAAATGTAAATGTGTTGTATTTGTAAAGCGCACGGCTGTCCACAAGACAAAGCATCCCAGCGCTGCACTCATACCACTGTGGAACCCTTCCTGGCTTTTCCATGTGAAATGGAAACTCCCCCAAGGTGAAGCCAGGCATCCGAGCGCTGCTGGGGAGATTAAGCAAGCTATTGCCCAGAGTCACAGAGTGGGACCCATGATTAGACTAGGCACCGAGGTGAGAATGATCAGGTCTGGGGAGATAGTCCAAGCGCTGCCGAGGAGGGAATTGAACCCTGGTCCCGGGCCAGACCTCTGCATCAGTGTCTGCCGCTCTAACCATTGAGCCACGCTTCTCCACTATGTACTATATGTAATGATTGAATATAGCATTGTTTTTGGATATGTGTAATTATGGAATGACCTGATTTCATGTGTTATTATTGAACGGTATATATATATTTTTTTTAACCAGAATTGCTTTCGGGGAGCTTTAGATGGCTGTAGTGGCACAGGCTGCATGTTTCTATGCAGAACATACCGCGTACTGTCCTACTCTGCAATATTCTGTGAATTCACCGCATTTATAGATTGCTGTTACGTTTTTCCAGCTTCCTAGGTCTTTATAAATACCTTCATCTTTGATATTGCTTTATAAAAAGATTTCCATTCAATAATTTAAAATGACTCATTTTCCATGTCTACTGGAATTTCGTTTTGCAAGCCAGTCTTCTGCGTACTTTCCCAGAACAATTTCCACCCGCAGCACCTACACATTTCAACCCTCTCCATCATGTTCCCTTTGGGAGCGATTTGAGAAGGCTGACACACGGAAACATGTATATTTATATCCATTATCTTGAAGAAAGAATGAATATGAATGTCCGTATTACCCATAAAATTTCAGTTTGACACAACAGTGTACACATCAGTGTGATTGAGAGAAACGCACCGCCGAGAAGGGTGCACACAAATGATAGGGTTTCCATTTTATAACGAATAAATGTAAAAAGGAGCCTCGCAATAAGGGGCATGCGCTGTTGTACACATTTAGTGGCATGGAAAAGGAGACCTCGTAGGACTATTGCATTTTAAAGAAAACCACGAACTACAGTGCGTGGCAGTGATGAATGTACACGATAAATGTCGATCAATACGAGTCCATAATTAGACCTCACCTAGGAGATTATGTTCAGGTCAGCGGACAAAGTAGAGTACTGGCCATTAAAATGGAAAGCGATTTAAAATGCCGAATTGTCTACAGTTACCACAATCACTGCTGACCTCTAGGGACTGAAGAGACTAAACGGAAAGTATTAAACACGCTCTGCACGTGTTCTGCTTGCTTAAGTGGGGGATTTCGTCAGACGCACAAAGAAATGTGTAAATCTCTGGATGAGTGGCGTATGCGTCCAAATGTACTACTACTTAGGTCATTCAAAGTGGAAGGGCGAGATTTTGATCGATACCTTATCACTATTGATCTAAACCTCGATCTGGTCGACTGAACCTTTGTTGCCTGTCATTGAGGGAAGAAAGTGCATCTCTTACCAAGTTAGTTCACCCAATAAAGGACCCCGCTCCAAAAGATCACAAACAACTTCTAGCTTTCAAAAGTTTATTGTAAGGTTAGGATAAGCTGCAAATACAGGCATCTCAGAATGAGATTCACGAGATACACAGGTCCAACTACATACATGTGCTCTCTGAAAGCCCTCAGACGAGCAACGGAAATTACCAGCACAAGTTCTAAGAATAATAAAGCTATCAGCATTGACGCATATTGAGATCTCTCCTTCATTTAAGTTGGAGGGAAAACACACAGGTTAGGCTGTCCCTACCCTGCTCTAGATGGTATCCCTACTTAACCAAGTCTCAACCTAACAAAGGTGTCAGCAGTGAATGACCCCCAAGGGAAGTCACTCACTCTTAGTCTCTTGGTGAAAACCTATAGTTCTCCAGTCATGACCCCTCTCTGCCTACCCATCCGCTCTCTAAAGGGTCCTCAGGCATCTGCTCTAACTCCACCCAGGGGTGCTGTCCCTAATACAAAACAGTCAACAACATTTGAGACGCCCCTCGTGAGACGCCCCTCACGTGGTGTAGCTTCTGGCTTTTTCCATGCTGCTTTGTATTGGGCCTCATACGTTGGAGTTGACCTTGCTTCTCAGACTCTTCTCCGGCCCGCTGATACCCCTTAAAACATTCCGGAACCCTCCTCCATGTCCTTATTCCAGTGATCAGTTCCCTTATGTGCGTTTTCAGCCCGATCGTTCTCCTCTCATCTAGGTCTCGATCTGTGTAATGTAGCCTGTGGTTACCCTGTAATGCTTTGGTTCTTGACAGGTCCACCATATATTTGCCTGCTAGTTCGACTAACTTCTCATGGATTGCTCTCGCCTTTCGAGTGATGTCCTTTGCCATATACAGTATTTCATCCTGCTCATACATTTCCATTCTTTCTAAAGGCAGGGTACCATCTACCATGTCATCCAGGTCTGACCTTAAGCTGGCGACATCGAGTCTCTTGGCTTTTATCTCAGCTCGCAATATGTCTTTCGAAGGGGGCTCACTGGTCTCCCTACCATCCCAACTCCGAGCTCTACGTTTGGGCTCGGGAGAGTTAATGAGTGCTCTCCCTTGCTCCCATCTCTCCAGGTCCCATGCTCGGCCATCCGATCTTGGAAGGTGATGGAACACGGGCCTGTTACCCCCACTTTTGCTCTGCCCACTCTCTCCTTCTTCTCTCCTTTCACCGTACGCCTCTCTGTTATTTTCCCTCTGGTCGCTACTCTCCCTTTGCCTAGTATCGCTCAGTATCCGATACGATCCTTCCTGGTTCCCCATATTCCCTGGGCTGCGCTCGTGTCCGTCATCACAGGGACTATGGTGCGACCTCTCACAACTCCCATTCAGTTCTCTGGTGCCGGGCACACAGTGGGTACACTTAAAGCTGTTTCTGTACTCTTGCGTTCTCCTCTCCCCTTCACTGAGTATTGGGCGCGCCACCCCTCCACTCCCGGGGCCCCCGTTTTCCAGGTCCGTTCTATCTCCACTCCGGGCCCAATGGGTGACTCCCCTACTATCTCTCTCTCTCCAGTCCCACTCCGGGCTGCTCTCCCCAGCCCCGCAGTGAGTCCGAGCTCTGCTGTCCTGACTTTCCCTTTCAGCTTCCGCAGCTATGATGCTCTTGTGAGCCTCCACTGCCTCATCCCACTTCTTCATGTACTCATTTAGCTCTTGAAAGGATTTTCGTCCAGATCCCCTCATATCCACTGGCCATCTAGGGCCCCCAGGATCCCCTCCTGGATCCCCTGCTGTGTGCACCGGGGTGCTCCACTCTCTTGGTATCGGCATCTGACTTGGGAAATTGATCGTATCGTTCCTCCTTGCCGTCTCTGCTCTTTCTCCGTCCTTCCGTACCCGTTCTTCCCCTCTTGCTCTCTCTGGGTCATATATCGATATTATAGGACCTATGGTAACAGGTACCTGTAGTGCATCTGGTAATGCGTAGGATGTGGCGCACTCCGTTTCCGGCGCTCTTTGTACCACAGACCTCCCGACTACCTGTTGCACCTGACTAGGCTGGGACAGCTCTTTCTTTGCCTCAGGATCCCACTCTGAACTGGGAAGCGGTCCATGCTCTCCTGCATTGCCCCCCTTTTCTCTTTCACTATGCTCGACCTCTCCCCCTGCTCTATTATACGGGGGTGGCCTGTCTGTCAATAATCTGTTTATCAGGCTGTCCTCTGTTTCGCTCTCATCATCTTCTTCTAGGGGGCTTTTATTTCCGGGCACCTCTAACACTGGGTACAGTTTATTGACTTCCATGTTATGCACTCTCCATCTTTTAGCATCCGCATCCCATCTGGCATCCTGTACTGCCCTTACCGATCGTTTCACCCTTTCTTGTCGTCTGTTCATATTCTTTACATGCGCTGCCCTAATCCATGCATCAAGGGCTTCAAACTGGGTCGGTCTAGGCAAGGGTCTCATTGAGGTCATGACTGATTTTAATCGATGTAACACCTCTAATCTGAACGTCCCGTACTTCGGGAACGTCAGTTCCTCATTTCCTTCCGTAATCTTACTCCACTCTGTTATCCAAAGGATCGTATGCAGCCCAACATTCACTGCCATGTAACGAGCCGGCGTACCCTCCGGCGGGGCTTCTTCCCCTTCATCCGATCCCCGCTTCTCTTTTTTAAACGCCGCTCTCAGCCATTTAAAACACTTCATAATTATACGCACAATATCCAGCCTCGCTACTCTGTTTACTTCCTGATGACAATCCACCAATCCTAGCGCGGCTTTGCTAACTTGGCCTATCGCAGCGCGGTCTTTCTCCGGTCGGCCAATCCCAGCTCGACACTTTCTGACGTCTTTGCTAGCTGGCCTATCACAGCGCGGTCTTTCTCCGGTCGGCCAATCACAGCGCGACACTTCCTGACGTCACTTTTCTCCGCTTCGCAGCAGCACCCCTCCTTTCTCAACTCGTCTCCCGGTCATCCATGCGTCCCATTCATACACCGAAAAATGACTACTTCCGACCAAGCGGTCACTTCCCTCGACTGTACGTCCACAGTCTATATGTAATTGTCAACACAACTGACGAAATGTCTATCGTCTCTCTGATAGGTTGCTTACACACACAGTAACCTCCGACCAGCGTCCGTTACTCACGCACTCACTCTTACGTTCCCCCTATCTCGGTCTTTCGGGTGATCAATGGTACCTCATGACCCCCTTCACACTAGTTGACAATTACTCTGGGTGTCCGATACACCCGAACCACTTAAGCTCTCCTTGAACTTAAGATTTCCACCGGTTGCGCGCGCTCACAACCTGTTCCACAGTCACTCTACAGACCTTCAACTCCGCCAGACATTACAACATAGATACAATACAAAAACACCGCAATCTAACACGCATGACCCTTTATACTCACTCTCGACCGATACTGCTGCTTTTTCTGTCTCACGTCATCCGGATCTTCTTCGGCGGGCGGTTCTTCCGATCATCGATCTCTAAGGGCCTTGGGGTAAGCTAACCTGGCCTAGGTCACCGTCCTCAAGAAGGCAACCATCCTCTGCTACCAACTGGAAGGGCGAGATTTTGATCGATACCTTATCACTATTGATCTAAACCTCGATCTGGTCGACTGAACCTTTGTTGCCTGTCATTGAGGGAAGAAAGTGCATCTCTTACCAAGTTAGTTCACCCAATAAAGGACCCCGCTCCAAAAGATCACAAACAACTTCTAGCTTTCAAAAGTTTATTGTAAGGTTAGGATAAGCTGCAAATACAGGCATCTCAGAATGAGATTCACGAGATACACAGGTCCAACTACATACATGTGCTCTCTGAAAGCCCTCAGACGAGCAACGGAAATTACCAGCACAAGTTCTAAGAATAATAAAGCTATCAGCATTGACGCATATTGAGATCTCTCCTTCATTTAAGTTGGAGGGAAAACACACAGGTTAGGCTGTCCCTACCCTGCTCTAGATGGTATCCCTACTTAACCAAGTCTCAACCTAACAAAGGTGTCAGCAGTGAATGACCCCCAAGGGAAGTCACTCACTCTTAGTCTCTTGGTGAAAACCTATAGTTCTCCAGTCATGACCCCTCTCTGCCTACCCATCCGCTCTCTAAAGGGTCCTCAGGCATCTGCTCTAACTCCACCCAGGGGTGCTGTCCCTAATACAAAACAGTCAACAACATTTGAGACGCCCCTCGTGAGACGCCCCTCACGTGGTGTAGCTTCTGGCTTTTTCCATGCTGCTTTGTATTGGGCCTCATACGTTGGAGTTGACCTTGCTTCTCAGACTCTTCTCCGGCCCGCTGATACCCCTTAAAACATTCCGGAACCCTCCTCCATGTCTGGGCCGTCTTCTGAACAGACCTCTATTCATATTATTTATAATTGGATCCCCCCTTTTCTCTTGCAGACAGACATCTGCAGCCAAGATCCCAACTCTCATAGACTTCCAAAAAGTTTCGCAACATTTCTCGGCCCAGACCAGTACGTGTAAATCAATGTTAAAACATTTCAGGCCTACAGCATTTCTCATAATAATTATAGCATTCAACTTCTTCATTAATTAAAGCATGTTAATACTCTTATTCTATTATTCAATAAACACATCTATAAATCATGGCCCATTAATGCAATGACCAAAACATTAGTGCAATCTATGTCGTGAAAAGAAACACCTTCCCTTCTAGCTCTGGCCCTGAGGCCTACCACATTCTGCGTTTAACCACATGCCATCTTACATTTTAACAGCTACACGACATGGATTCAGGAATAATCACATCTAATAAAATCATATAGTGTCACACATTTCTGTATTAGTTCCACTTCTACTTAAATCTCTACATTAGCTATACATTCAGAATATAATTGCAGATACTACTAGCACTCATGGCATTTCTCCTCATGATTTGTGCTTACTACGGGTAAGTGTGATGCACTCATACATTTAGGTCAGTTTGCGCTCTCTCAAAAGTGTAAATGATTGTGCCTCATACATTGTTTTTCCTATCGCTACCAGGGCGGGGTTTCTGGATTATGATGAAAGATGTATGTATGGTGTTAAGAAATTTGCTGGAAGGTGCTGGAATCTTCGGACCTGCTTTGAACAGGAATAGATTTCTCCTCTCCGACTGCAGTCACCAGACTTGGATAAGGCAGTGGAATCAGCAACAGAATGAGCATCCTGCCTGCTCCTGAACATGTGTGCGTGTTCTGGCTCCATTTTAGGGCAGTTTGGCGTCTAAATGTACACCAAGGCTACTCATAATCATTACCGACTTAAAAAAACGGTCTGCTACCGAGACCTTCGTGCCTTGGGACACACATTTCACAGGGTGAGCTGGTCTTCCTTTGGAAGTGTGCACGACTGATATTATTGGCTCGAGTTGGAGTAGAAATCAAAGCTCCAGCCCTTCAACAGCCTCCCTGTCTAAGCGCACCACAACCAGCTATAGTGAAAGAGAGGAACACAGGAAACAGAGCTCTTTCTTATCCCCCAAGATAATCCTGTAACCTTGCCTTCTTCAAAGGAGAGTCACCTTACTACAACTAGATCATTGTGTGTAATTGGCAAGAGCTCCTGCCTTGGCAGGATTATAACCCTACTGCACCATAGTACATAATACATAACTGCTCCCACAAAACCTCATTATTAGGAGTCAAATGATCCAAAACAGGTAAATAGTCTCTGCCCAAACCTGGGAGGGACTGAAGTCATTTCTCAAAGCTATAGAATGGGTTCCAGTAGACAAGGGACACACTTTATTATAGTCTGAACTTGCACAAGGCTTAATGGGGCAAATGATTAAGGTACATTTGAGGACTAACTTCCATTATACGCATAACAGGAATCTGCAATATACAACTACCCATCTAATAACCCGAAAAACATTAAACTGGATCAGTCATGGAGCCAAGATCCTGGGAGTTTTGAATTGTGAATTGTACTTGTTAGGTGCCAACTCAGCCCCAAGAGGCATCTTGACACGAAACATTCCAGGGTCCTAAACTATGGGAATGCACTAGATCCACATCTGAGCGAAGAGATGTGATTTAGGAAGGGCCTGAAAACGAAACCACTTGTGGTGGAAACTGCCCCGAATAATATTGAAACCTCGGCTCCTCTATATCAGAATACGGAGAGCCTTGTTATGAAGTACTTCTGCGCCCGGACAGTGGTATAAATGGATTTGTTTCAACAAAAATGAGAAGTCTACATAGCAAACACAGTCCCAGTATCTCCCCCAGGGGCGTAACACAGGCCCACGCATCCCCCGCAGTGCGGGGGGCCCTCAAGCTCAAGGGGGCCCCCTCAGCACTGCACTTCGGCCTGAGAGCTCCTAATAGAGTCCGGAGGGGGCCCCTCCGCGTACCTGGCAGGGGGGACCCCTCAATTATCAGTACGCCACTGATCTCCCCAGTTTAGAACATGAGTGTACAAAGCACAACTCTGCATGGAAGCAATGCAGGCCCTACAGCCCATGTGGCACAAGGAGCTCCCAACAAACATTAAGGGACCCACCAAACTTGGAGGGTCTCATTCCACCCTAGGCCAGTGAATATCTGTGATATGTTAGAGACTCGGGGGCCCTTCTTCACATTCTGCAGGCAGAGGGCCATCATTTTAAGTTACCCACGCCATTGCAGCTCAGAAACACTGTCTGGTGCACGCTGCTGTGTGTTTTCAGCCATGCTATATGCAGCTCATGCAGTAACTCATAAAATTTGTTTTGTAGAGTTTGTGAGGCATATTAGTTTTGAGTTGTGAAAAAAAGCATGCCTTGACAGATTTTATGAGGTTAAACTTGGAGAGATTTCAGGGAACAACCCTGGTGAAAAGAGAAAACATAGCACACATCAGTGCAATATATATCAAATCAAATACGTCACATAACATATTTTTGTGCTAAGGGTGGATTCAAGTTTACATTCAAACTTTCATGGGATGACATTTCCACATTCTTTTTCAAGTTACCAAATTCTCCTAACTGTCGTAGAGAGATAAGACAGATGCATATATCAATTGGAGGAAGTCCCCAGATGCAGAGGGGAATGGCGTATGGGAGCGGTGAGACGCAAGAGGAACCCTGATTGGGCAAGTCGCCTAATTCTATCATCGAAATCAGAACAATGGAATGCTGCTTTCAAAAATGGGATCGACCAAAGCATGGGCTCAGAGAGGCAGCATATCGAAAGTAAAACAGGAGGGGGGTGTTCACTGAATATGAACCAAATTAAGCTTCACAAAAATGGATCTCTCTTCCAGAGTCAAATGGTGTCAAAATGAAGGGCATTTAAAATAACCAGTGAATATCAAGATAAGCCAGACTGAAAACCAGACCATCCAATGACTATATCAATAAACATTCAGTAGGAGGACGTGGTAAACTGCTCCTCTCCATCTGTGTCTCAGGGGATCTCGTTGAACAAGCTTTATTCAGGTGTCTTGTGGCTGATTGTAATGGTTGCAGAGCCACCAGCCATGAGATTTAATTACCCAAGTGCATGCAAGAAAATGTGTCTTTCGTCCTTGGATCGTTTGCTAAACTGTATTTCAACAGTGTACCCCACGAGGATTCCATCCACAGTTTCATGGAGTGGAGCCACTGAGCCAATGTCGGGGCCTAGAGGGCATAGAGAAGAGCCCAGGGCTTGAGGGCAGTGCTGGGATGGGTAGGGATCAAGGCAAAGAGGAATGTTTTCGCATGCAAAGTCCTTGACGTTCTTTACTCTCCCCGTTGCCCCTCGTTAGTTGCCAAAGCCAAAACATGTACTCACTTCAATTCAATAGTTCCTTTATTCGGCATTTTACAAGAATGCCATACAAGTACAATTTAAAACGGCAATAATATACAGTTTAAAAGAAAATACAAAAGCTATTCCAGTTGCAATTCATTGAGCCCCCATCCAACCCCCACATATTACACGTGATTTGGGGGGGCTTCCTTCAACAGGTCCCTCTTGTCTCTCTCAATTTTACTGCTAACCTCAAGAAATTCGTGATACAGAGCAGGGTCAAGGGATCTTGGGCCATTTGTAAATATAATAAGGCCACCTTACCGTGCCTAAATTTAGCCTTTTTCAGCAGACTAACTAAAAAACGGACCTGGGCAATGAGTAAAAAGGGCATTATAATACAAAATGAAGGGTATCCTGCGGAGACCGGAGGTCGCAGCCGCAGGGACCCTTGAGCTCAACTGAACTGGTAAAACCTGCCAGATAGGCCAATAAATTATGTAAAAGGTTGAGCCTAAAACGTGTGATTAAAAATCTATCATGAGCGTTGTATATGAGGGCAAGATTAGGTTCCATTCCTTCACAGGTCCTCACTAAACCATAAGCTCTGACTGTGTGTTTACCCCATTCCCTCTCTTCTCTACATGAGACTTCATAATTAGAAAACATCTCCTTCACTTTATCCTGATCCGACCTATAATTCCTGTCAGCTTTAGGAAGAGATCCTTGCAGCCAATGCTTTCGAAAACGACCTTTATATACTTCAGCCATGGGATATTCATTCCCCTCTCCGTACCCAGGCAGTCCATAATTATGTGCCTAGTCAGCATGGCCTTGGGATTAACCCAAACGTTTAGCCATGCCAGCAAGGGCCTGACCTGCACCTTGTCACCTATAAATGCTGCACCCAGTTCTTCATGAGCAATGTAAGAGGGAACACACTGTGGGACTTTGAGCAGCCTTCTCAAATATTTATTCTCCTCAACCTGCAGCTTGTCAGAGTCAATGAACCCCAAAGTTCCGCACCATATACCACTTTGGAGCAGCAGATTGAGTTATACAAGCTTCTCATTTGCTCCGGTGACCACCGTCCAAGTCTATGGCCAAAGTTCATAATTGACCCAATGCTGGACACTAACTTACTACAACGCTCCTCTATCAATGCTTTGAAATTTAAACGCTATGAGTGCATATTCTATAATTAAAATGTTTCCATGATTTAGTCCCTGCCTCCATAACATACGACTTGGTCAAGTTGGCAGACAAATCTAAATTGTTCATAAAATCCACAAAGCCATCTATCAGATGCTGTAGTCACAGCGGAGTACGTGCCAACAGGACCGCATCGTCTGCGTGAAGCAGGACGGGGATTGCTTTTCTACCTACTCTCGGTGAATCCACGTTTAAATTTCTTAGTGCTTGATCTAAACCATTTATGTAAAGTGAGAACAAGAACGGAGCCAAAATGCACCCCTGTCGCACACCGCTAGTGCAAAGAAAAGACTCAGTAGTTCCACCCTCTATATTATACCTGACTTTAGCCGAGGTGTTCCAATGTAGGGCTCTCAAAATCTTAATAAGATCTTGATCTGCCCCCAAGTTACTTATTAAAACCCACAACTTCTCCCTATTAACACAATAAAATGCTGCGGTAAGGTCCATAAAGGCCAAATATACCGCTTCATTATTGGCAATGGTTTATTTGGATGTATGACGTTATAACGCATACTTTTACAACGCCTACCTTTACAACGAAATTTTTACAACGCAAAAACTATTACAACGCATACATTTACAACGCAATTTTTTACAACGCATATACTTTTACAACGCATACCATTACAACGTAAGTATTGGTAAGTATATAATAATTTTTTTAATGTAATATAAGTAAAATTAATATAATTTAATTTAATTTCATTTCATTTAATTAATTTATTTTAATTTTTTTTACCCTGTACCCCTGTACCCCAAAAACCCAAAACTGACCCTTAACCCTAAAAATACCCCTTTACCCAAAAACCCAAAACTGACCCTGAACCCTAAAAATACCCCTTTACCCAAAAACCCAAAACTGACCCTGAACCCTAAAAATACCCTTTTACCCAAAAACCCAAAACTGACCCTGAACCCTAAAAATACCCTTTTACCCAAAAACCCAAAACTGACCCTGAACCCTAAAAATACCCCTTTACCCAAAAACCCAAAACTGACCCTGAACCCTAAAAATACCCCTTTACCCAAAAACCCAAAACTGACCCTGAACCCTAAAAATACCCCTTTACCCAAAAACCCAAAACTGACCCTGAACCCTAAAAATACCCTTTTACCCAAAAACCCAAAACTGACCCTGAACCCTAAAAATACCCCTTTACCCAAAAACCCAAAACTGACCCTGAACCCTAAAAATACCCCTTTACCCAAAAACCCAAAACTGACCCTGAACCCTAAAAATACCCCTTTACCCAAAAACCCAAAACTGACCCTGAACCCTAAAAATACCCCTTTACCCAAAAACCCAAAACTGACCCTGAACCCTAAAAATACCCTTTTACCCAAAAACCCAAAACTGACCCTGAACCCTAAAAATACCCCTTTACCCAAAATACCAAACATATAACATTTTAAATATAATTATATACTTACCAATACTTACGTTGTAATGGTATGCGTTGTAAAAGTATCTGCGTTGTAAAAACATGCGTTGTAAATGTATGCGTTGTAATCGTTTTTGCGTTGTAAAAGTTTCGTTGTAATGGTAGTGCGTTGTAAAAGTTGCGTTGTAAACGTTACATACCGTTTATTTAGCCTACAATAAGTATAGATTTAAGAATTGGTCAGTTGTTGATCTTCTGGCCCTAAATCCGTACTGGACGTCAGTAATAATATGTTGTTCCTCCGCCCAGTTCATCAGGCGAGATAAAACAACACGTTCCAGCACTTTAGCAGTTACTCTATAAGGGAGATGGGGCGATAACACTGGGGGCTATCTCTGTTTCCCTTTTTAAAAATGGGGACTATTATAGCTGATGACCACGAGCGGGGAAGCCACGTGGCTATGGCAGCATTTATTACTCTTAGGAGGGGCCCATAAATCCGCCTTGCTTAGAAAAAGGTCCGGGGGGATCCCATCCGGTCCCGGTGCCTTATTTCGGATGAGACCCAGGATACAAATAGTGATCTCTTCCAGGGTGAATTCTAGTGTGACATTCCACCTCCCCTCCCACCCCTCATTAACATGTGCCTCGCTATTCCCACAATTGTAAAGCCCTCTAAAGTGCTCCAGCCACTGTTCGGGTAGAACATTGGATCCAATCTGAGGGCTATTTGCATCCTGAAAACAGGGGTTATTAACAATCTTCCAGAAGGTTGTCATATCTTTCCTTTCGGCAGCTTCCTCCGAGTCCTCCCAGGTTTGTGATTGGAGTACACTGTTCCTACACTTAACTGCCTGCTTATAAATTATCCTGCAATGCATAACCCTGTTTTTGTCCCTTGCATTAGTTTTTAGAGCAGTTTTTAGATCTCTCTGTGCAAGGGAACACCCTCCATCGAACCATCTGGGATCATTGTTGGGCTTGTCCTGCCCTGTCGTCTGCAGAAGTCCATGTATCAGGCGACCTATTCCCTCAAATGCCTCTACTAAAGGTGGTCCTTCCAGTAATAAATCTAAACATTCCTCTAAAAGCCGTTTTCCTTTTTTTACAAGAGACCTATAAAAACTTTCACCATTGATCCTTGACCATTTCAAGCGCCTGCCCTGATCCATAACCTTCTCTAAATTTGTCCCTCCCCCCTCTTTGTAACCTTACTTCTATTTGACTCTATTATAGACAATATTAGGGGGTTATGATCACTAAAACCACTCGACTCTATTGCGGCTCCTATAAGCCACTGTTTGAGCAATTGGGACACTAATATAAAGTCAATAAAGGAACTACAACCCCTTCCTTTAAATGTTGGGTTAACCGATTTATTAGACTCTACGGCCATTAGATCCACTGTGTGTTCAAGTGTATGATCTTTCATCACCCTACTCAATTCCATACCCTCCAGGATGTGCTCGAAGTGCGGGCCCTCCTTCAAGCTACAAGAGGTCCAGTCTTCTCTGAAGGGTAACAGATTTGGGCACAAATGACAGTAAAAGTCCACAGCTATTAAAAGCATGGGTACCATTGTACCCTGCTTCTGCCCCATCAGCGAACTTAGTGTTTCATCTAACTCTCTCACTCGGGAACCTCCTGCATTATAAAAATTGATCAGAATTATATTAAGGCCCCTATTTTTAAACCGGAAACCCATCATACGGTCTGAATTCCATTTTAAATCAGTCCATACCCCTTCCAAACACAAATCTACAAATATTAGTAGTCCTCTCCTCGCTCTTCCGGCCACTGACTTACTTGCAGGGACCCCAAACGATTTATACCCAGCTAGGTGGAAATTGGTGCAATCTACCTCCCAGGTTTCCTGCACACAAATTATTTTAAAATTGGTGATAAATTGCAGCCATTCCTGATTTCGAAACTTGGCTGACAGTCCTGCTATATTCCAGGAGACT
The DNA here is from genome assembly GCF_964261635.1 of Lissotriton helveticus. Lineage (NCBI taxonomy): Eukaryota > Metazoa > Chordata > Amphibia > Caudata > Salamandridae > Lissotriton > Lissotriton helveticus. The sequence continues at coordinate 756,025,656 of NC_136063.1, read as the reverse complement.
AATTCGAAAGAGCTCCCTGTGAGATTTAGAGAGGGGCAAATGCCTGTAATAGGCCTATCACTGTTTTGACAAACCTCTGTCCTAGGTGGCCTTATTTTACGAGAGGGGGGATGGATCACATTCGAAACAGCACATCTTGATTGACCCTCAGACTGTGGGGTTGAGTGTAAGATAGCCACATTTAACGCATGTTCTTGTCCTGATTCCTCTCCCTGTAGTCAATCCACTTCACTAAGATTTCTTCCCGAGTAAAGTGGAGCATATTTATTGGATAATGGGAGTACCAGCCCACCCCCTCCCTCGGGGGGACTGCCTGGCGGCTATATGACTCTCCTTCCCCAGGGCCGTTAGGACCCTGTCTGCAAAAGAACCCCAGTGGTAACAGGCCGATACTTGAGTAGTCCTCCGTCCACGGTCAACTTCTAAAAGAGTGAAGTGCCTCCTGTACGAGCCAGGGAAATCTAAAATTCACAACTATACAATCCCCCTCAAAAGTCTTACTTGCCTTACCTATCCAGGCTACTCTTCTGGCCATGATAATCTGACTCTGGTTTGCCATGCTAAACCCTGCATATCTAGATAGCCAATGGGCTACCTTGTTAATCAACATTCTTGTGGGTTCAGCAGTATTCTCCTTCATGGTGGGCACACCAACCAGGACTATCGTATTTGGGCTAGAAGCAGGTGGAAGATCTAAGCTCGCCAGCCCTTCAGTTCCTTGGGCCCCACCCCCAAATTTGCTGGCTTCGAAATTACTCACTGGAGCCCCCCTCTCGTCACCCTTTGTTGTTTTGGGAGCGTGCCCTACACCCCTCACCTCGGGTGTATCGCTATCTCCAACCCTCTGTTCCCTACCCCTGCTTCTTCCTCCCTCCTGCGTTTCGCACTGTCTACCCGGCCCACCAACACACGCGCTAACCCTAACATTCTTCCGTGAGTCTCTCCGACCCCCCCCACCCCCAGTGACTCTTCAGTACCAGGACGCAGCGGCCCAACAGGGTCGGCTGTTGACCTTCCACCTCATAGGGGCTCTTTCCTTCACCATTGACAATGTCCCTCTCCTCAGTCAACATCCCCAGTTCGCTAAGTTTATCCTCAATGAACTCTAGTTTCTCCAGCTGATGTTTGAGGGCCCTGTCTACTAACCTCTGGAATTTAGCCCAAATGTCACAGTCAGTACCCATTTCTTTCGGCTCCGCCTCACTACTAGACTTCCTAAGTTGGAACAAATCAGCGCTACTCTTATGATTGGTCTCGACCCTCAGCGGTATAGACTTGACGGGGGGCCAACTTGTTCTTTTGTTTACATTTAGATTTGGTACCAGTAAGTCCCCCACCCCTTGTACATTTTGTTACAGGCCTCTCCTTCGCTGTGTTCTTTTCGCTGTTTCCCAATATTGTCTTCTTTTTGGAGCGTGTAATCAAAGTCCCATCATTTTGGCCAATATTTGACTCCGATATGTCCGCGGGCGATATGGCAATGACTTCTAAATTCGAGATTAAAACTTCCCCTACTTTTCTCGAGCCCAGGCCCAAACCTGCGTCCCTCATGTCTGCGACCACACCTTCCTTACTGAGCACTACCGGGACCATTTCCACCTGCACATCCACCCTTAGATCAGCTGTCACAGGGCTCTGCGTATAACCCTCATTGTCATCCTCTTCTACGTCTGTTATCGTAGCTTGCTCCAAGGGCCTCGAAACAGGGGATTTGGATAATGCTATGGGACCAAGTGAAGAAAGTCTTGACGGAGGAAAATCTTCTTTCTGTTAGCTGGATTTGGTGCGCTAAGAGAGATTTGGCTCGCAAAATAAATGCATCTAGGGTGCCTGCTACGCTGCCTCCTATACTATGACCTGCAGGCTTACGCTTACTCATAATGACACTTACTCCAGTTATAGGGGCTTGCAATCAACGTCCGCCACTTCTGGTACAAAAGACAGTTCTCTTCCATTAATTTGAGCCCGATGTTAGAGGGGAGGCCCTGCCCTGCCTCTTCCTGACACGGACGGGCGCAGACGGGCCCGCTCTTGGTCCGAGCTTCGTCTGGGCTACGTCCCGCGAGCGTCCCGTGCCACGGGGGAGAGGCAGCGCTATATGTGTGTTGACACGCCTTCCCCTCACTCGCAGCAGCTGGAGGTGAAGGGTAGCGCTCTGGGAGATGTAGTCCTCCTCCTCCCGAGTGCAGTAAGCCAGCGGTAATGCAACGTTGCGGTAGCTCCAACCCTGGGGCCTCGTCCCACCAGGGAAACACTACGGGCAACCAGCAGCAGCACGGATGTAGGTAACAGCAGCAAATGGCAAAGTGACCTGCGCTGTGGGGGGAGAGGCAGCGCTATATGCGTGTTGACACGCCTCCCCTGCACTCACGGCAGCTGGAGGTGAAGGGTAGCGCTCTGGGAGATGTAGTCCTCCTCCTCCTGAGTGCAGTAAGGCAGCGGTAATGCGGCGATGCAGTAGCTCCAACCCTGGGATCTCGTCCCACCAGGGAAACACTACGGGCAACCAGCAGCAGCAAGGATGTAGGTAACAGCAGCAAATGGCAAAGGGACCCGCGCCGCAGGGGGAGAGGCAGCGCTATATGCCCGTTGACAAGCTTCCCCCTTACTCGCGGCAGCTGGAGGTGAAGGGTAGCGCTCTGGGCGTTGTAGTCCTCCTCCTCCCGAGTGCAGTAAGGCAGCGGTAACGCGGCGATGCGGTAGCTCCAACCCTGGGACCTTGTCCCACCTGGGAAACACTACTGGAAACCAGCAGCAGCAAGGATGTAGGTAACAGCAGCAAATGGCAAAGGGACCCACTGTGCCAATGTCAGGGCCTAGAGGGCGTAGAGAAGGGCCCAGGGTTTGAGGGCAGTGCTGGGATGGGTAGGGAACAAGGCAAAGAGGAATATTTTCGCATGCAAAGTCCTTGAATTGCTTTACTCTCCCCATTGCCCCTCGTTAGTTGCCAAAGCCAAAATATGTACTCATTAATTTGCCTTAAAGAATATTTTCTGAGAATAAAGAAAGAATGCCTATAGTATTATATCAAAACTTGTGGCAGAGTAGATGCGAACTTTTGGTTCTATAAAGATTAGCATTGAATGGCCAACATCCTGTGACTTGATGAGGTGTCCCATGTGGGCCATTGTGGGACAAGTCAGCGGATTTGGGTCAGGGCTGGCGGGGCAAAAGCAGAAGCTATGAGTTGTGACCTGTATGTGCTCAATGGGTAAAGTCTCATTCTCAAACAGTGGAAAAGCAATTATTTGCATCAACATACTCCTGCTTAGTTCTATTCTGTCCCACAACTTCTGTTTTGTGGTTTGACTAAAGCGATACCAAAGGGGATGATGGCCGGAGCGTTTGAGCAAATCAAACACTCACCCCCAGTCAACTGATCTGGGTTTACTCCATCACCATTCTTTAGCTCACTCCACCACCCCAGTTCAGACATGGCCATATACAAATCAGTCTGACCCTGTGCATCAAGGGAACAGTCCAGCCCGAACTGCCAAGCCATGTGGTTTGACTAATCAGCTGCAGGTTGTCCGACTACAGACTTACTTCCAATTTTGCAAGCTGCAGAGAGTTCGGCAATCTCTAACCATGGCAGCTGCAGCACTTCTGCATCTTCTGCGGCCCCAGAGATGAACCCACTTGACCCATAGAACAACTTTATACAGCACAACCCATTATTAAGGATTTTGTCTGTGGTATGGCTTCCAGCAGCTGTGCCACACTTCACTCTGACCCAGGACATGTGAAATGAAGGGAGGAGTCGAGCAAGTCTACACTGCTACTGCATCTGCGTCGCTTTTGATCCTACCCATAAATGGAGGTTATTGACTCTGACTTGTTTGTAGAATGCTGACGTGGTGCCTGCCACGTTCTGCATGGAAATGCACCACATGGCCATTTAACATTGCAGCGAGTGCTGCAGCCAGCAGCACCCGCTTAAATGTTAAATTGCTGGATGCAACCGCTGCGGTGGCGGTCACATCGTGATTAGGGGTGCCGGACAGCCGCATCACAGGCGGGCGGTCCCGATTCTGCTATGATGGCGGGCGGACTCAGGTCCGCCCGCCATCTAAATCGGCCCCTAATTTCTTTCATTGTAAATTCTATTAAGGGCATTTATTGTTTGATCACTCAACACACTAGATGGATGCAGAAGAGTTGGAGTCAGTTTTGCCTTAATCATTTTCACTGGTTCAGTGAAAGCCCCATATTTAAACTCAAACCAGCTTTTTTCTGTTTGTTTGCTAGGTGACTAGACCATCTTAATTTATTATCTATTGTCAAACTGTTGTCATAGCTGGTGACTTACTCAATTTTTGCCTTCTCAATTTTCCAACTTGATTTTTTTCTGGATTTGTCAGAACACATGATATTGAGATTTCCCTAGTTCACATTTAACTAACTGTCTAAATTATAATTTTACAGATGTACTGAGATTGAAGTACATCAGGAGTAAGGGGAAAGAAGACAATATCATCTGATTATGCTGAATAGGTAATAGGTTTATGTGCGACTTTTATAGGGAGACTCTCTGTGCCATTTAGATAAATAAAAAAGTCGGTTGACCAAAATGTAGCCCTGTTTTAATCTGTTTGAAGGTTTTTATTTTTTGAGAGACTGATCTGTTGATGAGCTCACTTTGAGCCAAGTTCGTTCACGAAGGGAAATGAAAAATGCAGTAATGAGTGATCAGTTCCTCATTTTACTAATTTGGCGCATATTTAATTCGATTCACCTTATCAAAAACTGCTGAATAATCTATCTAACATACATACAGCTTGAGATATTGTTCCATTGTCCTGTTCACCAACTGAATGAAAGCAACAATATTTTCCAAAGTGGAGCAGTTTGGTCTGAATCCCGACTGAATACAGGGGAGTAGATTCAGATTATGACTTTCGGGACAGGTGTTTGAACTGTTCATTAAAAGCTTCTCAAAAACCTTTCTCTGTGTCCAGGATGGCAATGAGATCATCATTTTTAGGTTAATCGGATCAACCTTTTTTTATAAAGAGGATGTATCAGCACCCCTTTCCAGGAATAAGGAATTTGTCTGGTATCCAGAATATTTAAAAGTAGAATTAAGAGCAATGTAATCCAAAAATCTGGATCTGATATTATAACTTTCATTAGGATCTTACTGGGCCATGCTGCTCTAGATGGTCGAGAGTTTTTGATTAATATGCTCGTTTCTTTTTTATAATTGTAAGTATGGAGTTTCTATACTTAGGCGGAACAAAAATATCAAATGAATTATTTGCATATTAATTATGGATGAATGTTTCTCTGATGTTTTCTTTGTTTTCTTTGGATTGAAGCTAGCAACGATGCTTTAACATTTGGACTGGCTTTGGACCTGTGTTTGACTGTTGTTGAGAGAAAGTTTAAAATTAACTTTAAGAACTTGTCCCGGCACCACATTTTACCAAGCAATGCCACAATCTTGGTTATTTGACCTTGAGAGTCCAGAGTAGAACTATCTGTGCCATTTGATTATTTTTTGATTTATTGGTACCACAGCTCCCTTGATTTGAAAATTGTATGTTGGCACGAGATGATAATTACACTGTAACATGATTTGTTGTGCATTATGATCAATCCCTTTGTGTGGGATAATTTTATAGCACTCACACAATGTAAAATTAGAATAATGAAAAACAGAATAGTCTGTAACGTTCTTGTGATTATTAACAATGGATGTGGGATTAGCAGGTTAGCTGGCTGAAAAACTGCCATTCAAGAGACAGAATCCTAGAGCAAAAAGTAATCTTGCTCTACCACTGTTTTCTGGGGTTCCATTTGCTTGCCCATTCTGTGTTAGCCGGCAAAACAAAATTCACAGATCGATCCGAGAGCTGTTAATTCTTTCCTATATGGAAGAAAAAGATCTTCATTAAAGTCCCCAGTGATGATGATATGTAGCAACAGCCTCAAGTATTTCTTATACTAAAAGAAAGCTTTATTTTATCTTTGTAAACTTGACTGAAAGTCAATCTTTAGCATGAACTGCTGATGTAATTTATTACAGACTATTAAAACAGGTAAGTAGGAAACAGATTTTGTTTTGATTTTAGATTGAAAGCAAATTCTTTCGAAGCATATGCTATTGTGCATTTAAGTCAAGAGAACCTCCGCTAGGTCTCTTGACCTTAGCTGGAATTTCATATTTGTGATAATTGGCAAACTTAAATGAGTTAAGCAACCAAGATTGTTGAATGCAGATTATCTGATGATTATTCAAGACTGTTTCTAAATTATCTCCATTTGTTTAATAAATGTTGTTCTAAACCAGCTATGATTATTGAGCACAATATGAAGATCTTTAAATTCAAATTCTATGCTTCACTCAGTTGATTAGGTAAATTGAGCTGGTATAATATCCTGTAATTGGGGTTGAACTGGGCCACCAAAAATTGAGACATGCCGGTCTGATGCCAAGCTCCTGCTAATGTTAATATATAAGCTTTTGTATTTTTTTAATTGTTAGTGTCATGTGATTGAAAACATTTCTCTGATGTTCTCGTGTTTTGGAATGATGTATGCTTCCTATAAATATAAAAGGATCCCTTGAAGTAGTGGGTTTTGTGAGAAACATTCTCCCGTTGGCTAGGTCAGAGTTCCTTGCCCACATGTTCTGTACAAAACGATTTGTTGACCATATTTTTTGCATTGTCTCCACTTTTTGTGTAGTACCTTTAATAAAGCTTACCCTTTTTGAGTCCAGAGAATTTATTCCTTTAGTTTCTGGAAAGTGAGAAAGGATTTTCATGATTTTCTGCCAATTAAGATAGTTAGGCTGACTTCCAATTAATAATTCGGAATAAAATCCAGTGAAAACGCAGCTGATTGGGAACTATCTGAGGATGGCACATCAATTCATCTAGAATTAACTACTGATTGAAAAGTTGTTTGTATCTTGGACGAATAACGTGGAGCGCATTTGATGCTGTTAATTACACTTGAATTTGCCGTCTGTGCTGGTGTTTGAACAAAATATTGAATAAAAATATCCAGATCCAAAAATATTATGTTAAGAATAATATCAAAAATATCATTGAAAGGAATATCAAGGATAAACATATCATTTTCAGTGCTGTTTTCTATATCACAGGGTCAAGACTGATTTGCATATAGCTGGGTCTGAAATGAGGTGGTGCAGTGAGCTAAAGAATGATGATGGATTCAACCGAGATCTGTGACTGGGGGTGAGAGTCTGAAAAGTTTCAGTGCTCCATCCATCATCTGCTTGTGTTTGCTTTGTTTGCCCTAAGATGGCAAGGTATGCCCAGATGTGGGTCCCTTGCTCACCTTTCCACTTGATCCAAGCCAGCCTGGCTGATGAAGGGTGTTACCCAGAAACCGGTCCCAGGATGCTTGTGTCCGGTTCAGGGAAGACCTGACTTGGCAGTTCGGGCTGGACTGTTCCTTGAGGCACAGGGTCAAGACTGAATGCATATAGCTGGGTCTGAACTGAGGTGGCAAAGTGAGATAAAGAATGATGATGGATTCAACCCAGATCGTGACTGGGGGTGAGTGTCTGAAAGGTTTCAGTGCTCCATCCATCATCTCCTTGTGTTTGCTTTGACAGGTACGTACCCAGGCCAGGTAGGAATCATCACTCTAGTGCGGGTAAGCTAAGTACACACTAAAATATAGCCTGTGTCCACCCTTTGGTAGCTTGGCACAGAGCAGTCAGACTTAAAAAAAAAAGGCAATGTGTAAAGTATTTGTGCAACACACACAGAGTAACACTATGAATATACCACAAAAGACCCCACACAGATTTAGAAACATAGAGTATTATTTAATGAACAAAACATTACCAAAATGACAAAAATTCAACGCATAGAAGTCGAGATATTGAATTTTAAATGCAGTGTAGCGCTTGGAATGAAAATAGCGCTGTAGGTGTTACTTAAGGTCGTTCGGGAGTGGGCCAAAGCCATGGTTCAGGCCACTCATGATGGAGTGCCGGCCAGCTCCTGGTCACACACAGGCCTCGGTGAACAAAATACCTTTCCTGGTTGCAACAGTGAGATGCGTCATGGGCTTCATTGATGAGGGTCACACAAGTAGAGGATGTGTCCAGCTTACCAGTGGCAACCGAATCTTGACCAGACTTTGCTGTTAACCTCTGCCAGGCACTGATAGTTTCGAAGTGCCTCTGTTGTAGTCCTGTTGGCCCTGGAAGTATATTCCTGTGATTCTTTGGGCAGCAGGAGAAAGTTTGAAAACTTTGAAAAATCTTTCCTCCAGAGCTTCAGGGGGATCTACAGGAAAATGTGTCCAACTGTCAGTTTCATGACAATGTGTTGTATATCTGCTTCACCGGCTGTCAGTTATATGGCTTTGTACTGAATATCAGCTTCATCCTGGTGAAGGCTCCTAACACTTTAGAAAAACAGCAAGGTGCCATTCTGTGATGGGAAACTTTTCAGTGAGAAATCTCCAACGTTCCAGAGCTCCAACAGGACAAAGCTGTTTCAAGGATCCAGCCTTCAGTTATATGGCAACAACTATTATTTCAGAGGCAGCCCACTCAGGAAGGATTATTATTCTCAAAATTTGACAAAGTCCCATTCGGTGTTCTACTTTTAAATCAAATACATACAACTCATTTATCATAATATTTAATGTTAACTTCTTTTTACTAATTTATTTTAAAGTTATATCATTTCATTTAATTTTCCCTATTTTTTACCATAAGGATATCTCCACACTGACTTTGAAGTCTTCCTGTGGTACAATATAGGGGAAAGTGAAAAATGTATTTTACAAAAAAATTACAAATATTTTTATGCTTATTATGTAAATGAGTTTTATATCTTGATTTAAAATACAAAGAAAAGAAAGCACTTTCATCTTAATTTTTAAATACCTTTCACATTTTTTACAATATGTCAAATTAAATGCAAAATATTTTTCTAAAGTTTAAATTAAGTAAATACATTTCTGCCAAAAGTAAAAACATGACGCTTTCTATTATGGATTAATACTTATTAAAAGTGATGTATAGAATTGTTTAAAAATAATTTAATTATATTTTATTAAAATGCAATGGTACTTTAATTTATAAAATCAAAGAAGGCTGTTAACATGTTTAAATGTTTTAGCTTTCAAATATTAATAATGTAATTTCATTTAATTTTTACCATTATTTTCTATTTGGTTTTATTTTAAGTAGGGGTGGGTGTAACTAGCGTAATTATGTGCAGTGTATGTGCATGAATTTACAGCACAGTTACCTGAGCAGTACATCTCACATTAAAATTTCTCCTCAAAATCACACTATATAGTTTAATGGTGTAATCTTGCATCAACTTTATTACGCAAAATTACCAAAATGATGACATTTTTCCTGAGTAATTAAAATTTCACCCAGGCATAATTTTAAGTCCCTATGTCCATTATTGTCTATGGCAGGGTGGTGAAGTACCAGTGGTTGACAATGTGTGGTGCTGGACTTACTCTAGCTCTGAGTGGAAGTAATTTGCTACTGTTTCGTATCCCTATTTGGCTCTATTTACTTTAGAAGGGCAGTTTGTGAATAGGAATGTGCTTACTCTGTTATATTTCATATCAATACACTGACATAGGTGTAGAGAACATTGTACATATTCTGCGTTAAAAATGAAGGTATGGTAATGCCGCGGGCAAAGGTGTTTGATATGCCCAAAATAGCGTTTAGCACTAGCAAGTTATCTATAAGAGAAAAACATTAGGTTAAAGTTATTACTCAGAACAAGATTTGAAAAGGTAATTAGCTCGTGGGAAAAAAGCTGGACTCACGCTTTCAGCGCCAGGCACCCGCTTGGTACCTGTGTGTACCCTCGTGAAACCGGACCCCGTTGACATTGAGACTGGGGATCCGGGGTTGAATTTAAACTCAACGTGGTTGGTAAGAGGTTCGGTGTGGCCGATCGCGTCATCACGCTAGCGTGGATGACACGCCGGAATGTGGGCAATCAGAAGGGCTGAAACTCGGAGACCGAGTAGGCATTCAATCTTAGGGCACGAGAGTTGATTGCCAAGGAGTCTCCATGGTAACTATTAAGTTAAAACATGGAAACACGACTATGGATAGGTAGTAATGTTCCTAATGTTGTATAAATCCTTCTAGGCACAACACCATAAAAAACATATACATACAAAATATAAAATATTTACATTGACACATTACATTTATCCTTTTGTGCCATATAAGGTCACAGCTAGAGCATATTGTGGAAGAACTGTCCTATAGGCTAACCCTAGGGCAGTTACATGTTTCAACATGTTTTGACCTTCATTGATGCAGTCCAAATGGTACTACAGGGCCCTATACACCAACGTCTTTCGACCTTCTAGTCGGTCCTGAGTGTTTTTTTAAAAAGGTCTTCTTCAGGGGTGGTGGAATATTTGTACAGGAGGTGAAAAGTACTATGACAGTACTGCACCTCCATTTGGGTAAATGGTCTGGGCCCAGTGCAGAGGCTTGTGCATTTATTAACTTGATGTTTTCAATCACTGTTGATATTTAATTATGTACTTTTTCTCAGACCTGGAATAAGATTTTTTCATGTAGGATTCGTGTCCTTACCTATGCAGGTCTTTCACCTGCCGTTTGTGAGTTCGTCCTCAAGGATTTGGAAAACTTTCTACAAGTGGCGTTTTAAAAGTGGCATTTTCAGAATTGCAATTTAAAATCCTACATCACCATATGTTTTGTTTTTAAATTATGATTCCAGGAAAACCAGATTTGGGGGTCCCATCTCTTCGCAATTGGAAATTACAATTGTGTAATGAGGCACTCCCAATGTTATCCTATGGGAGAGATAGGCCTTGCAGTAGTGAAAAACTAATTTAAGAGTTTTAGAAATGTGATTTCTGGTTGGCAAGGGCTTGTGCCTAAGCCAGGCAGAAAACACCACTCTAGTCAGGGCAAGGGAGTTACACACCGAAGATAACCCCTGCTCACCCCCTTGTTAGCTTGGCACGAGCAGTCAGGCTTATCCCAGAGGCAATGTGTAAAGCGTTTGCACAACACACACACACAGCAGCAACAAACTAGGTACACACAAAATAAACTCCACACAAGGTTATATCAAAAATAGCCTTTGTATTATCATAAACACATTAGAAACATAATCACACATGTACACTGTGCCAACAGGCACTAGGCAATATTCACAGGGGATTTTATACAGGACCGGGCCAATCGGGCCATGGTCAGACCATCAAAATGCAGGTAAGTAAATGCGAAACACAACCAGTAATTACAGGTACCATAATGACCTAAGCACTATTACATTAGAATTAGACACCATCCTTATATATCATAGCATGACATTAGGCATAACCACATTAGCGTTAGACACCCTCCTAAGCATAAACACATTACGCATTAGGCCTCCCCAGCATAAACACATTATGCAATAACCTCATGAGCATAAACATCATTAGAGGCATAAATCAGGGTGCATAAATCTCATCACACAAATCACATTATGCAATCACAAGGGGCATAGATTACATTGGGAGGAACAAGGCGGCAGTAGGCTGAGCTGCCGAGGTACTCCACCTTAGCTCCCGCAGGTCATCTGGTTTTCTTTGCCTAAACGAGGTTCCGATGTAGATTATATGCGGCTATTTAACTTAAAAACCATTTCAGCATTTCTTTTCGCTACAGTGCCCACGCTATAGCGAAATCGGTAAGATCGGTAAAATCTTTTCTCTGACGTTTTGCGAGCAGTTTTATTACCGCAGCTCAATGTGTCTTGAGAAGGGCGTTCCCAGCGCGGACACAGCAATTACCGGATCCGCATTGCCGAGTTTTGATCTAACCCGGATGTTGCAGCAAGCGTCCCCCTGGAAGTGGAGCAGAGCCGCCCTGGAGCTCCGCCGAGGCAGGCGGCTACGGTCCCTACGCAGAGACCTCAGCCCTGCAGCCACAGAGGGAGTACCGAAGGGTATATTGGCAAGGAGAGCTACGGCGGCGGCAGCTACAACCACAGTGGCAGACGTAGAGCTAGGAGCAACGTTTGAAACAGCTGCAGCGGCTGAGACGGCTGTAGCGGTGGTCGCAGCACAAAACAGACCCCTGAATCCAGCAGACTCTCTAGTTTCAAGTAAGGTGAAGGGGGGACAAAGTGAGGAGACATTGGGAGAGGCAGAGGGAGCATTTAAAGGTAATAAGGATCGGAGAGGTAAAAGCCAGAAGTCCTATACAAGGAAAAGTAATAAATCAAATAGGGTAGCGCATAAAGGAGGGAGGCTGTGTATCTCAGGCTCAGGCTGAGGCTCAGGCTCTGGCTAGTGTATTTAGACTGGAGTCTGGGGGTGTAGCACAAGGTGAGGGGGTGCCCACTTGGTCAGTTTTGAGTGGCATTACCGAAAGCAGAAGCATTGAAGCTGAAGCTGGTAATAACATCAGCAATATATCGTTAAAAACCTCCTCCTATCTTTCTTCGGAGGTAAAACCCAAACGGGCAAAGAAAGTAAAAAAGGTTAAAACAACTTTAGATCCGACCACGAAGATAACGCCTTCATTGAGATCTTACTTTAAGGTCATTCCTCAGGTCTTGAATTTAACACAGAATAATTCCTCAGAAATGTACATGCCCCTGGTCACAGCTCCAGACATAGTCACATCAAGGGATCAGCCCTTATTGGGGTGTAATCAGTTAAGCATGGAGACAGGCTGCATAACCACTGATGTTGGTGTTACCTCTGCAGACCTGAACTCAGCTTCCCCCGCTATAGCTATATTGAAAGTGCTGGGGGTAGAAAACGACAACACCCAGAAGGACTTGAATGACCCCTTTGCTATCAGCAAGAATACTGTTGCTCCTATGATACCAATGGGGTTGGCAGGAGCCGATGTCAGTAGTTTTCCGGCCGATAATGAGCATCAGAAACCTGGCATAAATTCCGAGTCAGAAGTAAGAAAGGAAACAGTAATTGCAGAAGAGCCAGAAAGGGTTGAAGGGCCTGGTCATCAACAGACCGAATGTCCTTTAAATTTAGATCATAGCATTCAGCCACAACCTATATGCAATTTTCCTTTATGCTCGGATTCCATCGCAGGCTTACCTACATTCCATACTAATATACCCCCAGATCTCTCACTCTCTTCAATAGCCTCCATGTTTTCAAACTTATCGTCGGATATTAAACGAGGATTCGAAGAGTCCTCAAAAATACAGAGAGACATCAGGTCTTACTGCGAGTCGCTTGACACCAAAATAGATGGGCTGTTTGTTAGAACTGGGGTCTTGGAGGAGACAACAGCTGTAATTTCAATGGAATTGGAAAACGTTAAAGAAGACATAAACAAACTGAAACAAGAGGACACCGCACTAATGGATAGAATGGAGGTCCTTGAGAACAATGCGCGTCGCTGTAATATACGCATATTACATGTACCCGAAGGAAATGAGGGCTCAGACATCAAGTCCTATATCATCCAACTCATTAAAAGGTCTCTCAATTTAATCCATACTGAAGAGGAATTGAAAGTGGACATCCAACGGGTTCATAGAGACCCTTATAGGCGTAATCCTCAGCGCACGAAGCCCCGGAAGATACTAGTTAATTTTCATACCTTTGCACTGAAGGACCATATCCTCAACTTAGCCCTCAAACAAAAATCCCTGTCTGGTGGTGATTTTACTTTCCAAATAAGATCGGATCTATCAAGAGCAACCTTAGATAGACAGTGGGAATTGGGTAAGAGAATGGAGGCCTTTAAGAACCTGGGTGCATCAGTTCAGTTCAGTTTTCCCACAGCCTTGAAGATAATGTTTAATAACAAAATGCAACATATCCGCACAGTTCAGGCTGCAGATGACCTACTGATGAGTTTAGGCACTCCTAAAAGATGAGGCCGGCAAGTTTAATCTAGAAGTTTGTGATTGTGAGATATTTTTTCTTACTGCCTATAAGCTCGCAAGTTCGCGAATTACGCGAAATTAACTCTGAGTTGAACACACCATTTAATTATTTAACTTGGATGGAAAAAAAAAAGGGAAAATAAAAGCAGAATGTATATCTTCAGTGAAAACATAGCAGAACAAGTATTCTAAAAACAACTATTTTAAAAAAAAGTATACAAAAATATATAAAATATATAAAATAAATATATAAAAAAAAAAAAAACACAAAAAAAATCACTAAATTTAAACTACCTCACTTCTCGGAGCTCAATCCAGTATATTTAGTATAAGTAGTACATTTATGTAATTCTATGTAGTTCTGTGTAGCCTTACAAGCCGTTTTCAAATAGATCTGGCGAGTTCTTTATCTCCAGAATAAATACTGCTCCGCGGAGCTAGGATTGGGTAAAGGGTACCAAACCCGGGCGCGTTCCGGTGGACAATCAAGGGAGGGTGGGTGGGGGTCACGGGGGTGAGGGGTAGGGCAAAAAAGTTTAAAATGTTTCTCATCTCTGAACTGGTAATCATCTCTATCAATGTTAAAAAATGGACAATATATAAATTCCGGATCTATATTATGGACTATAAGTCAGAGGGATTTCGCCTCAATGGATGCACCGACTATGAGTGTAGTTAAGATACTCTCCTGGAATGTTAATGGTCTGCGCACCAAACCTAGATCGAATACAATAATACAATATCTACGTGACTTTGATGCGCAGGTCATTATACTTCAGGAGACCCATTTGGTTGAGGCCGAGGTTCATGATTTGGTAAAGAAAAACAATTGGATAGACTTAGCTGTGACTACATCGCAGACACTTAACATCAGAGGGGTCACCATTCTTTTTAAAAAAACAATAAATACAAGACTTTTAGAGCAGAAAGCAGATCCCGCAGGCAGGTGGGCTATTGCAGCAGTCGTGATAGGTGGCTCACGCCTTACGATAGTGGGATACTACGGGCCTAATAGGGACGACCCATCTGCCTTAGTATCATTGTTTTCTGAACTTCTGCACTTTTCGGAACCTGTTATAATAGCAGGAGATTTCAATGTTGTACTCGATCCTTCACTAGATAAGACTAGTTCTAGTCGACAAAATATTTTGTCGAAATCCAGAGACTTTTTTACTTAAAACCATGTCACAATACGGTATTATTGACATATGGAGGGTTAGGTCTGGGCAGAAAATAGGTTTCTCTTTTCGAAATTACAAATATCGCCATAGATCTAGGATAGACTTCTTTCTAGTAAGTAGAGTGTTACTAAACTTAACGAAGAGTGTTAACTATCTGCCATCCCATCTTTCGGACCACTCAGCGGTACTTTTAGATCTTGAAGTACTTACTCAACCTCCAATTAGGTCATGGTCTATTGATAAGTCTTTTCTTAGATCACTTGAAGATTTAGAGTATATAAGAGCACAATCAAAAGAATTTTTCCTAATTAATGTAGGTTCTCCTAGCCTAAGTACTGTATGGGACGCCTTCAAATGTTTACTAAGAGGGATCATTAAAAACAAGATAACATTCCGAAGGAGGCAATATAACCAGGAAGTAGCATCTATTGAGGCGAACCTATTACTGACCCAGAATAAATTAGATACTTCTGAAACTGAATCTGCAACATCAGTTAAACTAGAAGAAGTGTTGAAACTTAAAGGGCAATTAGCCTCAACACTTAACCAACGTGTACTTCAAAGGTGGAAGCAAGTAAACTTGCCCACTTTGAATTTGGAGAAGGGGCAAGTAAATTGCTTGCGTGGAAATCCAGAACCGACAGAACCCGTAATAATATAGGGGAGATAAAAATTAGTTCGGGCACCAAAACTCCGGACGTAGAAAAAAGATCTGCCTTTAAAAACTTCTTTCAAAACATATATCAGGAGGATAATAATATCACATCTGATAGTATAAAGGAGTGGCTGAGTAAGATCACCTTGCCATCTTTTTCCCCAGAGCAAAAGGCCTTTTTAGATCAGCCTATAGCGGAAGAGGAAGTAGTGATGGCTATTCGTAACAGCAAAAATGGGAAGGCGGCTGGGCCAGATGGCTTGCTCGCAGAGATATATAAACGCCTTACGGAAGACATTTCTCCTTTTCTAACAATATTATTTAATCAAATCCTCTTGGAAGGAGATTTAACACCTATATCTTGGAATAATGCAACAATCACACTTATCTTGAAACCAGGCAAGGATTCCTCTGACTGTGGCTCTTATCGCCCCATTTCAATACTTAACACCGATTACAAGGTTTTCACTTCACTCTTGGCTAGGAGGTTGGGTCAGGTTGCTCCTTCAGTCCTGCATTTAAATCAAAAGGGCTTTGTTAGAGATCGCCAGCTCTTTGAGCTGACATATGACTTGATTGGAGCAATAGACATGACTACTAGCTCTTCATTACCCATTGGCAGTTCTCACGTTGGACGCAACCAAGGCCTTCGACAGGGTTATTTGGTTGTACTTGTCGGAAGCCTTGGGAAAGTTCGGCATGGGCAGGGCCTTCTGCAGAGCAGTGGAACTCTTGTATCACAAACCATCAGCTTCTGTTATGGTCAATGGCGGTTTGTCAGAACCTATTATAATAACAAGGGGAACTAGACAGGGTTGCCCCCTGTCACCCCTCCTTTTCGATCTTTACATTGAGCCGTTTGCTCAAAAAATTCGAGATGAGAGCAGCATTATACCTTTTAGATATAGAGATTGGGAAAAGAAGGTGTCCCTATATGCGGACGATATTATGATAATGACGTCAGACATTAGCTCCGCATTTTTATCAGCTATTAAATTACCACTGGAATTTGGTAATATCTCCGGCTATGAAGTAAATGCCTCCAAGACCAAGGTTATGGAATGGAATAGTGTAACAACTGGGCTTCCAGTGCAGCTCTGTAGCAGTATGAGATACTTGGGTATAAGAATAGTCAAAGACATAAGCCAGATTGTGTCTACAAATTTCACCTTAGTTGCTAAGGAATGTAGGAAGTTAATGGGCACTTTTGGGTCACTCAAATCTAGTGAAAATGACCATTTTACCCAAGTTAACTTTTATTTTTAATAGTATCCCTCTTTTTTTTTAAACCTCACTAATATCGAAGATGCAAAACGAGATATATCTTCATTCATTTGGAAGAAGAAAAGTGTAAGAATAGCATGGAAAAAATTAAGGCGACGCAGGGAGAAGGGGGGTTTGGCAGGCCCTGACCTTCAGATTTATGCCTGGGCTTTTCAGATGTCGCATGCCCGAATGCTCTTAAACACTCCACTAGATCATGGCATCGGATTAATGTTTAAAACACTATTACAGTGCGAACAGATTGGGCTGAAGGGGTTCCTTTTTAAGTTCGGAGACCCCAAATTTTTCAAAAAAATCAAACTGAAGGTGTTGTCAGGCCTAGCAAAAACTTGGTATATCCTTAGAGTTGCCACCAAAATAGGATACTACTCAAATCGATCTCCCATATGGGACCTCCCTATTTCTCTTGGTTGCGCAAACGATGTATTGATATATCCATTAATAGATGCCAACATCTCAAATTGGGGTGACCTGTTTGTAGATGGGGTTATGCTATTGTGGGATCATTTAGTAAGCAAAGTGGGCCCTAATCTTTCTAGATTGAAGTACTTACAAATCTCAAGCTGGGCACAAGCGATATCCTCAGGGGGGTCTTGTCGTGTCCACATGCCCATAGGTGGTAGCAGCTACTTGGAATCTTCCCTTCTAAATAAAACAACAGGACCAAAGGAGGTTTCTTTTTTCTACAACTTAATCTTGGAGGAAATAGACGGTGATTTCCATCTCCCAGATCAACTGTGGGGTTCCCTGTTGCCATCTGTTGATCTACATGAATTATGGTTAACATCTTGTAATGTTCTCTGGGATTTAGTGAAACCGGCATGGCTTCGCAGAAATCATCTTTTCACTCTTCACAGGGCATACTACTCCCCCCAAAGATTATCTAAATTCACAAGAGCGGAGCCTGTGGCGTGTGCCCGGTGTGGCCTAGTGGAAGCTTCGGATACACACATGTTCTATGAATGCCCACAGTTAACATCATATTGGTAATCAATAGGAAATAAATTAACATCTCTTATAGGCTCCACCGTGGTAATAGATCTTCGGTTGGTAATATTCGGAGTAGTGGAGCAGAAACGCAGCCCAAATAATAATCTATTGTTCTACTCCATGTTGTTGGCCCGACGAGAAATATGCAAGCGATGGAAAGATGCTTCTCCCCCGAATTTTTACGATTGGTGTTCCTCAATGTTACAAACATCAAAGATGGACATGTCCAGGGCTGGAACATCAAACAAAAGGACATTTTGGCAGATACTTGTTTAGACCCATAAGTTTGAGCTGGGTTTTTTTCCCCCCCCCCCCAGTTCCAATGATTACAAAGCCATGATACACTTCTTCTGCTAAAACATCCTCTCTCCTTACTCAAGCGACTTGGTGGCAAAAGCAATGGTGGTAACTGGCTATTGGTAAATATCTGTCCAATATAAACACACTGGGGTCTTAAGGTGTATTAGTTGTGCGATATTGCTGAGGGGTGCAGACGGAATCGTACATCGAACACTGCCCCTACCAGCCTTCGGCTGAGGCAGCTTGTCGGGCATACTATGAGCCAGATTACCCTGTCCGAAATCTTGACAGATTACTACCATGGTAGAGATGAGGAACAAAAAAATAAATAAGTAAATAAATAAATAAATAAATTACATTGTGTAGTTTTGTAGAGCCTGGCGCTCTACCCATCGCACCCACAATGACCCAGGCCATCCGGCCTTCTCTAGGGGCTCAAATGCCCTGTGTCAAGTAACAGTAATTCTGACAAAAAGAGAATGTCCGCCTAGTGTTTGTTCGCAAAGTTAGGACTGGTCAAACAGTACTGTGTTTATATGTTATTTTAGTGATATGAATTTTTCATTTGCACGTTTTTTGCCCCTTTCCACAAACCTGTTGTGTTGTATATATTGAATTTGAGTATATGTCCACATGAGTTTTGTAGATCGCCATTTCAATAAAGTGTTATCCACTCTAAGACGTGCACAATTTAATGTAATTGTTCTCTATACAAAATATTACAAATTGAGCCGATTAAAGCTGAGGCATGTTTGTATTGATGTTAAGGTGCCCATTGAATTTATGGTCAATAGTCTTTCTGCACGTTCTGTTGGGTTTGCAAATAGTATAGTGGTCCTGTCCAGGGAGATAAGGACCTAATCCTTATTTGTTTATACTCTGGCCCCAAATGTCTGAGCTGCCAATGCAGTCGAAACCCAAAAGTGCGCAATTGCACTGGGGCAGAGGAGTGTATCTCACTCCTATCTCAGTCAAAATGCCCCTAAAGAAATGTTGGCCTAAACGTTGCAGCTGCCGCTAATTGCTAATGCAGCTGTGCAGCAAAGTAGGCCTGGCACTCCTGTGCCCTCTCTGGTCCCACTCAGGGACTTCCATACCAATCTGCGCAAAACGTTGCAGCTGCCCTCTATCAGGTGGGGCAGCTGGGAGTAAACAAAGAGCAGGTACGGGCACCTCAGTGCTATTTGGACCCCCATTGGGGCCCTAGAAACAATTATGCCCATGTTGCAGCTGCCCGCTACGGCAGTGCAGCTGTGATGTTATCCATTAAGTGCGGCCCGGCACCACTGTGCCCTCGGGACCCCCACGGGCTCTTAAAAACAAATATGCCCATCATTGGGGTGTCCCGCTCTCTTGCGGGACCCACATACCCGAGAACTGGCACTGTGCCTCGGGGCCCCACTTTGGGGCGCTGTAAACAAAATGGCCCCTATGTCCCACTCCGGGACTTTGTAAACTAAATGTGGCCTCCCGATCGTAGGAGTGGCCTGCTCTCCGGCGGGGAAGCTCAGAACTAAGGACTGCCACTGTACCGAGTCGATCCCCACTCACCGGGCTCTGGGGCAGGGCTCCTACGGTCTCCTCTCCTCTCTGGTCACTCGGCGGTCCCCAGGTACCGACAATGTGCCTCGGTGGGTCCCGCCGACGGGGGAGCCTCTCTCCTCCTTTCTCCTGATGCCACAGGGCTCTCCTTCGTACACGAGAGCCCCGCTTCAGTATCTGCACCGCTTGGCTGCACTTCCGGTTCTCTCAGGGTCCGGAAGCTCCGCCCCATGTCAGGCAGCTTCGCCTGACTTCCGGGTCGCAACACGATTGTGGCGTCCGGCGGCTCCTTTCTTTTGGCGATCTCAGAGTGCGGGTGGGCCCCCGCTGTAAATAAAATCCAAAAGCGGGGTGGGCACCTGCCATAAAGATCAAAGCATAAGCGGGGTGGGCACCCACAATTTAAATATCAAAGAATGCAGGGTGGGCACCCGCTCCCGGCAGCATCACCGGGGAATCCCTCCGCCAGGGATTCCCTCTCTGTCTCTTCATGCAGTGCAGCGCTGCAAAGCCCCCGTGCTCCTCTCCCCTGGCAAAATAATGCGTTCCCAGGGCACCAGGAAAATAAAAGGTGTAGCACTCACAGGGCGCAAGGAGCCATAGCTCCAACAGCAAGAGTCCTCAGAAATCAAGGGGGCAAGGCTGGGCTCATAGAGGCAAGCCCTCATGGTGGTTCCACCTGGGCCCCAGCAGCAGCACGCCCCAGCAAGGTTCAGGTACAGCATTCAGCACAGCACACAATTTCATGGGGTCACCGCCCCAGTATTTATTCACCTTTTTTCTTTGTCTGCGCCAGCACAGGGCTTGGGAAACCAGCAGAAACTGGTTCATGGTAGAATTGGAGCACTTTATTTTCCACGCTCCTCACACCCTTGGTCAGATAGGGGCTAGGTGATACGAGACGCCACAGGGGGCGGAGCCAGCATTGTACAGGATGGGCATAGTCCTATTTAAAGTTAGGAGATTACTCCTCCCACTACTTCCAATGCAGATGTCCCATTCAGCCTAGTGCTGACTCACCCTGCCACTCCTGGAGCCACACACACCTCCCAACCCCTGTCACTCACAATCCAGACATGCAATTCACATCAAGCAGGCAGACACATGGCACATAGAAATGCCAACTTCTAAAAGTGGCATTTCTCAATTAGTCATAATAAATCTGCGCACATCATTGCGCAGCATTTATTATTACAATTCCATACATACTAAACTTGACCATGCTGCTCCTCTCATATCAGGAATTACCACTGACACACTGATCAGGGAAGCCCCAATGCATTCCTAAGGGAGGGCAGGCCAATCTCACCAATGGTAACATAGAGCATGCAGGCACTTTACTCTGGACAGCAGTGCTAAAGTGCCCAGAGGCTACTTAAGTGGGTGGTGCAATCACTGCTGCAGGCCCACTAGTAGCATTTCATTTACAGGCCCTGGGCACGTGTAGTGCACTTTACTAGGAAGTAAATTAAATATGTTAATTGTGGCTAAACCAATGTTACCATGTTTTATGTATAAGGTACATGCACTTTAGCATTGGTTAGCAGTGGTAAAATGCCCAGTTTCATAAAGCCAACAAAAAAGAAGTGAGCAAAGATAGTAAAAACAGGAGGCCAGAAGGAAAAAGGTCAGGTGCCAGATCTTATAGGGGCCATCAGAAATATGTGCTGATGCCCCTCATTAAAGAAAGTCACCTCTGGATTAATGGGCATACTCCTGGAATACTCCAGGATATTCTTGGCATATTGTGTAAAGATGCTGCTCCTCCATGTTTTTTTGCTATTCCCAGCAGTATCTCATGCGTAGGCTGACCAAGCGGCTTTTGGATTTGTGACAACCGCACACCAGAAGCAGGATTGGTTGTACTGAGGACACCACCATTATGCTTTACATTTGAATTGTGAAAGATTCATCCCTACACGCTTTGTGGTGAATTAGGTAGGACATTGATGGTCTCGTCCATTTTATGCATTGCATTGTCTCTTGTTCCTTTTGTCCTCAGGAAGACCCTGTTAAATAATGTTCAGGGGGTCGAAACATCGACTGTTCTTCCTTATTCTCATTAGAATTGATAACTGGGCTTTGAGAAACCCATCAATTTACTGTCTTAAGGGTTCCATTTAGAAATTGATGTCTTGTTTGTGAAAACATTTTTGATTATGCACGCTGTATATTTTCTGCACATTTTTCACTTAGTTTACTTTTACTACGCCGTCACCTGCAGCACCTTTCCACATATTGGAATTGTCACCTTATTCTTGCATTGTATGTAGTGATTAAACTGAAAAGTTTTAAAGGCAGTATGTCATAATTGTATGCACCTTGTGTGTATCCATCGCACAATGTATTTGTATTTGTAATTTTTGGTATTTGTAAGGCACGTAAATCACCGTAGGTCTCATAGTGCCAGCAGATACTCAGGGGGGACAGACGTGAGGCCAGGCAGAGCTAGAAGAGTCAGGTCTTTAGGTTTCTTCGGAACTTCTGGTGATTTGGTTCCAGTCTGATGTGTAGGGGCAGAGTGTTCCAGGTTTCTGGGGCTAATTTAGAGAAGGATCTGTCGCCATTCCTAACTGTGCAGACTTTGGGAACGGCTAGGAGAAGCTTACTAGTGGATCGGAGGGTTCTGGCCGGTTGGTATTCCGTCAGCTTGTTTGCTTGGTATTTGGGCCCTTGACCATTTTGTGGACTAGACAGCATAGTTTGAACTTGATGCGTATTTTCATGGGAAGCCAGTGCAATGTCCTCGGGCTGGGTGCAGAGGGGGTGAGGGGAGGGAGGTTGAGAACCAGCCTGGCCGCTGTGTTCTGCAGGACCTGAAGTTTTGTTAGAAGGTCCTCGTTGGAAGCGAGAAGTGCATTGCTGTAATCTAGATGGCTTATGATTAGTCCTTGTACTAGGGGCATGCGGGATGGGAAGGGGATCAATTTGAAGATTTTCCTGAGATTGCGCATGAGCCCAAAACTGGTGTGCACTACTTTGTGAATATGGTCAGCCATAGACAGTTTGTTGTCTAATGTTATCCCCAGGTGCCGGGCTGTAGCCTTAGGTGGGGGGAGGGTGCCAAGGCCGGTGCCACCAGTCATCTGTGTGCCACCAGTGTTTTGCGCGTTGCCAAAGAGCAGTATCTCTGTTTTGCCGACGTTGAGTAACAAATAATTGTTAGTCATCCAATCCTTTATTGCAAGCATACATTGTTGGAACCTAAATTTGGTGTCAGTGGAGTCAGGTCCTAGGGTAATTAGCAGCTGTGTGTCGTCTGCATAGGACACAGTTTCAAACCCATGTGCTCTGATTACCTTTGCTAGTGGGAACACATATAGATTGAAGAGTGTAGGGCTGAGTATGGAACCCTGGGGGACTCCCTTGTCGATATCCTGTTTTTTGTAGGAGAATGATCCTATTTGGACCTTGGAGAGCCGACCCGCTAGGTAGCTCTTGATCCAAAGTAGGGCTGAGCCCTCGACACCAGCCTCAGCTAAGCATTCTAAGAGAATCCTGTATGAGATGGTGTCGAAGGCAGCCAACAGATCAAGTAAGATCAGGATGGCTTATTGACTAGAATCAAGGGCCAGCCTTATGTTGTCCACGATCTCAAGTAACGCTGTTTCGGTGCTGTGAAATGCTCTGAATCCTAATTGGGATGGATCCAACAGTTTGTTATGTTCGAGATGTTTGTATAGTTGGTTATTTATCAAGGATTCCAAGATCTTTCTGAACAGTGGCACGAGGGAGATTGGGCGATGTTTTGGGTCGGCATTCATTTTTTTTAAGATAGGTCTGATTATGGCCTCTTTCCAGGGAGAGGGTACAGTAGAGCGTGATAATGATAGATTAAGGATTTTGGTTAGGTTGGGGAGGTGAACCGGCGCAATTTTGGAAAGAGTTTGAGAGGAGTCCGGGTCGGCTGGGGATCCAGATTTAATTCTGTTTATTGTAAGGGCTACTTCTTCTTTGTAATTGTGTGAAATTCCTTAACGACAGCGGTGTGAGTGGGATAAGATTTGTTGACTGTCTGCTCGGATATTGTTTCAGCTAGGGTCGTGTCAGTTGGTTGGGGGAATAGTTTATGAATGTTGTTAATTTTGTTGGTAAAAAAAAGATGAGAGAGAGTTGACCCATTCTTGGGTCTCGGTGGGTGGAGGCTGGCATGATGGAGGATTTGTAAACTCCTTAACTATTTTGTGTAGTTCTCTGTGTGAGTTCACTGCCTGGTTTATCCTGTTCCCCAGATAGACTTTTTTGGCTAAGGCTATGTCGTTCATGTAGAGCCGATGTGAAGTCTTGTATAGTTGTCTGTCTAATACATTTCTTGTCCGTCGCCATTTGCGTTCGGCTGCCCTGACAGTGAGTTTGGTCGTTTTTAAGTCTGGGGTGAACCAGGAAGAGAGTTTGTTGGGACATCTAGTCAGCTTTCATGGGGCAGTGATATCTAAGGTTGTGGTAATTGCGAGGTCCAGATCAATTGCTGCCTTGTTGGGCTCAGTGGACTCAGTATTGGGGGATACAGTGAGTAGTGAAGAAATCTAAGATTATCTTGTTCCAGGGTCTGCTCAGTTTCTGTGCTATCCTAGATTAGGATTGAGTTGCATTCACATGGATGTTAAACCTAATTACATGGTGGTCTGACCATAGGATTGGGAGAAGCTGGTTGATATCTACATTAGGCGAATTTGTGAATAGGAGATCTAAGGACTGGCCAGCGATGTGAGTAGGGCCTGTTACTAGCTGTTTTAGGCCTAGTGTGCTAATGCTGTTGATAAGGTCGTTGTTGTGGGGGTTAAGTAATATTTCGGCATGATAGTTAAAATATCCTAGTAAAAGAAAGTTGGCAGAGGCCAGAACATGTGTTGCTATCGTCTCTGTAAGCTTGTTGACAAAATTTGCTTTGTTTCCAGGGGGCCTATAGAGGAGGGCTCCTTTCCATGATTCATTTTTCCCTATCTCTAATGTGAAAACGCAGATTTCGCCCCAATCTGCTAGATGGGTTTGTATGATATATATTTTAGTATTTGCCCTGTGGGTGATTGCAACTCCCCTTCCTCTTCAGTCATTCCTGTCTAATCTAATCATTTTGTAATCAGGCAGAAGGGCTACTGCGATGTCTGGTAGCGACGAATATTGGAGCCAGGTTTCTGTAACGAAAAATAAGTCTGTTTTTTCTGTATCTAGTAGTGACCAGATTTCTAATGCGTGCTTAGGGAGGGATTGTGCATTACAGTATAAGCAGGTTAAGCAGGTTAAGTGTTTCGGTATTAGAGAAGAAGATTCTGTTTGGGAGCATTTGTTGCCTCTGTGTGCTTTCATATATTGCCAACTAGGGGGGGAGTTCCTGAGCTTCGTGGTCTTCAGTAAGTGGGCCAAGAGTATTGCCATGTGGATTGTGGGGAGCTATGTTTAGGGAGTGGAGCTCCTGGCTAGTGTATTTGAAAATGGCCATTAGAGGTCAGTGTGGTGGAAGTTCTGGGTGAAATTGGGCAGGGTGCCTGGTGTCTGGGGATGGTCAGGCGCGGACGGGCACAGACAGGCTTGCCTTTGGCGTGCCTTCATCGCACTCGCTTTAAGGCAGGGAGTGGGCGGGACCGCATCAGTGGTGCGTGGAGCGCTGACCTAGTGTTCCAGGAAAGGGAGTGGGTATGTTGAAGAGCAAGATGGTGATTAGTCCCTCCGTACAATCGGCACATACTGCGACGGACCAGGGGGACGCCAGAAACACAAGTAAGTAAAGCATATACAAATTTTAAAAATCTCACAGAATAGGTTCTGCCTGACCTGAGCAGTCTTGATGGTATCTGTGGGCTGAGTGTGACCTACTGCGCGCGTCCGCTCGGTGTACTGCATTTGCCATTTGACATGTACTAAATTACATGTTGACCTCGATTCCATGCAATGCGCTGATCTTCCATTTTGTTGCATCGCACTTCCATCGTGTGCTGCCTTGCCCTAATTCAGCAGTAACATAAACATGTTTTTCACGTAAACCAGTACAAGCTGGTGCGAGGCATATCGTGAGGTGATGTTGTGCCTTCAGCTTGTTTTCGTGCATTCTATGCTTATGTCTAGGACAGAGGGAGGATACGCCGTGCAAAGCTCTCCAAGGCCGGAGACAGGGAAAGGAATGTTTTTTGCCTCGGCACACCCAAACTGAATCTGGCCAATTCTGTGTGGGTGAATCTGATGCAGAGATGGGGCTAGCATCTGTGAATAGATGGGCGAGAGCACCTGCTAGAGGTTTCTCGAACAGGTTGATTTAAACTATAAAAAGCAGTGTCTGTGGGGTGGAGCTCAGGAACTCAGTCTTGGAGTGGACGCACTCGCGGGACAACTTTGGTGATCGGAGAGATTACTTTCTGTGCCCCGGTCTCTGCAGGGTTCCCGACTTGGTGTTTCAGTGCTTGGCCAGGGATGTTGAAGTCTCCGGTGCAGACGCATCTGATGAGGTGCTTTGTACATTAACTGTTTATATACCTGTATTCACTGTTACATATTTATAGATATATATATATAGTGTGGTGTATTCACTGTTTATTGCCTCTCACTCGGTGCCTAAGAATTTATTAGCTTCAGTGACTTATTACCTTTGCCTCCTATATTAATAAAGCACATTTTTTCATCCAGTGGAGTGTTGGAGTTTCTCTGTGAGTAAGTGGTGTTCGTAAGTTCAGACTAGGCAAGTGGGCAGCGCAATACACTTGGTGCTCTCGCTTTTAGGCAGGAAGTGGGCGGGACCGTGTCAGTGGTGCGTGGAGTTCTGAGCTAGCGTTCCAAAGGAAGTAGGTATTTTGAAGAGAAAGATCGTGATTAGCCCCTCCGTGCAATCGGCACACGCCACGATGGACCAGGGGTACACCAGAAACACAAATAAGTAATGAACAGTTTTAAAAGCGCAATGGATCTTCAATGGGGTCCAGTCCCTAGATTTATATACACTGTGACAAGGAATTGCTTGAAGAAGTTGGTCATTAGCTGTTTTGTGAAGAGAAGGAGGGATGTATGAAACTGATATTTGAGGTATCCTCCAGATTGAGGTTATCTCTGTGGATACATTTGATCTTTTAGGGCCTTATTAAGATTATGGCGGAGGACTGCCACCACTGCGGGTCCGCCCGCAGTATTCTGAGTGTGTCAGTCGAACTGCCATGAGATTGCCAGTTCCACCGAGATCAAGGATCCTGCTGCACTGGTAGTCTATAACTGGCCTCAATATGCTAGCGGTGCCAATGCTGACAATGCAGAGCATATTACAACCTACTTATGCACTGCCCTTTTCTTGGCGGTGAGCCTGCACTAAATAGGGTGGCGGACATGCAGGACAGGGGGGCCCCCTGGCACGATTTCTGCCTGGAGGTGCATGCGGGGGGAGCACATGTTGTGCCCCCTGAAATTGCATGCATGTCACATCGTTCAGGGATACACTGCAGGCGCTGTCAAAATGTGGGTCTTCTCTTAAGGCTCCCCTCTGACCATGAGACCATTGCCCACCCGCGCTAGATTACACTCATATTCCGGCATTTGGCGCACAACAGGTTTGGCTTCCTGTCGGCGCAGCATTGGCAGCCCAACAGGAGGACCACCAAACTCATAGTAAGGCCCTTAGTATGATGGCTGCTAATAGTTGAGCTACCCAAATCGGTGTACACTATCCGATATCTGAAACGGTAAGGGGCAGATGTATCAACCAAGTTTTTAGTCGCAAACACTGCAAATTGCAAAAAAACAGCGTTTGCGACTAAAAAATAGTAAAAAGGTATGTATGAAAGAAATCGCATCGCAATATAAGGAATCGCAACAATTGCGATTCCTTACGTTGCGAGAACATAATTTCTGCGAATTTATTTGCAATTTCTTATTTTGCTGTTTCATGTTTGCGAAAATCACAAACCAGAAATCGCAAATTAAGAAATTGCAATGACATGTATAAAAAATTCGCAAATTGCGAATTCATGAAAATCGCAATTTAAGAAATCGCAATTACCACCAAGTGCATGCAGGTGGTAACCAGGTGGAAGGTATAAAAAGTAACCCACAATGCAACAGGAACATCCAAAATGGCAGGACTATACCTGATAGCCAGGAGGCTGCATATCCGTGCCCTTGCACAGAGGAGACAGAGACAGGAGCGAATATTCAGACTGCGCATCACGCTGTTCCAGCAGACTGAAGAGGACATCTATGATAAGTACAGGCTGCACCCACACACCATCTTGGACCTCATAGATGAGCGGAAACCTTTTTTGGAGCACCCAACAGGCAGGACACAATCAATTCCTACCCATGTGCAGGTATTGTGCTCACTGCACCTTCTGGCCTCAGGGTCTTTTCAAGGCATCATAGCAGTTGTTGGTGGGGTGTCCCAGAGTGCTCTTTCGTGCTTTTTTTATGCCTTTTTAGATGCAATGCTGAACAGGCTACAACATCACATTTACTTCCCAAGCACCCAACAGGCATTAAAGAAACAAAACTTGATTTTTACCAAATTGCACGTTTTCCCCATGTGATTGGCTGCATTGATGGGACCCATATTGCCATCATAGCACCAGCAGCAACAGAATATGTCTTCAGGAATCGAAAAAGCTACCATTCCCTGAACATCCAGATTGTGTGCAATGCAAAATACATAATCAATGATATTGTGGCCAAATACCCAGGCAGCACACATGACTCCTTCATTTTTTGACATAGTGGGATACATGGACGTCTAAGTGCTGGACAGTTTGGAGAGGGATACCTTCTTGGTAAATACTTGTCACACATCCATCCTTCCATACATTAGTAATTTGTCAGTGGAACATACACTTACTCTTATTTTCCTTCAATGCAGGTGACAGTGCCTACGCAATGCGCGACTTCATCTTAACGCCATATTTCAATATATGAAATGCAAGTGAGAGAAGATACAACAGGGCACACCGGTCAACATGCAGCGTCGTAGAACGCACATTTGGCATTTTGAAAAGCCGTTTCAGGTGCATACATAAAGGTGGAGGGGCATTGCAGTACAGGCCTGAAACATGTTTGAAGAGTATAACAAGCAGCGCAATGTTACACAACATGGCAATGAGGAAAGGCACTGAAATTGAAGTGAGCAACTCAGACACATTTTCCCCATGTGATTGGCTGCATTGATGGGACCCATATTGCCATCATAGCACCAGCAGCAACAGAATATGTCTTCAGGAATCGGAAAAGCTACCATTCCCTGAACATCCAGATTGTGTGCAATGCAAAATACATAATCAATGATATTGTGGCCAAATACCCAGGCAGCACACATGACTCCTTCATTTTTTGACATAGTGGGATACATGGACGTCTGAGTGCTGGACAGTTTGGAGAGGGATACCTTCTTGGTAAATACATGTCACACATCCATCCTTCCATACATTAGTAATTTGTCAGTGGAACATACACTTACTCTTATTTTCCTTCAATGCAGGTGACAGTGCCTACGCAATGCGCGACTTCATCTTAACGCCATATTTCAATATATGAAATGCAAGTGAGAGAAGATACAACAGGGCACACCGGTCAACATGCAGCATCATAGAACGCACATTTGGCATTTTGAAAAGCCGTTTCAGGTGCATACATAAAAGTGGAGGGGCATTGCAGTACAGGCCTGAAACATGTTGTAAGAGTATAACAAGCAGCGCAATGTTACACAACATGGCAATGAGGAAAGGCACTGAAATTGAAGTGAGCAACTCAGACACATCGGATGATGATTGCACACCTCCCCCTGGCAGGGCAACAGCAGGAGTAGGAGCAGTGGCTGGACGGCAGAGACGGTTTGAGATCACACAAAATTACTTTTAGGTAAGAAAAGAATGAAGTCTCACAAAATATCTGTGTCACAGGTGCTGTGTTTATTCACACTTCACATACCTTATTTGTTTTACAACCCATAACATGTTACAACACAGTGATGGCACTGTTCAGTAAAGTAATTTGCAAATAATAGTTTTGTTGCATCAACATTTGAAAAAGTAGTATACTGTAGTACTTCACTTCCTACGGTGGCGGCTAGGTGCAGGGCGGTGTTCTGATTGTGTGCTCTCCATTCCATGGATACTAGCAGCACCATGTCTGCCACTTCTGCTTTGAGTGACTTGCGATGTAGGAGTAGGAGTGTTACTGCTCCACCTAGAGGTCTCCTCACTTTCTCCCAAGACCATTAGGGTGCTGGCACCAGAGTTGGCTGTTTGCAATAATTCCCCAGCATTTGTGACTTGCTCTAGGCCTCTAGCAATATCTTATCTGCAGTGACTCATCTCCATCTGCATGGTGATGCTGTGCCTTGTGAAGTTTGATGTTATTGTGCAGAGGCGGTTACCAGCCTTCGTGTAGCTATGCATATGTACATGTGCACGTTGTGCAGCCCTGTTTCTTGCAGTCTCTGTGCGCTCCAGTGTCTATTGCACCTACCATCGCCATCATGCCTTCACCCATGTTTTGCTGATTACTGTTAAATTTCGTCAGCTGCCTATTTATTGACCACAGTGCCTTATGCTGCAGGCGCTGCACCTCAAGCATGTCCTGCTCCAGTACTGCGAATACAGTGGGTGTCTCTACAACTACATTAACACTACTACTCCTGGACAAGGACCTTTGTGCTCCATATGTGCGTGTTCTTACCTGCTGTTGCTGTTGACATAGGCTCTCACCAGGGTCCACTGTGTCTTGGCTACTGTCTCTTGCATCCCCATGAATGTCCATGTCATCCTCCAAAGGAGGCAGAGGGGGCACATGTTGGCGCTTCCTACGCACTATTGGTGTGGAGACACGGTCCTCACTGCTTTCCCCTTCGTTGCCAGATTCAATATGGATTTGGGAGTCCTCTCCCTCAGCGATGTTCCCTGGTGCCCTTGATTGTGCTGTGGATGTAGAGTGGGACATATGAGTTTGTGTTTTGTTATGCATCTTGGATCAAATAAAGTTTTCTATTTTGAAGTTCTATCAATCCTGACACTCTCATTTTGCCTACAATCAAAACAACAATGTAAGCATGTGAATCATTGCTATCAAATACAAAGTATCCTTCATAAGACTACAACTTCCATGATGCATTTGTATGTGTATGTTAAGGAGTGTACCTGGACTCAAACTTATTTACTCAATGTACCTCTATCTACACTGTGTGCATGCAACACCTAGCTGATTTTTTCTTTTTGCCATGCATCTTACCTTGAGCACTGGAAGTAGGGTCGGAGCTGTCAATATCAGCCACTCCACTGACACTCTCAGGCAGGAGAGTGGCCTCCACAAGTTCCTCATGTGGTGTTGGTTGCTCAGCACTAGAAGTACCACCACTAGTCTTCTGTGCCTCCTTCAACCTGACAGCCACCCTCTCTTTAGATCTCTGACGCATATCATACCATCTATTTCTTAATTCCTCTATGGTACATGTGGTGACTCCAACAGCATTCACCTTCTGTTGAATTTCAAGCCAGATCTTCCTCTTCCTGGACTCTGGAACCTTCAATGCTTTCTTCCCAAAAAGCAGTTTATGGCTGCAAACCATCTCCTCAATTAAAACCTCCTGCTCCTTTTCAGAAAACATATAGTTTATTTTCCTTTTTTCAGCATCCATGCCCTCCTGTGGCCTCTGGGACTCCATTGCAGAGCTAGCCGTTCAGTGCAGCCTCCAAACACTCTCCTAACTGCCACCGGGTGTGGCTCAGGCAAACAGGTGCAGGTGATCACTCCCTCTTCCTGGTTGTGATGTCATCAACCTGCACCTGCTTTGCAGATTCCCGCTTTTGTGATTTCTTAAATTGCGAATTATGCAATTTAAGAAATCGCAAAATATTCTGCGATTTTTTTGCGACCTTTAAGAAATCGCGAATATTTTGCGAACTATTACATACATCCTGTTTTGCGAATCTGCAACTGCGAATCGCAGAATTTTGCAATTACAGAATTGCAAATGGATTCTTGATACATCTGCCCCTAAGATTCTTGTATATGAACGTTGAAGATGTCTCTTGTACTGCTGCCTGTGACCTCGGTTGAGTGTCCATTTTAAGGTGTCCATCCTGTTCCTTCCAAGTGGATTTTCAGATAGGAAATATGGCTTAAGTTCTACTTGACAGAGACTGTAGAGAAAAAAGAAGGAAGCAGAATTTAGAAGGGAAGGATTTTTTAATGTACATCTAAAAAAATAATCCACGTGAAATGTTTAAACTGCATATTACCAAGCCTTTTAGCTATGTTCAGGGAAATTGTGCTGAAAACGTATCATGTTCTTGTCATTTTCTAAAAGCTTTCGAGAGCATGCATTACCCCATACATCCCTAGGGACAGTGAGACTTGCTTGGCACATGTAGAAAATATTGGAATAATTTAGAAGCACCCATTGAGAACGTTTTATTTTTATTTTACCCAAGTTAAGATTGTAAAGACAACCTAAAAGACACTTTTTTTGCTCCATTTTTGCATGGTTCGCTGGGACGAGAACCCTGCCTCACCCCCTGTATGTTCAACGAGTTAAAAAATGGAGGTTAAAAATCTACTGCTGAACGTAAAGTGCCCCTTCCCATGCTGCTTTCAGTAAAGATTTGCTAGTTTGACTCCGCCCATGTCCACCTTCAGGGCCTACACCTCGCGTCAACCACTGATCTCCTTATAGAGATTTTTGGGGCCATATTATCAAGAATGGCGATATCATTATTGCCGCTTTAGCGGCGATAAGGGGCTTGATAATATGCCCTTGTGAATTTCCATAGAAGCCCAGGTTCTGGTGTGCAGGACATCAAACGTGGGCTTCTATGGTAATTCACAAGGGCATATTATCAAGCCCCTTATCGCCGCTTTAGCGGCAGTTTCCTACACCTAAAACGGCGAGAATGTTATCACCTTTCTTGATAATATGGCCCTTGATCATTTCAATGGACACCAATCAATGCAAATGTTTGAATGAATTTCTAAGTGAATACATTCAGTCTGTTGTATTTGTATGAAATGCTAATTCTATCAATAATAACATTAATAATGATAAGGAACACATTAGAGCCACTACAAATAACCTGCATAAAAATATATTAAACCCACACACTAGACAGAAAAGGTAATTGCTAGATCTCTGTTTTATTGGAAAATTGAAACCATCGCTGCTGACACAGACCAGTGATCCTTCCCTGAATATAGATGATCTGTGCCGTTCACTCGTTCAAGCGCCGGCTTCAGTGCGTTTCCTGCAGCAGTAACATCATTTATGCTCTTTGTGTTCCGTCAAAGCAGAGGAATAAAAATCACGCATTATGCTGAAATGTGACATAATGGAGCATGCACTTTGAAAATAAACCCAGTGATTTAAAACAAAAAACAGAGACATGTTGCATATTTTAGCTGCACATGGCTCCACGCAGTAAAATGCAATGTCTTGTTTGATGATCAGTATACTGCTGTAACTAGCCTTTAGATCTGCAAGAATGTGCTGTAAGGAATTTTAGAAAGATTGGAAAACATACATCTATACAGCTACCATCTGCACAAAGTAATATCAAAGCAACATGAAAACTTACAAGGATGATACATATCAATTCGCCTTCGTTTCTTTTACAAGCACTTCAGAAAGATAAAAGAGTTTATTTTCCTATGTTTTAGAACTTGTGCGTGCGCCATACAAATACAGAAGTACATAAAGATTTCATACTTGATTTAGCAATTCTTTGAGCGGCCCCTCAGCTCTTACTGTGGAGCAGCCTCTCCCACATGTGAAGCTGATGATTTTCCACATTTTGAGCGTTCAACAATGGAAGTGAAGCTTTGTTTTGCTATTTATGCGCCGCAATCACCAGTGGCGGATGGTATTTAACAGCAGTAGAGGGGTGAGTCGTGAGGCAGGAGCAGGTGGGGAGTGGTGTATGGGTGAGGAAATGAAGGAACAAAACGCTTACCTGTCTGCTGTCTCTGCCTCCTTCACTCGCTTCCAAAGTGTAGAGGCACTAGGAGCCACATTTATGAAAAGTGATGCATTGCAGCAAGATAAACAGCGATGTATCACTTTCCATTGCGCCCTCCTTGCGACACAAATGATGTGTCATATTTACAGTATGACGCATCATGTTGCAAGGAGTTACAGATACGTCAGTATTTCTGACGTTTCTGTAGGTGCAAAAATGACGCATTGCTGAAGTTGGTCACAAAAGTGACGCAACTCTAGCAATGGGTCATTACACATGGGCAAGTCCCATGTGAAATGTGCCTGCGTCAGTCTTACAATTGCCATGAGGCAGGCATAAGATATTTATGCACTTGCATCCTAGATGTGGCGCAGTGAAATCTTATAGATTTCACTGGGTCACTTCTATGACCCTTTCATGCGTAGAAACGCCCCCTCCCCGGAATCCGTTATACCTGGCGCAGGTATTATGTGGCACATGGGGTTTACAAAGTGACGCATCTACCTAAATGCGTCACTTTGTAAATATGGTGCAACAAGGCAATTTTTTTTTACGCCGCTGCTACGTCACAAAAAGTGACGCACCGACAGCGCAAAAATTATGCAAGGGCTCATAAATACGCTCCCTGGCTTCCAACCTCCCGATCACCATTCACGATGCTTGGTCTCAGCACTGTGGATCAGTGCTCAGCCAGAGAATGGGAGGCTAGGCATGTTCTCCATGCAGGCTGTAATATGAAGTGTGCATGATGGTTTGACCGGCCTGAGATGGCCAACCAAAGCATCCTGCGCGCTAAGAGTGGGCCAACCACGGTATACAACTGTTACAACGCATTTTTTACCACGCAATACCATAACCACGCATCTTTTACCACGCAAATACTTTTACCACGCATACATTTACAACGCATACTTTTACAACGCATGTATTATTACAACGCATATACTTTACAACAAATTTTTTATATAAATGTAGTGTTTTTTTAAATAATTTTCATAATTTTTAAATTAATAGTAATATATTTAATGTGTAATATTATTTATTATTTATTTTTATAAATATAATAATTAGTAATATTTGTGTTTTTGGTAAAATTTAAAAAATATTTTAAATAATATTTTAATTAATTAATTTAAATAATAGTAATATATTTAATGTGTAATATTATATGTTATTATTTTTACATAAAATTATTGTAATTTTAGACATGAATTAATTAATTAAAATTAGATTTATTTATTTATTAATATTGAAATATATTTTAAAAATAAGTATGATAAGAGTTACTATATATTGGTATTAATTTATTTGATTTTATTAGTATTATATTTAATTTCAAATTAATTAATAGTAATTTATATAAAAAATATATTTTTAAAATTTTAATTTAATTTTATTACAATGTCTATAATTTGATCAACATATAAAAATAATGCCCTACTCTGTAAGAGCAGCCCTGCCCCTACCCAGCTGAGCAAGGGGAAAATGATAATAACAATGAGTTATTATCATTTTATTTTTTCCTCTTTGACCTACTTAGTGGGGCGACGCTCCTCTGCCTTAGCCGCCCTGACAATCACACCGGATGACACGCAAGGCCAGAGTTATTAATACTTGATGCAACGCAATGCAGCAAGATGTGGTGCATTCTTTCTCTCTCTCTGTACTGGCACACTGTGTGCAGCCAAGTGCCAATGCTGGTACCCTTGTGCCATAGTGCCCGGAGGCCTGCTTTACAGGCAGGATTGTTTTTGTGCAGGAAGGGACACTTTTCTGCGCAAAAACAACCCTCGGAGGAATTTGCCTCTTTCTATGTGTGTGCAGAACGCAGCCCATGTAGAAATAGGAATTTGAAGAAGAAATAAAAAATGTTCTCCTCGATATGCCTCTGTTGGGATGCTGTAGCATTCTGAAGTATTCCTGGGTTTACTATCCTTTGTAAATCTGGGGATGCACAAAAATTCATGAGTGGATGCTTGAAAATGCCCAGACTCCACCTATAGAATATCTCAACATTGCAGAGCAATACAAGGCAGAGATATACGCTGCCTTGATTTACTCTGTGTTTTACAAGCTATGTAGAGCCACATAAGGTGTCTTTAGGTGTCTTAATACATATAACTTAAGCCCTTGTGTTGTCTTGTGTCACCTTGCATAAGACAGTGGCAATGCAAGGACTTATGTGGCACATGGGGTATACAAAGTGACGCATCTACCTAAATGTAAATATCTCCATGGTTGAATGTGCACTATGGCAGGACAGTGGAAACTCCATCATACGTGTGTGTGTTAGAAATGTACCCACCTCACTGGTGTTTATTTCAAGCACCCACAATAAAATGTGCATAGAGTTTTTGTTTAAAAGCCCACCATTGTTTAAATGCTGGCATTGACTGCATTGGATGTCAACAGAAAGGGTGATGGTGCCTTTTCTAGAGAGTAAAGTCATCCGCATCTGTCTTTGCAGTGGACCCACCACTAGGAATAGTGCATTTACCAGCACTCAATCTGGAGTGTTGGAATGCAACATAAGGAAGATAGGCAGTCCTCTTCAAAAACATTTGCTGAACTTCAAGGATTGGGGAGCTTCACTGCATTTTATATGACCTCACATCACATTACATCTGTGGAAAAGCACAGCGCTCCGTAGGCACTTGCAGAAACAGTGTCATTTATTAAGTGAAGAGTAGCATCAAAATGTCCCATCCACAAAGGCAGTAAGTAGGTGCTAGAATGGGGGTCTCTAGTTGGCAGAAGTAGGTACCAAATAGGGATTCTTGCTTCTAGTTATGGTAAAGGGGATACACACTTTAGATATCCCCTGTTCACTCCCTGCTTGGCACGAGCAGACAGACTTATCCCAAAGGCAATGTGTAAAGTATTTGTACTAAAAAAACACCGTAATACAGTAATAGCACCACAAATGGACACCACAACAGTTTATAAAAATAAAGTATCTTATCTAAACTCAACAAGACCAAAACAATAAAAATCCAACATACATATAATAAGAATAATACTTGAAAAAGGTTTTAAGCAACTGGGTCGTTAGAAAACTATGGATGCGTGACTTCTCTCAAAGTACCTGTAGTTCAAAATTCACAAGGCCAAACAGCTTGGGAAGGGAAGTGTTGAGAACACAAATAGATACATCAGTTCCTGAGACCATGGGGAGGCAATGTAACAATTTTACCTCACGCAAGAGACGTGATGTGTCTTGTACGGTCTGTAGGGGGAAGAGATGCATCAACTCCAAGATGATTCTGGTCTGTGGGCGATGCATTGGGAAAACTTGCTGCACAGGTATGATGTGTGTAAACATGGGATGCATCAGTGAGTGATACGGCGGTGTCGAGAGGAGCTGTGCCGGTTTCTTCAACCATGATCCCTCGATGCATCGGTTCTTACAGCGGCGACAGGTGCTGCGTCGTTTTCAACAGTGGCACAGCGATGCATAGTGATTCTTCTCAGAGTGCAGTGCATTAGGAAAAACTGCCCCAAGTAGACTGATGCATCGATTTTATTGTAGTTGCGTTGCTTTTCCAGCTTGCAACAGCAGGAACAACCTCCAGAGGCCCAACATATAGTCACTAGCCCCCCTTGGTAGGTCTGACCTCCCAGCAAGGACGTTCAGGGGAGCTGGGGAAAAGTGTATGTGTCCCTGAGACTTCAGAACAGGAGGCAAGCTATACTCAAGCACTTGGAGAGCTCTTCAAGCAGGGGGAGACAGCACACAGCAAAGTTCTTGTCCTATCCTTGGCATAAACACCTACTGCAGGCCAACCCCAGACAGCACAGAGCAAAGGGACAGTACTCCTCCTCCAGTTTCTCCAGCTCTTCTTCTGGGCAAAAGTTCCTCTTGATTCCAAAAACAGACTAAAATTCAGGGATTTTAGTCTCACTTTTTATAGCACAAATTCCTTTGTTCTCTGATGTTAGAGAAGCTCTTTGCACAGTCAAAACCAGTTCTGTCCTCTCTAGTGCAGCTGCCTGGCAGGATGTGGAGACAGCATTGTCCAAGGCAGACCAGGTCCATTCAGGTGTGAAAGAAATCTCCTCCCCATACTCCAAATGCAGCCCAGGTCTATTCATCCCGGCCCTGACTCATCCAGGAAAGGCAGGCCACACATCACCACCCCCAGTGGGTATGAGAGAATGCACATCCCCAGCCCCTGTCATTCAAAAGCTAGGCTGTCAATCCACAAACCAGCACAGGATGGCTAAGCAAGAAAATACACACTTTCTAAAAGTGGTATCTTCAAACAAACAATATAAAAATCATCTTTACTAAAAGATGCATCTTTATATTCAAAGTCAGACATACTAAACGTTAACTTCGCATCTTATCCCAATGGGAAGTTATAGTTCTAAGATGCTACATATTAACTCCCATGTAATCCTATGGGGCAAGATAGCATTTCAATGGTGAAAAACTAAATGTGCAGTATTTCACTATCAGGGCATGTTACACAGGCCAGTACATGCCCTACCTTTCACATACATTGCAACCTGCCCAGAGGGGTAACTTGGGCCTACCATAGGGGTGTCTTATATGTAAGAAAAGGGAAGGTTAGGGCCCGTCATGTGGGTGAACTTTCCAGGTCGACATGGCAGTTAACAAACTACACACGGACACTGCAGTGGCAGGTCTGAGATATCTTCTCAAGGCTACTCATGTGGGCGGCACAATCAGTGCTGCAGGCCCACTAGTAGAATTTGATTTACAGGCCCTGGGACATTCAGTACACTTTACTAGGGGGTTACTAGTAAATCAAATATGAAAATCATGTATAACCAATCATGTTCACAATTTACACAGAGATCGTATGAACTTTAGCACTGATTAGCAGTGGTAAAGTGCCCAGAGTCCTAAAACCAATAACAGGTCAGGAAAAATAGGAGGAAGAAGCAAAATGTTTGGGGATAGCCCTGCAAAAAGGGTCATTTCCAACAGTAGGCAAGAGACTAACCATATTCTACAGTCCTATAACATTTAAGCCTTCATTCTACTCTCCACAACCCACATGCACAAACCCAGGATACCAAACACCTTTCCCAATATAGCCCTTCAAAATAAATAAATCATAACCTCTTTACATTATCAAGGAAAGATACATATAAACATTAAATAATACAGGTCTTAATAAGGTGGCCATATCCTTGGTAACACTTATGAGAAGTGAGACAAACATATGTTAAGCATTCACATAAAGTCATCCAAGTGCTTTGAATGAACCATGACACGTGTGCTTTGCCTCCTCACAGGATCCTTAGAAAGCAAACTGAAAATGTTGTCACGACAAGCTGAACCAGAGGGAACAACAGTGTTCCTTCTTGAATTCCATATGCAATTGTTCCTCCCTTTAACTGCATTGCAGGAGACCTTGAAAGGAGGAGAAAATCTTGAAAACATCCCCTTGGGGGATATTTCACTCATACGGTGTATCCAACCATGTCTTTGGTTGCAGCAGTGACATGTCTATAGTCAAAATTACACTTCCTCTTCCTGATCTTCTCTCTCTCTATCTCCATTCTCCTCCCTACCTCAGGGAGAAGACTAACTCACCCACAGAGGATACATTATTGTATTTGGCCTTCTTTCCCTGAACACCTCAAACGGCATTCTGTTGGAGGTGAAATGATGTATAAGCATATACAATTTCCCCCTTCCTATGATTTCTGACCTCCAGTGTCTGTTTTGTGGCCTTACAATTTGAATAGCTTCTTTGAGGACTATGTTAAATCTCTCTACCATACCATTGGTTTCAGGATGGCAGAGAGAACAACGTTTGTGCTTGATTCCTCTTAATGACAAGAACTTCTCCAGTGGAGAAGTGTGGCTCACCGGTTAGAAGCGGCAGACCCTGAAGCAGAGGTCGGCCCGGGACCAGGGTTCAATTCCCGACGCGGCAGGGTCTTGGGTCAATGTCCGCGGACTCGATAATTCTCGCTTAGGTGCCTACGCTAACCATGGGTCCCACTCTGCAACTCTGAGCAATAGCTTGCTTAATCTCCACAGCGGCCCCAGCAACGCCGGGGATGCCTGGCTTCACCTTGGGGTGCCCTCTCACAGGGAAAGCCAGGACGGGTTCCCCAGCGGTATACAGCGCCAGGACACCACGTAACGAGGTAACAGTGCGCTTTACAAGTATACATACATTACATTACATTACATCTATTTCGTAACCAGCTGTACCCTGTTATCAGTCAAAATGCCATCTGGTAAACCTCCCTACCAAATAACTCCTTAAGAAATTCAATAACTTTACATGTTTCAATATGTTGAGTGATGCAAATTTCTGGCAAACGAGAATATAGATCTGTCAACACCAGAACATAGTAATGACCATACTTACAGGTGATAGGTCCCAGAGTATCCAAGTCAACTTCCTGCCAACATCTTTCAAGAGACTCTCTCATGACCATGGATTGTTTCATTGTCTTACAGGTCTTATCACTGGCAGTACATTCAATGCAGTCTCTCATCACATGTTTCCACTTGCAAGTCCAATCTGGCCCACCAAAAATCTAATCTAATCCACTCTTTAATTTTTGTGACACACTGATGACCTTGATGCCCAAAGTAAATCAGTCTATCTCTAAATACAGTGGGTGGTACCAACCTGGTTCCCCTACAAAGAAGCTCATCCTTAACTGACAGATCATCTCTCACATTCCAGAACTTCCTTACTTCTTCAACCATCACATACTTCCCACGCCAGTAACAACCAGAGACACATTTGATGACTTCTTGCAACGCAGCATCTGATGCAAGCGAGGTTGTCTACTCAGCCTCATTGACAACCCTCTCAATAATCTTGCACATGCTAAAACCTTCCAAATCCCAGAGATCAGCCTCCAATTCCTTGTCACACCAATCTTGACAAGCAATTGGCTACCTTATTTTCCATCACCGGAATGTATTCAAGTGCAAGTCATATTCTTGCAAGGCAGCCACCCACCTACAAATTCTAGAAGACACTGCATCCATATTCCTTTTACCAAATACATCCTCCAGGGGCTTATAGTAACTGACCTCACAACAAAGGTACCACCCCACAGAAACATCTTAAATTTTCTTATTGGACAGTAAATGCACAGGGCCTCTTTCTCAATAACCAGCACCCAATAAAGATTTTCAATGCCAACGAGCGCCCTTGAAAAAAACTACACAGTCACCTCTTTGCCATCTTTTACCTGTTTAAGTATAGCCCTTAGGACCTTAGCACTAGCATCTGTAAATAGAATAGAATAACTCTTAGTATCCACAATCTGTAATGATAGGGCACAGCTCAGGGCCTTTTTAATATCATGGAATCAGAATCACATTGAGGGGTCCAAGAAAATCTCACCCCATTCTTCAAAAGAGCCCTCATAGCATGGGTGTAAGCAGCCAAATTGGGTATAAATGTGTTGTAATACTAAGCTAATCTGACCAAGGCATCTCTATTTTTTGAACCGGAAGACTGTTGCCAATTGTTTTTTGGGTTTGACCCCTGCACTTGTCAACCTGTGACCCAAATAATCGATCTAAGAGAGACTAAATTTACATTTACGTTCTTTTAGGGTTAGCCCCCTTTCTTTGAACCTCACCAAAACCTGCCTCGCCATCATGTTATATTCCTCCTGAGATGAGCCACATATAAGACATTGTCCAGATAAATCTTAACTCAAGAAATTCCTTCCAAAACATCCTCCATGACCCTGTGAAAGACAGAGGCTGCTGAATTCAAGCCAAAAGGCAACCTCAGAAATTTGACGATTTCCAATGGAGTTAAAAAATAGGTGAAACTGGAGGAATCACAATCAAGTTTTATGTGGTGGTAAGTAGCTCTGAGATCTAACAGTGACATGCAGCAAATGCAGAAGAAACTGTGGACAATGAAGTAAATGTCACAGTGCCAGGCGACGTCAGTGGCTGCAGTGAGATGAGACATGGTTGTCCGCGTCACAGTATCCCACCCCAGGGCATTGCAGGTTGGAGCTCGAGGGAATAAAATGCAGCCCACACTCATGTAAGGCTGCAGGCCGGGGTGAAGGTGGCAGTTGGGGACTGTAAAATGCACGCTGAGACCAGCGGTCACAGCACAATGTATCTCAATTAAAAATGCACCTAAGAACTTGAATACCACTTGTTGAGATGTTTCTGCACTACACCGGCATCCATAGGTCAACAAAGACTAGCAATAGAGGCTAAATTGAATTGAATGTGGCCTTTGTAAAGTGCTGCTGTCATTCACAAGGGGGCATCCTGGCACTAGGCAGTATAGCACAGTCAAATGTTGTATGAAAAAGAATTTAAGACTCCATGTCTGTGATATGGCCTTCCAGCGTTCATCAAATTTGAGAGTGACAAAGTGGATCAGAAAACGTAAAAAGCAATGTCTTCAGTTTTTCTGGAAGAGGGGTCTGAGACAATGTGTCTCAACACCGTGGGTGCTGGTTCCAGGCCTTCATCCCTAAAAATGTAAAAGATCTGCCTCCTTTAGTCTTCAGCCTGAAAGGAAGAGGTTAAAGAAG
The DNA here is from genome assembly GCF_964261635.1 of Lissotriton helveticus. NCBI lineage: Eukaryota > Metazoa > Chordata > Amphibia > Caudata > Salamandridae > Lissotriton > Lissotriton helveticus. The sequence continues at coordinate 755,983,409 of NC_136063.1, read as the reverse complement.
ATTCGCAACTGAAAATCTCAGAAACCGGGGGTCTGTCTGACGGGTGAATTTAGCAGTAAGATACTTAGGGCCCATTAGGATGGTGGGTGGATTGCCTCTGCCGGGCTAGCGGTGGTCACCACCGGCCCGGCGGGGGCAATCCGCCCGCTATCCATGCACAAATGACCCCCCGCCATATTAGTATGGCTGGGGGTCTGCGAGGGACGGAAAAGACCGTCTGCCGCATTTCCGCCCCGGTCGACTTGCGACCGGGGTGGAAAAGGCTGCAATATGGTGGCGGTGTTTTTCAGACACCGCCAGCCATATTACAATGTGCTTTTAGAAATTCCTTTGCCGCCACGGAAAGGCATGCGGGCCCCCAAGGACTCCGGGTGTGTGGGGGGTGCACACGGGGGGTAAGTTCCATGCACAACACGGCGGGCACCGCTCGGTGCCTGCCATTTTGAGCATGGAAGTGCACAACATGCCTCCCTAACATTGTGCCGGGCGGTGCTGAGTGCACCGCCCGCCACAATGTTAAGAATGCAGGATGCGCCCGCCACTGTGGCGGGCGCATCCTAATGGCAGGCACGAGACCCCCGCCCTTATGGTGGGCGGTCCCTCTGTACGATGGGATGGCGGGCGGACAAAGTCCGCCTGCCATTCTAATGCGCCCGTTAGGGTCTACTGCTCTGTAGGCTCTAAAAGTAAACATTATTATTTTACAGAGGACTCTCTTTTAAACTGGGAGCCAATGGAGAGCTTTTAAGGCTGGTGAGGCCAATGAATGGCGTGACTGTTTTAGCACTAACCTAGCAGCTGCATGTTGGACTACTTGCAGTTTATAAAGGGTTTTTTGAATATATGTCCCTCATGCAATAGTACAGCAAAACAGGGTTCCACAGGTTCCAACCTTGGATCGTTGCCAATAAGGAAAAGGACAACGCTTCATAGGCACTTGCACAGCGTAGTTTAATAAGTGAAGAGTAGCATCAGAAACGTCCCGTCCACAAAGGCAGTCAGCAGGCAACTAACTAACTGTATTCTACAGTCCTATAACATTCTAATCCTGCATTCTACATCCCACAACCCACATGCACAAACCCTGGATACCACAACATCACCTAGGCCTTTATGAATGATATATCTTTTTTATTCAACAACTAAAATCTGAAATACATGAACAATCCTCTTGCTAAAGTACATTCAATCCATATAACCCATTCCACACTTACATTCATGTTTTCTCCCACTCACAAAGACAATGATTTTGCATCAGTGTTGTATCACTTTTGTGGCACAGACAGATGCAAAATCCTTTTTGACATTTACTAAGCCATACAAGGCCACTTTGTGTGTCTTTGCATGGTTTATTAAATACAAAGTAATGCAGCATATACTGTTACATTCCATTTCTTTGAGTCAGGTAGGCGTTACCTGGGTGGCGAACATGTGTTCCCATTTATTTTAATTTGAAAAGTTTTATTAAGCGTGAAAAAGACCTTTAAAGGTATCCGAATGCTGTAAAGATGTGGCAAAAGCACGAGTTAAATCAAACACAATGGTACAAATGGTGTAGTTTAGTCCACACACTGTCAAACAGAGGGAGGGAAACAATCAAGGTTGGGGAGTTGGCCCGACCCGTACAGTGTCAGAATTGTCCTAGAGCAAGATACCAATTTAACAGACAGTCATACATTCAATCGAAACAACAGTGTAAAATAAGAAGCAAATTTGTAAACAGAGCATGAGAACAAGGTGAAAATGTTAATGTTCACTCAAGAATAGCTGTATGACATGTTTCTTGAAAGATGCAGTGGAAGGATTGTATATGATCTCAGGAGGTAAAGTGTTCCAAATTCTTGGAGCAAGACCAGTGAAAGCATGATTCTAAAATTCTTTTTTATTTTTATTTGGGAGGTTTCAAAAGTAGGGTGGATGCACTTCTTAAGTCCCAACATCTGCCCGATAGTTCAAGCTTATTTGCCAAGTAAACCGGGGTGTTGTAATGTATGGTTTTATGCATCAAGCAAGCTATCTTGAAACATATCCTACCTTGGATAGATAGCCAATTTAGTTGCAAAAGGTCGTGGAGATGTGGAGATGTGGTCATGCTTTCTGGAGCCAGTGATATGCCTGGCAGATGCGTTTAGAGTAGCTCCGAGCGGGGCCAAGCTAGCTTTGGAAGCCCAGCAAGGGTCACCAAACCATATTCCAGTCGAGAGATAACCAGGGATTGTACAACAGGCCTGATGTCTTTGGGGGGAAGGAAAGGCTTGATTTTGTTAAGGGTGCAAAGTTGAAAGTTGGCTGCCCTAATAGTTGCACTGATGTGCGTTTGCATATTTAGGTACTTGTCCAAGGTGATGCCTAACAATTTAGCAGAGTCAACCACACGAGGGGTGCAGTTAAGAGCATTGAGTTGTTTGAGCCAGCCCTGGGTATGTGCAGAGTGGTTGGGGGAGCAATAAGAAGGAATTCATTTTTGAGAGCATTTAACAAAAGATGGTTCTGGGCTAACCATTGTTGAGTTTGTGAGAGAGCATCATTTAGTCTTTTTATGTCCTCTTAAGAGGAGATTTTCAAGTACAGTTGCATGTAATCCGCATACATGTGGTACTGAATGTTAGAATGGTTCAAAATGATGGTAAGTGGTTCCATAATAAGGTTGAAAGAGTGGATGAAAGTGCGGATCCTTGCGGAACTCCAATTGTAACAGGGGTGCTAGTTGCAAGCGAGTTGTTAACTTTGATTCTTTGTGTGCGGTTATGTAAGAAAGAGACAAACCAAATTAGGACGGAGCCCGTGAGACCCATCCGATGTGGAAAAAGAGCAATCAAGTTTTCATGTTTTATGGTATCAAATACTGAGGACAGGTCAAGAAGGATCAGTAGACAAGTGCCATTTTGATCAAGGGATCTCAAGGCGTCATCCACAATATGCGTTACTGCTGTTTCAGTACTGTGCCCTGCTCGGAAACCCGACTGGTAGAGGTCAAGGAATTGAAATTTCCCAATGTGGATGCATAACTGCGAGTGGAGTCATTTCTCAAGCAATTTAGCTAGAGTCATGATGCTGGTGAAGTTGTTAGGATCAGATAAATCAGATTTGTGCTTCTTAGGGATGGGAGTAACTTGCCCCATTTTGAGGCAATCAGGGATCCTTCCCTGTAAGAGAGATTCATGAATGATCCGGGACCATAGAGGGAGAATGGCCAAATTGAGATCTTAAAAAAACGTAGTAGGTAGTGGATTACTGAAATGGAAGGAAGGTTTAAGGGATGCCATGTCGTGGAGCAGCTCTATGACATTTGGCAGGAGAAAGGAATTCCAAAAGGCATTGTTTTCGAGAGAACAACCAATGGGTAAGGACACTGCCGAAGGCTCCGCCAACTTAGCTGATGATGCGGTGAGGTTCAGAGGCTGCAAAATGGAAGTATCAGGTAGCAGCTTCAGTACAGTTTTTCTGTAATTTCAGAGAAGTGCACTGAGAGGTCCTCCCCTCTAGGCAGCAAGGACATGGGAGGATATGGGAGTCGAGATAGTGTTGGAAGAGTGGTTAGCTTGTTGCTTGATGATTTCAAAGAGCTTTGTGGGTCTATTCTTAGCGCCACACAGCTGAGCCCTGAAGTGGTCTGTTTTAGCAATGTGGATGTGTTTGTTGTAAGCACTTCTCACCTTCCTTAGCTGAATGAGGATTGTGGTGGAGGGTGTGTTTCTCCAAAGACCTGTGAGATCAGAGAGGAAAGCCTTAAAGAAGCAAACTAAAGGATCATGTGTGTCATTCCAGTGGAGGTTAAAGTCTCCGAGGAAGATATGGCAGAGTTGGTCCAAACTCGAGCTAATGACCTCCATGACTAGCCTATGAAGATCAGTTTTCACCCGGTGGATGGTCGATGACTAGTTGCTCACAAGAAGACAACAAAGCACATTGTGATTGCTTTATAGTGAGGCTGGAACGATGAATGGATGCAACGCCCCCCCCTTTTTTACAAGTCTATTGTGTCTGATAATGGAGTAATAAGGAGGGAATAAGATGTCGAGGGCAGGGGAGGAGGCAACATTGAGCCAGGATTCAGTGAGAATTAGAAGGTCCAAGTCTTGCGAAATGTTGAGTTCCAAAATATCCGCTGCATGTTTCACCGCTGATCTGCAGTTGAGTAGCATCGATTTGATGTGATGGTTGATAGAGATCACTTTGTGATGAGAGGTAGTTATTTGAAGTAGGTTTTCCTAGTTAACCGATCTTTGGTTGACACTAGGTTCCCTGTCAGGGTCTGAGGTAATAGTAGGGATGTTGTTAGTAGAGTTAGAGGAGGAGAGAAGCCTTGCTTCATTGTAAGAGAATAAAAGAGCGAGAGTGTCCTCATCCGAGGATGGAGCCTATGGGGCCTAGAATGGTAGTTAGGGAGTGGCCTAGAACTCCAGATGGAGCTAAGAGTGGAGTGGATAGAGATTGATCGTCATCATTGTAGAACACTTTCCATGGATTGTGTTGATCGGTCCTCTGGGAGGGGTGGGTATTCCAGAGCTTCTCCATCTTCATGGGAAACAGTAGAATGGTCTGCATGATCTCTTAAACAGGAAGAAGATCCTGCTTGAGGTCAGCAACCTTCTTGTCAAGGCAAGGGCGGTTAGTGCCCCCCTCAGCTGACCCAGCATGAGATGATGGGTCTGATACCAGTGTGAGAAGGGCATTAGAGGGTAGAGTAAGTCCCTTACCACAGTTACAGGGAAAGTCCTGCTTGCGAATGATCTCAACATCTCCCAAGGAAGGAGGATTAGCATGACGGGACATAAGATTAGGTTCAAGAGGGAGCCGAGCAGATCCTGGATTGGGATTAGTAACTGACAAGGTGGAAGACGAACACCCACCCACAAAAGCGAAAGATCATTGCTGTTCACAGACCACATATCTAAAAATAACACAGACAAAAAATCCCAAAACAGTAAAAAATATACTCCAGCTCAAGCCTAGAGTAGGTCCAGCACCAGACATGAACAACCAATGGAACTGCAAAACCCTTTTGACTGTTATAAATGTATGTACATTTTTTTAATGTTAAAACACTGTAAACAATTAAACTTTTTATTTTTTGTTAAAAAAACAAATGTATTAAAATTAATTCTATGCATAACTTTTAGCAATTTGTAACCACTTGCTTAATTACCCCAGGTGCAGAGCTCTTTTATGGATGATTAGAGCAGTTCACTTAACACTTTGCTACTGTTTCTTCCACGAAAGGTATGCAGCTCAAATTTGCATCCATATCTTCCCACATCCTGTGGATTCTTAAGGTACTCAGGTTATGTAGCATCACTTGGAGGAAACAGACAAAATATGTGTTCCTCTTTGTTCAACAAATGGGAAAAATGGTGTGCAAGAAAGCTTATTTTTGTAGAATGTCTGACAGAATATCGACAGACAGAAAATCAATCTACAAAAATATCGACACAGAAATATCAACATCAAAAATATCGAAGTCCTACCTACATGAAGGTAAGTACAAAAATATCGAGAAAAAAATATTATTGTCAAAAATATAGAAGTTAAAAATAACATGTTTTTAAATGTTTTAATAAAAATGTAAAAATAAGTAAAAAATACATATAATTAAAAATGATAGATATAAACATGAAAACATACTTAAAAAATAGCTAATACATATAATTTTAAAATAAATTAATCATCTACATATAAATTAATATATATATTTACTCCACGTATTGCAACAGCAGGGAAAGCGTTGGATAGCGTGGAGGTAAAAATTACTATTCCAACTCCAGAGAGTGCAACAGTTGGGAAAGCGCTGGATAGCGTAGGGGTAACAATTACTTTTCCCACTCCAGTGAGTGCAACAGTAGGGAAAGCGCTGGATAGCATAGGGGTAAAAATTACTATTCCCACTCCAGTGAGTGCAACAGTTGGGAAAGCGCTGGATAGCGTAGGGGTAAAAATGACTATTCCCACTCCAATGAGTGCAACAGTAGGGAAAGCGCTGGATAGCGTAGGGGTAAAAATGACTATTCCAACTCCAGAGAGTGCAACAGTAGGGAAAACGCTGGATAGCGTAGGGGTAAAAATGAATATTCCCGCTCCAGTAAGTGCAACAGTAGGGAAAGCGTTGGATAGCATAAGGGTAAAAATTACTATTCCCACTCCAGAGAGTGTAACAGTAGGGAAAGCACTGGATAGTGTAGGGGGTAAAAAGTACTATTCCCCAGGGAAAGCGCGGGATAGCGTAGGGGTTAAATTAACATACTTATCAATTACATAAGTATTTATACAAAAACTAACATTAATATTTTATTTACAAAAAATATTAATAAATACCAATTAATTACAATTAATATTTACTTAAATAACATTAAATTAAATCCCACACTATTCCCCCTTTAACACACAACACACTACACATACAAAAAAACACAATTAATATTAATACATTATTATAATTATAAATTAAAGAATTAATAAATATTATTACCAATTAATAATTAATCACCAATTATTAATTAATGAACAATAAATTAATTTACAATGACAATGAACACTAATTATTAATACATTAATTAGAATTAATATGACATAAATAAGAAAAAATAATTACCAATTAATTAATTAACAATTAATTAATAATAAATACCAAGAAATAAAACCAATCTCATTAATTTAATTTATCTATTTCCCACCCTATTCCCCTATAAACCCACAACCCACTACACATAAAAATCACGTTAATTTAATCATAAATTATTCACTTAATAAAAATTATTCACCAATTATTTATTAATTCCCAATAACAATAAATAAAAATTAATAATACATTATTTCTAATTAATATAATTAACTAATTATCAAAAAATAATGACCACTTAATAATTAATTAACAATTAATTAATAATCAATAACAATTAATAAAAACATAATAATGAATTAATTATATTTAAATTACTTCCCACTCTATTCTCCTATAAACCCACAACCCGCTCTATTACTAAAACATAAAATTTACTTTAACAAAATAACTAATGTCTAAATATTTATTTTAACATTTATAAAAATACAATAAAAAAATGTTTAACATACATATAAAATACTTCATAAAATACATAACACGAAAAAAATTCGATATTATTCACTACAATATTTTTGCTTACGATATTACTTACTTCGGTATTACTTACTTCAATATTTAAAAAAACAATATTACTTACCTTGGGGTCGAGATTCTGGTCAACTATATTCTTGACTTCGATATTCTGTCCCACGATATTAAAAACTCAATATTAATGTAGGTTGTTATTTAAAATTAGATATTTTGACTGCCCACCACTTTTTTAAAGGTGGGCAGAATGTTTCATTCTACCCCTGGAACTGGTGGAATCTTTAACCTGTCAAATTCCACCAATTTCGGTGTGGTGGAATTTTTCTCTGGCGAGACTCCAGTAAATGTGAGTTGGTGAGTGCGATTTGATGTTCCCTAACGTGATTTTCTAACGTGGGTGGTTGCAAGAGGTCAGAGTCCTTTAGCTTGTGCATAATCTCTACTGGAGTAGCAGCAAAATCAACTCAAACGGCAGCGTCCTCTTGCACAATGCATGATGTCAGTCGCGCTGATTTTTCCAACACTGCTCACACCACCTGAGCTAAATTGCAGTGCGAGCTGCATATTTTCTGCCTATTGGTGGTACTCTGTGGATTCTCATGGAGTTTTATTGTAACTCACAGAATTCTGCAGAGTGAAACGAGTACTGCCAACGCCTAATTTTTTTCTTAAAAATACATGAACAAGGGTCTATGATCAAAAACTTCCCAACTTTCAGAAACAAGCAGAGCTATAAAACAAAATAATTTTTTACCATAGTTTTGAATTTTTCTAACTGTTGGTCCGTTTTTCCTATTTTTGGCATTTTGAACCTACTTGCAGTTTGTGGTAGAACCTATGGGTGAATCCAGAAAGTTATTCTTTTCTGAAAGCTAAGCAACATTCCAAACTGATCAAAGTATCTTTTGTGTAGACTGCTCAGGGTTTTCCAAAATAAGCGAATTATTAAAATGAAAAATATTGGAAACAAGTAGGAAAGATAGCAATTGGTGACAGATATTTCATATGTAATATTTTGCCCTCATAACCAATATTCAAAAACAACACACCCTTACCTCTACCATTCTCTTCTGGTTGCAGGGGTATAAAGTGTGTGCTGAGTATAAAAAACATGCAATATCAAAAACCGAGCTGCTGCCTCTAATGATTTTCATTGCGTATCTGCCAGTGCAGTAATTCATGTAGAAACTTTAAAGAATAAAAATGGGTATGAAGAAAACCTGTGTAATTCCGAAATGTGCACAAGACCGTTTAGGAATAAAGGGAACTTGGATTCCACCGAATTTGGGGTTACATATTCTATCATTTGATTTATACTGCATTTTAGAAATGTGTTCTTTTATGCACATCAGCTTACATTTTGAAGACAAAAATGGAGAGAAATCCAACTGATAATAACAATTGTTCTACTCTTCTGGCTTCTCACACTTCCCCTGGTAAAAAAAGTACCCATTTGAGTGGCTGGGCTTAGCACTCACAACACAAAAGAACCCAAAAATCTGCATGGATACATCAAATTTCTGGCATGAAAACCAACCCTTTTTATTGATCTGAGTAGCTGAAGAATGTAGGTGTGGCATCGGCCAACCCTTCCTGGGAAACCTTTCAGACCCAGGTATTTCTGAAAACTAGATTACCAAAAAAGTCCAAGGTGGTTTAACTTGTGTGGAACTCACTATGTTTTCTTACCCACAATGCCATGCAAATCCCAAACTTTGGCTAAAATTACACACTTTCTGCATATTTCTGAGAGGGAATATATTCCAATCTGTGGGAGCCACAAACTTTCTTCTTCCCAGCAGTCCCACAATTCTCCAAATAAACCAATATCTGTCTTGTGTGGCTGGGCCTAGTCCGCAACATGAAAGACCACATAACACGATGTGGAGACTTAAAATTTCATGCATGAAAATAAAAAACAGCCCTTTTTGGTGTTGTGGGTAGCTGTGGTATTTGGGCTTGGGGCTCTGCTGCCACATAGGGAAACCAACCAAACAAAGAGTTTCTGCAAACTAGATATCCAGGGGACTCTAAGGTGGAGTGACTTTAGTTGATGCCACTAACATTTCTTACCCACGGTGATTTAAAAACCCTGGCCTTTGGCTGAAATCATACCATTTCCATTACGTTTTTGAAGGGAAAAGTATCGGAATCTGTGGGGACCCACAACAATTCTACCACCCAGCATTCCAACAGTTCTCTTGATAAATATGGCATTGTATTTATTTGGCTAGGCCTATTCACTATGAAACAAAGGGCTCCAAAACTGGTACAGAGACATCAAATTTCCTGCCTGAAAAACTACTATTAGACGTAACGTGGGTAGCTGTAGAATTGAGTTTTAGGCTCTGCCGTCAGTATAGAGTTGTGAAGACTTCCTGAATCTAACAGGATGTGTCTATTCTGGGGTTGTGGCATGGCCCTGTGCATGGGCAGGCCACTCCGAATACCTCTTAATTATTTTGTCTTTTTTTACCTGGGGTCTTGTGGGCTTTTTCCCAACCTTGGGACAGATTGGGGTGTACTCCTCAAATCTGCCCCAGAGAAAGCAGAACGACGGTTGTATCTGTTCTGAGGTAAGTGTACAGCTCTATGCCTGGACAGGCAAACCCTACACCTTTGTAATTGTTTTAACTGCAGATGTAATTATCGTCTGTGACATGAATTTCCACTTGGCTGCTGGCTCTGGCAGCAGTCACTGTGTTATTACAGTTGAGCTGCTACATTATTTCTATATTATATGAGACTAGAGACACCACAAGTCGCCAGCTATAAGGAAATTACAGAAAAGCTTTTAAAGGGATTGCAGACTCCTAATTATTATATATGAAATACAAATATTTAAATTGATTACTTTTCTAATATGCTTTAAAGATATGAGTGTTATAGCATTTTATATTTGTTCTAATTTGAAAAACATATAAAAAATCGTCTTTTATTAAATTGTTCAGTAACATTAAATTATTTTAAGTTTAATATTTTTGTTTTACTTCCTCTTTTACTTTACGATAGGAAGATCTCCATCCTGGTGGCAGACACCGCCACCTATGGGTGAAAGGTTACTTGCAGTAACTTTACACTTTTACATTTGTCTCCACTCCTTGGTTCCAGGGGTTTAAACATGTAAGTCTATACTTCAGAGTGAGTTTATACTCAGCGCTGTTGAACAGCCCAAAATAGTAAAGATGCTCCAAGGTGTAAGAATAAGGCAACCACATTAATGGTTTGGTAAACATTCTACGATGACCAACTGTGTGAGCGCATGTGCACGCTTGCATGGCAGCCATCTCTGAAACTAATTTTCATTGATTTGAAAATATTCTTTTAAAAATCACCACAGCAAATACATGCAAGTTTGTACTAACTTAAACTTTGTAGTAACCTACAGTTTTCCCCGAAGGATTCCTTGCAAACAGCCAGTCACATCACCAAGTGGGTCAGTGTGAGCTATGGGTGCAAGAACCTGTCTTAAATCCAAATGAGAAAGGCGTCTCCAGGTTCAGGACACAAACTCTCACACTCCAGGATTCTGCTTAATCCACATTAGAGTTTATTCCGGTCAAGCAAATGGTCTTTGTCACAGCCTGAGTTGTTCATGTGCTGTACTACCATTATTACAAACAAGTAAAGGAAACATAGAAAAGGGACAGTATTGCGTGCTGGTGCTTTTATAGACAAATCCCTTGTAAGGATCAGAAAACAGAGTTAAATGACAAACAGTGTCAATAAATAGAAATAATCTAGGGGCCCGTCCCCTAAATGGCATGCATATTGATTACAGGAGCTCATAAAATAACAATTGCGTCACCTTATGTTCGCTCTGTGCATCGCAAATCATGTCCGTAAATTTAAGGGTCATTGCGCAATGTACAATCTGCATATTCCAATCTACACAGTTATGTTTCAAAAATACCTTTTATATTAAATGATGAAAGGATAAAGTACATATAGGAAAATAAAATTAAATAAGGAAACAGAGGGTTTCTTCAGTGATGTGAAGACACCAGCAAGATCATGCACACCATCCACTCTGGATCACCCTCAGACCCATGCCCACACCACAACTTCAACAAAGCCAGCACAGCCATCGCACCCCATCTCCGGAAAGTAATCAACATCTCCTTTGAGACAGCAACCTTCCAAGAAAGCTGGAAGCATGCAGAGATCAATGCTTTACTCAAGAAACCCAAGGCGGACCCCAGGGACCTCAAGAACTTCCGGCCGATCTCCCTTCTCCCGTTCCCAGTGAAGATCATCGAGAAAACCGTCAACAAACAAATGACCTACTATCTCGAAGAGAACAGCATCCTGGACCCATCCCAGTCCGGGTTCCGCAGGACCACAGCATCAAAACCACCCTCATTGCCGCCACCGATGACATCAGGACCCTGCTAGACAACGGAGATACAATGGCCCTCATCCTCCTGGATCTGTCAGCTGCCTTTGACAAGCTCTGCCACTGCACACTACGATCACGCTTCGACGAAGCCAGGATCCTTGAGAAGGCCCTGCACTGGACTGCAGCCTAGAGCGTCCGCCTCCCCCTTCCGCTCCAATGCCACCGAGATCATCTGTGGCGTACCCCAGGACTCATCCGTCAGCCCAACGCTGTTCAACATCCACATGGCACCCCTTGCCCATGTCGCTCGACAGTACGACCTCAACATCATCTCCTACACTGATGACACCCAGCTGATTCTCTCCCTCACCAAAGACCCCCACACCGCCAAAACCAACCTCCACGAAGGAATGAAGGTAGTTGCCGAATGGATGAGGAACAGCCAACTGAAGCTGAACTCAGACAAGACGAAGGTCCCCATCCTCGGACCCACCCCTTTGGCCTGGGACGATTCCTGGTGGCCGACCGCACTGGGAACAGCCCCAACACCCACCGACCACACACACAACCTAGGGGTCATCCTCGACTCGACCCTCTCTATGACTAAGCAGGTCAACTCCGTCTCCTCCTCCTGTTTCAACAGCCTCCGTATGCTCCACAGGATCTACAAGTGGATCCCCACTGATACGAGAAGAACGGTCACCCAGGCCCTTATCAGAAGCAGGTTGGACTATGGGAACACATTCTACGCAGGAGCTTCGGCCAAACTCATGAGATGGCTGGAACGCATCCAGAACCCCTCTGCACGTCTGACCCTCAACATCACCCGCCGCAGCCACATCACACCCCACCTGAGAGACCTGCACTGGCTCCCCGTCAACAAGAGGATAACCTTTAAGATCATCACCCACGCACTCAAAGCACTCCACAACACCGGGCCAGCGTACCTCAACAGGCGACTCAGCTTCTACACCCCCACCCGCCAGCTCCACTCCACCAACCTCTCCCCCGCCGCAGTCCCACACATCCAAAAATTGACTTCCGGCGGCAGACCTTTCTCCCACCTTGCCGCTAAGACCTGGAACACTCTCCCCACCCACCTACGGCAGACCCAAGACCTACTGACCTGCAGAAGACTCCTCAAGACCTGGCTCTAAGAGCAGTAGCAGCACCCCCCTTCGCCAGCACCTTGAGACCCTCACGGGTAAGTAGTGCGCTTTACAAATGATATGATTGATTGTTTGATAATGTGACTGAGAATACTGGCTGTTTTAATATTTGTTGTGAAGTGTGTCCATCTTGAAAGTTGCACATTCAGATAATATAGTGGTCAAGTGACTACATACATATATAGATGCATATCCGATATTTGTCAATCCTGAAGTTGCATAATCCGATAATATATCGGTCAAGTGCCAAATACATGTATAGATGCCTCTCTGATATTTACATTCCATCAGTCCCAGCCAAGTGGCTTAACCTGAACGTTCCCTATTTGAGCATCAAACTTAGGCACACTCACATTGCATATCATATTCTCAGCCAAAGCCCTTATTTAAGACATGGACGGATGCCTATTACAAACATGCGTGAAGCGTATAACCTTGCAAGAAATTTGATGAGATGGTCTGTGTATTCAAATTCTTCTCAAATTAATCAAAAAGTGAAGGGAACATCCTAGTTCATGTAGCATGCTAGTACAACAAAAATTAATACAAAAAATACTATATAAAACTGGGACACCATACTTCTATCTAGGATAGGAATACTAAATATAAAAAACAGAGGAGATTGCCACAAACTACCAGCTAAGGAGTGGGATTGCCCAGCTGATATCAAGTTAAAGACTATTTTAACTGGAGGCACCCCCACCAGAAAACATTATAGTCAGTGAAAAACATGGATCATTCAGAAGAAACAAGATCAGGAAGTCGAAAATCACATTGTAAGAGGGTACTCATCCAGAATGCACAAATAGATCCTCCTTCAAACCATGCAGAGATTTGCTGCCTAGAAGAATGATATACTCTGACTCAAGAATCCTTTGCTCCGTCACTCTGTCACCCCCTCTTAGGGTCATTGCAATCCTACAAATTCCAAAGAAATACAAAGGGCCTGATTTTGATGGTGGTCAGACCGCACACCAAGAGGCCGTAGGTTGCGGTCTGACAGCCCTTCGGTCCGACTGCTGCATTTCAATGCAGGCAGTCGGACCCACAGCTGGTGGAGTACAGCAGCCTCTGACAGGATAAGTGATTCCGATGGGGTGGTGATCGGAATTGAACTCCCGAATGAAGGTGCTGCAGAGGCAAGTAACACCTTAGTGATTACAATATCTCTTTCCGACAGCCTTTTCGTGTTGGAAAGACCACCATGAAAAGGCTGTCAGAAACAGATTTTTGGGAACACTGTTAAGTGGCCCGGGTTCACATGTAGTGCCCTCAGGCACCTCCATGCACCTTGTGCCATGCACCACATGATGCCTGGCACACAGTGCATAGATGTGCATGAAGTGCTCCCTTACACGCCGGCTTGTGCTGCAGCCCTTTTTCTGCACCACAGCAGAATCTGCTGTGTAAAGGAGCACTTTGTGACTGGCAGCCCGGCGTCTCCCTGGTAGATTAATCTTGTGTTCAAGTGGGAATTTGACCCATGAATGGAATACCTCTGTCCTGAGTGATTCATATCCTTCAATCACGAAGGTAACAGTCCCACCCAATGCTGGGACTCCATAGTCTGCTAGTTTTAAAATAAGGGCAGTTCTGACATTTTCTGAAATATTTATAGCACCTTCTTGTTCCCCCTCACCTGCTGCATCCTCTTCAACAGATATTGTTGAAAGAGTTTCAAGGAAACTGAGATGAGGTTTATTGCACAATAGGGAACTATAATTCTTCAAGCTTGAATAAAACTACTGCCAATACATAGGATATACCTGCTCAGCTGTGATGGATATTTCCCTTCCCACTCCAGATGTCTCTGGATATATTTGAGTAAGGGTCTCTGAGAATAGCACGACTGAACTACTCAGATTTGACCGTTAAATAAGAATCAATCCAACGTTGGCAGCGCCATGTCGTGTAGTTCCTATAAATCTATACAGGATCTGTGCATTTAGACAAAATAAACTGTGGGACTGGTGTCCAGACTGATTTCAGACACCCTTACCAGATATGTTCGCCAAGGAGAGAATAGTTTCTGACAACTATCGAACATGACAACCCTGTCCCTTCAGGGATCAAGGAAACAGTTCAGTACTTTTCACTCAGTCACTTGTGTTCACTTTGTCTCAGAGAGATACACAGAATGAACCATGGGGACGTTTTCAATAAGCATTTATTGACCCAGCAGTATTCTAGTGTAAAATATGTGTGCTGCAACACCCATAAGGCAGAAACATATATAAACGATTATAAGCGCCAAAAGAGTAAATGGATGGTAGATTTCTACCATAGTGCTAAAACAATGGATATATGCTAGAATATAGATGCATGACAATAATAATGCATACTCCTATGATGTTAACCCTAACTAGATGTACCTAAATGTACCGAGCATGAATGTAGGTGTAGAGCCAAGAATCCCCCTAGGATAAAATCAACCCCCAAAAAGTACTCTCAGGGGTTCTACCTTGCTGTGTCGTGTCGGCCGAGGATGTCGAAAGGGATGACCCGCATACATAGTAATATTACAGAAGGTGCAGAAGATGGTAGTCCTGCTGTGATTCTGAGAATCCTCATGCATAATAAATTAGGCTAGTTTTTGGAAAAAAACACTTGACATTTATGAAGCACCCAACTAGGTAAAAATTCAGTACCAACCCCTTATGAAGTACAATGGTACTGTAAATGTATGTGAAAGTTTAGGTGACTACCCAAGCCTATATTTGGGTACATTATAAATCATAACGCTCAATGCGTGTGTAGCTGGCGCAGCCAAGCAGCAAGTAGCTTCAAAGCGATTGCAAATAAAATGGGGAGAGGGCATTCCTGGCGGGTCCCTCTTGTCACTGCAAAGGGGCCTGTGAGACTTCCATTACCCTGCAGCCGAGCAGCAGGTTGACTATACAGAAGACGAATCAAGCAGGTAAAGCGATTAATAACTCCCAGATGTGTCAGCTGGGTAAAAGGGTACAACCACTCTAATGAATCAAATGTTTTAGCAGCATCAAGAAAGACTGCCACAGCTCTCAGGCGTGGCTCGATGGTGTGAAGAAGGGAATAGAAGGTGCACAAGTTGTGGGAGGTGAATCTGCCTGGCATGAAACTTGATTGATCAGGCCTCTCAACAGGGGGCAGGAGTGGCAGCAAATGCGAGGCAAGAAGCTTGCTCAATGTCTTATTGTCCATGTTGGATAGGGGGCAATAATATTCACAGTGTTTGGTATCTTTGCCAGGCTTAATAACTATCATGATTAGCACTCCATGCAGTGATTGAGGCAAGTTACCCGCAGAGAGAGATTCCTCATACATAGCGAGGAGATGTGACACCAGTTTGTCTGTTTATTCTTTATAAAAAGGCAACTGTGAGGCAGGCCGGCCTGGAGCCTTGACTGCCTGCATGCTGACTATGACTTGTGTCACTTCCTCAAGCAAGAAGGGCTTGTGAGGTATCTCCTATTGCCTTCTTCCAACCACAGAAGCTGCACAGACTCAAAGTATTCATTTAAGTCAGGAGGAGAAGCACCTTGCGGAGTCTTATACAGTTGGGCGAGGAAGTTACCATTAGCTCCTGAACAACCTCATCCCCTACACCCTTGTCACTGCCATTATCCTGTACTTATGGTAATGTAATCACTCACCAAGGTTTTCGCAGCAATTGAGCTAAAGTCTTAACTCGCTCTATCTCCCTCACTGCAGCGCCTGATGCATGCACCTCAGTCCAAGTAGTTGGTCTCCCACTGTGCAGTCTCCTCACATTCTGCCAGCTTCTGTCTAATGAATGCTAACACATCTGTGTCACAGCCATCAAAGTATTGTAACTCCAATTCCCTGATATTCCCCTCTAGATGCCAAAGGTTGGCTTGCAGGGATCTGAACACCCTGGCCTGCTTCACAAGGCATGTGGCTCGGATGACAACCATAAACATGCAGGCAACATGTGAAGATAAATATTGCTTCACCAATGTTGCTAATTATACAGGAAGGGTACGGTATACACTCAAAATATCGAGTTTTTAATATCGATTTGCATTAATATCGAATTAAAAATATAGAATGTACACAATATCGAATGGACAGAATATAGACTACAAAAATATCCAATAAAATAGCAGTAATATCGAATTAAAAATATAGAATGGACAAAATATCGAATGGACAGAATATAGACAACAAAAATATCGAATGGGCAGAATATAGACAACAAAAATATAGAATGGACAGAATATAGACAACAAAAATATCGAATTTGAGGTAAGTTAATTTCAATTTTTTAATAATATCCCATTTGTTAAAGTGATTTTTTATGTTAGTATATGTGTGAAAAGTGTATATTTATTTTATAACTTATTTTAATTAATTAATTTTATGGTATTTAATTTTTGCGTAATATAATTCTGTAGTGGGTTGTGGTTTTATAGGGGAATAGGGTGGGAAGTAATTTCATTATAATTAATTTAAAAAATGTATTTATGTATCGGTATTTATTTTGAAATAATTGTTAATAAATTGTTAATTGGTGATTAATTAAAATATAATTGGTGATTAATTTTACTTGATTAATTAATTGATAATTATGTTAATTGCATTCATTTATTTTCTGTAGTGGGTTGTGGGTTTATAGGGGAATAGGGTGGGAAGTAATTTAATCATAATTAATTACATTTTTAAATTTACTTAATGGTATTTATTTTTAATTAATTTTTAAATAATTGTTAATTGGTAATTAATTAAAATATAATTGGTGATTAATTGTAATTAATTGATTAATTAATAATTGTGTTAATTTTAATAATTTATTTTCTGTAGCGGGTTCTGAGTTTATAGGGGAATAGGGTGGGAAGTAATTTAATTATAAATAATATCATTTTTTAATTTATTTATTGGTATTTATTTCAAATTATTTGTTATTTAAATGTTTAATTGGTAATTAATTAAAATATAATTGGTAATTAATTTTAATTAATTGATTAATTGATAATTATGTTAATTTTATTAATTTATTTTCTGCTGTGGGTTGTGTGTTTATAGGGGAATAGGGTGGGAAGTAATTTAATTGTAATTAATTAAATATTTTAATTTATTTATTGTTTTTTTGTTGTAATTTTTAATTATTTTGTAATGGTTAAATAATTAATTGTTAATTGGTAAATCATTTGTATTAATAGGTAATAATTTGTAATAATTAATTTGTATTTGTTTTCTTAATTGATTAAATCTTATATTATATAAAATTGTTAATTACTTTTAATTAATTTGTAATTGGTATTAATATTTATTTATTTTTATTTATTAATGAAGTATTTACTTTCCCTACTGTTGCACTCTCTGGAGAGGGAATAGTAATATTTAACCCTACGCTATCCAATGCTTTCCCTACTGTTGCACTCTCTGGAGTAGGAATAGTAATTTTTACCCCTACGCTATCCAACGCTTTCCCTACTCTTGCACTCCCTGGAGTTGGAATAGTAATTTTTACCCTCCCGCTATCCAACGCTTTCCCTACTGTTGCACTCTCTGGAGTGGGAATAGTAATTTTTACCCCTACGCTATCCAACGCTTTCCCTACTGTTGCACTCTCTGGAGTGGGAATAGTAATTTTTACCCCTACGCTATCCAACGCTTTCCCTACTGTTGCACTCTCTGGAGTGGGAATAGTAATTTTTACCCCTACGCTATCCAACGCTTTCCCTACTGTTGCACTCTCTGCAGTTGGAATAGTAATTTTTACTCCTACGCTATACAATATTTTTGATTCGATATTTTTGTACTTCTCGATTGGAGATAGGAGGTCGATATTTTGGTATTCTATATTTTTACCTCGATATTTTTGTAATTCGATATTCTTGACGTCGATATTGTTTCAGTGATCCGAAGGGTGCACGACTCGTACATGTTCATGTACCATCAATCAACATCTTTAAAGTGATGTGTACTTGCAAAGACTATTAGTGCGTATCATGACATCTAATTCAATGAGTAAATGACAGATCAAGGCAACATGTGTAAATGTTTTAATAATACCCATTGGTATGACACTGATGAGCATGTGGAGCATATTCTCCTTGGGAGAAAGTGAATTATTGATTTGAGTGGCCAGTAGTCCGCCACAAGTAATAATGCTACTATCTTGTTAGGTTCAGCTAAAGGTTTCACTAATTTAAACCAAAGTTCAAACCCTGCCAGCTTTGGAAAAGAGCAGACAGGCTTAACTTAAGAAAATGTATAAACCAATTAGAAGTTCGGAATTAGTTAAAATGTCAAAAACAATACAAATCCCACTACAATTCCTAAAAAATAGGGAATATGAATTGATAGATTAGGATTTTTTTTAAGTGCTAAGAAAAATAGTGCTAAAACTCTATTAATCCCGTAGTGTCATTTTGGATCTCAGACTCCTCCAGTGGGGCAAGGCTGCATGTCATATCTGAGGGGGCTCCATGAAGACAGATTCATTCTTGGCAAAGTCCTCCTGAATTGGATTTGCTTTAAAAGAGAAGCTTCATATGAGGAAAACTTGTCTCTTCAGTTCAGCGGCAACACACTGTGGGCAGATCAGCTTTTCATGTAGGTTTTGGTCATCCGGAAATGTCTTCAAATCCAAAAAAGCTTGTAAATTCCAGGTTTTCGGGGATGTTAGGAGATGCTAAGTTAAACACAGACAAGAGTCTCAGCACCTCAGAGACAGCAATTAGAGGTCAAGACCCACTACAACAGTAAAGTCCACCAGCAGGGTCCAGGCAAGGTCCAGCTGGTGGCCAGCTGGGCTTTTCAGGAAAATGCTTCTTGCAGTTTGTAGTGGCCCTATAGCTTACACAGGAGGTTAGCCAACTGACCCGTGGGTTTCAGTTATTTGTGCCAGATACGGGTGGTAGCAGGTTGAACCCTCAAACATCCACAAAGCAAGTTCAATCCTTCTTCTCTTCTTCCACAGGTCCAGTAGTATTCTGAAAAAAGGTGCCCCTGGGTGCCACATTTATGCCTGGCACTAGCCTGTGGTTGGGGCTTACTCCTGGACCTTCCTTAACCAATAAGGCAAGCGTACCCCAAGGATTACCCTATCCACTTTTGTATCAATGTCTGTGTGCCTTATTAAAATAAATCCCACAGTGCCCTTCTGCCTAAATCCACTATGGAGAAATCCTTCTTCCCTTGTGCAGACCTTTTCTATTCATCCAAGGTCATTCCAAACAAGTCTGCTGGAAGGTTTCCCCAATGGGGTTGGTGCTTGTCTGACTAGGAGGACAAAAGCGAGGGGCTATGCAAGTGTGAACTACATGCAAGGCAGGGGAGGTTCCTTTAAAGTAGATTAAGTTACGTGGCACAGCCCAATTGTTCGTCCTGCCACAGGAACAAAAAACCTGCTCACATAACGGCCATTGTCTCTGCTCTGGGAGCAGTTTTCACACATCATGTTTTTTTATAGTTCTCTAGAGTAAAAATAGCTGTAAGGACATGTTGACTTTACATTTCAATGTCTATATTAGGGTAGCCTCTTAATATTTAAAAAGGAGGGTTTTATCTTTCAAAATGGTTAAGTTTTACAGGTCAGAATACACTTTTAAAACCAGTTGTGTGCCCGGAGTCATATTTGGCTTGTCACACTAGTTGATTTCACTGTAGTGTATATAGTCGATAGGTGACATTTAACTTTACATGATATGGGTGTACTTTGGGCAACATATATTGTAGCCTTATAGTAAGGTTTACTATGCAAATTAGTATTTTAGCCAGTAATGGCATGTGTTAGGAATCACAGCATCTGCATTGAGGTTTGGTTAGCAGTAACCCTGGGCATAGTTCATGTAGTAGCGCTACACGTAGTTTCATGAAGTGCACTTCACCTTACACAAGCTACCCGTAGCTACGCGAGCTGCGTAGTGCGGTAGGGAAAATGCTGTTCGCACTGATTGCACAGTGCCGGATGCTTGTTCGCACTGTGCAATCATTGCAAACCGCTCTTGCACAGTGCAAGCGGTCATTTTCTGCTGCTTGAGTTGATTTGTACTCGAGCGGTAGCTTTCTCAACGCGGACTGGTAGTTTCTCATCGCGAGCGGTTGCGAGCATACGTGACCACTCGCAATGAGAAACCTGACCTCCCTGCGTTGGGAATCTTGCCAGGAGGTTTATTTTCCACACTCGCTATCAGCAACTTGATGTTGCTGATCGGGAACGAGGAAAAAAAGTCTCGCCGGGATGTTATTTTGCTCGCTTGCGGTCGCCAACTTGACTTTGAGGACCGCGGGCAAGCAAAAAATGCCCACTACGCTATGTGTTTTCGCACTGTGATACGTGCAATCCGCGTAGCGCGTAGTTGCGCAAACTATGCAGGCTCCGTGAGCGCAGTAGAGTCCTACGCCCAGGGTTAGTTAGCAGTGTCCCAGTACACAGAGTAAAAAAGATAACAGAAACATTAGATCACAAATAATGGGGGTGACAATGCAGAAAAGGCACTTTCTTACACTCTTAAGGAACTAATCAGCACAATTATGTTTACGAAGTAATGAGCAAATTAGATTTATTAGGTCTACTAACAAGTCTCACTCATACTTTAACCAACCTGCATTTAATTACATTGGCATGCATATCAATTTTCACTTTGAACAATAAACCATGCAAGATTTATTGACCAATATTGTGATAGATATAGCTGTATTCTGGGGCAGACATTTTTTTTAACCAATCTTCCTATCGTATATGCCAGCCCTGTCCTTACTTTTTAATGTTTTTTTACATGTTCCATGGGAGTCTGAGGACAACATTGTACATTATGCTTTTGATTTACTTTACATCTGTTTGATAATACACCCACTGAATTTAGTGAAATCTTTAGCCAGTTTTTATCCACAGTACTAAATAGGTAGCTCCCGATACTTTCCTATTATTAAAGTAGCCGATTAACCTTCCAGTGAGACCCATGCTGGGTAAAGTATTTATTTGTGGTGCCATACATCCCTCAAGATGATATGCATAGAATGTTGAATAAATTGCTCAGCATTGTGTCCTTGCTACTATATATATTACCAGGGTGCTGATAAGGTAATATAAGATACGCAGAGACCCATGGAAAACCTGAAAGCTAACAAACATTAAATTGAACTCACGTCCTGTTTTGTAGATATTGGGAACTTCTCAGCATTTACTTATGAGTACCAACTCTGCCGGCATTGGAATAACAGTAGCTAAGTCTTAGAAAATCTTCTTATATTTTGCCCTAGGTTGTGGCATATTAGACCTTAGGTTTTCTTTTATGAAATGATAGCTTTAATCTATATATATAATATTTACAGTATGATTATTTTTGTAAATAAAAGTGAATGTAAAAAATTGTTTATTGTGACTGTGTACTGCTCTTGGGGTCAAATGTACAACCATTTTGCATGCGCAAAATCGATCGCAATTTGACCGTACGCAATGTACAAAATGCATTTGCAAAACCAAAATTTGCGCTGCGACTGAATAACAAGTCGCCAAAAATGCGACCACTTTTTGTGTATACCAAATTGCGACTCGCAAATAGCGACTCACAAAATAACATGCACAAAGTAGTGCCAAATTGCGACTTTGTGCAAAACGGTCCATTTGCGCATGCAATTTACCACTAACCTGAAACAAGTGGTAACCAGTCCAAATCTTATAAAAACAGCCCCAGAATGCACCATAACCTTTCCAAAATGGCTGCCCTGTATGTGAGAGCGAGAAGGATGTGGATACTTGCTGCTAGGCAGAGGGGGCGGGGACAGGAGAAGATTTTCAGTGTCAGGCTGACATTGTTTGAAAAGACGGAGAAAGAGATATATGAACAGTACAAGCCAAGTAGCACTGTCATCCTAGACCTCATAGACACTCTGAAGCCACATTTGAAAAGTAGAACCGATCACAGCAATGCAATTGAAACACATGTGAAGGTGTTGTGCTCCCTCCACCTATTGGCCACAGGTAGCTATCAGGATGTAACTGTAGTGGCTGGAGGTGTGTCACAAAGTGCGCTTTCACATTTCTTCCACAATTTCTTAGATGCCCTGCTAGACTACATCCATCAACACATCTCTCTGCCAAGGAATGATGAGGAATTTGAAAATAGCAAATTGCAATTTTATAGAATAGCAAGGTTACCACAGGTCATAGGGTGCATAGATGGGACCCATGTGCCCATATGTCCACCATCAGGCATAGAATATATATTCCGTAATAGGAAAAGCACACATTCACTCTACATCCAAGTTGTCTGTGACACAAACCACATCATCACAGACATTGTTGCCAAATTTCCAGGAAGCACCCATGACTCATACATCTTCAGACACAGTGGCATAAACCAGAAATTAGAAAGAGGTGACTTTGATGAAGGATACATACTAGGTAATGAATCCCCATGCCCACAGTGAGATGTATTTGTACATAAAGGTCTGTCTGCATGTTGTCTCAACTTCCTACATCTCCTCACAGGTGGCAGTGCAAATGCCCTGTGTACCTGGATCCTCACATCGTACCTGTCTCTCTCTAACGCACCTGAAAGGCGACACAACAGGGCCCATAGACACACCAGGCCAGTCATTTAGGACACATTTGGAATACTAGAACCAAGATTCAGGGGTCTTCACAAGAGTGGCGGGCCTTGCAGTATATGCCTGAGACAGCCTTCAAAATTGTGGCAAGCTGTGCCATACTCCACAACATCGCATGCAGGCGTGGCTTGCCCATGGAGTTGTCAGATTCAGACTCGGGTGATGAGCCTGGCCCACCAGCAAAGCAAAGGAAGCTCAGCAGCAGAGGGGAGAAGGCACAGGGACCACATAGCTAGACATTACTTTTGAAGGTACGTAATTACCATTTGCAGTATATGCACAATAAACTGAACAAGAAACAGTAAATCTGTGTATTTTAATTACTCTTCATTTGAATGGCATATCAATTTAGATTATTTGACAACCTGTCCATCTCAGACAGCATAAACATCTTTAACAGTAAATGCAATGTGCTTACTTCACCACACACAAAAGGGAAATGAACACCCCAGAAAATCAAACTATTTTTTGTCTCTATGTCCAGCATGTGGGGATCTGGCACTTTGGCGAATAGAATGCCGACTGCTGCTTCGCCACTGCATTGGTGCATCTGCAGTAGAAACACTGCTGGGGTTGGGCAGTTCGCTGTCAGCTGTGTCTGCGGCTCCTCCGGTAGCTACCATGTTGGTTTGTACAGCCTCAACTGCAGCAGTGATTTGTTGCAGGCCCCTTGCTACCTCGCCACTGAAGTGGCCCATTTTGACTTGCAGGGCCAGGGTGCGCTTACTGTGTTGAGTTGTGGCCGTTGCCAGCTGACCAATTGCCTTGGTCATGGATTGCATTTCATGTGCCCTGCTGCGCTCTATCCTCCTGTGCTGAACTCTGTCCTCTTTCAGCTCTGTGCACAGCTGCACAATTGCTCCAGTAATGGCATCAAATTTGGCCTCAATATGTGCCTGAATGTCAGCCAATGGTTGTGCTGTATTGGCAAATCCCCTGCTCATCTTCATATTGATCATTCGGATCTGTTTCTTTTGCATGTGCTGAACCTTTAACATATAACCCTCCAGGCTAGCAAACACAGACTGATTGACTGCTCTGGTGTGGGTGGGAGCGTGCCTACAAGCTTGTTGCCTGCTTCCTGATCGCTGTGTTAGATGGTGTACCCTGACCCTTGTGCCAGATGTTGCTTCTTGCTGTGTGGCTGTTGTGTTAAGCGCTGGCACACTCCCCAATGACATGGAACAGCCTGGATCATCCAGCCCTTCATCCATCTGGCCACGCTCCTGCTCAGAATCTGTCACACTGGCTACCCATCCACAAACGCATACTGTTCAAAATCCTTGTGATTACCTTCAGAGCTTATCACCAACAAGGACCCAAATACTTTCTCCCTTGGTTTAAACGGTATGCACCTACACGCTCTCTCAGATCAGCCAATATGAATCTATTACAGATCCCCAAATTCAGACTCTCAACAAGAGGAGGCAAATCCCTCGCAACATTGGGTGCGAAAGCCTGGAATAAACTCCCACCCAATTTGCGCCTGATCCCCATTGAGAAAAACTTCCGCAAGGCTCTGAAAACTTGGATTTTCAACCTCTCAGATATGGTCTGTATGACATTGGTTTAGTTAGAGTGTGTTCAGTATGGACAAGACGGATGTTGCGAGCTGACATTTCCGGCCTTCCATTTAGGCTACGGGCTTTAAGCGCCAAGATACTCCTTGGAGTGACAGCCGCGCTATACAAGTGCATAAACATAAACATAATCATCTCCAATTTGCTCTCCTCCCAAAGGTGTATCTATGTTGCAAAAGAGAAAATAAAGGAAATGTTCTGAGTCACTATCTCTGTGGTGGTACTATGTTCACAGCTCATGTCAGTCCCTAACTGCAATGTTTGTGTCACATACTACATTTCCCATGATGCACCAACTGTGACTTTATTATTGTGCAGACGGAGCATGTAGACGCAGTTGGGCTTGTGTGTGGGGCATGCATGTGGGGTGCTGGCTTGAGTGTGACATAATATCGCATTCTTTTCTCACTTACCTGGGGGTGGTGGAGGTTGACATGTGTCGAGGCATCCAATTCCCAGTACTGCCTCGGTCTCAAGGGTGGCTTTCACGATTGCCTCTGCTGCTGAGGCTTCCGGGAGGCTGGATGGGCCACCTCCTGTTTGTTGTGCATCACGCAGCCGTGCAGCCACCCTCTCCTTTGCCCTGGAATGCAGGTCGTACCACCTCTTCTTAATATTCTCAAGTGACCGATCGGCCACACCAAGGGAATTCATGCGCAGCTGCATGTCACGCCATATTTTCCTTTTGTCGGATTCTGGCACAGTATGCGAACTCCGACCAAAAAGCTGCTCATGGTTGTTGCAGCACTTCTCGATAATAATGTCCAGTTCCCTTTCAGAAAACTTTAGTGTGCGCATCCTCTTTTTGCCTTATTTCTCATTTGTCTGGCTGGCCATCTTGATGTGCTGTTCTCTCTTTGGTGAGCAGTGTTGTAATGAGCTGTTGCACCTTGCCATGTGCTTTTAATTTTGTTCAGGGTTCTATTTGCGCATGCAAAATGCATGCTTTCAGCCACGAACACTAATTGCGAACGCAAAATGCATGCTTTCAACCACGTACGCTATCTGCGAGCGTTTAGTGTATCACAGTTAGCATCATCGCAATTTAGCATTGCGAGTCATTTGTGAGTCGCTATTTGTGGAACGGGTGTGTTTGTACATTGTATTTAACGACTTGCAATGTGCGAGTCGCAATTTGCTGCAAATTGTGAGTTGCTAAATCTTGCGGTCGTACATCTGGCCCTTGATGTTTGTAAATTCAACGGATTATATATTTCTTACGTAGTAAAAATAACATAAAAGTAATGATGAGGAAATTAACTCATCCCCTTTCCATAGGTGACCACTGTGATGTCTTGTGATGACACCCTTTGCTAATCCCAACACCACATGTGAGAAAGTCTGCAACACAACACACATGAGGCCCTTTAGCATCATTCATCCAGGTCCACATGTATACACCTGTCTAGATATAGACTACTTCACTGCTCAAAGTGTGTAGTGCGTTGACTATTACTGAAAGAACAAAATGGAATGCCTGTAAAGGATAGTCCTGCGAGCAGAGTGCAATTTGGGATGCCAGCAATACAGGACAGGGCTTATTGAGATATTGATTCCACCTGCGAAATTAACGAAAATCCCAAATTTCGAATCACACAAAATGTATTAAAGTTTTGCATTACACAATAGTTCATAACATTTTTGGAGTGAACGGACACATTTCGTAAATATAGCCCCATGAAATACCAGCTAGATACTGATTCGCACAGAAATTATCTAGACAAAAGACATTTCATGCTTGAACTCGTCTACTGCCTTCGCTTGCAAGACACAGGGTGTGCTTGTAAATTCAAGCAAGTCCATGAAATCTTGATGGAAGTACACAAATGATGCAATTTCACACACTTCAGGGATCCAATTGAGGTGAGTGAAATTAGCAATTTGTGTGTGTAATAGGCCTTTTGTTTCTGAAATTGCACATTTTCTGCAACAACAAAAAATAATATATGGCAGCAAGCAGTGCACATTTCACAAAAGGTGAACTCATGATCTATGCAAGATTACAACAGGGTAACAAAAACGTCGGCAAACCTTGACCTAACACTGACTCAGAATATGGATAGAAGGGGAGGCAGGAAATTGTGCTTACATTTTTTACACATGAATAGTTTTCTAAATGCGATGCAAAGTGGAGCACTGTTGTTGGCATAAGCTGCCACATATTCCAATATCCATAGGCATGATAAACAAATACAAAATAAAATAAGTCACCTATCAGTCACATTATGTGTCTTGTCACCTGCCCCGTGTGAGCTATATCACTTTGCCATCTTGATCCTTAACCGTCTATTACGATATGAAGGCTGGATTTACATCACTTCCAACACATCAGCAATTGACACCATGTCACCTTGGGACTTTGCTGCATATTTAAAAATGCATTTTGTTTCTGGCATGCTACAATGTGAATAGCCCTCATGAGATCAACAATCTTATCTCCCTATGGGCTTGTTCATGTCATAGAAGAGTACCTGAAATATTTTATGAACTGTGTAGATATGAACACATCTGACAATATCTCATGAATGACGTCAAGCAATATTTTGTTCTACAGGGCCACCCTTAAGCCCATCATGTGTCATGTATCATTTTTAGATAAGAGTGAATGTTTGAGCATCTTCTCCAATGGCATACAATGGCTTGATGTTTCTAGTATTCTGGTTACATTCCTGGTGTTGTCCTCTTTTTTTGGGCTCCTCTAATATTCCTGAATCTTGAATGCTGGAGCTTTGAAAGTTAGAACTGCTGCAGCGTCTTTAGTGACCAACACATCAGGCTTGCTGTTATCAGCTTGCTGTGAAATGTCATTTGTCCAGCCGCAGCATGCTGGCATGAGGGTCTCAATCATGTTGCAAGCAAAAGTCGGTATCATCTGATGTGACTGATCCTAGACCAAGCTGAACAGATGGCAAAGTCAAGTGGGTTAGTACCATGTACATCATGTTTACGAATATGCAGTTTTAGAAATGTCCTATTGCTATAGACTTTAAGCATACAAGAATGGGCATGGACAGCATTTCAATGTTCAGTGGCCTTGAAATATTCTACGCTGTTGGTTGCAATAGCAAATGTAGGGATAACACTACATCCTGGTTCAAACTTGCATTTTCATGACTGAACTGTGCCTTCCTTCACAGACAGTTGTAGAACTTCTAAGTACCCTTCATTGATATGAACAAGACATTACCTTGTGTGGCCCAAACATGTGCAACATTCCCAGATCACATTCCCTTTGCCACCTTGTACTGGATGCATGGCTACTGTCTAATACGTCCAGTCATGTACTTGACATATAAGGGCTGAGTCCTACATTTGGAAGACATGTTTATTAAAAAGTGTGAAGGTCCATATTTGGTCATGGGCAGAAGGCTAACTTTATGCATGTGCAGGACAATAGGCATTTGCTGTGGTGTATGGCCTTGCTTATCTCTAGTTCATTGTTATCAAGGTTGCACCCCCGCCACGCAACCTGCCATGGCGGGTCCCAAATCCAGCTGCGAAAGGAGGAGGGTTATGTGTGGGGACAGCTACCCCACCATGTAAAAGAAAAAAAAGTCAGCTACAGAAACGTCAACCAAGTCACATCTTAGGCTGGGGTAGAGAGGAATCTCCTTCATGGAGAGTTATGATGCCTTGTGGTGAAAGCCAGAGATCCCTGGAAGCCACAAAGCTGATCTGCCTTATTTCTACCAGACCATCACCATTGGGACATGCAACATATAGACCATGAACGAGACAGGCAAGACAGCCCAAGTGGCAGTGGAGATTAAAAAATAAAATGTTGCCCTGTTTGGCATCAGTGGGATCAGATGGACACAGTCCAGAAAGAAAAGTCTGTCTCCAGGAGAAATGCTGCTGTATTCTGGACATGAGAAAGAGAATGCCTTTACAGACTCAGTGAGTAGCACTGATGCTAACCCCAGCAACCAACAGAGCTCTTCTGCACAAAGAAAAAAAGAGAGGCACAACATGAATGTTATCCAGTGCTATGCACCTCCAAACGACAGCAAACCTGCCAGGAGATACTGGTTCCCAAAAACTACTAGCATAAAAAATGGTTCTCCACTAAGACTCTCCTCAAAATCCAAGTGAGAAAGGAAACGAAAGCTGCATTTAATACCAGTGAAAAGGCAAAAGCGCAAGATGAAGGCACCAAAACCAACACGGAAGCAAAGAGAAGCTTAAGAGCAGACAAGCGAAGATTATTCGATGGTCGTGCCACAGAAGCCACAGAAGCATCAAGCCATGGAAACTTGAAAGAACTCTATAGCATAACAAGAACATTCTCCGGCAGATACAGCAAGCCAAAGACAAAGCTGTGACGACAATCATGGGAAACGAAGGCCAACAGCGAAGATAGGTGGAGCACTTTGAAGAACTACTGAACCAGCCCATGCTGCAGTCTCCACTAAACATTGGGCCAACTGGTCATGACTTGCCAATCAACTGCAGAAGACCAACCAAAGGAAAATGCAGCAAACCATTAAACATCTGAAGAATGGGAAGGCAGCATGCTGTGACATCATTCCTGCAGAGGCACTGAAGGTAGAATTTGAAACATTGGTAGACAACCTCTACCCCATGTTTGGAAGGATATGGGAAATAGAAAAGGTGCCATCAGACTGAAAGGATGGGTGTCTCATCAATGTCCCCAAGAAAGATGACCTGAGTAACTGTGCAAACTACAGAGGGATAACCTTTCTATCAGCCTCAGGAAAAGTGTTCCCCTCAGAGTCATCCTGAAAAGAAAGAAGGAAGAAGTTGATGCTCTGCTGCGAGACAAGTAAGCTGGCTTCTGCAAATATAGATCCTGAACAGACCAGATTGCAACACTCTGCATCATAATTAAGGCTCCCTGTTTTCCAATTTGACTGAGTTTTTACAGATAAATACAGACAGAAAACATTTATTTTCTTGTCCGTATTTATTTTTATATGTGGATAAAAACAGAAATTGGGGTTCTTTTAGAGTAATTCTAAATACTGTCTTCCTTGACTGCAAGGCCAATAGCTGTGTGGATTGATAGGTAAGGGGAGTTTAAAAAATTGAATTTTAGTCAAGAAGCTTTAACAGCAGTAGATATGGACAAGGTTGATACAGAAATGTGCATATTTTCATATAAGTGCATTGATTTATCTTCTGCCGGAGTTCACAGCATTGAAACCTGGCAGGCATTCAAGGATGAGTGCATATTTATCGGTTAAATAAATGGGGAAATATACTAATTTCAGCTTCATTTTTCCACAAAAACCAAAATAAGGGGCCCATTATGATTGCGGATAATCCGCACCCTCCGGCCCGGCGGAAGCCACCGCCGGGCTGTAGGATGCGGATTATCCGCTGCGGACTGAAGAAATACCCCCTGTCAGATTAGGATGGCGGGGGGATATTTTTTCAGTCTGCAGCTTTTCCGCCGCGGTCGCCTTCCGACTGCGGCGGAAAAGCTCTAACATGTCTGGCGGTGTCTATCAGACACCACCAGGCATATTAGGATGTCTGCGGTACTATACCTTTCCACGGCGGCATTTCTGCCGTGGAAAGGCATACGGTCTTTTATTTGGGGGCCCGTTGCGGGCTCCCAGGGGTGAAGGGGGTGTGGAGGTTGCACATGGGGGTACCTATGGTACCCCCCTGCCTTTGCGTGCATGAAGCGGCAGGCACCACGCGGTGCCTCCCGCTTCGTGCATGCAAAGGTAAACATGCATTTTTTAACCTTGCGGCGGGTGCTGCTTGAAGCAGCATCCGCCGCAATGTTAAAGGTAGGGGATGTGACCGCCAGGGTGGCGGTCACATCCTAATTGCCATGGAGGGACCGCCGCTGCCCATGCGGACGGTCCCTCTACCTCGGGGGTGGCGGACGGACGCCATCATTATAGGGCCCTATATATGGATAAATACAGATAAAATTAGCAATATTAAATATGAATAAATACAGACGGAAATGTCCAAAAAGTAGATACCATAAAACCGGGAGCCGTAATCATAATTGAGCAGTCAATGGAATGTAACACCCCCCTCTATGTCATTTTCATTGACGTCCCAATGGCATTCAACAATGTAAACAGAGAGACCCATTGGGAACTTCTCTGGCACTACAGTGTGCCAGATAAACTCATAAGAATAATCTGGAACTCTTACTAGGGAATGTCCTGCAAGATAGTCCATTGAGTACAAGTCACAAAAGTCTTCCAAAAGAGGACTAGAGTATGCCAGGGTTATTTGCTCTCTCATTTTCACTTCCTGTTGGCCATAGACTGGATCATGAAAACATCCATAGCAAGGAGAAGAAATGGGATCCAATGGAACCTTAGACAAAGCCTGACCACCTGAATTTTATGGACAACTTGATCCTACTATCCCATACCCATCTGCAAACGCAAGAGAAGACTGACAATGTAGCAGCCACATCAGCACAATTTGGCCTCAACATTCGCAGGGGAAAAAACAAGATCCTGAAGGATAACACAGTAAGCATAAATGCTGTCACTCTTGCAGGTGATGAACCTGAAGAGGTTGAGACCTTCACCTACCTGGGCAGTGTCATAGACCAGCAGGGTGGCACAGAGGCCGACTTCAAGGCAGAAATTGGAAAAGCAAGGGCTGCCTTCATTCAGCCAAAGAAGATCTGGATCTCCAAGGACCTAATGCTGCAAACCAAGATCAGAATTTTTAACACTAATGTAAAATTGGTATTTCTGTATTGAGCAGAAACTTGAAGTACAACAGTGACCACCGCCAACAAAGTCCAGACCTTGATTAACACCTGTCCGAAGAAAAGTTCACTGGTCAAGCACTATCAGCAACCACAAACTATGGTAAGAGACTTTCCAACTCCCTGCTCATGAAGAAATCATGAAAAGACTCTAGGGCTGGATAGGTCACACCCCCCGCAAGCCCTCATCAAACACCAATAGGCAAGCCCTTACCCAGGAAACTCAAGGGAAAAGGAAAAGAGGAGGGCCAAGAAACACCTGCACTGAGGCCTCGGGCTGACTGCAAGGAGATGGGCAACACCTGGAGTCGGATTGAAAGAAAAGCCCAGAAAGAGATGGCTGGAGAGTCCTGGTTGATGGCCTATACCCCAGGATGGGTGGTAGGCATAAGTAAGTAAGCTGCGCCCTGTCATGCACAGTGTTGTAATCAGTGATATCATTTTAGATGGTATCAATGATGTTACAAAAATGTCATAGAACATGTCATGAGTGATGTACTATGTGAGGTCACAAGCTGAGAATGGTGAAGGTGCAAGTTATAGTTACTTTAGTTCATCAAAGCTGGTGAATTTGAGTGTTTTTTTAGATAAAATGTTACATTTTAATTGACATTTATTCTTAATTTTAATGTCACAGCAACCTTTGTTTTTTTCAGTGAATTTCTAAGGTTTGTAAAAAAGTTTCCACAATTATTTATTAATAACCATATTCCAAAGCAACCCTTACACGTACACACATGGCAATGCATAATGTTTACTGTCAGAAAACACATTTTATTCCAAAAAAACAATAAATGTGTGTTTGAGTCTTTCTTTAACACTCTTCAGGCCACAGATTGCAGCCATAGAACCAACCACAAGAGGTCCTCATACTCTAGCTGAAGAACATATAGCTCCAGCTCAGAATGCTTTAAAATTATGAAAAACTTTACTGGGATCATGCACTCAATGACCCAGTAGACTTATAATTTTCTACAAAACTTTCCTAGGTTGCTGCTGTGCTCCTTGCAAACCCCCACTACACTTTTGTGAATTGCTAGTGCCCCTCCTAGGGGAACTGCAACAATTTTAACAACAAATCCCATGCAGGAAATTATGGGGCTCTACCGGGAGTGAGCAGTGAATATTGTATGAGCGGCCTTCCCAATTCAATAGTGAAGGAAGAATGCATATTTTTTTCCTATACTCTGGGTGCCCCATTCTTCCCAGG
The DNA here is from genome assembly GCF_964261635.1 of Lissotriton helveticus. Lineage (NCBI taxonomy): Eukaryota > Metazoa > Chordata > Amphibia > Caudata > Salamandridae > Lissotriton > Lissotriton helveticus. The sequence continues at coordinate 755,950,752 of NC_136063.1, read as the reverse complement.
ACACCCACGGCTTGTTTTGTTTTTTAACAATTGCAGCATGAAGAGCCCACTCCAGCACTGCCAGTGCTATTTTTAAAATTATTTTTTCACCCACAGCTTTTTATCTTGGGAGCCGAGGGGAGAGGATCATGGCCCCCGCAGCCCCCTCGAATCCCCTCATAGCAGCCAGTGGGAGCAAGATGCATTGGTTTGTTCCTTCCTGGCAGGAACAGCTTTTTTTTGCATCCTGCTGGGCAGGAGCAAACATATGTTCCCTGGTCGTGAGAGCACAGGTAGGGAATCATCTTTCTGTTCTCAGCCTGTGCTGTCCCAGGCATGAAATAACATAGTATCCCAAGGCAAGGGGTCCCCAGTACTCTGCCTACCATTGAGACCCTGGTGGATGAGCGAGGTCCCCAGGGCCAAATAATGGCTCAGGGAGGTGGGACTGCATGCTCCACTCCCCCTCAAAAAATACAGTGGCAGGCAGGGGGGGATGGGGTCCCCAAAGCCATTACATTGTTCAGCAAAGGGGGTCATACGCAGCCCACCCACATTTAAAGAAATGCAGTGACCACCTTGGCTCCTGAAATGAAAGGGGTGGGGCCCTTTTGCCACAGTACTGGTAAAATAAATCAGTGTTGGGAGCAGGGGGCCCGCCCACATGGCTGAGGGGATCAGGGTATCTGTTTTGTTTCTGTTTCTTTCAGGACACAGGGATTGAGGGGCATATTACCAAGCAATAGCGATAATTTTCGCTATTGCTTGGTTAGAGACAAAATTTTACCGCTGAGCTGCGGCGATTTTTATTGCAGATAAACCTTGGTATTACCAAGGTTTATCGCAAATGCGACAAAAAACGGCCGCAATGCATGAATATCGCTGAAAACTCAGCGATATTCATGCATTACCGAGCTAATGCTCTTAGCCATGTTATCCACCTCCCATTGGATAACATGGCTAAGAACTTCTCAGAACAACGGTGTTGGATCTAGCCCTGATCTCTTGACTGGGTGAGAGTATTCTGCTTAATTCAGAGACTCTGTCCTTCACCACCCCTTGTTGTAAATATTTTTGTCCACCCTAAGCGTGGAAGGGTATACTCAGACATGAGTCCCTTGCTCATTGCACCATCAGGATTCAAGCAAGCCGGGCCGAAGACGGCTGTAATGCCAGAAACCGGTCCCCGGAAGCTTGTTTCCTTCCCAGTGTAAGAATTGGCTTTTGTAGTTTGGTTTGCCCTGTTCCCATCATGTACTGGGACAGGAACAGACTAATTTGCATACAGCCAGGTTCTGAAACTGGGATGGTGCAGTGAGCTAAAAAACGGTGTTGGATCTAGCCCTGATCTCTTGACTGGGTGAGAGTATTCTGCTTAATTCAGAGACTCTGTCCCTCACCACCCCTTGTTGTAAATAAGAACTTCTCAGGGCAGGTGTTAGCTTTTGGAGATATTCGCGCTTATCGCGAATATCTCCAAAAGTTGGTAATAGGAGATAGCGATGTTAGCGACTGTTTCCAGTCGCTAACATCTTGGCACGCCCACTTTGCATGTCATTAGTGATAAATATCATTGACATGCAAAGTGGGGCCCAAGATGGTCGCTATCTCCTACTAGCTGTCGCTAACTGGTGTTAGCGACAGCTAGGTAATAGGAAGATAATTTGATCTCCGCTTTCTTGGCTTTTAAAGCCAAAAAAGAGGAGATAAACCCCCTTGATAATATGCCCCTGAGTTCCCAATTCTTAAAATTGGTGCCTAACATCTTTGTTGATCTGAGGAAGCTAATGATCTTGTTAATGTGAGACTTCTAATGTGCCCACCCCACGATACTACAGCAGGCTGACATATGTTTACATTTTGAACCTTAATTTCTCAAAATATACTGAACAGATTTATACCAAATTACAAAAAGCGTGTTTTCTGGGTAAATATTTGTGCCAAATTTGGTGTAATTATATTCAGCAGTCCCGCTGTAGTTGTGTGTAAAATTCCTATGGGAAATTGCATGGGGTAAATCTTTTTTGAGACTCCCCTTTTCCCACCCCCTCTTGGTGGATCACCCAAACATGTTCCAGGAAGGAACTGAAGTGGACAAACCTCTTTTTGGAAAGTTTTTGGGATGATTGGTCATATATCCCTAAAGTTATTGGAAATCCAAAAAATCAATTTCCTATGGTAACACTGTTCTAACTATAACTACACAGTAGCATATAAATGTGTATATGAGTGTGTGTGTGAATATATGCCAACCCTTTTAACCCCTTGACCGCGGCGAAAATTCCGCGGCGGTGCGGGTGATTTATGGCGTGGGCGTGGTTCGGACGGCCCCCGGCCGTCATCCGCACACGCCCACCGTGACGTCGGACAGCCGCTGGCCGTCCGACACATGGAAGGGGTTAAGAAGGGGCCATTCCCCTCTGCACATATCCTGTTTTAACCCTATTTAACTAAACTACAAAGTAGTATCTATAGGGCCTGCAAAAGGTGTCTTTCCAGTGGAAATTAGATACTTTTCAACATTTTGACTAAAAATGGTGGTTCATGTGTAGTCTTTAAGAGGACAATCCTATTAAGGTGAATAGAAAATTGGACACAGGTGTAGCATGTGGATTTACATCAAGTTCACAAACTTTTTAGGATGCCGTAACAATTACTTTATATGGCAAACAGTGATGCCATCAGTGATGTCATCAGCTATGATATAATTGCTTTCATTTAACATGTCATGAGCAATGTCATATGTGAGATAGTTCAGTTTAGCACAGTAAAATATAACTGGTGAATTTCAGTGTTTTCGTTGGCTTTTAGATGTTGCTTTTTGCATTGTCATAAGATCGATTTATAACATTGCTTTAATTTTCTTTTCAGTGATTTACAGGTTTTTTTTCAACTTAACATAGCATCCTTTTGAATTGCCTAACTAAAACATCACTTTGTTTTTTCAGTTATCTTTATTGATGTAAAGTAAAATATTATCACCATACCTCATTACATTAACCTTTGCTTTTTTCATTGAATTTGCGGAATTGTTTAAGCATATTCGAGAGTCCAGTACTGCACGGGGGGGACTGTTCCGTTGATTTTTTTTTCTTAACTCAGAACATGGGGACCAAGTATCATCGTCCTTGATTCCTGAAATGACAGTTGTAAAATTTCCGTTCATGTTGTGGCTGGACAGCCAAATTGCTCAGGTCACTGGACTAAAACTAGTTTCACAAAACCAAAACGGATGATGGGAAAAAGGCCCCCAAGCCAATCAGCATGCTTTCTTTATTAAATTTATGATACTGCAGGAGTTCTACCAAACTGCCAGGGGACCCACCATCTAAGGATAACTAGATTTTAAAACCAAACTTTTCAAAAACTGTGCAACTGATTTACACCAAATTACAAAAGCATGCTCTCTGAAAAAAGATCTAGCTTTCTGTCAAATTTGGAATTTTTCTCTTTAGAAATTTTAGTTTGCATCACTTTCCAGACTTGCTGTGGGAACTAACATGGGAAGAATGTTTAGGGACCCTCCTCTCTTTTTCTGAGCCCCCATTTGACATTTCATCCCACAACTTTCGAGGAAGGTTCTGATAGATAGAAATGTTAGATAGATAGATAGATAGATAGATAGATAGATAGATAGATAGATAGATAGATAGATAGATAGATAGATAGATAGATAGATAGATAGATAGATAGATAGATAGATAGATAGATTTTTTATATACTCCACAGAGCACGAACTGCCGTCACGATATACTAGCGCTGTATTTTAGGACCTTAGTATTGTATTTAGACGATTTGTAGGCTGCTTGTGATGATTTTAAAAAATACCATGCGATTTTAAAAATTACCCTTTTAAAATTACTAGCGTTAAGATGTAATTGTTGCACTGATCCTTGCTTATTTGCACACATACCACAGCACCTACCCGACCCGCCAGAGTGGAGGGAATAGGGCACTCGGAGCCATCCACGAGCACCAGCCGCCATCTTGGGGCTGGGTCGGGACGCGTTCTAGCTCTTCTCCACTTCCGGGAGAGAGCTATTTAGAGCGAGCGAGCCCATCGCTCGGTGATACTTTTTGATATACTCCACAGAGCACGAACTGCCGTCACGATATACTAGCGCTGTATTTTAGGACCTTAGTATTGTATTTAGATGATTTGTAGGCTGCTTGTGATGATTTTAAAAAATACCATGCGATTTTAAAAATTACCCTTTTTATAATTACTAGCGTTAACATGTAATTGTTGCACTGATCCTTGCTTATTTGCACACATACCACAGCACCTACCCGACCCGCCAGAGCGGAGGGAATAGGGCACTCGGAGCCGTCCACGAGCACCAGCCGCCATCCTGGGGCTGGGTCGGGACGCGTTCTAGCTCTTCTCCACTTCCGGGAGAGAGCTATTTAGAGCGAGCGAGCCCATCGCTCGGTGATACTTTTTGATATACTCCACAGAGCACGAACTGCCGTCACGATATACTAGCGCTGTATTTTAGGACCTTAGTATTGTATTTAGATGATTTGTAGGCTGCTTGTGATGATTTTAAAAAATATCATGCGATTTTAAAAATTACCCTTTTTAAAATGACTAGCGTTAAGATGAAATTGTTGCACTGATCCTTGCTTATTTGCACACATACCACAGCACTTACCCGACCCGCCAGAGCGGAGGGAATAGGGCACTCGGAGCCGTCCACGAGCACCAGCCGCCATCTTGGGGCTGGGTCGGGACGCGTTCTAGCTCTTCTCCACTTCCGGGAGAGAGCTATTTAGAGCGAGCGAGCCCATCGCTCGGTGATACTTTTTGATATACTCCACAGAGCACGAACTGCCGTCACGATATACTAGCGCTGTATTTTAGGACCTTAGTATTGTATTTAGACGATTTGTAGGCTGCTTGTGATGATTTTAAAAAATACCATGCGATTTTAAAAATTACCCTTTTTAAAATTACTAGCGTTAAGATGTAATTGTTGCACTGATCCTTGCTTATTTGCACACATACCACAGCACCTACCCGACCCGCCAGAGCAGAGGGAATAGGGCACTCGGAGCCGTCCACGAGCACCAGCCGCCATCTTGGGGCTGGGTCAGGACGCGTTCTAGCTCTTCTCCACTTCCGGGAGAGAGCTATTTAGTCCTCGCTCGCCTAGGATGCGCAGCGGACGAGCGCAGCGGGCGCGCGCCGAAGACACGCCTAAGACAAGCCCGTCTGCGCCCGTCCGAGCCAGATCCGGGCCCAGTGCTACCACCCCTGGTCCTGCTGCCATCCAAGACACTTCATCAACCCTACTTTATACTTCCGCACAGCTGAGAGAGCTGAACCCAGGTTTGGGTAGGTCCTGCCAAGTATTACCGCCCCTTAAATACCTGACATCTACACCCACATCATGTGTAGGCTGCGCTTTTACCCTTCGACCTCCTCTGCCCGCGATGAACACCACATCGTATTTACCTGTAATCACTAGTGCCCCGCTCTTAGTTGAACAGTATTTTAGGGCAGCACTGATTAATTCACATTCTCTCCCCCAACACAGTTTGGATATCAGGGAGTGTATTCTTAACCAGGAACTGGACATTCTTTTTATTACGGAATCCTGGGGAGATGAGGCATCTGGCCCTGATTTTGTTCTGGCCACCCCTGAAGGCTACTGTGTGGCCAGACAAGATAGAATCTCTGGGCGAGGTGGAGGCTTAGCCATTATTTACAAGGACACCTATCGCGCAAAATTCGAGCCCATTCAAAGCACTATTTGCGAAGCTTTTGCGTTTGCTATTAATCTCACGCAGAAGCAAGCCTTCAAAGGGACACTTGTGTACAGGCCACCGGGTCCTCGAACTAAATTTTTAGCTGCACTCACAGAAATCACTGAATTAGTAATAGGATCCTCGGATTATACGATTCTTGGGGATTTTAATTTCCCTCTTGAAAACCTTGAAAATAAAGACACAGCCCAACTCATCACTGATATGCAGGCAATGGGACTGCAGCAGCTGGTGAGGGGTCCTACGCATGAGGCCGGGCACACACTGGACGGCTTATTCACCAATAATCCTGGCATTGATTTGTCAGCGGTGTTACCTTTGGTATGGTCTGACCACCAAGCTATTATTTTCAAGATTCAATCATTACCCTCCAAACCCTCTCAGACCAAAGTCCGGTCGTCAGTGGGGACGCGGATGTGGAAAAACGCAGACATTCCACACCTCACTAATCTCCTAATGTCATCAGTCCCCAAAAGTTCATGCGACCCTGAAACTATGTCCACTAATTTTCAGGATTGGATCCTGAAGGCTGCTAATCAAGTTGCACCTGAAAAATTCTATCGCCCAAATAGAGCTACTCCATCTGCCCAGTGGTATACAGAGGAGTTGCGACTCCAACGTCAGTATTGTAGAAACTTAGAAAGGCGTTGGAGAAAGTACTACAGCCCCTCCGCTAAGCAAGTCTATAAAAATGCGTTAGCGATATATAAGAAAGCTGTCATTACGCAAAAGAATCTCTTTTTTACTGGTCAAATTGAGCAAGCACAGAATTCAGCCAGGAGGCTGTTTCAAGTGGTGAGTTCTCTCTCTAATCCTCCGGCTGGACCCGTAATTGAGAATTCGCAGGAACTTTGTAGTTCACTGGCTACATTCTTCACCACTGAGGTGATGGATATCTATTCCACTTTTTCCAAAGAACCGGTGGGAAGAACCATTGATCCATTCACTCATCTAGTGCCTACTCACCCTTTCCTCGCTCAGTTTCAGTCAGTCACTGAAGATCAGGTCAGCACGCTTGTTGCTAAGATCAAATCCGGCTCTCCGCTTGATCCATGTCCTCCTACCATAATGAATCAACTACATAATACCATCACTCAGCCGCTCACCGATATTTGTAATTCCATCTTCAAAACCGGTGTCTACCCTGAGACCTGGAAGAAGGCCATTGTCAAACCTTTGCTTAAGAAGCCTTCTCTAGACCCCACCATTACGGCCAACTACAGACCTATTGCTTGCCTTCCCTTCCCGGCTAAAATCGTAGAGGCCATTATGAACCAACAGCTATTAGAGTTTATTGAGCAAAACAAACTCTTGGATGATACTCAGTTCGGGTTCCGGAGGGGACACGGAACTGAGACAGCACTGATAAAGGCCTCCGATGAAATCAGAGACATCATGGATTCGGGAGGAGCGGCAGTGCTTATTCTGTTGGACCTGTCGGCGGCCTTTGACACGGTCGACCACGTCATCTTGGTCGACCGTGTCGCAGCCCTTGGGATTAACCATCAGGCCAAAGATCTTATAGCTTCTTTTTTAGCTAACCGTAAGCAGGCAGTCAAACTGGGTAACCATTACTCATCGACTTCTGAACTGCCTTGTGGGGCCCCTCAAGGATCCTCGTTAAGTCCTACGCTCTTCAACATGTATGTCGCAGACTTGGCGAGGGTCATCAAATCTCATGGGATGCGTTTAACCACCTACGCAGATGACACCCAGCTTGTGCTGGCGGTGCATAAGAACGGCCCAGTGGTAGCAGTTAAGCTTCAGGAGGGGCTACTGGATGTACAATCATGGATACACAGTAACTGCTTAAAACTTAATGCGGAGAAAACTGAGTTCATGACCTTCGGTAATATTTCCCCAGAGTGGTCCCCGATATGGTGGCCCAGTCAGATGGGCCCTCCCCCGGTCCCAGCTACCAAGGTCAGGAATCTGGGAGTGATCTTTGATAACAAGCTATCGTTTGGATATCATGTTAACAAGGTGGTTTCAGTTGCATTTTTCATGCTGAAAAAGATTTAAAAAAACTCCTGCCGTACTTACCAGCATCAGCAGGAAAAACACTGATTACCACCTTAGTGTTTTCCAAGCTTGATTATGGAAATGCTCTCTTTTTCAACACGCATAAATGCATCCTGAATAAGCTTTAATCTGTCCAAAATATGGCAGCACGGATCCTGCTCAATATTCCCAGGCGCCACTCCACTTCGGCAGCCATACGCCATCTCCACTGGCTAAGAGTGGAGAGCAGGATCAAATTCAAAGCCCTTTGCATCGCCTATAAGGCTATCCATCAGACTGGACCGAAGTTCTTAAAGGAGGCATTTCAGGTGTATATTCCTAAAAAGAATTTAAGATCAGCAGCAAGCTGTCTACTGTCTGTACCCCGTACAAGAACGGCTACATGGGGCGACAGACGATTTTTGGTAGCAACTCCCATATTGTGGAACTCACTCCCCTTAGACATTAAAACTGCGCCAACCCTCATTGGCTTCCGCAAGGCTTTGAAGACCTGGCTCTTCAATCAATAAGATCGTGTCCTGACTATTGTATTTTAGAGTATCTCACTGCGCCTAGACACCTCAGGGTAGTAGCTGCGCATTAAAAATCCCATAAATAAATAAATAAATAAATAGATAGATAGATAGATAGATAGATAGATAGATAGATAGATAGATAGATAGATAGATAGATAGATAGATAGATACATTGAAAAAAGGTTAAAGTAACAATATGGTGAAAATTTCTTTTAAAACAGTTTTAAAGTTTAAAAACACTGAAATTCACTAGTTACAGGTAACTGAAGAAACTATGATGTTATCAATGATGTTGTAAAATATTTCAAGTGTAATGTAAAATGTGAGGTCATGAGCACGGTGAGGGCACAATTTATAGTTATATATTAACTCCAAAATCTCTGATCCAAGTGTATATTATATGAAATGCAAAAACCCTACATGTTTCAGCCAATGGTCTTGCACATGGGTAGATGCTCGTCCACAGAACATAAGCATTGGCACGTTCAAAAAAGGTGCATTTGGATTCCCGGTCACCAGACTTAGGGGCCGATTATGATAGCGGTTTTTCCGCATCCTCCGGGCCGGTGGAAGTATCCGCCGGCCCGGAGGATGCGGAAAAACCGCTGCGGAGACTTCAAAGACCCCCCGCCAAATTAGGATCGCTGGGGGGTCAGGAAGACCGTCCGCCGCTTTTCCGCCGCGGTCGCCTTCTGACTGCGTCGGAAAAGCTCTAACATGTCTGGCGGTGTCTATCAGACACCGCCAGGCATATTAGGATGTCTGCTGTTCCATGCCTTGACACGGCGGCATTTCCGCCGTGGAAAGGCATACAGACTTTTGTTTGGGGGCCCGTTGCGGGACCCCAGGGGGGATGGGGGGTGCACATGGGGGTACCTATGGTACGCCCCTGCCTTTGCGTGCACGAAGCGGCAGGCACCGCGCGGTGCCTGCCGCTTTGTGCATGCAAATGCACTGTTGTCATTTTTTACATTGCGGCGGGTGCTGCTTCAAGCAGCACCTGCCGCAATGTAAAAAATACAGGATGTGACCGCCAGGGTGGCGGTCACATCCTAATTGCCATGAAGGGACCGCCGCTGCTCATGCGGATGGTCCCTCATACTCAGGGGTGGCAGACGGACGCAAGTCCGTCCGCCATCATAATCGACCCCTTAATAAGTAAAAAACATACAGCAATTTGTAATATTTCAGAGAGCAAGTAAATATTATAAACACAGTTTCAATATGATCACTGCAAATATTACAAATAAAAAGACTTGGCATTGCCATAATTCAATAACAATTGACTTTGTTCTTTGCCATTCATCAAACAATTGCATAGCCTGTAATGTTCATATCTTATTCTTTGCATGATGTAAACATGTCCTGCTGTGACACCTGAAGCTCATGATTAAAATCAAAGAGCAGATAGTGAAGTTGACAATAAATACCAAAGGTCACACAGTGGAATTTCACCTTTACATGACGATAACCCTTAAATTAATAGCAATCTATGACACATTCTCATATTACTATTCCAAATATAGTGGTTGCATATATTTAATCAAAGATGCACACATTTCTTGTTTGACCTGCTGTTCCAGGGTACCTAATAGATTATGAAAGTAAATCCTATTTCACCCTGGATAGTAATCCTATCCCATATTATAGGTTTTGGAATAAATCAGTTTAAAGTACATGAGTACATCCCATTGGATGCATATAAAAACTCGCCCACTCGTAGGATGGCATGTATAATATTGTTATATATGCCAGTCAGAGATGCAATCATAAGCCTAAATACTGCCTAAAGGGGTAGAGTGAGAACGAGGTACTAACGAAAAAAGGTATGAGCGCTCCAGTCTTCCTAATGACATAAAAAATTACATTTTGAAAAAAAAAATGTAATGAAAAATTACATTTATAAACCGCGATGGATACCCTGAGGCCTCCCAGTGCTGCGGACGGAACACAGAAGGACAGAGGAGATCAATTAAATACAGTCCTTAAAAAGGTATGTTTTTAGGAGTTTACGGAATGCTATCCGGTTAGGCTTCTACCGGAGAAGTAGTGGAAGGGCGTTCCATTGGATTGCGGCATTGTAAGAAAAGGAACGCCCACTGCATCTGGCTCTGCTTATTCTAGGTGGTAAGGCCAGAAAAGAGGATAATGAACGAAGGTTTTTGCTCGGACAGTACGGGGTGATCAGGGATTGGATAACAGCTAGGCCCTTCTTCCAAAAGGCCTCATGGGCCAGGCACATGGCCTCAAACTGAATACTCTCCCTGATCGGCAGCAATGAAGGCTCCTAAGTGCTGGTTTAGCAGATTGCCAGCGGGGAATCTGAAGTAACAGGCGGGCTGAACAAGTTTGAATGACCTGGAGCTTATGAATGGTGGAATGAGGGGCTCCTAAATAAAGGGCATTCCCGTAGTCCAGGCTGGAGAGAATAAGGGCATGGGCCATAATCCTTCTGGCCTGAAAGGGGAGAAAGGGGAGAAAGGGGAGGATCCTGCAAAGCATCCTCAGGAGGCCGTAACATGTGGCTGAAAGCTTCGCTGCCTGGCAGTTAAAATTAAGTAAACGGTCAAGCCAGAATCCGAGGCTCTTAATCTGATCTTTCGGGGCTGGTGCTGGGTCAAGGCAATTAGGCCAGAATAGGGTGGAATTGAAGGAGGCGGAGTTGCCAAGAAGCATCAGCTCTGTTTTATCCCCATTGAATTTAAGTAAGGAGAGTTCCATCCACTTGGCCACCTCCTCTAGGCTAGAGCCCAGGGTGCTAGATGACCCCTCAGTGTGATTAAATGCCACCACAAGTTGAGTGGACATAAATCTGGAACCATAGTGGTATTCTAGTGCACAATCGCTATAGATTATAGGGTTAATATGATGTCAGAAGGAGAAAAGACTGTAGACAACACAGTATAGGTAAAGAAAAAATAATAATTTATATAATCATGGTAGAATGCAATTCAGTTGGAAACAGTGTATTGTGTCCCCAGTAAAAAAAATGGAACCTATTAAAATTGTGACAATTAGTGAACAAATATACAGAGCGGTTTCCAATGTAGTTATAAAGTCGACCTTCCAAAACAATGCATAGTGGGAGTGGTTTGCTTTATTTTTGTTGACGGCATTTCAAGCCCTATATTTTATCTTACTAGAGTCTGAATAATTCTGTCTCCACCTTCTTTCAAGCCTTTTGCAGGATTGATTTAATTCTCTTAGCTTAGGGAAATACCAGGGAGAAATGTACAGCTTGGATTTTTTAGGAGTGGAACTCTTAGGGAGTATTACCTCCAGGGAGCTATTGATCCAGTGATTACAATTGTAAATGGCTACATTGAGGTTTAAGTCACTGGCTGGTCTGGTTGCTACCAAAACTGATTTCCAGAGATCGATAGGGAGTTTGGACAATTTTCGTTCCAGGGTGGAGGTTGTATTAGAGGGAACAGGGGGGCCAGAGATTTCCCAGGTTAAGGGGATCAGAAAAGGATCCGACCAGGGAAGTGGGACGGGAGTTCCTACAGTGAGCTTGTTACAATTGCTAAACACCGGATCTAAAAGGTGGCCTTCATTATGACTGGATGTAAATATTCTCTGGTAGAGCTCCAGTGCCGAGGGATTGACTATCAGCTCATTTGCCATGTGATCAGAGGGGTCATCTAAGTGCTTTTTTATTTATTTGTATTTCTTGCCATAGCAGTTGGCACATTGGGTTCATGGTGTTTGTTTGTATTCTTTTCCACACCTTCATGTATTGGCCTTTCCTAGCAGTGAGCTGGTCAGGTAACCCTAATTTGGGCTGGTGATGCGTTACATGGGAGCTGGAAAAGTAACTTACATGTTTTAGTGAGAGCATTGTTTACGGTTGTAGAGTGCTTTCCACATAGTGCTTCAATACCATATGTTATACTCTGCGGTACTTTTGCATTTATTGCATTTAAGAACGAGAGCTAGCTAGATCCCCTGAGGAACCTCTATAGAGATCGAAATTCCATCAATAAGGTGTTACCTCTCTTTAGCAGGTCTATCTCGTGTGGATGAAAGAACCCTTATCATCAAACAATACTCACAGGTACTTGTAAGTTTTTACTTGCTCCAGCTGACGATTTTGGAGGTAACATTTATGTTTATATTTTATAAGTCTCTTTTTGTTAACTTCCATTACTTTGGTGTTGTTTATTACCATGCCATTTACAGATGAGTTATGTTATATACTGTTAATATTGAGTTGTAACCCTAACTTTGTTTGGCTTAATAATATAACATAATCAGCATATAATACATTTGCAATTTGTTTTCCTGCTTCTTTAGAAGGGTAGGCAGTCACATCATCCAGGGCATGTGTTAGGTCTGATAAAAAACAAGTTAAATAGATATGGCACAAGAACACACCCTTGGTTTAGTCCCAAGGAAGTGTCTATTTGTTTGTGATAGGAATATACCATCCCCTATTTGAACTCTAACCCAGACACTAGAGTATAGTGATTGAATTGCTTTTAGAAGGCAATATGGTATTCATAGTTTCTTCAACCTTTACCAGAGGGTTTGCTGATGCACACAATCAAAGGTGGATATAAAGTCCACAAAGCAAAGGTAAAATGACTGGTTCCTTAATTTTTATTTATCTATTAGTATTGAAAGTACTAGAATATTAGTAGCTGTTCCCAACCCTTGCATAAAACCTGATTGATTTGGCGGAATGACCTGCTTCTCAGTTACCCAGTTTGATATCTCTGTCAAAGAACTCTGGCATAGAGTATAGTATCTGTATCTTGTGATGTGATTAGACGATAGTTGTCAGGATGTGCCAGTCACCACTTTTGTACATTTTTGATATTACAGAGCCTTTCCATCATTCCGGTACTGATGAAGATTGAACTGCTTCCTTAAATATTCTTGTGAGGTATTTTACCCACGCAATAGAATTATCTTTGTATAAGGTGAATGCAATTCCGTTTGAGCTTGGGGTGCCATCTTTTCTTTGGTTTTGAAATAATTTGCATACTTGATCTTCAGTAATATTTAATTCAAATCCAGGATTCGTCTTTTCTTTTCTTTTGTGACCAACTGTACTTTTGCTTTGTTTTACTTCCAGGTTGCTGTTCAAGTGGGTTGTTAGAAATCCTACCCAAACGGCTTAAGTTACTGTAGAGGTCACGGTCGTCTTGCTAGTTCTAGATAAGCTGTTTATCATTTTCAAAATCTCTTGAGTTTTTCAGTTTACTTGTATATAGTGCTTTTGCCCAGTGTGCTTGTTTTACTTGAGATTTTTCTTCCCAAATTAGGCTCCTCAGTTCATATGTAAAACTTTTTAATTGGGAACGAAGGACTGTATTATCCGGCCACTTCTTTATCTGTCTCGATAATCGGTTGCACTTTATTTTGAGAAGATGACTTGAACAGGATAGTTTAACTCTGTGTATAGCTTTTGCTTGACTGCTTGATTGTTGTTTAATATAGTTTTTGGATGCGTAAGTAGAAGTTAATTTCTTTATAAAAAGTGCTGATTTCTTAAGTGTAATGAGAGTGTCCCCTTTAAAGCTTTCCTGAACAAATGTAAGTGCCTTTTTCATGATAGGAGCTTTGGATCCTTTTTTCCAGTCCAATTCTTGTATAGGTTTCTGTTACTGTCTCCTCAGGAAGTGCTTTGAATGTTTGGTGTCTTGTACATTGAATATTAATCTCCATTATTTCTTGGCCATCATCACTTCCATTAGTTTTTGCAATCTGAAAAGATGATATCTTCTGAATAAGCTCTGGGGTATTATTGAATAGTCAATTCTTGATATATGGGCATGTGCGTGGTAGGTCAACGGTGGTGGTGTGTCTTGTGGGGACCACCCATTTAATACCCTCAGTCACAGGGATTCCAGGTCTATTACAAGGTTCTTAATGACTACTCCCCCTTATGGTTTATTCTCCGGGATTAATGATTGTTGAGTAATAGCTCATAGGTGGGCCTGTTGCAATATTGCTTCCTTTCTGGTGTGTTTCCACATCAGGTTCATGTTAAAGTCACCTGAAATATTCATTTCAGTTTGTATCTAGCCATTCAATTGTTGCAGTATAATATTTGTAAGGTTGGCGGCCATAAACTTCCCAGTTCTGGAGTCAGGATGTATATAGACATTTATTAGTAACAGAAGTTTTGGTATATTTTCTTCATTATAATATAATTTTACTATTAAAATATTGTTATCAGTTGTGACAACTTGTACATTTTTCCATTTTAAGTGTATTACAATTAATGTTGCTAGACTCCCACTAGGTCGCCCTTGTTCACTTTGTTTAATTGCCAGTAAACAAATACTCTGTAAAACCTTCTAACATCAGGGATTGTTTCTTGACGCAATATAATCGGAAAATATTTTGACATGGACTTTAAGTGCACATTTTGAATCTTGGCTTGCACCCATTTATATTCCACAAGCATACTCTTATTGTTTCCCTTAGATCAAGTATTGTTTTCCCTTGGGCTCCTGAGCTTTTCCTGTCAGGGAAGTGTTACCCCATACAGGGCTGCTGTCAATCATCTTTGATTAAATTCTCTAGTTTTTTCTTCTTGGGTTTGAATAATAATTGGTGGTAGGTTAGTTGTTTCTCAGTATTGAGAATACTTGGTTGTTTTAGGTTTTTTCCATTGGTAATCAAGCCTCTCTGGTTTGGTAAATGGGCTTAGATATACGGTTTGTGGGGGTCTGCTGATTTTTATACCCCGTTTTAGAAAGGTTTCGTATTCCTAGAGGATTAATTCTGTTAAACGGATTGAATTAAATGTTGCCAATGTTGGTTTGTGGTTATCTTCTTTTTTAGATAGAAATTCAATGAATTCTATACTATCACTTGGAACTTTACAGGCGATGGGATGGCTTTAAAGAGCCATAAGATGTTTCCCCAATTCAAAGTGTCATGCTTTCCCCTGGACTGGTATTCTAGTTAAAAAATGTGTTGGCTCTTTCCGTCATTCTCGTTAGATTTTCTCTTTTTTCTGCCTACTGGAAATGCTATGTATTCTTTCTTTGATGCACTCTACTGCTGGTTTGTTGACTCTAACATTTGAAGTGGTTTCGCATGGGTGTCAACTATGTTTTCTCTAAAATGAAGTTTTGGAGATTATTGAATCTTAAATATTCTTTGAATTGGGTCTTTTATATTTTATCCGTCTGAATCCTCAAACTGTACATCCTCAGTTTTCTGTTGATCATGCAATTATCCTAATTTGTCAAATTGAATAAAAGTATCCTGTTTCATGGTGAAGATCCCATCTTTTGTTGGTCTACGGGCTACACATGATGAGGATTCCCCCTTCAATCCATTCATGTTCATCCCTTCTGTTCTCCCTGTGAGACTGTGATATTGTAAAGATGTATAGATGTGCTCTATAATAAGATCAATATGACACAATAGTTGGCCACGGAGAGAAGGAGTTGTCTTTATGCATTTTGGGTCAGAGGTAGAGTATAGGTTTCCTATGATGATCACATTTCAGTAATACAAATTCTCAAATCTAGTAGCCCCTGACTTTCCATTCCACCAAGAGATCTCTGTACTCCAGATTTATCCGGTTAACAGTGGCTTTGTCTATGGGCATGTCACATGTCATTTTCTGCCAAAGCCCTTCCTGAATGTACATTTCTTTTGGTTTTATAAGATTGCATCAAGGGGACTTTGTGCTAGTATATCCCTAAGTGATGAATTCTCCCTGTATGTTATTGAAAGTTTCAAGTCTAGTACATCATCTAATGTCGATTCCATCTTCAATATGCTCGAGTGTTTCTAGCAGATGTTAAATATCTGCTTAGATTGTGGATTGTAAGTGGTTATGAATTGTAATTGTTTTGTTTTTGTTTTTTTGATTTTCTGTTTTTGCTTAACAATATCTGATTCCTATTCCTGAAATTAACTTTTTCTGTAACTTTACTCCAAAAACGTTTCCTGTAGCCCCTCGTTTGAAATCTTAAGATCATTTCAGATTGTGTTTCTTTTAAAGTACTATACATACTGCAATTCAGCTATTGTCTTGCTTTGTAACATTGTAACATAATCTCAATCTTATTGTTCTCAATACAGAGATTTAAGTTACAAAAGTACAATGTGATGTGACTAGAAGGCATCATAAATGTTAGATTTAAGTCATTCATGCTCAGCACATTTAGAAAGGCTCTCAAATTTGATTCCAAAATCTTCCATAAAAGGAAGCGATCGTTGCTCTCTTTGAGCCAAATAACAATGTCAACAGTATATTTAGCCATGGGTTCAGTCAAGACCACTAGCTCTTGCCACTAGTCCGTGAGTACATTTGCATAACTGTGGGAGAAACAGGTGTTCATGGCTGTCCCTTGAATTTGTCTCTAATGTTGATTTTCAAACACAAAAATATTCTCAGTGCGGCCCATTTCCAGCATTTCTAATAACATGAATGTGTGTTGAAGTGAGTTAATACCCCTAGCTCGTAAGAAATGTCTACATGTCTCAAACCATCTTCATGTTGCATACTGGCATACAGGGCATTGACACCCATGTGGACCAAGCTATAAATCTCATCCAAGTAATTTCCTGCAATCGTCCAATAAACTAATTTGCATTCCTGATGTTTATGGGTAGTGTCTTAACAAAGGAAAAACGAAAATGATCAAGGTATTGTGAGGTCTGTTCAAAAAGACTACATCTTGTAGGGATAATCGTTTTCCCTGGAGCATTTGATGCATCCTTGTGTATCTTCATTAGGAGTTGTTGGTGCATAATTGTTCATAAAACACTATTCATCCAATGTAAGTAAATCCTTATCTGCCCAGTTCCTGAGTCTTTTATAGAATCTGTATTTCAAGTCAATATAATATTCCTTAGGAAACCTCTGATAGCTGGCTGTATCATTGAAATGAAAAATACCAGCATTTGTAAAGCGCACAGCTACCTCCGGAGAGGTGTCCCGGAGCTGTGGGCCTTCAGGAAGATTAAGAAAGCTATTGCCCAGAGTCACATGGTGCTGGGCTATCCTGCCACCGGAGCCATGGATTGAACCGTGAACTCTGTGGTTCAGAGGCAGACACCCTGGCTGCTGTGCCACACCTCTTCCTTTGAGCTGTCTCATAGCATCATTCATATAGGGTTTCCTAGGTAAAATACATATATTTCCACCCTTATCTGAGGGCTTGATGACTATTCTTTTGTGCCTATTTCTAAGGACTGGTAAAGCAATGTTCACCATCTTATAAAAACATTGATATTGTCCCTTGCAGTTTAGGGAACACATTCAGGTTTTGGTTTAGAGTGTCTTGCTGGCATGACATCAGTCTTAATAGCAACATTCTTCAACAAACTGGACATTGTTTACAACAGTCAAACATTCTGCTATATCAGTATCATTGACATTATCTGCTAGATCATGCTGTACATTCAAAGACTCTATAACAGAAATTAGTCAATTAGAAACATTCTCCTCTCTGGTACCTAAACTATGGGATACATTTTTGTTCCTGTTAAACTAATGAAATGTACGCAACTTAAATTTTCTGATGAACTGAAAAACATCTATACAGCTTTCAGTATGTCTTAAAAGTTTGGCTGGACAAAATGATTATCCCATACACAGTCCCTGTATTTTGGCTTCCCTCATAACCCTTTTTGAGAGATTGATGTCAGTCTTTTCATCATGTTTGTGATTCGCTGTATTTTTCTGTCCACGTCCCCACGTGTCCATGGGACTTTGTTCTGTTCCTCCTGAGCTTACAGTGTTTTTGGATTTGTTTTTATCCTTTTCCTTTCTTTTGAGTGTTTTTTGTGTAACTCCTTTTTTATGTGTAGCAACTGGTACTCCTCTAAAAAAGTACATTTTCTGCATTGTTTAACTGATTCTTTAGTATTCATGGAGTCAACCTCTGAGCTTATATTTGATTGTTGATTCTTTAGCACCTTTACTTTGCTGGTATCAAAGCATTTAGCAAATGCTTTTCAGTATAGCATTCTAACTTGCAGACTAAAACATTCACTGTCAACATCAGAAACAGACTGTCAATGAAATCCCTTGTAATAAACTTCAGCCTCCTATAGTGAAATAATGATCAACTAGAGCACTAGCACTCTGTATTTATGACACAAGTGTGGTTCACCTGAAACAGTCTTTATGGAATCAAAGCTGTAAAACCTAAAACATTCCCTTTTGAAGCAAACAAAATGAGGTATTCTTTGTGTCACAGAAATTGTGGTTAAGGCTCTAGAAAGCTAAAATGAAGACCCATTTCTATGAATTGCTCAAACATCTTACCTGTTCATTTCCATAAAGCATTTTAACATGCAAAAGCAAAGCATGTACTTCCAATACCAGCCGGGATCTGTCAGTTAACTCCTGAGCAATCCACTGCAGTTTCCCACAGAGTTCTAATGAGCAGGTAGAGTGCTAACATTCTGTATTTATGACAAAAGTGGGGCACACCTGAAGCGATCATGATAGAATCAAACCTAACAAACATAAATAATTTCCATTAGAAACAAAAAAAAGAGGGGGGTCTTAATGCCATACAAATTAAAGTTAGTTCTGTAGAAAGATAAACTAAATACACATTTTCTATACGTTCTCACATATCTTCCTCATCCATTTCAGTTAAACATTATGACATGCACACCCTGTGATCAACTGCAGTTTTACCGCAACGTTATAATGAACAGCTAGAGTGCTGAGAATCTATATTTATGACAAAAGTGTAGCACATCTAAGACTATCTTGATGGAATCAAATCTGTAAACCTGAAAAATGTAGGGGCTCTTTTGATCATAAAATATGTGGTTAGTTCTCTCGAAAGCTAAAATAACATCACAATTTCCATGAGTTTTCAAAAATCATTTCATTAAACCATTCTGACATGCAGAGTCAAAGGCACTTCCAACACCAGCAGCAGTCTGTCAGTTAACTCCTTAATAATCAATTACAGTGTCACCACAGAGTTCTAATGGACTACTAGAGCACTAGCATTTTGCATCTGCAAAACTGAAGAACTCCTGAGCCCCATTCTGTTGGAATAGTAATTCTTGCATTTAAAGGCTTCTCTGAAGTCAGGCTGAAATACATGAACATTAACATGTTAATGCAGACTTTAAACCAGAGGGTTAAAATGTGATGGAAGTTGAGGGTTTTTAGTCATTTGAGGCATAATATATTTTTTAAAGGGCTAAAAATAATTAAATGGAATGATTTCGAAGTAAGTACAGCACTTCCTTTCCGTTGCTTAACAGCTCCCTGATTTTAAAATATTAACATTTTGTAGAAATATATATCTTGTGCCCTAAAGTAACTATAACTCGCACCATCGCTATGCACAGTGCTGTTATCAGGGCTGGTATTTCAGATGTCATCAGCGGCGGTATCAATGCAGTCATTGAACATGTCATGAGTGATGTAAAATATGAGGATAAATACAGTGCATGGCAATGCCAGGAGTTATAGTAACTTTAGGGCACAATTTACACTTGTTTGAGATAACTATAACTGGTGAATTTCTTTTTTTTTATTTAACACTTTTTATTGATAAAGGCATCACAATATGAACCAACAAAATACATATAAACAGATAACCATTTGGTATAATCCTTTCCGAAAAGTAATAAACAAAAAAAATATATATAACTAAATCAAGAGTTGATGGAGGGTTTTCACCTTTTTCTGCCTAACGGTTTTTAACAGTATGCATTTTCATTCAAAGATATTTCCCCATATTGCCATACATTTGGTCATTGACCGCATCCCTCGCGACCCCGCCAATGAGAATTCAATATCGTAGATGTGCCTCACTAAAAGCCACCAATCCGTCACAGTTGGAGGTTTCGGGGATGTCCACACCCTAGCAATTGTTAATCTTGCTGCTACTAATAAAATGTTAACCAAGCTATTGCAGTTTGTATTTCTATAGCTATATCCCAACATAATCCCAGACATCTGTAAAGGTACCCCTATCCCTAGTTTTTGGTGCAAAACATCTTCTACTTTCCGCCAAAATGTAGTCAATTCTGGACAAATCAAGAACATGTGCTTAATATCTGCCACATGTAACTCACATTTTGGACATTTTGTCCGCTCATTATTAACATTGTCACCCAATGACCATTTTAAAATTCTATCCGAAAGTATAATATAACAAACCGATCATACGATGTTGCTGCAATCTCAAATTAGTCGCGTGTACAGCCTTATCTATAGCGTTAAGGGCCTGAGAGATTATACCTGCCGTTACCAATGTTCCCACAATCCCACTCCACCTTTCCGCCAATCTATCACAGTCGTCGGGTTTCCCAATGCTAAGCCATTTATATGCTCTGCTTATCAGAAATGTTGATCCCCCAGCATTGAAAAGGCCCCATATCTCAGTCATTTGTGTTCTCCAACTTTAATTGTTTCACAAAAAATCTCGAATCTGGTAATACTTAAAAAGCATAAACCCTGGTAACATATTTTTCCTGCAGCCTTTCAAATGAAACAAAACCGTTATAATCATATAGATCTCCCATACAGGTGACTCCACTATTGCCTAATTTCTTTCCAGCCAGATCATGAAATATCTCAGGTAAACCTGGATTCTGCCAAAGAGGTAACTCCTTATGGTAACATGAGATATTTTTGCTTAACACAATTGAACGTCAGGTAAAAACCTCGTCTCGTATGGTTTTAAATTTGACCCTTTTAAAGTAATTAGGATCATTAAGTCTGCACAAAAACATATGACTCTCTGCTCCCAAAATAAGCTTATGACTAAAAATAGTATTGGCTGGATTAATAAGACTGCGTAGTTGTTTAAAACAAGCTCTAGACCACCTTGGCAAAAGGGAAGTTTTAACCGATCTATCGCTCGCCTTCCCTTCCTATAACCCCAAATAAACCTGCTTAATACTCCTTCCAATTTTTTGAAGAATATATTTGGAACACAGAAAGGTATGGCTCAAAAAAGATAGAGAAATTTTCACATAATTTTCATTTTAATGATATTGACTCTACCAATTATCCCAATCGGTAGTGTGTGCCATTCTGTTAAACATCTACTCATCTCTTTTAATAATTCATCGTAATTTAATGTTAGTATTTGATCAATCCTTGCTGTTATTTTAACCCCTAGATAGGTAACAATCGGGCAAGCACCAGGTATAGGTCTCTATGGTTTATGGTTAAGAAGAACTTGTGTCTTATTGACATTTAATTTATAACCAGACACTGATCCAAACTGTTTTGCCACTTCCGGTATTATATTTAATGCCTCCCCTGGTTCTGTTTAAAAGACCGCAATGTCGTCTGCGTAGGCGACTACCCTCAGTGAATTTGCCCCAGATTTAAAATCCCTTATTTGCAAATCGTTTTGCAACGCAACAATAAAAGGCTCTATGTATAGGGCAAATAATAGGGGTGACAAAGGGCATCCCTGACGGGTGTCACATAGTACTGGGAAGTTAGATGACTGAAGATCTAAATAAGCCAATTTAGCACGAGGCTTTTCATAAAGTGCTCGAATCTGTAGCAGAAATTGTCCCTTAATTCCAAACGCTGTCAACATAGCCCACAGAAATTCCCACCCCACTCGGTCAAATGTCTTTTCTGCGTCTAGTAAAATCATACCAAGTGAGGTGGGGTTGATATTAGCAATATCAAATGCGCTTACTGCAGTATTTATATGCGAGGTGGTATCTCTCCCTTGAATAAACCCATGTTGATGAGGGGAGACTAAATTGGGCGTTACTGGGGCTAAACGATTGGCCAGGATTTTAGCGTGAATTTTGGCATCCAGGTTTATCAGTGAAATTGGTCTAAATGACCCACATTTCTCTGCTGGTTTACCTGTCTTCAGGAAGAATATTATTTTGGTCATATGCCATGAATCAGGTGTTTTTCCTTTAATTCCAATTTCCTTTACCACTTGACTGAACGGCTCCATCATAATACCCGTAAATACTTTACAAAAGGTAGCCCACCCATTGCTAATTTTATCTCTCTATCTGAAATATTTTCTTCTAAAAGATCAGAATCCTCACCCCCCATCTTTTTAACAGGATTATCTTGAATATAACTAAAAATATCCTCTTGGGTAGGTTGTATCGTAGGAGTATAAAGTGTTCTGTAGTAAAGAGCAAATTGTTCTAAAATCTGCTGTGGTTGCTCATATTTTTTGCCATCTATACCCCCTATTTCTTTAATATGAGCCTTAGCCCGATCATCTGCAACCTTAAATGCAAGTATTTTACCTATGCTTCACCCAAATTCGTATTGTGTTACCCTATCTTTATTGTATCTGGCGACACTTTTTTCTCTTCATGTTTTTTTTAAAGCTGAACGTAATTCTATCAATTTAAAATCCAACTGTTCAATATCCCCTAAACCCTTTGTATTGGCCTCAGCAGACTGAACCTCCACCTTACGAATCTCGAGTATCGTTATATTCATTATATTTGCTCTTTTCTTAGTTTGTCGCCATATATATTGCTGGGTAACTGGTGAATTTCAGTGGTTTTGTTAGCCTAAAATGTTCAGTTTTAACTGATGCTATCATCTAACTATAATATCCCTTTAACCTTTGATTTCAATTCCTAACTAAAACATCAATTTAACCTTTGTTTTCTCAGTGATCTTCTATGATATTTTTAACATGAAGTAAGGTGCCCATCAGTATGCATAGTGTTGGGTTGGCTGCAGGGCCTGGCATGAGGCCAGGCCCTACACCCAATCCCCAGTGGGAGGCCAACCCCTGCAGTACATAGTGAAACTCTGGTGTGCAATATACAATCTTTAATTTGTCAACAACTACTGAATGGATTTATACCAAACCATAGAAAGCACAATATTTGTATCAAGATCCAGCTTTCTGACAAATTTGGTGTAATTCTGTTCAGCTGTTTTTGCAGCAACACTGTTCAATATTCCCATGGAAAATTGCATAGGGAAAACTTATTTTTGGATCTCCCATTTTCTTGGCTCCCACTTACCAGATCACTCTAAAACTTTCCAGGAAGAAGCTGGCATGGATAAGACTTTAAAAAACAAATAATGTTTAGTGCAGTGAAGAATTGTCCAATGCTGCCAAAATTATTAGCAAACACTAAAATACGTTTCGTAGTTAAATGTGGACCCAATTAAAACTAATATGATACTATATACTATAGTTAGTTATGCTATTAAGATCTTGGGGTCTATTAAAACAACTAAAAATTTACTAAGACAACCAAAGTGACGTCATAATCAATTGTTGAAATAAGATAAAAGTCAATGTAAAAACCAAACAGCCTTAGACGTTCACCATTTATCATTTACTGAGCTATTATTGGTGCCATAACCATGCAGAGAATATCCCCTCACATATTACATGACTCCTGACATGTTAAATGACATAAATGATGACATAACTGAATGAACACAGCAGTGACAGAAATCTCCTTACATATTGGACTGTCCTCTAGAAGGGATTCCTCCCTTGATCAGGGGTATCATTTGCAAACGCCAATTGAGAAGATTGGAATCTAAACTCATTGCTGATTTAGAGCCAAGGAGCCTCAAGGCCTTAGTACTAAAAAATAACTCAGAATGGACATAGGCAACATTTAGAAATGTTGGTTAGTCCTTAATTGAAGTAGAAAAACAAGCAAAAGTAAGTGATAAAGTATAAACTTTTTATTTTACAGTGGCTGGGAGAGTGATGAAGGGCAGGATTTGCTCCCAACTCTCAAATTGGCTACAGCAGGTAGCCCTTTATATAGTGTATTTTTGCTGAATCATACATACTAATCATGTTACTGACAATGACCATATCTGAGCAATATCACACAACTAAAGCCAAGCCTCTCACCCTCCTACATTCATTGGTGCAATCACTCCCACCCTCCTGACTATGTGTTCTAAGTGCTATCTTCCTTCGTGTTATTTGGTTTATGGAATACATGTGTCCTAAAACTCAGCTCAAGCAGAATGCATGATCTGACTGCGTATTATTTGATCTGTGCAATTTGACTATGTCTATCTGCCTACATGTCTATTTCTACAACCTCAGCATTCAGACAGTGTGTGATCTTGCTCTTGTTGCAATATATTTTGATCCTCCCTGTGTCTTTGCTTTTCTTACTAAATTGATCTCAAAGCTGATTGGTTTACTTGCATCTCTACCCTGGCATCACCTCCTTGCACGATCATTCTCTGGAGGAATTGGCAATACTGGTTTGTTTGATGTACCAGGGACTTCTTGATTTGTTTGTTTTATTCATTTTGAGCTACCAACAGTATGTATCAAAGGTTGCAGCTGTTCTCTCTCTGAGCTCGTCCACTGTAATTTCTTAATTTGAAGCATTTGGCACATACTGCTGTCTAATTACGTATAATCCTGTACTGCTAAAGGTGAGGCTTTTTAGTGACATTTTCGATGGGTCCTCAATGTCTGTACTAAAACTTTCTATACTAACAGGTAATATGCTTTACTCTTTCACCATGCATTAATGTATAGTTTTTGTGGCTTTCAGGATTGTATTTTAATAGTTATCACTTTCATTCATGTAGGTTGTTGGAAGGGAAGTCGCTGTGGATTTTGAGAGTTGCCCAAAGCGAAGCAATTTTGAAGCAATACATTCCTAGAATTATATTTCTGACTGTTGCTCACTTGGGGTTTATTATGTTCATTTTATGCTGAGTAATCATGATCAGATTTTAGATTTGGTGTATCAACTCTATTATCTATTATTGATTGATTTATCTATTATGATCTGTTGAACAATTCTTAGAGGTGTTTTTTTATTGATGCTTGCTATTGGCTATACTTAATGCCTACTGAAGCTTTATTTGGTAGTCTTTGTGATCCTGTATCTACATATACTACTTATATTTACCATGCTGTCTGATAGCATTTAAAAATTATTTTGATGCATATAACAAGTTCCCTCTGACCACATTCATGATGCGGGGTATACATTTGGTACCTTTTGTCTGCATTGGACGTTGGACACATTTGGAATTTACTGACTACCTTGCCATTTGATGATGTAATATCATTGCTACTGTAGATGGTAAACCTCAACAAAAAGCCTGAATCTTTTCATTGTAGAAAGAAATGGGGCAAGGTATACCTGATGTGCTATACTGTGTCTAATTTGTATCACACTAATCACCATTTTGATTCAGATTTTCACTGTTGGTGTGAAGGTTTACATTAGTTTTCATTTGGGTTGATACATATTTGTGATTTGTGACAGACCCAGGTGGCACCCAAATATCCATTACTATGAACACTTGTGTATATGACATAGTTTATGATTACTATTTGGTTCTTTAAATGAACTTGCAGTGCAACTCACCACTACCTGTGATCAAGGCAGCCGCAATGTGTAGGATGTTTGTCACTGATTTCTTAATTATCTCCCTCAGCAGCTCTAAAATGTGTGCTTGTACGTCTGAAGGCTTGCAAATTTGTTTATACATATTGCAGGAAAATGGCTCTTTTTGCATCAACATCCCCATATTTTCAAGTGGTGATAATTATTTTTTTTAACTCTGTGCACTAGGATTCAGCTACCTAGTCTCCTGTGCTTGTGCTGTGACCACTAAAACATGAAAAAATTATACTCCTAATTGGCATATTTAATGTACCTGTAAACTCCTACTATAGTGCACAAAGCCGACCCAGGGCCTATCATTTAAATATCACTAGTGGGCTGCAGCACATACTGTGCCACCACTAGAGTGACTGCCCAAAACATGACTGCAGGGCTGCCACCAATAACCTAACTGTGCAGGTTTAAACTGCGAATTTGGCCTTTCAAAATAGCTCCTTTTGACAGATCTAAACCCTTCTGTTAAATATTAATACACCACCCGTAAATCTGCATCAATACCCAATAAGGTAGAGTACATGGTATTCAAAATTAGCAAAATGAAAAAGTTGAATGTTAAACATATCTTTACAGTGACAAGACCCCAAAAGCAATTTTTGTAGCAGGGTGATCGGTTCCACAGGAAAGCATGTGGAGGTAATATTAAAATTAAATATTATTATCATGCCTAGGAACCAGCTAAAAAGTTCTTTCTTGGATGCTTTACCATTCTTATTAGAAACCCAAATAATTTAGCAGTTTTATACTAAATATGTTACACAAGGTAATATTAAAAAGTCAACCTTTACCTGCCAAAAGCCTCTTGAAGCCCATTTGTACGAGATTCCAACTGTAAGCCAGGAGTTAAAAAGCTCCTTGATTAGTTGTGAACTAACTCTGAGCTGAGACCAAGACCTTGGGCATGGGGAGGTTTTCTGTTCTTCTGACAGAATGACCATCTGGGCAGGGTCCAAGAACTCAATTATCTTCAAAGAGTCCTACCTTATCACAGGTAGATGTAGTTAATACCGGGGCCTGCCCCCTTCCTTTGTACCCATAGACATTCTGGCACTAGACTACCCCAGAAACCGGCTTTGAGTGACCACACAGCAGGGGTTGTTAATTTCCTTGCCCACAAATCTAGGCCCTCCGTAAACAATGCCTAAGCTTTTTACAGTGAGGACAGTGACTCTGCACAGGGGAAGAGAGGTTTTACCATCTTCGTTTTAGGTAGAGATGGACACTGTGGAATAGTTTGCAGTGGGGCACACAGGAACTGCTGTAAAGCTAAATGGGTTACCCCTGGGAACTTTTTCTATTGGTTAGAGAGGGCCTGGGGACAATCCCACCCATAGACCAGTGCCAGGCATAAATGTGTCCCCTGGGCATCCTCTTCAGAACATGATTGGACCTTTTGAAGACAGAAGAAGGAAAGCACCTGCTGTTGAGACCTGTGAGAAGAACCATAACACCTGGACCTGTTCCACTTGCACTCAGGACAAAGAAGTTGACTTCAAGGGTCAGTTGGGTGACCTCCTGTTACGCTGCAGGAATACAAAAGCTGCAGGAATTCCACTCTCCTGAAACAGCCCAACTGACCAATTTCAACTGGACCTTCCCATGACTCTGCTGATGGTCACTGTTGGGCTTGAGTCCTGACTGCCAAGTATTGTTCCTGAGGTACTGGAACCCTTGGCTGGTGTCAGAGTATACCCCAGCGTAAGCCTATAAACTGGGGACTTGGAAACGTTATTCAAATGTTTTGCCTGTAGAACCGTTGAGAGACAGAGACCAACCTGTCAGCTGATCTGCAGAGGGTGCATTGTCAGTTGGCCTGATATTACTGTAGCTCCCAGTGTGTTCTCCACTTCCTGTTGGATCCATTGATGCTGAGGTCACTTTGAATTCATCCCACAGCTCCATCGACCTCCAGGGCCCAAAAGACGTCTCCCAAATAGTTTTTCACCATGGTTCTGTACTGACCCCAGAGTCCATGGACATTGAGCCCCTTTTAAAAGCTAACACCAACTGTATGTTTTCACTGAAGGCTCTTGTTATGTTATGTGCATTTATCGAACATGGCTAATCACCTGTGAAGGTAACCAGGTGCTGTTTAGGGCAGGTATGGGGGAGGAGGAAAGCATAACGGTTTTCTTTGGAAGAGCCATGTCTTGAGGTTTCTTAGGAAGTCAATGACGGAGAGGGAGGTTCTGAGGTGTTTTAGAGGTTGTTCCAGGTCTTGGATGTGAGGTATGAGAAGGAGAGTCCTCTGTTTCTGGTCTTCTTGATGC
This sequence comes from Lissotriton helveticus, assembly GCF_964261635.1. Lineage (NCBI taxonomy): Eukaryota > Metazoa > Chordata > Amphibia > Caudata > Salamandridae > Lissotriton > Lissotriton helveticus. The sequence continues at coordinate 755,922,872 of NC_136063.1, read as the reverse complement.
AAGGGAGGTGTGATCCTGCCTGAGACACAGATCGAAGATGTATAGTGAGTTGGTAGAAGTTGAGGCGGTGGTTGAGGTAGGCTAGACCGGTGTTGTGGAGAGCTTATTGGGACTGGGAACTAGTGGATATTGTTGAGGTGTGGAGATTTATGGTTATTTCTTTGGATGTTTAGGATGAGTCTGGCAGTGGTGTTCTGGGTGGTTTGGAGTCAGTGTAGGACATGGCCTAGGATTCTGATGTAGCTGGCCTTTCTGTAACTAAGTCTACTTGTGATAAGAGCATGGGTGATTGTTCCTCTGGTGTTCAGTGGGTTCTACTTGAAAATCTTGTGTAGTAATTGCAAGATGGGGAAGCATGATGAGGAGACAGTGTTGATCTGTCTGCTCATGGAGAGGATGGTGTCCAGGACGAGCCCGAGATTCTTGCCATGGTCCCCTCCAAGTTTGGAGGGCCACCAAGAGGCGTCCCAGAGGAATGGTTGTTACAGAAGATTAGAACTTCAGTTTTGCCTGTGCTGAGCTTAATCCATGCAGCAATGTTGCTCATGCGGTTGTCAAAGCTTGCTTTGGCGTTTTTGGTTCTGTCAATAAGGGAGAGGATGAGATGTGTGTTGTGGGAGTAGGATACTATGTTGATGATGTGGGCTCTGACAATGTCCACCATTGGTGTCATTTAGACATTGAAGAGTGCTGAGCTGAGTGATGATCCTTGAGGGACTCTGCAGATGAGTTTTTTGGGCTCCTATGTGTGAGGGGAAGTCTACCTCATTGAGCTCTGTCTACGAAGAAGGAGGGTATTCACTTGAGGGCCACCATGCAGAAACCCATGGCCTGACAGTTTCTGATGAGTGACTTCTGAGAGACTGTATCAACAACTGTGGTAAGGTTAAGGCCTTTTACATTTTTCCAGCATGATGGGAAGGTGGTGTTTGTTATAGAGATGTTGATGATAGCAGTGAGCGCGGGGGAGATAATGGTTCTTCCAAGGTTGTACAGGAAATGGGGACATGGGTCTGAGGGGGCTCCTAAGTGGATGGTATTCATGAGTGTGGTGGTGTATTCAGTCGAGAGATGCTTCCAGTTGTTTAGCTGCTGTTTGGTGATGAACGAGGTGTCCGGCTGGTCGGGGGGGGGGTTGTATTGGTATGCTGTGGGTCAAATGTGGTGTAGATCTTGGCAATCATCTGTTCAAAGAAGTTTGAGATGCTGTTGCACAGTGCTTGGGATGGGATGATGTTGTTGGCAGTTGCGGAATTACCGAACTCCTTGAAGATGGTGAAGAGTTTTTTGCTGTCGTTGGAGCTGGCTTAAAGTCTGAGACATATGGACTTTTTCTTTACAGCTCGTATTTGTGGGTGGTAGAGGTTGAGGGCGGCTTTGTATGTGGATCTTGCAGTGGTGTTATTGTTGAGTCTTCATTTTCTCTCAAGTGGTTTGCAGTTACACTTAGACTTCCTGAGGTCATTCATGTACCAGCTGGGTTGTTTGTTGTTTTTGTAGGTTGGTTCAGTGTGTGAGCCATATATTTAAGAGCTAGGTGTCGACAAGTTCCTGGTGTGGTTTTCTTTGGATACTTTACCCAGTGTGTTGATGGTGCTTCGGGTATTTCTGAAGGGGTGGCATGGTGAGCGGCACAAAGAAGTCTGTGATATGGCTGCAGAATTCCACTTGGGGGCCTGGGGGATGTTAGGTGAGGTATCCCTTAATGGTAGCATTGTTGTCCGTTCATATTTTGAAGTGGAGGTTGGTGTTTAAGTCTGTGAAGGTGGTGCAGTCAATCATGTTTTTGTAGATGATAGTAAGACCTCTTCCTGGTTTCTAAGGTCAGTCCTTGTCTATGAGTTTGTAAGCTCGTGGAATAGCAGCGATGATATCTGGGTTGGTGGCTGGGTTGAACCATGTTTTGGTCAAAAAGATAAGGTATGTGTGTTGCTGTTTAGGCAGCCCCAGATTTCCATTGAGCATTCACCGAGGTATCACACGTTGAGGTGCATGGTGAACAATTGGAATGGGTTGGTGACAGTGGTGTGCACCGAATATTTCAGGTGGTGGTGTGGGCATCTAAGGTGTTGCAGGTGAAATTGCAATGGGTGCAACAGAAAAGGTCCTACCATTGTGATGGGGGATGCTCAGCAGCAGCGTGTTTGCTGGTGTGTGCTGTTAGGTCGCAGAGGATAGCAGAGGAGTAATGGTGGCACTTGTTGGTTCCGGTGGTGGCTGCAACTGTGGTTGTGGTGTTGCGATGGATGGTCATGGGACAAGGGTTCCTGGCGCTGGGTGTGGTTCAAGCACGGGCAGATGCAGACAGCTTTGTCTTTGGTGCACCCTCAACGTGCCAGCAGCACGTCTGCTGATTGCATCCACTACACAGTAATGCTGTGGCCTACATTAAGTAGGTCCTGGAGTTGGTGGGGCCTCAGTTAGCTGGAGAATTGGTGAGCAGGAACACTCTTGATACCGGAAGGCAAGTTTATCACTGATACAATCCTTGTCCTTGTATCCAATGTGTGCTGCATTGCGGCGAGCCTTAAAATTTACCTTTGACTCAGTCAAGCGAAACCAGATGACTGTGGTTGGCACGTAAGGCATTTTGTCACTAGTGCCATTTAAAATTTTATAAGTGCATATCTCTAACATATCTCTAACTTCCCTTCCCAGATTTGCCCAGAAAAAATAATTTAATAGAAAACCCTGGCAGGCATTTCCTCAAAATGTCACAATCCAATGGGAGTCTAAAAGGATCATTAATTGTTTATTTTTTTATTATTTTGACCCTAGGGCATTCCCTCTCGGACCTCCCCACAAGGCCCAGAGAAGCAGGGTATCCCTACACTATCCCTTATATATAGTTCCACAAGTCCTGTAATGGTGGCCTCCAATCTTTTTTTTTCATGTTTCAGGCAGCCAATCAGAGTGCTCACTGCTGCGGGAGCTTGACGCTCATAGGAGCAAATAGTCCCAAAAGGAAAAGCCCTCTGGGCAAATTAGAATGCCATCTTTTATAAATTGGTTTTGAGGGATTCTCGCAAGAGTCCTTCAAACCCAACAGTCCAGATGTACAAATATATTTCTCCCTTAATATCTCAAAAACGACTGAATGAATGTATGCCAAATCACAAAAATCACACTTTCTGGCCCAACATCTAGCTTTTTGCTTGACGATTCAGCCCGAAACTTTTCATGTATAAACTAGGTCAAAAAGAGAAACGTTTTGGAACATCTGGTGAAGATTAGTGATATGCTGTCAACATTATTAGCAAAATAAAAAGGGTTTTTCCTATGGAAACACTGACCTAAATAGAAGTATTTATATATAGCCCCTAGAAACATTTCAGTATTGTGTGCTGCAATGTTACAATGTTATTTTGTTCAGCTTACTCCTGTTTGCTATTATGTCTTTGTCTATTTTTCCAAAATAGTTCTGTGAATTATGATATTCTCTTGACTTTGTCAAATTTATCAATTAATTATTCACATTAAACTGCCTTCATGTCTATTGTGAGTTTGTGTTATTGTTTTATTGACAATGAATAATTTTTTACTTTAATATTATATTTTGATTGCAATGATTTCCAAAAGAAAATAAGTTTCTGTGGCAATGTTGTACATGTTGCTGAACATTCCAATTAATATAAAGGCTAATAATCATTTCTTAAAATGATCTAAGAATCATTTTACAATCAGATAAATATATGATGAATTAAATACTAATGTGTAAGGGTAACATGTAGAAATGTTACTATACTTTTTCAACAGCACTTATGTTCAGGATGAACACTCAAACAGTGGACAACATGCCCCGCTTAATGCTTTAAAGGTACATTTTGATAGAAATGTACTTCATGATCTGCAATGCTATTTGAATTGGATTTAGAACTTGTTTAATTCTATATTCTTTAGATTACTGTAAATCATTGATAATTTAGCAAAAAAAAATGAACATATAGGAGCCTATTTCGATGTGAGTCGGAAAGCTTCCGACTGCAGGTCGAGTGCTTTCCGACAGATCGTAAGTTCAAATCCGACACCCTTATCATGATGTTCAGTCGCATTGTAATGGTGTTGTCGGTCAGTCGCGAGACTGTGACGATCCGCCCGACATTGTAATAAGGCACATAGTGTATTATGTTCTCATGTGCAATCATATCAAATTGTTTCTCTTTAGTGAGCCTCTGCTGGAAAGGGCACACTCACACATTTCCCTTCGAATCTCATATATATCTTAACCTTTCCAGAGGATAGAGATGAAAACCAAATAGACAAACATTCAATGATTAACACTTGCCGCTACCCTTTTTAGAAATTCATTGAGCTGATTTATTATCACTATTTTAGAAATGCCACTTTTAGAAGAGGGTATTTCTGTGTGCTATGTGTCTTTGTGCCTGCCTGATGTGTATTGCATGTCTGGCTCTGGATCCCAGGGGCTGGGGAGGTGCAGTGGCTCCAGAGGGGCTGGGTGAGGCTGCGCTAGGCTGAATAGGCCAATCTGCATTTTGGAGTAGTGGGAGGAGTAGCACCTGGACCTGAATAGGAGTGTGCCTGCCTTACACAATACTGGCCCCGCCCCCCTGTACTGTGTCTGGGGCCAGAGCCTACACTGATAAAGGAGGTCGTTGTGCACTCTAAAGGAATGTTTAAGTGCCCCCGACAACTAGTTTAGACCTGGCACGGAGCCCTGTGCCGGGGGAGAACAAAGACATTGGCAGTATAAATATTGGGGCTGTGACCCCATGTTTGGTGTGCTTGTGGAACTTTGGCTACCTACTGGAAGCTGAAGGACTGCTGGGCGAAGTGGAACCGCTGTGGGACCCAGCTGCTGTCTCTTGGAGGTCCCTATGTGCTGGCCTGCCTGTGCCCAGCTCTGCCCCTTTAGACTTTGGGGCTCAGCACTTGAACTGACCCCTTCAGGGCTTGGGGGATCCTGCCCTGCAGCACCCAGAAGCCATAGTGCCAGGTGAAGAGAGGAGCGCTTTGTGCCCTGCAGCGTGGGCAGTGCCACCCTTTCCTATGTGACTTGAGCCCCAGGTGTGGGCTCACACTGCCCTGAGGTGTGAGGAGTGTTTTGGGGGTTTTGCGCTCAAAAGTGCTGTGCATCGAAGCCCACTTCATCGCAGAATCCAACTAAGAAGGAATCCCGGCTTGGGGATTCCCCTGTGCTGCCTGGTTGTGGGACAGCCTGCCGGAAGTCAGGCAGAGTCTGCGCCTGATGGTGGGCGGGGCCCACTGCTGTGAGCGAGATGGCGGAAATCGCCAAAGTCGGGCTGGAGCCTACCCTGCTTTCGTGAGATTCTGTGTCCACAGAGAGGAAGTCAGGCAGTTGCTGCCCAGTTGTGGGCAGGCCAGTAGAAGTACAGCCAGAGGGGAAGTCTGGCAACCCATTTGTGAAGAGGAGAGCCCCACGTGTGGCCAAGACAGAGACGGAAACTTGCAGGCTCGCCGGATGCCAAGAAAGGGCCGGAGCCTTGCGGGCTCCCTGCTGCCCCGTCGCGCCGATTTACTGATTGGCCCCGTAAAGAGGAGAGGAAATGCCCCGGTGAGTGGGGCTTACAAGGCACACTGGTGGTGCCTGCTTATTCTCATAGCTGTGCCGCCAGATTGCGGACAGCTGCAATGTGGGGGCACTCCTGTTTGGGGGACAAAGGTAAGTTGCACCTCGTCCCCTTTGAATGGTGCACGTGTTTCTGTTGCCTCGGCAGCCAGGGGGTCCCAGTTGGGGGCCCCGTGTTAGAGGAGACAAGGAGTAGGGAGAGCCCTGACTTTTTGGACAGAGGGCATTGCGGGGAAGCCCAAGACAGGCCCCGAGGAGTAGGCCAATTGGCCTGGTGTTCAACTCATGTTGAGGCTGGGTGTACGGCCCTTGGGTCATGTGTTCACCTTCTCAGTGATTACAGGTGCACTGGCGTTGATTTAGGATGTATGTCTAAGAGGGGCATGAGGTATTATGGAAATGATGCATTACTGATGATCTTTTTTGCCTAATGTGTTTATACTAAGTGTACTATTGCCAGTAGTTACTGTTTTTTTTATTTCACTGCTTGTGAGTTCTAAGGATTATGACAGTGGCCGATTGACCCTGTAATGTATATAATTCCCTCTAAAGTTATACCTAGTCAACTACACTAGATATAGGGTCTGAGGGAAAATTTAGAGATTCACACAGATTAAATCCCCATAATTCTACTGATTATACAATAACAGAATAATCCGTGGTTTATGAACAACAAAAAGAGAATACGCTTCTAGATGCAATTCTAGAGTCACAAACCGCCACTGGTACGAGTATCCTAATCCTGATCAAAGAGGGATATTGAATGAGTTGTATCCTCTTGTAGGGTTCTTACCAGAGGAAATAGCACAGAGGGAACTTTTTAGAAAAGTGCAGTGCAAGAAAAAGAAGATATGTGTAGTTAAAATGGGATAGACAACAGAGACAGAAGGTTTGTGTTCCTCTTTGTTATAATCTCAAATTACGTTCCTACGTAAAAACAGTGCAAGAAAGATAGCAGTTATAACTATTCACTGCTTGTATCTATAATCAAACCATTCAATATCCCTCTTTGATCGGGGAGGTAAGAAGAAGAGTTGTTTGGGACCCCAGATGATGACACTGGGCACTTTAAGTGAAATGATGGGATACCAATAATCCTGAATGGGTTTTTTCCATTTCACTGTCTATATACATCTCTACTTTGCATCTTGACTCTCCCCCTTTTTTGCACTTAAGATACTAGCACCAGTGGCGGTTTTTGACTCTAGAATTGCATCTAGAAGCACTTTCTCTTTTTGTTGTTTATAGACCATGGATTATTCTGTTGTTGTATTAGTCATACCTAGTGCCAGGTGGCACAGTGTGTATAGGTGATTGCGTCCTAATGTGTTTTATGAGTAATACAAAGACTATTTTAGATATAACCTTGTGTGAAGTTTCTTTTGTGGTGTGCCTAGTGTGTCGCTGCTTTGTGAGTGTGTTGCGCAAACGCTTTACACATAGCCTCTGGGATAAGCCTGACTGCTCTGCTAAGCTACCAAGGGGGTGAGCAGGGGTTATCTTCAGCGTGTAACTATCTTGCCCTGACTAGAGTCGTGGTTTCTGTGTGGCTTAGGCACAGGCCCTAGCCAACCAGAAATCCCATTTCTAACAAAAGTGAGACATGGCTTGACTAGAGTTATGTTTGTCAAAGTATGAAGGGTCCACTAGAAAGAGGGGTAGCCATTTGTCTCTATTCCTGATAATTGTCCTGATTATTGTTTGATGTGTCTTGATAATCAGGTGCAGAATGCTCTCCCCTCTTTGTACCTTTGCTATGGTTGGTTCAACTGGAGATTACCTTGCAGCATTACTTTGCACAATGGCTTAGTCTGAAAGACAGCTTGGAAAGCAAACATGAAAGTAGAACCAGCCCAAATTGATTCTAAATGTGATGGTGGAAAATTAACATGCCCTGTCTGTGATATGGAATCAATTGGCACAGTTGTAATTCCATAATCTCGGTCCAATGCATAGATGAGAAACATATTCACTACTTACGTCAATTTGTTATGACCTTTCAGCACCGGTCATGTAATTCCATGTCAAACAGAAACAAGTGGAGCTAAGCAACACATTAAAGGTTAATCAGTTGCAACATTACTCACCAATAAAATGCAGGGAAAAGTTTCAAATCATATCAAACATGCGAGGAGCGAATGACAGTATATGGGTGGAGTCTGTGAATATGAAGCCTGCACATCCTTTTTTAGAGGCCTAGTCACAAACTGCATTTTGCACTAAGTTTAGTAGCACTCCCACAGTTCTATTAAAGTACTATAACATGCTATTCACAAACCTGAAATGATCCATCTCCAAGTTCACTTTTCCTGCCTTTATATGGGGAGCTACACATGTAAGTTTACTACTTACCAGTAAATGTGAGAGGAACCAGGAGGAGTTCCTGGATAAAGGGTCATGCTTCTTAGTGAATGGGATGGGATTTAGGGAGAAGTAAGGAGGGGTTTAGGAAAGGCTTCAGAGATGTTTCAGGAGTGGCATGCACCCATCCGCAAAAGTATAAGCCCATTTCTATTCAAAATATGCACTTCTAAAGTTACTACAGCCAGAAAGGGACCCAAAACAGTAGTAAAATATTATAGCTCAGAGCCAGAGTAAATCCTTCATTACCCTCTACTTTTTCTACCTCTACTCCACCACTTGTACTGCAACACCCTCTTAAATTTAATTTTACATATGTATTTTGAATGTAGAACTAATGCAACAATGTTATGGATACTATCAACTTAATTTTGAATTCCATTTCCAATTAATTTAAATGCATTACGTTAAATAAAAATGATTTTTTCTGAAGTTTAAATCAAAAAATATTCATACATAAAGTACAAAAATAATTTGTATCATGCATTATTAATTATTAAAAGCAATATAAAGAATAAACTAAATGTAGTTTAACTACATGTTAATCAAAATGAATGTTACAGTATTTTAAATTTTGAAAATGGGTGTTATAATTCTTCAATGTATGTAATAATAAATGGTGTATTTACAGAATTTTTAATATTACATTATATATATGTATATATCTAACTATTTTAACAAATTCAGTATGTTTTAATTTGTTATTTTGTGTGCGGTTTTATTTTAAGTCCCTGTCACCATTATTTTCTGTGGCGGTTGCTGCAGTATCCGTGGTTGACTATGTGTGGTGCTGGACTTACTGCTGTCCCTTTTTGACGGTAATAATGTACACTTGTAAATAAGACTTCACCCCCTTTCTCAGGGTGTAGAGTCAGATAAGTCTACAAGTAACTTTACACTAGGAAATTGTGACTAGCCAAAAGTTGTAGTTACTTGTGAGGAAAAGAGTAAATTTCAACTATAAATTAATATCAAGTGTACTACACGTTTATGAATAATCCCATTATTGTGTGGGTGCTCTGTGGGGCACATTATCAAGACAGGCAAAAAAATTATCACTGTTTTAGCACCAGAAAACTGACGCTAAAACGGCGATAATGGGCTTGATAATATGCTCTATGGAATTTCAATTGAAGCCCATGTTAGATGTGAAGGACATCAACATGGGCTTGAATTGGAATTCCATAGAGCATAAAACGGCGATAATTTTTTTGCCTTCAATTGAGGATTTTACACAAATACAATTGGAAATAATTTATGAATTACAAACATTGCACTATACAATGACCCATACATTTAACACAATTATTTCTCGCAAAACAGGGCTGTACCTATCATTTAATGTTTTATGTGTTCAAAGTGTTGGGGTAAAGGCACTATCTAGGGTGTTTAAAGACAAATGGAGCTCATTTTGTCATGCATTTGAACATTTCTCGAATGCAACAATTTAAACATTGTTACGCATAAAAACGTCAACTAGTTGCATGAAAGCGTCCTCCTTTCAGGCTCCAGGGAAGGTCTCTTTAATATGCAACAGTGCTGAAAGAGAGCAAACTACAAAGTCGGAGTCGGTAGGTATTCCTGTTATTTAATCATCATGTCAAAGGCTTGGCCCCAGGCCGATGGCTGAATCAAATGGCCAACCACGATAATAGGGACTTTGAAAGATATCAGAGCACATAAATTACAAGGCATGAAAAGCACGAGCCAAAAGTACCGAAAAAATGATTCAGATCAAACGGGCCCATCTTTCTTACATCAAACAACACATTAAAATTGTGTAAAGGTGCCACCGGATTCCCGCTGTGACTCAACCTGGAAGGGTATTGGAGTAAAACTAGAAGTGGACATCACGGCAGCGAGTGGATGAAATGTGCGCAGGCCTCACCTGTGAATAACGCACTCCGTGCAGAGTAGAGGACGATTATTCGGCCACGCTTCCAAAGAAACGTATAACACAGTTTTTCAAGGGAAATAAACAGTTGCAGCTTTTGAGACCGGTAACTGCGCAGTTCTGATTCTTGCTGCATCATTGGCTGTCCCTGTGAATAATGAGCTGGCGAGAAACCCAACATTTTCATCTGTTTCAGCATCAGAAGATGTGCAAAGCACCAAAAGAGACAGACTATGCTATATCGCAGATCACCTTTTACATGTTCCATGTGACCTAATTTTGGAGAGGAGCTTGATTTATTGTCAATAAACACATACCCTGCATTATTCAGCAACTGCATTCTGTATGTAATTGTTGGATTGCTGTACCTGTTGCTTAATCACTTAACTGCTGGATAGTTGAGGATGCATTTTCTAGTGCTCCTATCTCAGAGCGATAAAACGGATGTATGACGTTACAACGCATACTTTTACAACGCATACCTTTACAACGCATTTTTTACAACGCAACATCCATTACAACGCATTCCATTACAACGCATGCCTTTACAACAAATTTTTTAAAACTACCGTTACAACGCATTCCATTACAACGCATACTACCTTTACAACGCATACCATTACAACGCATAACATTACATTGCATGTATGGTAAGTATTGGATAGTGTAAGGGTAAAAATTACTATTCTAACTCCAGGGGGGTGCAACAGTAGGGTAATTGTTGGATAGTGTAGGGGTAATAATTACTATTCTAACTCCAGGGGGGTGCAACAGTAGGGTAAGTGTTGGATAGTGTAGGGGTAAAAATTACTATTCTAACTCCAGGGGGTGCAACAGTAGGGTAAGTGTTGGAAAGTGTAAGGGTACTATGCGTTGTAATGTTATGCGTTGTAATGGTATGCGTTGTAATGACATGCATTGTAGTGGTATGCGTTGTAGTGTCATGCGTTGTAATGGTTGCGTTGTAATGGCATGCGATGTAATGGATGTTGCGTTGTAAAAGTTTCATTGTAATGGTAGTGCGTTGTAAAAGTTGTGTTGTTAAGGTTGTTTCCAGATAAAACACACTTTAGGTATGGATTGCAATGCAGTCAGCCAAAACATGGCAAAATGTATCTGATCTCCCTTCTCCTACTGAATGAGGCATGAGAGAGGGGGAAATGTTGCCGCGGTGACGATATTATGAGGGATGTGCAAAGTTTCAACACTTTGCTTTCGAAGCTGAGTGAATATTGCATTTTTTGCAAGATGTGAAGTTTGCAGACTTTGCCAACTTTACTTAACTTGGCAGAGAAGTTTGAAAGACAAAGATATTGCAAGAAATTTCTCCCGTTAAAATTCGGTTTTCTGCTGCAGCTTTTTTTTCCTATGAGGAAAAGTAAAAGCTGATCTTGCCTTTACACGACTGTGAGACCTTTAATCCTTATGGTGGTCTCTTCCTCAACTGTTTGCGTTTTGCCTCCAATTTTTCCTGTATCTTTTTGTTGACTGCTAACCAGTGCTAAAGTGCATGTGCTCCTCCCCTAAAACATGGTTGGCATTTTTAGTTTACTTATAAGTCCCTTATAAACTGGTTTGCCATAAAACCAGGGCCCATAATGTAAATGGTACTAATGGGCCTGCAGTACTAGTTGCAGTGGAGCAAAAGAACGTGTAAAAATTATAAATAACAAAGGTAAAAATAAAGGCCAAACTAGTAATGATACGGTTGGAATCACAAAGTTATGTTATGTTATGTTAATAATGCTCTTTTATAGCGCACGGCTACTCCTAGGAGTGTCCCGGCGCTTTGGCAAAGAGCCCTAGGAATAAGAGAAACATAACACGACAAGAGCAGGAGAACAATTACTGGGCAAAAAGCCAGGTTTAAAGTCCTTTTCTAAAGGAGAGCAGATCATCAGTTTTCCTAAGCAGGACAGGCAAGTCATTCCAACATTGAGGCGCTAGAAAACGAAAGGAACGTCCTCCGATTCTAGCAAGGCGAATGGGGGGAATCAAGGCTTTAAATAAAGTTGCGGAACGTAACGTCCTGCGAGGCACATAAAAAGCCAAGCGCTTCTGAAGATATTTGGGGCCTATCTGATGAAGAGCCTTGAAGGCAAAAGTAAGCGCCTTAAAAACGATCCTTTTGGTAACTGGGAGCCAGTGCAGTTTTTTTAGCAACTCAGTGGCTCCAGCTCTGTGCTGGAGACCAAAGATGGCTCTGGCCGCAGAATTTTGCACAATCTGCAGTCGAGCCAAAAGATATTTCGGCAGGCCAAGATAGAGAACATTCGCGTAGTCCAGACGCGAACCTATCAAGGCCTGCACGATGATCTTTCTATGCTTCAGCGACAGCAGCAGAAGAAATTTCCGCAGCATCTTCAGGAGGCCGAAGCATTTGCCAGTCAGCCCAATGATCTGGGGGCCAAAGGCGAGGCCATCATCTATCACAAAGCCCAGATTTTTAGCTTTGGAGGAGGCGGCATCCGGTGGAAACATATCTGCAGGCCACCAGGCCTTCCAGCCAGGATCAGGAGTCTATCTCGGACTCAACTATTTTCCTCAAAGATACTATTTGCACCTTGGTGAATAGACTCGACTTAATCGAGTCAATCCTGGCATTAATCTCAGGGCACCTAAAGAATATAAGCACACATCAATTTGAGCCAGATAGGGGTAGGGGGACAGATAAAAATCATAGCCAGCCCTTATCAGATTGCGCCCCCATTTGTGGCAATCAGATAAGCAGTGGGGAGAGAGTCAGTCGTTCTGTGGGACTTAGGTCTGAGAAGTTAAAATCCCCAAGTGCTCAACCGACAAGGATGGTAACAGAGTGGGGGGAAAAGTGGTAACAACTCCCTTCCTGTAGATAACTGCCCTAGACCAGAAAGCAGATTGACTCATAATCAGGTTCTCACATCTAATTTAAGCAGCTTGAACCTTCCACCTGCAGCAGTTCCGTATACACTGGTTTTGGCAAATGTACCACCATCTAATGAGGGAGATAGAAAAAAATGGGTAACACTGAGGAATAAATCTTTACATTTTCTAGGGGCTAAGACGGGTTTGTCTCAAGACATGTTTAATTCTTTTAAAATTGTGAGACGTGTCAGGTGGGTAGGTCCCAGGAAAAAGATTTTTAAAGGAGATTGTGTAGTTCTATCTTTAGGCTCTCCTCCCTTAGTACAAGAATTTTTTACCCTGATAGGTTCAAGTAGATTTATGGCCGAGAGAATAAAAGTGTTACCCCTGGGTTTCTTCTATCGGCCTAACATGTTTGACAGTGATACTACAGACCTTGCTGGTACTTTTCCTAACAACCATAGGAGATACAATCTAGAAGTGTCAAACAGGTTTGGACCCTTATACTCACTGGAGGATGCGGATTGACATATGGTAGCTAATGCTGTTCATAAGTCGGTAACTAGTGAAGGGCCTACAGTTCTCCAAAGAGCTGGCAAGTTGGTACCCATAGCGGAATTACTGAAAAATTATCCTACGATAATGACTGAGGGTTCTCTAGTAGCAGTCCCGTCTTCGTCTGCCCATGATTGCATGAATCTAATTAACTGTATAGGTACACATAAAGTGGGTGATCTCCCGGCAATAGGAATGGAAGAGCAGGGTCAGAGGCTGTGTGCTGGAATGACAGAACTGATATTCATTACGTTGGGCTAAGATTGACCCTGAGGTCACAAATTAAAAAATAATGCTACAGACCAAAATCCAAAAAACCGAGTGTTTGCAAGAAGAGATCTCCCATTCTGAGATACTGACTGCTTTTTCCCGAATTACAGGGATAATCCAAAAAATCCTGACTCATTCGTGCAGGGAGCAAAAAATTCCGAAAAATGGCTGGTTTGATACCACCTGTACCAAAACATATTCCTTATTAAAAGCAGCCTTACCTAAATCGGGGAGGGATTACGAGGAAATTAGAGGGCTTAGGAAGGCCTACAATCTTGCTAGGAATAAGCGCAAGAAGGAAATCAAGGATCAGGCCTGGACTAATCTGTATGAGGCATCTTTACAGCGAGATTGCTCTTTCTTCTGGGAGGCAGTAAAGGCTCCCTTCTTCTCGAGTAGTAAGGGAGCAAGGATCGAGGTGGCAATAAGTGAAGACTCCTGGGTTGATTTTATTTCCTCGGTTTATGGTCAAGGGTGTAATAATATTGAATTAGTAAGTGAACAAGCATTACCGGGCGAGTATACTCATTTTTCACCGATTAATACCAACTTCACGCATGAAGAAGTACATGTGGCCATAAAAGAGAGCAAAGGAGGTAAGGCCCCAGGCCCCGATGGGACTCCGATCAATTTGTATAAACATACCCTTGAGCTTTGGTCTCCAATATTAACACTTGTCCTTGAGGCCAGTTGTGCCAAGGGTTTTATTAAATCTTGGTCGGAGTCCATAATAATACCTATCTTTAAAAAAGGGGACCGGGAAAATCCTGCTTATTACCGACCCATTTCCTTGCAAGACTCCCTTATGAAAATTGCAGGAAGGGTTATCCTGAATAGACTGCAACAGTGAGCTGAAGATGACAAGGTCCTAAATCCGGTTCAATATTGGTTAAGGGAGGGGAGGGGTACCGTCGAGCAGGTCTTACATTTTTCCATCTTACATGGGAAATATACCCAGGCTAAGCAAGTCAACTTATTCTCGGTATTTTTAGACCTTACCGCTGCCTTTGACTGCGTAGCTCACAATCGGTTATGGCAGATCTTGGAGGGACTTAAGGTAGAGCAATCACTTGTGGCATTTTTTAGACAATTATATGCGGGGGCCTCCGCGGAGGTGAGGTATGGATTAAAGGAGGAATGTACCAAGACTTTCCATGTGAGGAGGGGTGTGAGACAAGGCTGCATTCTTGCCCCGTTCCTCTTCACATTATACACCAACAAATTGGAGGAGGCAATGGTGGCCAGGGTGAGAGATTCCCCGCAAGTCAATATTAACCAGATTGTTCCCCTTTTATATGCAGATGATGCGGTTTTAATGGCCAGAACCCAGCTTGGTCTCCAGAGGGCCCTAAATACTTACATTGACTTCATGGATAATAGGGGACTGAGGCTCAATAATAAGAAAACATGTGTAATGTCCTGTGGAAAGGGTAAGAGTAGACGTTGTACCCTTGTAGCTGGGAAAGATAAAATCGAACCGACAAAAACGTTCTCCTATCTTGGTATCCTATTGGAGGATTCAGGTTCTTGGGGTCGTGCTATAAAGAATAGAGCCCTTCTATGTAAGAGGTCGACGGCGGCAGTGATGATTTTTTTTTTTAAATGGGCAGGAGGCCGCCGGAGATTTTATTGAAAATGTACCCGGCTAAGTGCACAAGTATAGCCACATATGGAGCAGGGGTCTGGGGGTTTTATGACGTTTCACCTATACAAGTGGTAGAAAATGCTTTTTTAAGATTTATTTTAGCTATTCCCCAAAGTGCATCTGTTTTTAATTGTCATAGCGAATTAGGGATTCGCTACATCACTGATGTTATGAAAATGCAACCCATGCTATTATGGCATAGAGCCTGGACTTCATCCAACTTAGGGTTAAACCAAAATATAATTAAAGACTCTATGGGTTTGGATCAGGCTAGAAATATCCCATGATTGAACTCCATCAGTAAATTATCCATAGAGTTGGGTAGGCCTGAATTTTACGGTAACCCTGATTCCTTACACTCCATATCTAGAAAAGATCTCAAAGCATTATGTCTAAATCACTTTGAGTCATTAAGAATGGGGCTGGAGTTTAATAAAAAAAACTGTGATTCAGCATCAACTTACCCTGGTCTCTACCTCCATTCAACCCTATTTAGTGTGGTGTTTAGGGGTATATGATAGATATATTTTGACCAGGTTTAGGTTTGATTGTTTTTACTGCCTGGTTTCGTTCCCTAATACTAACGACTGGTCCAGACAGCTCTGTAGATGTCCGAGTGATAATTTATCAAATCAATCTACTTTACACGTGACTTTTGTTTATAAATTTTATGCAACTGAACGGGCCCGATGGAGTATACCCCTTCTAAAGCAGGGTACATGGCGGCAATGCCGTCCTGTTCTTTTATTTTTACAATTACTGAACAATGTGTATTGTGTAGGAATCACCACTATTTTCTTTAAAAGCATTTTGAGTGAAAAGAAAATGTATAACTTGTTAGTTTCCTCTGTAGTTTTTAACTTATCATTGATTGTATATATTTAATTAATTGTTTTTCACTTTTATGATTTTATCAATTTGTAAAATCGAATAAAGCATTTTCTAAGTCTAAGACTTGATGTATTCTCAAATGGTGCTGTATTTGTTCTTGGTTAATGCAACATTCCTCATGATAACAAAGACAATTATTTTCCCCTTGTGTGTGAATGATGGGAAGCTGACTTTTCCCCCATATTCATAAACAGTAGCAAGCTGAACAAGCTTTTTGTCTATTAACACTATGACTTATGTGTGAAATTATATTGGAGTAACAGTTTGTACCTGGAAAGGTGGAAGAACTATCACATAACAATCAGACTATTGTGGACCGACCATTGATGTCATGATGACAAATATGTACTACAAAACTTCATACCTCATTAGGAGACGAAAGAGATGCTTTTTGCGTCTTTTGAGGAGAGCTTACATCTAAGCTCGGGCTACTGCTTGACACTTTGCTTTGCCTCCTATCTGCCTGCAGAACTTTCTTTATAATGCTCCTTTACATTTTGCCTTTTCTGATGAACTTGCCTGTCGGAAAAATTGGAGCAGTTTGGTGAGATACCAGATTTGAACGTTCCTGATTTGTGCTCCATTCCCCTTTGCCCCTTACCCTTGGACGTTGCCCCTAGTGACTTTAATGTTATCTCTTTGTCAATACATAGAGAACCTTTGACAAACAACTTCTTGCTTTGTTGAAGGTAGAGATTGTATTGCTGACTGAAGCACATATTCTTATGGATTCTTTAATTTAGGGATAGATTATTTTAACTAGATGTGTGCTTTTATATTTAGTACAGATAGATTTATGACTAAACTTCTTAAATTAAATTGTTACTTATATGCATCGATTTTGAATCTTTAATAAAATAACCAAATTCTTTAAAGTTGTCTGTCTTATTCTGTTTAATGTTATTTGATAGTAACTGTACTAACTTCTAAATGTATAATAAAGACAGTCATAGAATATTTTCAGAACATCAGGTCCTTTTGCTCTTGTTCTGTGTAGCCACGGCAGAGCTCTTCGTTTGTATTATTCTTGTTAGACTAAACTTCTTTAGGAGGTTTAGTCTACCAATTTCAATCATGTTTTTCTATAGAATGGTTTTGAGAGGGTTTTACTTGAACCTGATTGCCTATTTGTGAGTTGACTTCCAATTAATGGTCCTCATTGGGTAGCTGACAGTTGGACATACTGTTACTCACCCCTTACTATGACAGAGAAAGTTGAATCAGAGCCCCATCGCCTCTGAGGTGAAGTATTGAGTGTGAGTAAAATCCTACTCCATGGGCCCAGGAGGAGGGTTGCGGTTAAGGTCATGAGAGTGAAAACCTCTTGCGCTAACACCAGCAAATCAACATTTAGCAGAAAAATATCTCTTGTAAGTTTTTTTAACTTCTCCAATTCCCTGAAGTTCACAAATATTCCTAATTTTTAGGACATGGGATGCCATTGGGATCTCTAATGTGAGAAATGTATGGGAGACAGTCACATGAAGTCCTTCAAATTCAGGTTGCATAATTCATAGTTGTCTAGATACCTATAACTCCGGCATGCAATGAACTACTACATGGCTGCATTGGCTATGGTTCCCGAATGTAGCCACCTTGAGTCAAAATTGGTTTTAGACAAAAAAGAGGGCGTCTCTTATGTCTACCGAGCATTAGCGGTCAATAACCTTGACCCACTCCAATCTATTTAAAGGACATGGGAACAAGACTTTCCCCTCGAGTAGGATAATTAGATAGATGCTAAAATGGATGCGCATCAGCTGATCATATTAGCCTGTGTACATTCAATACACTTTAAATATTTTCATAGAATATATTATACATCATCCCAGTTGTTTAAAATGGGGAAAATGAAGTATGATTTATGGTGTAGGTGTCCCTCATCTACTGGACCTTTCTTTCACGTAGTGTGAGAATGCCTGGTGATCCAGGGGTACTGGTCAAGAATACTCATTATACTTGCCCAAATCTGTGGGAGGCCACTGGCTGCTGATCTCTTGGTCACACTGCTCTGGGATGATGCCTGAAGAGGGCAGAGAATGAACTTGGAGAAGACTATTACTCAATGTTTTAGTACTCGCTTATAGAGATACTGCAATATATTGATGAGCTCCACCGCCACACCTATTGTGGACTGGTACAGAGGAATGGATATGTGTGCTGTAGCTGAGGAGATGGTAAATAAAGCAAGGGGCTGCTCCTTAAAACATATACAAATGTGTAGAGGGTGGCTAAATCACCTTCACTCTGCAAATGGGGAGACCCAGCGTAAGTTTGTGCCCAATTAACATTAGGCTTGTACTTTGCCTAAATTGTTGTCCTCTGGAATGTGCTGGTAATTTCTCAACTTGGCTGTGGGATTGGATTGTGACAAAGTTACATTGTCATGTTAGCAAGTTGTGTTATGATACATTCTAAATCAATAAAAACAAATGTAAAAAAAGAAATATAAATTGAAAAAAATTATGAATTTCATAAGTAAACATGTTTGCAGCATCCATGCCCCTACTTAATACCACCAACCAATGGACTGAGGGGGTGGGAAGGCACTTTGGTGGGAATTTTATTTGTGGCTTACCAGCCTGCCGGTGTGATAGGGCTTCATGTTGTTTGAATATTGTTTGAAAAAATACAGTTTAACAGAAATATTTTGTCCTAAATATTTTTCGTATAAAAACGTCATCCCATTTAATGTAGATTTTTATTATTAACTCCAATTGGGCAATATTTGTCTTATTGACATTTAGGAAACAAGATTTCTGTCAGGCGATATTTTGGTTATGATATTCTGTACCATATTGGGCCTCCTTTTGCCTGGGTCATGGGGTAACTGTTTGCCGTATCAAGAAATCTCCATGGAAGGGATCAGTATGACAAAATTTGTTTCAAAATCACAGTTCCAACTGGCCACCATATTACACATCTGGTCAACAGAAAATCAGTGGCTTTAATGTGCAGGGAGTTTTATTATTGCACAGTTTACCCATTGCTTTATTTTTAAACTCATGACTACTGTGCCCGTCATGCCTTCACAAACCGAAAAAAATGGTACTCGCCTTGCAACGGTCAGTAAATGGAAGACTGCTAGCAGGGGAGAGCCAACTGAGGCACTTTCCACGGAAATAATAAAGTCCCCCTACTCATCTATTTGCTACAAGGCTTCCGTTCCAGCAAATCCTATATGATCCACTTTGTCTATAGGATCAACAAATTATTTCATATTAAATTGTCATTAAATCTGGGGATGCTACTCACAAAGGCATTTACGGTGATATATTTTCAAGTGCAGAGTCTCCACACATAAAAATACCTATTTTTTTCTCCTCATCTTTTTGCACTTTTTCTTGTGGTGTACGGCAAACGGTCCAACAAGCCATAAGGCAAGATGCCTCCCACCATCCACCATGTAATGGAGCACAGTTCTTCCCCTATCCACTCTTTTATAGAAGTGATGTGCCCTTGCCTTTGTCAATGCCTAAAAGTGTAGGGATGTCTCCAGAAATCAATGGTAGCAGTTCCCTAGAGCACCATGTGGCATCTTTAAGTTTAGAGAAGAACTGTAAAGCCTGACATTTTGTCTGTCGTTTTTTCTTTCTACCTCCCAGAAGGTTTATCCATACTTACGGCTGCTTGTTGACAACAATCCGCCCTTCCTGTTGCCAGAGGCCAAACCATTATCTCCGAGCAGTGGGATCATTAGCAGTGGTGGCTCGCATAGGGCGTGCTGCAGGGCGGGGGGTAGTAAACTCGGACATACAACGGAATGGAGGAACATAATACTTACTTTCCTCCATTCTGTCGTATGTCCGAGTTTACTACCCCCCACCCTGCCCCTCCCCACCCCGCCCACTGCCCCGCAGCCAGCCCTATGCGAGCACCTCTGGTCATTAGCAAGCCAGGAAAAGATGCGGTGTGGAGTAGGTCTAAGAGGCAACCCAGTTCCTAACTAGTTTTCTCCCAAACAGCACAAATTACCCTTTCTTAAAGTAACTCCAAGTATTATAAAGGTATAAAATATATACTTCCACCATTGAATTACATTTTTGAAGCAATATGAAAAATGACTTATAAACATTTCTCTAGCATGTTCCCATGTTTAGATATAGAAAAGTAATTTTTCATCCTTTGATTTTAGACATGTCTATATCTGTTTCTGGAACATTAAACTTTAGGGAGAGGATGTGACCTAATGGCTAGGGTGGTTAACCTCAAAGCTGGGGAACTGGAGTTGAGTCTTGGCGGGACGCTCAACATCCTATGATTCCAGGGATATCAGTTAATCTCCCTGTGCCTAACAAAACATGAATGTGTCCGACTGTAACACAACTGGTGCTCATGTCAAGCACTCTGATACTTTTGGGTCTAATTCCCGCTATATAAAACTCCCTCCCCCCAAAAATAGTACACAGTCAAAACAGCTTTTGTTTACTTGAGGGCATCCTATGCATAACATATTTAACACAATATAATATCTTTTTCTGTTAATGTACTCATATGATCTTGCAAAGTTCACTTTAGGTGACACCTTACGTAATATAGAAAAATAGCTTTTTCTACACAAGATAGACTTTTTTCTCTGCTTATGTAACTGCACTGGTTCTAAGCTGTAGCCACACCAGAGCACAGCTGTACTTCCTGAAGCCATACATTTTTGTTCCACATGTTTGTATTTAAATGCACACTGCAACTACATATGACTTTTAGCTTCCAATAAATAGTGCAATTATTGTGCCAGCTTGTAATAGCCTTGTTAGAAAGTTAAATACACCAATGGGGGTTACTCATTTTTACAGTACACTTTTAGCGGCAGAACACACACACCAGGGCACTAAATATCAGTGTCACTGTGCACAGACTCAAAATATCTGTACTAATAGGGTCTATAATAAGGCATAACATCCTGGCTAGCCAGACCAAAAATAAAGATGAGCTACGCAGGACCCTTATAGCTGAGAACGAACTAATCCCTTGATGGATTCCGTGCTCAGGCAATGCTACAGGGACAATTCATCATCTGTGGCACTTGTCTGTCTATATCTGTCTGTTCTATGTCCGTCTGAACCTATTAGTACCCCTCCCCCCTCTCAATATCTGCCACAGCCACTAAACCTGCACATGGGGAAACCAACTCTTCCCTTTCAGACCCCATCTCTGAGAGTACTAACTAACCTACTCATAGATCCACCCCAGTATGTGAACATTACCACAATTGCTACCAAGTTTTAGTGGTCTACCCTACCTCCTCTGTCTGGTCTTTATTCCCTGCCATGGGTTAGGTCTGACAACAGGGCAGCCAATATGCAAAGACAGTTTACTTCATCAGACCACAGAACTCCCACCCAAAGGTGAATATATAAATACAGTGCATTTGTTCATCATCACTTCCTGCCTGTGGACCTAATTTCTAACTAAGGGGCCTATTATGGTTGCGGTTTTCCCGCATCCTCCGGGCCGGCGGAAGCCACCGCCAGCCCGGAGGATGCGGGAAAACCGCCGCGGATCCTCGAAAGACCCACTGCCATATTAGGATGGCTGGTGGGTCTGGCATTCCGTCCGCAGCTTTTCCGCCGCGGTCACCTTCCGACCGCGGTGGAAAAGCTTTAACATGGCTGGTGGTGTCTATCAGACACCGCCAGCCATATTAGGAAGGTGTAAAAGGCATGCTTTTCCGCGGCGGCTTGTCAGCCGTGGAAGAGCATACGGACTTTCACTTCGGGGGCCCGTTGCGGGCCCCCTGGGTGAAGGTGGGGTGGGGGGTGCACATGGGGGGTACCTATGGTTCCCCCTGCATTTGCATGCACAAAGCAGCAGGCACTGCACGATGCCTGCCGCTTTGTGCATGCACCCGCCGCAATGTTAAAGATAGAGCATTTGACCGCCACCCTGGCAGTCACATCCTAATCTGCGCAGCCCTTGCGGACGTTCCCTCCTGCTCAGGGGTCGCGGACGGACTTGAGTCCGTCCGCGACCATAATCGGCCCCTATGTTTTCTAAAAGTGCCTATCTCTCGACCGTCCAGGCACTTTTAACACACTTATCTCTATTGCCAACATAGATTCCAGTGCCAAGTATTTGTCCCACATGGAGATATTTGAAGAGTTGCAAATTGGTCCATATGGTTTCATGGAACCCTGCTTGACTACCAGCCTTCCCTTGCTGGTGGATTTTGAGAACCAAAAAAGTGAGATATGCAAACATAATACCTTGAAACTCGGAGATAATACATTTATCCCAGGGTTCTTTACAATGACATAGCAGACGTTCAAGCAAACTCACTGGCATCATTTCCAGGCTTTGCCCACTGGGTGACTTTGAGCGTCATAACTTAAACTAAGTTCCAAGATGAAAAAGACTTTGAACTTTATTCAGAATTGGTGGTGCAATTTTATGCCACAGTGCAATTTTCGTACCAGCTTTTAAAGGCAGAAAACCTCAGGTGCCAATGCAGAAGAGGCACAATTCCTATGGTAAGGTTCAGCAATTTTGTCCTGTTGAAATGCTTCTCAGTAAATGCCCAGTTTTGAACGTCACAAAGAAGGTGCATATAGAAAGGCTAATAACAGTTTTTAGTCACAATTCAACACATTTATTTTTAGTACCATAGCCATTTATGGATTTATTGTGGGTTCTAAGGAGATTTCAACATGTGAAAATGTTGATCCCTAGCACGAATATGAGTAACTGTCTTTGACAGCAAACCAATTTCTCTAATTATTTTCTCATATAAATATTGTTTATAATTTCTCAAATACCTTCCTCATCTATGTGAGAAAACAAAAACGTTCAGTATCAGACATAGTTTGATAGCTGATTGCACAGTTTTCTTCTGTATGTGCACTACAGAGATCAGAACTAGAATACTAGCACCCAATGTTTTGACAAATGTGAGTCACATCGGAACATCATATTCATGGAATGGGATATGTAAAATCAAACGTCTTTCCTGTGGAGCAGGCAGGCTGAAGTAAATGAAATTGAAGGGTTAATGCAATTATGAAACTGTCTGCCTCAAAAGAATGTGTGGGAAGTATGAGGTTGTAGTTATTTATGGAATTTTATATTTTAAAGGACTAACTATAGTTGAGATAAATCCCTTTCCAAATTCAGCATCTTTCTCCATCTGCTTCCTCTGTCTGCTCATCCTCTCTGCCACTTAGTACCTCCATAATTTTCAAATTGTAACATTTTGGTAGACAAAGAGGTGTTTTTCATATTCCCTTTAAATGCATGGCAGTACATTTTTGAGGATGCAGCGAGGTATTTGCAGACATATCACATATTTAAAATAAATAAATGTGTGCTCCTGTGGCTGTGGATAGTGAAAACTTCTTAATGATTATGGACATTTCATTTGTTCTTTTTCTTTTACCCATTTCTTTTTGTCTGCTGTCATGTCTCTCCAGATGAATGTGCAGTGACTTCAAAAGTAAAATAAGTAATTAAACAATGTGGAGTTATGGCAGAAAGAGGCAGGAGGTGGATACCACATGATCCACTGCTGAGCACTTGCGGTCCAGCCCCCCCTCGCCATCAGGTCATCGTGTAGCTGCCCTGCAGCTTCCAGGTCCAGACTTGGAGACGCCGGGGAACGTAGCAGCGTGATTTGCTACTTTTATTTCCTGATACAGCGGTACACGCAGCCTGGAATCGGGCACATCTTGCACATTTTAACTAACTAGGTTGAGCACTATGGGTAAAACTAATCCCACAACTTCTCGTCCCTTGACTAGGCAAACAGTGGCAGCTAACCAACCATTGCCGACTTTAACAGCTATTGATAAAATGCTTAAAAAAACAATAGGGGTGGTGGCAACGGCTATTGAGAATACCGAAAGGCGACTCTCACTTACCCCTGGTAAACCCCCCCCATGTCTACGGGGGATTTCTCTGCAGTCACAGTTAACCTCCCTGAATCCACGTAATTTTTTATGCCCTCTTTTTCTGAGCTTCCATGTGCTCAGATAGTGCCTGACGTGAATGTTTCTATAGAGGCTGCACCGCTCTCCCTCTCTCCGGTAGGCACAAAGGCCCACAAACCCCGTGGCAGAAGTAAGAAATCGAAACCCGCAAAAAAACCAGCCAAGAGAGTAGTATCCTCTGTTGAGGCTCCCTCGTTCGTCTCTGGTCCCCCTTTCCCCAGTATAGGTCCTCCCGTCTGGGCTACTCACTTACTGATTGATCTTCAGGCCCACATGGAACAGCTTATCAACTCTCATTTCAAGACATTGTCTAGTAGGATTGATAAAATAGTTTCACTGATAAATAACAAAGGCCTAGGTGGAGCACAGTCAGCAACCACGAAGGGGAATCCTGCCATTAATAGGGCTCCGGATACAACCATCTAGGCCACTAAAGGTCTAAACACAGCCGATACCATTTGCCTTGATAACCCTACACTTGATTCGGCTCCTCTAAATACGCAGAAACCTAGTGCTGCTCCGACTGGTTCTGGTTTAGCTAATCAACCTAATGTGCCTGCAGCTGCATCGGGTTCGACATCTAGCACCACACTCCTTACCCTACCAACTCAAGATAAACAGCGCCCAGATTCCGGGAGGTTTCAAAATAACCCCACTTGGAAATCACACGATAACAGACTTTTAAAACCCCCTTCTTGTCCCCAGCTACCTCCTGAAGCATTCCCGTATGTGGTCATGGTCACAGGAGTAACTCCACTGGCCAACGAACGAGGCGAAACATATCCCGAGCTAAAGAACAAAGTCATTTTCTGGCTAAATAGATACAGACCCTTAATGGGCCCCGGACAGGGGGAGATTCTATTTGCTCGACGAGTTAGCTGGCTAGGGACCAGATCCAAAGATATCTGTGGTGACTGTGTAATTGTCAATTTTAGGGATCTTGGTGTGCTTAAATATATACTAGGTAATGGAGGGCCCCCTAACGTGTGTTCAATTATTACTTGTCATCTGGGGTATTTTTACCCACATGTACTAGCACTGGGTAGGCCTACCCGACCCCATTTTCATCAGGGCGGTCAAGATCCAGTCTACAATATACCCGTGGCTAATACATATACTGCCTTAAGTAATGTGGATTGACTACCGCTGCCCCCGAGCCTAGCCAGCTTTGCTTCAAACTCACCAAGGAGCAATGCTGAGGAGGGCTCGAGCGCTGAGGCAGGACCTTCCAAGTTGGTTGCCATGTATAGGGTAGTTAGCTTTGGCCCAACAACTTCTTCATCACCCAGAAACTCCAACCTCATACAAAGCGAAAGGGAGTTGGACACACATTCACCCCTAATTAGTGGCCTCATAGATGGTGAAAGTGAGTTGGATTCAGGTACACATATAGTATTTCCATCCCTAAACTTGCCCCACCCTACTGAAGCTCCTCCAGTTTGACTGGCGACTCGTAGACCACTAATTGGGTGTTGGAAAGTTGCAGGGCTAGGGTCTAAGCTACATAACCCGGAGTGGGGAGAGTTGATGGATAGTTATGATCTGTGCCTGCTCCAAGAGACTTGGCTTCTGTCTGCCCCTGCTAGGGTGGGTTTCACGATATTCCACTCACCAGCTGTCCAGGGACATAGAGGAAGACCTTTGGGGGGGCTGTGTATCTGGGTTGCTGTGCACCTGGGGTGCTCAATTAAGGTAATAGACACCCATTGCCCGGACATCCTTTGCATTGTACTTAACTTTTTGGATGGTTTAACGCTGACAGTGATTAATATATACTTACGTGCCTCATCTCACCAGCTGGGCTTGTCTATTTTAGAGGCCTAGAGGTCCTCCTTTCTTTATTTCCCTTGTTGTACCACAAAATTTTCGGCGCAGATTTTAATTGTCATTTTGAACCGTTCCTTGGGATCCCCCCTGTAACTTCAGATGAGGATGACATTTGGCTTATTCCGGAATGTATCATGTACCCGGTAAAGCGTTTATCACCTTTGGCTCTTATTATAAACAAGCTGGTCGTAACATACTCACTTAGGGCATGTAAAGGCAGACTCCTTCCAGATGTCCCGGGAACTAGTACCTTTAATAGACCGGGGAAAAGCACGATTATTGATTACATCCTGGTTAATGTAGAATTCTGGGCTCGTCTGAAAGCTTTCTCTGTCATCACAAGGATCGATAGCGACCATAACCCTCTGTCACTAGAATGAACTAACACATTGGGTCCCCGTAATGAACTGGGAGCAGCGGAGACCATTACTAATTCAAACCTTGTCACAGTGGCGGGTGGTAGACGCATTAGGTGGGCGAGGATTGCGCTAGCTCCTGAGAAGCTATCTAGGATAAACAACCATGTCGCAAACTCACTAGTAGAGGTTTGCGATCTCTTGAGCCCTAATTGCGATCTGCCCCGTCTCCAGGTGCTACAGCGCATCCATAATAAGCTCCTTCACACTTTGGCCGACTATTTTTATATTAATGTTACCAAGTGGCCAAGGGTAAAAAAGCAGGACCACTGGTTTAACAAAAGTTGTAGGGTGGCTAAAAATATCCTTATAAAAGAGGTCAAATCGGGGTCCCAGTCAAGTAGTAGAAATGCTAGGCAAATATATAAAAAAACATTATGGATGCCAGGTTGGAGTGGGAGGTAGCAAGGTGGGAAAGTATCAAAGTAGCCCTGGACGATCGAGACTATAGCTCCTTTTGGAATCTGGTTCGAGGAGGGGTGGCAGAGGGGTCGTCGGCTATTATTCCTAATCTTAGTGAGGAGGTTTGGCTAGCTCACTTCAAGCCCCTCTACTCACTCACTGACCCCGTACCTCTGATTAATTTAGCTTCCCAAAAGAGCATACTTGTCCTTGCTCCTTTGGAGGGCCAGGGTGATGACTGCCCCCCTTGCACCCTCCTGGAAATCCAGGCAGCACTCAAAAGTCTGACCGCGGGGAAAGCACCGGGCCTAGACAGGATCCCTGGTGACCGCTATTTGAGCGAACAGAAGGTGTGGGCCCCTAATATCTGGGCATATTTCAATGCCATTCTCCAGGGTATGGAGATCCCCCCAACTCGGCTGGGTGCAGAAATTATACCCATCCATAAAAAGGCTTCCCCTCTCGACCCGGCCAACTACCGCCCCATCAGTTTGATTGACGCCCTCCAGAAATTATTTGCCCGCTTCTTACTAGCAAGGTTGCAGAGTTGGATGGACGATCATTACATCTTAACCTCCCTTCAAGCGGGCTTTCGTGCAAAAGTCTCCACCATTGACCAACTGTTTAGATTACAGTTGGTCTACTGGAAGAGTTTCCCTGAGGGCGGGGAGTTTATACCTGATGTTCGTGGACCTATGGTCCGCATTTGACCTGGTCCAGAGGGATAAGCTTTGGGCCGTTTTACTAGAGATGGGTGCCCTGGCCTACCTGTGCCATCTATTTAAACAAATGCATAAAGGCACATATGCAAGGGTGAGATATGGAAGGAATGGGGAGTTGTCGGCTCCGTTTCCAGTGGAAAAGGAAGTGAGGCTGGGGTGCGTCCTGGCCCCCAAGCTATTCTCCCTTTTTCTCAACAGGCTGATAGAACATTTACTCGGAGCAAAAGACGTAGACTCTCCTAGTTTAGCAGGTTGCAAGATACCCGCCCTAATTTTCGCTGACGATACTCTTTTATTATCTAAATCGTCTACGGGCATTCAGCGAACATTAAAGGCATTCTGTTCCTTTTGTAGACTGAGGAACTTGGAGATTAACCTTTCTAAAACCAAGTTCATGGTCAACTATACCAAACATTCGAACTGCCCTCACCCCCATCTGGATGGAACAGTGTTGGACCGTGAGTCTACCTTTGATTATTTGGGGGACACACTCAATGACAGAATGGATTGGGGGTCTCACATGGCTAAGGCTAACCTGAAGCTGGCCCAATCATCCGGCAGCATCCCAAAGGTTTTCAATGAGTGAACATTAAAACTGTTGGGTCCGCCTATGGAAATCTATAAAGCCCAGGCGAGAGGGGGTGCGCTTTACGGTGCAGATCTTTGGGGCCACGTTGGCGCTGCCCCGTTCTCACTCACAGAGAATAGTTTCATCAGGCGCCTCTTGAGACTTCCCTTGAGCACTCCCCTGATCCCCTTATGGCTGGATCTAGGCGTGGTACCTATACAGGAGATTGTGTTAAACCGTCCCCTTCTGGACTGGAGACGGCTTTGGTCCACCCCAGAGCTTATAAGCTATAGGGAGGACTTGGGGGATCTACTGTCCAGAAGGGGTGTGGGGAGAATCCCTTGGCTAAACTACATTAAGCACCTTTGCCAGGCGCTTGGACTGGGGGGCATGTGGTCTTCACCTGAGGAGACCTGTGTCTTGATTTCCAAGAAATTGCTGATCTTGGTACTCAAGCACTACCGAACTGATCCTACATTAACAAACTCCTCTTTGGGTAGATTGACCAACACCTTTTTGGATATTAAGGTCCATCCTTACTTTGAGAAATTTTTGGATGATATTCAGCCCCCTTTGGCTAAAAAACTATACATCCAGTTCAGACATGGTTCATTGCCACTCAGGGCTGTAACATACAAGTGGTCTAAAATACCACGAGCAGGGAGTTCTTGCCCAGGGTGTGAGGGCAGTAGTGAGACAGATCTGCACGTTCTGCTCTTCTGTCCCTCTTACTCTAAGGCAAGAGCCAAATGGATCATTCAACTTTGTAAATCTAGGGGCCTTAGGGATTACAGGGAGGTATTTAGGATCCTCAAATACGATACCTCCCCTCTGACAGTGTTTGCAACCGCTAGATTTCTTCTGTCGATGTGGCATGTAAGATGCGCACAATTAAAAATTGGAAGCCCACAAACTATTGATTCTCTAGTAAATTAAATATTGTGCTATGAGGTTCCTCACTAATAAAATGCCTAGGGTTTGTTCAATGCGACTGTTATTTTAAATCATGTAGTCCTCCTTTATGACTGTACTCTTTTAATTTTTTTAATTCATTTTTATGTACAAACTATGCTCATGGACTTCTATGTAACTTTGTCTTAAATATTCATTTTATCTGTAAATGTGTACATATGTCTTTTTATGGTTCTTAACCGATAATAAAAGTTTTTGACTGACTGACTGGCACATTAGAGAAATAGGCTCAGTTTGATAATTGCTCTGGTTGGATTTTAACGTACTGTGAGACGCAGAGAAGCCACAGACAAAGGCACTAGCAGCAGTAGAGTGATAGTGGGCTTATAGCACTCTAAATTGTATGGGTGCACTATACTCATGGTTTAAATGCACTCACGTGTATTTTTATCGTTTGAAGTGTTTCATGATTATTAAGATGCATTTATTCTAGTTACATTAGCATTGAAATGTATTGTCCACATTTAAGTAGGCCTCTGTATGTATTAAAGAAACTTATAATTCCTGTATGTGTAATGTGCAGGATGAAATTTTACTTGTGTAATGTAATTTGTATTTAGTTTAAGTTGACTGAATTGTAGGCGCAAACTGTAGGTTGTTTTGAGTTTCGTTTCTCCTTGGTTGCTCAAGAATTATAATTAAATGAATCCTTTTTTGTGCTCAAAGACAGTATGTTTTCATCCTACTGCAGGTGCCAGAATTCCACCTCATTATTCTTAGATTTAAGGAGATACTCTGAATGTCTTTGAATAAGTCTGGGAGGCTAAAAGGGAGGACACCTTTCGTGTCTGGCTTATCTTGGAAAGAAGCCCACTGGAAAATAATCAATTTAATTAAAGGCTTCTGTGGAAACTTACTGAAGGATGGTGTCAATGAATGTGACGTATTGTGGGTTGAACATTGTCTTTTTGTATGATGAGCAGGGACAGATTAAGAGACTTCCGCTATTTTCAGAAAAGAAGGAGCATCTTAGAGCGAGCTCCATAGCTTTAAGCTATCAGACCCATTTGAAGTGAGTACTTCTTAGGAAGTCAACACATGCTGATACCTTTGGGATAGGATATTGGGGAAATAGGTAGGACTCTCATTTAGAGCAGAGTGGGTAAAGATACTTTTGTTTTTCTCTCAAATGAAAAGAGAATTGGACTCAGCTTCTACCGTTTGTTGCATTTTGATTTTGGATTTTGTCATATTATGTCTCTTATGCCGAATACATTTTATACGTATACTCTGCTCTGTATTGATTTTTATGTACCTATATACTGTTGTTGAGTCTGTGGTCCTTTAAGCTTGTCTAATTGAAAGTATAATCTTGAATTGTTTTACTCCCCTCCACACTTTTTAGCAGGAAATAAAAGACCATCTGCCTTGAACTTAGTAGGGAAGGTAAGGAGCAAAATCAGCGTTACCAAATGGTAGCAGAAATGGATGGTTGCCTCTAGAAGTGAAGGGAGAAGAAGGGAAATTAGAAGTAGGACCGGAAGAACAATAGAGCTTTGGATACGGAGTAGACGACGGCGAAAGACTGATGGAGGCCGGAGGACGTTGAAGGTGCAGTGGAAACAGTGGTAGCGTGAGTATGAAACTATGTGGTGTGTTAGATTGTGGTGATGAATTATTTGTGTGATATCATCCGAAGTTGGGATGCAAGTTGAGTGAGTGTGAGTTTATCAGTTTACTGGTCCGTACACGTGCGGATCAGGATGTTTGGTGAGCGGACTCAAGAGTAGTCCAAGATCCAGGGATAGTTTTGTATTTGTAATTGTCTGATAAATACTGTGGGTCTCGTGAAGCGCTATTGACGATTCACTTGTGACAGGGAACTTTTAGTGAATACAACAGTACGTCGAGAATAGAAAACCTCAGGGACCGGGGGTTGATTACGGCGTTTGGGTGACCGACGCAGGTCGGGGGTCTCATCGGATGAATGTTCTTGTAAGAGTGTTCTATCGATCTTTTGGCGGACGTACTTGTTTTATGTAACTGTAAGTTATTGTGACTGCGTTAGGAGCAGTTACTTGCTTTAATAGCTTTTGGAGATACAGTTACTTGTTAGTACGAATGTGTGAGCGAGTGTACGTGATGAAATTGTAAAGGAGGGTGAGCCGCTGCAAAGAGGGAGCAGTGACGTCATTGTGCGCCGTGCTGTGATAGGTCTGTTGGTGTAACGCCGTGCTGGAGTTGGTGGAAGTTCGTCCGAAGTTGAATAGTGAAACTTGTGTTGAAAATAATTGTTTTTAACAATGAGATGTTTTAAAGGTGTTGCGAGATTTGTGTAGAGGCGACACAGGGGTGGTGCCTCCGGCAAGAGAGGAAATTCCGCCTGAAGATACCCCGGCACATTATATGTCAAAAAATGTAGGACTTCATACTATAGTGTGGCTTCAAAATTGGCATACAATTACAGAGAAAAAGAGAGAATTGGCATTCCCTTGTTATGGGTCATGTCGTATGAAGGTGCTGTACCAGCTGAGGGGAGTGATATCTTCTCTGAAACCTCCACCCAGACCAACACAATTTGAGGCATTAGATGCATGTATTAGAGCAGCAATAGTGAAGAGAAGATAAGCTTCACAGGGAAGAATGAAGAAAGCAATGAAGGCCTATCAAGATGCCAGGAGGGATGCACAGCTGAAGAGATGGAGAGTAGACACTATAGAGGGAGAACAATTGTATCCATTTCAGTTGCTAGAAGGAGGGTCTGGAGGAAAGAGTAAGACAGAAGAGGAAAGTGATACAGATAACAGCTTTCTTGATAGATTGATAGCAGAATATCTTCTTCCCCTTGTGACTCTAGGTTGGAGATGGAGAGGACACAGAAAACAGAGGGAACTTTAAGGGTGGGATGAATGGGTTCAGGGGATCAGACAGCAGAAGTAGGAGCAAATATTTCAGTGGGATTGCGAATTGCAGGAGGGTCTGGAGGGACAGGATACACAGATCCTGAGTCAGGAGAAACTACATATAACATAAGGTTACCAGAAGCTCTTACAGTTCCAGTTACTATTGGACCTGTGGTTTCGATATATAACCCCAGAGAGAGAACAGGTGGAGGTCAACAGCAAACAGGAGAAGGAGAAGAGACTATATCAGGAGTAAGTCTTACAATGAGTGGAACGGGTATGGCTTGGATTCCAGTGGAAGCTAGCACTCCACTTCCAGCTACAGCTGATCTGTCGAGAACGGACAGCGGGTCGGAACCAAGACGAAGGGGAGCTCTGGCAAATTCTAGGTCAGACATCAGAATGAGGGTTCCACCGGTGAGGGAGTCAATGATATGGACAGAGGAGATGGGGATGAGATGAGAAGCTCCTAGGGTACTGTTCGAACCTCAGAATTTGGGTGACGGTAACCATTGGAGAAGTCGAAGTTCTGAGAGAGAAAGTCGCCCAGTTTTGAGAATGGAGGAGAGTGGGGGTCAAAGGAGAACACAAAGTTGTGACAGGGAGGAATTGGGGAGTGAAAGAGGTCAGAAGATTTTACAAATTGCAAAGAAGGCACCATTGTTAGATGTGGTAAAATTAAAAGCAGAACTGGATTAGGTGATTGAAGGGAATCTGCCATTGGACCGAATTGAAACATATGACCAAAGCGAGTTGCTATTTATAGACAAAGAAGTTACTAGAAGGGCAAAGCGAGCTCATGGAGCATTGTCACAGTTGGCACAAAGGTATGAGGTGGATTTGAAAAAGACAAAAATGATGCAGGGATATTACAGATTAAATTATACTGATAAGGAAATGGAATAGAAGCGAACGATTGGATTAAAGGCACAAAATAGAGAATTGGTGATAGGGATGTGAGCGTGGAGGGAATTAGACAAATGGGAAGAGAGGTGGTCCAAAAAGAAAAGTGTCAAGAAAGTGATAGGAGATATTCTGCCTCCGGGTCGAGGGACGGGACAAGTAGGAAATTTTCCTCTTAGAAGTACAAAATGGGGGGTATGTACGTGTGCCATGGAGCAGGGGTGATTTGGCAGCATTCACTAATGATTTCACTCGGCTGAGGAAGAAACCTGCTTAGTGGTATAAACAAATGGACCAATTTATCAAGATTTCGAAGGTGTTATGGATTGACTTGAATACTTTGTTTGATATAGTGCTCCCAGGTGATTTTTTGGGCAGCATGTACAGTTGCAATTGATTGGCCCATTGAAGAACCAGCTAGGGATGCTGTGAATCATGGTCCTTCACCTGAGGTAATGAAGAAATATGAGCAAGTGATTACATGGCAACAATCCAAAGGTGCTCCTCAGACTGTTGATTGGCTTAAAATCGATCGTACTACCCAAGAGTCCAAGGAGTCGGTACATGACTATTATGAGAGACTTTTATTGACTTTAAAAAGCATAGTGAATTGGACACTATTGAGCAGAAAGATATGTGACAGTTTGTCTTGAAGTTTGTGTTGGGATTAAAATTTGATATTAGTTTGATGATACAGCAACAGTTGATATGTTGGCAGAAAAAGTCGGTGGACGAAATTCTGCGTTATGCAAAACATTGCAGTGATCAGGTGGAGTCGGCATATAAAGAAAATGAAAGACCAGTTGATGTTGGTGCAGTTGAGGAATCCCAAAAGGCCTGATCTGATGCAAGGGGTTGGAGGAGCAATGGGTCAGGGAAGAGGAAGTGGCACGGGAATGGTTTAAAATATGGTAGCTCAACCTGGACAGGAAAGAGGAAGGGAAATGGATGCAGGTACATGAAGTGAATAGGTGGTGAATCAAAAGAAGGTCACTGCTAGTCATTATTGTGACAAAATCGGGCATTGGAAGCACGAGTGTCGATTAAATCTGGCAAATCAAATGCAGAATGAGGAAGGGGGACAGATTTCTGAGGGTTTAAACATCGTGACTAGACCTAGGTCCATGTATGGGCCCGATCTGTCTGTTAGGACGAGACAATACTGTTTGTGTAAGCTAAATTGTACCATATCTTGCACTTCTTAGGGGTGTGGAGTTGCAAACCTGTGATGACGATGCAGATTTTAAAATGGCCAATCTGAACTTTTGTGGAGAAATGTTCATGGTTCTCACGACAGAGGAGTTACCACATGATTTGAGGGACTCAGTTTCTCCGATAGTGTGGGACTACACAGGAGAGGAGATAGGATTGATTCGAGGGGTTGAACCTGTTAAGGTACAGGAAAAACTAAATGCTGAATTTCCATGAACTCCACAGTATAAATTGACTCCAGAAACTGTGCCTTGAATAAAACCTGTAATTGAGTCTATGATTGCACAAGGCAATCTCAAGGACATAAGAGGAAATCCCTGCAACTCACCTATTATGGGACTGCAGAAGCCTAGTGGCAAGTACAGAATAGTGCAGGATTTGTGCAGGGTTCATGAAATCATGATTCCATGTTGTCCTGTGGTACCAAATCCAGCTGTTATATTATTTTCAGATACCATGTGGGGCAGAATGGTTTACAGTGATAGATTTATGTCAGGCATTTTTCTCCATACTGTTACATGAAGATAGCCAATTTTTGTTTGCATTTAGGATGGAAGAACGTGTGTTAACATGGTGTTGTATCCCTCAAGGGTATGCAGAAAGCCCCTCTATCTTTAATCAGATTTTGAAAAAGAATCTTGAAGGGCTGTTGATGCCCCAGAGCTCAGGTCTGGTTCAGTACATAGATTACCTTTTGGTCTCTTCAGAGACTGAGGATGCTTGCAGGATTGATACTGTGGCTTTGCTGAATCATTTGACAGAGGATTGACACAAAGTGTCCCCAAACAAACTTCAGTAGTGTCCGACTGAAGTTCAGTATCTAGGTCATCGGATTCAAAAGGGAAAATGAAAAGTGTCACCAGATCGCATAGAGGCGATCCTGCAAATGGGAACTCCCAAAAATATAAAAAGATGTCTGCATGTTTTTGGAAATGGTTGGCAATTGTCGACAGTGGATCCCACATTTTTCCTTGCAAGCAAAACCATTATTGATGTTGACTCGAAAGGACATCAGCGATCCGGTACCATGGGATGAAGATTGCTTGAGAGCCTTCCACGAGCTGAGAGAG
Organism: Lissotriton helveticus; assembly: GCF_964261635.1. Taxonomy (NCBI): domain Eukaryota; kingdom Metazoa; phylum Chordata; class Amphibia; order Caudata; family Salamandridae; genus Lissotriton; species Lissotriton helveticus. The sequence continues at coordinate 755,888,007 of NC_136063.1, read as the reverse complement.
AGCCTATGTGGTGCTCCAGCTCTGGGAATGCCAGACTATAACAAAGCGTTTTCGCTTTTCTGCTGTGAAAAGGAAGGGTGTGCGTTAGCGGTCCTTGTGCAGACACATGGGGGAGCCCGTAGACCAGTGGCTTACTTTTCAGCTACATTAGATCTGGTAGCTTCTGCGTTGCCTGGATGTCTTAAATCCGTTGCTACAACAGGGGGCAGCATTGAGAGATATGAAAGCATAGTGATGGGTCATCCACTTACCATTTATGTGCCACATTCAGTAGAGCTGTTGATGACAAGAACCAAGACGCAGCATTTATTGACTAACAGACTTTCAAAGTATGAGCAAGTTACCTTTGCTACTGAAAATGTCACTTTGAAACGCTGTACCACCTTGAATCCTGCCACATTGTTGCCACTTCCGCAAGAGGAAGGAGAAGATTTTGAAGAGCATGACTGCCTAGATGTTACTGAGCAAACTACCAAACCCAGACTTGACATTGTTGATGAACCACTGCCTGAATCTGATTTGGTCCTTTTTGTTGATGGTTCATGCTTAAGAGACAATGAATGGTGTTTGAGAGCATCGTTTGCTGTGTGCACCATCTTATGGGTAGTGGAAGCTGCCTGTTTGAGAAGAGTATACTCTGCCCAGGTGGCCGAGATAATTGCTCTGATAAGTGCCTGTACCATCTTGAATGGAGTCAGAGTGACTATCTTTATGGACAGCCAATATGGGCTTGGAGTGGTTCATGATTTTGGGCAGCTATGGTCACAGAGGGGATTTTTGATGTCCTCTGGATCACCGATTAGAAACTGAGAATATGTGCGCCAATTGATGGAAGCTTTACAGAAACCTAAGGAAGTCTCAGTAGTAAAATGTGCAGTCAATGGGAGGGGAGAGGACTTTGTTACAAAAGGAAATTGCTACGCTGATGAAGTAGCTTGGTTTGTGCTATAGATGCTTGTGTTTTCAATGGAGAATATGTAGGAGACAGTACAGAAGAGACTGAGCTCATCATGATGTTAGCTGTAGCTGATACTTGGGATGAGGTGAAGCGGCTGCAGGATGAGGTCTCAGAGGAGGAAGCTGCATCATGGTTTAGAGCAGGCTGTGAAAAGAGAAAAGAAGGCATTCATGTGTCAACAGATGAAAGGGCAGTGTTACCGAACTGTTTACTGAGCCCAATGGCAAGGCAGATTCACGGAGCAGTTCATCGTGGAAGAGATGTCATGGTGAGAGTGGTTAGGCAAACCTGGATGAACCCATGACTTCGTGTGTGTGCTGAAGCAGTGTGTCACAGGTGTGTTACGTGTCAACAAATGAATATTGGAAAGAGAACTGTGGTTGCGATGAGTCACATTGTAAGATCAGGAGGTCCTTTCAATAGGATACAGCTGGACTTTATTGAGGTACCGAGGTGCAATAGGTTGAGATATGCGTTAGTGGTGGTGTGTATCTTTTCACGTTGGGTTGAGGCATATCCAACTAGACAATGTGACAGTCTTACAGTGGCAAAACTCCTATACAGGGAGCTGATTCCGTGATTCGGATTTCCGACCTCAGTGGAAACTGATAGAGGAACGCATTTCCGGAGCGAAATCATGAGGTTGTTGTGTACAGCTTTGAAGATTGATCAGAGATTGCACTGTAGCTATAGGCCCAAGGCATCTGGTCTTGTGGAGCAGATAAATGGCACAATCAAGATGAGGGTATCAAAGGTTTGTTCTTCGACTTCTTTGAACTGGCCAGATGCGCTGCCATTGGTATTGATGAGTCTCCGTAGTACTCCTGATAGGAGGACAGGGCTCTCTCCCCACCAGATATTGATGGGAATAGCTATGCAATTGCCTACAGTGCCAGCTACAGCCATTGATAAACATCACAGATGATTTGTTTTTGAATTATTGTAGGGGATTGGCTGACAAGGTTAATTCTGTGTCACACCAGGTCGAGGCTGCAACTGTACCTACCTCGAGAGACCTGCTGCATGACCTTAACCCTGGTGACTGGGTGCTTGTCCAAAAGCACGTGAGAAAGAGCTGCCTTGATGCTCGCTGGCGAGGACCATACCAGGTGATTTTGGTCACAAATACAGCTGTGAAGTGTGGAGGATTGCCAAACTGAATGCAAGCTTCGCATACCCACCGAGTTCCAGAGCCTGTGGAGGAAACGACTCCCCTTGTTTAGAGAAGAGCAACTAAAAATGCAACAGTAAGGCAAAGAACAGGTCAGGTTGTAAGAACTCTTGGTGAGGCTGGTCAATCAACAGAGCAAGGAAGAAGAGATCATGTTGCTCCAGAGTAAAGTTCAGATTCTGAGATAAATGAGATTGCAGAAGTGAAATTTAAACCAAATCAGAGTGAACAGCCTAGTGAAGAAGGATCGGATCGAGAGGAAGAAAGGAGAGCAGGGGCTGAAGCAGAGATGTGGCCAGCAAGAAAAGAGAGGCTGAATATAATGCTTGGATCTGAGAAGAATCTCGCTCCTATTCCTGAAAAATCTGAATCAGACCAAAGTGAAACCGAAGAGAGAACGGATGGTCTAAGACGATCCAGAAGAGAGAGAGTACTGTCTCAAAAATACGCATCTCCTTAGTGGACGTACCTGGTTGCAGATGCAGGGGCCGAGGAGATACGGGAGGTTGGGGACCATTACAGTGAGTCACGGAGAAAATACCCTGACAATTGATATTCAGCTGCTGGTCCCTGGAGTTGATGCATTCGGAATCCTGACTCTGACAGTCCTTGATCCACCAAGGCTGATTGGTTTGCGATTTTTGATCCTGAACCAGGTTGCTTTCCCTACCTTTTGTCGACAGCCCACTACACAGGAAATGGGAGAGATTCGTGCCGGAACTCTGCAGCTTGTTCTTACCATGCTTGGATCTCATATCATTAATGATTAAGCTTGAACTGTGAAAAAAGAACTTATTAGCCTTAGAATGAAGATAACTTAGGCCCAAGTGGAAGAAGATTTAAATTTAGGGACTTTCAATAGAAGAAGAACTAAGGGCTAGGCTGGCTACATCTCTACTATAGGTTGGTACTATTGGACTGAATACTGCAATAATTGAATGGGAAAAGGAAAAATAAAAGGACATTGTAAATCACAGGACAAGGCAAAAAAAGAAGAAAAAGAGACATTGTTGATTTTTATTTGCCCTTCAAAAACAAACAGTGGTTCAAAATGGAACCTGGAAATTCAGTTTGCAGGCAGAAGTGCATAATCATTACCCTTATAGTTGTGGTGCTTATTGTCATAACTGTGGTGATTATTACATCTTTGGTTGGGTCTCACGATGCTGAGGGGAATGGGGAACAGGTGACACTTACCCCACCTGCCTTAGATTTAGGAGAGGGTGCATCCGCAAAAGTTAAGACATGATCAGGGAAACTAGTCGAATGTTACATATAGATTTGTCGAAGGGTGCTTTCACGTTGAATGCATATGCTCATTTGATGTATGAGTATATTAATACAATGGAAGCGAAAGACTGCTATGTGTGCATGCAGCTGCCAGCATTAGTAGAAGAAGGCATTCAATACCATAATTTACCTTTGACATATGGCACCTCATGTAGTGTGTTGCTGAGCATGTTCTGTAGTAAGGCACATTTTGAGTACTACTTCTCTAATTATGATGTGGTACTCTCAGAAGTTCCAGTTCTCAAGTACATGAATAAATATGATTACAATAAGAAGGTAGAGAGGATGTCAACATACCTTGTGCCTACTATTACTTTAGATACATCTTATGCCGATAGACACAATTTGACATGCATGTTATCTGACGTCGAAAAGAAGTTTGTAGACCAGATAGAAGATCGGCATAGGCAGACCTTATTTAGACCGGATGTGAAGCATACAGTTATTCCATGGACCCATGGTCAAATAGCTTTAGATTTCCAGCAAAAGGGGAAACCTTGTATTAGGCAGCCTTCAACATATTATGACAAGATATTTGTGGGTAAGAGTGATTGTGAACACATTTTCTTGATTGAGGACTCAATAAAGAAGGCGCTATTGGATAAATAAACCATAGTGCCAAATGTTTATTTTGTGTGTGGAAAAAGTGCTTATGTGAAATTGCCTAAGAATTGGTACGGTATGTGTTATTTGGCTATAGTATTTCCTAAAATATTCCATGTAGATGATTTATGGCCTTTGGAAGGAAAAAGATCTCACAGAGTAAAATGTGGTGCAAGTGCGGGAGAAATTGTTGGGGATGTGTTTGGCGCTATGATACCTAGCCTGAGAGTGATTTTGAATGATGTGAAAATTAGGAAGTTGTTAATGCTGGTAGATAATCTCTCTGTGAATCCTGCTCAAATTGTATTTCTTGTTGACGGCGAGATTGTTTCGATAAGAGCTATAATACTTCAAAACCGTCTTGCATTAGATGTGTTACTAGCAAACGCCAGGGGGTAAATGATTGAAAGTTCAACAGCGCTGTACTTAAATTCCTGACAGTAGTCGGGATATTAGGAAGTACATTAGTAACATTACAGAGATACATCATGATTTGCGTGATCTGGCTGCTGGTGGACTTTGGTAGCAAATTCGTAAGGGATTTGGAAAGGTTGGGAGCTGTTATGGAAGTTTGGGACAAGGAATAATGGGATACATTTTGAGACCTATCATAATAGCTGTAATTTGTATAATTGTACTATTGGGAGCCATCAAGGCTTACAAATGGCAACGGGCACATCCTAATGAAAATTATCTGAAAAAGCTAGAGCAGCAGATGGAATGAGTACAGGGCAGTCATTATATGTACCTTAAGAATTTAGAAGGATTTAGACAGGGGCGGCAAGCTAAAACTTCTGCTTAGGTCGGTGTTTTCTACAAGGAGATAACTGTGAGAGGGTAAAGTATTGGGGTTATGACGTTCGTCATAAGAGGGGGAAATGATAGAGTGCTTATAGCACTCTAAATTGTATGGGTGAACTATACTCGGTTTAAACGCACTCACATGTATTTTTATCGTTTGTAGTGTTTCATGATGATTAAGATGCATTTATTTGAGTTATATTAGCATTGAAATGTAGTGTGCACATTTAAGTAGGCATTTGTATGTATTTAAAGAAACTTATAATTCATGTATGTATAATGTGCAGGATGAAATTGTACTTGTGTAATGAAATTTGTATTTAGTTTAAGTTGACTGAATTGTAGGCCCAAACTGTAGGTTGTTTTGAGTTTCTTTTCTCCTTCGTTGCTCAAGAATTATAATTAAATTAATCCTTTTCCGTGGCAATCTTGAATTGTTTTACTCCCCTCCACACTTTTTAGTAGGCAATAAAAGATCATCTGCCTTGAACTAAGTAGGGAAGGTAAGGAGCAAATTTAGCGTCATCAATAGTTTGCTGCTTTTTGTTCACTGAACCGCTGCACCTGCAGCCTTCAATTGATGTGCTGGGAATGGTGGCTTCTGCTTCTGGCAGCTTGGTGATAGCACCGGGCAGCAACTATTGACCACGAATGTTCATTTGGGGTCTTCAGGTCCTGAGGGAAAACAGTGCTCTGACTAGCAGGCTCATATGAGAAAGGAGTATCCTGTGTCAACGCACTCCAATCCCTTACACCTCACTGTTCATGGAGGAAGCTGAGCTTCTCCCGCTTCTGCAAGCCTCCTTCAATATGCTGAGGACTAAATTGAGATCCAGGATGGGACTGGTGACTATTGGTGGAGACTGGAGAGATGAATAATCTAGGAAAAACCAAAGGTGGTGATGGACGGAGCGTTGACACTACAAACACTCACCCCCCGTCAACTGATCTGGGTTTAATCCATCACCGTTCTTTAGCTCACTCCGCCACCCCAGTTCAGACATGGCCATATGCAAATCAGTCTGACCCTGTGCCTCATGGGAACAGTCCAGCCCGAACTGCCAAGCCATGTCTTCCCTGGACCGGAATCAAGCTTCCCAGGACCGGTTTCTGGCATTACAGCTGTCTTCAGCCGGGCTTGCTTGACTCCAGTGGCAAAGTGAGCAAGGGACTCACGTCTGAGCATACCCTGCCAACTTAGGGCGAACAATAAAAACCAAAGGTGGTGATGGACGGAGCGTTGACACTACAAACACTCACCCCCAGTCAACTGATCTGGGTTTAATCCATCACCGTTCTTTAGCTCACTCCGCCACCCCAGTTCAGACATGGCCATATGCAAATCAGTCTGACCCTGTGCCTCAAGGGAACAGTCCAGCCCGAACTGCCAAGCCATGTCTTCCCTGGACCGGAATCAAGCTTCCCAGGACCGGTTTCTGGCATTACAGCCGTCTTCAGCCGGGCTTGCTTGACTCTAGTGGCAAAGTGAGCAAGGGACTCACGTCTGAGCATACCCTGCCAACTTAGGGCGAACAAAGAAAAACCAAAGGTGGTGATGGACGGAGCGTTGACACTACAAACACTCACCCCAGTCAACTGATCTGGGTTTAATCCATCACCGTTCTTTAGCTCAATCCGCCACCCCAGTTCAGACATGGCCATATGCAAATCAGTCTGACCCTGTGCCTCATGGGAACAGTCCAGCCCGAACTGCCAAGCCATGTCTTCCCTGGACCGGAATCAAGCTTCCCAGGACCGGTTTCTGGCATTACAGCCGTCTTCAGCCGGGCTTGCTTGACTCCATTGGCAAAGTGAGCAAGGGACTCACGTCTGAGCATACCCTGCCAACTTAGGGCGAACAATGAAAAACCAAAGTTGGTGATGGACGGAGCGTTGACACTACAAACACTCACCCCCAGTCTACTGATCTGGGATTAATCCATCACCATTCTTTAGCTCACTCCGCCACCCCAGTTCAGACATGGCCATATGCAAATCAGTCTGACCCTGTGCCTCATGGGAACAGTCCAGCCCGAACTGCCAAGCCATGTCTTCCCTGGACCGGAATCAAGCTTCCCAGGACCAGCTTCTGGCATTACAGCCGTCGTCAGCCGGGCTTGCTTGACTCCAGTGGCAAAGTGAGCAAGGGACTCACGTCTGAGCAAACCCTGCCAACTTAGGGCGAACAAAGAAAAACCAAAGGTGGTGATGGACGGAGCGTTGACACTACAAACACTCACCCCCAGTCAACTGATCTGGGTTTAATCCATCACCGTTCTTTAGCTCACTCCGCCACCCCAGTTCAGACATAGCCATATGCAAATCAGTCTGACCCTGTGCCTCATGGGAACAGTCCAGCCCGAACTGCCAAGCCATGTCTTCCCTGGACCGGAATCAAGCTTCCCAGGACCAGTTTCTGGCATTACAGCCGTCTTCAGCCGGGCTTGCTTGACTCCAGTGGCAAAGTGAGCAAGGGACTCACGTCTGAGCATACCCTGCCAACTTAGGGCGAACAAAGAAAAACCAAAGGTGGTGATGCACGGAGCGTTGATTCTACAAACACTCACCCCCAGTCAACTGATCTGGGTTTAATCCATCACCGTTCTTTAGCTCACTCCGCCACCCCAGTTCAGACATGGCCATATGCAAATCAATCTGACCCTGTGCCTCATGGGAACAGTCCAGCCCGAACTGCCAAGCCATGTCTTCCCTGGACCGGAATCAAGCTTCCCAGGACCGGTTTCTGCCATTACAGCCGTCTTCAGCCGGGCTTGCTTGACTCCAGTGGCAAAGTGAGCAAGGGACTCACGTCTGAGCATACCCTGCCAACTTAGGGCGAACAAAGAAAAACCAAAGGTGGTTGACTTGGGGTGAGTGTTTGAATTGCTCAAACGCTCCGTCCATCATCCCCTTTTGTATCGCTTTGTTCGCCCTAAGTGTGGCAGGGTATGCTCAGACATGAGTCCCTTGCTCACTTGGCCACTGGATTCAAGATAGCCTGGCTGATGAGGATTATGAATCCGAAACCGGTCCCAGGATGCTTGTTTCCGGTCCATGGAAGACATGGCTTGGCAGTTCGGGCTGGACTGTTCCCATGAGGCACAGGGTCAGACTGATTTGCATATAGCCATGTCTGAAATGGGGTGGCTGAGTGGGCTAAAGAATGGTGATGGAATAAACCCAGATCAGTTGACTGGGGGTGAGTGTTTGATTTGCTCAAACGCTCCGTCCATCATCCCCTTTTGCATCACTTTGTTTGCCCTAAGTGTGGCAGGGTATGCTCAGACGTGAGTCCCTTGCTCACTTGGCCACTGGATTCAAGATAGCCTGGCTGATGAGGATTATGAATCCGAAACCGGCCCCAGGATGCTTGTTTCCGGTCCATGGAAGACATGGCTTGGCAGTTCGGGCTGGACTGTTCCCATGAGGCACAGGGTCAGACTGATTTGCATATAGCCATGTCTGAAATGGGGTGGCTGGGTGGGCTAAAGAATGGTGATGGATTAAACCCAGATCAGTTGCCTGGGGGTGAGTGTTTGATTTGCTCAAACGCTCCGTCCATCATCCCCTTTTGTATCGCTTTGTTCGCCCTAAGTGTGGCAGGGTATGCTCAGACGTGAGTCCCTTGCTCACTTGGCCACTGGATTCAAGATAGCCTGGCTGATGAGGATTATGAATCCGAAACCGGTCCCAGGATGCTTGTTTCTGGTCCATGGAAGACATGGCTTGGCAGTTCGGGCTGGACTGTTCTCATGAAGCACAGGGTCAGACTGATTTGCATATAGCCATGTCTGAAATGGGGTGGCTGAGTGGGCTAAAGAATGGTGATGGATTAAACCCAGATCAGTTGACTGGGAGTGAGTGTTTGATTTGCTCAAACGCTCCTTCCATCATCCCCTTTTGTATCGCTTTGATCGCCCTAAGTGTGGCAGGGTATGCTCAGACGTGAGTCCCTTGCTCACTTGGCCACTGGAATCAAGATAGCCTGGCTGATGAGGATTATGAATCCGAAACCGGTCCCAGGATGCTTGTTTCTGGTCCATGGAAGACATGGCTTGGCAGTTCGGGCTGGACTGTTCCCATGAGGCACAGGGTCAGACTGATTTGCATATAGCCATGTCTGAAATGGGGTGGCTGAGTGGGCTAAAGAATGGTGATGGATTAAACCCAGATCAGTTGACTGGGGGAGTGTTTGATTTGCTCAAACGCTCCGTCCATCATCCCCTTTTGTATCGAGATGAATAATCTGCCAGGTTTCCCGCCAGGAGGGCAAGTGCTCTCTGTTTAGTCTTGATCATTAAGAGGCACTAGAATTACTACCCGTTTGGGGGTCGCTGTCTAGGTTCTGGTAGTTGGGGGTCGTTGTCTAGGTTCTGGTAGTTGGTGGTCTCCTAAAGCTTCAGTGGCTCCATTGGTTTTCTTGTGATGCATTTTAAATGGACATTGTTGACTATACAAAAGCATTCTAAGGCTTCAAGTGCTTCAGCCAATTCAGAGGCCTGAGCTCTGACCAGTAGCAGCTGTTTAGGGGCTGAGTGGCTGGGAGGGGGGGGGTGAGTAGGTACGGGGATTTGGGGAGGAAAACAGACAATACACATAAAAAAAAACAAATCCAAAGAACCTGCTGCATGATGCTCATTGCCATGTCCTTGCAGGCTCTGGATGCGGTCTCCCACTCATTTCTCCCTGCGCTCCCCTCGGCTGACTCGGGTAGAAGGGTAAGGACTTCCACCCTACAACAACATGAAACCAGCCAATCCTAGAGCTGTGCTGCAGCTCCAGGATTGGCTGGAGCAGGCTAACCCAGAGCTTCTTTTAAGGCTGGGGACATGTGGCTGCAATCCCTCGGCTCTTTCTCAGCCTTGGAATTGCAGGCTCTAAAGTACGCAGGTCAGATTGGTCAGCTGTAGGCAGCCAGCCAATCTGACCTGCACACTGGCAGGGGGCTGCAATACTAGTGCAATCTGACTGATTGGCTTCGCCCCCTGTCATCATGCTGTAACAGCACGAGCCCCAGACACATTAATACAATGGTATGTATTACCATTTTATTAATGTGTGTGCCTGCTGCACTCGCAGCAGGTGGGGCGACGCTCGTCCGCCATAATGGAGAAGCCGTCGCTGATTCTGACTCACAGGATCAAAAAACACAGAGGACAGGCAGAGGCACAGGGTAACCATACTTCCTTGTTATGACAGGATGTAATGATGGCTGCAGGTACAGTAAACCTTGATGACAATCTGACATCTCTAGATGCTGCTGAACATTTTGATCTCACATTATCAGGCTCAATTTCTCTGCAGGGTGAAGAAAATCTCTTGGATACTGGGACTCTCATTCCCAAGCAGATGGTAGGGAGCGATACAGCCATGAGCTTTTTGGAGCCTGAAACAAACCTGGCCCTGGGCCTCTGTTTCAAAAAAATAAAGCAGGCACCGGGGCAGTTGTGTTGGATGACACACAGTCAATTGCTTTTCTCCTCTCTCTCTAGTACCTGTCCTGGTTTCAATGGGTAATCTTGATTCTCTACAACTGGCTTCATCGTCTTTTCAGGAGGCTGTATCGGAGGCTTTGCAGCCGAATAGATTGGGAGTGGAACCGGGGGTAGGGGGGTGAGCTGGGCGAATTAGCGGCAGAGACGTAGCAGGAGGTTTTCCAGCAGGGTGATTACGGATTCGAGGGCCTCTTAAGCATCAGAAACTGCTGCCTTAAATTTAAAGATGTCTAAAACTGAGTATTCCATTGCCCAGCTCGCTGGGAGGCTCAGAAGGAGGACTTGCTCATTACGATGCCGAAGGAAATCAGCAAGTTACATAAGCAAAAGTCCATGCTAGAAAATAAGATTGAGGAACTTAAAAATCATTCATGTCATTCCAATTTGCACATTGTAGTTGTTCTGCAGGGCAATGAGGGCCAACAAATGCTTAGGTGGGTCAATTAATTTATTAAAGCCAATGTTTTGTCCAAATTTTCTGGCGATTTGACATGAGTAAGAGCCCATCGTGTCCTGGCGCATCACTCCCCCAGCTCAAAATACCCACGCACCATTTTGGTTAATTTATGGGACTACTGAGTCAAAGAACAAGTGATTGCGCAAGCAACCATTGTGCAGCAATCTAAATTGAGGGTTTTGGTAAAGGGGCAATTCAAACTGTTCTGTAATGTCTTGGGGGAACAAGAGCCTCTGCAGCAGATTTCTAATAAGACCTGATTGTTATTGCCATATACTGTGCCATATAGTGATTATTATTGTCTATTGATATTGGGATTTAGCTGACGGCACCTGGTTTTGTAATAATGATGGTGTTCATTGGTGATGCTCTGGGGGGGCTGTGGGCACAAAAGGATGCAGTGTCATGTCACCCAGCTTAGTTAGACGCACTCTTGGAGGGGTACTATAGGCACTTCTTCTCTCACTGGGGTGTTTTTTCTGTGCGTTTCCTCTTCTATATGTTTTTGCAGGGGATTCTGGTGGGTCACCCTGTAGGGAGATGTGGTGGAGGGTAGGCACATTTATCAAAAAAGTTGCACATTTTTCCAAAATTCCAATTGGAAAAGGCTGAGGGGTTCAGAAATGTTATTGATATATACATCAATAAATTCACCATTTTTTGTCCCCATTGCAGAAGGCTGAGAGGTTCTGAAAAGATATTTTCGGATATGAATTATTTCTGAAAATGGGTCACAAATTTAAAACAATTTGGTGCAGTGCAAATTGTATGGTTAATAAACATAAAAACAGTTAATTAATGAGATGGCTGGGTTCTTCCTTTCCTGAAATATTTTTTTTACATGAAACTCATCTTAAGGTGAACTTGCAGAAGGTCTATATATCAAGGCATTATTCCCATGGTTTGTTTGCCTCAGCTGGTCTCCCAGTAAGAGGTGTTGCGGTTTATTTGGGCAGAGGTTTGGATTTGGTCCTTTGCAAAATAATCAGAGACCTGCAGGGTGGATGGCTTCGGGTAAAGTTTATGGCTAATGGTCTCTTCTTGAAGTTAGTAAATTACTATACCCTAGTGGTAGAGGAGCCTAAACCTCTGTTGTGGCTCTTTAAGATTGCTATGAGAGTGGCTGGGTGAATTATCTTATGGGGGATAATAATTACATTCAAGAGCTTGCCTGTGATACCTCTAACAGAACAAAAAAATAATTAAAACCTCAAACTAAAAGGGCTGTTGAAACCTTTAAGAAGGATTGTTACTTAGTAAACACTTGGAGGCCTGACCACCCAGGTATTCACCAATTGACCTGTTTTTCATGTCAGTATCACACAGCTTCCTGTATATATTTTATTTTACTCTCTCACTCAATCATAAGGACAGGATCTGATATCTGGGCCAATTCCTTTTTTGATCATTCACTTGTCACAGTTATTATAGAGGTTGAAACAACTCAGAACGATAGGCCATGGTGGCAGATTGAACTCTTGTTCTCATTAGAGCAAGCATGGCTCATCGATATAAGTATATATATTCCAGAATTTTTTCAAGCAAATTGGTACACAGCTTCTCGGTTTTCCACCTGGGAAGCTTTCAAGGCCAACAGCAAGGGGACAAATTATTGCCTACCTGGCAAATCAGTATAGGGAAAGTCGACAAAAGTTTGCTCAGCTACAATTCACAGAAGATCACACATCACGATCAAGTAGATACTCATCCGCCTATGAAAAGGCAAAGCAGAACCTGAGGGATTTCCTTGTCTTACAAGAAATTATAAGTTCTAGGGCTTTTTAAACGCAACTATATGAAGAAAGCCGACAGATTAGGAGGAGTCTATTGGTCAGCCCGGGCAATACACGAGGCCCATTAGTTTGCTTAATGCTGATTATAAGCTCTTTATGGAATTACGGGCATATCACTCCACTCCACTCGTCCAGGTTTTAATACATAGTGTCATAAGTCCTGTCCAGGCCATTGTTGTTTTCCCCATGTTAGCATGAGAACATTGCAGACTGTCCTCTGCTTTGCACATGTTAACTTGCAGATATATTATGCTTTGTGCCACAATGTACTTTCATTCTGCTGTTTGTGTGCTCTGTTCTTTCCTGGGATTGAGTCTGAACATGTAGGTTGAACAACAATGCCCCTTGTTATTCTGTTCTGGTCAGGCCCTAACACCTAGACAAAACATGTGAATGCAGCTGTTGTTTGGGAACGCATATTTTTGTCATATAGGTATGCACAGATAGGTAACACACATTTGGGGAGGGGCCTTTCCAGGGAAAAGATCATAACATCACCTGAGATGTAGAGCCTTCACCTGTGTAAACTGAGGTACGGGGTCTGCAGCTAACACCTAGAGATTTTCTGAAATATAATCATTTTGCTTCTGTAGAAGGCGAGGGAGGTTGGCTACACTGTTGTATGTAATGAGAACTCTATTTATGATTTACAGACTACTTGCTATGCTAACCGTATTTTTGTAAGGCATTTTCCTACTTTTTGGCATGTATAATGCATACTTGAGCACAATAGTGAAAATAAACATTTCAAACTTTCCTTGTGTCTCTGTCAGAACTCATTGTGGACTAATATGAGTGTGAGAGTGTGTCCTGCAACCGCGATTCCTGAGAGGGACAGAAGTGTTATGTTCTGGGGTGTCTAATCACTTGTTCCTCTATGAGCGAGTAGGAGGGCAAGTGAGACACTATAGCCTGTCGGTCCCGGGCTCATGGGTGCTCAGGTGGTAGGATGACTGACTCTCTGCCAACTAAGGCCCTCTAATCCTAAGCAAAGGGATGTATGACGTTACAACGCATACTTTTACAACGCATGCCTTTACAACACATTTTTTACAACACAACATCCTTTACAACGCATTCCATTACAACGCATGCCATTACAATGAATTTTTAAAAACTACCTTTACAACTCATTTCATTACAACGCATACTACATTTACAACGCATATCATTACAACACATAACATTACATTGCATTTATGGTAAGTATTGGATAGTGTAGGGGTAAAAATTACTATTCTAACTCCAGGGGGTGCAACAGTAGGGTAAGTAGGGTTGTTTGGCTGTCTGTGGCAGAGACAGTTACCTCCGTGTGCGAACTCTGGGGAAAAGCCTCAGCGCGAGGGTGTCTGGAGGGGAAGCCCGGTGTGTTCAGCCCGTGTACTTTTTTAATCTTGATGCGTGATTAAATTTGTCTTTTAAAACTGTTTGTAAACTGTTTGCACTGACCTTCACTTTGCACCATTCGACTTTTAACTATAACCCTACCTGCTCCTTGATCCCGCCCCGGTCCACCGCGTCCATTGTGGGCGTTTGAGCGGAGGGTGAGGAATTCTACCACTTTCGGCATCTCCAGCGCTAGGGGTTAGCGCTCTAGTTCTTACGTACTTTCCCCTATTTACGGTAGATGGGGCAGTGTCCGCGCAGCGCGCGCGCCGAGTGCGCGCCAAAGGCACGCACAAGGCAAGCCCGTCTGCGCCCGTCTGCGACCTGCCGCGGTCAGGGGCCATACCCCCTGTCTCAGCTCCCTTGGAACGGGTAAGTGCATTATGATACTCAAGGGAAGAGCTAGTTCTGCTCCGCCCTTTGCTCAAAGCAGACTGTACACAGGGTTTGCTACCTGACTGTATACCCCATATGTGTAGAGGCTGTCACACTCTCCCCATCACTGATCTGGCGGGGATGAAGGGGGTTGACCAACTCTCCATGTACTTACTGAACTGCCGCTCATTCAAAAAACATAGTCTGAATATCTATGATCTTCTAATCGATTACCATCCTGACTTATTATTTCTTACTGAAACGTGGCTCGACGTGGCCGCCGCCCCTGATACCTGGGAGGCCCTTCCACCATCATATGGTCTCATCAGAATTGACAGAGGTCTCCAAAAAGGTGGGGGCATAGCGATCGTGTATTAAATCGACCTTGATTACTCCTTACAGCAAGTATCGATTAGCTCTTGCGAGGCGGGCCTTTTCTCCATCAAAGTTTCCTCGGAGTGTACTATTATGGGCTACCTTATTTACCGCCCTCCAGGGGGGTCTTCACAATTTGTGGAGAGTCTCCTTGAAACGGTGATACAGCCTGCCCTCAGGTATAATAGATTCCTCATAGTAGGGATCTTAATTTACATTTTGAGGATCTTGGCTGCACTGAGGCACAATCTGTTATCAGCTCCTTAAAAGCTTTGATGTTTAGGTTATTGGACGAAAGGCCTACCCATCAAGCGGGGCATTTGCTTGATCCCATTTTCGCGAACTGGGATGATATTAAAGTATCTCCCCCAGTTAAGATTATATGGTCAGACCATTACCTCGTCCCGTTTAGTGTGCAGGGCCTATACAAAGGGGACAAACCTAAATATTTACCTTTTCCCATACGTAGGAACTGGAGAAAATTTAACCAGGAGATATTTGGTGCTGCCCTTAATCAGGAAATACCTCCTCTGAATCAAACTCTCAGGGAAGCCTGGAAAGAGTTTGAGGATTGGATAACTAGGGCCCTAGACAAGGTTGCCCCCTGGACACAAAAAGCTCCGGCACGTGGGTCTAGATCGGCCCCATGGTACAATGAGGAGTTGTGTGCTGCTAAGGCAAGATGTAAGGCTCTTGAGCGCCAATGGCGGAAAAACTATGCCATGGCTGATAAAGAATCTTACAGGAACGGCCTTAGGGCATACCATAAATTGATCAGAAAGGCGAAAGGGGATCATATTAAAGAGCGGATTGAGAACTCGGATAATTCATCCAGAGAGCTCTCTCCTATATATAAGGAGCTTACTTCCCTCTCGGCGACTCTGCCCGAAGACCCTCCCTCCGCAGAGATATGCAAAAACATAGCGGATTATTTTGTATGCAAGGTGGAAAAGATCTATGAATCCTTTCAGCAGAATATACCAGCAGATATCCCAGTTATGGCGGTCTGTGAAGGACCCAGGGTGAGCTGCGCCCTTGAGGAATTCAGGGTTCCTCCGCGGGAGGAATTGTTGAAGACTATCTTAGATATCCAATCTGGATCTCCAATAGATGTGGCCCCTTAGAAATCATCTTCAGCTCCTGTGTGACCACATTGGTAATCTGGCCACTTTATCATTTCGAGAAAGCCGGGTGCCTGAGGAATGGAAGCTGGCTCAGGTTGTTCCGATTAAAAAGAAAACCTGATTGAGCATGACTCAGTTAGATAACCTTCGTCCCATATCCCTTCTGCCTTTTTGTGCTAAGGTAGTTGAGAAATTGGTGAATAACCAACTGGTCAGCTTTGTGGAGGATAATTCTCTTCTCCACCCCTCCCAATCTGGCTTTAGGGCGAAGTATTCTACGGAAACTGCTCTCCTCTTTTCCACCGAATTGCTCCGCCGTAAAGCTGACGATGGTCGCACTGCAGCGCTGACCTTATTGGACCTCAGTGCGGCTTTTGACACCGTGTCGCACTCGGGTCTTCTTGCACGCCTCAGTGAGATGGGAGTAGTGGGCCAAGCCCACTACTGGATGAGCTCCTTTCTGGCAGACAGGAAATTTCAAGTTCACTGCCCCCCATATAAATCCAGACCAAGATCTCTTAGAAAGGGGGTTCCGCAAGGCTCTATATTAAGCCCTACGCTGTTCAATTTATATATGGAGCCCCTGGCAAGATTAGTGGAGTCCTATGGGGTGGATATTGTCTCGTATGCAGATGATACCCAACTGGTGATTACGTTATCTCATAACCCAGTTGGGGCTGCAGAGAACTTCTCCTCCTGTCTTGTAGCACTCACTAGCTGGATGAAGGGTAATTGTTTGCGCCTTAATGGCAAAAAGACGGAACTCCTTATCATCGGCCCGTCTCCTTCCGTCTGGACCTCAGCCTGGTGGCCAGCGGACTTGGGGACTATGCCCTCTCCATCTGCCACGGTGAAAACTTTGGGGGTTATTCTAGACTCTAATCTCTCTTTTTCCCAACATGTGAGGATGTGAGGAGTGCAGTCGGGAAATGTTATGGCACACTTAAGGTGATTCGTAAGATCTTGGATCTTCTTCCGTTTAAAGCTAGGAAATCCCTAGTGCATGCCCTTGTCACCCCACATCTCGATTATGGGAATTCACTGCTTTGTGGTCTCAGCAGAAAGGACCTGAGCCAACTGCAATGCATCCAGAATGCGGCGGCCAGGCTAGTTTTAAAAATGCCTAGGAGGTCACCGGGTAAGCGGGCACTTCATATCTTGCACTGGCTTCCCATGCAAGAACGCATTCGGTTTAAAATCCTGTGTATCACCCACCGCATTGCTTATGGCCGTGGCCCCACCTACCTACAGAAGATGATGACCATATACCGTCCTAAATGGTTGCTGAGATCTATGGGGGGCATGCAGATGGTGGTCCCCCGCATCCGTCGTGTTCGGATGGGAGGGAGATCCTTTAGGTTTCTTGCCAGCAAATACTGGAACGAACTTCAGCTCGAATTTCGGATGGAACCTTCAGAATCGCGTTTCAGGTTGAAACTGAAAACTTACTTATTCCCCAAGATCTAGTCACCTACTACATGTGTCCCCTCCCCCTGGGCTGCGGGACTTTTGTTCTGGAGTTCTGTCGGTATGCATCCACAGCGTGGGAACGCACTGTCTTTCTGTGTAACCAGGCGCTTAATAAATGTTTTTTATTATTAATATAAGTGTTGGATAGTGTATGGGTAAAAATTACTATTCTAACTCCAGGGGGTGCAACAGTAGGGTAAATGTTGAATGCGTTGTAATGGTATGCGTTGTAATGTCATGCTTTGTAATGGTGTGCGTTGTAGTGTCATGCGTTGTAATGGCTGCGTTGTAATGGCATGTGATGTAATGGATGTTGCATTGTAAAAGTTTTGTTGTAATGGTAGGGCGTTGTAAAAGTTGCGTTGCAAAGGTTGTTTCCCGGCTGCGAATATAGGCTTTTTACTATAAATAATTGAATTCTTCTCAATTAACCTATAAAAGCGGCAGTTATTATGGTAGATGCTGAAAAAGCATTTGATCTGGTTATCTGGGATGCATTGTTCTTTGGCCTAGAAAGATTTGGGTTTCCTCTTCCCTATTTCAGAATGATATCAAACGTATACCATGGGGACAATGCCCACATTTTTGTCAACTCCCATCTAACAGGCCCATGGCGATAATTAGGGGGACCAACCAGGGATTCCCTCATTCACCCTCTTTCTTTACATTTTTCATAGAGCCTCTTGCGATTAGGATTAAGGCTTCCTCGGCTATGAAGGCTCCTCTCTTGGGTGTGACCAAGCTAAAATGTTCGCAGATAATATTATTCTTTATTTGAAACTGGAAAAGGGTAATATTCTGCAGGTTTTAGATGAGTTTGATTGTTTTAAAGATATCAGGAGATACAAGATTAATTGTAAAAATACTGAGGCTCTGCTCTTCAATTCTCCAGTCGATGTTCCCCAGCCCTTATGAATCCACAGGCCATAGATCAGAGTTTAATTTGAAACCTGGGGGTATTTGTCACTCAAGAACATTCCAAGATTTTTCAAACAAACTACCTCCCAATGTTTTATAAAATAAAAGGAATGCTCGACAAATGGACCTTGCTCCCCCTTCCATGGAGTGCAGGGTGGTTCTTATAAAGAGGTCGGTTCGCCGGTGGTTGTGTTTTTTTCCAATATCCCCATCAAAGTGAATAATAGTTATTTTGCTGATTTAGATGTACTTTTTGGGCAGTTCATCTGGAACAATGAATCACCTAAGGTTAAATACTCCACCCTCCTGGATATCTTACAAAGTGGGTTTGCTTTTCCGTATTTTCAAAGCTACTATCAAGCAGCCCATTTTGATTTGTGCACAAGGGTCCTGGATGGCAGAGGTTTTGAAATTCCCCCAAAAAGCCAGATTTAAAGTTTTGCTAGATTAAAGTGCCAGACCTTTGAGCATATATATATATATATATATATCCACAGGCTGGATGTTTCTCACACTTCAGGAATTAAGCTATTTACACAGCTTTAATTTGGCTTTGGAATTATTCTGGGTTTAGGGAGTGCGGGCATTTTCTTCTTCAGGGCAGATGATGGCATGGCAGGAGATCTGCTTGGTGAGGTGAACACAGACGCAATTTTTCCTGGGCTATCATCAAATCACATCTTTTTTCAGGGCTCAACATTTGGATCCCAGTCTTGAAATTCATACTGCGCGTTGAGGTTTTTTTTAGGACCAGGATGTTTTTTAGTTTTTTTTTTTTTATATAGCACGAATTTGACCCAAAGGTATTAGGTATCAGAGCACTTTCCATGAGCACTAGTTGTGTTACACAAGGACTCATTTCTTTTTGTTAGGCACAGGGAGATTAAGTGATTTGCCGAGAATCACAGGATGTCTAGCGTCATTGCCGTGACTCAAACCCGGTTCCCCATATTTGAGGTCACCTGCCCTAGCCGTTAGACCACATCCTTTGGCAAACTGGCATCGGTTAATACACAACTTAGAGGTGCAACAAAAGGTCTTTTAGAATATTTTTGATACAAACTGCCATTTTTTAGAAGAGGATTGGCAGACCATATCACTTTTAGGCAATATGTTGTTGAGGATGTTCTTCTTTTTTTGTTGGATGCCCTATTACACTCCAGCAGCCTTGACTAGAATGCTTTCGGCACTTGATAATTGTTGCTTTCATTGTAAGCACCAGGTTGAAGGCAGTGGCTACACAATTTTTACTCCTACCCTTTGTTAATGCCCTTTTGGCAGCAGTTGCTTTCGGTTTCGAGCTTGACTATGGGGGTAACAATTGATGTGGATCCTGCCTTGGAAATTTTTGCTCTTTTAAAAATTGACCAATCTTAAAATTCAGGACAGAGGTTCTTTTCAATTGATTGTACTATGGCCCACTCTCTGATTCTGCAAATGTGGCGAAACTGCGGGCCTCAGCGTATCAAGTATGGCTGAATAAAGTGATTAGAATGAAGAAATTAGAGGAAGCCTACATAAAGAGGGTTGGGGACTCAAACAGATTCTATGCCTCTTGGAAGTATTTCCATCTAATCGAAAATCAGGGCGCTGTGGTTCAGAATATTTTGAAATCCCCTTAAGGTGAATCTTACTTAACATCTTCAAGGGCTGGGTTACAGTAGAACTCTACTATGCCACAGGGTAGAGTGATTGACCAAATCTGGTGTTATTGAAATATCATTGCTGTCTTACTGCACTTTATTGTTGATGTTACTTGCCACTTTTGATGCAAAATGATCATGAGGGATATTGGTAGCCATCACTACTTTGTTCTGTCTAAGCACTTTATTATATTTGTAAGGAACCATATTAATGAATATTATGCAACTCTAGGCTGTATATGCACTTTAGTATATTCTAAGTGATACATATTTGAATAATTGCAGCCCTTTTATGATTTGTAATCCACATGAATCATGGCTGACTATAGTAAAATTATTTGCCTTCTTCTATTGAAATGAAGTGTTTTTGGTACATATTCTGCTAAAATAAAATTAAATGTATAAAAATATTTTTAAAACAAACGCAGGAAGTTCCAAAGGCTACACAATTTTCATGAAATGATAGCACTTTAAATATATAAAATGATAACATGGAAAGGAATAGTTTCAGGCACATTTACTTAAGGATCCTATTTTTCCATCCTTTTTATCTTGAAGATGGACAATTCCAAACCAAAAGGTAGATAGTGCTGATGGAGCAACATTTGGGTAAATACAATCTGCTAGATGAAATTCACCCTAATGCATGCTTTTTAACAAATTGCGAGGCAATATTAACATATAACACAAGAGTGTATAACACGTGAAATGTTTGATTTTCTCAGTCAAAATAATGAGAATAATGTTAATTGAATGTTATTCTCTCTTCCTAACTGCAGAAAAATAAACGACAAAAGAAAAAGCTGTAGGCTGTAGAACTTATTCTCTGTTTTGCTAAAATAATGTAGGTCTTAGAATTGTTAGAGGATGTGCTTTTCCGTGCTCCTGTCCTTCAAATGTTACAAATGCTTCCTTAGAGTACAGATATTTAGCCTGTTTCAAAAAGTCTTTTAGAGTTCTTTCCTGCCTAGGTGAGGGTTGTAGATGACATAAATATAATATTTCTAGTTTTAAAATACATTTGTAACGAGGTTCTTTTCCTTCTTTTGGAAATTATACAATATTTAGACTAAGGGTGTTTAGAAAATATTAGTCAAGTCACTGTCAGTAGATTATCATACCATCGTGACTAACCAATAGAGAGGCTTGCTGAAGAGAGAGAATGCAACATTTTAACAGAAGAAAGGAAGTAACGTATTCTAAAGATTCCTGTGGGAAAGAGTTCTTCGGCTCGTTCACAAGACTGGTGACCTGTCCCTGCGTTCGTCGTTTTCTGAATGCCGTGCTGATTCCTGATTTGCTGGCTGGCGAATCCTGCTATTCCTGAGAGACTTACCTAGAGACTTCGCGCCTCATCGGATCGTCATGTTGCTCTTGCTATACCCTAACGGCTGTGGGGTTAGCTTTTCAGACTAATTGCATGCTTTACATTAGTATTTCAATTTTGTAAGTGAACTGTGTTTTTCTGATGTTTTCTCTCTCTCTCACTCCTCTATATCTGATGATCTGTTGTTTTAATAAATGAGCTGTACGATTATTGTAAATCTAATCTGTACATTTATGAACCGAATAATGACATTCTAATTTGTATTTGTGCTTGACCATTCATATTATGAAATAACAAGAAAAACTAATAGAAAATAATAGTGTTTGTCTTTATTACTGAGTTACTGAGTTATATAGATAATGTTTATAATGACCAAAGTTTAGCATTTTTCTTCCTTGTAGGTCGTCCTGGAGAAATATCATTCTGTTGTTCATTACTTAGTCCCTTTTAGCTCTACCATAGATTCATTGGAGGACCTTTGATATTGCTAACTGAGCGATAATGACTTATGAGCCCGTCATTAGCGTTATGTTTCCCATTATTATATAGTGGTTGGTGTGGATAAGAAAACTGACAAAAATACCCCAACGCTTCTGCTGCTTCAGCGCTTTGGTTTCATACACCATCAACAAACAGAAGAGAGGCCTCTTAGTTATCATTGCATGAAAACTATGTTAATCCCTTGCATGTGCCAATAACTTAGAGCTTTGCTTTGTAAAAATGTAAATTACTAATCAGAGTTTGTGTAGCACATATACAGAATAAATGATCCTTTTTTTTCCTTTTTTAGTTACTTGTAATTTTCTTTTCAAGGAACTTTCAGTTGCTTTTAATGTTTTGTGAACATCATTGTTTTATTGTTTGAGGTATTTACTTTCAAAAAGTGCACACTTGAATATTCATGCAAGGCATTTGTCCCACATTGCAGCCCTATGAATCTCAAGTCTGACATAAACACTCACATAAACGAGGGGTAGAGTGGTTAGTCAGCCTTTTATACTCCCTCTCCAATCATCGACAATATACAAAAAGTATGACATTCTGAAATTAAAATAACTGCTTTAGTTTGTTTGAAGGGCATAGATGTGCACCAAGGATGTTCCTTAGTCTACAGGCACCCCTTGTTTAAGATACAGAAGATACAGAAGATACAGAAGATGGCATGTTTGATTATTGGGTCCTGCTCCTCGTTGGGTGGGTTCTGCAATACCCAATGAGCATCCTTTTGGAGCTTTTTATGCAGATCGTTTACCCTGCGTTTAACAAGTCATAAGGCATGTTAGACTGCCCCTTACTGAGGGGAAACCAATTCCAAATGAGTAAATGTTTTGTGTATTAGGAAACAAGTGAGAGAAAAAAAATAAAATGACCGAAATCAAATGAATTTCTTTAGAACCAGATAACATGATAACATTAAAAACACATGGTGACTCTCTTGGCATGATAGACCTGGAATCCAACGAGCTCAACGTGTTTCAATCCTTTAAATGACCATGGAGTCTGTGGCATTCTTCATGACCGATTAAGAAAGATGCAAACCATAGTTGGTGAATTGGTCTGTATTTGAAACGGTTAACTGTACTGTGCATCATAAATTGCGATGAATAGATTCTAAAAGAACTTACTTGGTATGTTGCAGTTATCATATGCCGAATTGTATAATATCAGGGCCCTTGTGGAATGTGTGTTTGGTCGTGACTTACAAGATCATTTTCTCTAGATTGGTGGATCGGTCAGCATACCTACAAACCATTTGTTGCATCCCCAGCCTTAGTTAATCAGTCCTGAAATTGTTTCAGGCCCTACAGGTCCTAAACAAGAAATGCCCCTAGACTGAAGAGCATCCCCAGAGCAGAACTGTAGCCTACAAATAATATAAGCAATCATTTTGATTTAGAAATGTCATACATTTTTAATAAAGTCTGAGATAAATACATCATCCATATATAATGAGTGTAAACATTTATCACTCAGTGGAGAATGTTCCTCATGCCTTTGTAAATTCCTAGACAGTCATGTAAGCAAAGAGAAAATATCAGGATGTCAAAATGTCTTTCCTTGTTGTTTCTATTTGTTTACTTAGAAAGCAATTTGAGTGCATTACAATCCTAAATCATGGGTCGGTTTGTAGTGCAATCAATAACTTTAAAGGTCCCTCCAAAATAAGTAGTCAGCTTATAACAAAAAGTCTGCCCAATCTGTCAAATTCTGTTGCAAAATCTATAAAGGCAGAGAAAATGAATTAACCCCTTAAACACATATGTTTATCCTGTATATTTATAATACTGTGATGCAATCAGGGACACATAATGCCCTTGATTTATGGAAGAGATTGGGCGATGTGTGAATGGGTGATGACTCACTTCAAGTAATGACCACAGTTTTTGTCAGGGTGACCCACTAAAGTCACTAAATTAATTTGAACTCAACCCCTAGTAGCTATGTCTACCAGGAGTTGAGCTGAGAGAGGCTTGACACAGAGGCAATGTGTAAGGGCAATAATCATGCGTTCATCATCAGGTCAAAGAAAACACTGAATGCATCTGAGGAATATACATGTACCACTTCCACTGAGTGGGGTTGGTGCCGAACTGTGAGTGCAAGTCCCTCACTTTAAAGACTGTGAAAAACAATGTTGGTGGAAGACATTTCAGGGTGGGAGATTGGGTGCCCATGGTGAGTTATGTGTAGGGGCTGGTGGCAGGCTAGGCTCTGTGCCCGACCCTCTACTGCGCATGGTGAAATGGTAAGCTCGGTGACGTATGTGAGTAAACAACATCAAAACACTCCAGAAATTCAAAGGTTAAAGTAAATGTATGTTGTCATATCATAATAAGAGCTTACCTTACATTATAAAAACTTTAGAGAAGCACTGAAAAATACAAAGGTCAAAGGACGTTATCATTACATATGCTAATAGTATCTGACTTTACATTAAAAACCTTAAAAAACTATTGTTTAAAACAAAAAACACTGAATTTCGCCAGTTATAATTTACGGAGCTAACTGCAACGTGTGCCCCGCCATGCCTTGCTTATAATCTTACATATTACGTCACTCATGACATCTTAAATTACATAATTGATAACATCTGTGGTGTTAGATTTTGGGTTGTTGGTTGACTGGAGTATTAGCCCTGGTCAAGCAGCATCGACAATCCCAGTCAGCGTAAGAGGCAGGCAAACACTATGGGCCCCATTAGGATGGCGGGCGGATTGCCCCCGCCAGGCCGGCGGTAGCCACCGCCAGCCTGGCGGAGAAGATCCGACCACCATCCGTTCCGGAAGGACCCCCTGCCATATTATCCTGGCTGGGGGGGTCCACGGCGGATGGAAAGACCGCCTCCGCTTTTCCGCTCTAAATGGTGGCGGTGTCTATCAGACACCACCAGCCATATTAGAATGGGCATTTTCCAATGCCTTTCCGTGGCAGTATTGCCGCTACGGAAAGAAATGCGGAGTCTACTTTGGGGGCCCGTTGCGGGCCCCCAGGGACTCCGGTGGGGTGGGGGGTGCACATGGGGGGTACCTATGGTACCCCCCAGCATTTCAAAGAACAACATGGCAGGCACCGTGTGGTGCCTGTCATGTTGTGCTTTGAAATGCACTACATGTATTTTTGCCATTGCGGCGGGCGGTGCTGGCACCCGCCACTGTGGCGGGCGCATCCTAATTTCCCCCACGGGACCCCTGCCCTATGGCGGGCGGTCACATTCCATGATGGGATGGCGGGCGGGAAAAGTCCGTCCGCCATCCTAATGGGGGCCTAAATTAGCCGGTGCTCACCTTCTGGTAGCTTTGCACAGGCTAAAAAATAGAAGCAATGTGTAACGTATTTGCGCAATACTTTAAACAGCAAAACAGCGAACACAACACACAAAACGATCCCACACCAGGTTAAAGTAAATATAGCAAAATAAAGTAGACAGTAATGAATAAAACAAGACCAAAAGCCGAAAAATCAAAATCGTCGACCTAAGATATTGAAATTAACAATATTTAGGTAAAATAGCACCAAAAAGCGCTACTGGGACAAGTCGCAAGTTCAGGCCAACTGCAATGGAGCACAGACTGGTTACAAAGATCCAGTTAGGCCCGCTGAACAAAGTACCTTAAGTCCTGGTAGCAGAGTGTTGTATGGATCCGCTTTGAAGATGCATTGCAGAGACAATGTGTTGGTTCTGAGTTGCGACGAGGCCGCGGTGTGAGGTCCTGATGCGTCGAGGATCCTGTCCAAGGGGCTTGAGATGTGGAGTCCGGTGTCAAGAATCTGAGATGCAGCTGAGGCAATGTGTCAGTTCCAATGAGTCTAAGCTGTGATTCAGATCTTCGTTGCCGAGGCTCCCATTGATGGAATGTGAGGAGCTTGCACCAGTAAAAATATTGCTCCGAAGGCGATGCATCAGTCCGAAGATGCGGATGCTGCTGCAATACAAGTCTTTTGCACTGGGCCCAATCCATGCAACATCTGCGATGTGTTAGTTCTGCTTGAGAATGCACCACTCAGCTGAGAGAAAGTGTCAGTCCAGGCCCACTTCCATGGGCCCAGAACAGGGGTGGCATCACTTGGCTAGGTAAACTCACAGATGGCAGAGTCCAGGTAGAGGGGTTGGAAGTATTTTAGGCTTCAGATCAGGAGGCCAGCCAATTAGCTCTTGAAGTCACTCTGGGTGTTGGGGTCAAGGGATTCAGGTCCAGTCCTTCTCACCCAGGCAGGAGTGCAGCAGACCAGCAGTTCAGCACAGCAAAGCAAAAGCCCGGCAAAGCAGCAATCCAGAAAAGTGGCAATGCTTCGGCAGCACAGCAGTCTTTCTTCCTGGCAGAGTATCAGCAGGTCAAGATGCATACTAAGTGGTGGTGTCTGAGGTCCATTACTTATACCTATGGTGCCTTTGAAGTAGAGGAGACTTCAAAAACAGGTCTCTGAAGTACACAGAGGCCATACCCTTCCTGCCCTGTCTCCAGACTCACTGCAGGAGGGTATACATCCCTTTGTGTAGTGGCAGGACACAGCCTATCGAAGTGTAAGTGAGGCTGGCTCCAGCTCCTCACTCTCCACCAGCCAGGATGACCATCTAATCCCACATAAGCTCCCATTGTTGTGGCTGTCTTGGGGGAACACACAAAGCCCAGCTGCCATCCTCCCCAGACACGTGATTAGTCACAAACAGAAGGTATCAAATTGCTAAAGAAAGAAAATGCCAACTTTCTGAAAGCGGCTAAATAGGAATTGCAATTTAAAAATCGACTTCACCTTAAGTTTGGAATTAAAATTGTGATTCCAAAATTTAATTTGTGCCGGTGGTTTTCAGTGCCCAGCACCGGCACTTAATTGTCAGCACCAGCTCTAGAGACAGTGCACCACATGGTGGCACTGTCTTTTTAATTTTGAGATAAGCACAGCAACCGTGTTAATTGAGTTAATATGCAGTGAAAATGAATATTACCAGACTCTCATGCCATTATTATAGCTTTGTGTGGCCTGAAATAGTTTGAACTGTCACACTTGTAGAAGTGCAATGGTTAGGTGTTGGTACTGCTATTGGCAGTGCTGGCAGGGTAGGGGTGGTACAGGTAGCAATGGCCTTCCGAGATGGGTCCTGACACTTAGGGGCTCATTAGGATGTCGGTCGGACAAGCGTCCGGCTGACATCCCAGTGGTAGTGGAACCGCCGACTAGTAGTCGGCAGCTCCACTCTTAGTATTACAATGCGTGCACCAGGATGGCCTTCGGAAATATGCCTTCTTTTGCTACAGCCTGAAAAAGGGCCGTAGCTGAAGCTGCAATTGAAAAAGGCATATTTTACAAATGATTGAACCTTGTGCCAGGCACCACGTGGTGACTGGCACCCTGTGCATGGATGTGGGGGGGGGGCACCACATGTGCCCCCAAGACCCCATAGCAGAGGCCCAGGGTGCACTCGGGCCCTGCTAGGGGCCCCCAAAGTTCCTTTCCATCTGCCATTTCATGGCTTTTGGACTGCTATGAAAAGACAGAAGGAAACGGGCATTGTAATCCCTATGATGGAGCAGGCACCGCTCCTATTGTAGGGATTACTGTCCGTCCACTGCACCAACTGGCTCCTTGAACCTGTCGGAAAAGCAGTGGTTGGTCACTCTGTCTAATAATTCTGATCACAGGATTGAAATCCGGTGGTCAAACTGTTCCAGTAGATGTCGGTGGTCTCACCACCGACGGCCTGGTGGTGACAGGCCCACTGACATCGGAATAAGCCCCTTAGTGTTTTGAAAGTTAAGCCCTGTCCCAGAGACACCAGAATTGAAGGGTTTATCTCTTCTCAATTGGAATTACACTTATAAAATGCAGTGTAGTAACGCCAATGTTATCCTATGGGAGAGATAGGCCTTGCAGTATTGAAAAGCGAATTTGAGAGTTTTTGACTACCAGGACGTGTAAAATTTTAAAGTGCACGTGCTGCCCCTTAAATGCATTGTTCCTTGCCCTCTGGGATATCCTGGACCTACATTAGTGGTAAAATATATGTATAAAAAGGGAAGGTTTGGACCTGACAAAAGGTTTATTTGCCAGGTCTAAATGGCAGTGTGAACTGCATACAGGCTCTGTTTGGCAGGCCTGAAACATGGTAAAGGGCTACTTAAGTAGGTGGCCCACTAGTAGCATTTCATCCACAGTTCCTAGGTACAGGAAGTACCACTTTACTAGGGACTTATAAATAAAATAAATGGGCCATTGGGTATGAACCAATATCACCATATGTAGGGGAGAGATAACGAGCACTTTAGCATTGGTGCGCAGGAGCAAACTACTAATATTAGCAAAAACAAGGTTAGAAACAGTGGACAAGGAAGGAAAAAAGTTTGAGGAAGATCAACCTGTGTCTGTCAGGTCTAACAACTGATAACAGCAGTCATACACAGTATAGAGTTATGGAGTGTACATGAGTGGGTCCATAGCATGGAAACTGCATAAGCCTTGGGGGCAAGCATGTTTTTGCTTTTTAGAAGTTATGTCTTGCACTGCTTACAAATCACTAATTTTTGCGGTACAAATATTACTCCCTGTTAAACAAGATAAAGGCTAATCACAACTAATGGAGCTGAGAAGGTATGTTTGAAAGTAGCTTGAGGCTTAAAGACCAGTGGATATTGGGGTATGTACCCATATTAAATAGTTCTGCATATAAATTATGAGTAGTAAGAAGGTTCGTAAAGAGTGGATACTTATTTCAAAAACTCCACTGACTATTTTGAGGAATTTGGTGATTGTTAAATTGTATAACGGGAGGGTGTCTGCTTAGAGGTAAGAGAAAGAACCAGATATACACACAATAAAAAAAAAAGAAAAAGAGTGTTTATTTAGGATAGGATGAGTGCTTTGGTGAGCCCTGTAATTGACATCAGTGTATACCCCTTTAAATCATTCTGCAAGGACTTCTTTCTTTCTCAACTTGTAATCAGCAAGGTACCTGTGCATGGAATTGTTTCCGCATATTCAACTGAGATGGCAACTCACTTTCCTTTTAGTTTTTTTCACAAATAATTAAGCTATTATCTTTAGCTTTGCCAGATAAGTTTTGATTATTTAGATCATCCATTTCTTTTATTAGAAACATCGTCCAATGACATAAAATATATTTTGCTACCATCTGTTCCAGATTTGTATTAACCCTAAAGACAGCATTGAATATCCAGTGTACCCTACAGTTATTCCTTTCTATCAGGACCTCATCAATAGATAATTCTCAAAAAGGCATCATTACACCTATCATGTTAAGATGAGATTCGGTTAGAACATGAACATTAAACACCTAGGGAATCATGCTCAGGCTACCTGCCATTTGACACCATTGTTATGAAAATATAATGCACTTTATAGTAAAATAACTGCTCATACTCTTTCAAGTATTGTTACTGAGCATGCCCTTTCAACTCACTTGTTCTCAATTGTGCATCTTTCTTCCGAGTGTCTACACAATAATACATTGCCCCTCTTGTCTGTTTGATTGATGCAGGTATTCTGCACATATACAGAACTATGCTCAGGAAACCAGGACCTCAGTGGATAGTGGTGTACCAACCTATCACCTCAATGCCCAAAATTCCAAAAACCGACCAGCAATAGTGTCTTATTCGTTCTCCAACTAACAGCGAAGCTACCAATGATTAGACAACCCAGAACACGACACGCCCGACTCTCTCAGGAATCGCGGGAGCAAGACAACTCTTTCTGTCACTCACTCATACGTTTCCACAATAAGAATATGCAGAGTCACGGTATAGTCTAAAATGTTTATTTTAACTAACGCGCTCTATGGTACAGTACACATGCAATTACTAGCAGCAAAATGCATAGAAACAATATTGTCAGCATTGGCACAATTCCATAGAATATAAACGGGGATATCATTTTAGAAAGACAGTGGAGAAGGACTACAGTGCCTAACCACCCTTCCCGTGGTAAGAAGTAGTTTATTATAAAAAATTAGCTCTCTGGGCTTTGTCAGCAGACCCCATACTTCAAGGTCTAGATGAAAGGCTTAAATCTCAGGACAAGCACAGCGCTTTTCCCAGGAAAGGTTCCTCTGCAAGTGCGTGAACAACATGCTTAGCTTGCAATATTAAAGCATACGATTTTCAGTAATGCAGCTGTGTGTCATGTTATGTCTAGGTGCGAGGGACTGACCACAGCAGAATAACAAGGGGCATTGTTGATTAGCGTTGCACATCGTGTGCAGACTAAACCTCAGAGCAGAGCAGAGAACATGAAAAGCAGACAGTTCTCATGTGAAAAGGGCACAAACAAAGTCTTGCAAAATATATGTACGTGCTGCCGTGCGCAAAAGAGGCCTAATGGCAGCGAAGCTCAGGCTAACTTAGTAATGTCGACAACGAACCCGCTATCCATACTACATGATTGTTTCTTAATTGTGTTTCCATCGTCTCTCTGTCGTACCTATACCATACCATCTTTCCCTTCCTCACTCCATTTTCCTTTTCTACCATGCTCCTTAAAAGTTTTTACTGGTATCCCTGGTAACTTGTAACTGATGTATGTTTGCAACTATGTGGAGCCTTATGTAAAGCGCTCTGATACCTTCAGGTCTAGCCAGTGCTATATAGAACTCTTAAAATAAATAAATAAGTCTGGTTCGGATCCTCATTTATCAACAGGCATCAAGCCATAGTAACATACAAAAGTAAATTACTTAAGTACATGAATGAATGAATGAATGTAAAAGTAATGTAAATATACAATCACACTAGTGTTTTATGAAAACTTGTTGCCTTGGATGGGCACGCCTGTTACCATCTAATTCTCCCCAATTGCCTAAAATAACCTCTGATGCCTTGCTTATCCGCTTTGCAGACCTCTCCAATCACCAAAATGCCAGGAGTAGATGAAATGGTGTTTTCATACCAATAACATCATACCCTGTACACCTTGCCTCAACCTTTCTCTATAAGCAGCACTCTATTTGCTGCAGGGCAGCTTTAAAAAAGAGGAAAGAATCCAACCCTGTGATGGTAAATAGACATCCAGGAGCTCTGTTGACTTTTCATTCCTTACACTGCCTTCTTGAACGTTGACGCAGATGTATCAAGGGAAGTACCAGTGAGACAATAGAGTAAGTTGTCGGTAAAACCCTTTGTTGAACTCCAAGTCCTTTAGCCAATCCTGAAGTGACAAAGGCAAATATAGTAGTGACTTCAAACCAACGTCTTGGCCCTGGTGGTGAACCTGGCAGTTTCTCTAAATATACTGCCGATTTTATTGTGCACATTATTTATGAGAGTCTTTTTGGTCTTAAAAAAAGGTCAACCGGATACTCCATACCCATTCTTGGAACAAGGCAGTATGTGTCTACTTCGAGAAGGGGTGAAGATCTGACCATCAATGCTATAGGCCAGTTATTCTTAACCTTTTGATTTTTGTGGACCTTCAATGAATCACTACTGGAAGCTAGAGGCCCCACCCAAGCAATTTCTATGATTTAATCCACAAAATATTACGCAAAAATACAGAAACAAGCCTCTAAAATATTTTAGTTAAATCAAAAACAGAAGAATCCCACAATTTACATATTGATGCGAAGTTTGGAGCTTTTTAAAATGTAGTTTTAGTTCTAAAATACAAACCAATTTGCACTACTCTAGCGTATTGCTTTGTCTTTTTTGCGCCTAACGCAGGTTCTCTTTTTCTGGGTGCATAGTCAATTCTACATTTAGTTTGCTGACATTACACTGCTCCCCCAAATAAGATAAGAATACAAAATTAGGGCTCATTTAGGGTTTGATGCACAGGTTACTATGTCGCAAACATGACGGATGGCTTGTCTACCTTATTACAAGTGCATTATTTCCTATGGCACTTACAATTTGGCAGATTGGATATCGGCATGTCAGCCACACTAAATCAGGACCTTAATTTTTAGCTTCCAATCTCAAATTTCTTCACATTTGCAAACAATTTAAAACTTTCAGCTTTGCTTTATGTATATGAACACTTTTCATCTGATAATAATATTTATTTTTCTGAACAGCTGTGGACCCCTGAGGAGGTATCACGGACACCCAAGGGGTTCAGGCTCCACAGATTAAGAACTGCTACTTTAGGAAATGTTGCTTTTTGACACATTAACAAAGGTATTTTGCTAGCTATTTCTCAGCAGATCGCAATCCTAGGCTGATGAAAAAGGCAATCTTAAATGACTTGCAGTGTGCCTTCAGGGGAGGACGAGCTACTGTAGAACTATATTTAAATCTTTACTTTAGAAATGTTTAGCTTTCATGTACTTAATATCAGCCTTTGATGGTGCAAAGTGATTACGCCTGTGCATCATTTTAGAAATAAATAGCTGTAGAAAACTGCGTTTCTTCAGATAATTATTTTTCATCATACAGACAGAAGTGCCTCAGTGCCTTGATCATAGAAGGTGAGCTAACAGTTATTCTCATCTTCCCGTGAAGTCTGCAAGACTATGGGCAAGATGTATGAAACCATTTTCCATTTGCAAACGTTCGCAGTTCTAAAAAAATTGGTAATCTCAAAAAATCCGATTCCTTATTTTGGAAACGCCAATTTTACAGACATCAAATTGCGAATTTGCAAATTGATACTTTCAGACCAATGTATGAACCATTCACGGATTGTGAATGAGCCAAAGTGAGCAATTTTGCACATGCAAATTACCACTTATTGCAATCGAGTGGTAACCAGGTTCAAACTATTTAAACAGGCACTGAGGGCCTCAGAATGTTTCACAATGGCAGTGCTGTATGTCACAGCGAGGAGGATAAGGATTGTTGCAGCAGCACAGAGAAGGAGGAGGAGACAAGAGTACATTGTCAGAGTGCACCTAACTCTGTTTCAGCAAACAGATGAAGAAATCTATGACAAATATAGATTAGACTCCCCTACAATCCTAGACCTGATAGATGAACTCCATACACTACTGCAGCTTCAAACACACAGGACCAATGCCATTCCCACACATGTGTAGGCCCTATGTTCACTACACCTTCAGGGAGCTACCAAGGGGTGATAGCAGCAGCAGGAGGGGTCTCCCATAGTGCGCGTTCATGCTTTTTCAGTGCCTTCTTGGATGTTATGGTACAGAGGATACACCATTACATTAGATTCCCCACTACACCACAGGAATCGTAGCAGACGAAATTTGAATTCTACCAGATAGCCCAATCCCCTCATGTATTTGGGTGCATTGATGGTACACATGTAGCCATTTGTCCCTCTTCAGATAATGAGTACGTGTTCAGGAACAGGAAATCTTTTCATTCAATGAACACCCAGGTCATATCTGATGCCTAACACATATTAACTGACATAGTGTCAAAATTCCCTGGCACTATTCAGACACAGTGGTATATACATACATTTCCTTGTGGGTGAATTTTGTGAAGGAAACCTGCTAGCTAAATGCATAAACACAGTCTGGTAGACTCTCTGGATATGGTGAAACAGTACAATTACTAATCTATTGCTTTTTACCCTGTAGGTGACAGCGCATATGCTGAGTGCTCCTTCATACTCACCCCATACCTAAATTACCTGAATCCTGCAAGTCAAAGTGAGAGTAAATACAATGCTGCACATAAGTCTACAAGCAATGTGATAGAGCGGACCCATGGCCTACTGAAGAGTAGGTTCCACTTTCTACACTAAAGTGGAGGTGCACTTGATTATAGGCCAGAAATATGCTGTGAAATTGTGGCCACTTGTGCCATGTTGCACAACCTTGCAACAACTAAAGGCCTACCATTGGATCTGATAGATTCTGAGTCAGATGAAGAGGATGAACCACGTCAACCTTACGTACCAGCAAGCATTGCACGGGCAGCAGATGGCAGACAGACATGTGCCGAAATCACGCAGAACTGTTTGTAAGTGTGTAATGATTAGACAGTGCGCAACAGAAGTTCAACTGGTAATGCGTTTTATTCTTCATTGAATCCAGATTGTGTTCATTCACACATTCAAAGTAAAGGATAATATTAGAGACAGAAATGATGCAACAAGTATACATTTTACACAGTTCCTGACTGTCTGCCAAGACAATTGAATGCTACAGGTTACGTCACCACAATTCTCAAGGCCATTCTATTTCCAGTGGCCCACTCTGTGTGCTCTGTTGCCTCCCTGATGAAGCCTCTGAGGCAGAGGCATGTCTGGTAACGTGCCTTCTGCATTCAGTAACTGGTACTGGGATACTGTTTAGGCTTGATGCCTCCTCACTATCCACCTCATCCAATAAATTCCTACCACCAGCAGTAGCAGTTAGTAACTGTTCGACAGCATTTGTGATCTGAATCAGACCCCTGGCCACATCACCGCTAAAATGTGCCATTTCCACTTGCACAGTCACTGCGTGGCAAGACATGAGTACTGTAGTGTTACTCATGCGGTTGATGGCCCTAGTGCAGCCATCTAAATGGCCAAGT
Source organism: Lissotriton helveticus (assembly GCF_964261635.1). Lineage (NCBI taxonomy): Eukaryota > Metazoa > Chordata > Amphibia > Caudata > Salamandridae > Lissotriton > Lissotriton helveticus. Next base: position 755,853,883 of record NC_136063.1, on the reverse strand, counting down.
AATTGGTGGTGCCGTTTGCAGTGGGACACATGGTGTTCCTGCAACACATTTCAGAGTTCCCTGATGTCATCTGTCATGTGCCTGAAGGTGTCTGTACTTTCTCTATGCCCTTCCACCACTGCTGTTCTGAACTGTGTTATGTTGACCTTCAGTTCTAAAATGTTGTTTTTTATGAAAACAAGCTGTGCCTGCATTGACCGCATGTGCTTATATTGCAGGCACTGCACTTTCAACATTGCTGCCTCCAGGTCACCATAGACTGAAGAGCTGTTGCCTTCCTACTCTCTCAACTGTGCAATTGCCCTGCACCTCCCGCTTGGGATGTCGTGGCACTGCATGTAGACCTGGACTCTTGGGGGGGAAGTATGCTCTGCCTGGGTTGTGGGCAGGTCAGGTTGGCTTTCTTCTCCTTCCACATCAGAGTCAGGTATTGGTGGCACTGGCTTCCCTGCTCCTTGTGGGTGCAGGTGTTGGGGATGAGGGGCCTCTTTTTGTTCATCTTCTGACTGTTCCTGAGTCTCCAGAGGGTCATTGGATGGACTTCCTTCAGGCTTTTGCACTGGTGTATCTGTGACATTAAACAGCACGCACTTGTTTACTGTAAATATTTGTGTACTACTATCTCACATTTCACATTGTTTTGGGCATTAAATTATGTTTAGCATCACCCGGTGTGTGTTGTCACTTGGATTACTCAAATACACATACGCTGCTTGGTCACAACTCCCTGCCTTTCCTCTTATGTCTCATGACTACTACTACCATGATGCATTGCTGTGTTGCAACAATATGTAGAATGGAGTAGTATTAGCAGCTTTCTGCCTGCTCTCCCAAATTGGGTAATTTGTTACACATAACATGTACATAACATGCACATGTACCTCCAGGTTCATCTTACATTGAGAGGTAACTGTGTCCCACAGAGGTGTCTATCTCTGTCACTCCTATGACACCTTCAGGCTGAAGGGTAGTCTCAACCATGTCCTGCAAGGGCGTTGAACCAGTTTGATTGGGTGGGCCTCCTCCTTTCTTCTTTGCCTCTGCAAGCCTTGTAGCCACCTTTTCTTGTGCACTGCTGTGCAGATCATACCAGCACTTGCGAAGATTCTCCATTGAGCGATATGTTGACGCCACTGCATTGATTATTCTTTGTATGTCCAGCCATATTTTTCTTTTTTCACACAAGGATATGGAGTGATTTCTTCCTAAACAGTTTGTCATGGTGCATGACCATTTCCTAAGTGAGGACTTCTAACTCCTTCTCACTGAATTGTATTTTTCTTTTGAGCATTGCTGGCCCTTTTCCACTGTCTTCAGCTGCCCTGTTTGTTGGATTCCACTGGCTCAGCTCTCCAAACTGACTCCCAGGTGCTGTGCTCCTGCAGTCTGACACCTCCTCTCACTCAGAATACATGTGTGTGAGCATGGGAAAATACTTCCTTGTTGTGAGGTCATCATGCTGCATCGCAATAGATTTGCAATTTTGCGATTCTTTAAATTGTGAAATCGCTATTTGATAATTGCAAATTGGAATCTGTTTTTATGAATGCAAATTTTACCGATTCTGTACTTTTTTGCGAATTTTTTGATACATTGCATTTTGCAGTTACCAAATAATGATTCGGTATAAATCACTAATTAGGAATCGCTAAATGTTTTGTTGATACATCTGGCCCTAAGTGTTGATTCTTTTCCTTCGCAAGAGATACATTACCATGCATCTATACACAGGTGAAAGTGTCTTCATTTTAAGAAGTTGTACTAAATATGTTTTATGACTGATTTCCAGACACCTACCCAAGCCTAAAGTAATGGACACCACATTTTCCAAAGCAGCAGAATCAGCAGCTGCTGAATAGCAACAAATCCTTTCAAAAAGGTAGTCACATTCTGGAATGATTCCATCAGTTTTTATGGGAACAATTTTGAAACCATCACGTGACTGCCAAATGCTTTACTATACAAAGGCTAATGTTGGAATTTTTTTGCTTATCTTCGTTTTACTAGAAGAATTCTGCAAGGCTTTGCATAAAGTGTGTGAAGCTAAGAAAGGCCTATAGCAAAATCATACTAAGGATCTGTGAGGCTTTAGCTAATTGATATTAAAGAAAATAGATTTTGGGTCATCTTCCAATTATTATTTCCTATAAGCATTAAGAAGCGTGTAACTAACAGATAATCAGATAACTGAGTCTTAAGTGCTATGGATATCTGTATGGGCAAGTAAAATGAATATGTTTGTGTGAGATTTAATTAAAGGCATACCATATTGTATAGCTGCTAAAAAAATAACTTGATGAAACAACAAGGAACAGGAACTATCCAAGATACTGCATACACACTGGGTGAATAAAATATCTCTGATATCTGGGGAATCACTCTTTCGTTGATGCATATTGTAATTGCTCAATAAATGTAAGAGAACAAATAGAATTGACAAAATCAATATTTTTGAAGTTACACGAGGCAGACAATGCTCTCTAAGTATGATGGTGATTCATGGGACATGTTGTTTGTTAACATTTTTTCTGCTTTCTTTTCACCCGATCGTAATTAAACATTTTTGTAATTAATTTAGACTTGGCATTTGTGAGAATATTTCCCAATACCCAGATCGGTATTCTTCATCAAAGGTACAGATTCTATAACATTTCCCATCATGACATATTAAAATTACCCACATTTCTCACAGATCTTTAGGAAACAATCCGATCCAACGGTAATGTAAAAAATAATGCATTCTTGATACCAAATCAACAGCAATACATCTCATGTTGGCCCAAATTTCTAACTGTAGTTTTAAAACTTCATTACAGGCTTAAATATCAGTAGCGGTCGGCAGTAGGTGTTTCTGTAGGGCAGTGACGTGGGCAGGGCAGGGTGGGGGGTAGTAATGTATGGATTACGGAGTTTTACAGGTAAGTAAACATTTAAATAAATAAAATGAATTTCGTTGCGCGCACTGCATCAATGTGTATCAGAATCTGAACCAACCGACTTGCGGTCGGTGGTTCCGCCCGACCAATTATGATGCGATCAAACACTATTTGGTGGGACTCCCATTGTTTCCTATGGGAGCCTGTAACATGGGTTCCTATGGGGAAATGGGGTGTGAGCGGAAAACCCTGCACCCTGTCACAGGCACCCACCTCATTGTGCCCGCCACACTGTGTAAGGTATTACAGGGGTGTCCCTTAGGTTCCCCCTCGGCCCCCAACTGGAGGCCGCAGGCTGAAGGGGGCCCTTCTAGGGGCCCCCAAAGTCACTTTCCCGCAGCCTTTTCATGTCGGACAGGCAGACTCGGAAAGGCTAATGGAAATCACATTGTAGTCAGTCAGTCCAAAACGCTGTACATAAATCTGCACGATGCGGTTCCGACCGATACGATACTCCGAGAGCAAGTCGGTACCGATTCAGAATGACCATGTGGCTTACTTTCCAACCACGAACATCATAATCGGTTGGGCGGATTGTAAACCGACCGAGTCGTTCGGAAGGGTTCCAACACGGTCTAGGAAATTCCGACTGTCATACAGGGGCTTTCTGACCGACATCGTAATGAGCCCCTTAATTCTATACAAAATATGTCCTTTCCCCAAAGTGCTAATGGAGGGGTTCTGTGCAAAAATGTTTAAAATAAAACACAAATGGCACCCCTTCATATGCATAATTAAACTTTACAAGAGATCTTGACTGTAAAAGAGCTCTGGATTTAATATTTTTTATATGTTCATTCCAAATTAAATTTGTACAAAAGAGCAATCCTAAATATTTATAAATTCTAGCTTCCTTTTTCTTAAAACAAATATTACAAATGTATACGGCGATTACCGTCAATATGAAGTAGGGACAATTTGAGTGCAGTGTCATCTGCTGCACATGATGCCTCTGATGAGGGCGTTGGCCCGAAACACGCTGCGCATACGTGGTGCATCAGGCACGTTTTGGCAGAGCAAAGGACTCCCAATCACCATTTCCTGTGAGGATCAACCATCTGAGGAGTGCATTTCACAGGGGGCAACTCTTTTTTGAATCATAGAAGTGTGCGGCCAGGCCGCGAGATGCACCACCGCAGGATAGATTGCGGGGCCACAGCCCATCCATTTGGGTGGACGTATAGTGGCACAGTGGGACTCACATAACTTGGAGACTGTGATTTGGGAGTCTTCGCCATTGATTGTTTCTCAGCCCAGTGGGGCGATAACAGCCCACTGGGGTCGAATTGGACTGTACTACATTTCCGAGGAAACACGCGATTACCGTCAATATAAATAAGGAACAATTTGAGTGCAGTGTCATCTGCTGCACATGATGCCTCTGATGAGGGCGTTGGCCGGAAATGGGCTGCACGTGTGTGGCGCGTCAGGCATGTTTTGACAGAGCAAAGGACTCCCAATCACCATTTCCTGTAAGGATCAACAAGCTGAGGAGTGCATTTCACAGTGTGTATATATATATGTGTGTATATATATTACCTACTGGCGGTCGCCAGTAGGTAGTTATTGTTAGGATTGATTTCCATAGGGAAATCGCAACATTCTATTGGGAATAACTTTGGCGCCGGTTGAGGAATCTGCCTGAATTTTTCCTCAACTTTGCCTCGCGGCTCTCAGCTCCTTCCCTGAAAGTTTGGGGGGGATTCGTCAATCGGGGGCCGAGATAAAAGGGGGGTCCCAAAACATGTTTTCCCCATGTTAATTTCCATAGGGCGGTCGAACTCATTTTTAGCTCGAACGGCTGAATGGATTTCCACCAAACTTTGCAAAATTGTAGGGACTGCTAGCCCGATGTGCCTTTGCTATGTCTCAAGATATGTGCTTAAGTGGATTTTGAGTAATTTAGGTTTAAAAAAATATATATATCTATAGGCGCGCCCCGGTACGCGCACCGGGGAGCGCTCCGGGCGCGCCACGCGGCTTGCGCACGGAAAGCTGATTGGCTCTCGGGTGTCTGTAAACATTCCAAACAGTCCGGAGCAGCCGCCATCTTGTGTCTCGGTAGGATCGAGACACAAGAGGTGCAAAAAACAAAGGGGCAAATGACCAAAAGGGGGCAGGGTAGACCCCCTCTGTCCCCCTAGGTTTGATGTGCCATAAAAGGCTCCGCGGGGCAAAAAAATAAATACATTTTTTTACATTTTTGCGGGGGGAGCGCCTGGTACGCGCACCAGGGAGCGTAGCATGGGGAAAACCCAGTTCATTCACTGCGTCACCTCTACGACCTTTTCTTGCGTCAATACGTCCCTTTTGCATACATTACACCTGACGTAGGTATAATGTGGCGCAGGGGTTTACAAAGTGACGCATCTACCTAGATGCGTCACTTTGTAAATATGACTGAATAAGGTGCATTTTTAACAGCACTGGTGCGTCACAAAAAGTGACGCACCGGTGGCGCAAAAGTGACGCATGGCCTCATAAATGAGGCCTTCAGTCTTCTACTCATGCGTCATATTAAATATATGACGTATTATGTCGCAAGTACTTTTAGATACGTCAGTATTTCAGACGTATCTGTAAGCGCAAAAGTGATGCATTGCTGGAGAGTGTCACAAAAATGATGCAACTCCAGCAATGCATCTTTTCCTACCCTTCCACACCCCCATTCCTTTTCTGTATTTTGTTTGAATAACCACATTCCCCATGTTCACTCTCCTTCTCCTTACTTTCGTTCCCGACACTCACCTTCTTTCAGTGCCCCTACTTCACTTCCTTTCTCCTCTCATACTTTTCTGTTCTTGCTTACTCATTTTCCTTTGATTTATCAATGTACTCCACGTCACTTACTCTTTTTCATTTTTTTAAGAATATAGCTCTTTGATGAGAATTGGAGGTAGTTCTGAAAAGAACTTTTTTTTCTCTTCTTTTTTCTTTTTTTAGAACTACAACAAAAACAGGGAATGGAAACTGCTCAACAGGAGCAAAAAAAAAAAAAAAAAATTAGGGCTGGTAACGGCAGTGATGGTTCTCCAATGCTCGAACCATGAGCAAAACACTTTGCTCCCCACAGGAAAGTAGCTGATCACAGTATCTGCATTTAAGGGCGCCTTTGTTAAATGCAGGCTGAATGTTTGGAACCTGCTCTTGTGATCTCCCCCTCACCGATGGTGTTCGTCCTCCGGTTGATGTAGAGGCCCCATCACTGGGAACCTTTTGTGCCAGAGCCCTGACACTTTCCCGGGCAAAATTCTGGGGGTGCCTTCTCTCCACATGGCGAATCATTGTGGAGTTCCCAAAAGAATATTTTTTATTGGGGTTACCCCGTGACAGGACTGTGTGACAGATCCTGCACTCCACTTTTGGAGCATTTACCTTCTTCTGGTGATCAGGTATGGAAAAAAAATTCCAGATGAAATGTTCTTTGTATTTTGGCTGAGGAGGCTCTTCATCGATGAATTCATTGGAGTCATCTTCACTGCTGGATGGTCTGGCAGCCTTGATAATCCAAGATATCCAACAAAGAACCGACAGCAAAACAGGCAGGTCTTTCAGTCACAAAAGTGAAAGAAGAAGTGAAGGAAATGGGTGGGGATTTCATTCTTTATAAAAAAAATGTTAGCAACCAATGAAAAGTATTATTTTCAGGTCACATGACCCGACGCGCTTACGCTGCGCGCCCCGGGGCGCGCCCCAGGGCGCTTACGTAGCGCGTTCGTATGCGCGTGGGTGCTTCCGGGTGCGCTTACGCCGTGCGTATCACGCAGACGCGGCTACGCGATACGTTACGATGTTGTTTTCTTTCGCGGCAATAGCGCTATCGGGACGCTCACCGGTACGCGCCCCGGGGCGCGCCGTAACATTGCGCTTACCCGTGCGTTCACCGGTACGCGCCCCGGGAGCGCTCCAGGCAAAAAATATTTAAAAAAAACATTTTAAAAATTAAAAAATTAAAAAATTACATATTTATACAATATAAAATTCGTTATAAAAAATATTACTTTTCATACCTATAGAGATTTGCTAATAAAAAACCATTGAAATTCACTGAAAAAAACATAGGTTTCACATCAGTTATAGTTAGGAATTAGCATTAAAAAAAACTATTAAATTCACTGAAAAAACCATAGGTTTCATACCAGTTCTAGTTAGCTGGAAATTTTACTGGCATAAAACCATTGAAATTCCCACGTTATAGTTAGTTGGACTCACTATAACTTGCGCGTGCAATGCACTGCTGATGACGTCACATATTACATCACTCATGACATGGTCAGTGACATCACTCATGACATCACTGATGACACCATCCTTGTGACAGAGTGACAGACCTCCTTTCACTGTAATGTAACCCTTGAAACACATATTCAAAAATAGAAACTAAAATTTTCAAAAAAATGGAGATACCCATACCAGTTACAACAACCAATTCAGTAATTCCACCATCTATATACACATCCACTCATTCACCAACAGTTCTATGTAGTCACTCATACATATACTCACTCATCATATGTAGTGATACACCTATACATCCTGTTACACACCGACAGTCATCCAAAAGATACTGTCACACACACTCACACATGCAAATAAACTATTAAACATCCATTTATTTCAATATACAGTTATACACACACTACCACTTTACTTTTAAGGACAATTACACATACTTACCCTCTTAAACAATCACTTATAGAAACACATACTAATTTAAACAGGAACTCTTGCAATCCCTCACTCTCACATATACTCACTTATATACATCAATATTCACATATACTACATTAAAACATATGTAGTTACTGATAAAGACACTAGTGAGACAGTCATTCACTCACTAACACACACATATACACACTCATCCACCCATACAGTCCTGCACATATGCTGTCTTCAAAACACATACAAAGAGAGAGTCAGTCATTCATGGATCTATGTGCTAAGTAATACCCCCACTAAACCATACAAACACTCATACTGATACCAAGAAAAACATCTAATAACCCATATGCATACACATGTACCTACTCACCAACCCATGCAGCCACTTATACAGAAAGTGAAACAATAATACATATATTTAAATATTTAAACATTACTCACTAATATTTATTTTTCAGAAAGACACACATTCACTGGATGGTGTCATCAGTGATGTCATGAGTGATGTCACTGACCATGTCATGAGTGATGTAATATGTGACGTCATCAGCAGTGCATTGCACGCGCAAGTTATAGTGAGTCCAACTAACTATATCGTGGGAATTTCAATGGTTTTATGCCAGTAAAATTTCCAGCTAACTATAACTGGTGTGAAACCTATGGTTTTTTCAGTCAATATATATATAGATATATATTGACAAACCCTTCTTCCATGAAAAAGGAAATGAGCCGCATTCTCAGCAAGGAGGAATGAAATCATTTTATTATTTCCAAAGGCATTCCTTACGCGTTTCAGTAAGGATTGACTTTTCTCAAAGGATTGAGCCTGAGGCATCGCATGCAGCAGGATTCAACAAGTCATTACGAGCTTGTTTAACAGAAGTTCTGCCCCCTGGTGGGCTCCCTCGGTGGGATGTTGAATTGTCTGCTGGGACTTGTGGTTTACTGTTTCACAATTATTTAAAAATCCTCCAGTGGGTGATGCTTCATATTTGGTTTGTGTTTGAGTCTTAATAAAAATGGTTTTCTTACTTCTTGCTGATTCTGTTGCATAACCTCCTTTTCAAGGCTGCTTGGACACCATCCCAAAGCCAGTTTTCGGTGTCACCTGCTGAACCCTTTTCGTTCGCATGAGTCTTCACAATCGGTTCAGTTGCGGGCAGCAATGGCGCACTATGCTGGTGGTGTGATCCTCACGGCTGAACCACGCCGTTATTATGTTGACAAACCCTTCTTCTACGAAAAAGGAAACAAGCCGTACTCTCAGCAAGGAGGAATGATGTCATTTTAATATTTCCAAAGGCATTCCTGACGCGTTTCAGTCAGCATTGACTTTTCTCAAAGGATTGAGCCTGAGGCATCGCGTGCAGCAGGATTCAACAAGTCATTACGAGCTTGTTTACAGAAGTTCCGTCCCCTGGTGGGCTCCCTCGGTGGGATGTTGAATTGTTTGCTGGGACTTGTGGTTTACTGTTGCACGATTATTTGAAAGTCTACTGGCGGTTGCCAGTAGGTAGTTATAGTTAGGACCTATTAAGCATAGGAAATCTGCAACATTCTATTCCCAATAACTTTGGCACCGCTTGATGAATCTTTGCGAAGTTTACCAAACTTTTGGCCAGCTCTGGTCCGCTCCTATCCTGAAAGTTTCAGGGTGATTCGTCAAGTGGGGGTTGTGAAAAAATGGGGTCCCAAAACGTGTTTTCTCCATACAATTTCCCTTAGGATCTTTAGCCACAGCCATAGCCCGGCTGAACGGAATTTACATCAAATTTGGCAAATAGGTAGCCCTCAGTTCAGACTTGTGCCTTTTGCTTGAATGGTGTCAATCTGTTCAGTAGTTCCTGAGAAAATTACACTTAAAGTCATTTATATATCTATGGGCGCGGTGGATCCGCGGAGTGTGCGAGGATTGTCATCGTACCATAAGCGCACCCTTCCAATCACACGCTAAATGCTAATTGGCTGTCAAGTGGTTGTCAACATTCGAAACCAGGAACTGTTGGCAGCCATTTTGTGCCTCGGTAGAAGCGAGGATGAGGAAGTCAGTGGAATATGTGTGTAAAACGTACAAAGGGGGTAGGGTAGAAATAATGTTACCTTCTAGACTTGCTTAGGGGGCCCAGAAGGACCCCCAGGACCACAAACCTTTTTTTTTTAAACCCGGTAAGTGCATGTAGGGTGCGCGGACTCTGACTTAAAACAAAATGGAGCTTCTTTTATAATTAGCCCCCACTGGGGCAAACCCAGGGGCAAAATTGATCAATTTAAAGGGGCCCCAGGGGGCCCCCCAACCCCCAGGGATTGCCACCCCCCGGGGCTACAAAAGAAATTGTTGGGAGGGGGTCAAAAGCCCCTCCCAGTATAATTTGTGGGGGGGGCTTAATGGCCCCTCAAGGCCCGGGGACTACCACCCCCCAGGGCTTTCTGTATTGTGGGAGGGGGTCTGCATGGCCCCCCTCCTGGAGTCCTCAAGGGTCCTGGGGACTGCCACCCGCAGGGCGGCTCCTGCAGTGTCCTAGGGTGCCCACCCCAGGACACTGTTTTTTGCTGTGAGAGGGCAGGAGTGTTTGGTACACGTTGAGTGCACGATTTTAAGGCATTGGTGCGCGACTCTAAGCACAAAAACATTTATTTTCAGATATACTTCAAGTTTATGTGTTTTGTTCTTAGGTGGCTCTAAAAAGAGCCCTTATTTATTGAGAGATTTTGGTACCTATAAGTAAGTACCTATGCAGAGTCTAATGTTTATGAAGAAGACTCTGTTTCCCTCATCTATAAAATATACACCATCTTTCCTATAGATGCCATCTATATTGAAACAGGGATTGTTGTGGTAAGTGGAGCCCATTCTATAGTCTCGGAGAAAAGCAGAAACAGATTTATTCACATGTTTCTGATCTTTCTCAATCTGTGGACAAAATTGATTGGACCAGTTCCATTTCTGACTTTGGCATATGTTAGAATACGCAAAGGCAGTTTTGGGGAAATGTGACATCAATGCTCCAAGGGTGTCCTTCATAAACATTTCCAGACCTACCCCAGTCAAAGTGCCTAGTTCATTGCCACCACAGTGCACAATTATGAGGTCAGGGTGTTGGAGATGCAAAAAGGATTTCACCAATGGCATCAATTGGTGCCACTTTAACATTCTCTGTCCAATCCATGTAATGTCTACATTTGGTAAACCTAGATCTTTTTGAATTCCTTTGTTTTCTGCGTTCCTTTGGCTCCAGAAAATATAGCTGTGTCCCACAATCCATGCTCTAAGCATCTTGAAGGGAGGGCTGGATGCACTCAGATGGTCTCTGTAAATGAAATGACAATTTGAAAAGTAGAATTTTTCTAAAATGGTGGATAAGATGCCGTTTTGAAAAAAGAAAAGAAATCATTGGTTGTTTGACAACTTTCCACACTGAGAAGTAGGGTCATGTTTCTTTTTTTAAAATCATGATTCATATTGGTTAACAAAATCTGATTGAAAGGAACATTACATAGGATAAACTGATACGTTGAAAAGTCAAAGCGATCACCCCCAGTCAAAGATCAGTTGACTGGGGGTGAGTGTTTGATTTGCTCAAACGCTCCGTCCATCATCCCCTTTTGTATCACTTTGTTCGCCCTAAGTGTGGCGGGGTATGCTCAGACGTGAGTCCCTTGCTCACTTGGCCACTGGATTCAAGATAGCCTGGCTGATGAGGATTATGAATCCGAAACCGGTCCCAGGATGCTTGTTTCCGGTCCATGGAAGACATGGCTTGGCAGTTCGGGCTGGACTGTTCCCTTGAGGCACAGGGTCAGACTGATTTGCATATAGCTATGTCTGAAATGGGGTGGCTGAGTGGGCTAAAGAATGGTGATGGATTAAACCCAGATCAGTTGACTGGGGATGAGTGTTTGATTTGCTCAAACGCTCCGTCCATCATCCCCTTTTGTATCGCTTTGTTCGCCCTAAGTGTGGCGGGGTAAGCTCAGACGTGAGTCCCTTGCTCACTTGGCCACTGGATTCAAGATAGCCTGGCTGATGAGGATTATGAATCCGAAACCGGTCCCAGGATGCTTGTTTCCGGTCCATGGAAGACATGGCTTGGCAGTTCGGGCTGGACTGTTCCCTTGAGGCACAGGGTCAGACTGATTTGCGTATAGCTATGTCTGAAATGGGGTGGCTGAGTGGGCTAAAGAATGGTGATGGATTAAACCCAGATCAGTTGACTGGGGGTGAGTGTTTGATTTGCTCAAACGCTCCGTCCATCATCCCCTTTTGTATCGCTTTGTTCGCCCTAAGTGTGGCGGGGTATGCTCAGACGTGAGTCCCTTGCTCACTTGGCCACTGGATTCAAGATAGCCTGGCTGATGAGGATTATGAATCCGAAACCGGTCCCAGGATGCTTGTTTCCGGTCCATGGAAGACATGGCTTGGCAGTTCGTGCTGGACTGTTCCCTTGAGGTACAGGGTCAGACTGATTTGCGTATAGCTATGTCTGAAATGGGGTGGCTGAGTGGGCTAAAGAATGGTGATGGATTAAACCCAGATCAGTTGACTGGGGGTGAGTGTTTGATTTGCTCAAACGCTCCGTCCATCATCCCCTTTTGTATCGCTTTGTTCGCCCTAAGTGTGGCGGGGTATGCTCAGACGTGAGTCCCTTGCTCACTTGGCCACTGGATTCAAGATAGCCTGGCTGATGAGGATTATGAATCCGAAACCGGTCCCAGGATGCTTGTTTCCGGTCCATGGAAGACATGGCTTGGCAGTTCGGGCTGGACTGTTCCCTTGAGGCACAGGGTCAGACTGATTTGCATATAGCTATGTCTGAAATGGGGTGGCTGAGTGGGCTAAAGAATGGTGATGGATTAAACCCAGATCAGTTGACTGGGGGTGAGTGTTTGATTTGCTCAAACGCTCCGTCCATCATCCCCTTTTGTATCGCTTTGTTCGCCCTAAGTGTGGCGGGGTATGCTCAGACGTGAGTCCCTTGCTCACTTGGCCACTGGATTCAAGATAGCCTGGCTGATGAGGATTATGAATCCGAAACCGGTCCCAGGATGCTTGTTTCCCGGCCATGGAAGACATGGCTTGGCAGTTCGGGCTGGACTGTTCCCTTGAGGCACAGGGTCAGACTGATTTGCATATAGCTATGTCTGAAATGGGGTGGCTGAGTGGGCTAAAGAATGGTGATGGATTAAGCCCAGATCAGTTGACTGGGGGTGAGTGTTTGATTTGCTCAAACGCTCCGTCCATCATCCACTTTTGTATCGCTATGTTGAAAAGTCAAGCACACTTGCTGTTTTGATTAGCAACATTGTGTGATGAACTTTTGACCTGTGTGCTCAGTTAAGTGTTCCATGAACTATTTCTATGGTAACAGGCAGAAGGCAGATTGGGGGTAGTTTTCAAATTGATGTCAATTGTAAAGGGTTCAAACGTGTAACCATTAGCAATGTGTGTTTGCTTTTGAATTAATGTGGTAAGCAATGTGATTTGATGTTCAGGTGTATATGTGTTCAAAATGGGAGGGAAACTTTGCCATTCTTTGGTTATGGTGAGAGGTGTACAGAAGAGATATTCTGTATATGAAAATCTGGTGTGTGACTGACATACTTCTTATTCTACAAAACAATTTGAAAGGTGAGTTATTGATTTGTGACGGGATGTATTTGGTGCATTTTGATTTTAATTGGACTAATGTGTTTCTCCTGCTAAAGTGCAGGGAGTAATTTTTTTCAGTATAATTTTATTGTGAGTTTGTGTGCATTTAGAAACCATTCCGAGATAAGCATTTGTGTATTTTATGTGTTTGTAGACAGATAACTATGCTATTTTCATGTTTTGGTAGAATTAGAAACCAGTAATTTTTTATGTATTTGCAAAACGAGTCAAGTTTCTACACTAAAATGCAGTACTCATTCTAGACTATGAAATGATTTTTGGTAAAATGCAAGGGATGGTGTTGTTTGTCTAGAATCACACAGTGAGTCTTGTGTGCATTTAGGAATCGTTCTGATAGAAGCACTCTATATTAATGTGTAGTAGAACATTTTGTGTAATGTGTATAGTCACATTAAATGTTGTAGACTAGTAAGTGTATTTTGGTAAAATGTAAGGTATAGTGTTGCTCGTCTAGAATCACACAGTGAGTCGGTGTGCATTTAGGAATAACTCTGAGAGAAGCATTTTGGTACTTCATGTGTTTCCTGACATGTAATTGATTAAAAACGTATTGTGTTCTTCCATTTTTGTAGAATTAGAAAATAGTCATTGATTATGTGTTTCCAAAGTGAGTTTAGCTTTAATAGTAAAATGCAGTTATGAAATATGTGGAAAGGATGCTTGATGTGTTTGCAGACAAATCAATACATGTATTGTTGTAGTGAGACAGGCTTTAGGGAAACTCCTATGCACAATGCATATAGTAGTCTAACCACCACCCAGCCAGCTCTGGTCCGCTCCTATCCTGAAAGCTTCACGGTGATTCGTCAAGTGGGGGCCGAGAAAAAAGGGGGGTCCCAAAACATGTTTTTCCCATGCAATTTCCCATAGGACCTTTAGCTACAGCCTGAACTGCTGAACGGAATGACACCAAATTTATCAAAGAGGATGCCCTCAGTTCAGACGTTTGTCTTTTGCTTAAATGGTGTCAATCTGTTTAGTAGTTTCTGAGAAAATTACAGTTAAAATCATTTATATATCTATGGGCGCGGTGGATCCGCGGAGTGTGCGAGGATCGTCATCGTACCATAAGCGCACCCTTCTCATCACACGCTGAATGCTAATTGGCTGTTAAGTGGTTGTCAACATTTGAAATCAGGAACTGTTGGCAGCCATTTTGTGCCTCGGTAGTAGCGAGGCTGAGGAAGTCAGTGAAATATGTGTGCAAAATGTAGAAAGGGGGTAGGGTAGAAATATTTTTACCCTCTAGACCTGCTTCGGGGGTACCAGAAGGACCCTTAGTGCACACAATGTTTTTTAAAAGGGTGCACGGACTGTGCCGTAAAATAAATAAAATAAAACTGAGGTTTTTTTATAATTAGTCCCAGGGGTGTTAAATACCGGGGGGCAAAATTATTAAATTTTATGTGGGGCCCAGAGGGGCCCCTCAGCCTCGGGGATCGTCACTCCCCGGCGCTACAAAGAAAAAAAGGTGGGGGGAGGGGTCGAAGGTCCCCAAAGGCGTGGGGTCCACCACTCCGAGGGCTTTATGTATTGTGGGAGGGGGACTGCATGGTCCCCCTCCTGGAGCACTCGAGGGCCCCATCGCCCCATGGGCTATAAAAAAATACCACCACCTTTACATTTGTGTTTCAGGCCTACATTTCCCCTGTCACTATCCATGCACCCTACACTACACAAACACCACTGCCCTACCCTAAACTCTAAAATACTACCCCAGCACAACCCCCTACACTGCCCGAATACCATTGCACTACCCTAAACCTTAAACTTACTTCAGCACGACCCCTTATACTATCCAAAAACCACTATACTACCCTAAAAGAGTAATTCAGCACGATCCCCTGCAGTACATAAACACCACTGCACTACCCTAAATCTACCCCCAGCACGACTCCCTAAACTACCCATTCACCACTGCACTACCCTAAACCCTAAAACACTACCTCAGGACGACTCCCTACACTACCCAAACACCATTGCAATACTGTAAACCTTAAATCTACTACAGTACTACCTACTACACTAGACCCACTTCACTGCACTATCCTAAAGTCTAAATCTACTCCCAGCATGACCCCCCACACTACCCATTCACCACTGCACTACCGTAAACCCTAAAACACTACCCTAGCTCGACCCCTACACTATCCAAACACTATTGCACTACCCTAAACCTTAAAGCTACCCTAGCACGACCCCTTGCAGTACCCAAACACCACTGTACTACCCTAAAAGAGTATCTCAGTACGACCCCTTCACTACACAATCACCAGTGGACTACTCTAAACTTTACATCTACTCCCAGTGTAGTGTAGTTCCTATATTCCCAATAGGCTCTGCGCATTGGAATAATATAGCCTGCAGCTTAGACGTAGGACTTAAGTCGACTAGGTCTCTGCCTAATATATTAGACTTAACTGTGAGTGCCAGCTAGCTCAGGGGTCACTAGAAACTTTCTCGAAAGTACAAGAAGGGATTAGTCTCTGACAACCATATAACATGACAAATTTATTTCCCCAGAATAAAACGTATCTCTAGAGTCACGGAAACAATAGACGGCTATTTCACTCAGTCAGATGTGCATGCTTCGTTTCACCAGAGTTGCTCAGAAATAGAGAGACAGGTGTTTTCAATAAAACTATTTATTGAACAGTCTTATTTCTTAAGCATAAGAAATGCACTCCTACAATTTAAATGCTAGTTAAGAAGTACAATGCATATAATACGAATAGTATTATAAAATAGTACTGTAAAAGCATGATATGGTTTCTAAGCCATAAACATAGAATACATACAATGCATGAAATACATACAGTGATAAAATAGTGGCTGAAAGTACTCAACTGGTGCTTCTAAAATACGCCTACCCCGGTGTACCTAACCTAAGTCTAGTACGAGGGAGGAGTAAGTGTGGTGTAGCTTAAGTCTAGTAATTTTCTGCCAAGAATCTGTTCCAAGAATTCTTTAAGGGTCTAATCAGCTCCGTACCTTGGTTTTAGAATGATAGAGGTCTTGTATATCTCTCTCAGGACTCGATCTCCCAGCAACCCACAAGGGCAGCCTGGAAACACCGGAGCTGGATTTCTCGGCAAGAGAAAAGACAGATCCTTCTCAGTGCGTCAGTTGGAGGGTCGGCTTCCTTTGGCACTTGCAGCAGCAGGGCGTCGGGCAAGTATATGACTATGACTAAGAAGTAGTTAGTCGATCTGCTCCAAACCACCGTGTGTTTGACTGGGCAAATGTAGGCATATTTATACTTTGAAGGTGCCGAGTTTGACGTAAGATTGGACATAATATCGTCACTAGTGCCTTAGTTCCTTGAAATCTCCAGGAGTTCTTGGATAAATTAATATTCAAGCAGGGGGAAGTCCCTGACTGCTGAAGGCAGGTTTTCCAAGAAATCGTTAAGGAATCTCGGAGTTTAGTGGAAGTAGCCACGCCGTACTTGGGCTGCATAGGCTAAGACAAAATAAGGTAATGATTCCTATGCCTATATAAGGATTGGGTGAATTATACCTATACATGGGCATGAATCGGGAAAATTTCACTAGGGACCTAGATTCCTACATAACACCCACTCCACGAGTATTAAGTTCAATAATACCTAAGCACTGAACATATCCAAAGCAAAGTGTTCACAATCCCACCCCAAAATACAAAAATGCATTTGAATAGGCTTGTTCACATAAAATGAGTATATTCTGTATGCAAAAGTTATAGGCGTCATCTGAAAGCAAGCATAAATCATGAGCATATATTCTCTCATTAAATAAAATTAAAGTACATTCATCAATTGATACCTGAAATCTGTCCCATAGCATACGTTTTTAACTGTGTTTGTTTTTGAGGTTGAAGCAGAATATTGTCATTTTAGGAAGTTCAAACACAAAATCTTGTTCTCTAAGAATAGTTCTACTTTAAGCAGCTTACTCTGTGCCTAAAGTTCTATTTTGGAAAAAGTTCAAATTAGTGGATTGGTTTGAAAAATGAAGGCCGAATTGCAGAGTTCAGGGAATGCTGTGTGAAATAATCAAAAGTTATTCTCAGGAGTGTCAGGAGAAAACATCAGATCATCTAGGCAGGCAAAGAAACTGTCTACCGTAGTAGGTGAAAGTGGAACCACTTCAGTTAGCAGATCAAAAGTGCAAAAGTGTGGATCATCGCCGTCAGCGTTTGATGCATTAGCAATGTCCGTAGTAGATGGTACCTGTATGCCTGTAGTTTCTCGTATCTCACCCTCAGTTAGACTTGCCGGTGAGACCTCAATGAATGCCGTCATCAGAATCGGCAGCCGTTGGGGGCAACATGATGCATGAGCCGTTACTGGACCTAGCAAAGCGTCAACATCCGATGGCAGTACCGATGGAAGTGTAAGACAAATGTCCAACGCGCATTCCTGTCCGCAAAGCAGGCATCGAAGAACAGGTAAGATGCAATCTTGCCAGATTGGTCTGAATGATAGAAACCAGGTTGTGTTCAGATCTCTTAAACGAGCCAAGCCAAGAATCTGTCAAATCCTCTCACGATACCTCATGGCAAGTAGGCATTGTTCCATGGTAGTTTTGGTGTTGCTGGTGACCGGACTTGCCATATCGCAGCAGAAGGAATAAAGATAGAATTCCTGCTACTAGTCCCAAGATGAGAGGCAGGCCGCCGAACACAGAGTGCACGAAATTTGGAAAAATGCCGAGGACTGCTTCAAATGGTGTTAACAGTCCAAAAAAATCGTCTTAAATACATGTGCGATGCCGCTGGTATCAGACATGTTTAAGATTTGACTTAACATTTCTGCGAAGTGTACTGGGCAGTTTGTTGATAATAATGCATGTATCTCTGCAGAAGACCTTGCTACTTGCAGATCATACGTTTCTGTAGACGAGGTCAGTGGCACATTTTTTTGTAAAAGAATGGCTTTCATTCTGCTTAAAGTATCAATCCGTATAGAAGCGATATTCAGTGAAGGCCATAAAGCCGTCTCCCTTCCTGTCTTACTTTTTGGATACAATACTTGCATACAACAAGTGACCTTGGATGACACAGTTACGAAATAACTTTTTCCTGGCAACATGCCACAACAGCTGTGAGCATTGAGCATAACGTAGCTGCCATTGGATAGCTGCCTGAAAATCGGTACTATCTCTGTGGAGGGTGAACCGTGCAGGTGGCAAGAGAGGTTATTTGCAGAACCGTCGCAGGCTCCGTGCAAATGAATACCCTGGCACAAAAGTGTACCACTCAGTGAGTTTTTACAATTCTTACCACTAAGGAATACTTCATGTCCCCCATTCCAACATTTGTGTGTGTATGGTAAAACCCAGGTCGACTTAATGTATTCTTTACCCGACCTTTCATATAGGCCCGCTGGTATATGCTCCAGACAATACTGTAATAGGAAAGACGTCACTGGTATCGTAATGGTGCCATGAATTATCCATTCAATGACAGGTTTCTCAGAAATTGTTAATTGTAATCTTTCAAGTTTTCCAATGCTCAGCACCGTATAGTCTGCTCCTCTTTGTGCCAAAGAGATTTGTTTATCTGTAAGGTTAAATACAGCAAACAATGACGTGGTATTGATTAGATGCCAAGGCACATAGCCTGAACACAGATTTTGCAACGTCCAGCCTAGCAGCATGATAGAACGTAATTGAGACTGGCCATGTTGTAACATTAACAAGTCTTGTTCTATGATGTCAATGGCAGATGACACGATGCTGTCCAAAGAATAAATTCTGGAGGACAGAGCCGTTAACCCATTGTCCACTACAGAGAGGCTTTTTTCTAAATTAATACTATCAATTTCTCGTATTCTTTCTGCAGTTACCATTTGCGTCACTTTCCATATTTCGTTGTATGCCGCTTATATTCCAGCGTATATAAAATGTTTTTTCCGTGCTTTGCGAGGCCCCATTAAGAAATCTTGCAAATCATTGCTTTCTTTAAGTAAAGATAGGTGTTGTTTAATTTCTGGAAGTGTAGATTTCTGAAGCCACTCAAGGCACAGCTTCCCTACACTGTAAGTGGTTACTATCCCCGGATGTTGTCTCTGGGAATATCTTGGATCTGGCCTGTTCATCGTGAACCCTTGTGTTTTGTTCGGGAATCTATCTTGACAGTTATTAGTGTCTGTTTGCCAGATTAACCATTTTTTCCAATCGGGATTAGTTCTGTTCTGTTTAATGATATAGGGTACATCTACCTCCTCATCTGAAGTGCTATTAATGTCACTTGTGGGTTTAGGTATAAACGGTTTGTTTAAATCTTTAATCTTAGCCAGGCCAAGACAAGACGTCTGTTGAACAGGGTCATTTAAAAACATAATTTGTTCTGGGATGATGCAGGCTCTAAATAAGGCTTCTATACCTTGTACCTGCCAATCTTTAGTGCCCCAGATGGTTTTCGTCTCAATGTTGTCTTTCCAAAAGTTAAAACCTAATGCAGACAATTGAGCATAAAAGTTTGCAGAATGAATTTGTTTAGTATTGGTCAACATTGTTTTCATTCCTGTTTTATTTAGATTTTTTTAAATAAAACGTTTCTGGATTGGTAACATTAAACCCAGTGAAGTACGAAAACTTTTCTTGAAATGTTTTATAGCTGCCTTTCGGCGAAGTAGGACAATGTTACCATTGATTGTAGTGAAACACATTTCTAGGGTTTGCAGATTTATGCAAATAATGGTGACCATAATGATTAAAACAATACATTTGTTCATAATCTGATGACCCTTCTAAGTAGTCATGTTCTGTAAATTTAGCTGACATTTCTAAATCTTTCATCATGTTGTTAACAGTCTTAAAGTCCCAATTATCAGAAAATTCACTGGGTGCGACAAAGTCACTCAAAGAAACCTTAAACTGATGTGAAATCTTCAATAATTCCACCGGACCATAGATGTCATAATCAATTCTGTCCCATGCTATACCCCCAGGTATAGGAATGGCTGTGATGTTCACTGCTGACAGGCCTCTTCTTTCACGATGAGATGATTTGTAAAGTTTCAGGATCAAGATGATTTTCTTACTTGCTGTGTCCATAGTACTATATTTTCCATCAATCATCCTTCCCAAGCTTAACACTAGTATGAGCCGGAGTAGGAGGAAAAATATACCTAATCCAATCCAAAATTCAACCCATGATGAAAGCAGATATGTTTTTTCCAGTAGATGAAGGAGTTCTGTTACTTTTTCCTTGAAATTTTTCTTTGCTGGCTTATCCTCAGGTTCACTGGGATCCTCAGAAAAGTTATCGAAGTTGATAAAGTAGCCAGAAGCAGTTCTGTCAATTGTTGGGATTGCATCAGGATTACTTGAAATCACTGGAGCTGTTTCTTGTTTCGCCATGTTTGTATAGTCAGATGTCACATCATTGTAGACAGGCGTGTCTTGACGAACTGTTATTTGGGTTTCCAGAGGTATTCTACTTTAGAGGTTTATCAAAGGTGATAAGTCTTTCAGTTTGAACCTCTTGGATTGTAGCATGATTTGGTCGTCTGCTACCTCTCAGGAGTCCACTGGGCCTACTACTTATTATCGGCCACATATTGTGGTTTGACCAGGTCGATGGATACAACTCTGTTCTCCCTTTTACCAGCAAGGGGCGGTAGTAAAACTGATCTTGTTCCGTGGATGGCCAAGACAGGTTCTGCTTTTCTATAAGAAGGCCCAAATTCCTTCTTTACCGCGATTGTTTCCCTGACCAGATCCCCAATCTTTGGAATCCAGACAGGCCTTGCTGGGACAGGTGGTTTTTCTTCAGTGGCCGTTTGCTTCTGTATTGTATTACTCAGACTTCTTCTTGTTTCATTTAAGTCCTGTAAAACAGTCAAACGATCTTTGACATCAAAGGGTTTTTGTTCCACCACTGAAGTCTGACATTCGAGGTCTTCGATTATCATTCTAGTACCAAATATTAGTTCCTATGGAGTGACTCCACCCAGAGA
The DNA here is from genome assembly GCF_964261635.1 of Lissotriton helveticus. NCBI lineage: Eukaryota > Metazoa > Chordata > Amphibia > Caudata > Salamandridae > Lissotriton > Lissotriton helveticus. The sequence continues at coordinate 755,832,669 of NC_136063.1, read as the reverse complement.
ATTTCTTGGCAGATTGTTAAGACTACGTTGGACACTTATTAGATGTTTGACCCACCCATCACCAGAACCTAATATAGCTGTTATGGATTGCTTTATGTCACGTTTTTTTCTTTCCACTACTGCATTACCCTCAGGATAGAAGGGACTAGAATACCGCAATGCAACGCCCAAGCTAGCCATGGCCTCCATGTAAGCTTGAGAGCTAAATGCAGGCCCTGGTCAGAATGTAGCGTGCCAATTGCGTATGTGCCAATAAAGACTCGCAAATCCTTTATAACAGTTCTGGCGTCAGCCGAGCGCTGGGGCCACATCCAAATAAATCTTGTGCAGCAATCCACTGCGACCATGATATATTTATAGTTACCATCCCTTTGTAAGGGACCGCAGTGGTCCAGATAAACACACGCTAGCGGTTTATCTGAAATCAGGAGGGGCGTCTGTGCAGGACGTTTCACTGTTGACACTTTTATTTTCTGCCAGATTCACATTCTAGAACATAGTTTCTAGTTTGTTTCCTCATGTGCGGCCACCAATATCTCTGTTTTAATAATGATACTGTGGCGGAAATGCCTGCGTGTGCAGATGCCAGTCCTTCATGTGCTGCTAAGATCAGTCCTAACCTATGTTCCATGTTTGGAATTGCCCTATACCCCATTCCAGGGATTTGAGCAAAAGAACATTATTCGCATCAGTTATATATGAGTACTTCATTGGAAAGCCTTTCGGGAGTGTCTTACCACTGTCTTTAACTGAAGCAGTGACAGATTGCATTATGTCGCTGTCTATTTTCATTTTTGACTGAGTAATCGCAGCTATGGAAGCCGTTTGCACAGCTGCCTTCGCGGCTTCATCAGCCAATTAGTTCCCTGCAACGTGAACGCCATCACGTTGATGACTCAGCGTATGAATCACGTGAGTCTTTTGTAGTTCTTTCTGCAATTGAACTACTTGTTTCCAAAGCGTTTAATGCTTAATTGTGCTACCTTTGGGGTCTTTGAAACCGTTTTGAACCCAGTTCTGTAGATATTCATTGTAAGATTGTACGCAGTAATACGAATCGCACACTAATAATGTGGGGAATTTGCGATCTGTATTTTCAAGCGCCATCTTGAAAGCCTGTAGTTCAGTTTGCTGAGCTGTACAGTCTCCGAGTGATTGAGTTTTAGTGACCATAGGTCTGAATTTACCTTCGCGCCAACGACCATTAACGATCGTGCACGCAGCACTATAGGCTTGTTTACCCCCAACTGCGGGCTGCGCTGATCCGTCTGTATAGAATATACATCCGTAATGTTCTGGAGGCAGAATCGCGTTCGGCAGAGGACATTCGTATTCGTATTGTAGGAATTCTTGTGTCTTCAAGTAGGGGTCAAAAACTTATTCAACGTCTGTTGCAGCAAGAGAATTAACGCATTGTATCCATCTTGGATGTAAAGCTTTAGCATTTGAAATGCTCGCTTTTGTCACTGCCTCTAAGGCAGGTACAGGTGTAGCGATCATTATGCGTTTACCCTGTGCGAGAGCTCTCTTTTTTTCTACTGTAGTTTGAACTGCTATCAGAAATTTTTCTGTTGAAGTGAATTTCATTTCAGCTTGTATGTACAAGTGTGATTTGTATGCAATTGGTACCTTTTCACCTTCATTAAAGGTCAGGTATGTGAATCCGCATTTCCCTGGGATGACACGGATCACGAGATTGCGCGCATTGTCGCGTGTATCTAATTGCGTTTTTGCTAACATGTCTGTTTGTACTGAAGGCAAAATTTCTGTATGTTTCTGAGTCCAATTTGTTGGTTTGAAATTAGGTTTGATTAGTTCATAGAGAGGTTTAACCCTTTCTGCGTAATTTAGAACATAAGTTCTTCCAAAATTTAGGAAACCTAGAATTGACTGTAAGTTTTTCAGCGTCTTTGGAGGTTGGAGCAGCGCACATTTCTCAAGAAAGTTTGCTGCCAGGCTTTTGCCTTCACTTTATAACTTGTATCCTAAGAATAGGACGTTGAGGTGGGCAATTCGTGATTTCTTAAAATTGAATTTCTACCCTTCACAAGCGAACCCAAGTATTATGGTATTCATTCTTTTCAAGTGCACGTCCAAATAATCGTCTGTAAGATATATGTCATCGACCTAAGATAATGCCTCATCATCGTACATTTGTAGTATTTCTGTTACTCTGGCTGAAAATAACCCTAGACTATTCTTGAATCCCTTGGAGAGATGGCAAAATTGTCGCTGTGACCCCAAGATTGAGAAAGCGGTCAAGTGCCTACTTTCCGGTGCAATGTTTTGACAGAAAAACCCATTTGAAATGTCTAATGTGGTTTTATATTTTCTGCGCACGATGTTATTCATCAGTGCTGCACTATGTGAATTTTGTACTGCAAGAGTTTTGCAACAAGAGTTTAGGTGTCCAAAACTAGACGATATGAATTGTCTGGCTTGGAGACAGGAAACAAAGGATTTTTCATAGATGAGGTGCATGTTTCAATCACCCCTTGATATTCAAGTTGATCTAATACCTCCCTGACTTGTTTTTTAGCTTCTTGCTTGACGGGATACTGCCTCTGAGCATTAGGTTGATTTTTTAACTGGATTTTGTGGTGAGGAGAATCCTCATGCCATCCAACGTGATTTTTATATAATGCTGGAGCCTGAGCTACTGCCCATTTCCTGGCATATGTATATTTTTTATGAATTGGGATCTGATTTGAGAAGGCTGGCATAATTATCTCTTCGCCGTGTGGGCACTGCCTAACAACTGCAGGTGGCCAGTCTCTTTCAGCTAGAAGTATGTCATAACCCTTGGAAAGCTTGTCCAAAAAGAGAGCTTTTATTTTTCTAGTTATGTCCCCCTCCATCCGGAGTGTTACTTCATATAACTTGTGGGGTACACTAACCCTGGTGTCGGCAGTTTCAACTTGAATGCATACATTCAAGTCCACTCTCTCCAGATGATCCTTCAGGATCTTGCGAACTATGGTTACTTCTGCTGCGCTGTCTAGCATTGTCTGAGCCCCTTCCCCGTTCTTGAGTTGTGTCCTGAGAATCCTGGGCATGTCCGATCTTTACACTTGCTACCTTCTTCTTGGTGAATTGAGTTTTCTTATTTTTTGGAACGTGCTATTCGTCTTTGGACTTCACGCGTTCTTCTTTCTGTTCTGACCGTCCACTTCTTTCTGATTTCTGCAGTGAAGTCTGAAAGGTACGAGAGGAAGGTGTATCATTTTCTTGATATCTATCAGGTTTTCTTAAAGTATCCCTATTTCTGAGGTTGTACCTCTTTTCAGAGGGCTCCTGTTGGGGAGACCTACCTCCTCGTTGGGGAGATCTTCCTCTGGACTGGGAATGCTTCTCTCTAGGAAGTGTTTGTTTAGTGTTCTCCCACTTCTTTTTAGGAGTAGTGAGATTATTTGTAATAAAAGTTTTTCCAGGATTCTCTGTTAGTTGTGGTTTTAGTGGTTTCCCACCCAAACTATCTCTACCTAGTTCTTCATAGGATTTTTCAATAATTCTGGCAAGCTCATATGGTTGCTCAGTAATATCTGTTTCTTTAGTTTCTGGCGGATTGCCACTGATGCTGCTTCACCTTTAATGTTGGCTAATAGTATAGCCGAGACCTGTTTGAAATCTTTCAGTAATTTCATACCTAGATTTAAAGCCAGTTCTGGACTGTATTAATTTTGAATCTGTCTTAGAACGTCTGGTATTACCGCCATGGACGGAACACCATGTGTTTTAGTGTAGATTGAAGCAAAGACTGTGCCCCAAGTGTCACAATCCTCTACGTGTGGTGCAATCCCCATAGGTGAACAGATTGTCAGAATCCTGCATTTCTCATGAGGTGTCCTATAGTCAGAATTTATATGGAATGTGTTTGTATGACAATAAAAAAGTATAATTTTAAAGTTATTATTAAATATTTATTTTTGATTATTTTTTTACACATACTGTTTATCATCATTAAAAGAATGTTATCATGACGGAGAAAGAAAGAAGACAAAAAGGTCAGAAGAAGGATACTTACTTGAAAATAACACAACCACAAGTATTGGACGACCAACAGAATGTGGCTAAAAAGAGAACAATTTCTGGTAAGACCACAAAGGACTTCATAAAAAATATTATTAGATTCAGGGAAAAAAATGGAAATGTGCAAAGCAGTGAAAATGTTCCAAGCACAGAAAAAATTGCAAAGAATAAGAAAGGTAAAAAAGGCAATGCCCATACAAAGGATACAACTTATAGTAAAAGAAGAGAAAATCAATATAAAGAAATCCGCAAAAAATGTTTTTACAACAGAGTAGTCAATAATTTGATGAAACATACAAAGAAATATAGAAAGAGAACAGTATTTTATAAAAAGAAGAAGAATATCAAACCCATTGTTGAAAAAGCTTTTGAAGTAAAGAGGAAACTATTTATTTTAGTATTAAAGAGAATTTGATCACTAGATAAACCAATGCATTTAATGAAGGTCAAAAGTAAGAGGAAAAGAGTAATTCACAAAAGTAAGTTTTGTGATATTTTCTCAGGGCAATGGAAACACAGTTCAAGTCCTTAGCCTTTTTTAATGAAGAGAGTTATTTACAGACCAATGATTTGTTGCATGCAGTTGACACCAGTGGTCGAGCGTATGAGGTTAGAAATGGTTGTCCAATTAACAAAGAGCAAATGGTTCCAAGAAATGCAGAAGAAGTGATAGCTGATGAAGTTCTAGGTAGACATCCTAAAGCCCCAGTGTACACTTGGGATTGTAGTAGTATTTGTAGTGTACGACAATTATCCATTGATAAATTACGTAATTTCTTACAAGCATTTTGTAAAAAAAAGTGTTAAACAAAATATTAAGGTGTTGCAAGGACTAGACCCTTGCAAAGTTAGAAAACATACTGGTTTGCAAGGTCATTCTCTGGCTTGTGTTTCTAGGAAGGAATGTCAAAGTGTTTTTCACCATTTCAGGATGTTGGCAATACATCATACTCAAATGCGGAAGTTAGTGAGAAGATTGTATTATGCAAAAAGTCCAGCACTAAAGTTAAATGAGTTGAACAATGCTCTTTTGCGTAGGTCAGTATCAGATGTGAAAAAGGTTTGTGATGATATTGAGTTTTGTTACTTTAGTCCTGAAGATGAGAGTGAAGAAACTCAGACATTAATAGGAAGAATATGTTGTAGAGAATGTTGAACATAGTTCTACAACAAATTTTGAAACTGAAATTACATAGTTTAAGGTGATTTCAGGTGAAAGGCCAACTTTTTCTTGTATTTCTTGTTGGCGAACTCACTATAAAAATCAGACTAGTAGTGTTGATCTGTATTTAAAAAGTGAAAAAGAAAATAATGATTAGTGGAAGGAATTTGCAACTTATTTGTTGGTAGAGAATTGTTTTGATTTGGGTTCTAATCAGTGTATTTGTAAATGTTGTTATAACAAATTAGATGAGAATAAAATGCCCTCTAGAGCTGTGTATAATAATTTAGAGTTAGTTGCTATTCTTCCAGAATTGATAGATTTAAACACCTATGAGTCTATTCTCATTCAATGTGTGCACCTGTTTCAGGCTATTGTCCGTATGGAGCCTAAAACAGGTAAATTGCCTTCCTTTAGATTTAAAAAGAGGATTAAAAGGAAGAGTTGTGTATTTACCATTAGATTTATATAAAAACATTGAAACTATTGGTGTAGAGAATGTAGAAAGTGAACCACTAGTTATTCTTGTTAATGGTGTGCCAACTATAAATAAGAAAATCTGGCAGGGGTTAATGGATGTTAGGAGAGTGCAAAAGGCAACATTGTATTCGATAAAAAACAAGATATACTATAAGAATGTTTATATGGGAGAAGAAATAGTTTTAACAGAAGATACTGAGACGTCAAGTGGACAAATTGAAAAAATGGACATGTTAAGATGTGAAGAAATCTATGAACATTACAGTGCTGCATCCACTTCATTCAAAAGAAGTGATGGGGAACACTATTGAGTTGTTCCAAATGAAAAAAGCAAAGAGAAGTCCCATGAGTGTATGGGACAGCCGCAGCCGGTAGTCGGAGTACCAGCAGGGCGGTGACGTGGGGAGGGGGAGGGGCAGGGTGGGGGGTAGTAATGTATGGATTACGGACTTTAAAAGGTAAGTAAACATAAAAATAAATAAAACAAATTTCGTTGCACCCACTGCATCACCAAATGCGATACAGTGTGTGCAACAAAATTGTTTTATTTATTTTTATGTTTACTTACATTTTAAAGCCTGTATCCCATAAATTACAACCGCAGCTGGTATGGGAAGAGAGCTTGGAAGCTCGTTGTTTTCCACAGTTGGTTCCAACTGGAAAAGGAGGACGATATGATGAACGTCCTGTGCAGATTCCTGCATCTGAATATCGGACAACAAGATTATATGCAGAAGGTCTAAGATTTCAACAATGTATCCCTTATATAGTTCATCTTTTGTTTGAAAGTGACTTGTCTGGACTTTCATATGCAGTCAATCACATTTTAAAAACTGGAATACATCCGCAAAATGTATCTGCAAAGGATTTTATGGATAAATTGCACCAGAGAGATGATCATTAAGAATCTCAGCTCATTAATCTGATGGCATGTCAACGTGGGACTAATGAATATTGGTACCGTCGTCATGGAAAAATTAAATGTATGCTACGGAACTTAGGAACTCCAACATGGTTCCTTACCCTAAGCTGTACTGATTACACTTGGGATGAATTGCTAGAGTTTCTTCGAGAGGCAAATTCCAATATAAAAAATATTGAATACAAGACACCTGGAGAATTGTGTTCTTTGTATCCTGTTAATGTGTACAGGTATTTTAATCATATATTTGAAGCTATTATGTCTTTTATCTGCAATAAAAAAATCCTCCACTTGGAGAAGTTGTGGATTTCTTTTGGTGAAAGGAGTATCAAGCAAGAGGTGCTCCTCATATACATATGCTGTTATGGATTAAGGACGCCCCCAAATTTGGAACAGATGCGGATGAAACTATTTTGAGTTTTATTGAACAATATGCAACATATGCTGTACCAAAAAGCACAGAAGAAAACAACTTAAGAGCACAAGTCTTACGATTCCAAAGCCACGATGTGGAAAATACTGTTGACGAAAGTACAAATCTGAGGACAAGTTCTACACCAAATGTCGTTTTGCATTTCCACGTCCTGTAATATCCAAAGGAAGAATGAACAGTTTTATGTCATCTTTGCGACATACTATCATAAGAAAGTCTCCAAAAAATACCTACAACTTAAGAAGAAATGAAAAGTCAAACTACATAAATGACTACAACCCAGTTATTTTGTCCATGTGGAATACTAACATGGATATCCAGTATGTTGCGGACAATTCCATTGTATGTAACGCCCTATATTACAAAATTAGAAAAGACGTAATTGAAAGAAATGTGGGAAGATATTTCTCACGAGAAGACTCTAAGTAAGAAAATATACAGTTTCAGTTTGAAGATGTTTTCCCATTGAGAGATCGGAGCATATGAATGCTCAGATTGGTTATCATCTGCAAGTCTACACACTAAATCTAGAAGAATCATTTGGGTGAGTCTAGGTCTTGCAGCAATGCAAAATCGAGTACTGAAATATGTACAAGAAATTGAATATTTAGCAGAAAAAGATCCAGAAAGTGCAGATATTTTGAAAATGAATATGTTGGACACATATTACCCAAACAGAAGTCATCATGTTAAGAACATGTGTCTCTATGAAGTGCTGCAAAACTACACTTTTAAACAGAATACTACTAAGAACATCAATGATAGAAAATATGGAGTCATTGGTTCCGAAGGATGTTTGGTGAAACAAACAAAAGGAAATTGGATTAATCACAGAAAGCTGAGTTGTGACACGGTTGATAAAAGGAATTTTACTATTTAGCCCTTTTACAACTCTTTAAACCTTGGCATTCAGAACTGGAATTACTTTGAGATTTCCAGAGCTATGAAGATTCCTTTAATGCTTGTAAAGATAGCATACAATGCACTGCTTTTGCAAATTATGTTAAAATGTTGAACGATGAAATTGATCAAGAAGCTACAATTGCAGCTGAAATTGCTAGAGACAGATCTCAAGACAGTCAAGATCCACTAGGACAACCAATTGTTGAAAATGAAGCAGCAATCGCCAATGAATGAGGTGGAAACAGCAATGCATCAAGCTCAAGAAGATATTATGGACTAAGGAAATTGGAAAAACAACTTAGGGGTCCATTAGGATGGCGGGTGGACTTTGCCGGCCCACCATCTCCGTGCAAAATGGGACCACCCGCCATAGGAGCGGCGGTCCCACCTTGGCCATTAGGATGCCCCCGCCACACTGGCGGGCGCATCCTGTATTTTTACCATTGCGGCGGGCGGTGCTGAAAGCACCGTCTGCCGCAATGGTAAAAATGCACGTTGTGCATTTCAAAGCACAACATGACAGGCACCGTGCGGTGCCTGCCATGTTGCACTTTGAAATGCGGGGGGGTACCAAAGGTACCCCCATGTGCACCTCCCACCCCTTGGAGTCCCAGGGGGCCCGCAACCGGCCCCCGCAGGGAGTCTCCGCATGCCTTTCCGGAAAGGCATGTCTGCAAGCCCATCATAATATGGGTGGCGGTGTCTAATAGACACCGCCACCATATTAAACATTACCCTCCCCGGCCGCAAGGCGACCAGGGCGGAAAAACGGCGGACGGTGTTTACGTCCGTCGCGGTCCCCCCACCATGGTAATATGGCGGGGGGAAAATGGGTGGCGGCCGGACATGATTGTCGGGCGGATCGCCACCACCATCATGTCGGTGGCAATCTGCCCAACATCGTAATGGACCTGTAAATGTTGAACAGAAACAAGTATATGAGCAAGTGAAACAACAGATTGACCATTGATTACTTCATGAAAAGAAAGAGTGCTCATGCACGTCATTTCAACCTATCGGTATGTACATGAGTGGAGAAGCTGGAACAGGAAAAAGTTTTTTAATTAAAGTAATTACAGGTTATCTACAGAAAACAACTGAGTCGCATTTACCTTGTGTTGTTACTGCTCCAACTGGGTTGGCTGCGCACAACATCAAATGAATTACATTACATTGTTTACTAATGCTACCTGTGGAGCATGAAAACAAATCGGAATATCAAAAGCTATCTAGAGAAGCTTGTTGTGAAGTTTCGAGAGTCCTGAAGAAAATGAAACTTTTCATTATTGATGAGGTAAGCATGGTCTCAAACGTAATGCCTGCCTTTGTGCATTTAAGAATGCAGCAAATTCTTAAAACAGAGTACGATGTGTTATTTGGAAGAAAACATATCATAGTTTTTGGATATCTACTGCAACTGACTCCTGTAAAACGACAACCAGTATTTAAAACACTTGCGCATGAAGACACCAGAAAGGTAGTGTTGGAAATGTGAACATTTGGTCATATTTTGAATACAAAGAACTCATTACAAATATGCGACAAGCAAATGATGTTGATTATGGAATTATTCTCCAAGATATAAGAATTGGACAACTGACTGAACATGGCAAACAAGCTTTGAGAGTCGATTACTTTCTAATTAGTTTCCAAATGAAAACATAGTTCCTGACAAAATATACATGAAAATTGCAGAAGGAAGATCTGTAATCTGCTTAATGCCAACACTGCGTAAGTGTTGTATATTCAACGAAGAACTTTTGAAACTGGAAAATGAAGGAATAATAAACATGGAAGCCATCGATAAAATAGAGCATGAAGGAATCACTATTATGTTGACAGAAAAATTGAAGACAAAATTGGATTCTTTAGAAAAATCAATATCTAAAACTGCTGGTTTGGAAAAGAATCTATATGCATGTAGAAACTGTCAAGTCATTTTAAGGTGTAATTTGGAGGTTTAGTTAATGAAACCATGGGTAAAGTTGTGGATTTTGTTGATTATCAGAATAAAGATGGTATTGAGTTCTTAAAAATTAAATTTGATCAGACTGAAGAAGTTAAAGAAATTGGTTGTTGTTCAGTTTGTTTTTTGCTTGTTAAAGATTGATATATGTCCGTAGAAAACAGTTTCCAGTTTCTTTGGCATATGCAGTGACTATTCGTAACTCTCAAGGTTTAAGTGTTGACAGTGCTTTGGTGAACATTGGAAATACTGGGGCATATTACCAACCAATAGAGATAATTTCTGTCTCTAACTTGTTTAGAGACAAAAATTATCGCCGCAAATCGGCGATTTTTATCGCAGATAAACCTTGCTATTAGCAAGGTTTATCGCAAATGCGATAAAAAACGGCCGCAATGCATGAATATCGGTGAAAAGTCAGCGATATTCATGCATTATCGAGCAAATGCTCTTAGCCATGTTATCCACCTCCCATTTGATAACATGGCTAAGAACTGCTCCTGGGTAGGTGTTAGCTTTTGGAGATATTCGCGCTTAGCGCGAATATCTCCAAAAGTTGGTAATAGGAGATAGCGATGTTAGCGACTGTTTCCAGTCGCTAACATCTTGGCACGCCCACTTTGCATGTCATTAGTGATAAATATCACTGACATGCAAAGCGGGGCCCAAGATGGTCACTATCTCCTATTAGCTGTTGCTAACTGGTGTTAGCGACAGCTTGGTAATAGGGAGATAATTTTATCTCCGCTTTCTTGGCTTTTAAAGCCAAAAAAGCGGAGATAAAGCCCCTTGATAATATGCCCCTCTGTGTTTAAAGAGGGTATGGCATATGTTGCTTTGTCGCAAGTCAGAACATTATCTGGTTTGTTTTTGATTGAATGTAATGATACAAATATTACTGCAGATGCAATATGTGGAAAAGAGTAAAATAGGTTAAGAAGAACATATGCTCCCAATTTAGGTCAATATCCTGTATTTGAAAATCATGTGGTTGGTCGAAAAAGAAGGTATGAAGGTGTAGAGAAGGGAAAAAACAAGATAATGTTGTGATTGCAAGCAAAATAAAAAAGGACACTGTTGAAGAGATTGTTGGTTATCAGTTTGAAAATAGTTCTGGTGTCAACTGCTATGCTAATGTAGTGGTTAATGTTGTTTTTTTTCTTGAAGCTTTGCAACAGCAAATTATGGAGAATCGGGAAAAAAAATGTTGTTGTTTGTTGCATTCTGTGTATGATAAATTAAGAACTGATACAAGTAAAATACAAACCGGTTCTGATGTTCGTAATCTATTGGATGTATGTTCTGGTTTCTACACAATTTACACAAAATATCCAACAAGATGCTCTGGAATTTCTAATGTATATGCTTACTGTATTGGAAAATGAAGGTGTAGACATAGAGAATATTTTTGGCCTCTGTTATAAATGGGAACATCAATGTGAAAATGGTATGTATACATGTTGCACTAATGTAGATACTGAAAGATTCTATATTTGACATTACCGGACTGTAAATCAGTGTCTTTCAGTAAATTAGTTAAAAATGCAAATCAAAACATGGAGTGTAGCCAATGCAAATCAGAAATGTATTTAACATTATTTATACAGAGATATGGACAATATATAATTTTAGTGATGCAAAGTTGTACAGCTGATGGAAGAAAATTGGACACTTTGATAAAACATTTTGTAGCTACTCAACTATCAATATCAGGAAGGACTTTTGTGGCAGTTGCAATGATTTTCCATGATAGTCCTTCAACAACATCTGGACATTACACTGCCTATCTAAAAAGTAACCAAGGCTTGACTCTTTGTAATGATGCTGAGTTGGTTTTCAAACAACATTTGCCTTTTGAATTACCAAATTCCTACCCAATATTTTTAAAGCCAAAGTTTTAGGAAGATAATTCAGCCTCTGAGGAATTTATTCTTATGATTTAATAGGATTACCATTGGACAATTTACATATAAATGACTGCACAAATACAATTTGGCCTCAAAGAAAGGTATTTCTTTGAATTATGGACTTTTTGTGGCACATTGCCTCGGTGTATAATTTTAACTAACAACATTTAAATTTTTTATAAATTTAAGTTATAACAATTTCTTAGCAGTAACCATTTTATATATGTGTGATTTGTATTATCTGGTGTTTTAGTGTGGATGGATTGTTGGGTTTTTTAAACAATCTAAGTGATTGGGTTTTTTTTGCCCGCTGTTATGTGATGAGTACGATTGAAATCACTGTTTGTAGTGAAATTCAATATATTCTGTGAACAGCAAAAAAGGCAAAGAAATTACTTTGTAAAATGTTAAAATTATGCTGTGCTTTTAAAAATGTATTATTATATGTTATAACTATTTTTTCTTTTCTTTTACAGATCCTAATTCTAAAATATAGAATTTACTATACTTTACAATATAAAAAACAACTGAATAAAATGTGTAGCGTTTTGTAGTTGTATTACTGCTGAGGTAAGTTTAAGTAAGTCTTAAAATGCACAATGAACCGTGTTTGCACACAGTTGAAAACATGGGAGATTGATTGACTACATTTGTGCCAGAGAATTCCATTGCAGACAGGTATCAAATAGGAGACAGCTTCAGAACACCTGTCTACAAGATCCATGGTATAGTACACAATAGAGACATATGGTGGACTTGTAGGTCCTGGTACTTTAAGAAATATAAGAAATAAAATGATTTAACTTAAAGCACACCACTAAGTGTTTTTTCTTCAGTCATATATAAATATGTGCTATAAGTTTAGTAAAACATGAGTACTTCTAAATGTATCTTGTTCTCTGTTAGTAGTACAAAAATATACTCCTAGAATAAGAATTGGCCTAGCTTTTAACTCTCTTTCCTAATTGCAAGGTGAGAAAAAGACATTCTATATACTTTTTGTTTTCCGTGTAAAGATAATCTCATCATACACAGCAGTTTCCATTGAAAAGGTGTTCTATAGGTTTTGCTGTGCGTGTTTGCACAGAACAGTCATAGAACAAGACATATATCCAGTTTTATAAAAAATTATAAATCTGGCCATGTTTGTGAATGCTGCACCATCCTACAATTGGTGTGGTAAAGCACAACAAGAAGAATTGTTTTCACTTCTCCTCATTTTTGTCACTTTGAATATATGCTAGAATGCACAGCATATATTGAAGGTGAAAAATGCCTTTTCTGATTGTTTTTGTGCGGAAAGGTTTCCCTTGCTGCTCAAAACAATCTCCGCATGACACGGACATCCTTGCATCATGGTGTAAGGGTGCTGTGTCACCACATGGCTGCAGTTTAAGCAGCTGTGCAGAGGGAAGCACAGACTTGCAACATATTTATGTACAAATGTTGCATCCCAGTGCTTCAGAAATACTGCAGCATGCTGTAGCTAAATATTTTACAGTGTCATACTGCAGCATTTTCTTATAATTCTGCACTTATGTATTCACTACACTTTAAAAATACATTCTTTCAGTCAATTATGCACTACACATACATACATCTAAACTTTCACACAGTAGCATACAAGCTTAGCTCTTTCTTTAACCAGAGTAGGTAGTTCTGACAAGAACTTTTTTTTTGTTTTTTGTTTTGTATTTTTTGTATTTTCTTGAATGATTTTTAAATGTTTTGGTTTTTTTAAACAGGGAAACAGGATAAACAGAACCAAACAGTATGAGGAGAAAAAAAACTAACAATGATGGTTATCGATAGCCTGAGAAACAAGGTCCACTGATTGCTCACCATAAGCAATAAGACATCTGCATTTTACCCAATTTATACTGACTCGTGCAAATTGGGGACGTATGTCTGGTGCTGAACTAGAAGATGATGGTGCTGTCCCAGATGTGCTTGGTACAACTGGTGGTCCAGGAGCATTTTGATGTAGTCTTCTCATCTCCTCTCGTGCTAAGTTGACTGGATGGTGTGTCTGCAAATGGTTCTTCATACTCGCAGTCCCACACAAGTATTTTTTGTTCGGATTTCCTCTAGAGAGGACCGCTTTGCAGATTTTGCATGTTACTTTGGTCGCATTGACCTTTTTTATTCCAGTTGGGAATGTAAAAAACTTCCACACGATAGATGAATACCTCTCTGGAGGGGGAGGTTCTGGAACAAATTCCTGAGAGGTGGACTCTTCAGAATCAGATGAAAAAGGTGGATTTGTTGCCATTTTGAAAATTATGAGGTGAATCAGGTCTGTAATGAGCAAAAAAAAGAGTTCTTCTCAGCAGGTCTTTGCCTGAGAAAAGGTCTAAGAAGAGTGATTGAAATGGGTGGGGTCCTACAATACTTTGAATGGGAAGTCTAATGAACCAATCAAATCTCTTTTTTTCTGGTCATATGAGGTACGCGTAGGGTGCGCGCACCCGGCACGCACCCAGCTTGCATCCAGCGTGACTTCGCGAAATTGCATTTAAAAGTAATGTGCTTTTTTTGAAAGTTAAAGAATATTATTGTTAGAATCACCTCACACAAAGTCTTGTGTTAATTTTTATTTTATATATATCCATATATTTATAAGTTTTTGAACAGTCACAAATTTCCCGGGAGTCGCGCACCTACCGCGTTTCATATGCATACGATGTCACACGCTACCGCACTTCCGACACGTCGCGTAATACGTACATGTCGCGTATGCACCAGAACTCGTGTACAAGTCGCATATGGACCGTGTTTAAAAAGTTGTACTCGTCGCATACCCTACTCTGTTCCTATACAGTAATCCCAAAATGGCAGACACGTGGCGCGCAGTGAACGAGCAGGGTACGCTTTGGGTGCGCGACTTCAAAATAAAAAAAGGAAAACAAATAATTTAAGTATATTTTAAACAATATAAAATAATTAAAAAAACATATTTTTATTTAAAAAACAAAACAAAATATGTGTAACGTAATTTAAAAAATAACATACCTAAAAAAAATTACAAAATGTAGTTGAAAAATATAACAATAAATATAACAATAAATATATTTAAAAATTATCATTTAAAAACCTTTGAAATTCACTGAAAAAACCATAGGTTTCAGACGTGTTATAGTTAGGAATTAGCATTTAAAAAACCTTAGAAATTCACTGAAAAAACCATAGGTTTCAGGGGTGTTATAGTTAGCTGAACATTTCACTCGTACAAAACCTTTTGAAATTCCTCCGTTATAGTTAGTTGTACTAACTGTAACTCTTGCGCCCGCAATCCACTGGTGATGATGTCACATCATTCATGACATGGTCAGTGACATCACTGATGACATCACTGATGACATCTCAAATTACATCACTGATGACATCATCCACGTGACAACCAGATACGCCTCATCATACACTACTACAACCTTTCATCACTCACTGTAAAATACAGAGTACCATATTTGAATCCATTGACACAGCAATACAAGTATCGAAAAACCCACTCAGTGATTCCTAGATCTACACACACATCCAATTAATCAATTACCCATAGATTCACTCATACATGCTGTAAATGATCAATAGAACACTGTCTAACATACTTATACACCTATATTGACATTAAACACCAGCACACATCCCATTCAGTTATGCAGTCATCCTACTCACTTTTGCAAACAATGTATCATATTTACATTTACTCAGCTACACACTTATACAAATAGCACTTCATTTATTCATATTGATAGTAACTCATACTTAGTGTGTTATGAAATTACTATTACAAGTATACAGTTATCTATACAGTCACTCATTCAATTAATGAGACTTATGTATACTTATTTGTATACAACAATTATCACATACACTGCCATTAATTTTTCTACTTTGATGGACATGTACCATTGAGAAATATATCTGCACATCACCACACCCATAAAGCTATTCACTCACCCAAACAACTATTATACAAAAGTAATCTTAACGTCATATACCTACTGCATCAACTAATCACATATCCTTGGGCAGTCACAGATCCCCCACCGAACCACACACACATTCACTCTCCCATACAAATAGTCAGTTAACTAATCAATAACTAATATAGAATTTCACATAGCTAGCAACTAACTGGTGCAGCAGTTTACACAACAACTGACAAAGTAATACAGATATTCACATAGTTTAGTCACTATCCAATATATTTAATGAGACACTATAAATTAGTCAAGTAAACAGTCAATAACACTGCTACTATATCCTCCCTCAAGATAGGTATATATCCACTGATTCTTAAATGCTGATTGCTATATATATAATGCATATTTAAATAACAAACCAAACCACATTCACTGGATGATGTCCTCAGTGATGTCATCAGTGATGTCATTTGAGATGTTACCAGTGATGTCACTGACCATGTCATGAATGATGTGATATGTGACATCATTACCAGTGGATTGCGGGCGCGAGAGTTACAGTTAGTACAACTAACTAGAACGGAGGAATTTCAATGGTTTTGTACGAGTGAAATGCCAGCTAACTATAACACCCCTGAAACCTATGGTTTTTTAAGTGAAAAAAATAAATATATATATACATATATATATATATATGTTGTATGTCGTCCTCAGCTCTGCACAGCTCAGCATGTACTGCCAAAGGATGATGCGAGACCCAGTTCTTGGTGTTGTTAAATCTTTATTGTGAACCCAAACACCAGTTTGCCACCATATATATATATATATATATATATATATATATATATATATATATATATATTCACTGAAAAAACCATAGGTTATAAACCATATATAGTTAGGAATTAGCATTTAAAAAACCTTGAAAATTCACTGAAAAAACCATAGGTTATAGACCATATATCGTTAGGAATTAGCATTTAAAAAACCTTATTTTACTCACACAAAACCAATGAAATTCCATATATAGTTAGTTGTACTAACTATATATCACGCACCCGCAATCCACTGCTGATGATGTCACATATTACATCATTCATGACATGGTCAGTGACATCACTGATGACATCACTGATGACATCTCAAATGACATCACTGATGACATCACTGATGACATCTCAAATGACATCACTGATGACATCACTGATGACATCTCAAATGACATCACTGATGACATCACTGATGACATCTCATTTGACATTACTGATCACATCACTGATGACATCACTCATGTGATAATACGATGAACCTCTTCAGACTCTAATATAACCTTAGATACACTCAGTGTAAACAGACACTCACAGACTGTCACTCATCCATGGAGTTACTTACACACCTAGTCAGTCATGCAAAGAATCAATCACACCTCCATTTTCACAACTATACAGTTATACACATCTTACTTATTCAAACATATACTAAAACATATTTACTCACTTATACAATCCTGGATACAAGAGCACAATGATCCATACAGCCACTCACACATTCACTGGCTCTTATGCACAGTTATTTATATATGTCAACTCTCACATGTACTGTATTTTACATATGTACTTACTTTGACATGTAGCACTGAGATATCCATTCACTCACCAATACAGTCATGCACACAGTCAACCGCCCATACAGCTGTTTCCACATGCACTTTTGAACCCATACATCTATGCACAGAGTCATACACCTCCCAGCCACCCACACACACACTCAGTCTCCCATACAAATGCTTGGGCAACCAATCAATAACCCATATAGTTACTCATATAGCTACTGATCAACACATGCAGCAGTTTACAGAACAACAGACATAATGATGCACAAATTAAGACAGTTTAGTCACTAACCCATGCACTCAGTGAGACACATTTAACCACTCACTCATACAGTCAGTCATGCACCTACTAAATCCTTCATCCAGACACTTATACATCCACTCATTCTTAAATATGTAAGACATATTTTAACTTTACAGAAAAATACAGTCACTGTATGATGTCATCAATGATGTCATCAGTGATGTCATTTGAGATGTCATCAGTGATGTCATCAGTGATGTCATTTGAGATGTCATCAGTGATGTCATCAGTGATGTCACTGACCATGTCATGAATGATGTAATATGTGACATCATCAGCAGTGGATTGCGGGTGCGTGATATATAGTTAGTACAACTAACTATATATGGAATTTCATTGGTTTTGTGTGAGTAAAATAAGGTTTTTTAAATGCTAATTCCTAACTATATATGGTCTATAACCTATGGTTTTTTCAGTGAATTTTCAAGGTTTTTTAAATGCTAATTCCTAACTATATATGGTTTATAACCTATGGTTTTTTCAGTGAATTTCAATGTTTTTTTAATAGCAAATATCTATAGCTATAAAATGTATTCTTATTTAAATCCAAAAATATATTTTATATGTTTATTAATAATTTGTTTTAAATATTTTTTTTGTTTCGCTCCCGGTCCGCGAACCGGGAAGCTTCCCGTTAGCTCAATTTGATGCCGCGACCCGGTCCGCGAACCGGTAAAAAATCAACTTAGTGACGGTATCGCGTTGCCGCGTAATGCGTCTTATGACGTACTGCGTTAGCGCACCCGGAAGTGCCCCGGGGCGCGGACCGAGGCTCGAAGCTCAGCGACCCGGAAGCTAACCGGGGCGCGTCGCGAAAGCACAACGTATCGCGTTGCCGCGTAATGCGTCTTGTGAGGTACCGCGTTAGCGCACCCGGAAGTGTCCCGGGGCGCGGACCGGGGCGCGAAGCTTAGCGACCCGGAAGCTAACCGGGGCGCGTTCCGCAGCGCGTAACATGAGCGTGAGAGGTCATGTGACTTGTTAATAAAACTTTTCATTGGTTCATTTCACTTTTGGTTTCATAATGATGGAAGGCTAGGTCAGGTGACTTAAAAATAACACTTTTCATTGGTTGAGAAGTATTGTTTTTTCCCAAATGATGAAAACCCCTCCTTCTTTCCTCACTCTGACTTTCATCATTGTGAGAGGAAGACCTATTTTGCTTGTTGGAAAATGGCTTCATTGGTAGCTTCAGCTGGTGGACCCCCACCACCACCACCACCTCCTCATGGGAAGAGAGGACCACCTCCCCAGGTCCTTACCAACACTGAGGAGGAAGAGGAAGAAATGGATGAGGAGGGAGAAGAACCACAATTTTTAGAAGAGTTGCCCCGGGTTTCCAGAAAGAAAGCCAGTTTCATCTGGCAGTTTTTTTCAATACCTCGTGGCCAAAAAAAAGTCAACGCGAGGTATGTCACCTGCCTGATATGCAAGGAACAATTGTCCAGAGGGACGGACAAAAAATATAGCTTTGGAAATCACACAATGCACAGGCACATGACGAGGAAACATCCCCTAAATTACAGCCGGGCTGAATTAAGGGATATGCACGACAATCCAAGACCAACTCCTGTGGCCAGACCAACAATACCGGTTTCTCTAACACCAGAAGAGGCACGGGAAACTGTGCCAAATATTCAAGAAAATTTTGGGCACATGATTCACTTATGTATGCACTGTCGTGCATTATTAGCTTGTGGCAACATGAGCATCAATGCACTCAACCTGGCGTATGAACACCATGATTGCCCTAACCGCCCCCAGTAATTTTTTTTTGCTCCTGTTGAGCCCTTTTCAACGCCTGTTTTTTGTTGTTTCCCCCCCCCAAAAAAAACCAAAAAAAATATAAAATCGTTCAAAAAATACAAAAAAAAAAAAAATGTTCAAAAAAAAATATATATATAAAACAACAAAAATATTAAAAAAAAAGTTCTTTTCAGAACTACCTTCCCTTTCCAAAAAAATTGCTAGAATGTTTAGCACTCTGGCAAGCTCTATTTCTTTTGGTTCGCTTCCGGGTTAGCTTCCCGGTACGCGGACCGGGAGCTAACCAAAAAAAAAAAAAAAAAAAAAGTGTAAGTATAAGGAAAGGAAACAGAGAGTGATGTTAAAAGAAAGACAGCTATAGGGAGTAAAGAAGAGATACTGTTTAATAGATCTATTTACCGAAGAAAAGACAGAAGAGGGTATAATTGTGAAAAACAAAATAGATAACGAAGTGAAAGAAAAAAAAAGAGAGTATAACATTAACAAAGAAGAGTTTCTTGGAGAATGTGAGTGAATGTTCAAAATAAGATTAAAACATGAGGAATAACAGAGAGAAAAAATAGAAAACAGAAAACAAAAAATAACAGAAAAAGATTAATTGAAACAGCAAAGAAATGTAATTAACATAGAGCCATATCATCAACATAGGCAATAAAAGTTTTGCAGCTTTTATTGGCAGAAATGTGTCGCTAAAGCTGCTTTTGTGGCAGAAAACTGCCACTAAAACCACTTTTGCACCAGTTTTCTGCCAATAAAAAGAGCAATAATTTTATTGGCTGTGTTCATAATATTCCCCTTAGTGTGCTTCAACTACACAGAGAAAGCATTATGAACAAGTAGTGATAGAGTGATCAGTCAAAGACACTAAGAGTAATAGAGACGCAGTGAGTGAACAAGAGTGAGGAACTATGAGAAGAGAGGGACTGAGAAAAAGAGTGGAAGGAGTTGAGTAAGTAGGTAATAGAGAAAGGAATGAGGGAAGTAGCAAAGGCAGGAAACTGAGGGTTAAAGAAATGAAGCAGTGGAACTAATAGTAGTTAAATGTGATAGAAATGTAACGAAAACAGTACAAAATATTTACCTTATAATTGTCGTTAAATTACTCACTTTTTGTTTTTATACTTTCAATCTGTGAAAGAGAGAACAAACATTTGAAAAATATTAAAAAATGTATTTAAAAATTAGAAAAGACAAGGGAAAAGATTGAAGGACAAACAGTTTTTCAACAACTTTGACACTTACAGAAGCTTCTGCTTCTCCAGGCCCCCTACACAGTCCTAAAGATATACATTTTAAACTAACAGTATCTTGATGCAGATGAAGTGAGGCCTATCTTAAAACATGGTGCATCTTTTGCATTGCTGTTGTTTCAGAAAAGTGTCGCAAGACACTAAAATTTTAAATAATTGCTTCAGGATGCCAATAAGATGTCTACTATCCAGAGGTTTGTTTCAGGTGAGGCCTACTCAGGGTTGCAGATGAGATTTACACTTGTTGAAGAGTACAGAGGAGATAATACATGTGAAGGTCTACCAATGAAGTGAGTCATGTCCACTGCACTCTTCAACAAAGTCCAAATCTCCTATGTTTCCCTGGACAGACCTAAACTTGATCTGCACAATGTGATTCGTAATGATAGGAAACACAGGTGATGTAATTGAAATACGTGCAATTTATTTTGCTCATTTCACAATCACATCACTTGTGTTTCCTTTGCTTCGGTATCTCATTGTGCAGATGTAGTCTAGCATATGAAAGAATACGCAGAAGTGCAGCACTGCATGCAACAACTTTGACACTTACAGAAGCCTCACCTTCTCCATGCCTCCTACACAGTTCTACATATACATCATAAATGCAAACAGTACAGAATTAATTATACATGTTAAATGGTTTATTTTTGCTGTTCTCAGAATGTATCAAATTTCACTAAAAACAGTGACTTGAAGGTATTCATCATGTAACAGCGGGGAAAAAAACCACAATCAAAATGATTGTGTTTAAAAAACCCATACAACATCAGAAATCAAAATTCAGAACTCCTTAAAGTTAACTTACTTTCCATGACGTCCAAGGATGTCCTATGAACAGCTTACACTCTTTTGTGCTGTTATTACTTTCAGCCCGCCACTTTCTGAAAGAAAATCTCCATCGTTTTTAAAAACACGTTACATGCAATAAATGACTTCTTGCTCTCTACCACAATTTTCCACAAGGCCAAATCTGGTCAGAGCCATTTATAACTCTTGGATTTCTTGTAAGCCAATCCCGTCATTTGGCATTTCCGCAACTTTCAGAATTAAAATGTTGAAGATCATTTTCACAATCCTGGAATAGTAATATCTTCCCCTTCTTGCTCAGTCATGTTCTACATTTCCTATGACACTGATACTGCTTACTATGAAGCAGACTTACACTACCTCTATGACTACTACAATTATTTAATTCTCTACATCACTTTTAATCACAAAGCAATGTAAAACAGTAGACAGCATTGCAGACTTACATTCCCTCTACTCTATGTTTTGATTGGCTGCTTCAATTAGCTTATAAAAAGAAACAGTTTTTCTGAACTCATTGAAAGTGCACGTATTTCTCCATGACGTCCAGTCCTATGGTTAGAAGTTATGTCTCTGAACTACACTTATCCTCAAGGCCAAATTGTTTAGGAGCCATTAGAACTTCTTGAAATTCCACAGAGCACATCCCGAGATTATTTCCCTAAAATTTTGGTTTTAAAAACACCAGGTAAGAGTTTTTAAGGTCATACGGCAATTTTTTTTTGAAAATTAAAACAGAATCATTGCAGAATGACCAGCCATTTCTAGACTTTAAATAAGCTGTGTAATGTCCTGATGTTATTGAAGGGCCGTCATGATATATAATTGCTGCAGTTACAAAAGTCCTTCCTGATATTGACAACTGCGAAGCTACAAAATTTTTAATTAAAGTTGTCAATTTTGTTCCATCAGGCCTACATCGTTGGAACATTAAAATGACATACTGGCCATATGTTCGTATAAATAATGTGGACATCATTTCAGATTTACATTGGGTACACTCCATGTTGTGATCAGCTGCTTTTACTAGCTTATTTAAGGAGACTGATTTACTGTCTGGCAAAGTTAAATATATAAATCTTTCTGAGTCTACACTAGTAGTACTTGATACCATACAGTTCTCGCAGTCATGCTGCCATTGATAAGAAAGCCCAAACAGCTGATCTACATCTACACCTTCAGCATGTAATACATCAAGCATATACATTAAAAACTCCTGACAATCTTGCTGAATATTTTGAGAGAATTGTGTTTGGCCTGAACATCTGTCTAACAGATTTCGAATTTCAGACACACTTTCTATGTTTCTTCTATCAGTGCTACATTTCTCTAACACAGAATTTAACAAACTGCAAAATCTTTGATCAGAATTGACCACAATCTCTTCTTTTACATTTTTTAGAGAAAACAAAACATTAACCACTACATTAGCATAGCAGTTGACACCAGAACTGTTTTCAAACTGAAAACCAACAACATCTTCAACAGAATCCTTTTTGTTTCTGCTTGTAATTTTAGGTTCATTGACTTTTTGTCTTTTTGCTACAACCTCCCCAGTATTGTTCTCATTTCTTCGTTTCCGGCCTACCACACGTTTCTCAAACAAAGGATACTGAGGCAAATGTGGCGCATACTCTCTTCTTAACCTATTGTATTCCTTAACACAATCTAGATCCGCACAAATGTTTGTGACATCACACTCAATCAAGTACAATCCCGATAAAGTTCTAACTCGTGACAATGCCACATATGCCATACCCTCCTTGAACACAGAACTGCCAATATTCACCAATGCACTGTCTACACTTAAACCTTGCGATTTATGAATTGTCACCGCATATGCCAAGCAAACAGGAAACTGCTTACGGCGAACATATAAGTCTTTTACAAGCAAAAATCTAGCAGAACAACGAGCAATTAGCTGTACTTCCTCAATGCCATCAAATTTAATTTTTAAAAATTCAATTCCATCTCTATTTCTGTATTTCACAAAATCAACAACATTACCCATTGATCCATTTACCAGACCTCTTTCAACATGTAAATTCCTTCTTAAAATTATACGGCAGTTCAAGCACACATTCAGAGTCTTTTAAAAACCTGCAGTTTTAGATATACTCTTCTCTAATGAATCCAATTTTGTTTTCAGATTCTCAGACAAAATAATTGTTGATCCCATATGCTCTTCTCTATCAATAGCTTCCAGTTTCACAATCTCTTGCTTTTCTAAATGCAACATTTTGTTGTTAAATTTGGCACATTCTGCAAGAGTTGGCATCAAACATATTCCAGATTTCTTCTCAGTAATTTTCTGAAAAATATTCTCAGGCACAACATCTTGTTCTGGATATAAATTTGACAGTAATCGTGCATGTAAAGCTTCTTTCCCATGCTCGGTCACTTTTCCAATTCTAACATTTTGTAGAATAGTCTTGTAAACTTCATCCTTCGCCTGACGCATATTTTCATGCAGTTCAGCATAATTGAAGTTTAACCATATATTGACGTTGCCAATGCTGCCTAGGCACTTCCTGGTATCTTCATGCGTGAGCATTTTGAACACAGGTTGCCCTTTCACTGGTGTCAGCTGCAGAAGATCTCCGAAAACAATGATGTGTTTGCCACCAAATAACACATCATACTCTGTTTTGAGAACTTCTTGCATCCTCAAATGCACAAAGGCAAGCATGACATTGGAAACCATGCTTACTTAGTCAATGATAAGAAGTTTAATTTTCCTCAAGATTCTTGAAACTTCAAAACAAGCATCTCCAGATAGCTTGTGATATTGTAATTTGTTGTCATGCTCCACTGGCAGCATCAGTAAACGATGTAAAGTAATCCCTTTAATATTATGTGCTGCCAGTCCAGTTGGAGCAGTGACAACACAAGACAGCGATGACTCTGTCCTTTCCTGCAAATAGCATGAAATTGCTTTAATGAGGAAACTTTTTCCAGTTCCCGCTTCTCCACTCACGTACAGTCGGACAGGCTTCAACGACGTACATGAGCACTCTTTCTTATCATGACTTAATCCATGATCAATTTGCATGGTAACTTCGTCATATATTTTCCTCTGCTCAACGTTGAGTTGTCTTTCCAACTCTTCTAAGTTAACCGCATCCTCTTGAGCATGTGCCATGGCTCTTTCCACTTCATTCATAGCAGTGGCAGCTTCATTTTCAATAACAGGTCCTCCTAGTGGATCCTGACTCAATGAAGCAGAACTCTGACTGTCCTGAGAACTGTCTCTGGCAATCTCGGCTGCAATCGTTGCTTCCTGCTCAATTTCCGCATTCAACATTTCTACATATTTGGGAAAAGCAGGACATTCTATGGTCTCCTTGGCGGCATTGAAAGAGTCTTCGTAACAGAGGAAATCTCCAAGCAGTTCCTCTTCTGCACGCCAAGGCTTGAAAAGTTGCAAAAGTGCTAAATAGAAAAACTCCTTTTTTTCAGGAGATTCGCCACTCAATTTTCGATGGTTTACCAAGTGGCATTTTCTTTGCTTGACCAGACATCCCTCACTTCCTATTACAGCATACACTCCTTTCTCAGTATCTTCTTTGATGTTCCTCTTGAATATGTAATTTTGCAGAACCTCATACAGACAAACATTCTCGAGGTGACTGCTTCGATTTGGATAATATGTATCCAACATGTTTGTCTTCAAAATGTCGGTACTGTTTGGCTCCTTTTCCGCCAAATACTCAATTTCCCGCACAGGTTTGAGAACTCGATTACGCGTTGCTGCAAGACCAAGACTCGCCCAAACGATACTCCTGGACTTGGCATAGAGACTTGCTGAAGACAACCGGTCAGAACATTCGTACGCTCCGATTTCTCGATGCGACAACATCTTCAGACTGAAACTGTACAACTTCTTGCTGAGGCTCTTTTCATGGGAAATGTCCTCCCACATATCCTTCAATTCTGTCTTCTCTTTTTTGGTGATGTAAGACGTCACATACCGAGCCACAGCCATACAGTTATCAGCCACAAACTGTATATCCATGTTAGCATTCCACATGGACAAAATCACCGGGTTGTAGTCGTTGATGTACTTGGACTCTTCGTTCCTCTTCAAATTGTAAGTGTTTTTAGGTGATTTCTTCATGACATTGTGTCGCAGCGAAGACATCAAACTGTTTACTCTTCCTTTAGAAATCACCGGTCGTGGAAAGCCGAAACGACATTTAGTGTAGAACTTGTCCTTGTTTCGGAATTTACGACGGCAGTACTTTCCACATCGATGGCTTTGGAAACGCAGAACTTTTTCTCTTAGGCTTTTCTTCTCCTTTGCGTTTGGAACAGCACACGTAGAATACTGTTGGATGAAACTCATCACTGAGTCTTCTGGATCCGTTCCAAATTTAGGTGCATCCTTGATCCACAGCAACATATGTATATGAGGAGCACCTCTTGCTTGGTACTCCTTTCTCCAGAAGAAATCCAACACCTCTCCAAGAGGTGGATTCTTCTTATTCATGATGAAAGACATCATAGCTTCAAATCTATGATTGAAGTACCTACATACATTGACTGGATCCAAAGAGCAGAGTTCTCCGGGTGTCTTGAATTCGATGTTATCTACGTTAGCATTTGCCTCTCGTAGAAATTCAAGTAAGTCTTCCCAGCCATACTCGGCACAGCTCAGAGTGAGGAACCATGTGGGAGTACCTAAGTTCCTCAACATACATTTTAAATCACCATGACGACGGTACCAGTACTCATTAGTACCACGCTGACATGCCATGAGATTAATCAGGTGAGAATCCAAAATACTGTCTTGGACATTGACTTTATCCATAAAGTCACTTGCCGAGATGTTTTGCATGTGTATACCACTTTTCAAGATGTGGTTCACTGCATATGACAGTCCAGACAGATCGCTTTCAAACAGGAGATGAAACAAATAAGGAATGCATTGTCGAAACCTAGCATCTCCTGCATACAATCGCAAAGTCCGGTATTCAGAAGCAGGAATTTGATGAGGTCGCTCATCATATCTTCCTCCCTGACCTGTTGGAAAAAGCTGTGGGAAACACCGAGCTTCCAAACTTTCCTCCCAAACACTAATGGGACTCCCTTTGGCTTGTTTCATTTGAAACAACTCAATAGCATTCCCCATGACTTCCTTGGAATGCAAAGGATGAACACTATAATGTTCATATATTTCTTCACTAGTAGAGGGTTCTACTTTCTCAATTTGACCAGCACACAAATCGCTATCCTCTTCCTCACTTACTTCCTCTTCTGCAACATATACATTCTTATAGTATTTATTATTTTTTTTCAAATACAATGTTGCCTTTTTAACTTTCCTAACATCTACTAAATCTTGCCATATTTTCTTATTCTTTGTCGGAACCCCATTAACTAAGATAACCAGAGGTTCCTCTTCCACTTTTTCTACTCCAATTGTGTTAATGTTTTTCTTCAAATCTAGAGGCAAATAAACAACTCTTCCCTTTAATCCTCTCTGTAAATCTGATGGAGGCAATTTCCCTGTCTTTGGCTCCATTCTTACAATAGCCTGAAAGGGATGGATACTTTGAATCAAAATAGATTCATAAGTATTTAAATCCTTCAATTCAGAAGGAATCTCAACCAATTCCAGATTATTATGAACTGCTCTAGCAGGCATCTGGTTTTGATTTAATTTGCAACAACAATAACTACACACACGTTGATCCAATCCCAAATCAAAACAATTTTCTACCATCAAGTATGTTGCGAAATCCTTCCATTCACTATTATTTTCCCTTTCACTTTTTGCATATAAATCCACTAACTTAGTCTGATTCTTATAATAAGTGCGTCGACAACACACACAAGTGAAATTAGGCCTCTCACTTGATTTCACCTCAAACGTCGCAATTTCCCTCTGGAAATTATCTGTACTGGAAACCTGTACACTATCTTCCACATGACCCTCTTCTTCTTGCTCAATTTCAACATTCTCCTCTTTACTTCCAAAGTAACAAAACTCAATTTCTTCACATATATTCTTCACATCTATTTCAGAACCATGCAAAAGAGCAGCGCATAATTGTTTAAGCATAATTGCTGGACTCTTAGCATAATACAACATTCTAACTAATTTCCTCACTTTATTATGATGCACTGCTAGCATCCTGAAATGATGAAAAACACTCTGGCATACTCTCCTGGAAAGACAAGCCAGTGAATGACCATGCAAACCTGTCACTTCTCTTACTCTGCAAGGATCTAATTCTTGCAGCAACCTTATTTTCTGCTTCAAACTTTTCTTATTAAATGACCGTACAAAATCACAAAGCAAATTGATGGAATCCTGTCGCACACTGCAAATACTACTACACTTTCAGGTGTACACAGGACCCTTAGCACGTCTTCCTAAAACCTCATTACCTAACACCTCTTCTGCCTCTGTTGTCACAAGTTTTTCTTTTTCAACTGGACAACCATCTTTCACTTCATAAGCACGACCACTGGTGTCAACTGCATGCACCAAATCATTATCCTGGAAATAACTCTCCTCATTAAAAAATGCCTCACAGCTTGAACTATGCATCCATTCTCCAGAAAAAACTTCACAAAAATTACTACGATTAACTATTCTCTTCCATCTACTATTTCTTTTGAAATCATAAATTGCCTTGTTTAGCTTCCTAATTCTATTGATTATCAAAATAAATAACTTACGTTTAATTTCAAATGCCTGATCAATAACTTTCTCAACTTTTTTTTTCTCTTATAAAAAACCAGTTTCTGTTGACCTTTCTTAATATTTTTTAACAAATTGCCAATTATCCTGTTGCGGAACATTCGTTTACGAATCTCCCTAAACTGTTGTTTCCTTCTACTATCATGCACAGAGTTATCTCTTGCTCTAGCAGTAACATTTTTCATTGGCCTTTCCTTTCCATTTGAATTCCTTCTCGTTTTATGGACTGAAACATTTTCTGTAGTAATATTTTTTTTACTACACATATTTCTTATGAAATATTTTGTGCTCTTACCCGGTGCTTTCTTCGTGACTTGACAAATCTTTTTGTTAGAGGACTGCTGCTTATTTTCTTTCACCTGCTGTCTTTGACGTTTTGCAGCCTTTCTCTGTCTTTCTATTGTTGGCATGGTGAAATCTTGAAATGATCTGCAGTTGAATCTGTGGTAAAATATAATAAAAAATGTTATTAACCATTATTACCAAACAGTAAAACAATAACAGTGATCAAAAACTTAACACACTACTTGACATTTTAAATAGAAGATTTTTTAGTCCTTGCAAATTTACAATACAGAAATAGCAGAAAAGAAATGACATTTATATTTATGTTACCTGTGCTATTTTATATGTGAATCTGATCTAATTTTATGAGCATATTTTAATATTTTATTGAAGACACTACACATAACCTGCTTTTGAAGGTGTCTTTATTTTTAAATTAAACGGTTTACCTTTTTACTTTTTATTAATTATAAATTTTAAAAATAAATGTTTATATTTCCATAGGCTCAAGCAGGTCAGCTTCCCATCCTATGTCATATAATTCGGACAAATCTGCATCCTCATCACGCTATTCTTCATCCTCAGGATTTAAATCATCCAAGGGATCAACATCCACTGATGTTTCAATTACAAGTTCAATGATGAGGACAAAATCAACTGATTGCAGATTGTCGCTCATGTTGAGGTTGTCTTTATCTTTAAAGAAAGATAACAACAATGAGATGTTGCAGAGTAAGAGACAAATCTCAGAGATTATAATAGTAAAATTGTTTAACAAGAGTAATATTTTGCAGCTATTATTTAGCCATGTCCATCAATGCTGAGCAGGTGAAGACTATGTCTAAATTTTCAGTGAACAGGACTCATCTCTTCTTAACCTTGGATAAGCCTCACCGACTCTGTGTGTCCTGCACATACTTAAATGTAAAGGGGCAGATTTATGTTAAATGGCACATCCCCAGGCATGCACCAGTTAACGTGCACCACTACTCTGACACCCATGGTGTGCCGTATTTACAATCAGATAGGAGAAATCTTCGTCAAAACCCTGCGCCTGCTTTAAGCAGGCATAGGTCTTGACGCAACATTGTGGAGATGGGGCACCCCTGAGCCTTGCTTGAGCTGCATCGCACTTGCGATACAACTCCAGCAATCACTACCTTTACAGCACAGATACATCACGCATCTGTGCCATTTTTGCCCCATGATGCCCCGCATTCTAAATGCAGCACACCATGGGTGGCGGAACAGCGGCGCAGGATGACTGACACATCCCTGGTGATGCACCAGTCATCATAAATCTATCCCTAAGCTTCTTATCTTGTTACAGATGAACCGCCATATGTAGCATGAAACTATTTTGCATTTCCTAAATAGCGAATTTTAAGGAATAAATAGCAATTCTTTACCATTCCTAATTTGCAATGAGCAAATTGCTAATTGCAAGTTACCCATTCATTTCCATGGGCTAGGAGGCTCATAGGAATGAAGGTTTAATTTGCGATTAGCAATTTGCTCATCACAAATTAGGAATTTTTCCAAGGGTGCAGGGGTGTCTCAAGAACACCCTGCTGCACCCCTGAAAAAGAAATTTGGGGGCATATGGCACACATACATGCCCTAAGGGCATGTGTTGGCGTCATATGGCACCTTTTGTTTTTTTGAAAAAAAGCTTTTTGAAAAGAATTCACAAATTACCACCAATTTACCACAATAGTTTCCAAATCCTTAATGTCATTTTTTACATATTTTTTGTTTGATACATTGCATTTAAGTAGTCACAAAATTTGCAAATCCTTCAGTGCAATTGCAAAATAAGGAATAGCAAATTTTGCTACTCCTTATTTTGCATCAAACTTGTTTGATACATACCATTTGTCTAATTAACATTCGCAAAGGCCGAAATTCGTAGAATTTTGATCTTTGCGAATGCTAATTAGCTTGATACATATGGCCCCAAGTGAGGCCTGTCTTGCGACATGGTGCATCTTTTGCATCACTGCTGCATCGGTTTCATGTGGTACGTTTTTTTTACACCATGACATATCTGCCTAAATGCATCAATTTGTAATGTTGTCGCCTCATAGCAAATCTTTTGCACCGCCGCTGCATCATAAAAGTGACGCACAGTGGCGCAAAAGAGGCATACACCTATCATAAATCTGTCTCTACCATTTTAAATGATTAATTCAGGATGACGATAAGGTGTGGCCTATCCAGAGGTTTGTTTAAGGTGAGGCCTACTCAGTATTGCAGATTAAAGTTACGCTTGATGAAGAATACAGAGGACATAATACATGTAAAGCTCTACCAATGAAGTAAGTGATGTCCACTTCACTGCGCCAGTCATCATAAATGTATCCCTAAGCTTCTTATCTTGTTACAGATGAATCACCATATGTACCATCAAACAATTTTGCATTTCCTAAATAGCAAATTTTAAGGAATAAATAGCAATTCTTTACCATTCCTAATTTGCAATGAGCAAATTGCTAATTGCAAATTAGCACCGCCGCTGCATCATAAAAGTGACGCACAGTGGCACAAAAGAGGCATACACCTATCATAAATCTGTCCCTAGCATTTTAAATGATTAATCCAGGATGACGATAAGGTGTGGCCTATCCAGAGGTTTGTTTAAGGTGAGGCCTACTCAGGATTGCAGATTAAAGTTACGCTTGATGAAGAATACAGAGGAGATAATACATGTAAAGGCCTACCAATGAAGTAAGTGATGTCCACTTTATTGCGCCAGTCATCATAAATGTATCCCTAAGCTTCTTATCTTGTTACAGATGAACCACCATATGTACCATCAAACTATTTTGCATTTCCTAAATAGCAAATTTTAAGGAATAAATAGCAATTCTTTACCATTCCTAATTTGCAATGAGCAAATTGCTAATTGCAAGTTACCCATTCATTTCCATGGGCTAGGAGGCTCATAGGAATGAAGGTTGCAATTTGCGATTAGCAATTAGCTCATCACAAAATAGGAAATTTTTCAAGCGTGCAGGGGTATCTCAAGAACACCCTGCTACACCCCTGAAAAAGAAATTTGGGGGCATATGGCACACATACATGCCCTAAGGACATGTATAGGCGTCATATGGCACCTTTTGTTTTTTGGAAAAAAATGCTTTTTGAAAAGAATTCGCAAATTACCACAAACTAGAAGTTGGTGGTAGTTTCCAAATCCTTAATATCATTTTTTACATATTTTTTGTTTGATACATTGCATTTAAGGAATCGCAAAATTTGCAAATCCTTCAGTGCAATCGCAAAATAAGGAATAGCAAATTTTGAATTAAGGACATTTTAAGTAATTTCCACATGTGCAGTGTTTTCAAATTATGATTTGAAAATCGTTTTTGGGGAAAAGTAATGGTTAAAAATTTATGACAAGGACATAATGGTGTATGCTTCTCTATAAGGCATTTCAGTGTCTCTGATGTCATTTTTCCCATATTACATTATAAGACCTTTCCCCATAGAGCACATTCCTTGTA
Source organism: Lissotriton helveticus (assembly GCF_964261635.1). Taxonomy (NCBI): domain Eukaryota; kingdom Metazoa; phylum Chordata; class Amphibia; order Caudata; family Salamandridae; genus Lissotriton; species Lissotriton helveticus. The sequence goes on along the minus strand of NC_136063.1, from coordinate 755,800,695 downwards.
AATATGCTCCCACCTGTGCATGGTGAATTTAGATTTTGACTGTTTGAGTCACATAGCCATGTTAAAAGTCACCCCAAAAAATTGCAAACGCTTTAAAAAAACACATTCATGTGTCTTAAGGACATTTTAAGTCATTTCCCCGTGGACAGTGTTTTGTAAGTGGCACAAAAGAGGCATACACCTATCATAAATCTGTCCCTAGCATTTTAAATGATTAATTCAGGATGACGATAAGGTGTGGCCTATCCAGAGGTTTGTTTAAGGTGAGGCCTACTCAGGATTGCAGATTAAAGTTACACTTGATGAAGAATACAGAGGACATAATACATGTAAAGCTCTACCAATGAAGTAAGTGATGTCCACTTCATTGCGCCAGTCATCATAAATGTATCCCTAAGCTTCTTATCTTGTTAGACATTAACCGCCATATGTATCATATAACTATTTTGCATTTCCAAAATAGCGAATTTTAAGGAATAAATAGCGATTCTTTACCATTCCTAATTTGCGATGAGCAAATTGCTAATTGCAAATTACCCATTCATTTCCATGGAGCAGGAGGCCCATAGGAATGAAGGTGCAATTTGCGATTAGCAATTAGCTCATCGCAAATTAGGAATTTTTCCAAAGGTGCAGGGGTGTCTCAAGAACACCCTGCTGCACCCCTGAAAACGAAATTTGTGGGTATATGGCGCACATAAATTTTAACAACATTCCTTTACCTCAAAAACGATTTTCAATTCATAATTTGAAAACACTGCCCACAGGGAAATTACTTAAAATGTCCTTAAGACACATGAAAGTGTTTTTTTATTGCCTTTCCAGCATGGTTGGGTCACTTTTAACATGGCTATGTAACACAAACATTTAAAATCTAAATTTCCCATGCACAGGTCGGAGCATATTTACAAGCAACTTGCGCCACAGAGAAAGGTCTTACATTAAAATGGGAAAAATAACATCAGGGACAGTCAATTGCCGTATAAAGAAGCATACACCATTATGTCCTTGTCATAAATTTAAAAACAATTCCTTTTCCCCAAAAACGATTTTCAAATCATAATTTCAAAACACTGCACATGGGAAAATTACTTAAAATGTCCTTAAGACACATAAAAGCGTTTTTTGATTGCCTTTGCAGCATGTTTGTATCACTTTTAACATGGCTATGTAACACAAACATTCAAAATCTAAATTTTCCATGCACAGCAATTTGCGCCACATAATTCATAATTTTCTCCTTAAAGCACACTATTCTCTATCTAAATTAAAGAAATATTTTCTCACCTTAGCAAATACTTTGAGTTTGAAAACAGTCTCAGAAACACACCAATTTGTCTTCAGCAGAGCAAAAGGTATGCACTCCAGAGTCTGCAGCTATCAAAAGCACAGAAATGCTGTAAATCTTCACACATATCTCTCATGTCACCCAATCAAAACTCTTCCCTCACTTTTTTTCAAATGAAAACCCTTCCCCCCTCTGCCATTTCATGCCTTTTCTGCATGGCAACCACCTCATTGGAAGACTTCTGGTGTTTGCAAGTTCACACAACTTTGTTGCAATTGAACTCTGAACTCTCAGTGCAACTGCATATCCAGTGCATTCTTTCATTTAATGATTTTTTATTGACCATTCAAAATACATCTTTCAAAGAACACATCCGTGCACCCTAACTTTCTGTTTTCAGCAATCAAAATCCACCAATCACTGTTACTGCTTCATGAACACAGAAACTCCGCAGTTTTTTTCATTTTAAACTCTCATTTTTTCAACTGCCATTTCATTGCCACACTTCATCTGACTGCAGGAGAACCTTCTCTCACCATGTTTTCTGTCTGGATTGTTGGACATAGTTATATTCACTGGGCTCAAAGGTACGTTGAAAACAGGAATTTACCTAACCTCAATTTACAAGATGTGGAAATTAAGTGGTTTGGCCACAGAGGATTAAAATGTCACCAATTGATACCATTGGTGAAAACCTTTATGCATTTGCCCAAACCTGACCTGTTAATTGTGCACTGTGGAGGTAATGACTTGGGCACTTTGACTGGGGTAGGTCTGGAAATGCTTTTAAAGGACACCTTTGAGCAATTGATGGCACTTTTTCCTCAGACTGCCTTGGTATATTCAAATATATGCCAAAGACAGAAATGGAGGTGGTCAAACCAATTTTGTCCACAAATTGAGAAGTCGAGGAAGCATGTAAACAAATCTGTTTCAGCTTACATGAGAGACCATGGAATGGGCTCCCTGTACAACAATAACTTGCGTTACTACATGCAAGATATCTACAGAGGAGATGGAGTTCACTTCTCAGATGAGGGCAACAGAGTTTTCACTCTGAATTTAAGAATGTGCATTGGTACCTACTTATAAGTACCTAAATGTACCATAAACCCAAAAGCTCTTCTCAGAGCTACCCTACATCTAATCACTCACAATTATTATTTTACTCTAACATTTTTCACTAATTTTCAACAAAGTACGCTCCCCGGGGCGCTACCCGGTACGCGAACCGGGAGCTAACCTCGCGAATTTTTTTTAAAAAATTGTTTTTTTCCGCACATATAAGCCTCCTCAGCCACCCTCACAAAACCTAGGGTGTCAAGATAAGTCTACCGTGCCCCCTTCTACCCATTCTGAACATTATTTGCCCTCCATTTTGTATCTTAATTCGACCGAAACACAAAATGGTGGACTCCCGTAACGCTTAAGGTTCGCGTACCGGGGCGCTCACCGGTTCGCGTACCGGGTCGCTCCCTGGGAAGCGCACCATCAAAAAAGGTGGGAAAGTAGTTCACAGAAAAGCCACTGGAGACAATTTCACCAAATATAGATTAGCTCATACTACATACCAATCCCTACCATTTTCACAAATTTGATTGGAATTCCATTTAGTCATTTAGCCTGTAGACCTCTCTAAATACCCTGAGGTAAATTACTTCACAAAACACATCTGAAGTGTTGGAATTGACAACCAATGAAAATGTTACTTTCATTTTCTACTTTTTTTACCTGACATTTCATTGGTTATATACCTGAATATATATAAAGGAAGAGAAGAAAACACAGCCATTTTGACTACTACTTCTTGCTGTACATTTCAATAGTATTTTCACTAATTCCTTCAACTTCTTTCTAAAGGTAAGTTTTTATTTTTAAAACTGAAGTATATTGTGCACTATAAGTTAATATGGTAAACTTTTTCTGATAGATATATACTATTCCTCTGTAGTAGTTATAGATTTAGAGAGACTTCTCTGTTATAGTTATGGATGGAGTTAGGCTTCTCCTGTATAATTATGAATTTACTTACGTTAAATCACATACACTTTTTTAAATTCCTACTTCCACTCTGATACTATACACTGCCCAAAGATAAATTCACTGATAAAAAATGCCTATCTAAAATTATTCCCAACATTGCCCTATCTCTACTAATATATATTTTTTTAATCCAAATTTCAGGCAAAATGGAAGGCGAAAACCAAGTTTCTTTTGAAATGGACCTGCAAGAGAGCAGCCAAGAATTGATTGATACAATTGATCAAATTGACATTGAATTTTTCGATGAAACTTGGGACAATGAACTACTGCAATGTGTACAAGCAGTAGATAACCTCCTTGCAAATGAGGACATTTTACACCCTCAGAGACTACAATGTATATTCCATGATAATTATGAAATTTCTGACAATGAAATGTTAGAAAGTTTAATAAATTATGAAACACAATCACAATAAAAAAAATGCTTAAAAAATAAAGAAAATAAAAAATAATCAACAAAACCAACAATCAATTAACATACTGCATTTGAAAAGTCTCTCATTCTTTTTTCATTGTAGTACGCTGCCCAGAACGCTTCCCGGTTTGCGTACCGGGCGCTACCCACGCAAAAAAAACAAAAAAAAAATTTTTTTTTTTTGCCCCGCGGGGCCCTTTTAAAGCCTCCACATTAAACCTAGGGGGTCAGGGAGGATCTACTATGCCCCCTTATGGTCATTTCCCCTTTTGTTTTGGCCTCCTCTTGTCTCTCAATCCTACCGAGAGACAAGATGGCGGCCGCTACGGACTGTTTAGAATGTTGACAGACACCGGAGAGCCAATCAGCTTCGCTACGCGAAGTTCCGGTACGCGCCCCGGTCCGCGAACCGGGGCGCGGACCGGAGCGCGCTTACAGATATATATCTTTTTTTAAACGTTAATTTCTCAAAATCCACTGGAGCACATATATTGAGACCTACAAAAGGCACTTCGGGCTACCAGTCCCTACAATTTTGCCAAGTTTCGTGCAAATCCATTCAGCCGTTCGGGCTAAAAGTGAGGCCAACCGCCCTATGGAAAACTCAATGTTAAAAACACGTTTTGGGACCCCCCTTTTTTCTCGGCCCCCCCCTTGACGAACCCCCCCCAAATTTTCAAGGGCTGCTCAGAAACAAAATGTTCCATTTTCCAGAAAATTTCAGCCAATTCCGTCCACAAACACCAAAGTTATTAGACATAGAATTTTCAAAAATCCCATTGGGAAAAAATCCTAACTATATATACCTACTGGCGACCGCCAGTAGGTAATATATATATATATATGTATCTACAACCAAACAAATGTCCTGTCGCAACGGGAGCTCTGTTCCGGTGGATGCACGCTAAGAGACCAGGGCAGTGTCTCTCATTAATCCAATGCAAGAAAAAAGATCGTGGCACACTTCTTGGTTTAAACGCAGTTATTTATTCAAACGTGACACAACACCTCCTACGCGTTTCGAACCGTAGTTCCTGTTCACGGTAGTGATTGTGATTGGTCCCTTTTCGCTTTCTATATTTATAACATTGCACATCCCATTGATTGACTGGGGCATGCTGGTACTTGTAGTTTAAATTAATTATCACTTCGCATTGCTTCATGCATTTTAATATGCTGGCTGCGCACAACAACGAGGACCGTTTTTGTTACTGCATAGGGAAAGCGTGCCTATTTTTAAAGGATCTCTCGCTTCCTGGACGCTCGTGAGACACACGTGCGTATTAAATCCTCCATCTTAGTACCTGATGGCTGATTTTATGCGTAACTTTAGACTTGATGTCTGGTACAATTCAGGGCTGAGTGCCCTACGTCCCCGTTGTTGTCCTGTGTCCAGCATAGTGTATTAACATATATTTATTTTGCTGTGATTTACCATAATCAAAATGTTCAAAATATTCGGTCTGTCACTAACATCAACTGATTGTTATTTTTCAAAGATTTAGAGAGTCTGGTTTTTTATAAATGGACATAAAGTTCTTCATCGCCGTTAAGGCCAGCCGGCTGCTTAGTTTTAAACCTTATTATTAGTTTTGATTCAAGACGTCTCAATGTTTGTTTGCGGTTACCGCCTCTTTCCTGTTGTGGAATGCTTGCCAATCCGAAAAATTTCACATCAAGCCAAGATTTTGATTCGTGGCTGGCCATATGTTTTGCAATAGCATAGGAATAGTCTCTGTTCTGAATTGCACGAATGTGTTGCAGTATTCTGATTTTGAGAGGACATGTTGTGCTTCCTATGTAGGCTTTGCCACAAAAACATTGTAACATGTACACAACGTACGACGACTCACAGGTGATACTAGTCCTGATAGTGAAGTTTTTTCCTTCTGGATCACTTAGGCTCTTGGTGTTTTTTCCTATCTTGCAGGCCTTGCAAGTTGGACATTTACTAAATCCTTTTTTCCTTTTGTCCAGCCAAGATTCTGGTTTGCTCATTACAAAATGACTTTGAGTTAGTTGATCCGCAAGGTTAGGAGCTCTTTTGTATGCTATCAGTGGATGGTCACCAATAGTCGTTCCGATGTCAGTGTCTTTGCGCAAGACATGCCAATATTTCATCAATATTTTTTGTATTTTGTGACTCTCCTTACTGTACATTGCTTCATGCATTTTAATATGCTGGCTGCGCACAACAACGAGGACCGTTTTTGTTACTGCATAGGGAAAGCGTGCCTATTTTTAAAGGATCTCTCGCTTCCTGGACGCTCGTGAGACACACGTGCGTATTAAATCCTCCATCTTAGTACCTGATGGCTGATTTTATGCGTAACTTTAGACTTGATGTCCCCACAAACTTCAAACCTAAATCAAAGTTTTGCCCAACTCTGTATCCGGGCAATAAAATTGACATTTTCCACGAATTGGTAATGAGTGACATTGAAGGAATACAAAAAATCTACAACAAAAACAAAAAAGAGAATTTAACAAAGGGAGAACGGATGGCAATACAAAGTCTGAGAAACAACTCCAAAATAGAGGTCAAACCCGCTGACAAAGGCGGCAACATAGTTGTAATGGAAAAGGAGCATTATGTGGAGGAAGCAATCAGACAACTGAGCAACACCCAGAATTACAAAGTACTTGCGAAGAATCCCATAGATAAGATGAAACAGGAACTCGAAACTAAACTAACCACCTGGCACTCAAAGGGACTGATAACGGAGAATGAAAGGAAATTTTTATTGGTCGAGAATCCAATTATCCCGACCATTTACTTCCTGCCAAAGGTGCACAAAACTCTTAACAAACCCCCAGGACGCCCAATAATTTCCAGCTGTGGCAGTCTTTATGAAAATGTTTCCAGCTATGTGGATCATTTCATTGCTCCCATCGTGCCCACACTAAGCTCCTACATCAAGGACACAGGCGATTTTTTACGTACACTTATGGATATGGAATGGCAACCGAATTATCTACTGGTAACAATCGATGTGATATCACTATATACATCCATTAATCATGACATTGGATTGAAAGCAATCAGTTACTTTCTGGATCAACAACCCATTATGCGGAGAGAACACTCAAAAATGATCAAGGAAATGATCTCCATGTGCCTGCACAACAATGTGTTTTTGTTCAACAAAACTCTTTATCAACAGTGCTGTTGAATGGCAATGGGAGTTTCCTTCTCTCCAGGCTACGCTAATCTCATGATGGGATGGTGGGAGAGGAGCGTGGCTTGGAGAGAGGAGAACGACCAACACATGGCCAAAGTGGCCCTTTGGCTACGATTCATCGACGATCTTTTTCTCTTATGGAACGGAACTGAAGCAGAATTCCTCATTTTCTTCGAAGTCCTCAACAACAACAATGTGGGATTGAAATTCACATACACTATTAGCGCTAAAGAGATCGACTTCTTGGACACAAAAGTTTACATATCCAACAGGAAAATACAAACAACTGTCCATAGAAAGAAAACTGCGACAAATAGTCTCCTGCACGGTTTGAGCTTTCACCCACAGAAGTTAAAAAAGAGCATTCCGTATGGAGAACTGTTACGGATGAAAAGGAACTGCTCGGAGGACCATGAAATGGAGAAGAAATTTAAAGAGACAAAGGAACGCTTCTTACAAAGAGGATACAAGAAAACAGATCTTGATGCATGCGAAATAAGAGCCCGTACAAAAACAAGAGCAGACACCCTTGTAAATAAAGACCAACAAAGAAACCGACCCACACACACTGATCAACAAAATGCAGAACAAACGGAGGATCAGCCACGGCTGATAATAACATACAGTAAGGAGAGTCACAAAATACAAAAAATATTGATGAAATATTGGCATGTCTTGCGCAAAGATCCTGACATCGGAACGACTATTGGTGACCATCCACTGATAGCATACAAAAGAGCTCCTAACCTTGCGGATCAACTAACTCAAAGTCATTTTGTAATGAGCAAACCAGAATCTTGGCTGGACAAAAGGAAAAAAGGATTTAGTAAATGTCCAACTTGCAAGGCCTGCAAGAAAAAACACCAAGAGCCTAAGTGATCCAGAAGGAAAAAACTTCACTATCAGGACTAGTATCACCTGTGAGTCGTCGTACGTTGTGTACATGTTACAATGTTTTTGTGGCAAAGCCTACATAGGAAGCACGACATGTCCTCTCAAAATCAGAATACTGCAACACATTCGTGCAATTCAGAACAGAGACTATTCCTATGCTATTGCAAAACATATGGCCAGCCACGAATCAAAATCTTGGCTTGATGTGAAATTTTTCGGATTGGCAAGCATTCCACAACAGGAAAGAGGCGGTAACCGCAAACAAACATTGAGACGTCTTGAATCAAAACTAATAATAAGGTTTAAAACTAAGCAGCCGGCTGGCCTTAACGGCGATGAAGAACTTTATGTCCATTTATAAAAACCAGACTCTCTAAATCTTTGAAAAATAACAATCAGTTGATGTTAGTGACAGACCGAATATTTTGAACATTTTGATTATGGTAATTCACAGCAAAATAAATATATGTTAATACACTATGCTGGACACAGGACAACAACGGGGACGTAGGGCACTCAGCCCTGAATTGTACCAGACATCAATTCTAAAGTTACGCATAAAATCAGCCATCAGGTACTAAGATGGAGGATTTAATACGCACGTGTGTCTCACGAGCGTCCAGGAAGCGAGAGATCCTTTAAAAATAGGCACGCTTTCCCTATGCAGTAACAAAAACGGTCCTCGTTGTTGTGCGCAGCCAGCATATTAAAATGCATGAAGCAATGCGAAGTGATAATTAATTTAAACTACAAGTACCAGCATGCCCCAGTCAATCAATGGGATGTGCAATGTTATAAATATAGAAAGCGAAAAGGGACCAATCACAATCACTACCGTGAACAGGAACTACGGTTCGAAACGCGTAGGAGGTGTTGTGTCACGTTTGAATAAATAACTGCGTTTAAACCAAGAAGTGTGCCGCGATCTTTTTTCTTGCCTTGGATATATATATGTATATGTATGTATATGTATGTATTACCAACTGTCGGTCGCCGGTAGGTAGTGATAGTTAGGACCTAGTTACCATAGGAAAATCACAACATTCTATTCCAAATAACTTTGGCGCCGATTGATGAATCTTCACGAAATTGTCAAAACCTATGGCCCGCTTCGGTCTTCTCCTATCTTGAAAGTTTAGAGGTGATTCGGCAAGCAGGGGTTGAAAAAAAGGGGGTCCCAAAACGCGTTTTTTCCATGCATTTTTCCATAGGAAACTTTAGACACGGCTACAGCCCGAACGGCTGAACAGAATTACACCAAATTTGGTAAAAAGGTAGCCCTTGGTTCAGAAAGACCCCTCTTGGGACCAATGTACATGATAGCACCTCATTAAAAAGCATTGCAGTTAAAAGAAGGTTTTAAGACTTTAGTTACATTATAAATAATTTGTTGATGGTACCATACTCATTTTAGGAATTGTGGTGTGTTCTAAGAAGATTTTACCATGTGAAAATGGCTTCTGCTGGGATATCATGAATCATGTTTGAGAGAAAACTATTTTCTCATGCTTTTTCCACAGAGGTTTGGAAGGTGATCCATAAGCTAAACTGAGAGCATATTTTCTGTAAATTCACATTATCTTTCTCCGTCATGTGAAAATGAAGTCTGACATTCTCAGTAAAACATGTACATCCAACAAGGGCAGAGACTGTCAGTTGACCCCTTTGTGTTCTACTGCAGCTTCCCAGAGTGTTCTAAAGAACAACTAGAGAGCTAACAGCCATCTTGATTGGAATAGAGTGGTAACTCTTAAAATATTTAATTTTAAAAATGAGGGGGTTTATTTTGCCATAGAAAAAATATTAGTGCTGCAGAAAGAAAAATGAGGGCACATTTTGGGTGACTTCTCAAATCCTCTTCTATTTCATTAAAAAATTCTGACATGCAGACTGAAACATGTACTTTCAATACCAGCAGCAGACTTCCCTGGTGAGCACTAGCTTTACTAAAGTGATGTTATATGCAACTAGAGTGCTAACATTCAGAATTGATGGCAAATGTGTGACATATCTGAATACCTTCTTGATGGAATCAAAGTAAAAAACTGAAAGCATTTCCTACTGAGGAGACTGCAGTAAATGAGGAAATAAGGAAACTTTATAACAAATAAATCTCCCAAGATGGCCACCAAAGACAAAAGAGCCCAAATGTAGCACACATATCACCCAGATGTAGCCCACATGTAGCCCAATGACAGAAGTGTGCAAAACACTTTTTTATTTTTTTTGTTTTGCAGTATTATATAGTTCAGACTTGTCAGGTATTGGAGTGCTTTACATGAGCATTGGTTACATCACACAAGAACAAATTCATTTTGGTTTTAGACATGGGGAAATTAAGTGATTTGACCAGAATCACAGAATGTCGAGCTGAAGCAGAAACTCCAACCTGGTTCCCCAGTTGCAAAGTGTGCAGCTCTGAAAGTAACACCACATCCTCTCCCCTAAGTGCAAAATTTAATCAAGTGGTCAACTGGATAAAAAAACATAAAGATAACAAATAATTAAAAAGTGCTTTGTCGCTATTTGAAAACTCCCAAAATATGTCCTCATTTGAGTTTTTTAGAACACTACCCTTCATTTTGATGCAAAGAAGACCCTCTCATATATGTTATTTATAAAGGATATGATCTAGGTATTACAGTTTTGATTACTTCAAGATGACGTCAGGCGTTCCACACTTTTGTAATGAATATAGAATGTTAGCAATCTAGTTGTTCATTAGGATACTGTTGAGAGGCAGAGGCCAGGGGCACGGACTCTGAAAATTGAAGGCAGGTAGGAGGGTGCAACAATTTGACCACACTGGGCAGGGCAGGAAGGGCAGTGCCTGCACAACAGACTATGGAGGGCAGTGGAAAGGGGGGCAGGGGGGCAGGGGCAACCAACGAACAATACAGAACTGGCAAGAGAGGCTGTGGCAATATAATAGACCATTGTGGGCAGAAGGAAGAGGCAGTGGTAGTACAACCATACATGCCAACAGATCCGATTCAGCCAGGAAACGTCCATTGTTTTTAAGCCCAAATGGGCTTTATTTGATCTGTCTCCTGCCTACACTCTTTTTCAATGTAAGTCAAAGGGGAAAATTAATACCCCAAAATTTCCCTCTTACCAAGTTCAAAATGTTAGCAAGTATGGTATATTGGATCATAGAAGGCAGGAGGAATTGGGGTAGGGATATGGGCTTGGATAACAGAGGACAGGAGGGACATGGAGAGGTGCACCAAGTTGACCCTATAGGGCAGGCATTAGGGGTTGCAGCAGCACAATACACCACACAAAGCAAGCGGGACAGGAGTGCTGCACAATAATCCATAGAAAGCAATAGGGAGGGGACAGGACCATGCACATGGACAACAGAGAACAGAGGGCAATGGCAGCTAGCTGACCATAATGGACAGACAGGAGAGAAAGCTGCAGCATAACGGACCATAAAGGGCAGGAGGTACAGATCAGGTGCATTACAATAGAACAGACAAGCCAGGAGGGAGGAAATAGGGGTCTGCACATGGAAACAGAGGAATGAGGGCAAGGGGGCAGGAGCAGCAAGATTACCATGGAGGTCAGGCAGGATGGGCACTAGAAGCAAGACACACCATGGAGAGCAACAGTGAGACTATAATGGCATACACACAGACCATGGAGGGAAGGTGGGAGGGGTTCAGGGGCAGCTAGCTGACCACACAGGGAAGGTGGGAGGGGCCGTGGCAGCACAGAAGACCATGCATGGCAAGCGGGAGGGTAAGTGGCAGCAGAATGGCGAGATTGGCAAGAAGGAGGGAGCAGGGCATGCACAAAGGACCATGGAGGATAGAAGGGAGGGTCAGGACCTGGGCACAGACAAGAGAGTTCAGGGGAAGGGGCCTCACAACAGACCATGCGGGGCGGGCAGGAGGAGCAGTTGCAGCATAACAGACAAGGGAGGGCAGAAGGGTGTGGCAGTAAAATGGACCATGGGGGACAGGAGGAAGGGGATAGGGGCATGGAATGTGGACAGGCAGGGTGGACGTGGCAGGGACAGGTTACAGACATCTGACTATGATAGGCAGGTGTGAGGGGAGTGCCAGCTCAACAGAACACTTAGAGTATATAGGAGTGGCAGGTCCATGGAACATGGTGGGCAAAAAGAATGGATCAGGGGCATGCACACAGACATCGGAGGGCAGGGGAAAGAGAATCGGGGCAGCAAGCTATGCACAGAGGCTAAGCAGGAGGTCAATGATGTGGCATAGAATTGGGCTGGAGATCAGGACGAGTTGACTGGTACATCATGTCAAATGGAGGGCATTGGCAGCACATCAGACAATGCATGGCAGGAGGGAGGCGGCTAGTCCATGGATTCAGACAACATAGGATAGGGAGGAGGTGGATGGGGAAGCAATCTAACTGTTCAGAGAAGGAGGGAAGGCCAGTGACAGAACTGTTGTATGGTGTTTTAGATTCCGAATGGATTTTCCCAATTCAGGCCCTTATTTAGGTACAATTCACATTGCCCTTATATAGGCATAAAAATCAAGCCTTATCTAGGAATAGCCCATGCAACCCAAATACAGGCATGGCTACTTCCATCAGTTCACCAAACGTCACAACGATTTCTTGGAAAACCAGCTCAAGCCGTTAGGGACTTCCCCTTGCTTGAATATTAATTTCTCCATGAACTCAGTTAGTTTTACAATGAACATCTATTCCTTAGGGGTTCATTCATGACGTTCATGTGCCCAACTTTACGTCAAACATGGCATTCCTAAACACCTTCAAGGTATAAATATACCTTTACTTGCTATTGGAAAGTACAAGGGTTCGGAGCAGTTCGATGACCTACTTGCCTGACCCAGATCACTACAGCCAGTGCCGAAGGAAGCCGAGTCTCCAGCTGACGCACTTATCAGGAAGCTGCCCTCCTTTGTTGAGAAATCCAGCTCCAGTGTTTCTGACTCCCCTTGCGGGGTGTTGGGAAAACGAGACCCGAGACAGAGATACCAGACCTCCTTCATTCTAAGGTATTGGGCTGATTAGAACCTAGAGAAACCTTTGGTAGATTCTTGACAAAAAACTAAACCTATGCTTAAGACCATACTTACTTCTTCCCTCGTACTAGACCTAGGTTAGGTACATTGGGGTAGGCGTATTTTAGAAGCGCCAGTTGAGCATTTTGGCGTGTGTTATTTATATATGTATTTTTATATGGCTTAGAAACCATACAATGCTATTACAGTATTATTTTATAATACTATTCTCGCTGTACGCATTATACTTTGCATTCTGTCTAACGGTTGTAGCCCTTCACCTCTCTTGCATGAGAAAAAAGACTGTTCACTAAACCTTTTATTGAAAATGCCCGTCTCAAATCTCCAAAAACTATATCGGATCATAACGCACATACCCTTATATTTGATTTACCCAGTTTTAATAGACCTAAGTCACAATGGTCCTTTGACAGAAAGTTACTTGTCAACTTGGAATATATAACCCATATAACATCTTGGGCCCAGGGTTTTTTTGACTGCAATCAATATAGTGCACCCAGATTGATTGTATGGGACTGTTTCAAAGCAGCATTAAGGGGCGAAACCATATCATTTGTTGCCAAAAGTAAAAAGATAGAGGATAACAACAATCTTGAGCTCAAGCGGGAGTTATCTAATCTTGAGGCTTATCATGCCACCCAGATCCATCAAGGAAATCCAGCCACTGACACTCTTCATAAAATACTAGTTTTGAAGACCAAAATCAATAGCTCTTTAATCCGGAAAGCCGCAGAAACTTATCAATCAAACAAAAGCAGTTTATATGAATTCGGAGAAAATGTAGGTAGGCAGCTAGCCCTACGTACACGCCAAAAACAATCCTATAATAATATAAAGATGATTGAGTATGAGGGTCAGCAATATACGTCTTCACAGGATATAGCAGAGGCTTTCCGGAAGTACTATCAAAAGCTATATCAAAGTGAAGATTTATATTCAGGTAGAGATCTAAAAACCTTCCTTAACAACTGGTTGTCAGAGACAGGTCCCAATTCACTGATAGAGGAATCAATCAAAGAAGAACTGGAAAGAGAAATTTCAATTACGGAACTGGAGCTTGCATTGACTGAGCTCGCAAATGGTAAAGCCGCAGGTCCTGATAAAATCCCCTTGGACCTTTACAAGATACTGGGCAAACAAATACTTCCCTATTTATTGGACCTGTTTTTAGGGGTCCAATATCATGCAACACCGCCTGAGTCCTGGAAATACACCAATATAGCGATCTTTGCTAAAAAAGGCTAACCCCCTCAGCTTCCATCTTCATATAGGCCCATATCTCTTATAAACTCCGACTCAAAACTATATGCCAAGGTCTTAGCTAATCGGCTGAGTCGGGTTGTCGAATGTCTTGTCTCCCCGTGGCAGCATGGCTTTATTCCGGGAAAGGGAACAACAGATCATACCCGTAGAGCCATTACCCTTTTTGACATCATGGGCGCCACGGGGGGCAGGATATCGATGATCCTTCTCGATGCCGAGAAGGCATTCGACCGGGTCTCTTGGCAATTTTTGTGGAACATCTTGGAACTTAATAATTTTGGGCATAAATTTATCAAAACCATAAAGTCCTTATATGTATGTCCAAAGGCAAAACTTATCATCTGTGGTTCTGAGTCGGAGTTTATTGAGATACAAAGAGGCACAAGGCAGGGTTGTACCTGCTCTCCGATATTATTTGCCCTTTATATCAATCCCCTATTTTAAAATTACTTTCCTCACCCGCTATTCAACCTGTTACGGTGGGCCTGTTTTCGACAAAAATTCTGGCCTCTGCTGATGACGTGGCCGTTTAACAACAAATCCAACTGAGGCAATTAATGAAATTGAATTAATCACTCATACTTTTGGCATTCACTCAGGTTATTCCCTTAACAGGGATAAAACAATGGTCCTATGTACAAATAATACGACATTTGAAAGCCCCTATAAAGTGAAACAGGCAACATACTTAGGTGTTTGTATATCCTCTGATGTTAATGAAATCAACCATCTTAACTACACCCCCCTGATCAATAAAATAAAGGAAAACCTTAGGAGAGTGGATAATTTACATCTGTCTATAATTGGAAGGGCTAACTACTTAAAAATGAGTATCTTCCCAAGAATACTCTACTTGTTCCGAACAATTCCGCTACTGGCTGGAGGTAATTTTATTAAGATTCTTGACTCTTCCATGTCTAAATTCATCTGGAGCTTTGGGAAGGTTAGAAGAGCCCTACCACTCCTAACTCTACCTCTAGATAGGGGGGGTTAGCTATTCCTAGCCTAACTCTGTATCTATGGGCAACACTCATTCAACATATGGGTCCTCTGTTAAATTATAAAATACCT
This sequence comes from Lissotriton helveticus, assembly GCF_964261635.1. Taxonomy (NCBI): domain Eukaryota; kingdom Metazoa; phylum Chordata; class Amphibia; order Caudata; family Salamandridae; genus Lissotriton; species Lissotriton helveticus. Next base: position 755,785,509 of record NC_136063.1, on the reverse strand, counting down.
ACTCCAACTACTAGAGCATTTTATATCCCCTCCATTTACGAGCTTAGTTTGGGGACCAAATGCCAGGGGCTATTCTTAAGGCAGGTTGAACCATCGTACTTCAAAAAAATTAAGTTAAAGGTAATTACTGATGCATGGAAGGTTTGGAAATTTGTATCTAAACAATTAGATATTCCAAAATTTACAAAATACACCCCCTTGTGGAATAGCTCGATCCTTCCGGACTGCCTTAATGATAGCACCTCTAGGAGATGGGAAAAGTTAGGCATTGAGACAGTGGCAGATTTTTTAAGCCCAGAAAATACTACCACCTTTGACTGGCTTCAACAGAAGTATCCTATTCCTGCTACTGATTTTCTTAAATATTTGCAAGTACTTTCGAGTATTCGTAATTGTGTTCCCAGAACAGAATTAGATAATATTCATTTTTTTTCAGTCATTGGAAAACGATCTACTAGTATAGGTAGCCTATATCAACTACTGATTGAAAATACTAAGGATGATTTGGAGCGGGTGGAACAAGCTTGGGCTTTAAGGTTAGGTAATCCAAATATAGATATTGATTTCTCTTTGGCCCTATCATCAAAATTGTTTATCGCCTCCAACCTTAAAGCCCAATACTATAGAGTTATATATAATCTTTATTATACACCGGCAAAATTGTTTTCCTCTGGCTTACGGGCTGACGACAACTGCCCAAGATGTAGACGACCTCAAGCAAACTTAATTCACATGTTCGCCGAATGCCCCAAATTAGATCTATTAAAAATGATGATTATGAGATTCTTGGCCCAGGTTTTTGGACGGAATATACGAGATTCAACAACCCTTTATATGATGGGACATGATGATTCTCTGGGTCATAGTATTGAGGAGCAAAGGTCCATGTTTTTAGCTACTGCAATTTTTCGTATTAGTCTTGCTGCCCGTTGGAAGGACCTAGAGCCACCTACATTTCCGATGTGGCTTGGTCGATTTCTGGCCACTTACAAACAGGAGATCTCAATCTACGGTACTAGGGGTAAAAAAACTCGACTTCTTGGAAACCAGATTTGGGCCCCAATTTCTACCTGGTACTCTAATGTAAGGCCTCCTGCCCTTAGTGTCTCATCCTGATCTGATGGGATTACACTGTTTAATTTACTGAAATGTATGACATAGGATATACCCGACCCATATACCTAGCGCCCCACAAGATCGACCAGATAGAGCAGAACAAATAGTAGTCCCAGTGTTAGTTCATCATTCAGAGAACGAAACACCTACCCCGATAATTTTGGATTCACCAACCACTACACAAATCCATAAGGGTTCCTACGATAAGGAGGATTCTCAGCTGTTACTAGATAAGATAGCTAATTTATTTAAACAATCCCTGCAACCCTTAGAACAACGATTAGTGCAGTTGGAGTCACAGATTTCAAAATTGATAAAAACTCAACAACCTAACCATCCTTCAGGGTCACAAAAAATAGGGGGAAATAACACTAAAACACCACACCCCATAAAGACAATAAATGTAAACCCGAATTTGTCAAATCCCCAAAAGAAGACACTTCAGATAACTATCCCCAGTGTACCCATCATCAACAATACACCGAATTCAGTTAATATATCACATCTAACTACTACCCCGACTATATGTAGTATGCCAACAAACACTACCTTACAGGCTTCGCCAGGACCTCTAATTACATCCGCCCCACATGCAGAGGCATTTAACAAAACCAATAATAAAACTGTCAATAAACCTTTAAATAAATCATCTACCAAAACCTTGGTCCCTCAGATTTCAGACTCAAATCCCTCGTACGCCAGAACCAGGAGACATACGGCTAAAAATTTAGGACATATAAGAGCCCCAGCAGACTTTCCACCTGAGGATTCACCATACGTAGCGGTCATGACCGGTGTTCCTGAGCTAATAGATCATAACTCGGAACCTGGCTGGTCTCTAACAAACAAGGCACAGCATTGGCTGCAGACCAATCGACCGATCCCTTCAACCTGGCATGCTAGAATTAGATCTGTTTCCAGGGTTCCTTGGGTGGGCAACACTAGAAAAACGATCCCAGGGGACTGCATAGTGATCACCTTTGAGGACCCACGAATAGCAGACTATATTTGCTCCTGGGAAGACATCGCTTCAAACGGAGGCATTACAATTAAGTCACTTTCTTTTTTCTATCCTTTCAGGCAAACAAACGGTCCACCTCAGGAACAAGAGCCCCCTTGGGCTGTTCCAGTTGCCCGACAGGATGACTTACCGAATCCCAGATATTTCGGCCCCCCCAGATTCTACGACCCAGATTATTCCTGGCATACAGTAGGATCACGCCATCAGGGGGGAGGCTGGGCAGATAGGAGACCATACTCACAAAGGCCGGTGATTAGAGACCAACCCCGGTGGGATCCATGGCATAACATCCCGTTGTTTAATAGATATAACGGACTCGAAATGGTCGATTGACCATCAAACGAAAGTGTACCAACCAACTCTCCTACACTTCCCTCCCCCAGGAACTTAAATATCTCTTCGGCACCCACGGATGCCAAAGTTGTACCCACACCAGTGCAACCAAAAGTTGTGAGACCCCCGATTTCTATACTCTATTGGAACATAGCAGGTCCCCGTTCCAAAATCGAGGACGGGACCGCACAAAACTTCCTAAAACCCTACCAAATAATCTGTCTCCAGGAGACTTGGTCAATAGAAGAGCTGCACCTACAAGGCTATAAAACCTACTTTGTTCCAGCAGTAAGTAGCATTATGGGAAGACCTAAAGGTGGGTTAGTAACCTACATAGCGAACACTTTACCCCAACTAAAAGTGGCGAGAGTCTTTCAGGATTCTAATTATCAAATCCTCTCTCTTTCCATTGCCATACAAGGAGACCATCTTCTTAACCAATCTTTATAATAACCTAGACGAAGACCAATTCATAAATCTCCTTAGTAATGTACACGAGAGATTAAAACACTCATATCAATGGAGAACTAGTCAGGGGCCAACCCATTTAATATGGGGAGGAGATTTCAATCTCCATCCATGCTTAACGACCAATCCACTCTGCTGTGGGATGGTGGACGAATTTGAGGCCCCATTAGCACACTTCACACACAATAAAGTGGGAAACGCTCTTAATGCCACCCTCGCGGACTTGGATCTGCAAATTGTTAACCACCGAAATGCAGACTCTAACTCATTCAATCCAACTTATGTAGGCAGAGGCTACCATACAACAGTAGACTACATCTTTTTATCTTCTGGCCTGATAAGCATAGCTAAGGATTTTTGTGTCATTGGCAATCTACTCAGCGACCACTCAGCCCTAATGATTAATCTTTATTTACCTGAGCTCAAACCCCAAAACTCGGCTATAGCAAGTATGCTTGCACAGAATAAAATAGAGATTGGTAAACAGAACGGCTATACAATCAAATGGGGCAAAATCAATCCTACTGCTATCACAAAAAAACGGATAATCCAAGCATATCCAAACATTTTAAAATGTCTGGATCTCTCCTCAAGTTATGAGGAAGTCCTAACGAACTTCAAACAAATTTTGGAGTTCATTAAGGATTTACTCTTGTCAAAACCCATAACAAGCCACCCTGAAAAGAAAGGATGGTTTACTCATAACTGTACAACCGCTCTAACCAAACTAAAACTGGCGCTCCATAACCAACCGAGGGATCCAATCCAAATCCAACATCTAAGGCGACAATACATAGGTGAAAGAAAATTGAGAATTGCACAACTAAAGCAGAAACTTTGGGACGATCTCCATAACAGTGCTGTATCAAAAAATAGCGACCTCTTCTGGCGTACAGTCAGAACTCCATACCTTTCTGACACTGGTACCCCCAGAATAGAAGTTGCCATAGATGAGCACACATGGGTTACACACTTTTCCATGATCTTTAAAAGTAATTCACCCCCGGACTTATTTCTCCCAAAAGTACAGTACCCCATTCCGCTTCAGTTTGATATTCCTGATCTTTTGGAAGCATTGCAAAAAAGTAAACCGGGTAAAGCTCCAGGCCCTGACGGGGTCCCAGTGGACTTCTTTAAAAATAACTTAGATCTCTGGGCCCCCATCATAGCAAGAGTGTGCATAACGGCAACGAATGAGGGACTCTTAAGTTCCTGGACCAAGTCAATCATGGTCCCCATCTTTAAAAAAGGGGACCGCCAAGATGTGAAGTGCTATCCTCCCATCTCCCTGCTGGACTCGCTCGGGAAGGTAGTGGGGAGAGTTATCCTAGAGCGTCTCCAGCAGTGGACCGAGGAGCGAGGCATTATTTCTGATATCCAGTTTGGGTTCCGTGAAGGTTTTGGAACAGTGGAGCAGGCCCTCAATCTCACTCTAATAATGGAAAAATACATACAGGCCAAGGCAACGAAGATCTACATGGTCTTTGTCGACCTGTCCGCAGCGTTTGACTGCGTGTCGCACGCAAAACTGTGGACGGTCCTACGCCAACTGGGAATAGAACCATCTCTTTTGGATTTTTTGAGGGAACTTTATTCCGGTGCAACGGCCAGAGTGCGTTTTGGCCTGAGTGGCGAGTTGACGGCCCCGTTTAGCGTAGGGCATGGAGTCAGGCAGGGATGTGTCCTGGCCCCCTTCCTCTTCTCACTCTATACTAACGGCCTGGAGGGGGAGATGTTGAGGGGGGCTCAGGATCTCCCACGTATAAATCAGCGCCTGATTCCCGCCCTGCTCTACGCGGATGATGCCGTCATTCTGGCTCGCACACCACGCGAGCTCCAGCTCTCATTGAATAGGTATACGACCTTCATGGGCAACCTGGATTTGCGGGTGAATGTGAAGAAAACTTTTGTCATGACAGCAGGCTGGGGGAAAAAAAGAACAAAGGCCATTTACCTCGAGAACCAAAAGCTGGAGGTTACCCCCCAATACCCCTACCTGGGCATCATGATAGATGATCAACTGACATGGAAGCCAGCAGTAGTTACAAGGGGTCATCTCCTTAAGAGATCAATAGCTGCTCTGACGAGCTTTTCTCAGAGATTAGGAAAGAGGCCCCCAGTGGAGCTATTGAAAATTTATAATGCTAAATGCCAGGCTATCGCCCTATATGGTGCGGGAGTCTGGGGATACACAGACACTAGCTCCATCCAGAAAGCTGAAAATGTTTTCCTTAGATTTCTCCTGGCCACCCAGAAAGGTACCTCTACCTATGCCATGCACCTGGAATTAGGAATACCATACATAGAGGATCTAATTAAAACCGAACCACTGATGCTGTGGCGGCGCATTTGGACATCAGATAAAAACGCGCTGACCCGGTCCATCATTGCAGATTCGATGGCCCTCGACAAATCCTCTAAAGTAAAATGGCTTACATATATAAGAGATTTCTTCAAAGATCTAGGGTTAGATAACTACTTCCTAGAACCAGAATCTATAATGGATATCTCGAAGAGAGACCTCAAACAATTCGCACTAAGACACTTGGAGTCTATAAGACTGGCATCTGAATCGCTAAAAACGGCAGTAGTCCATGCAAACATGATACAAATAACTCATGGCATTCATCCGTATCTGTCACTTCAATTATCAACATATGAGAGAATGCTAATAACTATATTTAGGGTAAATACTTTTTTTAGATTGGTTACGTTTCCATTGAAAAACTGTTGGGAAACTACTCTCCCACCTTGTCCGTGCGATGACGTATCAATACAATCCAATCTACATGTGATTATGCTTTGCAAATTTCATCAACCGCATAGAAAAATCTGGTTATTACCAATACTGAGGAGTTGGGGACTGAGACAAAGAAATCCCTTCTTGTGAATTCGAGAAAGTTTCTAGTGACCTCTGAGCTAGCTGGCACTCACAATTAAGTTTAGTATATTCGATAGAGACCTACTGACCTAAGTCCTACGTCATATCCATAGGATATATTATTCCAATGCACAGAGTCTATTGGGAATATAGGAACTACACTACAGAACAATGGCCACACAGGGCTGTAATAAGGGAGCAGGGACATTGACTTTGACAATGGATGGCTAGGAGGAGGGTAGGCAGGAGTAGTAAGATTTGGTGGGGGCAGCACAATGCCAGGCCCTGATTCCAACCCTTACCATCCATTGTGATATGCATCTTACTCAACGTTAAAAAAAAACTAGAAATTTGCTGAAAAAAACAAAGATTACAGGGACGGTATAGTTAGACTCAGATTTCACTCATGCACAACCAGTGAAATTCAGCAGTCATAGTAACTTGAGCTAACTATAACTTACTCCCCCACAATGTACTGCTAATGACCTCAGACATTACATCATTCATGACATGGTCAGTTACATCAGTCATGACATCACTCATGATATCTCAAATGACTTGTGAATGGAATGAAACTATAATCGCTAGAACTTTATTTAGGGATAATGTTTGTATATGAACACACTTTTTTTCTTTTCTTTCGTGTAAGAACCATTATAATATACAACGTGCCCAGATTATTATGGCCGATTGCCTTTCACTTTAGAGTAATGTGTAGTCCATTGTTTATGTTGATGTTTGCAATCCTAAGTATGTTTATTATGAATACGTCAAGTTGACAAACATACAGGTATGCCGGTCACGAGACAAGATATGCTGAAATGACATTGTGTGCATACTAACACTTGTTTTCTTTTCTTTATTGTATCAATTCCTGAATTTTCACACCGTGACCAGGCCAATATAGCCGCCAGCTTTTTGGATTAAAGTAATATGTAGTCCTTTGTTAATGTTGGCAACTTTAGGCATTTGTACATTTAAATAAGGATGCTACAATGACGTCTTGTATCGCTATCGAGGTTCGGATGAGCAGAAACGCGTGGATCACGTCCTTTGCAGAGGAAATACTTCTAAACTACAACCGGAGTCCTGATTCCTTCCTTGTAAGAGTGAGAGGAGATTAAATACATATATATAAAATTCACTGAAAAAAACACAAGTTTCAGGGACATTATAGTTAGAAATTAGCATTTAAAAAACCTCAGAAATTCACTGAAAAAACCACAGGTTTCATGGATGTCATAGTTATTTGGACATTTCCCTCGTACAAAACAAGAGAAATGTGGGTGTTATAGTTAGTTGTGCTAACTATAACTCTCGCTCCCGCAGTGCACTGCTGATGACGTCATATATTACATCACTCATGACATGGTCAGTGACATCACTGATGACATCTCAAATGACATCACTGATGACATCATCCACATGATCATCGGATGCACCTCCTCACACCCTAAAATAAAGACTTCCATTCTCAAAACCATAGACACACCAATACTAGTACAGCTACAATATTCTGTGCACTATGCATGCAGACCTCTTACCAGCTACATACTATTGATATGCTCTTCTAAATACCCAGTTAGTACCTATAACTATCACTGATGACATCTCAAATGACATCACTGATTACATCATCCATGTGATCATCGGATGCACCACCTCACACCCTAAAATAGAGACTACTGTTCTCGAAACCATAGACACACCAATACTAGTACAGCTACAATATTCTGTGCACTATGCATGCAGACCTCTTACCAGATACATACTATTGATACACTCTTCTAAATACCCAGTTAGTACCTATGCAGTCTAGGAATCCTTCTGTCTGTCCCATGCACTTCTCCATTCATCCGTCCAGCACTATCTACGTATCCTCTCACTCCACCAATAACTAAGCACTTATAAATTCAGCACACACTTTCTTTGCAACACTGAAATTACTCCAGTTATTAGTCGTATACTTAAGGAATGGCGTAGTCACTAACACAAGTGCAGGTACAATATTTTGTACACTATGCATGCAAACCTCTAACCAGCTACAAACTATTGATATGCTCTTCTAACTACACAGTTAGTACCTATGCAGTGTAGGAATCCTCCCGTCTGTCCCATGCATTTCTCCAATCACCTATCCAGCACTATCTACTTCTCCTATTACTCTACCAATACTTAAGCACTTATAGAACCATTATACACTCTGTTTGTAATACTATAATTATTCTAGTTATAGTCATGAACTTATGAAAGGGCCTAGCTACTCACACAAGTACAGCTATAATAGTTTGTGCACTATCCAAGCAGACCTCTAACTAGCTACATACTATTGATACCCAGTTAGTACTCATTCATGCAGTGTAGGAATCGCCCAGTCTGTCCCATGCACTTCTTTAATCACTTATCTACCACTATCTACTTATCCTATCACTCCACCAATAGGTAAGCACTTATAAATAAAGTGTTCACTCTGTTTGCAGCACTGTCATCATTCCAGTTAGTAGTGGCATTCTTATAAAATGACCTAGGCACCAACACAAGTACACATAAAATATTCTGTGCATAATCCCTACAAATCTCTAAGCAAGTACATACTATTGGTCCGCTCCATTAAATACTGAAGTAGTACCCATGAAGTGCAGGATACCTCCTATCAGTCTCATGGGATTCTTCAATCACCCATCCAGCACTATGGGCCAGATGTAGCAAAATCAGAAATACCGACTCTTAATTACCGAATTTTACCGATTCGGTAATTAAGAGTAGGTATTTCTAATGTAGGTACCAATTCGGTAAATTTTACCGAATCGCTAAAAATCGGTATTTACCGATTCGGTAAATATCGAATCGGTATTTGATATTGAATCCTATGGGCCTTAAAGCCCATAGGATTCAATATCAAATACCGATTCGGTATTTACCGAATCGGTAAATACCGAATTTTGCAAGGCTGCAGGGGGTGTCACTTTGACACCCTCTGGCACCCCTGTTTTACGCTTGTGTACCATGTGGCACACATACATGCCCTAAGGGCATGTATGTGTGCCACATGGCACAGGTGTACATGCACAGATGTGCATGTCCACCTGAATCGGTATTTTACCATGCAATTGTATTGCATGGTAAAATACCGATTTTCAAAGCCCTGTGTCAATGTTAAATTTGGCACCTACATACCAAAAATGCATTTTCGGTAATTTTACCGACCGGTATATTTACCGATTCGGTAAAATTACCGATTCGGTAAAATTACCGAAAATGCATGTTTTTTATCCCCCTACATCTCCATGGCCATTTACCGGTCGGTAACGGCCGAATTCGGCCGTTACCGGCCGGTAAATGGCCAAAATCTCCCACCTACATCTGGCCCTATGTTCTTATTGTATCTGTCTGCCAATACCTAAGCACTTATGGGGCATATTTACAAGCACCCTGCGTCACCAGTACGTGTTTTTGTAACATAGTGATGGCGCCAGGCACTCCTTCATATTTACAAGGAGAGAAAAAGCCACCCAGCATGGTTTTTCCTCTCCTTGTAAAAACGGTCCCTTAATACACAGAACTTTGCATTGAAGGGGCGTTCTATAGGTGTTGCTGTTGGTGTTCCCACGCAACACCCATAGAACAAGATACATCTCCAGATTTATGAGAAATCATAACTATGGAGATGTGTGTGACTGCTGCGCCAGCCTAGAGTTGGTGTAGCAAGGCACAGCGAGTAGACATGTTTTAATTTCTCTTAATTTTTTCCTCTTTCAAAGCATGTTGCATTCCACAGCATACATTGAAAGAGGAAAATGCCTTTACTGATTGTTTTTGTGCAGGAAGGTGTCCCTTCCTGCACAAAACAATCTCCGCATGACACAGACATCCTTGCACCATGGTGCAAGGGTGCCTGTGTCACCGAATGGCTGCAGTTTGTGCAGCAGTGCAGAGGGTAGCACAGAGTTGCAACATATTCATGTACATATGTCACATCCCTGTGCTTCCGAAGTGCCACAGTGCAGTGCAGCTAAAGAGCTTGCAGTGTCACGCTGCAGTCTTCCTTATAAATCTTCACCTATAAATTCACCATACACTACTAATGCATTCTTTCAGTCAATCATGCTGTATACATATATTCAACCAAACTTTCACACATTACCTTGCAATTATAGTTCTTTCTTTAACCAGATAAGGTAGTTCTGATAAGAACTTTTTTTTCTTCTTTTTTCTTTTGTTTTTTTTTTAACAATTTTTTATCTTTTTTTGGTGTTTTTTCAAAAAATGAACAAAAAACAAGAACTAATAAAACAGGAAACTTTTGGAATTACTTATCATTCCAAAAACAAACAAAAAAATTAACAACGATGGTTGCATTGCGCAGCACAAAGTGCATCCACGACTGCTCACCGAAGCATATACGTTTCTTAAACTTTACGCAGTGTTGCTCGAGAAAGGTGAATTCTGACCTAATGTCCATTGCAGGTGTTCATGAAGACACTCCAGACATACTTGCCACAGCAGGTGAGGGGTTCAAAGCAGCTCGCCTCATTTCCTCCTGAACAAGACTGAGAGGATGTGTGGTCCGGAGATGCTTGTACATTTTTTTCTCTCCAGGTGGAAAAGTGAAGAATTTCCACACAACAGATTCCGGTCTCTGTGGACGTGGTGCCTCCTGCAAGAATTCTTCTTCAGAAGATACTTTCTCCTGCTGCTGCTGCTGTCCAGATGCCATTTTGTTTGATATTTTTTGAAAAACACCAAAAAAAAACAAGCAAAAGGGGTTCTTGTAGGAAAAGAGAAATCTCTCTAAAGATGCTCCAACAAGAATGATTAAAATGGGTGGGGTCCTTCAATAGTTACAGTGGGAAATGTTATGAACCAATTACATTTTTTTTTTTTAGGTCAAATTGGATCCGCGCACTCTGCGCTCACAAAGCACGCACCGGAAGTGACTTCGCGAAAATATATTACAAAATAATATACGTTTATTATAAGTACAAATATATTATTTTTATGAAAATCTCTTGCCCTAATATGTATATTAAAGACGCATACATATCATTTTAGAACATAAATATTTTTTGCGGGCGTCGCGCACCCAGCGGGTCCCGGCACGTATATGACGTCATGCGGAACCCACCACCGAGCAAGCGTCGCGTACCATAATGCGCATGTGTCACGAATGCGCAGGAGCAGGAGTCGCGGACTGGACACATTCTAATTGTGCACACCATGTAATATTAATTGTATATGATGTAACTGAAAAACACGCACACTGTATCCTTCATGACTTTTCTAAAAAGACAGCTAGAATCTGCGCACCCACCGTGATGTGTATGCTTTGGGTGCGCAACTCTGAAAAAAAATTGGAAAAAAGAAAATAATATAAATATATTAAATAAAAAAAAATCTGCTAGAATTTATTTTTTTGCAATTTGCACAAGAAATATATAATATTATTTAATGAATAAAATATTTTTAAATAAACAGTAGAAAATCAGTACAAAAAATAGGTTTAACTTCTATTACACTTAAAATTAGCATTTAAAAAAGCTTTGAAATTCACTGAAAAAACCATAGGTTTCAGAGACGTTATAGTTAGAAATTAGCATTTAAAAAACCATAGAAATTCACAGAGAAACCATAGGTTTCAGGAGTGTTATAGTTAGCTGGACATTTCACTCGTACAAAACGATAGAAATTCCTCCGTTATAGTTAGTTCTGCTAACTATAACTCGCGCACCCTCAATGCACTGCTGATGATGTCACATATTACATCATTCATGTCATGGTCAGTGACATCACTCATGACATCACTGATGTCATCTTAAATGACATCACTGATGGCATCACTGATGACATCATCCACATGACAATCTGATACACCTCATCATACACTAGTATAACCTTTAATCTCTCACTGTAAAATACAGAGTACCATATTTAAAACCATTGACACACTAATACCAGTTACTACATACAAACTCACTGATTCCTAAGTCTACACACACAACTACCCATTCAACAACAGAATCACTTATACATGCAGTCACTAATTAATAGAACACTATCAAATGCACTTACACATATATATATATATATACATTGACACATTAGCAGTCATCTTAGTTGGTTATGCAGTCATCCTACTCTCTCATGAAAAACATTAATCACACTTACATTTACTCACTTACACAATTATACAAACAACACCACATTTATTCAAACACATAGTAACTCATAGTTAGTATGTTAAAAAATCACCATTACAATTATGCACTCATTCATCTAGTTAGTCTCACAACCACTGACTCTTACATATACTTATGTACACTAACTCTCACATACAATGCCTTTTATTTTTTTACTTTGCTGAAGATGTACAACTTAAACATATTTTTGCTCACCAACACACAAAGATATACACTCAGTCACCCAAACAACTGTTTCTACATGCACTCTTAAACCTATACACCTAGTCAATCAACCATTCACACATCTATGCATAGAGTTACACACACCCCATCCAACCACACACAAACTCAGCGTCCCATACAAATACTCAGCCACCTAATCAATAACTAATATACACACTCATGTAGTTGGTGACCAACTGATGCAGCATGTTATACAACAACAGAGACAGTGATGCACACATTCACATAGTTTAGTTACTAACCCATGTATTAAGTGAGACACTTTTAATTACTCACTTAAACAGACAGTCAGACAGATACTAAATCCTCCATCCAGATAGTTATATATCTACTCAATCTTCAATACAGATTGGTATATATATAATACATATATAAAATTTCAAACTAAACCACATTCACTGGCTGATGTCATCAGGGATGTCGTCAGTGATGTCACTGACCATGTCATGAATGATGTAATATGTGACATTATCAGCAGTGCATTGCGGGCGCACAAGTTATAGTTAGCAGAACTGTTAGACCTGGCACCATTGGCATGGGTCTCCCTTCCATTTTTGCTGTTCCCTCATGTGTTTTTGCTGCATTACTTGTTGGGGAAGTGCAACACATCGTAAGGTACATTGACGCAAAGTGTCGGATCTTAAGAACTGAACTGAACAAAGCTAAAACTACCATTTTTAAGCATAGTATTGTGGATTTTTTTTGTTTGTGGTCTTGTGTTAAGTCTATATAAAGAATACTTATTTTTTATATAAACCTTGTGTGGTGTCCATTTGCAGTGTTGTCATTGGGTTACTGTATGTGGTCACAAATGCTTTACACACTGCCTCTAAGATAAGCCTATCTGCTTGTGCCAAGCTACCAAGGGGGTGAGCAGTTTTTTTTTAGGAGTGTACCCCCTTACCCTGACTAGAGGCAAGGGTTCCTATTTGTCACGAGTACCTACCTGTGCCCACTAGAGACCCCCAAATCTAACAAGAACTAACTCCAATTTCTGTCTTTATTCAATTATAATCAATCATAAAAAGACACATTAAGACAAATAGAATATGATATAAAAAGGCATAACATTTCATACAATAATATTTTGTTAAAAAAAGCATGTCATATAAAATCCCAAGGCTGTTAAAACAATGATTAGGTTTAAAAGGGAAAATTCAGGGTCAAAAGCTATTAATGCATAATTATACAGGGCTTGATTGCAGTCTTCAATATTGGACTGAATGGCGTGGGGGAAACTTGAGTACACCAATGCCTAAGCAGATAGATTACATAATGCCTTGCAGGTTTTTTCCTTCTAAGGACCCAAGTCCAGCTCAGAAACTTAGCCATAGCAATAACTATGACTTCAAAAGTTTCAGATTTTAAAATACACAGGGCCGTTTGACAATATCTAGTTCCAAACTTTGTACAAATCGGCTTGAGCCATTTCAGCCGAGGACTCTTGTATGCAGGGCACACAAACAGGACATGTGATAGAGTCTCGTCCTCAGTTAAACAAGTGTCACATTTTATATCCTGGTCATCCCGCCACTTTTTAGTAAACTATTTTAGGGGGAACTACCTATAAGGGAGAAATTTCTATGGTTTTGCACAAGTGAAATGTCCAGCTAACTATAACACCCCTGAAACCTATGTTTTTTTGTGAATTTCTAAGTTTTATTAAATGCTCATTTCTAACTATAATGTCTCTGAAACCTATGTTTTTTTCAGTGGATATATATATATATATATATATATGATATAACAGTATATATATATATATGATATATCAGCTTAATAATGTATCTATTGCACTTAATGTGTAAACATTTCTGAAAAGTGCCAATGCCTAATTATAAACAGTCACACTGGATTAACATATGTTAAAATCTCAATATTTGCAACATAAATACACTGAACGATGTTTCATACATATTTATAAAGTGCAGGTGCATTAAAGATATTCCTATTTTTTTTATAGGCTTACAGTAATATCATATGTATGTGTATGTACACCCACACGCAGCCAAGACAGTCCTTTATCTTATGTTTTAACTGGAAATAGTTAAATGTTAATCCATATGTAAAATATATCAAATTACATGAAGTTGCAGGTGCTTGAATGTAAACATTCACACTAATTTATTCTATAACAGAATCCCTATGTACGGATATAATATCTGCAACTCATACTTGAATTTAAAGTGCATTGTGTGCAATTCCTATCTCCTCCTCATGAGATAACAATATGTATGCAGATACTGCCATACAATTCCAAAATGATCATGTGTACGTAATTCTGTGTTTGTATTCCTTAATGTACCTCTATATAATAGACTGCAATTGCATGATAAATAGTTCCTGTTATTACTCGTCAACGTGCTATTAGTAAAAAAAGCAACACTGTGTAACATTGTAATTAATCCTAATATGATATATCGCTTGATCGGTCTAGATCCTTATTTCCCATCACTCTGAAATCAGTACAATGGGGTGCTGGTATTATGTTATGTTATGTTATGTTGTATTTCATTTGTACAACACACAGCTACTAAAAGTGTCCCGGCGCTAACTCCAGAAAGTTAAAATAATCTATACTCCGAGACCTGGCTTAAAAGAGCAGCGTTTTTAATTTTTTTTTTTACAAAGCAATGGGTCATGAATACTCCTCAGAGCCAGCGGTAACAGGTTCCAGGCCAAGCCAGCTTTGTGGGCAAAGGAGTTACTGTCTAGCCTCTGGCGATGGAACCGGGGATTCTGCATTAGCAACTGATCCGATGAACACAGATGTCGAGAAGGTTTATAGAAGGCACAAAGCTTCTGCAAATAGCTAGGACCTAGCCCATACAGAGCACGATGAACTATGGATAACGTTTTAAATTTAATGCGAGACTCCACTGGGAGCCAATGAAGAGTACGTAAATAAATACGAACACTCTGTTTGAGAGGCAATCCCAGTAGCAGTCTAGCAGCCGCATTTTGGACCACTTGAAGTTTCTTAGCCAAATAAGCGGGGCTGCCAACCATAGTCTAAGTGGGACAAAATTAGTGCCCTGACCACCGTCTCCTTAGCGCTGGCAGGTAGCAGTGGAAGAAATTTCTTCAACATTTTCAGGGTCCCAAAACATGTCCCTGTCAACTTTTTTATCTGAGTTGAGAAGTTCAAGTTTTCATCAAACCAAACCCCTAAATTTTTGGCATAGCCCTTGCTCACAGTAGGGCGTGGGAAATTAGCGGGCCATAGCCTATCCCTGAAATCCTCTGGGAATGAGCCATACAGGAGTACCTCCGATTTTTCTTCATTGCACTTTAACTGTGCGCCTGCTAGTGAATGAAACACCGAGGCTAGGCAGTGCTGCACAGCCTTCACCGCATCCTCTCCCTTCTTCCAAGAGAACAGGAGTTGTGTGTCATCTGCATTGCCCATCACCTTAGCCCCCATGGACTCCGCAAGGTAAACTAGCGGAGTCACATAGATGTTAAAGGGAAGAGGGCTAAGGGATGACCCCTGTGGAACACCAGTAGACAGATGCAACAGCCTGGATGCAAATGGAGGCAGCCACACCTGCTGTGACCTGCCCTCCAAAAAAGAACAAATCCACCTCAACGCCGAACCCGAGAGACCAATTGCCATTAGGCGATCGAGGAGTAAAGAGTGGGGCACCGTATCGAATGCCACCGAGAGATCGAGCATCACCAAGGCGACTCTCCCTCCGGCATCCAGGCACTCAAGGATCACCTCTGTCACCTCCACAAGCGCAGACTCCGTGCTATGGGCAGCACGAAACCCTGATTGCGCTGGGTGTAACAGGCCAGCCATTTCTACAAAGTTGGTAAGCTGAGATGTCACAACCTTCTCGCAGACTTTGGCCAAACTTGGCAAGAGCGAGATAGGCCGGAAGTTGGCAGATGACAGTGGATCGAGGGACGGCTTCTTAAGGAGAGGCAGGATTAGTGCTTGCTTCCATGGCAGCGGAACACTGGCATCGCGAAGTGACTGATTGATCTCTAAATTGACCTCACCATTAATTGTGTCAGCCACCTCCGGTAGGAGCCTAGCGGCACAAGGGTCTTCAAGCGAGCCTGATTTAAGTGCTTTCAAAATTCTAAGTGACATAGTTAAATCCACCGGACTAAATGCGGAAAAGGTGATACCCCGCTCCTTCTTCTGTAACCCCAAAGGAGCAGCCAAAACTGACTTGGGCCTATTCAAAAAAGATTGCTGGATACCGACTATTTTTTCCTGAAAGAAATTAATCAAGGTATTACACCAGGTAACAGAGGATAGTATCACCGCCACCTGGGCACTAGGAGCTACAAAGCTTTGCACAATGGCAAATATTTCTTTGGAGTTATTATTGGCCCGCTCAATACGAGCTGAAAAATAACGGCCCTTGGCTAGGCCAATAGAGGAATAGTAAAGCTTCTGTTTAGCTTTAAGTGCCTGTTTAGTGATGGGGCAGTAACCACTGGAACGCCAGGCTCTTTCAAGGATCTTACAGGCGTGTTTCAGTGTTCTCAACTCTGAGGTAAACCAAGGCTTAGATGGAGACTCCCTCCTGAGCTTACTATGCACAAGGATGGAAATAGCACTGACCGAGTCAGAAATCCAATCAGAAAAACTAGTCACATTCTCTTCCAAGCTGCCCAGAAGGAGAGGCCGCCTTGCCGCTAGACAGCTGCTGAGTTTTCCAGCGTCCAATTTCAAAGCATTAGGGGGACGATGGTGATTGGCTGCCCGCAAGCAACCTGTAAAGGTTTCATCGTAGATATATGGAAATTGGCACAGATGGGATCAAGAATATGCCCCCCTTGGTGGGTCGAATGTTCCACCCATTGGGAGAACTGGGCCATCTGAAGAGTCTCCAGGAAAGCAGCCGATTCCGCCAAGTCTGTGGCATCCAGATGCAACTTAAAATCTCCCAAGAGCAAATAATTGGAAAAGCGTAGTGATCTATCTGCCAAAGCGTCCCCAAAAGAATCCAGAAACGCCTTAGCTGGCCCCGGAGGTCTATATAGTAAAGAACCCCCTAAAGTGAAATGCTGAGATAATTGCAGGCTAAAGTCAAGAGCCTCACAGCCACCCCACAAGGAGAAGGTTTCGCTATGCAGAGCCCAACAGTCTCTGTATAGGATAGCCAAACCCGCCTCTATCAACTGAGCAACTGGGCGGTCCACGCAATAAATTTTATAGCCCGTCGGGGTAGCCAACGCAACAATCGGATTGGAAAATGTAACAAGCCAGGCCTCCGTAATGAATAGGAGATCTAACTGATTATCAGTAATCAAGTCTGTTATGTAATTAAAATGCTTCCTCATAGATCTTACATTCATGAGACAGGCATTAATGATTCCCTGGGAACCCGAGGCGGTGATCACAGCGTCCGTGGGAAGAATCGTGGAGGGAAGGTACCCACAATCAATACATCCGATGCTGCTGATAGCCCCTAGCGGGTTGATCTTACAAGATGGACAAATGGGAATTTTGTATGACTTGAGCACAGCGCTCGAATACTGGGTAATCCTTCTATTACTGTTATCATGGGGAAAACCGGCAGAATGGCTCGCCCTGAGCCCTGCCTTAGCGCTGACGGCCGCAGACGGGCTTGCCTTCGGCGCGCCGACTGCGCATTCTCCCTAAGCACATTTATATAAGATATGGCCAATGCTGGTATGCTGCGTGAGAACAACTGGACCGCTGACCGCGAGAGACGTGTGACACGTCCAAAATGGCCGCTGCCTGACTGCAACTGTGCCGGGAAACGCAGCAGTGGCGAAGAATCAGCCCACACGAGGAGCCGTGCAAGAAGTACCCCAACACAACACAAATTTCTCAGGTGACAGGTAACCAATTCCCCATTTAGTACATAAAAAACGCTAAAGCATTCAGCATTCTGAGCGTGTTAAAAATAACCTTTCACTAGTGTAATCATTATGTGTAAAAGTGCGCAAAAAAATTCTTCCTGAAATATATTATAGTACTGCGCCTAGTCAAAAGATTGATATTTCAGAGGTGCAATAATGTTCATTTTCATTCAAGATTTAAAATTTCAGCCAAGGTCCTCTAAAAGCCAAAACAGATTCAGGTCAGTTCTTCCAAGCTGGGCCATGTAGAAATATTCAAGGATGTGCTACCTCAAAGATGAGCAAATAGTTCTGCATCAAGATTATGGCCCCATGGTCTCTCAGTGCCTAATAGGACAATCATTCTTGATTCACAGCGCCATAGCTCTAGTGCTCTATTTCCTCTACATGGATGAATATTTACATGTTTAATGCCGTAGTATTGCAAGGATGCCGGATTGCCAGATTGCCCTGATGTACTTCCTAAAAGTGTTTAGCCATTGGTAATGCTCTATCTTGCTGTTTCATTGCCCTAATATGCTGTAAAATCCAGAGTTTGACTCTATTGACCGTACTGCCAACGTGTTGCATACCTCAGCCACATTGCAATACACCGACCACAAATTCTGTTTAATAAGGGAACATATCATACTTTGTTCAATGTTATATCCCTTGAAAAACCTTATCACATGGTCTTGTTCATTTGTATTCTCTGCTGTGGTATCTGTCCGCATTTCTTTTTAAAGTAACTGCTCTCTGTCTTTGGTCAGAACTCTGCATTTCACTTCAATCATAACGTTTTCTGGATATCCCCTCTTCATGAATGTTAAAATATATATAAGAATATTGCTTTCAAGCAGCTCCAGCCTTGTTGCTTCATGGGATAACTACTGATCTTCCTGAACCTCTTATCTCAATGGCAACACAGTATGCTACTTCTCAGGACTGGGTAAACAGACTTGGAGAAATAGCCAAGATGAAGTCCTAAACTTTGCTTTTATTTGTCACCCAGTGCAGATTTTTCTAAACATTTTCAAGCATTGCTGTAGACAGGATCTAATGTCAAAACCTTTTGTAAGTTATGTAGTGGTAGTGGAAATGTCTGCCCAAACTGGCTTTGATTGACATTTAGGACAATGCTGTTAGAAATTATGGAATTCCTGCTGTACAGAGGATTTTGGCTACTTCTCATTGATGTGACGGCCTTTCACAAACTCCACAATTAAAGCTTACTATTAGATGGCCCTGGAATGGGTCACTGAAAATTGAGGTGGCAAGAGAGGGTTGAGTCACATGACTAAAATGATTAGCACTTCCAAAGTAAAGTAGAAAAAGACAGAACATTTTAGAAGAACTGGAACATTCTGGAAAGAGATAGAGGGTTCTGTACACTTCCAGGTCAGTAACAACTTGGAAGGCTTAATCACCAGTCACAGAATCATACTTTGCCTGGCAGTTGGTGGATTCTCCATTCTGGTCATGTAGTTCACACTGCTGCTTTTCCTGCATCTTTTTTTTATTTGCTCTCTTTTGATTTTCTCAGGGGGTTATAGCAGCTTAGTTTATCCTATCTTTCACAGGTTTTGAGCTTTGTTTGCTGCCATTCAATAATTCTTGCTCTAACTTTGAACACTGTATGCCATCCAGAAACTCACCGAAACTATTGGAGGTGGACCTTCTTCTTTGGTTCCAGGACTGTATCCTGGTTACCTGGGGGATAGACCCAGTCTCTTTGCTTCTGTACCCTGAGTAATAAAAGACCATCTATTGTGTGGTGTAACCCCAGATTTTTGCCCTATCTATTTTTGCCACCTGTAGAACCCCAGGCACTTTACCACTGCTCCCCTTTAAACATGTTTGAATTGGCACACTGCTAATTGGCATATTTTACTTGACTAAAGGTCCCTAGGTTATGGTACAGAGTTTACACAAGGCCTGTAAGCTAAATGCTACTTGTAGACTACAGCACCTATTGTGCCATTCACTACAATGGCAGTGTAAACATTACTTCAGGCCTATCAATGTAGCCAGAATGGAGCAGTTTAAAAACTGTGATTCAACCTGTCAAATTAAACTCTTTTGACAAGTCTAAACTTTCCTTTTAAATAATAATAAGCTATCCTATGTAGGCTTTGTGGGCCACAATGCAGGAAACATGGTATTTAAAAGTAGAATATGTATACAAATTAAGGTTAACAGGTCTTTAGCGTGACTAGCACCCCAAAAGCTATTTTCACTGTAGGACGGCTGGTTTGCCCATAGATAAATGATGGGAAGCAATTTTAAGTATCAATGTTGCTGTCTCATGGTAGGGAGCAGCTAGAAATATGATTCAACAATTTTTCTTAATACTTATAAAAAGCCCAATGTAATGGTGAATTCGAATTTTTGATAAATATTAAGGGAACGCAATTTTTAGGAATGTATTTTTCCCTGCCCAAAACGCCTGGAGGCTAATTTACAGTAGTCTCCAGTTACAGCCCTCTGAGTGCCCAAGCCCTGAAGGAGGTGTGACAACTTCTCTCAAACCTTCTTCTATATCTACCTAGAAGACTGGTTCCAACTGGACCTGCTCTGGCCAAAGCTAGTGGCCTATGCTCAAGTGAGTCATGACTACCAGAGTGCTGTTCCTGAGGCCCTGGAACTTTTGACTATCTCTAACTGGACCTCCCTACTATCACTTAAAGCCTAGGACAGAAACATTTTGACTCAAAAGACCTCTTAAGGATTCATAAAAACCTGTAAAGCCAGTCTGACAAACATACTATGCAGCTTGGCTGAGGATTCAGGTTTGTCCTGCTCTGAGTTTTCCAAATCGCAGTTAATTAAATGCAAAAGTTGATTTATATACATTTACTCTATGTAAATAGTGATTCTGAATTATTCAGTATTTTTAAATATTGAATAGTAAACTGTGTTTCACTATGAATCGCATTTTGCAAATTTTCCACCAGGAGCCAAATATAGCCACACCCAGGTGATAAACTGTATTTACCTGGAGAAGCATTGCGTAGTAACCACTTGCCTCTCATCCTGGCAGCCAAGGCAGGAACCACAGGAAGAGATTGGGAAGAAGAGAAAAGGAAAATATAGTGATGCTGATCTGGAGATTCTGGTGGAAAAGTGTGTGTGTGAGTATGCCTGGCTATTTGGAAATGGTGCCATATCTGTTCTTGAGTCCACCAAAAAGCAAATAGGGCCAGGATACATCAACAAATAAATGCTGTAGGAGCGAACAAAAGATAAGTCGAAGAAATCCACAAGAGGTGGCATGAGCTCCGCTTCTGTACAAAGGAGAAGTTAGCAGGAAGAAGCTAAGACGCATATGTAGGAGGCCATAATAAGGAATCATCACCCACCCCTATGGAAGAGACGATGAAATCCATCTTGCAGTCGCAAGCCAACTATGGAGAGTATCTACTATTGATACTTCTGACTCTGCATTAGATCTTGAAGGTAAGTTGTTTGCTTTTTTTCTTTCATAAATATATATTGCCCTCTGTTTGATTTATGCCTAAACATTACAAAATAGACATAGAAATAATTTAGTTTAATATCATTTTAGTAATTAAATGAATGCTATTAGAGGTTTCAAATTAAGTTCAAACAACATTGTTAGAAAACACTTTTCAGGTTTTCTTAGGATTGCATATAATGCTTTGTGGGTGATTCTCAGACTCATTTGCTGATTTTTAGCATTTCAAAAAATATTGAATCTTGAAGAAATAGGTATATAATGTTAGTGTAAATACAAAAGCAAATTGTATCAGTGTGACCGTTGCTCATTTTTTCAAATAAAGACTATTGTTAGTAAACATTTCTTCTATTGATCTAGCTGAACATAGTAGAGAATTTGGCTGAGAGGAGGTGCGACAGTACAAACCGCAACACCACCGCTCCTTTTAAGCTCACGGTCCACCCACCAGAGTATGACCTATTCATAGTCTGGCAGCTGGAAGGTGTGGCGGTTCCCGTTGCGGTGCCCTTTACAAGGCAGGGGTGCACCAGGTTCCTGCACGGCGTGGACTCGTAAGTCCATGTTGTGCAGGGACCTATTTGCATGCACATAGGGGGGAACATGTTATGCCTCCCTGTGTTCATCCACATATGTCTGGGGCCTCTGTAGGCCCCCCTTTGTTTCCCCTCGGCCAGGCTTTTCATTGTGGTGGAACCACCATGAAAAGCCTGGCAGTGAGAAAACTCATAATATGCTGGGCGGACAGTGGCTGTCCCGCCAAGCATATTGAGGCCTCTGACCACTGCTCCTACACCAGCGAATGTCAGTTCCCTGGCAGAGCCGGCGGTCCTAGTGTGGTCCGACTGCCTGAGTCATAATCGGACCGTGGGTGCCGTGATATATGCAAATGCCACCATTACGACACTACGATCCTGGCGTTCCAAGGACTTCGAGACTCGTAACCTGGCCCTAAGTGTAGAAGAGCAGCCAACCTGCAGCTTCTTGGTGATGTTGCGATGGCCCTTACACAAATTACTTACAACCTTTAGGAAATACAAACTGATTGATCAGTAAAAAAGGCCACCAAGATCTGTTGGGGAACCATAGGAATGCTCAAGTGTGAGTGGTAAATCAGTTGGTGGGTCTATTACATCTAGGAGCAATAGAGGCCCAAATGAGGAAAGACAAAGAAGGGCCATCCTTGATTACTATGTATGACCAAGTACTGGATTTCAAAGGCGTAAATAGCAAATAAAGCTATGACAATGTGTACAAAGTCCAGATGATGTTTTTTCTTTATTATATTTAAATGGAAAGAAAATATTCGCTTTGTAAAAAAAACATTTGTGTTTTCCATTGAAAAACATATTCTGTGAATAAACCAAAAAAATAGTGATTACTGCATTGAAAATTCAATGTTATGTTTTTCATCTATCAAATCAATTATGTTACGAGTACCTTAAAAACTATTGTTTTTCATATCATCTAGGTGTGCACATTCTTCAGGAGCTCTTACAGCATTAGATCCTGGATGTGAAAAGTGAAATGGAATTTCATTCTTCTTCTTTTCCCAATCATTACTATGTGTTAAACCCTATGCACAGCCACATTGTGTAGCATAGCACATGTGACCATAATAATGTGACCATAATCTAACAACTCTTTGTAGGGTCGTGCTGCAAGGCAGCCCCACTTTCATGGAAACATTCTAATCTGCCTTTAAGAATTCAAATATGTTCTCTCTATAAAGCTTCTTGTTTGTGAGCGGCCATGTATCTCTTTTGTCTAGGGATTCTAGGTTGTAGGTATGAAGTCATAATCCAAAGCTTTTAAGGAGTATGCATTGTCACCTGAAATAGAATGCAGCTGAATTAGTGTCTATACTCTTTTGAATTTAATATTATAAGTAGACTTTTGAATAGTCATACCCTAACACCCAGTTATCTAACCAAAATCTCCTTTAGATATCTGCTCCCTCTTCACCAATAAACTGAGGGGCAGATTTATGTTGGGAATGCGCCACGTTTGCGTCATGCAACTGCGGCGTAAACGTGGCGCATCCCTACGACCCATTTACAATGTGACGCATCTAGGCAGATGCGTCACGTTGTAAAGCCCTGCGCCACTTGTGAGCGTTCCGGCGCAGGGTGGGCGTTCCGTGGCAGGTGCGCCTCGCAAAAGTGGCTGAGTGAAATCTATAAGATTTCACTCAGTCACTTTCAGGCCAATGCTGCGTCAAAACGCTGCGCCTGCTTTAAGCAGGCGTAGGTCTTGACGCAGCATTGTAAAGATGGGGCACCCCCGAGCCTTGCCGGAGCTGCATCGCGCTTGCGACGCAACTCCAGCAATGCGCCACCTTTACGGCACAGATGCGTCACGCATCTGTGCCGTTTTTGCCCCATGGTGCGCCGCATTGTAAATGCGGCGCACCATGGGTGGCGGAGCAGCGGCGCAAAATAACTGGCGCATCCCTGGGGATGCGCCAGTTATCATAAATCTGCCCCTGAGTGTTTACACCCTACTGATTATCATAGGCATTGTTACCTGTTGTACACAAGTATATTTACATTAATAATACCTTGTTTTATAGGGTCACAAGGGGTTACCCATCTATTCAGACTGATAATTGTTGCACCATACCTTCCACCAGCCCATGCTTTCAAAGTCAGTAGGCAAAGACACTTATAAAATGTTTAGTCTCTCTCTACCCCTTTTATATTTTACCCTGTACAGTATCAGAGTATATTGCCTGAATTCCAGTGTAAACATGACAATGGTTCTGACTGTATTCACATTTTAGGATTCAGAAAGCATAGCTGTATGAGGAAATAGTGAGCAGAACCTATTCACACGAACATATTCCCGAGGCTCCTTTTCTGCACAAGCAAACAGTTTGCTTATATTTGGTGGAAGCGGTCCGATGTATTCCTACAATGGAAGCATACTTTTGATTTTGAAAACAAGTAATATTCATCCTAACTAAGATCTCCTACATCCTGTCGCTTCTTGTCAAACTCCATTCAGATAACTATGCACAGGTGCGGTGGGGCAAGGACGGGGAGAAAACCAACAGAATCCCAGTGCAAAGGGGTGTCCGCCAGGGCTGTGTGCTGGCTCCCACACTATTCTCATTATATGTGAATGGTGTGGTTGAATATCTGCTTAAGGAACCCGCAGACGCCCCGTCCCTAGCGGGCACCCGGATACCAACCTTGCTCTTTGCCGACGACACCTTGCTCATCGCCAAAACACCGCAGGGTCTCCAAAAGCTCCTCACTCGTTTCCAGGAGTTCTGCTCCCTCAGGGGCCTCATAATTAACATGGACAAGACTACATTTCTATCCATGAACCCCCCAAAAAACCCTGGTCCACCCCCGGTTCTAAATTCTGTCGCACTCGAAAGGGTCCTCGAGTTTGATTACTTGGGGATTCGCCTTAGTAACTCTATGAGTTGGACCCCACACATTAATAAGATGTTACTTAACCATAAAAGGGTGGCGGGTGCCATACTGAGGGAACATCGTTCTTCCCCTAAACATTGCATCTCCCCAGCAATAGACATTTACAAAGCCAGAGGGGTTCCAGCGGCTTTGTATGGGGCGGAGTTGTGGGGCTCCACAAACTTAGAAGCACTGGGGAAAGCAGAAAACAAATTTTTGAAAGATCTTTTGCTACTTCCAACAAGCACACCTACTGTCCCAGTACTTCTCGACACGGGCTGCAAATCGATCATGGACCAGGCACGATTGCGGCCTCTGCTCTTGTGGGCCCGTTTATGGAGGGTACCGGAGCTAGCCTCCTATGCAGCTGGCCTGTCTGAAGTAATTGCAATGGAAGGATGGCATCGCATAAAATGGTTAAGAGACATCAAGAGCCTCCTGGTGGAGTTGGGTTTGGAAGACTGCTGGGTTACCCGCTCTGCCCCTCCAAAAGCCACCCTGAAAAAGATATATTGGGACTGGGTAACCAACAAACTCATTTGCTATCCCCGCCACTGCAATTCAACCGCTGCATTTCTACGAATTAAAGACGTTGTAGTATTTGAGCCCTACCTGGACTTAATCTCCATTCCCCTGGATAGGGCCCTCTATTTTAAATTCAGAGTGGGCACTTTACCTCTGGCTGACTTGGTGTCTAGGTGGAGATCCCCAATGGCTCAGCCCTCAGCTTTCTGTGCGGTGTGTCCTACAAGGGTTGAGACAGTGGCACACTTCCTTTTTGAATGTCCCGACTACCGTGCCCCAAGGAAGCGATGGCTGGTACCCCTATGCAGGCTCCTTGGCACTAGACAACATTTGGTGTCCCTTCGCATTTTATTAACTGATACTTCCCCTTTTATCGTTTGTGCTGTCTCCAAATTCCTAAAATGGGCTTGGATGATTCGAACAAAAAGGCTTTCCATCTCAATTTAATACCATTTTAATTATTTATTGCATTTTTATCTGATTGTTTATGAAATTATAACTGTAAGTCTTTTTCTTAATTCTGAAATTGTATTTTGTAATGTATTGCTTTTAAGATACTTACGTATCGAAATAAAGCCTTTCACACAACTAAGATCTCCTACAGATTATTCATTTTACATCTCCCTGCTCCTCCTTCTGCAGGGAGTGGGTTTAGGACTAGGCCCCCCATTATTTGTCCTAGGCCTTATGACTCTTGGAATCAATGACCACAACTCACAGGCTGGTCAGGTAAGTGGTACTGCTAATGTTTCCTCCCAGACAGGAAGAATTATTTTGGATGTGTTGGTCACAGACATTCTGAACCAGATCTTTGCTCTCAACAAAGGATCAATAGATCAGATTAACTAAATTAGACATTACAGTTAATTGGTTTTAGAAACAGGATGGATGGATGGATGAAGCAGTAACTGCTGACTTCTACCAAGGTTTATGTGAAGATTTAAAAGATGCCAGCTCCTACTATTAAACTGACCCACCGATTGTAATGGCCTCATGGACTTTGCACTCCAAATAGACACCAAACAAATGCAGTGCCAATGGGGCAGAAAGGGTAGAGCTTGTAGAGTACATCTGGTACCTGTAGGAGAATCTAAGTCTACAGAGGTTTCTAGGGAGCATACGCTGATTGGCAGCTACAAAAAAACCTTAGAAATTAGGACAAAATATAATAGAAAGAGAGAAGGCCTGTGACTAAATTGTGGAGAACCAGGACATTTATTTAAGAACTACCTCTGTCATCAAGGAAATGCCGATGCTCGATCCTAATCGGTGATCCCAGATCAAGCAAACTTACAGCAAAAAAAGTGTTTGCCAGTGTTTAAGGACATTACTATTAGCTGGCTAAATTGTACACTTATTTAGGTCCACTCTCAGTTTTGGGTCCTATTGATTCGGGAGCCCTAGGATATTTTATGGACCAAACCTTTCAGATTCCAAAAATAGAAAAGAAAAAATGACTCTTATTAGAGGCATTGATAGCAAAGAACTGACCTTTTCACTTTTCAATTAGTGTTATTAGGAACTAATCTAGATACAATCAGCAAATGGATTGGTAAAAGCAAACCCTTCAATGTATACATCCATACTGAATAAGTAGCTGCTGACTTCATGCTAATCTTGCAATAAGACACAACTTGATGTGTATTACTTTACACCCTTTGAAGGAAATAATACAGATTCCTCCTGCTTATCAGGAGTATCTGGATATATTTAGAAAAAAAGGGCCAGTACCTCACCCCTGCATAAAACATGTTCTTCTGCCATGGATGTGGTGCCTGATGCCAGGATACCATGTAGAAGGTTTACCCTCTAAGACCTAAAGAAGAAGAGGAGCTTAAGATATTTTAAAGAAGGGATTCATGATATTCTTGATGTCTCACGCAGGAATTCCTATTTTCTTTGCTTCAAAACTAGTAGAGGAGGTATGCGCATATGTGGATTATTGCAAATTGAATTAAATTTGTAAATTCGAACCCTCATTTCAGTATTAGTAGATCAACTAGTGGATGCCAGGGTTTATTTAAATTGCATCTATAGGCCACTTATAACATAGTGTGCATTCTGGAAGGTGGTAAATGGAAGACATCATTCACAATGTTTTATGGCCCCTATGTTTATCTCGTAATGCACTTTGGTCTCAGCATGGCCCGTCTGATTTTTAGCATTTTATTAATGACACCTTCAGGATTCTGCTAGTCTCTTTTATTGCAATATATATACATGATATGTTAATTTCCAGGACCAAAGTGGAACATTGACAGCATATTAAAAAAGTCTTGAAGAGGCTGAGAGACCATTCCCTGCATGTAGCAGCATACAAGTGCTTATGTGAGGTTACTGCTGACTCCTTTTCACAGTGTACAAATGGGTTCAGATAAAGTTAAAGCCACAGAAAATTGGCCTGTTCCTTGAACATCAAGGAGCTACAGAGATTCCTTGATTATGTAACTTTTAACAAACATTCAATCAAAATTTCCCACTTAAAGTCCCCCGTCACACAGTTAAATTAGAAAGGGGTTTCTGTTAGATGCTAGGCATGACATTTGGCTGTGCCAAGTACCATACTGCTAGTCCATACTGAGTCTAGGATACATAGCTCTGAGTATGGCATTGGCATGCCTTGTGTGTGATTCTGTAAACATTGTACCAACTGAACACTTGGGGGCCGATTACGAAGCGGACCATAAAGGCGCCGACCGCAGGTCTGCATCGTAATGGGCCACTCAGTTTCCTTTCCGACCGCCTCCATATGATGGAAGCGGTCGGAAAGGAAACCAGCCGGTCATTCCGGCTGGCTTCCGACGGGTTCAGAGAGCTCATCCACCTGTTAGAAGCTGCTACTAATCTCAAGGACGGGCCTTTCCGCCATTGGGATTATATAATACATGGTTTTCAACATGGTTTCCATGCTGGTCTGTCCGACAGGGAAACCATGTCGGAAAGTGTGTTTTGTGGTCCCCAGCAGGTCCCCCTTTGGTGCACGGGCTCGGGTTGGAGGCTGAAGGGGCACCTAAAGTGCCCCCCTGTTGATCCCTGCACCTGAGGTGCCTGCCACAGGGTGCAGGAATTAAAAACGCACCTCCCATTTTACCATAGGAGTATGCATAAATGTAATTGAAACTCATTTATATAACGCTGTATCACCTACCGGTTTCTAAGCGCTTGCTTAGGGAACCCGTCCTGGTATGCCCTGCGTGATAACCCCTTTACTGGGCATCCCCAAGGTGAAAGCCAGGCATCCCGCTGCGAGGGGCCGTCGTGGAGATTAAGCAAGCTATTGCCCAGAGTTGCAGAGTGGGACTCCATGATTGGAATAGGCACCGAGGCGAGCATTGTCAGGTCCGGGGAATTTTGAGGCCAAGACCCGCAGAGGCGGGGAATTGAACCCTGGTCCGGGCCAGACCTCTGCATCACGGTCTGCCGCTCCAACCACTTGAGCCACACTTCTCCACATAGGAGTATGCATTATGTCGGGTTTATGAATGTAATGCGTGCTTCCATAATGAATTATAGGAATGCAACCGAACAGTGTTCGGGAACATCCTAATGCGCCGGGCGTGAGCGTCGACCGGGTGTTGGTCGGTCTCAGTACCGAGTTGGTGTTGGGCAGAAGGAATTCTGCCCTGCATCGAAATCAGGCTCTATAATTGGACATGACCAGCAGGCACTGGGTACAAGCTGCCGCCCCTCACCACGTGCCACAACCTGTCCCCATTTTTCTAAAGTCCACAGGATACTGCCTTTGTCTATGTTTGCACATTGCACTGTCCGAAGGGCATTAGCTGACTCCAGGAGTCACACACCTCCCTCCTGCATTAGTCTGCACTTGCACCCACGAAGACAATGCACTCCTAAGTCTTCTCTTCCTTCCCATAGTCCTCACAGGAGTAATGCATGCCTAAATCTCCGACAACCACTGTCTCTTGAAATCAGTTATATTTACAATAACGCTCTTAATCTCCCTGTCGCGGTTACCACGGTGACCTATTTTATCATCATATTAACAATCATATTTTTTTCTCTATCCTGTTTTGTTCCGCGCTGCTGATGTAGAAAGTACAGTAAGTAACAGGGGCTACCACTACCACAACGTTGTTGTTTTTAATATGATTACCTCCCCTTGGAGCATACGTTATGGAGACCAGTATCCCGAGACGAGAGGATGCTCATCGCGTTACTAAAATGTTTGGGATACGGCGCGTGAATTAGAAATTATTATTTCTACAGACATTAAAGTACGGAGTGAAATTATATTTCTGTGGGACTTCGATAAAACACCTCATTTTTCTGTTTTGCAAATTAAGTTAAAGGACGTGCTCGTTCGTGGTGGCTACGAAAACAGGATGACTTCATTGCGTGCTTAAGGGCAGCTCCTAAACTAGAACACAGAATTCCTCCGCGTGCTGCACGCAACCTGTGCGCCGTGACAGAAAATGCAGCTGTGTATTCCACCGAAGTTTGCTCAGAATAAAAAAAGCCAAGCGCGGCAATTGTAAATGTTATGTCCAGAGAAAGCCACAATCCCAGGCCAACATGACACGAATGATTTACACCCCGGCGCACTGTGCATAGCGCGGGCGGAGGCTCCAGTTAAACAGGCTGCCGCTGAAGCCATCAATACTAATTTGCTGAACATTTTCTACACACACTGTTATTCACGGTAGAACGAGTGGCCTGCAGACCTCCATGGATTCTCCGGCAAAACAAGGGACTAGTCCAGGAAGACCGGTTCCAGCAATTGTTTGGAAAAGAGCCTAGTTTAGACTGCAAAGTCATTGAGAACAAATTCAAAAGTACCATCCAAATCCGTCTGTTTCGATACTCCTGTTTGAAATATCAAATTTAAATGTTGCTGTCGCGCACCTTGAAAAACGAAAGGGTAAATGTGTTCCTTTTCTGAAAATCATGGAGTATTTCTAATGCATTATATTAGTAAAACCGTGCATAATGAATGCGGTAGATGGTTTGCACTCAATTCTTCTCTTAAGTGTTTTTCTTGTGTTGATTCCAGTCCTGATTTGAGACAAACTGGAGTATTTGTAAGAGGAACCAGCATGGTCTCTCTGTCAATAGCAGTGTTATTGCATTTATCAATATTTGTGTCTTAGCCAAAGAAGGCTTTTATCCCTGGGTGGTTGCACGGTGCAAAACACATTGTGCTTTCATACAATGTCTTCTTGATTTACAGCACCGGGTTTTGATTTGTGAGTACATTCTGTACTCAATGAAAATAATTCTTACACTGATTATGTGTCTCTGCAGCTGCCTGCTTGTTCTACACGTTTCAGATGTTTCGTCTGTCACATAGACTTTTCAAAATGTAGTAAATGCATTCTGGCCTTATTTCGTTTTTGTTCTGATTTAAACAATTATATGTGGGATAAAGTACCCCCTACTATACATAATAAGGATATTGCAAGTCACTGAAGAGTTCTGTGACCATATAGATGCAGAAGGCCAAATACGGAGTTCCTTTATAACATCATGGAACTCCGAGGTGACTTGTAATATCCTTATAATGTAAGGCAGGGAGTACTTTATTCCATGCAGCACATGGTCACAACCATCACCCTTCACAGAAACCTCTTAAATCTGTGGTGTGTTTGATGTTTGTTAAAATGAAGAATAAAAGTAGAATCTCTAATGCAAAATTAAACACACCAAGCAACATTTAGATATGTCTTTGCAAAGGGACACTATAATCAGTTTAAAAAGATCAGATTAAAAAAAATACTGCAACTCAATATGTGTAGAAACGTCCACAGTCTCTTTTCCTACAATTACCTGAAGCATGCAAAAAACGTGTTGCCATAAATAGCTCCTTTCTGCTTATCACTGTTCATCTAGATAAAAGGAGTAGAAAGAAAAACAGTTTTTTTTCATTGCTTAAACTGCAGTTTCACTTATGCCACCGACTCGGTACACGTACTTGGTACACGTGACTAGCCTTTCACCCTGCCTGTTTGCTCGGGAAGCAGTCATTGTGAGATAAGTACATAATTGTAATAAGTTATTACTGTTGGTAATTTCTTTATTGCAGGCAACTAGAGATGCCTCAAGTGCTCTGCAAAAAGGAAATTAAAGGCAGACTTTTATACATGTGTTGCAGGCTTCCATGTATTATACTATTCCTAAATCCTGTTCTGGGAGTTTGTCTGGTTATTAATTAGCCATGGAGCTTTTTTATCCTTTGTATGCAGAATTTTCCAAATATACTGTTCTGTACCTCATTCCACAATATGGTTACGGAACTCCTTGGTGAATCGCAATATCCTTGTAAAGTGTGTCAGGGGTACTTTATCCTATATATTCAATTTTTCATATATAGTCCCACTGCCCCAATTCAGCTGAAAAAAGAATGTGGGACATGGTTGCCCATGCAGTGAGTGAGGGCCACACAATGGTCATAACTTGAGCAGTGTATCAGTACTGAATACAATATTATGTGTGCAGCATTGTAAAAAAGTTGATTATTATTTAGCATGGGCAGTCACCCACCTTAGGGTATACACTAACTTGTAAGGGTAAACCCCAAAGTCATTAACTTAACTTTTTCTCAAACCCATGGTAGGTATGGCACAATGCAGACAGACCTAACTTTGGGCAATGAATAACGATTTATTTAGTATCAAAAGAGTAATACAGTCAAAAAACAAACAATACAAAGAGAGTAAAATGTAGTAAATGAAATGACACCCAAATGAAAAAATTACAATAATGGGAAGCATAGATATGCATTTTTAAAGTCTTAACTAGTAATAGAGCCAAAAACCACTAAGCTCCAATGATAGTCTGGGGAAGAGGTAGTGTAGGGCCAAGGCATTATTTCAGGCCAACCGTAACGGAGCACCGGTCGGATACCCCAAGCGGATTCGTCCCCAACATAGATTTCACCTTCTAACTTAGGGCCTGATTTAGATCTCGCTGGATGGGTTACTCTGCCTTAACAGTGACGGACATCCTGTCTGTCGAAATATAAATCCCATTATATCCTATGGGATTCATATTTCAGCAGACAAGATATCTATCACCGTTGTGACAGAGTAACCCATCCGTCAAGATCTAAATCAGGCTTTTTTTTAAGGAGCTCAAAATGCTCTAGCAGGGCAAGTCTGAAGATGTATCTGAAGAAGGTTCATCAAAAATGGAGATCTTTTCTACAATATCCCCCTTAATGCTCTGGAGGTCTTGATAGTCGAACAATGATCTAGTTGCAACTTTATAGGGTTTCTAGAGGAACTCCTCTGGGTTACTTCTAAGAACCCAGGACTTCAGAGGCAACACTTAGGGTCCAGGACTCCCTCTAGCAGAGGCCAGCAGTAAAGTCAAGTTGAAGTTTAGTCAGTACAGGTGAATTGGTCACTACAGGAAAAAGGCCTCTTGCAGCTTGTTGTGTACCTTTATCCACAATGGGGGGTCAGCTATTTGACCCTTTGAGCCCACTTGTTTGTTTTAGCAACAAACAGGAGTAGGTCCAGTCCTTCAGCCCTCCTCTGATCATCCACTGGTACAGAAAGTGTTCTCAGGACCGTTTCTTGAGATGCCGCATTTAAGGTTGTCACTAGCCAAAGGGTGTGGGTGACTCCCAGACACTCATTAACTATTGGGTATAATGTTTCTGATGGCCAACCAACCCTAAATACTTTTTGCACTTCTTGTTTACCATATTGCAATTAATCCCACAGTGGCCCTGTTGGCATTGTCCCTTTTTGCAGGTTCACCCCTAAACTTTTTGCATTTCTCCCAGCCTTTTTCTCTCTGTAGTGTTAGTGGGTTTAGGTCTCTGGGCACTTCAGCACTGTGGTTCAGTGTAAAGTGCTTGCACTCTGTGTTACATTTAGTGAGAGTGCCCTGCCCTCCCATAGGAATGCATGGGGGATCCCCTGCTCAAGTGTGTGTCAGTGGTAATTCCTATTATGAGAGGAGCAGTATGGTCAAGTCTGGTATGTATGAAATTGTGAGGATAAATGCTGCGCAATGATGTGCGCAGATTTATTATGACTATGTGAGAAATGCCACTTTTAGAAGTTGTCATTTCTGTGTGCTATGTGTCTGCCTGCCTTGTGTGCATTGGCTGTCTGGTTTTGGAGGGACAAGGCAGGCTGAGCCCGACCTGGATTTAATAGAGAGATCTGCAGTTGGAGTATGGGGAGGGGTGACCCTTTAATCTGAGCTGTGCCTGGCAAAGTGAATGATGGCTCCAACTCCCACTGTGCGTCTGATGGCAGACCCCCTCTTCCTGAAAGGAAGGATGCAACCTTGTAATCAAAGTGCTCCAGGACGACACCAAACTGGTCTGGATGGGTTCAGGCACTTATGACTTTTGAGAACAAAGACATTTGTTGATATAAATATAGGGGCTGTTACCCCATGAGGTTGTTCAGTTCTTGGGCCAGAATCCTGCCGGGGCGTGCTGCTGCTGGGGCTTGGTGGGGAGGGGGGGCGCTGCCATGAGGGCTTGCATCCATGGGCCCTGCATTGCCCCTTCCTCTCTTAAGACTGTTTGGGACCATTTACTTTGCGTGTATTACTTCTGGATGTCAAGACAAATCTCTGTCTGTGTAACTAGAGGGAGAGGACTCTAATACTTTCATCTTTCTTGCTGAATCAACTATGCAAGGGCCTGGTTTGAGCTTGCCTCCTGCCGAAGTCTCAGAGACATTAGACTTCACCTATCAGCTGTCCGGATTCCTATTTGAGGGGGATTCTACTCGCAGGTGAGGCCTCTTTTGAGGATTCCAGAGCCTTTGGTTCTACTTCGGGGAACACGGGCTGAAAGTCATCGATATCACTATTGTGGGCCGCCGCAGCTGAGGAGACGTGGCCGCTGAATGTCCGCATTTGCCTGTGCTACCAAAGTCATTGTTATCACTATTGTGGGCCACTGCAGCTTTGGAGCTGTGGCCGCTGAGTACCCGCATTTGCTTGTGCTACCAAAGTAATCGGTATCGCTATTGTGGGCCGCTGCAGCTGCAGCTGCGGAGCTGTGCCGCTGAGTGCCCGCATTTGCCTGTGTTGCGAAAATCATCGATATCGCTATTGTGGGCCACTGTAGCTGAGGAGCTGTGCCTCTGAGTGTCCGCATTTGCCGTCCTACGAGAATCATCGCTATTGCTGTTGTGGGCCGCTGCAGCTGAGGAGCTGTGCCGCTGAGTGTCCGCATGTGCCGTCCTACAAGAATCATCACTATCGCTATTGTGGGCCACTGCAGTTGAGTGCCCGCACTAGTCACCACTTCGAGGAACTTGTTACCACCTGCGTGTGCCGCTGGGTGCCCGCCTTTTAAGCCCCGTCCCAGGATTATCGTGAGTGCATGCCGCGGACCGCTACAGGTGTGAGCTGTGGCTGCTGCGAATCTGCCTGTCATTACTGCTGCTTCCTTGTGAGGCTGCGCGCCATGCCCCCTTTAAATCTCAGGTACATTGTGCATCATCGGGTCGCGTGGACCCCGGCCTCGCCTTAAGTCCGTTCCATACCCTTTTCAAGTGCCAGGCCTTGTTTTCATTCACAGCTGCCCAGCAAGTAGTGGGCAGCTGCAACATTTAGGCCATCATTTCTTTGGGGGCATTGTGAGAGATAGGCATGAGATGCACTCTTCTGCCCTAGCCCACTGGCGCACTTTGGATTCTGCCTCATTGGCAGCATGCCCTGACATTTTAGACACAGGTCATTTGAGCCACTTTGAGAAGGTCAGTTGGCCATGGGGACTGTTAGGTTTGTAGGTCGCCAGGCCCTAATGTAATTTATGCCTTTCCTATGGTTTTTATTAGGAGGGAATGTGCTAATGTGATTTATATGATGCTAGGAAACGTGATATGTCTGCTATAATTTACGTACCCTGTTTTATGCATCTAATGTGGTTTTATGGTTGAGGTTGTGCATACTGTGTTTATGTTTGAGTTATTTCCGACTGTGAATTATACCCCTAATTTGAGTTATGCTAGTGAGGTTGGTGCAGAATGTATTTCATGCCTAAATGTGATACTGTGCATAATATGGTTTGTGTTACAGGATGATGCTGTGTACAGTGCTTGCCAATAATTACTGGTTGTGTTCTACGTCTATTATATGGTCTACATTTACTATCTTTTCTAAGTGATGGTTCAGACAGTGGCCCAAGTGGCCCTGTCAAGTGTATATAATCCCCTGTAAATATTGCCCAGTGCCAGGTGGCAAAGTGTATATTGTGTGATTACTATTCTAATGTGTTTTATGATAATACAAAGGCTATTTTTGATATGACCTTGTGTGGAGTTTCTTTTGTTGTGTGCCTAGTATGTTGTTGGTGTGTGTGTGTTGCGCAAACGCTTTACACAGCCGCGGCACGCGGAGGGAGTTGCGGTGGGGCAGACAGACGGAGCGGGGGAGGGGCAGGGTGGATTGTGATAAACACCGGAATATGGATGATTGCATGTAAGTAAACTATTAAATTATTATAACGAATTTCGTAGCGCGCCCTGCATCGCAAAATGACTAGAGTGGTGGTTTCTGCCTGGCTTTGGCGCAAGCCTTAGCCAACCAGAAATCCCATTTCTAACAGGCCCTCACTGCGGAAATCCAAGATGGGGAAACCCATCCTCCCTTGTGCGGTGTCCTTGTGCTTGCCCAGAGGTGTGGCCAAGGAAATGAGCCGTCCCCTCCCATGTGTCCACTCTAATCAAGCTCTGGAGTAACATCTCCTGGGATCCAAGGCTTTCTCTTAAACTTGTCTTTCCTTTCACTAAGCTATGCAAGTATAGGCCTTGTCTCTGTCCCTTCACGTTAATAAAGTTCCTGGGTTAATCCCCTAACTGTCCTCTCAGGGTTGATATAGATGAAATGCCCCACACTAAGTCCATCATGTCACCAGGCCTAAGTCACTGATCTGCTGTGGAAGCAGTTTTCATACCTCATTAAGGTCAAGCTATTGCTGGGGCGCTGCTACAGTACTAATGCATATTACCTCCATGGTGCTCCAGGCATGGAAAAGGAAATGTTTAAATTATATTTTTACTAAGTATTTATTACAAATTTGACTTAACCAATGAATTAGATTTTTAATAAATTTGAAATATAAAATTTGAATGATTTAGCAAGTTTCTGTCAAAAGTTACATATTAGTTTATTATCTGTACTTTGCCATTCTCTAGGATCCAGCTTCAGTCCTGCCAGTAAGAATAGTTTTTGCGGGCTAGTACCTGGAGGAACGTGCCCACTTTAATTTCCCTTATATTTTACTTTAAATATGAGGCTCCCTACTTTATAGGCAACCGGGTGGAATTAGGAGTGACATAATATTTGAAAGCAGGGCTTCCCTCCTGTTGAAAAGGGTTATTTTGACAGGGGTTAAAGCAGGTTTTAAGGCTGCTAGGGTTGGGCTACACATGGAAGGCATAAGAAGTTGGGTTGTTGGTTGAGTGAAGTGTTAACTCTTCTTAAGCAACAGCCATAATCCTTGCCAGGATGAACCACAAATGTCACTATATTAACCTGTGCTTAATCACTACAATGATCCCTTCCCATCCAAATGGCTTCCATTACTCCACCAATGTATCATCCCCAGTTGGACCAACATAATCAATGCTTCCTTATCTCAAGGTTCCGTACCTGACTGCCTCAAGACTGGTTAAGTCCTTCCTGTCTTAAAACAACATACAGGGAATCCAGCTGATCCAAACGATTTCAGGCCTTTGACCAACATTCCTCTTTTATCCAAAGTACTAGAAAAATGTGTGCAACAACAGCTGAGCCAACACATCCTGAAAGGTAATTTGCTTGATGACTGTCAAACTGGGTTTAGACCTGATCACAATACTGTATCTGCAATTTTTCATATAGTAGATGAGGCTCTTTTGGCTTTTGATCTAAACGAAACCTGCATACTACTTCTTAATTGACTTGTCTTCTGCATTTGACATTGTTAATCATGAAATACTGGTAGCCAGACTCAAAAACTGTATGTGGGTTTCAGGTACAGTGCTGGACTAGATTAAATCCTTCTTGCAGAACAGAACCCAAAGATGTTTGGTCAACCACGATTTATCCTTACCTTCTTCTATCTCGATTGGTGTTCTCCCCTTCACTGTTTAACCTTTATATCGAACCATTCACTGATACTCTCCAGCATACTAACACCTCCTACCACAATTATGCAGATGATACCCAGAATTACATGAAAATCTCCCTTTGGAGGAGATAAAGTCAATAAATAATGCCTTAAAGCTCACCTTGCATTGGCTAACCTGCAGTCATCTTAAACTCAATCAGCAAAAAACTGAATTCCTCTTTATTTCTCTGCCCAATAGCTCCGCAGATGTTAAGGAATGGACCAAGTTGATCACTGCTCTAAACTGAATTCCTGTCCTGGTTGTCTCCTCCAAATCCCTTGGTATTACTCTTGACAAGAATTTATGCATGCAATCTAACATCAACTTGATGGCCAAAAGTGCCCGCTTTCACTTGAGCTATCTCAGGAAATTGAAACCATTCATTTAATCTACTGACCTTAAAATGGCATTACAATCCTTAGTCATTTCTAGGATTGAGTATGGCTGCAC
This sequence comes from Lissotriton helveticus, assembly GCF_964261635.1. Classification (NCBI taxonomy): domain Eukaryota; kingdom Metazoa; phylum Chordata; class Amphibia; order Caudata; family Salamandridae; genus Lissotriton; species Lissotriton helveticus. The sequence goes on along the minus strand of NC_136063.1, from coordinate 755,747,484 downwards.
TGCACTTTCAGACTCACCCAAGATCTCCAGCACTCCCTTAAAAACGTGCCTCAATGCTGCAGCAAGGCTCCTTACAGGATAAAAGAAATTTGACCACATCTCTCCACATCTGAAGGCTTTCAACTGGCTTCCATTTGAAGCCAGAATTCAACTTAAACTGGCTTGTATTACCCACAAAGCCATCCACCACAGAACTCTGATGTACCTTGCTAAAAAAATCAAGATCTCGGGGGGATGAAGACCCTCGTGGAGCACCAGGAATCTAGTCTGCAAATCTGGTAGTAATGAAGGTTGGAGGCGTACATGATAATGATGAATATTCAGAAGGTGAACAAGATGATGACATTGAAGTTATGGTCATTTGTGATGACAATATCAATGAAATATCTGAAGTTTATCAACCTCCTAATTGTGATGTGTCACTCAACCAGGTCATTGTATCGTTATGGTCAGATTCATGTTCTCCTTACACTATAATTAATAAGCGAATATGGAAACCACAGGAAAATGTGTGTCATTACCACCTGATGTAGAACCTGAAGGACATTGTGGTACTAAATTACCATTGTTAGGATATTTTATTTGTCATTTATCGCACAAGGGCAGATTCACTTAAGGCAAACTTTATGTGGTGGAACAGGGCAGAGCCTTATTGGTCTGGAGAGAACAAAGGAGCTTAGGCATCATATTAGATCCGAATCAACCTGATCAAGTTTTATTGACTCATGATAATGATTTTGCATTAAACTGGAAGGCAAAGTTTCCCAAGCTATTTAGTGACAAACTGGGATGTTGAGTCAAGTTTTAATATCGTATTGTGCTAAAAGTGGTAGCCTTCGAGTTGTTCACAAAGTTAGAAATGTGCCATTTGTGCTGCGCACTCAACTTAAAGAGGAACTAACCAGGTTATGTGAACTTGAAGGACTTCAATCATAACATCTGGGTTGATCGCCATCCCCTACCATGCATCAGTGAGATGGTAGCTAGCATTAAGAACACCATGTATTTTTCCTCTATAGATATGTACAATGCATACCGTCAAGTTAAGTTGCATTCCGATTCTAAACATCTAACTTCATTTATAACACCCAAAGGTGCATTTCAGTTTTTACGCATGCCATTTGGATTGGCATTTGCATATGAGGTCTTTCAAAGGCTGATGAGCAGCATTCTTAAGGGCGTTGCCAATGTGAGAGTATTTCAAGATGACGTTTTAGTGTGGGGCGATAACTTGTGCAATCATGATGACATTGTGAATGAAGTTTTAAAGAGATTGCAAGAGGCTGGTTCGACCGGTTGTACTGAAAAATGCAAATATGGTTTCAAACAAATTGATTATATTGGTCATATGCTATCTAAAGATGGAGTCAAGCCTATAAAGAACTTATTGTAAGCATCGAAAAAGCTTCTGCTCCTGCCAACAAGGAAAAATTGCATTCTTTTCTGTGGCTGCCTGAATAATATTCTAAATTTGTTCAACATTTTGCGAGCATAGTGTATGATTTAAGACTTTTGATGAATAAGGGTACACTGTGTGGTCAGATGTGTGGCAATGTGTGTTTGAGGGAATTAAGTCTAACATTGTGAAGGCAGTGGCTCTCAAACCGTATGACCCCCTTGATGCATCCATATTAGTGGTGGATGCCAGGGCATATGGTTTGGGCACTGTACTCATGCAGAGAAAAGAAGGGTTGAACGCATCGTAGCATTTGCCTCACATACTCTTAAAGGGGCTGAAGCAACTTATTCACTAATTGAAAAAGAATCCATAGCATGTTGGTGGGGTGTCAATCATTTGAAGACATGTTTGGAGATCAACATTTGAACTTAGAACTGATCACAGACCCCTTATCAACATTTTTACTACCAAAGTTGCGGGTAGAGCAATGCCAAGGACTGAGAAATGGTTATACCGTTTGCAAGAGTATGATTTTCTGTTGAGGTATGTGCCTGGGCACAAAACGTTTAATGCTGATTGCCTAGCTTGTTTGCCTTCACCACATCGAGATGACGATTTAACAAGAGGACAAAGAAGAATGGTTTGCGGCAAGTGTAGAGGAATCCTGTAAAGGGGCCATGAGTGAGATTGAATGGAAACAAGCGGTAGCTGAGGATAATGTGTTGCAACAAATTGTGGCAAATCTACCTGACAATACAGGACAGCAAATCATAGTGAAAAAGGTAACTCACTGATTACAGAATAATATGGTCGGAATTATCCTTTGTAGATGGTATAATTAGAAGAGGGGACAAGTTAATAGTACCTTCAGAGTTACGTGCTAGACTGTTGATATTATTGCATGAAGTTCACAGTGGCATGTCAAGCATGAAGAAAAGAGCAAGGTGCGATTTTTGGTGGCCCTGCATGGACAAAGAAATAGAAAGCTGTGTACGTAATTGTGTAGCATGCATGTGCAGTGATAAGTTGCACAAGTCTCCGGAAACAACCATATTGCACACTATTTTGCCAAGTAAACCATGGGAAAAAGTTGCAATGGACATATGTGGTTCTTGCAATGTTAGGGGTATTGACAACAAATATGCTATAGTTTTAATGGACTATTTTACTAAATGGCCAGAAGTTGCATTCTTAAGGGAGAATAAATCTTCCAACGTAATTGATTTTTGCGAGGATGTGTTTTGTAGGGACGGTTATCCAAATTCTATTTTAACAGACAATGGACCACAGTTCGTGGCCAGTGAATTTGCTAGATACTTGGAGAAAACAGGGGTTAATCATCTCACTACAGCAGTTTACAATCCCAGAGAAAAGGGTCTTGTGGAAAGATTTAGGGTTGTGTACAATTAGATGATGCGTTTGGAGATGAATGCAAAAACACGGTGAAGGCGATGTTAATGTGTTATCGGAATACACCTCATACGGCTACTGGGGAGACTCCTTTTAGTCTTCTTAAGGGATGTGTGGCGTGTACCAAAGTGAAACCGGCTTGGATGTGCATTCTAGTTTTAGAAAGGTAACTAGGAAGAACTTATTGTGTAGAGTACATGATTATCAAGGTAAATATACAAGCAGACATAATGACAGGATCAAGGGTTATCCTCACAAATTTAGAATGAGTGACGGGGTGAGGATGCACCTTTATGGAAATCAAAGAACACGTTTATCAAGATGGTCCAAACCAAAGCAAGGCACAAAGGTTGAGGGCAATCGTGTGTGGTTGAACAATGTAAAATGGTGGAATGTGAGGAGTGTGACTAGATGCAATGATTTGTCAGTGTGACGTTCGGTTGAAGAATCAATGTTCTGCATCTTCGCACATCAACTTAGCAAATATGCAAGACATTGGAACGTGTTAGATCCAAACCTGTTTGACAGAAGGATTACGTTTGCACATAAGATGCGAGTATTTTAATCCGCTCATATGAGGTGTGCAATTAATGTTCTGTTTTCTTAAATATCAAGAATCTTATCTATATATGCTTTGTTTTGTTTCTCTTTCTTTTGTTTTGTTAGAAAGGAAGACATGTTGTATCTTAGCAGGAGTATTTTCTTATCATATGTTTCTTAGCAACTGTATCATAGTTACCGTGTTGCTGGTTGTCACTTTCAGTGGATTCTGGATTGTGGAATCCAGGGGACACTGAGAAAGCCAGCAGTAACTGACGGAAGAGGGACCTCTGTGCCCAGGGGTAGTAAGCTACAAATAATCTTCCTCTTGCCACCATAAAATTGTAGTATGGTTTATGGGCCTCTTTTTGTGTGCATGTAAAGTTACCATGGCTTATTAGAAGTTTAAACGCCATTTTACCTTTTGATGCTTTTTGCACACCACATTGCTTAGCTGTTTTTGCAAAGTTAGCTTTTATGAAGGTCTATACATGAGAAAGGGTTTGTTTTTCGACATCTCTAGACATACATCATACCCCCAGTCTGTACAGTGAGTGCTGAGCCGTCAAGGTTATCATAACATATGAGCCTGTTTATCGGCGTGTCCGTGTAACACATTCTAGACACAACATTTTGGCAGCTGCAAGCCGAGTAGGATTCTGGAGCCTTTATCATAGCACACTTGCCATAATTTCACACACTTGGAATATTCCAGGGATGCAAAGAGACTAGCCGATCCAGATGTAATTTACAATTACTGAGCGAACAGGTAATGGGGTCCCCCAAAACAAGCTCAAGAGACCTTCTATAGTTTTATAATACAAAGTTCCTATAAAGGGAGGGTGCTTAAATTAGGCACTTTTATCACCTGTTTGCACTATCATTGTAATATGATTCCTCCTTTTATATTTTATGGAGTTGTAACCATGCTGACCATATTATTTTTAATCATATATCTGCTTATGTTGGATAAGATACTGCGCATGAGATCACGTCGTTAAAATAAATATTTTAACCTTATTGTGTCTCTTTTTTACTCCTGTTGTGGACTAGTTTGAGAGTATAACAAAACAGTGTTTTCACTTCCCACCATTCCTGAGATGGTCCTAAGTTGCATGTTCTAGGTTGTGTTGTTTAATCATTGGTTATTTTGCTATAGGACGAAGAGCTAATGAGACACTGATTGCAAGCTGGTTGGGGTTTCTAGCTACTGAGATGAGTTTCTGGTACACCACAATTCACTAATGTCCTAGGTCTCTGTGCACAGTTCTGTGTATGAGCAGAAATCCTTGCAACATGGCGCCGCCAACGGGTGTGGTCTTATTGTGAGACACTTGAGTTGTGTTTATATCGGTCTACTATGGGTCAGAGAGAAGGTTTTTTAGCTTAGGTGAAGGGCGCACTGCTATACATTAACGCTAATTCCAAAGAAGGGTAGTGATTCTCAGTGGGGTTGAGGTGCAAAAAGGGTGGGGGGATAAACCCTATAACCCCCCAATGTAGTGCTAACCTAGGCTAACACAGTATCTACAAAACAAGCAGATACCCATGCACACTCCAGATGTATAGAAAAAGTAAAGTCAGTGTGGACTCAAAGAACGTTATGGAGACAAAAGCATGGAAAATCATACAGCAATGGTTGTAATCATGAGACAAACTAAGCGTTGATGTGCAGTGTCTTTTAATGTTCAGACACGGAGAGGACCAGCCGACACGTGCTTCGTCGCATATGGCACAGTCTGCCTGCGACTCTTCAGGGCTGTACAAGAAAGAATAGAAGTTGAAAGGTGGCTCTGACGTTGATACTTCTGACCTGACAGGGCTCTGGACCAGAGGAAAGCTTCTGTTTCGAGAGGATTGCGATCCAGCAGGAAATATCCTTGTTGGGTATAGTGGTAAATTGTGATGGCGGTGCACTTCAGGTCTCGAGGATAAAGGTGTGTTCTTGTACAGAGAATTCCCGTCGAGTTGAGGGAAATTGAAAAAGTTTCAAGGCGAGGGTATGTGTCTTAGGACGGGTACGTCAGCGAAGAACATCCTCTCATGTGTAAATCATGTAACCTTACGCGGTTGCTTCAGCTGACGCGGCGTACCCGTTTGAGTTGTATTACTCATGGGTTACGTTCCCCGCGATAGATGCTGGTAATGGTGTTTTTCACACTTATACCCCTGCTGATGCTCCTGCTGCATACACTCCATATCGGACAGTGGAAGTTCCGTTTTCTGCATGGCAGCATGCCATTTGGTCTAAGAGCGCCCTCCCACATGTTATTACAGTGGTCAGACAAGGGCCGCTGTCAATTCCAGGCGCTACTTGGCCTGTTTTAGCTGCTTACACCCCGCATCCTCAGGCAGGTACGTTAACAGCTCAGACCCCTGTATGCCTCTGCAGTAGCAGTTATTAGGGGTCTGGTTCATTACATTACCCGCAACCTCCTGGGTGGGGCCCCAGGTGGTGCGGCACATCCAGTTGGTGGTTGCGGGCTGAACCTTAGTCCCGTCATGGTTAATGCAGTCATGGGCAAGCGTCCCCAGGATAAGGAGGATATGCCATTTAGGCTTGCCGAGAAATTCGACCAACTGGAAGCAGTATTCCCGAATACTAGTCCTGTAGGGAAACACAGGATCCTCACTGTTAGTTTGCAGAAAGACTTAGTGCCAGACGTAAATGAATGTACAACTTGGGGGATGATTTTTGCGGTGGTCTATACTCGGTTCTTTGGCACTCCGTCAATGACTGTTCTGCCCTCTGTGGTCAAGCGTGTTCATGATGAGCACGGACCAGAGGCGGCTGTGGAGTTGGGAAGGCGACTCGTAGGAGCATTTGATATGGTACGCGATCTCATCCTTGCTAATGTCAAGGGGCTTGCGGTCAGTTTGCAGGTCTCTAATGCTCTGCGCGATGTCCCCGACCCCGTCAGTTACCAAAAAATAGAGAGTGAATCCAAAGGCTTGCTGGCTTGTCTCCTGTTCTGAAGTCTCAGGACCATCAAAGACTTCCTTCATCCCTGCAAGAACAGCTGGACTTTGCCACCTATGAGTTCTGCCAAGTGGTGCAAAACCAGTCCTGGGCCCTTGAAAGGCCTGCAACACCTGCATCGTAAAGGGTTTTTTTGGCGAAGCCTTTATCGCCTGTGCTGATTGGAACCGACGTGGACACCTCCATCCAAGGTATTTTTTCAGCGAGACCTGCGTGAGTACTATAGCCAGCCTGCCTTCCATCGTGGTCAGCCTAAACTTTGGATTTACCCTTGTTGACGTGACCTCAAGTAACCCCTAAACGCTATTTGCTTCTAAGCACAACATTATGATTTAGTCTTTAAAATGTCATAACTCTGTGTGTATGTGTGTATTGCTCAAATACTTTAAAACCTGGCTGCTCTGTGCCAAACTACCAGAGGGTGAGCACTGGTTATCTTTTATTGTGTATCTAGCTTACTGTGCCTAGAGTGGTGGTTCCTGCTTGTACACAGTGCATACTCTGACAACCAGAAACCCCATTTCTAACAGACACCAATCACGAAATGCCTATCTGTTCCCAATAAAAAACATTGCAAAACAATGGGGAGATCCAATAGACCATAGGACCTAGGTATAGGTAATTACAAAACAAAATGATCCCAACTGGAATATTTTAAGAATTTAAAAACAGGTACCCAAGAAGTGACACACACTAAAGTGAAATAATTCACCTTTATATTGACATAAATGAATAAGTACATTGAATGTATGGGTTCAAAGATGAATCAATACAGATTGAGTTAGAATTGATTATATAATGTATACAATTATTAATATAATGCAGTTGTTCCAATGTGAATAAAGGTAAGTGTTGGATAGAGTGCTTGTGAATAGATATGGAAAAAATGGAAATGGAGGTTGCAATATCTACAATATTTACAACTAGTTACATATGCAACCTGTCTGAAATTATTTTATACATATAAGCAATCCACCAGATACAGATGCAGTAAATGCTTAATTATTTTGCAAACATGGATGATGAGTATGTCAGTGCAGGTTGACGTGATATGGAGTGTCGATGTTTCGACCCCAGAATTGTGGAAGGGCCAATTATCCCTCAGGACGGGGTGTTCATGAGGACAGGGGAGCAATTTACAAAGATAGGTTGTGGGTAAATCAATGGTATCCCTGATCAAGAGTTAATTAATTGTGCGGCTTGAAAGTGTCAATACACTATATGTAGGTGGACAAGCTTACCTTATCATGCTTCCACCGTTGAATAATCAGTGGGGCCTTCATCCTAGGCCTGCCAGCTCCTATACAGTAGAAGGACTCTTCAGTGGTCTTGGTAGGATCTTGATGGACGTTCTGCTAATATAAACTAGCATCGAGTCCAATTACTATGTGTCATAATGTTGGGCTATGGAAACAGGATACAAAAACACGTCAGAAAGCACTCAGTACTCACCTAAAGGGGCGCCGTACTTCTGGAGTTTTTAATCCAATGGGGTGTTGGTATGTAAATTAGTTCAATCTATAATAGTATTTTTATCTTGAATATCTGAATTAATCAGAATACTTCCATATTGTTTGCCTATTATATGAAAAGAAGCAGCCAAAGCGAGGGTATGTCCATTGTGTGATTTCTCAAAAGAAAGGGGGAGAGAAGCCCAGTAGTATCAAGTGGGAATTACCTCTTGCTCTGTAGTCCCCTGGAAGCGCATCACGTCTCTGCACGGGTCTAAAAATAGATGCGTTGCAGCATCAACCGTCAATGTGCACGTAGCAGCAGAGACACTGAATGCTGTCAGTGGAGTTGCATCATCATATAAACCATTTAACTGAGAATGTTTAATAAGGCCTGATCGGGGGTTACAAACCACACTAAAATATTGTGAATTTGTATCAATATACCAACCCATAGGTGTGAGTGAGAATACATTGTATATATAATACAAAAACAATAGTTTGAAAAAAATATTGTGTGCCATACCAAAAGGTTGCCAAAATTAACTTATCTTAACATTTACATAAAATGTAAACATTATATATAGTTAGAAGACCCAAGAACGCATGATTATCTTGGTCATAAATGGAATTATTAAGCGTATATGCAACAATGTTGCAACATCAAAAGGGACGGAAGAGAGAAAAAGAAAACACATCTCTCAGAGAGCAAATTATCATTCATCAATGGGACTATGGGTACATAATAATGCTAACTCTCAAGTATATTGACATCAGTTAGTCTAACTCAACCACCCCTCAGAGTATGAAGGCAAATATTGTGCATCATAGAGTACTGGGTATTATCCTGTATTTAATAGTGACAGCTGTCTAGTGACTTCCTCATGTTGATTGAGCCTTTGATTGACCGTGCGCCAGAAGTGCATCCACTGCACTCTCGCAAATTAAGGGTGTAAACAAGGTTGCCACCTGTAGGGCACAGGGTTGCCTTCTCAACCACAAACCATTTTAAACTCTCCACTGTGTGTTTTAAGGTGTGGAAGTGTTCTACTAAGGGTTCACCTTGTACCTTACATCTCACCCGGCTGCAATGTTGTAACATGCGTGTTTTTACTTTCTGATGGGTCTGGCCAGTATAAACAAAGCCACAAGGGCAAAGATGGCATAGATCACATCTGTGCTGTTGCCATTAGTGTGATTCTTGAGCTAAAGATTGTGTCCCGTATAACTGAAGGTTTTTATCTCTAAGGTTGGGTTGCATGCTTTACAATGGTTGCATTTGAAATGCCCAATGACTTGGGGTAGATCCACATTAATTGTATAGAGGGCTGCTTGGAGCCCCCAAGAAGGAACAAACAACCTGGTTTTGAATCTTCTTGCCCTTCCTGGGAGAGTGTAAAGGTGGCTTGTGCATCTCAATGTCATCTGATTTCAAATTCCAATGTTTAATAGTAATGTGTTTTATGTTATCGCTATGCGTACAGTATGTTGTGACACAAATCATCCTGCTCAAGGGCTCACCTGTGTGCGGTTTGGGTTTTAGTAGTGATTCCCTAGGATTGAACCATGCCCTCTTCCGGGACTTCTTAAGTAAACTCTTAGTGTACCCTCATTCTGCTAGCCTCTGTTGTAAGACCCCAGATTCCTTCAAGTAATTTGTTTTATTTGAGCAATTCCTACATATCCCCAGGAATTGCCAATAAGGCAAGTTATATCTTAGATTCCTCTGGTGATGGCTCGTATGGCGCAAAAATGTGTTCCTTTCATTGCTTTTATGGAAACGTGTGGTTTACAGTTGTTCTTCCTTTACCCCAATAATAATGTCCAGGAAATAAATGCTAGAGGAACTATATTAAATTGTCTTGTGATCTTTCATTTAGCCAAATATGGAAAGCTAGGTGGTCAGCCTCACTCCTAGTTCAAATAGGAGAACATCTATAATGTAATGTTTCCAGATGGATATATTGTCAAAATATGGATCGTTGTCTGAAAAAATAAAACTGTTTTCATAATGATCCATGTATAGTATTGCTAAATTAAGCCCAAAGCTGACGCCAATGGCCAAACCTTTGGTCTGCAGGATGAAATCTCCCTGAAAAATGAAAAAGTTTCTCAGCATGGCAATTTCGAACAGTTTCATAATAAATAAAGTAGGAACTTGGACAGGTTGAGGTCTATTGTTAAGAACTGTCCTTATGACTTCCAAAGCCGGTCTCTGTTGGATACTTGTATACAGAGATCTAATATCCATGATGACCAATAGTTGTTTGTGGGATTGAAACCAACCTTGTCAACCAATCTATTGGTCTCCATTGTGTCTCATAAATATGTTTTGGTAGCTTAAAAAAACAATCAACATATTTGCATATAGGTTTCATTATGGACCGACATCCCGAAACAATTGGGCGTACCGGTCGACGTGTCACATTTTTATTAGTGAGCATACGTGGATGTTTTTTTTAGTAATAAAGGCATATTCAGATTCTTTGAGGAAGCCTTAATTTACACCGATGTCTGTCGTGGACTTAATGAGTTTACAGATCTTGGATGTGGGGTCTATAGCTAGCTTGGTATAGCTATCTTCATCTGTAAACTGAGTGTCAATTTCCCTTTTATAATCAGTGATATTCTGAATGACAATTGCACCACAATTATCTGCCAGTTTTTTTGACACTATCCCTATTGCCCTTCAGAGATGCAAGTTCCAAACATTCTGCTTTGGAAATGTTATAGTTAACGTATTTCTTCTGATCAACCAAATTCAGTATATCTCTTATAACTTTTTCATATGCAATTATCTTGTGGGCCATGGAGTGGATTGGAGGAATGAAAGTTGATGGTCTCCTTAAGCCTGTGAATGAAGATGTGTGGGGATGTGGGCACCTTTCGTAAAAAATAAAGTAATCATATCTTATGGAAAAATGTATGGAGCTCCATTTTAAGATTAAATGATTTAGGCAAGGTCGTGGGGAAAAGGGATAGGCCTTTGGTAAGTATTTGTTGTTCGTTGTCTGAAAGTATATAATCAGACAAATTGATAACGGGATTGGTTTTGCTAATTCCTACCATCTGTATTGTTGTCTTCATGTCTGTATGTCCCGGTTTCTCTCTTGTTGAAACCTGACCTGTTTCTGATCCCTGCTCCTGCCCCCTTGACAATCTCTTTGTTGAGGTTGATTCTGTGGGTTGCTCCCTCCTCTGGATTGTCTCCATTCGTCCTTCCCTAAAAGGCAATCAAAGTCAGCACTTTTTAAATGTAACAAGTCAACCCAATCCAATCCTAGGGAAGGGGTAGGCCTCACAGTAGTGAAAAACTAATTTGAGAGGCTTTCACTACCAGGACATGTAAAACATAAATGTACATGACCAACCGTTTAATTACAATGCACAATGCCCAATGGGCTGCCTAGGGACTACCTACGGGGTGGCTTATATGCAATAAAATGGGATTTTAAGGCTTGGCAATGGAGTAATATTGCAAAGTCGAATTGACATTTCAAAACTGCATTCAAGCTGCAACGACAGACCGGGGACATGTTTGAAGGGGCTACTTCAGTGGGCAACATGTAAAGGCAGAAAAGTATATGTAGAGATTGAACTCTTCTACATTCTGTATCATAATCTGTTATCTTATTAAAGAGTTGATGTTGACAGTAACTACAGGGTTCAAGGGTCTTTAGACACACAGTTTTTGTGATTTTGTTTTACTGAAGAATATTCAATATATGCAAAGCACTTGCAGATGCTGTTGGCTTGTGTTTCCGTTGCAGAGTGCACCTGATGCAGCTGGTTGCTATAAGAAGTACTATTTATAAAGAGAAGATGTATACTCAATAAACTGAAGCCATGGAGATATTCAAGTGAAACAAGTAGTTTGCCTTTGAATGTACATTAATCACTGCTGCGTTATGATAAATCTTGGTGCTAACAGTAAGCCCGACATGAATACCAAGTTTATCCATAATGATCACGGTTGGAACAATAAAGGCGAAGCAAATTTATAATGGGAAGGCAAGTGAAAGACAGTCTGATATTTAACCATAAAAATGACAGAGGAAACGGTGCGGAACCCATTTTAATTATGGTCATGAATAATACATAATATCCCAAAAGTAGAATAGTCCCAAAAGGGTGACCATAAATCTGAGCACGTCAAATAGCTAGGTTATTGAATGAAAGACGTAAAAGCTAGATGCAAGGGGCCTCATTTATGAGAAATGACGCATCGCTGCGTGAAAGCAGCGATGCATCACTTCTCAGTGCGCACTCCTTGCGACATGATTGATGCATCATAATTATGATATGACGCATCATGTCGCAAGGAGTTACAGATACGTCAGTATTTCTGACGTGTCTGTAAGCGCAAAAGTGACACATTGTTGGAGTGTGTCACAAAAGTGACGCAACTCCAGCAATGTGTCCTTTCACATGGGGCAAGCCCAATGTGAAAGGGCCTGCATCAGTCTTACGCCTGCTGTGAGTCAGGCGTAAGAAATTGACGCATTTGTGTCCTAGAAGTGGTGCAGTGACATCTTATAGATTTCACTGCGTCACTTCTATGACCCTTTCTTGCGTCAGAACGCCCCCCCTTCATACATTATACCTGGCGTAGGTATAATGTAGCGCAGGGGTTTACAAAGTGACGCATCTACCTAGATGCGTCACTTTGTAAATATGGTGCAACAAGACACATTTTTTACGCTGCTGGTGCGTCACAAAAAGTGACGCACCGGTGGCGTAAAAGTGACGCATGGCCTCATAAATGAGGCCCATGATTTCTACTCTTGTACTTGCACATGGGAGTACGTCTTGAATATTTGTTACTGGTATCTGGGCCACCTTGGAGCATAAAATAACAAAAAATGGCATGAGTAATCTTAAAGTACATACTCACCCGAGGCTTCATATGGCAGTGGTACAGATGTTTATTGTTAGCCTAGGATCAGGCAGTTGCAACCTGCAGGGATCGTGGTGGGGGGTGGGGAGGGCGAGTGATCGGAGGTTAAAATAAAAACGTACCTGATTACCCGGTCTCTCCTCTGCTGTTCCTTCGTCATTTCTCCAGCAGGAACAGGAAAGCAGGAAGCACTGGGATCCCCTGAGCAAATCACAATGCCGCAATGCAGCATTGTGATTGGTCTGAACGCCTGCCTGGATCGGTGCTCAGGCAGGAATGGTGGCCTGGGCATGTTATGAATGCAGGGACACAGGGAAAGTCCGCTTGAATGTTTTTACCGGCCTGAGAGGCCCGGCCAAACATTAATGTGCAGGTTGGGATTCCAAACACTCCCCCATGGCCTGCTCTGTAAGTAGAGCAGCCCCACCCCCACAAAGCTGCCACATCCATAGTATAGGAGCCGCTACTGGGATGTGGTACTCATTTGCTCAACCTTGGGCGGATGAAAGGCTGAGAAGGCTGGTCGAGCTTCAAATATGTGAACATGAAGTCAAATAGAGATCCCTGCTGTTGATGCATTACTTCATTGATGTGGAACAAATGACTTGATACACTTTTACAGTGTGCTGCGCACTATCGAGGTTTTGCCTATTTAGAAATAAATAATACATTGATTTGTCTCAAAACATGCACCATTGGCAATTGTTATTGCTGCGACACCAATTGAGAAATGAATTGCTGCATTTAATTAACAATTTAATTGCTTGTGAACTAGACTAGCATTACAATGCCTGCAACTGCATTTCACAGGTTTCTCCGGGAGCTTTGAAACTTTACCATGACATTTCATGCCCCTACTAATATTTCTTGTAATTGAAGACAGCTTAAGGACATGGTAGTGGAGGGCACATTGTTGGGCAATGTAGAGCGCTATATTGTTCAATCATAAGTGTTTTCCACCTTGCGGATTCGAGTGACATCACCTACAACTCAAGGGCGTTTTTTCCCTAAGATGCCAGTCAAATTTTCTCAATGGAAAACAGAAAATCATGCATGGGTTACAGTGAATACTGGGGATTTATTTTACTTAATGCTTTTAAGTAACTTGATATATGAAAGAAAAGTTAAGCTTGAGTTGTCTATGTTATGTATAGCTACCGAAACCATCTGCCCCTTTCTCAACATCAGTGCAAGAGTAGATGAGTAAAGCAGGAGCCTTAAAAAACATCCTACACCCCCAAATATAAAAAAAAGAAAATTCCTATCTTCTGCCCGCACTACCATCTACATTCCTATATTTACCCCATTCCAAATTTAAAATTTAAAATACCAGGCCAGTAACAGCCATCCCCATTGCAGTATGGCTTGAAAACCCCTGCCAAAACTGAAAAAAAATTAGTGTTCCCCTGCCACTCTTGCTCTACTTTCATCCTCACCTCAAGTCCACATAAAAAATAACTGGCCTTGGCTACCCACCAATCTCTACATTACCTCCTCATCCTGTCTTCCCGTCCCATTCCTTAACAGCGAGCAGCTAGTCTGCTCCCCAGAACCCTATATGCTCGCCTGATTAGTGGCACCATATTGGGGGAAGTGCTAAAAGGTTCTGCTAGGTATAGGGTTCTGGGGAGCAGACTGGCTGCTCACTGTTAAGGAAAGGGACTGGAAGAACAGGACTCGGAGTAATGAATATTACCGGTCAGTAACCGGGCATTTACCACCATCCTCCACCTCCATTAATCCCTGTGCAAGGCCTGGCCCTCCCTGTCCAAAGCTGCATTTGAGAGTCTGCAGTGACCTGCACTGATAGGGAAATGTCGTGATTGGCACAGGTAAAATGTCTGTGGTCTCCCGTCTCCTATGGGACTGCGGAGAACAAGAGATAGCCGGAAAAACCTCTAGCCTACATTTGCTGCCTTGCTTGGATCTCTTTGAGACTGGGCGAGGCAGCTGGACTTAGGGGAAGCAAGCACTTGCCCTTGTGATGTAGCATTAGTAAAAAGCGAGAAACAGTCAGAACACCACATCCTCAGCCATGCATGTTTCGACTATGCATGCTCTACAATGCTGCCCTTAATAACGCATACGCCTTCACCACGCATATGCATGGTTAAGGGAGTGTGTGGTCTAGCTGCTGGTTGCTGTCTGACGGGAGCATTAAGTGCCAAGAAGCGAGCCAGAGGATGTGGTGAGGTAAGTGTGGGTGGGGCTGGGGCTGGGGCTGGGGCCGGGGCCAGGTTTCTGTGGGTTGGGGATAGTTTTCAGGGTTGGGGGTTGAGGGATAGTTTTGAAGGCAGGGACTTTGGTAGTTTTCAGGGGTGAAGGTCAGGGTAGTTTTCAGGGCTTGGGGTAGTTTTCAGGGCTGGGGTGTCAGTGTAGTTTTTGGGGGTGGTGTGGGATGTCAGAGTAGTTTTCAAGGCTGGCGAGGAGGTCGGGTAGTTTTTAGAGCTGGTGGGGGGGTCAGGTAGTTGTTTAATTAGGGGTTGGATATTAGGCCAAAGGGCAGTGGCAGTGGTTGGGGTAGTTTTAGGGACAGTGCAGAGGTGGTCCGGGCAGTGTGTGTAAAGGGGCAGGATTTTAGACCTCAGAACAGGAGAGGGAAATGGGTAGTCTGGGTAGTTTTTAGGATTTAGGAGAGGGTGGGGTAGTTTTTAGGGCTCAGGGGGGTCTGGGTAGTTTTTAAAATTAGGGGTTAGGGTTTTAGGCCTAAGAGCAGTGGAAGGGGTTGGGGTAGTTTTAGGGAAAGTGTGGGAGAGGAAAGGGGTCAGGTGGGAAGGTTTTGGGCCTCAGGGAGGTGGTGCAGTTAGGGGGTGTGGTAAAGGAATGCGTGGTTGATGCGCATTCATGTTTCAGGTAAAGGCAAGGTAAAGGCATGCCTGGCTTAGCCGTATGTTTGCATATAGGTCTCTGTAACTCTGATTTTTACTCTACTGTACTCTTTTTGAAGGTCTTTTGTTGTCACCTCTTATGCATTCAGCGTATTGTTGTGGAAAAGCCAGTTGAGATCGAATAAAGCACATTTAACTCAATGACAGATAATCTGCTAACTATCAGTGGGAATTAAATCAAACACAACATACACAAAAGTCGAGATATAAAATAACATTATTGCAATAGGTTTACAAGATCGAACTAGGAAGACACAGGGCCAGATGTACAACGCATTTTCCCCTTTGCAAATGGCGTATTGGGCTGTTTGCAACCAGTAAAATGCATTTTCCTATGTACCATCCCTATTTTGCGAGTCGGTAACCTATTCCCAACTCTCAAAATAGGGTTTGCTAGGCGCTTTTAGGAAGGGGCGTTTAAAGGGTGTTCCTTCTTAATAGCGAGTCACACTGATATGTATGAATGTTGTGCGACTGGGAATGCGATCGCAAAACATTCACAGATTACCACCAATTTGACATTTCTGGTAAGCCATTTGCAAACAGGAAAGAGTCCTCAAGGGAAACAGGCTGTATACCTCCCTTTTGTGAATGTAGGTGCCAACATTTTTCTGAGCAGGCAGTTGTACCACAGACCACCGCCCACTCCAAAGTAATTGAAAAAAAAATCTCTTTTTATTTTTGAAGTGAATCCCATTTTCCTTCAAGAATAATGGGCTGCATTTAAAGAAAATAAACGCCTTTATTTAAAATGAGTCATTGGCATTGTGGTCTGCTGACCCCGGCAAACCACCATACCTATGAGTGCCAGCCATTCCCAATGGGTTATAATTTGCGACCTGCCTCTTGAATAATATTAAGGTAGGTCCCTTGCAACTCATTGGGGAACCAAAAACACTGTTGTACATCAGGTTTTGCGACTTGCAATTTGTGAGTAGCTAAAAATCGCGATTTGCGAGTTAAAAAACCTGACGGTCGTACATGTGGCCCTAAGCTAGTGCAACACTCAGTTGTGCAACTCACAGAGAAGCACATACATACAAACAACAAACAAAACATTCCTCCTGATTATCATCAAAGACTCTAAGCATCCACACACAAACACACATTGAATATCCTTGTCAGAATATAGTCTTACACAAATATGGGGCCACGTCCATAGATTTACATTTGCCAGTCTCTCATACTGAATAGTTGCGATCCGCTATTAGGGAATCGCAAACACCTATGTTCAATTTTGTATTTCACACTGCTAGCAAATTCCCAGTCTGGTCAAAATTGACCTACCTCATTAATTTTCTTGAGGTAGGTCGCATTTTGCGACCCATTGGGAATCGCTAAAAACATGAGGATGGTGGCCTGCTGCGAACAGCAGACTACCCTGTCTTTGTATGCTTTTAAATAAAGCAAAGATTTTTATTTTTCAAATGCAGCCTCTTTTCCTTAGAGGAAAATGGGATGCATTTTAAAATGAAAAATGAAATGTTTCAGTTTTAACTTTTAAGAGTAGGCAGTAGTCTGTAGGAGCACTGCCTGCCCTTAAAAATGTTTTCGCATGCATTCAGAAAGGGGAAAGGCCCCTTGAAATGATTTACCACCAAATTGAGTTTGGTGGTAAAAAGCAAATGTTTTGCAATTGTATTTTTGCCGCACAACGTTCATACATACCACTGCGAGTCACTATTAGGAAGGGATGCCCTAAACACTCCCCTTCCTAAAACTGGATCACAAACCTATATTGCGATTCGGTAGTAGGTTACTGAATCAAAAAACAGGGTTTGTACATAGAAAATGGCTTTTTTGGAGTTGCAAAAATTCAAGCCATTTACCAGTTCAGAAAAGGTATGTACACGTGCTCCATATTTCTCATTTGGATTTCATACTATAAATGTTATAACCTAACCCTTTAGGAAGATATTTTTACACACAGGGGCTTATTTTTTAAAACCATTGCACCGCTGGTGCATCACTTTTTGTGATGCTCCAGTGGAGCAGGACCCTGCTCCATATTAACCAGGCAGCACTAAGCCACTTTTATGGGCTTAATGCTGCCTTGTAAATATTGTTCCCTTTAAAGCAGTTTTCTGTGTTGAAGGGGCCTGCAATGGTTATTGCAGGGTTGCGTTCCCATCAACATCCATGGCTTTTTGACACTGCCCCAGATTTGTGAGAAATTGTAACTCTGAGACAGCGCCAAAACCTTATGCCTAAGAGGCACAATGAGGAGAAATGTATTAATTTATCCTTGTTTTTCCTTTTTTATGTGTGTTGCATTCTGCAGCAGACATAGAAATGTGGAAAAAGCCTCTTGTGCAGGAAGGTTTCCCCACCTTCCTGCACAAAAAAATAATTGCACCATGGTGAAAAGGAGTCTGCAATTTCGCACAGCAGTCCACTGTGCGCCAGCGCAGGGGACGAGGACAGGAATGTGCTGTATCTGATAGATATGACGCATTCCTGCCCTTTTCTTTTGCCGTAGGGCAGGGCAGCAGGAATTCCTGCTGTGCGGCCTTATGGTAAAAACTCATAAATGGGGCCCACAATATTTAGAGCAGGATAATTTGTTCTATTCCAACAGCATCAGCCCATTACTAACAAAAGAAATTGTAAGCAGGGTAAAACCGTGTGACAAATTTGATGATACAATGGCGTATGTAATCACGCAATTAGTTCAAAGGTTACCCAGCTTCCAGTAATGGTCTGAGCACTATGATTAATTTGCTGACAAGGGAACAGGGAAAATGTGAGCTGTCTTGCTTTAAGACAAAAGCCTGACACTACCCTTTTGTCTGAGAAACCATGTGGTATTTGCAGAACCCTAGTAATGACTTCACGAAACAATTTACTTTTTTTTAAACCCTGTCGTTTGTTGCGCTCCTTGTACTTTTATTTTACTGAGGCATTGGTAGTTCTAACACTTGACTAAGCAATACCTAGGTTTATATTGTTTTCACTTTTCGTTACATTTTTACATTTCAAAAATATAAAATGCCATTTCCACCGAAGAATAAAAAGGGACAAACGAACTACAATACTTGTCAAAAAATGTAGCAACTTACAACTCTACTTTTTATAGCCAGTTTCTTGTTTTGTAAACTGACCTATGAATTAATGGGGCAGTTTGCAGAATACAGAGGGGTTATGTACATGCCCCTTCTGCCTCTGATGCGTGCATCGGCTGCGTATTTTCATGCCCCATATTTACCAGGACAGGAAAAGCCACCCTTCATGACTTTTCCTCTCCTGGTAAATATGGCCACTTTACATGCAGCACTCTGCGTGAAAGGGGCATTCCACGAAAAATCGTAAACCTGGAAATGAGCCCGAATGCTACACCTCCACAAGGGAGGCATAGGGAGGTGCAACAAGGAGAAATGTATTCATTTCACCTCTTTTGTTTTCTCTTTCTGTGCACCGCTTCATTCTGCAGAACACATAGAACAAGGAATTCACCTCTGGTGACGGTTTATGTGCAGGAAGGTGTCCCTTCCTGCACATAAACAATCATTTAAAAAAAATTAGGTTTGAAAGTTCTACATGTGCTAATGCAGCACACATAAAATTTGAAAAACACCATTTCAGATTGTTTATGTACAGGAATTGAACCCTTCCTGCATATAAACAATCATCCCCGTGACACAGGCATCCTTGCACCATGGTGCAAGGGTGGCTGCTTGGTCGCATGGCAGCCAATTGTGTGCCAGAGCAGGCGAATGAACAGGGATTTGACATATTATTGTAAATATGTTGCATCCCTGTGCTTTCAAGTGTTGCAGCGTGGCACAGCGAAAGGGCTTGAGGTGCAGCGCTGCAGCACTTTCGTGTAAATGAGGCCCTGAGTTGGAAAGGGAGTCGCTGATTGAGCTGCCTAATTAATACTCAGTAGGGAGGTTGCAAATTGTGACTCCCTTTGACTGGCTACAATGACAGGAATGGTCGCCTCCAACTTAGGGTCAGCAGATCGCCATCCCTGTGATTGTATTTTATAATTGAAAACTTTTTACAAAAACACAGCAGTCTGATTTTCATAAAGGAAACAGTGCTGCGTTAAAAAGAAAACTTTTCAATTTTGAAAAACTTGATTGAGAGTAGTAGGCAGTGGCCTCCTGGATCACTGCCTTCTCTCAGAAGCTGCCTTCCAGATTGTTCCAAAGGGAAGGCGATCCAAGAGAACACCTCTCCCCTTAATCAGTTAATTCCCCAATTTTGGAGTCAATAACCTATTAATGGTTTGTGACCAGAATTATGATCGCAAAGCATTGCTAAATGTGGCATCAAGTTGCCATATGGAAGTTGTCCCACAACACACTCCTTCCAATTTGCGATTCTGTATGCATTTCTAAACCCATTAAGGAGTTAGTAAAACTTTACTGACTCCGAAAATAGTTTTAGCACATAGTAAATAACTGTTTAACAACCACAAACCATCTGATTTTGCGAATCAAAGGCTTTACAACCAGTAACGAGTTTAGAGCATCTGGCCTTAGTTTTGTATTAGGAGCCCAGGCCTCAGTACAGTACCTCAAACAGTACTTCAGTGCGCCCAATCAGGAGTAGATTATACATGAGCCAAGCTTGCGACTGACCTAAAGTCATGTGAGGGTCTTGATGTAGAGCATGACTGTCAAGCATGTCCACCTTTATGATGAGGCAGATTTGTGGCAAAATATACCCAGAAGTAGAATTATTATAATCATGTTCAAAACTGAAAGTTGTGACAGAGGTACATTATTTGGCAATTTTCTAGCACACTGCGTTCAATGTACCTTGTTGTGAAGGTCAACATTTGGGAGTGTGCCAGGCAAATGCCACTTCTGAAAACCATCGTCATTTATCTTTCTCTACTGGTCACCTGGTCATTCTCATAAAGGCCTGCCAGCTTAGAAAAATGTCACTGATTCTGTTGAATTCAAGCCATGCCGGTGCCCCTTGGTGACGTTAATTAATCTAAGTCTAAATTCGTTGCAGAACCGGGAGAAAATAATTTACATAGTGTAAGGTGCATGCACAGGCACAAGGTCACATTTGCCAGCTTTTTTTTTATCATGGTGTAGTATTGTAATCTATCAGCTAGATTCATCATTGAAAAATCGGCTAGCAAAGGGCCAGATTCTGAGAATCTGGCCCTTTGCGAGCGCAATTTTTGCATTTGGGATTCATCACCCCAAATGCAAAAATCGCTATTATAGAAATCGCAATTTTGTGAGGAATTGCATTTAAGGAATCTCTATTTGAGATTCCTTAAATGCAATTCATGAAACATTTAAAAATTGCGAATTCGCAATTTTGGGCCACTATTTATCGCAAAGTCAAACCTCGTGGTAAATAGCGGACACTTAGAAAAATGCACTTAAGTGCATTTTTTTAAGTTGTATGTTACACACACACATGTCCTTGGGACATGTGTGTGCATAACACCAGCGTCCAATATCATTTCAGGGGTGCAACAGGGTGTCCTTTGGACACCCCTGCACCCTTGAAATCGCAAACTCAAAATGCGAATCGCTAATAGCGATTCGCACATTGATATGTCTTCCCATTCATTCCTATGGGCCTTTAGGCCCACAGGAATGAATGGGGAGTTATTCCTTATTTGCAATTAGCAATTAGCTAATCGCAAATAAGGAAGCTGTAGGATTCGCAAAATAAATTGCGATTTGTACATGATTCCCGTTAGCGAGTCTGTAATAGCGATTCCTTAAGAATCGTTATTACAGACTCGCAAAACGGGACTTTGATGAATCTAGGTGTATGACCCAATGACCACTGTATTCTATGCACTTTTAGCTAAAACAATCTAGCTTATTTATGAGAGGCTTACGCTGCAGGAGCGTCACTTTTTCTAACGAGCCGGAAGTTCAAACTTCTCATCCATATCTACGAGGCCACACAAAGCTACTTTGCGTAACTTTGACTGGCCTCATAGATATGGAGGAAAGAAAGGCAGCTCAAGGGTCTGCGTAGCCTGACTCTGCGCCAGGGAGTTGCTCCACTGGCGTTGCAGAGGGTTTTTCAATGCAACACCCATGGGTTTTGGCGCTGTCTCAAATATACTTAATGCCATAAACCCAGGGATGGCCAAAATCTTACGTCAGCCCAGGGAAGGCAAAACGAGGAGAAATATTTTTATTTCTCCTTTTTTTCCTCTTTCCATGTGTGCTACATACTGCCATACACATAGAAAGAGGAAGACACCTCTCAGGATTGTTTTGGTTCTGGAAGGTGTCCCTTCCTGCACATAAACAATCTTGCCTGCAACGAGGCACCCTTGCACCATGTGCAAGGGTGCCTACATTGATGCTAGTATACAAAAACAAAGGCAGCACAGACATAAAGAACAGGAATTCACCATATTGCGTAAATATGCATTCCCGCCCATTCACTGCTTGAGACAGCGCAGCAAAGTGCCTTGCTGTGCTGCCCTACGCAGAAATGACATAAATGAGGTCCAATGTTCTTAATGTTGTTAACGGAAGATACAGGATCACCAAAACTGTGTGTTAACTAAATGAGTAAACAAATAATGGGTATTGTGTTTTCCCAATTTTGGGAAAACCAGGTATGAGTGATCCTCAATAAACATATCACAAAAGTGTTCAAAATGGACAATAGTTTGGGTGTGGGAAGATACAATCTGAAAAGAGACACAGTTTAGCATATTTCTTATCCCTCCCCAGCTCAAATGTGCTTAGCTCCCAAACTCCTCACTTCTGTACTGTGTGAGAATGTGGAGGAATGACAGGTGTTTCCTTGAAGCTGCACTTTTCCCTGTGAATGCTATCGTAATGTATTGCATAACATTACAATATTACCACAAGATTGGCCTTGTGGATGCAATAGAATTTTGGATAACCCGTTGAAATGTCCTTCACTTGCTCCTCGCTGGTCTTCCATATTGCAACCAATGTTAACTGATTTGCGTGAGAAATAGCGTTACAAGCGAATCATCACACTAGGGCAGTTCGTTTTAGGATTTCGGGGGTTTGTCTTGGCTGAAAAAAGATTTGATTTTCCTAGCCTACTCAGAGAAAACAATGATTATATTAAAGAGAGGAGACGCACATAGGCACCCCATTGAATATTATATGCTGTTAGACCTGGCATCTTTGGCGTGGTTTCCCCCTACCTTTTTGCCTCTACCTCCTGTATTTTTGATGCTGTGCTGGATTTCGCTTTTGCTGGTTTAGATGCTTTGGACACTTTGCCACTGCTGTTCAGTGTCAAAGTGCAAGTGCTCCCTGTGAAAATTGTTATTGAGATTGGTTATCCATGATTGGCATAATTGTGTCACCAAGAAGTCCCTAGTAAAGTGCACTGAGTGTGCCAGGGCTGGTGATACCAACTGCTACTAGTGGGCCTGCAGCAGTGATTGTGCCACCCACATGAGTAGTCCTAAAATGGTGTCTCAGGCCTGCCACCGAAGTGCCTGTGTGCAGTCTGTGAACGGCCATGTCCTCCTGGTCAGTGTCCCCACTGGCCAGGCCTAACCCTTCCCTTTCTGTACACATTGGCCACCCCTATGGAAGGCCCAAGGTACCCCCTTGGGCAGGGTGCAGTGTATGTGAAAAGTAGAGCATGTAATTGTGCAGGTGACATGCTGTGGTAGTGAATCACAGCCATTTTCGTTTTTCACTATTGTAAGGCTATCTTGCCCCATAGGCTATCATGGGGGATGCTGGCTACAGTGGCTACCGGCATATCTTCCCATAGGAGCAAGATAGGACATACAAGTCTGGTATCCCTGAACTCAGAATTTAATAACACATCTTTTAGGAAAGGTTGTTTTTAAATCCTGTGTTTGAGAACAGCACTTTTAAAAAGTTGCTGTTCTCTTGTCTGACCCTTCTGTGTGCCTTGGCTTGTGAATTGGCTGTCTGGTTTGAGAGTGACAGGGGCTGGGAGCCCCAAGGAGGCTGGCTGAGTCAGCCCTAGGCTGAATGACTGCATCTGCATCTTGAGTGGTGGGAGGGGATAGCACCTGGGCCTGAATAGGGCTGTGCCTGCCTTCCACAAAGCTGGCTCAATCTCCTGCTGGGCGGCTGACGACCCTGCCCCGCTCCCTGAAAGGAAAGGAGAGGCTAGGAAAACAAAGTGCTCAAGGAACACCCAGAACTGGTTCAGACCGGGCTCAGGGCCCTCCTGCACAAAGGGATTAAAGACTTTTAGCGGTATAAGTACAGGACCCCTGACTACAGAAGATTAGATCATCCTGGAATCAAGAAGGAACCTCTGCCAAGGAGAAAGCTGAAACTGAAGAAGGAAGACTGTCCTGCTGTTGCTCTGCTGGACTGACCTGCTGTTGCTTTGCTGCCAAGGAGAGGGGAAGGACTTTGCTTTTGGTGCTGTGTCCCCTTGCTTGAAGGATTCTCCAAGGGCCTGAGAAGAGCTGGCTACCTGTTAAGAAGCCCCAGGAACAAAAGGACTTCACCCCCCCAGCTTCCCTGAACTCTGCTGAGATAGTTCTGTCCTTCCTAGAGTGCTTGGGCCAGTTGTGGTGCCTCTGGAAGTTGTACCTGTGTTGGGAAGCTGGAAACCAAGATTTTAAAGACTTTTTGCAAGTTTTGTTGCATCGCTCGCTTGTGGAGCGCATCCCCGTCAGTGCGAGGAAATTCCAGCCGCTACGAAGGCCGAGATCATTGCAGCGCCTGTTGCCGCTGCCAGAGTCATCGCATCCTTCGTTTGCGGGACGCACCAGTCCGGTGAGGGAAGATTACCATCGCTGCGAGTGTCGTTGCAGAGCCTCCTGTCACTGGGTGAGATTGTCGCACCGCTTGCTTGCGGTCCGCATCTCGTCGCTGCGAGCATCGTCGCAGAGCCATTGCATCAAGGAGCTGCGAGAGGAAGATCGCCGCTGGCACGCGCATTGTCGCCCCAGATATCATCGCAGCCCCAAAGATCATCTCATCGTGCCTCTTGCGAGCTTCTTCCCTACGGAATCTCCGCACTGGAATCCATACAAGGTATCACATCGCTCCCCGTACAGACCGGAGTCACCGCGACATGCCCGCTACATCGGGCGGGGTTGTCGCCTTTGGAACTTTGTCGCATTTAAAGGTACTGTTGGCTCAACGTGACGCAACTGCGAACTTTTCACACAACTGTGGATTATTGCAAACATAATCTTGAACTGTGTATGTTGAATTTTTGTCGTTTTGATTAAATACCTTTATTTTTCTAAACTGTTGTGGAGTCAGTTTGTGGTGTTTTCACTGTGTTACTGTAAGTGTTGATACAAATACTTTACACATTGCCTTTGATACGCCTTGCCTGTTCGTGCCAAGCTACCCAGAGGGTGAGCAGAGGTTATCTAAGAGTGTTTCCTCCTTACCCTGACTTGAAGCAAGGGTCCTTATTTGGACAGTGGTACCTACCTCTGCCAACTAGAGACCCCCAGTTCCAACATATGCCATTCCTTTTTAACTGCAACTCTCAACAGCAAGAACATCAAGAAGCGACTGAGATGTCATGTAAACAAAATGCTCTAATACTAAGGATACATCTTCTTCAAATTGATTGTTTAAGGCAGGAGGGTGCCAATGAAAGTAGAATGATAAAAGCCAAAAAGAAAGAAAAAATTGAGGTCAGTTTACTTCTAATGTAATCCATCCTGGAAGGTGAGAAATTCAGAGCCAGTTTAACGAAAAACTCAGTAAGAAGGAGAATCCAGAACAGGTGGATCCACTGAGGATCACCAAATGCAGGATAAGGGAACTGCAAAAAACAAATGGAGAACACTTTAACATAATGCTGGTGCTTCATGTAGATGAAAGGGAGTAGAATTTCAGGAAACCAAGATCCAAGCAACCAAAGGGACAAAGGTCTGGCAGGCTAGGGAGGATAGAGGTTAGGTGTTGGAATATACTGGCAAGAGAACTCTAGAAAGCCAGAAGAAAAAAAGTGGTAAAGCAAAACCATGTGCATATAATTTTTATAAAGCGCAAACTTGAACCAAAGGTATCGGGTTTCAGAAGGCTTTATCCAAGCATCAGTTGCGTTACATCAGGACACATTCATTTTTATTAGGCACGATTCCCCAGATTTCAGGTTAACTGCACTTGCCTTCAGGCCAACTCCTCTCCCATGCTTGGTATGGAAAAAAGTTGAACACATCTGCAGAGAAAATAGATCCCACCTGAAAAGTCAATTAGCTTCCTGTTGAAGTAGATGCCAAGGAGGGTGATATAGGATATAATATCTGTCGCAATGTCTTTAAAGAAATCTTGATTTTCAAATTTATGGCAAGGTAAGGAGGCACAAATGATCTGCCAATCAATCAATCACATGTTTGTTAAGTGCGACTACTCCCCAGTGAGGGTCTCAAGGCGCTGGGGGAGGGGAGGTGCAGGTTCCAGTCCATCAAGGAGTGGGTCTGTCGAAGAGCCAAGTTTTGAGGTTTCTCGTGAAAATGGGGAGTAATGTTTTCTGTCTGAGGTGGAGCGATAGGGCGTTCCAGGCTCAACCCGGCGAGGAAGGAGAAGGAGCGGCCTCCCGATCTGGTCATTCTGGCACGTGGAACCACGGCATAGGAGAGCTGGGCTGATCGTAGGGTTCTTTGGGGTGCATGGAAGTTGAGTCGGCAGTTGAGGTATGCTGGTCCGGTGTTGCGGAGGGCCCTGTGTGCCTGGAGAGGATCTTAAAGGTGATTTTATCCTCATTGGGAGCCAGTGGAGTGTGCTAAGGGGCTGGGAGATGTGGCAGTGTCTTGGTAGGTTGAGGACTAGTCTTGCGTTCTGGATGTTTTGTAGCTTGTAGTGAGGTTTTTGTTTATTCTGGCGTAGAGTGCTTTGCCGTAGTTGAGTCTGCTGGTGACGAGGGCACTGGGTGATGAATTTTCTGTGCTCAAGGGGGCTCCATTTGAAGGTCTTCCATAGGAGGTGGATGGTGTGGAAGCAGGAGGATGCGATGAAGTTGACCTGGCGTTCCATTTTGAGCTCAGAGTCTAGGATGATTCCAAGGTTGCATGTGTGATCTGTGGGGGTGGGTGGGCTTACGAGGGCAGGGGGACACCAGGTGTCATTCCAGGTGTCGGGGTGTGGGCCCATGATGAGTACTTCTGTTTTGTCAGTGTTAAGCTGTAGGCAGCTGCTTTTCATCAATTTGGCGACAGCCTCCATGCCTTCTTGGAAGTTGTGTTTGGCTGCGTTGGCTTCGTTGGATAGGGAGCAAATGAGTTGGGCGTCGTCTGCGTATGAAACGATGTTGAGTACGTAGGTTCTGATGATGGGCGCAAGCGGCGCTATGTAGACGTTGAAGAGCGTTGGGCTGAGGGAGGACCAATGGGGGACTCCGCAGGTGGTTGGTGTAGGATCAGAGAGGAAAGGGGGGAGTCTGACCCACTGCGTTCTGCCGAAGAGGAAAGAGTGGATGCAGTTGAGGGCCTTGTCCCAGATCCCTGCATTGTGGAGTCTGCGTATTAGGGTGCAGTGGGATACCATGTCGAAGGCCGCTGAGAGGTCGAGGAGGATGATGGCTAATGTTTCTCGTTTGTCCAGTAGGGGGCGGATGTCATTGTTGCGGCTTGGAGGGCGGTTCCTGTGCTGTGTTTTTTTTTCTGAAGCCGGATTGGGATGTGTCAGGGATGTTGTGTTCTTCGATGAAGGTGGAGAGTTGGCTGTTGATGGCTTTCTCTATGACTTGCATTGGGAATGGGAGCAGGAAGATGGGTCTGTAGTTTGTGACGTTGGTGGGGTCCGCCGAGGGCTTCTTTAGGAGGGGGTTGATCTCGGCATGTTTCCAGTCGTCGGGGAAGGAGGTGTTTGCCAGGGATCGGTTGATGGTGTGGCAAAGCATGGGTACGATGTTGTCGGCGGCTCTGTTGAAGATGTGGTGGGGGTCCGTGGGGGCCCCATAGTGGATTCATTTAATCGTTTTCAGTGTGTCTTCGGTGTTAGGGCTGTCCAGCTGTCAATCATTGGCTTCAAGGTGTCGGATGGCTGGTGGGGGTCAATGTGTTGGTTGTTTTCGTCAAAGTTGTTGTAGATGTTCTTGAGTTTGTGGTGGAAGAAGGTGCTGAGTTTGTTGCAGAGGTATTCTGAAGGAGGAATGTCAGTTGACTCGCTGGTGGGTTGGGCAAATTCATTGATGATGTTGAATTGCACATTAAAAACCTGTGAACCAGCATGCTCAATGTACCTGAACTGCAAGACTGTTAAGGTGGGAGACGGTAATTTTCAGAATGTGTTTCCAACCACAGAGGACAACTGATGCTTAAGAGGTTACTGCACCACAGACTGAGTGTTAGACTACTCCTACGGGTGGGACCCTGGGAACTGTGAGTCACCTAGCGCCTGGTGAGTGCCATATTTGAAGTGACTCTGCTGCTCTGCATGCACTCTAGCGCCTGGTGGGCACTGTTTCCCTGATTACAAGAAGATGTACACTATCTTCTGTCCCTGAAGCTTCTAGTGGGACCTAGTGCCTCGCAAGCGCTATATTCAAGGTGCCAGGAGAAGAGGAGCTGACGCCTGCAGCGCTGTGCTGTCCCAGCGCTATATTTCAATTCCCCTGTGTGTGTGCTGCATTGGGGTACTGCCAGAGTGCCATATTCACATTGACTGTGCTCTGCTTGCTGCCAAGGCGCTACAACTGTGCCCAGGAGAAGAGGAGCTGACGTCTGCAGCTGATGGAGCAGATTTCATCTGGAGTCAGGCATTGTTTATTTTTGTGCTTCAGACAGACTGCATTTAAAATTGACACGCACATTTTGGTGCAAGTTAAAAACATGGCACATGAAATATATGAAAGTGAGGCCTAGTCAGTCTGAAATGTGTGTGCTGAATTAACATGTGTTTTTTGCAGTGTGGAGAAAAGTGGCCTTTTTAGCTTTGAAGATTAATAGAATGTGTTTCTCTCTTCCCAGCTCATCCTAGTAATCTAAATTCACTATTTCTGACTTTGGCTTGTTGCATATTTGAATTTTTTTTATATATATACTTCAGTTTATAACACCTCTTTTTATAATGTGTTTGAATTAACAAATGCACCAAACACTACACATGGGGATACATGTTTTTTTGCATGAAAAGCTATCTAAAACATTAAAGCATGGGTATGTATTAACTGTATGCACTTTTGAAATTTACACTAAAGCATAATAATGTTATGTTATACGTTGCACATTTTTGCATGTTGTACATAACCAATCATAAAAGCTACTTTAAACTATTAGCTTGGCTAGGTAAACATTTATAAGGGGTATTAGTAAGAGGGAGGATAACATAATGGCTGATTTACATGAAATTAATATTCTCTTTTGTGTTTGTTTTGTTTTGGGCCTACAATTAAATGGCTGCCTGTGAATCCAGCAAGACTGTGACTTGCATTAAAAGAAGAGAGCATGCGCAGAATTGTGCCAGCTTTCCTCATGACAAGAAGGAGTCAAGGCCACTTTGAAATGTATATTCTGGTGATTGTGCCAATGCACCAGAGTTAGTTAAAGGATCCGTGCAGCCTACGATATGACAGGAAGGAAAATCAGACAGAAATTTTTTTCCTAGTAAATGTTGCTATTCATATAAAATGTATTATTCATTTGCGCTTCTTTTGTTAAAACTGGCATGCTCTAGAATTTTCAATGAGTCAGGATAGTGAGAGATCATGCCATCATTGGCTGACCAATCAGGTACAAGTTTATCAGAAGATGCAACATTTTGTGTAGTCTGCCAAGAATTAGAGTATAAATAATGACCTCTTTGGAGGCGTGGTTGTCTTGTAGCTCATTTTGGCTTTGGCTTAGGCTCTGCTTCATTCATATGGGTTAGGTACGAGAAACGTTACGGGAGGAGATAACTGAGGGTAAATGCCTACATGCCTCATGTGAGATGCTGCATGCCAATGCCCGTCCCTAGTGCTGGCACTGATTGCTAATGTGTTGCTCATGATGATGCCTACATGGTAAGGGGGCTTAGGCTGGTCTGGTGCATAAGGTTGTCTTGTGCCTATGATAATGCCATGATGTTTATCTGTTATGCCTAATGCTTTGATGCTAAGGATAAAGCCTCTAGGTGCACACGTTCATGCCTTATGCTTAAGGTTTCTTTTCCCCTAAGGCTACAGCGTTGGTGTTCTGTATACTGTGCCTAACCTGATGTTTCCATTCCAGGCCTACGGAGCCTCACCCATAACCGAATGGAGCTTCGTCAGTTGTAAAGAGTCCAGGAGAGAACGAGCCCATGAGGCGTCCTACCAAGGCGAGCCCCTTGTCTCTGGAAACACATGCCAGTTAGCTAAGCGGGCAAGGGAACCCTCGATGGAGGTCCTGTTTGGCACCTATTGCCAAACAGCCATTTACTCTCCTCACACGAAGGGAAGACCAAGCTGGGTCTCTCCGCAGATAAAAGTGATTGTGCATTCCCCCCTTCGTATGGGTGCATACCTGGTGAGGGCGCCTGGCTGCTGTGATGGTCGCAGCACCGGACCTCAGCTTCAGGACGGGGTAATACCTTGATGGGGGCCCTCGATTCCTAAATTTGAAGGATTCACTGGAAATTACCATATTCCCTGTAACAGGGGCATGGATGCTTCTGTGCTTCACCCTGTGAATAAGGGGTTACCATAGGAAGTATAACAGGAGTGCAGGGAAGTTGCACCCTATGCTTTTACCATGATGTTTGGAAACTCATTGCTGCATTAAGTGACCTAACATTGATGAAGGTTGTTTTATCCCCTAAATTGCTTAGTATAACGAAGACAATATCATGTGTGTGTATGAATTTACATGGCAGCATGGTCTTTCATCGTGTTTTGGTAATGTGGAGTGATTTAGCCCTGTCTCTAATCTGCTACCTTTGTATATCCTGAAGTAATGATTTATGTTGTGTATACCTTGCAGATGTCAGGATAACAGGCAGGACTTCAGGATTTGCCTTATAGGGGCAGTGATGTTATTTGTGTACGGTGTGCACCCTACAAGTATTTACGGGATTGCACTAACTTTTAATGTTATGATCATTGCCTTAGGGCAAAGTGATTTATAATTTATGTGACATCATGACAAGTATCTAGTGGCACAGTGAGGTATGTGATTGTGGTCGAAAGTGTTTTATGAACAATACAAAGGATATTTTTAAATAACCTTATGTGGAGTCTTTTTTTGTGGGGTGCCTAGTGTGTCTCTGGTGTGTGTGTATGAGACATGGAATGATCTGTAGTGACACTGTCAGCGTTGGTGACTGGATAGGTTTTTCCAGTCATGTAATGTCCTGGGGAAACCAGTGTATCTTTGACCATAGTGACACTGGCACCTGTATCCCTTAGGGCTTCTACTATAGTCCCAATAATTAAGGGGTATTGCAGGTATTTTTTTAAGTGAGGTGGCCAGACAGGTAAAGTGGCCAACTCTCCCTCCCTTCAGACACTAGAACAGCTTCAGTGTGATTCCTGATTTGCTCTGGGCACACTGTTGATCACATTTGGAGATTTGCCACACCAGTGCTAACTGGAGGTGGACTAGGGGCAGTTATTTTTTAGTACAGGCATAAACTCTAGTTTGGTGTCCTATCTTCTTACAGGTGCAACACCAGGCTTTTAGGGGATCAGAATGTGTACCCTTCTGCCAACTAGTGAGCTGGGAAGACTTCTGGGGCCCTCCCTACTGCGCAGGTTTTTAAGGAGCCTTTATAAGAAGATTTTTATGTTTGGGAGGGATCTCCCCCTTCCCACAGGGGAAGTTTTGTAACCCTTTTCTTTTGGTCAACCTCAGTAGAAGTTTTGGTCATGCTAGTCTTGACCTAATAGTCTGCCTTCTTTCCCAATCAATTCTAGGGGAGACATTAGACCTGGCTCCACCAGATACTGATGCAACCTTTTGTTTGTGCAATTACTTAACATGAGATTATACAGCCCAATATAGCCATGCACTTCATTTCCAGTTAACCAACCATCCAGTGTTTCTACTGAGCAGTCTGTGAAGTCAACCCAGGACTAGTTCTGAGTTTTGTGAGCCCCCTAAATCTGTTCCTATACTCCTCAGTTGTGAGTCAAAAGCCCTCAATCTGTGTGCCCTTCATGAAGTCATGGACTCAGCATCTGCCCCAGTAAGGGACAGAAGTCTGTCCCTGCAGTTAACAGAGAACACTTCCTAAAGTAATGCTCCCCAGTGTGACTTTTCTCATGCCAAATTCCCTCTCGAAGTTGTGAACAATTTGGTGATGTCGCCACTTCCTCGTATTTAGGGACAATCCCTTTGGGGATTTTAGCATCCTACACTTGTTCTAATTCCCTGTTAGGTTTGCTAGCACCATTGATGGGGGCTAAGCCCATCTCTGCTCTCTTTTTCCAGAGCCAGGAGTCTGGACTCTAGATCTGTTCTATTGGTCAACCTTGCTAGAAGAATATGCTTTTCATTGAGGCTGTTCTCAACGATCTAATCATGACCTGATCCACTTGTGTGGGATATAGGGGCTGTAAGTACTAACCTTGGAGTCAGTGGTACAGGGAACCTGCTCTCCCCATTTAGTGAGGGAGTTTGTCCTTCACGTCACTAATGTCATCCTCTCCTGAGTTGGGATCCCCCCTCAGAAGAGTGATCCCTTGCTTAATCTGCCAAGAGATCCTGGAGCTTTACCTTAGAGACATTGATCTGCTTCATCACCAGCACTATGGGACTATCGTGACATGGGCTGAGAACTGCGGGCCACACTAATGCGAACATCCTACCAAACGCATACCTGCTCACAGGGCTGAACATCAAAAGTTGTCCAACCCCATTAAGGAGGTGGAGGCTTCAATGGGAGAATTACAGCCAGAACATTAGACGCTAACATACAAGGTGGAGTATCTGACAGAGAGAGTGTGCATCCTGGAATGGCGGGCTGATAATACGGAGGGGTGGAACCATTGCAACAACCACAGGGTAGGACTCCCTAAAGTTACAGAAGGAAGTGTCATGGTGTCTTTCTTGGAACTTCAGACAGAAGTAGCACTGAAGCACCTTACTCCTTTCTTTGCTCTGCAACAAGCCCACAGAGTATCGGCTCACCCATTGGCACTGGCCCGATTGCCTTGCCATGTGGTAGCTATGCCCCTCCACTTTACAACCAGGCAAATCATTCTCCAGAGGGCATGAACTGAAGGCCCATTTAAGGGGGGCAATAAGAAAGTGTTGGTAGATTTTACAGCTGACATCCAAGGCAGTGCGCTTCATTCCAAAAAGTCAGAAAAGCCCTCCGGGATGGAGGCCTGCAATATTCCCTGATGTTTCCTGCCAAACCTAGGATCATTTTGAATGGTAACACTCACTTCTGTGATGATCCAGGTGCAGCTTGGGACTGGTTGGGCGCCTATTAGAGCTGGATCGACACACGCCAAGGCCCGGTCTAAGACATATCCTGTAAATGTACACAAGGAGTTTCCCGAGGCAGGTCCCTGAAGAAGCCATTCCCATCCCAGACTGAGCGGGTGCTGGCAGTGGCACTGAAGGCTGTGGCTGAGATAGCACTGACACAGAAGACTGATGCTGAAACTGGCTTTCCATTGGAGCTTAGGTCAGTGCCCTCGGAATCAAAGACTTCTCTTCTAGATGGGGATGTCCTGCCTAAAGTGATGGCACTAGTGTTGCACCATGCTGATAACTATGGTGTTGGGGCTGGGCTCCTATGAAGGGGGTGAGCTATTGCCGATTGATCTTGTTCTTGCTTAATGATGTCTGCCTTGCTATGTATCTGTTGTTCAGTCTGGGAGGTACTCTGAAAGTTGGACGTTAGCTGGCACATGTGCCTGGACAATTACCGATAGATGGGTTGGTATGGCACTGGCTAAGACTGTACAACTTAGCCTACCCTGTTCGAATTACCCCCTGCCAGGAGTCTTTTAACAATGCTTTTACTTTTCAGGTTTGGGTAGCCAATTGTTGCTGGGCTGCTTTTGGGTTGGGAGTTTGCAGGTGGGGTTCTGTTACGTTGTCTCAGGGTTGCAATACCTGCTGTTTTTGAGAGGGATGGTCATGCACTCAAGGTAATTTTGTAACACCTAGTTGTAGACTAACCAGAAAGGGTGGCCGCTCCTTTTCCTTTCTCGGTCCCAGATTATGAAATTCTCTTCCCAGTTCCATGAAACAGGAATCTTTCTACCTTAAGTTTCGGCGAGATCTTAAGACCTGGCTTTTCTCTCTGTGACCAGCTTTCCGTTTACTCAGTCTGCAGTAGTGGGCATGTCTGCACCGGGAAACCCTGTCTAGGGTAGCTGTGCGCATTCTAAATCTAATTAATAATAATAATAATAATAATAATAATATAGAGTGGGAACATGCACTGTTTTATTAAATGTCAGACTACAAATTTACCTCAACCTTTATGTCATGGAATATCAGGAGGATGAGATTCGCCTCTAATTTGTGAGAAGATGCACAGATATCTGAAGAGGCGAAGAGTACAAGTAGATATGCTGCAAGAGACTCACCATGTTGGGGAGATAGTTGACCATTTAAGGCATCGATGGTGGGGGCCAAATAGATGCTACCTCCTATTCTGCTTATGCCAGGGGAGCTCTCCAATGGATTAGGGAGGGGACACCCTTTGAGCTTACCTACTGCACCCTCGACAAGCAGGGATGCTCTGTGCTGATTAGGAATAAACTGTTAGGCAAGGACATCACTTTGGTGAGTGTGTGTGACCAGAATCAAGTTCATGTTGCTTTCTTCCAGGCACTGTTGACGCCCCAGCTCCTTTAGTGATGGATGACCTTTCATAAGGGGGTGATTTTAATTGTGTGGCTGATGTTACACTTGACCGTCCACCCTTGCACTGGCCCTTGGCACATAAGACTACTGAAGGCCTTAGGGATTGGCTGGAACACTGGGAACTGGAAGATATCTGGAGAACTGAACATAGACAGTCACAAGGCTACTCATATTACTCACACATTTACCACCTATATACTAGATTAGATATGTTTGTTTGCTCCAACAGGTTTAGACAGGATGTGACACATATGGAGTATTTGGGATGTACATTGTCCAACCATAGTCTGATGCTTTCGATGTTTCAACCTGTTTAGGAATGTTCAGATATCCCCATGTGGCATCTTAATTTATTATCCCTGGAGGATGTATGCTTCTGAGGTTCTCTAAGTACTGCTATTACTGAATACTTCACTCATAATTACGGTTCTACGTCATCTGGCCTCTGTGAGTGGGAAGGTGGTGGTTCGAGACCACTGTCTGGGATAGTTGGTCAGAGTGAGGAGATAGCTAAATGGGAAACTCTGATCATTGGATGCCAGCCTGCATAAATTGGACACTGTTCTGGGGACTGATGAAGGAGCTCTGACCCGGCACCAGGAAGGTCGTTGCAACATAATACTACCCATGAGTAATTGCTCTTCCGCGAACACAACAACTATATTGGTAGAGCACACAGTGAGGAGGGTACGCTGGGCGTACTTCTGGCCTGGCTTATCAGACCCAAACCCCAAGGGGCATGTAATTCACAGATTTTGGAAAGGGATGACACACCTCTTTACTCCCCCAGGGCAATTAATACTTAATTTCTGAAATATTATGAATCCCTTTACAAGCTACCAGAACTTCTCACACCGGGGACCCTGGCCACCCTCCTGGACCACCTGCCATTGTGAAAACTAGAACATGGAGCCCAGGAAGACCTGGGAGGCCCATTGTTGTCTCAGAAGATCAGATTATCTATCAAAAAAATGTCCTCGGCAAAGCCCTGGGCCCTGATGGCCTGCCTGTGGAGTTTTATGCTACCTTTGCCATGACGCAAATAGAGTCACTATATACTGAATCTCTGAGGCTGGGGCACTACCTGCATCCACCAGGGAAGCAGTTGTGATTCCACTTCCCAAGTCCAAGGAACAGGAAGCCCATACCTCTGCTTACACCCCCTATTCATGTTGAATATGGATTTTAAAATATTCAGTAAACTCCTGCCCCTTAGATTGCTCTCCCACATGTCTGCACTGATAAATAGGGATCAGAACAGTTTCATCCCAGCTCGGAGCACATCCTAAAACCTCCAAAGACTGTACCATGTTCTTTACCATCCAGATGTACAGTTTCAGCCAAACTCTACGCTTTTGTCGGTTGGCCTTAAAAAGTCCTTTAACTTGGTAAGATTGGGCTTTCTGTCAAGATGGGGATGGGAGAGAACTGGATTTGGTGGGCTAAATTACTATTCTCAGCCTCCACAGCGTGGATCAAAATGGCAAACACCATTTCCGTGCAAAACGATGTTTATAGAGGCACCAGACAGGAATGTCCACTCTCTCCCCTTCTATATGCATTGCGTATTGATCCATTGGCAGAGCTTCTTCTCCAAGGGGGCAGGCACCAGAGTGATGATAAAGGGCAGGAAACCTGTAATTTTCCTTTATGCAGATGATCTTCTCCTCAATCTCAATCTTGGTCCAACAGGAGTCGTGTACGTGATGACTCTGTGGGGAGAATTTGCAACACTCTCTAGCCTCTAGGTCAATAAGACTAAGAGGTGTCTGTTCCCCTTGACACTAGGCACCCAACGTGTCAAATCTGCCTTCAATACTTGCGCAGTAGCAGAGACGCCTTACCCAATGCCCCACCCAGAAGATCTTCTGATGTAATTATATAAACACCAAGTAGAATCTTCCAAGGGGGGAAGGGGGAGTGGTCAAAATAATTAAGAAGACAAAGAGACAGTCTGCGGTTATCTGCTTCCAATTTCCTGACTCGCCTCCACACTATGCTGTGCTCCCCGCTGTTGACCTGGAAACTAAAAAATAACAGTACTTAACTCATGTGTCTATCATTAAACCTAAATTATGTTTTTCCTAATCCTAATCCACATACCTATGTAACCTTAGACATTTGTAACTCTTTTATGGTCTTTGCATCTTCCTGCAATTACAAGTTTAACTTGTTCCTTCTTGCACGAAGAACTTCTATGATTATTTAAGAAAGAACATACACTTATTTATCTTGTATTCTCTCCTTACTCTATTATCTATTTTCTATGACTTGTTTATACATACCTATATTTCTATTTTGATTAATTTTCTATTGTTCTCTCTTTTAGATTACCAACTCGGAGTTTTTTCAGTTAATGGGTAAGTATTAAGTTCTTCTTTGTATTTTTTCGTCAATTATTCATTGGTTGGTAATAATCAACAACCGTACAACATATTTACAATTGACTGGGTACTTCGCTCTGTACAGTTCTTTTTCGTCGTCTGGTTATGGTGAATGTCGTGTCTTTTCACCTGACGGAATATCGCTGCTCTTTCGAATAGACGCGCTGGATTCTGTCGAGAGGTGTTCGCACAGAAAACGAACAGCGCATGTGTCTAAACACCTCTAACACTGCTCTCTTGATGAAGTAGAGGATTCCAATTAGTTGCGCAGGTCTCTGGGGTAGTGTTCATTTAAAAAACGAACTGCACATGAGCCCCGAAGAAATACCACTTCGACGAAGCGGTGTCCGGGACCGAATACGGACTTAGAAATAGTTAGCTAAATTCTTGCAACCACACGGTAGGGAAACCGACGGACTTGACGCTATACTAACAAACTAACTAACTAATCTATGAGGGACACCAGGAATATGTGCGCTTCGGTTGAGAATTCAGGTGAAGTGCATCAGCGTACTACTGCGAGCACTTCAAGTAGAACTCTGATGCACCAATAGACTAGACCTGCACCTTTCATTCATTGTCGGACATCTTGGAGCTGTTTAATCTCCAAGCTTCTTTCCAGGTTATGGCCTTAACCCTTGGTATGCATGGTATAACCTTTTGTGGACATATTAAACAGGCAGAGAGGGTTTGATCTGTAGGAGTCCTGACATAACGACCATGGAATATGCTTGGTCCCCTGCTTTCTTCCAGTACTTGTGTATCCCAGTGTTCCACTCATTGGAAGAACTATGGGAGGGTAATCTAGGAAATGCCCTTAAATCCCTGAGGCCCTGAGTCCCCTTTTGGTAATATCTGAAACTGCCTATTATGGCTAGGATCTCAGTATCCAAGATGGTTATGCTACAGAGATTGTTATATTTTTAATCAATCTCACAGTCAAGGTACTGGCTTCCTAGTTTTAGCAGGTGGACACTCTCCTTAAGGAGTTTAGTTTGAATGCTGGCTGCTACAGGGTTGCATTAGAGAACCTCAGGCACCCCACAGATGAGGGGGGCTTAGGAGTCCCCGAGTTTCAGTTGTATTTATTAGCAGCACAGCTCCAGGGGGTCACTCAGTGGCTTGAGGGGCCCATCAAGAGGAACTGGGCTCAGTGGGTGTGTCTAGGTATCTGTGAGCTTTGCTGGTGAAGCTGCTCTGTCCCAGTGTAGAACTTCCTTGGCAGGGTGTACTGCTGGCAGTAAACTTGAAAATGTGGTAGGGGACTGCGGGGACTGCCCATTATGTCCAGGCATTATTGTTAGTCAAGCTCCTAGGGAGATCCAATTTCCTTTTTTACAGTTGTACAATTGTCTGTCTGGACAGACGCTGGATTGGTGACTGTTGGCGACTGATACCAGCTGGGCACACTGATCTCCTTGGATGACTTCAATTATTAACATACAAAGCACTGGCATGAAGCTTCAGGGACGAATGGTTGAGCGGCCAAGACGAACTGGGGACACAGGCAGTGCTACAACAGCTGGTGTCCATGGGCACCTCACTGCATCTAGTGAAGTGGTTTTATAAGTCATTGTTAGAAATAGCTTGGATTCATTGGCAGCACACCAAGGTCAATAGTAGGTAATGCTAGGGTGAGAGCTCCCAGAATTAGGGTGGTACAGGATCCTGCCATACCTCAAGATGGCCTCCAGGAATATGAGGCTGAAATACACCCAATTTAATTATGTCCACATGACCTATTTCACACCCCACAGATAACAGGTCATCTATGGCAGTGAGTCACGGGTCTGACCCCGGATGCACATTTCTAAATGTGGATTTCGGCTACATGACCTGGAGCTGTTTCCATCTGCGACTGATCTGGGAGATGGTGATACATACCCTCATTGTGATCCTGGGCCACACTTTTGCCTGAATCTTGGAAACTTGTTAACTGGTGTTGTTTACTCGACTCCGGAAACAGAGAGGGGGTTCTGGGTTCTTGTATCTGTCCCTGGTTCTGACCAAGAGATGAATAGCAGTGGTGCAGAAGTCAGTGGTGGCACCAGCGTCCATGACCTGGGTGAAAGATGTTATTGTTTGCGCTAGAGATGAGAAGAGAACTCTAATTGGGGAGGATGCCCATGGTGTGCAGAGTCACCCAAACGCAGGGTTATGGGCAGCAATATTAGAGTCTCGGGAACACCCAGTAGGATATGCAGAAGAAGACACGGAGGGACAGAATAAACCAATTGAGGGAGTTAGAGAGGAGTCCTCTTAGGATACAGATGAGGATGGTAGCATATAATAAGCTAAATGGGCAGCTGTATCTCTCAGTGGGGGCAATCCCTCTTCCGATTTCAGAAATGTTGGACGAGTATAGTCCCCCCCACCCCCTCCCCCCACTAGGGACCTACTTATAGATTACATGCCAATGGAGCACTCCCGTAGGCTATTACCTGGTCTTCAGCCCTCCCCTTTTAGGATGCCCTGATTCTGTCACACTGATTCAGTCGACGAATCTCTTAGACAGTTTTGTTGGTTTCTTTTGCTTTACAAGTTTACATGTATTGGCCTTTATGAATTCCCTTTATACTGATTTGAATGCTAGTATAAGTGAACATACGGTTTGAAAAAGACAGTCAAGACCCCTGAGGAACTGAGCAAATAGCGAGTTTGGCTAGGACTTAAAAAAAGCTGCCGCAGGGAAGAATGTGGAAAAATGAACCTTGTATAACATCCTTGTGTTAATTAATGATATGTTACTCTGATTTTATTATAGGATTTTATGTTGTCATTCATTATCCTCCTCCACCAGAGGTAGTTCCCTGCAACACACCTACATAACTAACAAATGTTTGTATTAACTTTTGTATGCCAATAGTAAGCCAAGTTCAACTCACTTTTTCCAGTATACAGATATGTTGTCACTTTCCGTATTGTATACTACAAAAAGCTAAACAAAATTATGTTAAGAAAATAAAAGCATTGCATTCAAAATGTAACTGTGATGGCTCTTGCTAGATAAAAGTTTCTGAAAAATTATAGATCAAAATTAAATAAAACGAGTCGACCACCAACCAATGTTAAAAACAACTTCTCTCAACTTCACCTAGAATGAATACCATATATGTTAATTTTGAAGGATGTCCTAATTCTACCTGTATCAGAGAAAGAAGATGCATCTGCTTTAAAAAAACAGGACTGTCTGCTGGCTTAAAAATATTGCAGGATAGCCGCCTCACAACATTGGAAGAACTCACTGGCTAAGTATAAATGGAAAGGAATCCTCAGATGACTGTGTGTTTCCTAATTTAAAAAAAATCCCAGCAATATGAGATCTTTCTTAAATGATTGTATAGACTGAATTGTGTTCACAGCTCTATTCAAGCCCTGCCTTTAGGATATTTGTATAGATTGTTCATACTAAAAAAAAAAGTAAATTCACCCAGGGCTCAGAGGTTTCATTATATTGTGACAAGAAACATTTTTGAGATTTTATCTACCTTGGGCAGCCAAGATTGTCTGCTTCCTAATACTATATCCAGGGCAAATATGGGGAGGTAATGTCACATCGAACCACATCAAGGGTTTCCACAGGAGGGTCTATTTATAATACCGCCTCAACAAATCATCATGTTAAGGGGCTCCTTTGGAATGTTGCAGTTATTTGAACAAAACCCTCTAATCAGGTTACCAGTCATAAGTGACTATGATATAATTAGTTTTCAGGAAACTTGGACTTATGATACCTTTAGTATTAATTGCTTTCAATGCTTGTACAGTCCGTTTATCCCCTCATGTGCAGGTTGAGCAAATAGGGGGTCTAGCAACTTTAGCCTCAGTCAAACTAACAAAATGTGTTGCAAAAGAATTATGTATCATTCCATTTTACCAAATGCTGGCATTACAGTTTCCCTTTCTTTGACATTAGGTGTATTACCTATTATTTTAACCTCTTCAATGACCACTCCACTAAGGTTATTGATGATTTAAAAAGGAGGTATAGTCATTTCCTATGATGAGTATAAAAGAGAGGTTTTAATTCTACGGTTTGGGGATTTCAATTTACTTTTGTGTCCCCCAGGTAACATTACGCCATGTGGTTTAACTGATATAGAAAGAGGGGAACATACCCATTTTAAGCATGTCCCATATGTAAAGGCCCTAAATGGAAATATAACTTTCCAGGAATTTGGTTTTGAAAAGGATTATAGGATCTCAGGTACATAATGTCCCCCTACTTATAAAGGAAAGAGAAACTTGAGTGACATTGATCTTATGATCTTATCCTTTGACCTGATGCCTCTACTGCAGTATTACAATGTTGTAGCTAGCTACATCAGCGATCTTAATCCACTTACAGTTTCCTTAGGTTTGAATTTAATTGATAATTCTAATAGAGTAGTGGGTGAACAATTACTGTATGCAGAAAAAAAGGAAGTAGAACTAAATGGGAGAACCTTGATAAAGGTTTTATGGAAGATCTTTTAGGGATCATCAGTGAGATTTTAGGGTAATAACTACCCATGATGAAGCCCCGCAGAATATATTTAAGGCCTTTAATCTGGTTTGTGCTTCTATTCATTCAAGGCAGCTCACAAATAAACCAATAAAACATAAATGTGTACATGGCAGGTTTAATCATGCTTGCACACCTCCTACAAGCAAATAAAATGTGTGTTCACTAGAAATCTGTGATCAAGTGATGAAATCATTTCTGTCAGGAGGACCTACAAAGAAATCATAGATAATTGGAAAGCTGAGATTAGGGCTAAAGCCTGGGAGGTTTTAGAGAATGCCAGGAATCCAAAGGACAGTGCAGCTGTTTGCAAAGTTGTTAACCATCC
The DNA here is from genome assembly GCF_964261635.1 of Lissotriton helveticus. NCBI lineage: Eukaryota > Metazoa > Chordata > Amphibia > Caudata > Salamandridae > Lissotriton > Lissotriton helveticus. Next base: position 755,706,027 of record NC_136063.1, on the reverse strand, counting down.
CTTTTTTTTCAAACTATCAAAAACCCACTATTGAATCCCTCATTCCACTCCAAACAAGGGTTGACCATTTCCCGAATATATTTGATCCTGGCAAACCTGAACTCATTACTCTCAGTACCGTGGAAATGTCATGTGACCAGGGGGGCCTATTACCACTTGGCTGGTCTATATGTGTAAAGGATGCCCTTTATACAATTAAGGCAAGCTTTCCAGGAAAAGCCCCTGGCTCTAGTACAGTCCTTAAGGAAATATATGAAGAAAATAGGGGCATATTATCAAGAACAGCGTTACAATTATCGTCGGTTTAGTGGCAGTTTTTGGCGATAATGGGCTTGATAATATGCCCTGGAGTATTCCAATAGAAACCCATGTTCACAACTGAACATGGACTTCTATTGGAATTCTGAAAAGCATATCAACAAGCCCATTATCGCCACTTTAGCAGCAGTTTTGTGGCTTGATAATACGCCCCATAGTTTTTTGTGGACACTGTGCTGACAAATGTCAAAAGAGCTGCTTTATTAGGGCATTTATTGCCTTCTTCGAAGGAGGCAGCATTGGATCCAATTTTTACAAAGGGAAACCGGAATCTACCCAGCTGCTACCACCCTATTTCTTCTTTAGATAGCTCATTTAATGAATGAAAGACGTGACTTGTAAAATGTACAGCTACTCATAGAATGTTCTGGTTCTGCAACACTTGACTAGAAGATGATGGACAGGAAATTTCTGATTGAAGAGATGCGTTTTAAAATAATTCATGAAAATAAGTCTCATTCAATAGACTTCTGAGTTGCACTAGAAGGAAGTTCCACATTTTGGCCAAGAAGACCAAGAAGGATGCACCACCACGCCTTGATATTTTGAAGGCAGGAAAAAAAATCAGGTGAGCATTGCTAGATCGCTGGTTCCTTTTTGGCTGTCTTTTCTGAATTGACTGACAGTGACACCCTTTGCTGTGCTGTTGTACACTGAACGTTAAGTTCAAGTCCGAGTGAGATGACTGACAGTGAAATCCTCTGCTGTGCTGTTGTTGTACTCTGAATGCCGAATTTGAGTCCAAGTGACGCTGTGCTCGGGCTTGCATTGACATTTCGTAACATGCCCGCGCATCTGCTGGTTGCTGCTTCTCCTCTAAGAGGGAAAGAAGAATGCCAGAACGAGTCCGGAAGCACAAACAAGCTGAAGTCCGGCTAAACCGGATGCAAAAACAGAGGAGGAACTTGCAAGGCCAACAAAATACTCTGGTCCTTCAGGCCCACAACTTCCAGCACCAGTTCCAGGCCCACACAAGTTCCTAGGATTTGAGCATCATCTGATTTAGCAGGACAAGGGTGTAAATCTGTAAGTCTGCAGGAAAGCACGGAAAAGGGAGTGGGGGCCAAAGATTGGAGCCGGTGGCCCCTGGGGAGAGAAAAGCAGAAAATCAACAAAACAAATAAACAAGAAAGAAGGAACAAAGGAGTAAGAGGCATAAAGAAATTCACCTAATTAAGCAGGGGTGGCAGCAACACAGCACCCTCTCACTCAATGAGAAGGTGCAGCAAAGGTAAGTGTTTAGGCAAAAAATAGATATTTGTAGAAATATAAAAGGAAGGAAGATACAATTTCCTGTGGCAGATGGATTGGGAATAACTGAGCAGCGGCCTGAAAGATTGGTGGGTCTGTAAGATTGGCAGGGAGATTATCCGGAAGTGTATGAAGTAGACAGCCTGTAAAATCATCAGAATAGCACTGCAGGAGTAGTAAAATAGTTCAAAGGGGGTCTAGCAAGCTAAACAGAAACCCAGAGTGTTAGCTGTTAAGAAATGGTACCAGGAAAAAGTCAATCACGAAAAGGGGGGAATGGGCACTTGCAGACTATGAGACCGCAATAGAAACTAGGTCATTAGAAGAAAGTATGGTAAATCCTAGTAAAGAAGGGAAAAAGTAATTAGCGAGAAATATAAAGAAGAAATCTGCATCTGAAAGCCCATTGCATGGAGAGAAAGGGGAAGCCTCCGTCTCTGAATCAATTAAGGATTTTTAGGCAAACATTTCAAGAGTAATAAATCCATACTAGATACATAGAAAACGAGAGAAATGCAACAATTAGGGGATGAGAATACTAGTCAATGTGCACCAGAAGTAGACATATCCATCCTAAACTATCAAAACATTTGAAGCCAAAACAAATCTATTATGAAATCAAGACTATCCTCATCACTGTGACTCTTTACCCTACAAGATATAGAAGGGTTGCAGCAGGAGGATAATAGAACTGATGGAAAGAGAGGAGATGACTATATAGCCCCTAAGGATAAACAAGAAAATGGGGCAATTGGAAAGCCGAGTGATTGAGGGAATAGAAGGGTCAGTACAAAATATTACATTAGGACTAGGTATATCGGCAACATCATCAGCCTCTACGTTGGACTTAATGTTGATGCTGCAAAAAAAACTGCAAGGATTACTAGAAGTAACTATGATGAACAATGATTTCTTAAAAACCCCAAAAGATCAAACACAGAACATTGTGGAAGAACTAAAAGCTATTTGCGAACATTTGGCGACTATAGTCTGACCTGCATCCGAAAATCCGAATATGGAAAGTCCTGGGGAAATGCCTCGGCCAGCAGAGCTACAGAGTGTGTATATCTCTAGGTGCCCTATGCTGATAAAGAAATGTGGAGAATCATTAAGATATAGGTAATATGTCCTTGAATAATAACAGGGAGGAAGGGTATAAAAATGGAAATGGCAGAGAGGAAAAGAGGGGGGAAGCACCCCACCAGTGAATAAGCAAAAGGGGAGAGACCCAGGAAGGAATATAAAGAAGTGAGAAAAGCTGGAGACCTCTGAGGAAAAGGGAATGGAAGCTCAAGAGGTAAAAAGGAATAATCTGTTACAATACCAAAGGAAATGGAAAGGGAGAGGAGAATAGATAAACAACAGGTAAAGGGATTTGGAGGAAATGAAAACACAAGGGATCAAGTGGAAAGAGAAAGAAAGTTCAATGAAACAATCAGTAGGAAGTGGATGCAGGAGAGGGAGCACCCAAGATTTAGAAAAGAAGGGTAGAGACAATACGTGGCTATATTTTGAACCATCCCAATCAGGGAGGGGAAAGAAGAAAGTGAGAAATATCCAACCCTTAAATCGGTCCCAGCTCATATTTGCCTTGGTGTGCAGACAAAATATAGAGTTTAAAATATTGAATTGCACAAATATTGAGTTAGAAATATCCTGGTTCAGAAATATCGACAGCTAGAATATAGTGGTCCAGAATATCGACTTAAGGTAAGTAATATCGATTTTATTAATAGGATTTGTACATATATAGTTGTTAAAAATATCAATTTTTTAATTATTGTGTTTTAGTATGTTTTAAATGTATGTGATGTATGTTCTGTTACTTTTTTGTAGTTTTTAGTTTTCTTAGAATTTTGCATTTTTAGTTCTGCAGCGGGTTGTGAGTTTTAAAGGGAATAGGTTGGGAAGTAATTTAATTATATTAAATTAATTGATTATTTTTTATTTATTAATATTTGTTTGATTGAGATGTTATAGTATTATATGTGCAAATTAATTTATTATTAATTAATGAATATGGTGTTGTTAAATAATAGTAATTATGTAATTTGTAATTAATTTTGGTAATTGTGTAATTGATTTTAGGTGTGTGTTTTGGCATTTATAGAGGTAAAGGTTTTTGAGTAGTTTATTTATTTTTATTAATAATTATTTGATAATTCATATTAACTAACTTAATAAAAAAAGTCAATTGTGTAATGAATTTTAGGTGTTTGTGGTGGTGTTTAGAGGGGTACTGGATTGGAAGTAATTGTGGTTAAATTAATTAATATATAGTTGTTAATGAATGTTAAATATTTGATATTTATTTTCGATAATTGTTTATTTTGTGTGTGTAGTTTTTACTTTTAAAGGGGTATAGGCAGGATATTAAATACATTTTAATTACTTAATAATTAGTTGTTGATAGTAATAGTTTTTAATTTAAAAATAAGTGTCAATTGTGTTTTATTCTTTTATAGTTTAACTTAGGTGTGTGTTGTGGACATAGTTTTAAAGTGTGTATAGTTAATGTCTATTAATCTTTTTTGTTAATAATATTTTTTATTGGATTATTAATTATGTTAGTTATGAAAGTAAATCTAATTTGAAATGTTGAAGTGTGTTGGTATTGGTGTGTGAATAGTAATTTTTGCTGCTCCGCTATTCAACACTTTCTCTACTCTAGCACTCACTGGAGTGGCAATAGTAATTTTTACCCCTCAGCTATCCAACACTTTACTGTTGCACAGTCGGAATAGTAAGTTTTACGCCTCCACTATCCACCACTTATCTTATTGTTGTACTCAGTGGAGTGGGAAAAGTCATTCTTCCCCCTCAACTATCCAACACTTTCCCTACTGTTGCACTGTTTGGAGTGGGAATAGTCATTTTTGCCCCTCCACTATCCAACGCTTTCCCTACTGTTGCTCTCACTGGAGTGGGAATAGTTATTTTTACCCCTCCACTATCCAACACTTTCACTACTGTTGAACTGACTGTATTGTGAAATTTAAGTTTAAATATTTTTGAATAGTTTAATGCTTTAATTTATTATAAATGTTAGTTTTTTAAATATTTTAAATCATTGATATATATTTTAATGTTTTATATAATTTTAAACTTTTAACATACATTTTAAAAATAGTGTATTGATACATATGTATAAATAATTATGTTTGTGTGTTTATCCTTTTCGATAAAGTTTATTTGTTATATTTTATTAACATTTATATTAAAAAACATTTTTGTTAAAATAACATTTTATGTTTAATATATTTAATATATATTGTGTTATTTTATATTTATATAAAAGTCGATATTTTATTCATCTATATTTTTACATTGATTTTTTTTTTGTCAATATTTTTGTACTTACCTGTTTAAGTAAAGGAGTCGACTTTTTTGTTGTCTATATTTTTTACTCTTTATTTTTTACATCGATATTTATTACATTGATGTTGTGTCAGTGAAGCATTTACCGTTTCAAAATTCGCTACTTTAAAAGAAATAGGAACCAAGGATCTTAGACAACTGGAGTTCACCCAGAATAACAAAGGGAACGAAATTTCTGAGGTCCTGTTGTACTCAGGGTTGGTAAAGTTGGCTACTGTAAAAGAAACAAAAGAGGTACTAACAGAAGGGATACGCTTAATCCCAGAAACAGACCTGATTGAAAAAAGACATGAAGGGAAAGTTTTTATGAAGCACCATTCAGGTCTAGGGGTAAGACAGGTAAGGTTGATAGATCCAGATTACGAGAAAAAAGAAAATATTCAAATTACCGTAGACATCACAGAGAAAAGTAAGCATTGGGGTAATTGGAGTTTTGAAAGTAGCTCAGCAGGCCCCTTCTTGCCACCACTGGAGGAAATGGGATGGCTAAGCAAAATCGATTAGGGTATTGGGTTGCTGCACAGCCTTGGAATATTAACATGGAGCATAAATTGGCATGGGAGAATTGCAAAATAAAGAAATCCTTAAAAAGTTAGCCAATGGTCTGGAGATTATATGCTTGCAAGAAACATAGGTGTGCGACAAGACTACCATAATCTAAGGGTTTGTTCAATTAAATAGGCATGTGAAGAGAAAACAGCAGGGGGGAGGTAGATTGCTCTACTTGCCCCCCATGGTTTGCAAGATGATATTTGTCCCGTGGAATGAGTACCATCAAGAGCAGAATGGAATGGAGGAGGAGGAAGAGGAGTACAATAAGGATGGTGGTGATATCTAGAATACAGTGGTTTGCTCTAAGCAACACACATACATTGCCCAATTTTCATTGCCTGACACACAACTATTGTGATGGAACATGAATTAACATAATATGAAGGTTCAACATGCAAATAAAATTGTGAATCAATCATTTGTCTTTACGTTTATGTCACAGTCCTAGTAAACATCAACTCACCCACATATTGCCAACTAGAAGTAGGCCTCAAAATATAACAATCCTATCATCAGACCAGTTGCGCACAATGGGTCGATACCCAACGTCTAGCAACTGCACATATACAAAAATATCATGTGAAGCTGTGCAATGCATTTAAGGTAAGGTCAGCTATGCAACATGGCAATATCCATTTTTTCTCCTCACTCTCACCTTGCACTTGAGCAGTTCAGAGCTGCACAACTAGTAGTCTTGCATTGTTGTGCAGCAACAAAGTGTCCAGCAGGCGGCACTCAGTGAAGTGTGTAACTCAACACAACAACTGCCAAACCTGAGAATAAGCACAAAACATAGTTTGTCTCACAAATGAGTGAGCACAGTGAATCACAGCTTGTTGCTGGAACTAATGTTGGTACAGATACCATCAGTGATGAGTGAGAGTTTGTCATGGACTAAGGCCTAGTGTCATGCAAACATGTTAAAGCTGTCACTTGTATGAATGCATTCATGCCTGTGTGGATTTCCATAAAGCACACCACATGTAACAACTTATCTGGCTACATACTCACATATCCCGCATCGGTGCAACTGTAGATAAAGGACACATTTCTCATGCCTACCACAGCAATGCAATGAGGCCCAAAGGAATGGGAAATCCCATCTCCCATCCCAAATGACATTGTATAGTCAGTAACCAAGCAGAGTAGTATGTGTGTACATTGTACAGTTGCGGTCATGTGAGGTTACACTCACACTCAAAGAATGTGAGGGCTCTCAGGGGCAGAGAAACATATTGACACTGTGTTTACTAATGTGCCTTTCTACACCATTTTTCAGTTCACACAGGAACAAAAACACTTTGTCATTGCATTTCATGCTTACTGGCATCCAAGGTGTAACAACAAACTTCTACATCCTTCAGTGGCAGTGACATGATGGTATACAGGTGGAGTCTGGGAATTAATATTGGCCTTTTCTCAGTGCATGCCTTATGATGGCACTCATATGTAAACTTCTGTTTTAGTTTTGCGGCTGACATATGTGCATGATGATATTCGTCATGATACCTGAGTAAGGTATCTGCCGATGTTCTTACATGTGTTTATGGTTCACATGCATCACAGGCATACTTAGTACAGTTCAGCTAGTGTCTGATTAGTTAGCCTATTTTTCAGTGTGGCATTCAAGGTACCTATTCTCAGCATCACACCATGCTGGTTGATAGTTAAAAAGATTGCCCTCATATTGGTGTGGGGGCGAAGTGCATGATGCTTGCACTTGTCAGACCTGAGCATGTGATAGGGAGAGTAATGCAGTCACCAAGAGATGCTGAGAAGTGGATTTTGTATCTACACATCCAACGTGGTCTAGTTCATACTTTCTGCAACAGACATACGACACGCTGGTTCCAGGTAATGTTTTCATTCATAAGTGTTATAAGGAGCCACGAGGAAGTGGCAGTCCTTGCAGCAACAACCTCAACTTTTTCAGAGAGCTGTAGGATGTCCAAACAGAGTCCTTGGGTGATACATGTCATGGGACATGTTGAGAAGAAGAATCTTCCAGTGAGGAAGATGTTTGAATTGCCATTAGGAAAGGTAAGCCACATCAACACAAATGTGGAAGATCAACAAGTGTAAAAGCTAATAGGGGACAGTACCAGTTGACAAGTGCACTGGCATGATCATAAGCACAGGTGTTATGAGAAGTTGGCCAAATGCATTCCCTGAGTGTGTATTGCGTCTGTAATACATCCTATGTCAGGAATGCAGATAGGTAGTATGATCTTCAGGGTTGGGCATAATCATGTATATCACTGTGTATTTCATTTGCATAGTACTGCAATATCTGTGAAATAAACAAGCCTACTATGCAGCTCCCTTAATACAGACAAGCATTACACAAACTGTAATACATATAAATAATATCTTAGTATCAACAATTCACAATATGTCAGTCTATTCCACTGAAATATGTCGCCTGTCCTAGTGTCCACACCATGAACGGAATGAGTCACACATATGCTCACTGTTAAAATACCCATGCAACACATCCCAAGTCTTGAAACATGTCAGCAAAGATAATTTGAGTCAGAAACGTGATGCATGGGAGTGTTTTCCTGCATTGCACAAAGCACTACACTTTACCACGCACAATATGCTAGTTGCCTTCTTTCAAATTACACTTTTTGGCCATTTAGATGACTCATTGCAGCAGGAATGTTTGCCTGAAGGCACGCATCAATGCCAAAGCATCAAAATGAACGCACTGGTAATTGACATGCATCTTGTGTAAGTCACCATTACCTATTTCTGTGCCAATGTGTCAGAAAAAATGACAAATTAGTAGAAAACGTGGTGCATCCACACAGGAAATGATGCAAAGGCTCTGTAATGCTGCAATCCAGGAAGTGTGCAGTTACTTGAATTTTCACTTACAGTTTCTTTTGTCTGTGCTGGATGGTGGAGGTGTTTGGTGAGTCCTCAGTAGATTGTTGGTGTCTGTGCTGCCCCTGCAGTGGTCATAAATTGTTATTTGTGCATTGTATTTTGTTTTGTTTTGTTAACTGTGTTGTTAGTTGTACACCGATTTAGGGGGTCAGGTTTTTAGGGTAGTGGGAAGGGTTAATTTTTGTTTAGTTGTAGGTAAGGGTGGGTAGTTTGGGTAGGCATATGTCTGGGTGAAGCAGAGCGAAGAATCTGTCAGAGGATGAGTTTCGGAGCCTCCTGTGGCTGTTAGTCCACTATCTCCCAAATATGATCATGAGAGGAGTAGGATGAGCCAGGGTTACCCTACGCAAGAGAGAAAGAAGTGGTGGGATAAGGTTCACTTCCATATGAGCCATGTCTTTGACGTACAGGCACTGTCCACCAACTGAAACACAGATGGGCAGATCAGGAGGCAGATCTTCTCAATCATCTTGGAATGGAAGTTGGTGGGCCTGTTGGTGAACACCTCTATTCCATAAGCTTGTAGCTTAGTGTCTTTAGCAAAAATCTGGAATGCTTTTTCAACTGGAAGGTCCAGATATGCTTTTTAGGAAGTATGGTAACATTCCTCAGGGGCCTGTTCACAGTGGCATAACAATAGTCCAAAAGACCAATCAAAGCAGGGGAGGCCCAGTGGTGCTGAGGGACCCATCCGGCATTGTGCAAGGAGTGTTGTCACCAGGTCTGCTAGGTCATTACTAACTCAAAACTGTGGGAGTCACCCGCCATGTATGTTGCAGGGGCGCACACTCATTTCATTATGACACAGGTTGGACAGGGTATTTGGTTCTCTGCAAACACATTAACATACAGTTTTGTTTTAAATGACACAATTCCTTATTGAGCCTGTACAAGGCATGAATGATCAATGTCTATTGACCGTGCACTAGTAACATGCAAGTAGCTAAGTGAAGAAGAAAAACTATCATGGTTACCATCTGATTGTGTAGCATTGCTCAAAACACGTATTGAGTTGAGAAGGCCCCAGCAAAATAAATAACTTGCAGAATGTGGTCTATTAAATTATTCTGTTCACATAGCCATCAAAGTCACGCACCCTTGCACCATGTAGAAAGGAAAGATGGTTTGGTACTTTTTCTGCACTCTGTGGCATCCATATGTCAATCAAAAGGGAATGTCAACTTTGCAAAATGCTGCATGTCCAACGTTCAGACAATACCAGACATGTGTGAAGTCAATGTACTGTGCTTCGTATGCACACAGTGTACATGTTCAATATTCACAGAGCATTGTACCATATTTTTGTCTTGTAGGTGGACCCACACCATACACCTGTGCCGAGGTGGAGTCCTTCAGGGATCCCGATGCTACCAGTGAGTGTTACCTAAATGTATTCCGTGCTCTGTAAGGATTGTGTGTGATCACTGATATTGGTTGCATTGAGGTGTGTATGGGGTATCAATATTCACCTGAAAAAAAACCTTTTCCTTACATATAGAATATCAAAAGACGTAGAACAATGTTGCATCTGTAATAAATAGGAACAAATGTCAATGTGCGTTTATTGAAAAACAAATAATGTCAAAGGGTTTAAATCTATAACTATGTGTGGTACATTAGACCGTTTATTGCCAATGTATGCAGGCTCACAGGATGCATGGCTTAGAATCATCTGTGGTAATGTTTGGCCAGCTATGGTGTGGATGCTTACAGCACATGTACCATCACCAGCCCCAAACCGACAGATGGTCATACGTTCCAAAGTCTCTCACCCATACTATGGAAAGTAAGTGACAACATTTTCCCTAATTTATTTGAACAAAAAGTCCAGATTTGAGCAGGACACAGCTGTGGTTGTGGTTTGACACATATCCCAGACAATACTGCCAATAACCAACAATGCATGCATATTGGAAACTATACACAGAGAAACATCTTTTCCAATTGAATGGTCCTCCTATTGTGTGTTCACATTATACCATGGGAATACATTCAGGCTATGTTTCTCAGAGCTACCACAATTGGTACTGACTGAATGATTGGAGCCATGTTTTAACATTCATGCCATTCAAACAGCAAAATGTTTTGGATCCAAACATAAACAAGTGTCTTGGCATCTAGCCAAAGTTTGAAATCCTATAAACTTGTGTGACCATGGTAACAGGCTCACCATCACAGAACACGTTTCCTTCCTAATATAGATGCTGAAAATGTATTTGTGAAGTGGCAAAGTTAATATGTGTCATTCACTAGATCAAAAGCAATGGCCCAATGGCATATCCCCATGCCTTGCCATGAGTGTGTAATTCCATTGTTAGAGCAATCATTTACTTACTTTCATTACTTAGGCCACATTTATCATGGTATATGGCAACTATATACTAGCATCATGGGTACCTGAACATCCCGCAGAGTAGTGCAGATCAGTGACATGTGGGATGGAGATGGGGGGACTGCGGAACAATTTGCAAAATGCCATTGTGGTTTTAAGGATATTAGCAAGAAACCTGGCTTTGGATAGGTCAGCTTCAATCTGCCTGTCAGATGCATTATGCTAGATTAGTAGTCCACATGGCCAAGTATGGGTATTTTGTGTGGCAGGTCCACAAAGGATGTGAGGATTTCTACCTGAGTGCAGACAGAATAGGTATGACTAGATGTGGCACATGACACCAGTTCAACATGCTAATGCAGTTAAATGCTTAACTCATGCCCTCAAATACCCAGTGTCCCATAATCGATATGTGATCATATCTTTGCAGTGTTTTGTGAAGAAAATGGCCAATTTGTAAAGAACCACAGGCACGTCTGCACTGTGTTACATTACACAGTTCACCTATTGGTGGCTTTACCCATACTGTCCCCCCAAAAATTGGTCACTCTTGATTCATTTTAGGCAAATGCCTGCAAGATACACCACAAGATACCAATACATATGTGATAGACAGCATGCATGCACACAATCATCACATGAATATTGTTTGAGTTTATTTACATCAAGGTAACATTCCATACTGATATGTACTGACAGACACTAGGATATGTAAAGGGTCACATGGTATGGCTTAAATTTCATTACATGATCTGTATAATAGGGTTGCAGGTAGTTCCGTGAGTCAATATTGGAGAAGTGTCAAACAGGTCTGTTCAATTGGAGGTAGCTAGTCAACCTCCATCTATGTTTCAACTACATGGCACAGAGTCATTATGTGCTGCAAAGAGTGTGGCCTTGTGTATTTGCCATGTCAGTTAAACAATGCTGAGGCACCATGCCTGTACTTGCTATTGATTACTCATTTCACATAGGTTATTGCCCATAGAGTATAGACTGTTGCATGCTGCATAACAAACCCCAGGGAGTACCAAAGTGGACCATGTGTACTATGTGTATCCCAAAAATCGGGGGGGGGGGGGGGGGGGGGCTAGCAATCTTTCCACTCAGCTTCCCAAAAAATATCAATAAACATCAAATGGCATGGAGGAGCTCAATGTTAAAATAGAGGATCACCGCAAAATTTTGTAAGACCCTCAACATCAATATTCTGTCAGTGGCATGTTTACCGCTGACATGCTGATGACTATCAGTAACATCATTGGGTCTGTCTTCCACTAGGAGGAGATGTTTTCACACCAGAGACAAGCAGGAATCCATCATGTTAAACAAAGTGCTTAAAAATACATTCTACCTCCAATATCTTCTGATGTTATTTAAATAAAGTGGGTAGTGGTAAGACCAAAAAGTATATATACAGAGTTAGGTATCCCACACATCTATGTGGAAAGAATCTGGTCAACACTTTTTAGCCTTCTTGCACCCTTTTGAAATGGTGACTTTTGTTAGGACCATAGGTTGATTTTCGGATCCCTTCCGAGAACCAGTCAGGAAACTTTCCCCCTGGTTTTGATAATTTTCTCTCAATGGGAAGTTTTTTAAGGACATTGCATCCTCACCTTAAAGGTGTTCTGTTAAGGCTCTATAGGTGTTAGGAAGGAGGAGGACTAGTGACGCTGTCATGAAGGGGAAGATACCATTCTGTTGAGTTTCCTTCACAGCCTGCATTCCATGTGTATCCAACTTCATAGTTCCTAATCAGTCTTAGTAATATTATAGGCATATGCTTATTTGGGCAGACACTGCTATTTCATATACCTGCAATGTCAAAACTTGAGTACTTGTGCATTGTTACATTAGGAGAAGTATATGTTTCTTATGAAGGTTGGTTATTTTTGTAACAAACTGAATATTTTTGGCTTGTGATGTTTATTGTAACGTAAGCCTATTATTGATGAAAACATGCACAAGCTCAGCTTTGTCTGATACATATTTTCTTAATCTCCGCAAGACAACATGATGCTTGACCAATAATAAGCCCATGCAATAAGGTTAAGGAGATACCACTACATCAGGCTTGTTTTCCCGGCCTACTGGTGCATGGCATGCAAGAACATTGCAGGAAGGGTGGGAGGGACTTGGAAGTCTGCACCTCAGGGCCAACAAGTACCAGACAATCAAAGTAACAGCCAGTATGTTGATGTTCCACATGGTGACAGATCAGGTGTGGTTCGGGGAACCTCTATAGCACAACCCGCAGGAGCACCTCAGCCTTTGACCAAAACAGCAGGAGAGTAGCCGGATTTTGAACAACAGGTCTTTAAAGACCATTCGAGCCTTAAGCTACTTGTGGCTGGTATCGAATTGCAATTTGCCATTTTGATGCAGATGGTCCGCAGAAGTGAGTGGATCGGATTGCCAACTAGATTTAGGCATCCCTTTGTCTTTTTGCCGTTCACCAGTTTTTAGGTTTCGGCTACGTCCCACTGCGTAAGCAGTGGGTGGGCGGAGCCGAAATCTTTTGTCAGTAGTATGGGGCCTGAACACGCCCCTCTTCTCCATTGGCTGGCCTCGTAAATGCTGGCCAGCCATTGGAGGAGAGGAGCGTCACTGAGTTCAGGGCCCGCCTTGACGCGATTCGGGGGCGTTTCTGTGTTTTTTTTAAGCCCCGCCCCCCCACACCTTCCCTCTCGCCGTCCCGTTGTCTGTGCCTTCTCCCTCCCGCCCACTCTCCGTGCCGCCTCCCTCCCGCCCGCCCACTCTCCGTGGCCCTTTTTCACCCTCCCACCAGCCAGAGCACCTTCACATCCGAACACTCCTCTCGCCCGTGCCTTCTCCCTCCCGCCCGTCCACTGTCCGTGGCCCTTTTTCACCCTCCCACCCACCCGCCCTATCCCAACCCCAGCCAGAGCACCTTCACATCAAACGCTGCCTTATCTGGGTTTAAAATGCGGCAGGACAGCGGCCGGCGGCCTTTGTCACGGAAATCAGCGGTAATGTAAAAGCGGTTACACCAGACCTGGTAGATGGAGGGAACAGCAATATATTGAACACCAACACAGATCACCCCCTCCTACAATGAGGGGTGTGCTTTGAGGCTCTGGGGTGCAGAAACAGCCGTCCTGTCCCTTGAACGTGAAACCCACAGGTGGCCGCGCTTGGACTGAAAATCCTGCCCAGTCCCCGGTGATAATTATCGACGCGGCATTGGTGGGTCCGGAGGCTGCTGCTCTTTCAGGGTTGAGCCCTCCTTTTCTTCTACTGTTACCTCAATTTAAACCAAACAAGGGGTCGTTAGCAGGGCCTAATTGGCTCTTTATCTTCCATTGTGCCCGGTACCTGGCATTCGTTAATCCCCTGTGGGCCTCCCAGGATGGAACCTGCCCTGCTCTCACCAGCCCTAACCCCTGGGCCTCATTGTCCTGCCGGAGGCTTCAAAACAAAGGGGATTTAAATCGCAAATTGAAAAAAGCTTCGAATACAATTGCCACCAAGAGTAATCTGTGAAAAGCAACAGAAAGCAAGCATTTTCTACACGTATTGTTTTAGCTTCGCTACAATTATATGAAGCCGGTATTATTTTCCTGTGGGGCGGCGCGTAGATCCGAAAAACTACCCAGATCGGTGTAAAGAACAGGAAGCGAGGTACCTACACAGAACAATATGGTTTCAGATAAAGTTATATACATTAGGATGTGATGGGGGGGGGGCGCAGGATTATGCAGTCCTGTGCAGGCTTTTTTAAAACGCAGTGCAATGGGATTTTCCTTAGCCTAGAATCACACGGTTTGTTTGGGTTAGGTAGCGCCGAGATTAGAGCGCAGCTCCTCACTTGAATGTAAATATAGAACTTGTCGGAGTGATGGTCATTACGAATTTCCAAACAAGCCGGGGTTAGATTGTTTAAATAAACAAAACAGAAAGGTTATATTCTCCGGATACGCAACACATGTAATTGAACAAAAGGAACATTAGCGAGTTTTAAAAATTAACACCTCGTTAAAACCATTCTGGAATTGATTACTAAACATTCATCGTTCGATTTGTATGGCGGCAGTACCGTGGGTTCAGCACCAGCTGACCCTATGTAATGCTCCTGACGGGGGCTGTTGTTAAAGAAGAAAATGCATTCTGGTACTTGTAGTTTTGATGTCATCAATGAGCCCAATAGACTGAACTACCAGATTTCAAACGTCTGAAGAAGGACGAGGCGGGCCTGGAGCATCGTGTCCTTGTGGTAGTCACTAAGAAGTCTGAGGCCAAAGTCCAGATTTTGCCATTCGTATGTTTTGCATAATTTCTTGTTTTTGGTGTTACGGTAAGAACACTCAAGACTTTGGTCTCTTCAGAATACCTCTTGTCGCTCCCTTAGTGGACATTTTGGCACCACAGTCCTTTTGTAGGTTCCCGTCTGTCTCTTTTTGTAACTGTCCCTGTGTCTGTCTCCGAGTGCCTCTCTCTACTCCTCTAAGTGGATGTTGCGGCTGCTCCATCTTCTTCCGGATCCTAATCTGCCTTTTTAGTGCCTGTCTCAGTTTCTGGTTCATAATGTCTCTTGCCACTCCTTTAGTGAATGTTGCGGTGGCTTTGTCTTTACATCCTAGTCTGTCTCTTTTTGTGTTCATGTCTGTGTCTTTCGTCGCTCTCTTAGTCTTACAATGTCACTCTCAAGATGTCTCCTGCTGCTTCCTTAGTGGACGTTGTGGTGACTCTCTCTATTTGTAGTTCCTCATCTGTCTCTTTTTGTGTCTTTTTGGCTTTTCCCTTTAGGTGGTACAATGAGAACTTTCAGTACTTTGATTGGTCCCACAGTGCCTCACACTGCTCCCCAGACACAGATGCTTTCACATACACAGGCAAACACACATACACACATACAGATGCTTTCACATACACAGGCAAACACACACAGATGTGCACACACACCCAGGCATTCACACACACACTGATGCGCACACACACACTATTGGCAATGTAAATGACAATGCCATTTATTTACCTGTTTTCAAAACCAACACATAAATACAAATTTTGTCATTTACAATGCCAATAGCTCTAACTTTTCCAAAGGCGAAACCGTTGCATTGTAAATGCTTGTTATGCCTTGTTTTTATGGATTTGTATTTTAGCATGGGTTAGAATAGGTTGTAACTTAGGGATAGGTTAGTTTGTTATTAGTGATTTCAACATTTTATTACTAATTTGTTGTTAGATGGGGATATGGGTGGGTAGGTTATTAAGTGGATGGGGGCTTGCTGTTTAGGATATGTAAAAAATAAATATATGTATATATATATATATATATATACAAAAAAGTATAACAAAAAATCTAAAAAATATATATTTGTTTCAGTTGTTAATGTTTAGGTAGTTTGTATATTGGTGTAGCTTATATTGCTTTTGTGTGAAAAAGTATATTAAGGGGGTGGGTGGTTGTTGTTTAACATGTTATATGTGTATAGTAGTATAGGTTAAGGTTAAGTAGGTTAAGATGGTTTTAAGTTAATGTAGTGTATGTTAGTTAGCTTAGGTTAGTTTAGGCATAATTTAGGTAGGTTAAGTTAGTAAGTGTAGTGTAGTTTGCTTTGGATTTGTATAGTTTTATAATGATTATAAGGAATAATGTCTGCACTTTCACAACTGCTTAATGATTAACTGCTTAGGAGTTGTCATATATGCATTGTTTGTGTTAAGCATATGCTGCTGAATCTCTAGGCAGTATTTGTATACATGAATACCTACGTGAAACACCTATGGAGAAGATCCTGTTAAGTTTACAGCAGAGTCACTTAAAGGATCTCCAAGCATGATTGTACACTGTAATAGACACCCTTGCTGTGAATGGACGCACAGTCCAAAGCAGGTATTCAGCTACAGTTGCACTGTGTATGTATGTGATGCCACATGTATTGTATGGATGTTATGTCAAACCATTGTGACTAATCAGGATGTGTTGGGTCATACACTGATGACAGCCACTTATACATTCGCATTCTCCCTAGCACCATTTTATTGTCAAATCAGTGTTGCTTGGTGGCTAGTATCCTTGGAAGTAGCCCCATGGAGAAACTTGGGGCTACTTGGAGAAGTATGGAGAAACTTTATTCAGCCTTATCATTGACTGATTGCTAATTGTTGCACTTCATGCCTTGGGTAATTACCTGCTAGTTTAGATGCACATGGGGTTCATATTATCTATTTCCTGTGGGCTGTGCAGATGTTTTGATGGGTCTATGAAACACATTTCCCATTAGATGGTAGGTATTGTCTTTAGAGTCTGTATATCCAACAATATGTACTTGGTCCAATCATCAGCAGACATACAGCACACAGGTTGAAGATAGTTCATTTATTTACATCTTTGTAAATATGAATGATCACAGTAGCAGTTCTTGCAGCAGCAACCCCAACCTTATTTGAGAGCCATAGGATGTCCAGACAAAGTCCATGGGGGGTACATGGGCAAGATAAACAGGTGGAAAAGCAAATTGGGGACAGTACCAGTTGACAATTGCCCTGGCATGATCATAAACACAGGTTCCATGAGAAACTGACCAACTGTCACAGACTAATGTTGCTGGGCAGCTCCTCGGAGGAAAATATCCACATCTTCATTCTCTGATGTGTTGGCCGCATCTTTGAGAGGTCTATTTTTGATGCAGGAGGCAATTGAGGCACACATACATCAGGGGCAGAAGATGTGAATCCCCTGTCCCCAGTAACATTTGGCTGTGCCAGCAAGGAAGACAGCACAGTGCTGAGAAGGGCCTGGTGGCTTGCCAGCATGGCAACAACAACATGGCAGTATACGCCACCCATTGTGGCTATGTAGGAGTCCGGCTTCCATTCCAGAGATACAAGGATGTTGCCGATTGTCCCCAGCTGATTGGCTACCTCCCTCGTGCCACTTTGGCTGGTCAGTTGTTCTTGCCTCTTCCGCATCACACTGACGATGTCAGCCAGTGACTGATCCAATCTATGAAGAGGATGGTAAGTGCCTCTTATTGTCTCAGTTATGCCCTTATTGGGACTGAGGCACCTAGGGACTCCCTCTAGGGTGAGGACAATGGCCTCCATCCCCACCCACACCTTATCTACCAGCTGCCACTAGAATACTACCGCACACCATTGGAACTGGACTTGGGGTTACTCGGAGTCCAGGCTTGGGCTTTGGATGGCAGATTGGGGTGGTCTAGTGGTAGGCGGATCCTCTGGCGACCCTGTGATGCTGTCGGCCCTTCCCGTGAGCAAAGAGGGTGAATCCAAGGAGGGCAGGATTTCCAGGAGGGTGTGTTGGTCCAGGGTTGGCAGGCTGTCATCCTCAGCAGGTTCCTCATCCGGGTCAGGCAGTTGGCCTGGAGGTGTTGTTTCTCCCTCTGCAAAGGAATGGAAATATGCTAATGGTGATTATTTTTAGATTTTGACATGAGTTATCTGGCTGACATACAGACTTTATTTTCATTCACTTTCAGTTCTACGTTAATGCTTAGGACATATATTACCAATAGTCATTGGGGTCTAGTTGCACTGTTGTTGCCTTTCAGATGGCAGTATCTCGGCATTGTTCACATGACTACTGTGGGAAAAGAATGAATTTTCCTCTCGTGACACACATTGCAACACAGTTGAATCGCTGGCTGGGCCACCATGCCTGTATAGGTAATGTGAGGTAAAGGTTACATCTGCCTTGGTGAAAACCTAACTCTTACATGATGGCTATACTGACTGTGATTTCACACATGCATACCACTACTGGGCACATTGGCTCAAGTCCCCAGGGTCCTTGCATTCCCTGTGGCAACTGCTCAGACCACAGCTCCTGGGAAGGTGATGTGGTTGTGGTCATGTATTTGATTTGATCCAGCATTCTGCCTTTCACACAGAACACCACAGCACTCTGCCTTGTTGTGCTGTCTTTCATGCACAATGTGCTTTCACGTGCCCAAAGGTTTTCAATTCTCACACAGATTTACTCACCTTTACACAGCTGACAAGCTTTCCGCACTGCAGGTATGTGTGAGGATATGTACTTGCCTTGGGTTTATTATTTGTGTATACTTCCGCTCGAATTACGGCTCACCTCCAACTACCTGCTCTTCCGAAAAACACTAAAAGCATACCTGTTCCCTAAACAATAACTCCTACAGTCCTACACTCAGCTACCTCTTCCTAAACAATAAGTCCTACTTTCAGCCATCTCACCATCATAATTGCTACTAGCGCCTTGATATCCCTCAGGATGAATGCTGCGCTTTATAAATAAATAAATAAAAATAAATAAATACTCATTCAGCTTCACAGTTGTGGATAGTGGACACTGCGTACCGGCTCTGAGGAGATGTGCACTGTCAATCTAGTTTGATTGCTAGCACGGACACTCTCCCCTTTTCATCATTGCCAGAGTAAGTTATACGTAGAGTATTGTAAATTGTTTTACTCAGGACTACTCACTTGTAGATATACATGTCTTCTATGGCAATCTTCATTTAGGCCCAGATACTCAACCTACTGTCACACAGTGATAAAACTCAGTTCATACATTGACTCTCATGTGACTCCAACACCAATAATATGCATGTACATATACTATTGACTGACATGGCTGCCTGTATTTGAGGACAATGGGTCAAGCTGTACCCCATATGCAAGTAGTGCGGGAATTGGTGACATTCACCTACCCAAGTTTGCCACACTACTAGGCCATACACCTAACCCTCCAAACATCCCTGAATCCTACCCTTTGTGGAGGAAATCTAGTTCATTCTGACACTTCACAAATCCCCGTTTCACATCATCCTACTTTGACATATGTGGCATGGTAAGACTGACTCACTCCTTCCACGTGCTACACCTTCACCCAGATCAACATTACTTGTGGGATGTACTACACCAATGGGCTCTTCTCTGTCATCCCTTCCCACTTGAGACACAAGTGCGACACTCAGACAGCTGTGCATGTGTATTTGTCAGGCTACCTTGCAGTACACATGCCCTACTAACCTCATTGCTATGCAATGTCTCCACATTCAGACACAGTGGTAGTTTAATGTGCTCAGAAACACCTACAATGCACTGCATTACCTGAGGTGTACCAGGCTCATACACCAAGGGGCTTTTTAAAACTCATGCTCTGTCAGCTGACAGAGCATGAGTTTTTTTAATGCACCAGCAGCACAAGCCTCTCAATCATATCTACGAGGCCATGCAAAGCCATGCCCTATGCCAATTCCCCATGAATTAGGGCCCAGGTTTTCTTTCAACACACATGGTCCTCTGGTGTGCATCACTTGCATTCAACCCCACCCCCAGTTTGAATTAGTACATGACAGAAGTTTGGGTGGTCCGTACCATGGCATGCAACAACTGTGTGCTCTTATCCCACACGTTGCGACAGCTGCGTGCAATGTAATTTCATGCTAGTGAGCATACACATGGCTGATTGCATTTTCCTATGTTTTGATACTTCACATGCCCCATTAATACCTGAGCCCCCTCTCAGGCGAAGAGTGTATCCTCTCACAAGGTCATTCCATTGCATTGCTTTGCAGTTCTGATTTGGGTGCATGAGCCCAAGTTAGACAACCTAGTCTCATGGTGCAAGGTCAGCGCCATTGTCACCATGATATCCGGCAAGCTTCAAGTATCCATGAATGATGTTTTGTTCCAGTCCATATTTTTTGCTTTGTATTGTAGGGTTTGTACTTCTGTTGACTCATGTTATACATTGCACTACAAGTCCCAGTATACAAAGGTGATCCTAGCTGCGTACAGCACATCACACATGAATATACATACTTGATGGAGCTGGACTGAGCAGTAAAACATGTTACTAGGCAGTGCGACTTACTTATGTGATGTTTAACTGTACATGAGGAAAGATTCTACAATTTCCCTTGCACACGCACAGTGGATTGTAGGGATATAGCTTGGTGCACCGCACAGCATGGCCTTTTTGCCCCCATTGCTCCTAGTTGCCACTAGGTCTTGGTGATCCTCATGGCCAGCACTGTCCTGTCTGGGAACTCCTGCCACCAACTCCCATGGGATTACAGCTGCCACCCGCTCCTCCGAGGGGTCCAGCTCCTCCTTGTCCGCGGGGCCTCATCCTCCGGTCAGCATGGCTGCTGTGAGAAGTTAGCCTGGCATATGATGTCCACTAGTTCTAGTGGGCACCTTGCACCAGTCTAATCGACCCTTATTGATGGTGGTTGTAAGGTCAACCTTATAGAAAGCTATCCTAGTGGTAGCATGAACCAGCAGTCTTCAGGCTAAGACTTCAGTGGGCGAGTTAAGCAAGTTGTTCTACTAGTTATAATCCCTTGAGTACCAAATGAAAGGACACCACACAAGGTAAATATCAAATATATATATATATATATATATATATTTAATCTAAACACAACCCCTCTGCACTCTTTATGAGGTCAGAGGTCAAAATACAAGTCACACAGTTAATATACGATAAGTTGCACAGTATATGTTATGCCCTGGTGCCTCACAAACCATATACTAAGAAAGTGGTATAAGTACAACAAGAGAATTAGAAAGCAGGCCTAGGGCCTGTGGAATCGCTGGGGCTACACTAATCGACCAAAGGTTAGGAAGTAGGAGGCCCAGGGGAGCCGCTTGCAGTGTCTAAACACAGGTGCGGGTTACCATTGACTTTCTATGGAGTTCGAAAAAGTTACAAATATGCATTTAAAGGACACTTTTGGATGGACCAGGATGGAACCCTTTTAAACTAGGACACTTCGAGAGTCAAGACCCATGGGTGCACCGGAGTACTCGTGTTACTTCACCCAGAGAAGCCGGGTGCATAGATGTCTTTTCGTGTCGGGTTCCGTCGTCGTTTTCTATGGAGGCGACCAGAGGAAAAGTGTCCGGCTGGATCTAAGGGTGGATCAAAGATCTAAAGAACCTGAAAGCAGAGGGGACAGAGTCTGGGTCACTAGACAGTGACCAGGAAGGTACCAGGAAGGAACCAGGCGATGTCGGGTGCTTGAAGGTGAAGAAGGTGAGTTTGTCTCTTCCGCCACGAGGTCTAGGAGGCATAGACGATGACCAGGTGCTGGATTCTATCTGTCCCATAATTGATCTAGATGACTGCGGTGTCGGTATCCGGATTAGACCCAACAAGCCTTGGCAACTGCAACCCACGCATGATGTCAAAATTGGCTCTGTTGCAGACCAGTAATGTCTGTGGCACTTCTCCTTTTCAGGGAAGCTGGAGCAAGCCTGGAGCAACCAGGAAAGCAAGTTATTTATACAAGGGAGTCTTCAAGGGGCTCACTAGCCAATGGGCAAGGAACCAGGAAGACGCATCAAGCTGAAATGCAAAGGCAGGGCCCACGGGACTCTCGCAGAGTGTGGGAGCCTGGGCTTTGGTGCAAATGATGCTCGGAGCTGGGGCTTCTCGTACTCCAATGCACAACTTACTGAGGCTTCAGAAAAGGAGTGCAGGTAGCAAAATGCAGGATGTGCAAGATGTCCGGTCCCACGTCTCTCGTGCCGGCCACGGGTCTCAGCTTTGCTGTGGATGTGGGTCGTGGTCAGGGAAGTCTAGTGCTTGTGGCGCAGAGTCTTCGAGTTCCGACAGGAGTCTTGAAACTGCAGACCGGCAAAGTTGCTCTTGGTGCCGGTTTGCACAGGGTGGTCACTCCTTGACCACAAAGGAGATATCTTCCGTCTTCCAGTCAAAATGGAACGTCGAAGGTCCAGGATATGTCTTTCAAAGATTCTTCCAGGGTAATCTAAAGTCCTAGGGACACAGCTCCTATACTTATACTAAGGATGGGGGCTGGACTACCTGGCTAGGTCCCTCCTATGGGTGGACCTGGGCACGGGGTGGTTACACTCCCTTCCCCTTGTCCAGTTTCGCACCAGAGCTGGAGCTGACTGCCCCAGCAACTGGTTTGAACCGGGCTATGCATGGAGCACCTTGTGTGCCCCAGGCAGTGTCTGGAAAAGCATCTGCTGATGCAGCCCTCCCTGACCCAATGCTAGGGATGGGCGGAATTTGCGTAATCGCATTATACAAATATCCGCACAATGGTAAAAAATCTCCACGAACACGCAGAAATTCCGCGAACATGCGGAATTGCTTGTTCGCGATGCTTTTTTACTGTTCGCAATCACTGTTTGCGTGCTCGGGGGAAATATCTCACGAACACGCATTTGAGAACGCGACCAAGCAAAAAATTTGCGAAGTCGCATAACACAGAATTTTGGGCAATTTCATGTTCTCTGCTGAACGTGAAATTCCACAAATTCCGCTAGCGGAACGGAATTTACCCCCCAGGCCTACCCAATACACAAAACTCTGTCTGGGGAGGTGCTGGCACCTCCCTGGACAGGAAACCTATTGTCCAGGCCTCCCCTGCCGGAGTTTCGTCCAGCAGCAGGAGGTCAGACTTGTGTCTGTGGCAGCAGCATCCATTTTGTGATGCTGAGGCTCTGTTTAACTTTAACCGAGTAAAGCAGTAACTACATGTCTTCTCCCTCTAGAAGGGTGGAATGCTACCCCCGCCGCCAGGACTGGCGGAGGGGTAGTATTCCAAAGTGTTTGACACCTTACACAACATGTTTTGATAAAGCCAAACCAAAGTTAGCATTAACTGCGAGGATTATAATGCACTTAAGAGTATATGGTAGGGCTATATCATATAACAGGTGGTTCCGAAAGCTGCAGAGGGGCTCAGCTCATGCTAGGGCACTCTCCGACATAAAACCAAGAACTCTGCCTCCAGGATTGTCAAGGCCTACCATAGGAGTGACTTATAGGTGTATATGTGTCTATATATAAAGGTAGATATAGGGATACTATATCTAAGTAAGGGGTGAGTACACCACCTTACCCAGGCAGTATGAACAGACATGTGGTGTCAGTTTGGAAGGCAAACTAGGGGTGGCACAATACATGCTGCAGCCCCTGGTAGGCCTAAGGTGCACCTATTCCCTGGGTACCTATGGTACACTATACAGGGGCTCTCAAGGGTGACCCAGTAAGCAATCTGCTATGTACCTAAAGTAGATGATATCAATTTTGAGAGAGAACAGCTGGGCTGTGTGTCTGATTAGCAGGCCCACAGCCACACTAAAGTCGAAAAAACAGAGAATCACAGCAAAAAGTGGGGGTGACCATAGGAAGCAGACCCTACTCTCCTACAGCTGCCTTCAGATTCTTGGCCAGTTTCTCCTTTGTTCTGTGATTATAATCATGCCAATGCTTCTTGCAGTCGGTCACTTTTAGCTTGTCTAACACTGTTGATCTTGACCACTATGGACTGCTAAATGGTCTTTTTCTTTACAAATGGCAATTTAGAGGTCAAAATAGCTGATGCTCGTGATTTGTCACCTATGTGATCAAGATGTCATTCTCCTCTGTACTGAAGTCACACTATTTTTTAATTTCCCCCAGGAAGTCTGTCTGGACATCCTGGCTGGTGCTGGGATTTTTGGGATTGCTGCCCTGGCTGCTGTGTTCTGTGAATTGTTGTTTTTTTTTCTCTATAAAAGCGTCATTTTTCAGGGCTTTTTGATGCTCTACACACTCAAGAGTGCTAACCAACCTTACTTCACTTTGCTTGCACATGAGTCAGGTTTCACCACGTCAGCCATTCCAAGGAGACCTATGCCGGGGCACACAGTTCCGTAAATATGATGCATCGAGGGTGTGAATAATGATAAAACGCAGCACAAATATTTCAGGCGCATCGCTGCAATTACACAGAGAGGCATCAGTTCTTGTAAATGAGGTTCTCACTGTTCATAGTCCCCCTGAGAACACACAAAACTTGGAAAATACAAAGGTACATGATTAAATAATGTTTTTCCGAGTTCAGAAAGTAAATTTACTGGGCCATTGGAGATACACTTAACTCTTGGGTGTTGTTTGTTTTTAATTTGGGATACTTTGATATACATACACAGACTCTTAGTCAGTGGCATCAAGCTCAGCAGGAATAAAACATAATGATGTAGAGGCAGGTTGCATCAGTCTCACAGCAAAATGTGAAAGTACATGAGCACTAAGGTCTTGCCTCCAACCACATGGGTCTCAATTTCAAGTACCTGCCAAGCAACACAGGATATAGACCATTACAGCAGCTGGATTGAAATGAAAACAAAATACAAAAGTTGATGTAGGTAGATAGTCACAGCTAAGCCCACCTTCTCTTGTAGCAGTACAATCATTGGCTAATTCCCTATAGTTTATGAGGGGTAGCAAGGGCTTTGAGGATGAGTATCTGTGGACTCCTTCGTCTGGCTAGGTGTGTCCAAGTAGGATTGGCCAACAGCAGTAGGGCAAACCAAGAGAGGTTCGGCAAGACACTTTACGTAAATATGTAGGTAAACAATGCAAAGAAGGTCAAAAATATTTTTACAAGAAGAAAAAAAAAAAATACAATGAGCATGAAAATAAGGTTACTCATAGCAACACTATCACACAAGAGCATACAGCACCAACTTGGAGTACTTTCTTTTTTTTGAGTTTTCAAAAACCTTTATTAAACATTAAGGCATATTCCCGGTTACAAATTCCAACAGAAATCATGGCATCCATAACAAGCATGAATATGGTTGACACAGCAAGAGATATGTTATTCGGTGTACCCCCCCAGCCCATCATAGCAGAAGGGGGAGACAGAGCCAATATGGCAACGTTGTGCACAGGTAATCTGTCAAGCGTTAGGAGACAGTCTTGTCAGGGCCACTCTCCATGATCTGGAGGTCAGCAGATGGAGAGCTGGCAGTGGGTTCATCGGGGTTAGTCAAGCGATGAAGGTAAGAAATTATAGGGCCTCATATCTGTAGGTCTATTCGCCGCAGGCATAAGGTCCCAGAATTCACCCAAGAGCAACTGGCAGTGGGCAGCATCGGCCATCCAATGTTTGGCTTGCGGGGCCGACCTGCGGCTCCAATAAATTGCCACCTGGCACCTGGCAATCACCAGTAGCACAGCAGTTAGTTTACAGTTAGAGTCTGAAATGTCTTTGACATGTCACTGAAGGATCAGGGACTATGCGCTTGAGGGTGATGTCGCTAATTGCAGTGCACACCTCCACTCAAAATATGGACGCCTTGGGGCACAACCACGCAGGTGCATGGAGCTGGCACCAGTAGATCAGCAGCACACACATCTGTCTGTGTTCAGCAGCCCCATCTTGTGTAGTGAGGTGGGTGTGCAGTAAAGTCGGTGAAGATTTTTTTTAAATTAATGAGTCGTAGTCGATAATTGGGGGAGAGGCGCTTAGTGTTGGTTGCAGCAGTATTGCCATTGCGCGGGTGAGAGACACCGACTAGGTCCACGCTCCATGTATTACAAGCATGCTCCGTGTCTCTGGGGGAGGCCGCCAGTGTGAGAGCATATAACCCAGTAACTAGCTTGCGCGGGGAGGTGGAGGAGTGGAGATATTCGAGCGCAGCATTAGGTTGGGGAGAGAGTGGAAAGGCCAGGTGAATACTTTTACTTGTGGCCCTGATCTGATAATAGAGCAATTTGTCGAGTGGTGCAGCATCATCAGGAATAGTGATAAAGTTGTTGTTGAGGTAGAGGTCAGCGTTGGTGCGGATACCCAAGTTTGCAGCACAATGAGCCATGCCAGCTGTCTGCAGCGGAGAGAATGAGGGGTTGTTGGCGAGCTGCATTGAAGGTTCAAAAAGATCTGTGGTGCCAGTGTACCAGTGAAGTTCATCCCAGGCCCAGGGCCCACATTCCACTGTGTCAACCTTGTCACGGGGGGACCTGTGCGGCAAAAACAGCACAGTATGCAATGGCCAAGGAGAGGCAAGGTCTGTTTCAACCACCACATGGGGCAGGAAGGGCATTGGATGGATCCAAAAATAGAGAAAGTGCGTAAAGCCTAAGATCGGGAGCCCCCATTCCGCCGCAGGCCAGTGGCAATGTCGAGAGTTCATAGGCGATACAAGGTTGGCATCCGGCCCAGATCAATGTGATAATGGCTGTACGAAGCCTTTTAAAAAATTGTGAAGAAAGTGGGATAGGAATGTTACAAAATAAATATAAAGGTTTCGGGAGCACGCCCACCTTAGCGACTGTGATGTGCCCGGTGAGTGAGAGGGGGAGTTTTTGCCAAGTTTGTATTTTGGATTCAAGCCAGTCCATAGCTTTGCCAAAGTTGGACCTCCACAACTCATCCTCATCTCTACTCTGCCAGACACCCAAGTGTCTGGTGGGACCTGATGCCCAAATGAATGGATAAATGGAAAAAGTGGATGGGTATGCCCAGAAGTGGGCCCCTTGCTCACTGTGCCACTGGATTCAAGCTAGCCTGGCTGATGAAGGGTCATACCCAGAAACCGGTCCCAGGATGCTTGTATCCGGTTCAGGGAAGACCTGGCTTGGCAGTTCAGTCTGGACTGTTCCCATGAGGCACAGGGTCAAGCCTAATTTGCATATGTCTGGGTCTAAACTGGGGTGGCATGGTGAGCATAAGAATGATGGATTTAACCCAGATCTCTTGACTGGGGTGAATGTATGATTTATTCAGCATCCATCCATCATTTGTTTGCATAGCACAAATTAATGGATAGTCAGTTGGGAACAGCTTGGTAGCATCCGTTCCATGTCAAGAAGGTAGTGTCAGTCATGAATCAGCCAGAGAGGGATGGTGCTGAGTCGTTTGTAGTAAGTGGACTGGTAGATAAACCCAGTGTCGCAAGATGTGGAGCATTGTGGGATGGATGCAGGCAGTAACATGCCAGGAACAGTATAGAAATAACAACAAAACAATCCCCAAGAAACAGGGTGCCCGAGACAAGGCCCTGGACTTAAAACCCAAATCCTCCCACACCAACCCCCCAAATAGGTTGAGCATCTAAACCACCCTCACCCAGGGAGCCCAAACTTGGAGAGGTTAATGCAGATGAGGGAATTATCCCTTCAGGGTGCGAGGGCTCAACCATTTCCCACTTCCCATTCAGGCAAGGTGCTGGCAGTTGCAGGCCTCAGAGGTAAGCGAGTTTGGGACAATGCATGCAATCAATCAATCAATCATCGCATTTATAAAGTGCACTACTTACCTGTGAGGGTCTCAAGGCACTGGAGGGTGGTGAGTGCTGCTACTGCTCAAAAGCCAGGTCATGAGGAGTCTTTATGAAGGTCAGCAGGTCTTGGGTCTGCCATAGGTGGGTGGGGAGGGCGTTCCAGGTCTTGGCGGCGAGGTGGGAGAACGATCTGCCTCCGGAGATCGCTCTTCGCATGGGGGGACTGTGGCGAGGGCGAGGTCGGCAGAGCGGAGCTGGCGGGTGGGGGTGTAAAAGCTGAGTCACCTTTTAAGGTACACTGGTCCAGTGAGGAGTGCCTTGTGTGCTTGGGTGAGGAGCTTGAAAGTTGGTGAAGAGCTTGAAGGTTATCCTCTTGTTGACGGGGAGCCAGTGCAGGTCTCTCAGGTGATGTGTGATGTGGCTACGGCGAGGGATGTCGAGGGTCAGGCGTGCAGTGGCGTTCTGTATGCGTTAAAGCCGTTTCAAAAGTTTGGCCGAGGCTCCTGAATAGAGGGCGTTTTTGTAGTCCAACCGGCTGCTGACGAGGGCCTGGATGACCGTTCTTCTCGTTTCGGTGGGATTCCACTTTTAGATCTTGAGGAACATTCGGAGGTTGTTGAAGCAGGAGGAAGAGACTGCATTGACCTGCTTAGTCATGGAGAGGATGGAGTCGAGGATGACCCCTAGGTTGTGTGCATGGTCGGTGGGTGTTGGAGCTGTTCCCAGTGCAGTCGGCCACCTGGAGTTGTCCCAGGCCGAGGGGGTGGTCCGAGGATGAGGACCTCCGTCTTGTCTGAGTTCATCTTCAGCCGGCTGTTCCTCATCCATTCGGCGACAGCCTTCATTCCTTTGTGGAGGATCAGCTGGGTGTCATTGGCGTAAGAGATGATGTTGAGGTCTTGCAGTTGGGCGACGTGGGCGAGCGGTGCCATGTTGATGTTAAACAGCATTGGGCTGAGGGATTAGCCCTGGAGTACTCCGCAAATGATCTTGGTGGCTTCAGAGCGGAAGGGGGGAGGCTGACGCTCTGTGTTCTGCCAAAGAGGAAGGAGATGGTCCAGTCCAGGGCCTTCTCTTGAATCCCGGCGTCATGGAGGCATGTGCGTAGTGTTCAGTGGCAGACTGTGTTGAAGGCTGCTGACAGTTCCAGGAGGATGAGGGCCGCGGTTTCTCCATTGTTTAGCAGGGTCCTGATGTCATTGGTGGCAGCAATGAGGGCAGTTTCAGTGCTGTGGTTGCTGCAGAACCCGGAATGGGACGGGTCCAGGATGCTGTTTTCCTCGAGGTAGCAGGTCAGTTGTTTGTTGACGGTCTTCTTGATGACCTTCACAGGGAACAGGAGCAGGGAGATGGGGCCGGAAGTTCTTGAGATCTTTGGGGTCCGCCTTCAGTTTCTTGAGTAAGGCGTGCTTCCAGCTCTCCGGGAAGTAGATGTTGATGGCCTTCCGGAGATGGGGTGCGATGGCGGTGCTGGCTTTGTTGAAGATGTGGTGCGGCCAAGGGTCTGACAGAGAATGGAGTTCATCATCTTGATGGGGTCATCGTCATTTATGTTGGTCCAGGAGAGCAGGCGGTTGGTGCGGATGGTGGTTGTGGGGGTGGAGGTCTCAGTGGTTGTCAGGGCGGTCATGGCATTGAAGCTGTTGTGGATGTCTGCGATCTTGCGATGGAAGAAGGTGGCCAGCCAGTCACACCGGTCTTGCGAACTTGGGATGTCTTTGGTGTTGGAGCTGGGGTTGGAGAGTTCCTTCACGATCTTGAAGAGCTCTTACCTGTTGTGTGTGTTGTTGTCTAGGCAGTCTTTGAAGGAGGCCCTTCTGGCGGATCTGATCTGGTGGTGGTGTCTGTCCGGTGTTCGTTCACGATGCCAGTTCTTCTCTAGCTTTCGGCAGGTTTGCTTGGAGGCCTGGAGGTCTTCAGTGAAACAGCTGGCATTCTTGCTGGTGTGGCTGTTGGAGGGTTTCTTGAGTGGAGCGAGGGTGTTGGCACTGTCGTCGATCTACTGTCTGAGGTTGCGGGAGGCGGAGTCAGGGTCGGTGGGGTCGACGAGTGGGTTCTGGGCGAGGATGGTGGTTAGGTGGTCTTCAGTGACTTTGCTCCAGCAGCGGCGAGGTATCTGTTAGGTGCAGTGGTGTGTGGTGGGTTTCCAAAAGGTGAAGTGGATGCAGCAATGGTCGGTCCAGTGGAGTTCAGTGGCATGGTTGAAAGTGACATGAGGGCTTGCGGAGAAGATGGGGTCAAGCGTGTGGCTAGCGAGTGGGTGTGTGTTGTGACGAGTTGTCTGATTCCAGGTTGGTGAGGTTGTCGATCAGGGTGGTGGAGTTGGTGTCATTGTTGTTCTCGAGGTGGAAGTTCATGACCTAGAGGAGGATGTAGTCTGTGGAGGCGAGTTTGTGTGTGCTGATGAAGTCGGCGATGGAGTCGCTGAACCCTGGTTGGGGTCCAGGGGGTCTGTAGATGAGGGTTCCTCTGAGGGTGGTGTTGGGGTCTATGCGGATCTGGAAGTGCAGGTGTTCAGCGGTGCTGAGGGTGTCTTCGGTGTTGGTCGAGGCTCTGAGAGTGTAACTGTGGACGATGGTGATTCCTCCACCTACTCCGTGTTACAGTCCCTGCAGGTGATCTTGTAGCTTTCCGGGATTGCTATGGCAATGTCAGGTGCCGAGAAGGGGTTCAGCTAGGTCTCAGTCAGAAAGGGGACGTCTGGGGAGTTGAGTTGAGTAGGTCCCTGAGTACAACAGCATGTTTACGGGCAGAGCGGGTGTTGAGAAGAATGCATCTGAGGTAGTTGGGTTCTATCCTGGTCTGTGGGTTGACGGGTCGGATGCTGGTGAAGCTGTAGTTCCGGCAGAAGGGTCTTTGGGTGTTCTTCGGGCGGTCAGGCAGCAGGTGCGTGATCGTCCGCCATTGAGTTCGTGGAGGGTGCTGGAGTCATAGCGAGATGGGAGTTGTGGCGTTCGCGGGGGCCAGGGGTTCTGGCACTGGGTGCGGTCCAGGCCCCGACGGGAGCAGAAGGGCTTGCCTTGGCCGCACAGAGGCCGCCATGTATGGGAAGGTGGGAGGGAGGAGCAGCTGGGAGGCAGAAGCGGGGTGGCGAATGGGAGTGCAGGGAGGGCGGGCCGCAGGGGAGGCAGCAGCGGTAAAACGAGCGGGAGTTAAGCGGGCAAAAGCAGTGGCACTGGGACAGTAAAATAAAGCAAAACAGAATAATACAGTTAAAACAGTTAAATCAGAACAAAGAGCCCAATACAAATACAGGGGGCCCAGAATGCAAAATGCTGGAAAGGGGGAAGCTGACTTACAGCATGGGCGAACTCAAGCAGCAGGGGCTGAAGGCACGAACGCACAGGTGGTGCTCTGCGGCGTGGGGAGCAGCTAACCTACAACCATGTGCAGGCATCCTAACAACGAGTAAGTAGAGCAGGGCATATGTAGAATATCTCGTAGTCCTGTAACATTAAATTATGCATGCAAAAATTAAACCATAGTTGACTGCTGCAGAGGAAATTAACAGCATATAAGAACTGATAGCAATATGCATAAATCATTACCGTGAACAAGGTGCATGGGGTGCTTGCTGGGTGTCAAGCCTTACTGTGAGCCGGGGCTAGGTATTCAAAGGATCAATCATTGTCACTCAGGTGACTGTCCTCAGAGAGAGTGCGGCGATTCTTCTTCTTCTAAATGCCACTGGCCACCACTCGAGGACCCAAGATACCGGTCTTTTACATCCAAAAGTACCACCCAAGTCTGCTCAATCTAGGAGTGTCATCTGAGTCCAGATTGGTCATCAAAGAGGGACTCAAGCCTTCATCAAAGGATACAGCAGGACTTGTAGTTTACGGAAATTGGTAGCTAAACCACTGGTGGCCTTCCACTGGCTCAAAAAATATTTCGAGGGACCCCGACCCCTGTAGCCAAAGTCGCCCCATCTGACCCGTGGACCAAGGAGTAACCACTAGCACACATGTTTTGACTGCACAGCACCCAGAGGATCTTTCATCATCCTCCGTATCGTGCATTCCCAGCATCAAGACTACTCCATTGAAGTCAATGATGGTCTTGATGTAAAGTGTGGAACTGGACACAAGACTGCTTTTTCAACCAGGTAACTGTCCAAATACTCCTTAGTGGCCCCCAACCTTCTCCCTGTTGGATATGGTCACCCCTCTCGGGTGAAGTTGCTAAGCACAACCCTTCCAAACTTTTCCAAAGTTTCCAAACTTTACTGGTTACCAATGCCTTGTTGCACTTTGGACTAAAAAGCTGAGATTTACATTTTACTTATAAATCTATATCTCGGGAACCCTTAAGCAGATTGCGCTCATCATGGTGTCTAAAATTCATTAACATATGATCTATTGTTATAAATTGGTGCTGGGTTTCTTTCAAGTTGTGTGAATTTCTCATTTTGTTGTTTAGTGTTTCTAAATGTTTTACACTAGTACCTTTGTTTAAGCCTTGCAGCGTGAAGCCACAGCTACCCAGGGTTGAACTAAAGGTTATGCAAATGAGCCTGACTGGACCCAAGGCAGTTTTGCAAGTGTATTACACAGTAAGTTTGCACAACCATACACCACAAAACTCACAAGATCCTACATTCAGCTTGCCTATTCCTGTAGTCCATGATGTTGCTTCCTTCTGGAATTTTTGCTTCGTAGGATAGCTGGAGGAAACACAAACAAACATGCATAGCTATTAACAAACACTTCCCCAATCAATAAGCCAGACCCATTGGCTTTGCCAATGCTCTTTTTACACTTATTCTTCATCTCCAGTCAGATGGTGCCAAAGCTTACTGGAAATTGTGGGCTCTGATGCAGGAGTTAGGGATGGAATCAGACTTGATTGACATCTTAAGGGAGCTTCATTGGAACACCACGGCCAAGGTCCGCTACAGCGCGGGAGGGGTGAGTACTGATCCCTTCCCGTGCTCTAGCGGGGTGAGGCAGGGGTGTATCCTGGCTCCCTTTTTATTTTCCCTCTACATTAATGGACTGGAGAGTGCACTGCTGACTCTGGGAACGGACTGCCCGAGAGCAGGACGGCGTCAGATACCTGTGCTTTTGTACGCGGATGACGCCGTCCTGCTTGCTAGAACTGCGGTCGGTCTGCAGTGCCTTATTGAGGGGTTCGGTAGCTTCATGGAGAGTTTGGATCTCTCCGTGAATCTCAGTAAATCTTTTATCATGGTGGCAGGGAAAAAGCCCCTGAAAAAGTTTTCTTTCTCACTAGGAGCACATGTGTTTGATTTTGTAAACTCCTTTTCCTACCTGGGTGTACTCTTTGATGGTCAATTGGGGTTTAATCAACTATTGGAGGAAAGGTCGAGGAAGCTGGTTGCGGCAAATGGCTCAATCCTTAATTTTGCCCGCAGGATGGGACGTTGGTCTCCGGAACAAGTCGTAACACTATATAGAGCAGTTAGTATTTCAAAGGCCACGTATGGGGCGGAGGTGTGGGGTTTTAGGGATGCTCACTTACTCCAAGTGGAGGAAGACAAGTTCTTAAAAAAACTGTTAAGATTGCCACAGAGCGTTCCTGCTTTCATCACACATAAGGAACTGGGACTTCAGTTTATAGCTGATCTGATTAAGCTCAAACCTATCCTGTCCTGGCTCCGGATTTGGCAAAACCCGAATGCAGGTCTTTCTAGATTGATCATCACAGACTGTCTAAAGAGAGATAGGTGGTTGCTAATTGATTGGCTCAAATATGTTAGTGATGCCTTAAAATCCATCGGGTTAGAATGGGTTTTTTCAGACCCCACTAAAATTAATAGCTCTTGCAGGTCTAAGATCGAAAAGCAGTTATATGATAAATACGAACAGGCCAGAATACAAGAAAACTCTGCTAAAAAATCAGTTTTAGCCTACTCTCTTGTCTGTAATGAGAGGGGTATGGAACCCTATTTGTTTTTAATCCACAATCAGCAAGAGAGATTTTTAATTTCCCGTTTTAGGCTCAATTTGTTGCCAAATATCCTCGCTTACCCATCGGGTTTTACCCGAACAATTGAGCAGAAGGGTGCCTGCGGCTGCGACAATAGGTCTCCGCAGGACACCCTTCATTTTGTATTATTATGTCCTTTTTATAGTTTACCCCGCAGAGGATTTCTTGTAAATATTTTAAAGGAGGCGAAAATCTCCCAAGCCAAAACTGCTCTGTTATTCCTCCAAAAAGCTATGGACACAAGGACTCTCTGTTGTATTATCAGTTTCCTGAAGATTGCTGTTAAATTGAGGAATACGAGGGATTGAACTCAATGGGGCTAAAACTACGATTGAATTAATGTTTTTTAATTGACATAGGCCCCCTGGACTATCTTTTTTCAATCTCTGTAATTCGTATTCTTCTTCTTTTTTACAATTTTTTACTGTGATTAGTTTTAACCAAATTGGTTTTTACTGAAATTGTATATGCTGAATCAGATTTTATATGTTTTGTGTATGTACTTTTTATGATAGTTTTTAACTATCGAAATAAAGATGATTCTGATTCTGATTCTGATACTGGAAATTGAAGGCAGTTGCAAAGACGTCATTGAAACTAAAAGAGAAGTAGTGGATACCCTGCACAGGAAAATATGGTGTATGAGAAAAGAAGATTATTCTTTCCACTGGATTTTAAAGCATGCAGGAGATGACATTAATAGCTATGCACTTATCTGTATTTATGGACAAGCTTGAAAAATAGTAATAAAAGTGTTCTGCCAATAATACAATTGAATGAATTAAGAATGGATTTAAGCACATTAAGAATGCACAGTTTCTCAGAAAAGGAAGATATTGATTTTTTCTACCACAACAATTAGCTGCTCAAATTTACAAATCAGTAATATGTGTCTGGTACTTCTGCTCCTAGCGTGTTTGGCACCTACTGTTCCTTTAGTATTTTTAAAGCATTTAAAATAATTAATTTCCTAAATGCATTTTTGTCAACGTTTCTTCCCAGTTGACCATAAGATGTCTGAGAATGACTGGAATGAGTAATCCAAATTAAGACAAAAAAATGTTTTATACCAAATTGATCTGTTTTCTTTTTAATGTGCGGTGCAGAAATATGGTCACATTGCAGATGAAAAATACATCTTGGAGACTAATGTGTGCAATTATTCATTGGTCACAATATGATAGCATGTCTGCCGCTGTGCTTGTGCTTCAAGCATAATGCATCAGAATTAGACAAATAAATACTTGCTAAATAGATCATACCAAGATTTTGCAGGCTATAAATCCGTGGATGACTTAAACCTATTGTTTATGATCATCTTTAAAAAAAAATGCAGTTGGCCTGTAGGCATAGCACAATAAACATGATATTGCCATTTATTCATGGAAAAAGCATGAAAAAATGTTCTGATTCGTTTGGGTTGGTTGAAGTAAACAGACTGCTATTTTCAAGGTTCTAACCCATTTTAAAATGTGAACAAAATCGGTTTGGATTTGCACTGTGGTGTCAACAGAGTGTGCACAGCCCCCATTGTGCATATTCTAATGTGTTTAAAGGAGTCATCTCTGCCAATTCAGGTCAAGCTATTCTGTGTTCCTGTGAGGAATTTCACACATCTTCCTGGGCTGAGGATAGGCTTGGATCTGCAGGAGACTTAATGCAAATTATCCTCCAGGAACTTCAGGCAGGGATAGCGTCGATTTTCCTTAATATTTATTTATTTTTGCACCAGTAGTGTAATTTTCTATGTATTAACCCCTTCGATGCTGATGACGGAGCGGTTCCGTCATCAGCATCGGTTGGGCTGTGCTGATGACGGAACCGCTCCATCATCAGTACAGCCCTGAGGGGGAGCGCTGGCGCTCCCCCCCTGGGGCATCGATCGTGGTGTTTGTACCTGGGGTGGCAGCGGAAGACTTTCCGCTGCCACCCCCTGGCCCCCCCGCGCTTCCTGGTGACGTCAGCGCACACAGCGCGCGCCGACTTCATCAGGAAGCGCTGGACGCGCCGGAAGCCATTTGTTTCCAGCGCGTCCAGCACAGAGGTGGGTGTTGTGCTGCTCCGGTGGGGCGGGGGGGGCGTTTTTCGGTGCCTTGAGGCATCGGGGGGGGGAGGAAACTGTGTTTCCTCTCTCCTGATGTCCCAATGCATGGCATTCCTGGTGCACGATCGCGCACAGCGTCGTTATCGCGCACCAGGAATGCCCCACTAGACCCCAGGGATTGTTTTTGGCCATATGTATTTGTGCAGGAAGCGACCCCTTGGGCAAGGGTCGCTTCCTTTTTGCGCCACAATATTTTTCAGACTTTTCTGCCGCCCATGGGGCAGATCGGCCGTTTTTTTGGCCGATCTGCACCCAGGGAGGGCAGAAAAGCCCACTAGTCACCAGGGATTTGGTTATATTTGAAAAAGGAAGCGACCCCTTGGGGAAGGGTCGCTTCCTAGTGGCCCTATTTTTTTTAGACTTTTCTGTCCCCCCTGGGGGCAGAGCGGCCGTTTTTTGGGCCGCATCTGGACACAGGGGGGGCAGAAAAGCCCACTAGACACCAGGGATTGAATTATATGTATAAAGGAAGCGACCCCTTGGGCAAGGGTCACTTCCTCAGGGGGATAAAATATTTTTCAGACGTTTCTGCCCCCCCTGTGGCAGATCGGCTGTTTTTTTTGCCGATCTGCACCCAGGGGGGGGGGGG
Source organism: Lissotriton helveticus (assembly GCF_964261635.1). Taxonomy (NCBI): domain Eukaryota; kingdom Metazoa; phylum Chordata; class Amphibia; order Caudata; family Salamandridae; genus Lissotriton; species Lissotriton helveticus. The sequence continues at coordinate 755,669,655 of NC_136063.1, read as the reverse complement.
CAGAAAAGCCCACTAGTCACCAGGGATTTGTTTACAATTGAAAAGGAAGCGACCCCTTGGGGAAGGGTCGCTTCCTAGTGGCCCTTATTTTTTTTTAATTACAAAAAGGGGGTGGTGATGGACAGAGTATCTGAGTTAATCAGAACACTCCTACCCAGTCAACAGATCAGGGCTTGATCCATCACCGTTTTTTAGCTCACTGCACCATCCCAGTTCAGAACCTGGCTATATGCAAATTAGTCTGTCCCTGGCCCAGTGCATCATGGGAACAGGACAGACCAAACTACCAAGCCAATTCTTCACTGGAAAGGAAACAAGCTTCCGGGGACCGGTTTCTGGCATTACAGCCGTCTTCGGCCCGGCTTGCTTGAATCCTGATGGTGCAATGAGCAAGGGACTCATGTCTGAGCATACCCTTCCACACTCATGGTGGCCAAAATAATTACAAAAAGGGGGTGGTGATGGACAGAGTATCTGAGTTAATCAGAACACTCCTACCCAGTCAACAGATCAGGGCTTGATCCATCACCGTTTTTTAGCTCACTGCACCATCCCAGTTCAGAACCTGGCTATATGCAAATTAGTCTGTCCCTGGCCCAGTGCATCATGGGAACAGGACAGACCAAACTACCAAGCCAATTCTTCACTGGAAAGGAAACAAGCTTCCGGGGACCGGTTTCTGGAATTACAGCCGTCTTCGGCCCGGCTTGCTTGAATCCTGATGGTGCAATGAGCAAGGGACTCATGTCTGAGCATACCCTTCCACACTCATGGTGGCCAAAATAATTACAAAAAGGGGGTGGTGATGGACAGAGTATCTGAGTTAATCAGAACACTCCTACCCAGTCAACAGATCAGGGCTTGATCCATCACCGTTTTTTAGCTCACTGCACCATCCCAGTTCAGAACCTGGCTATATGCAAATTAGTCTGTCCCTGGCCCAGTGCATCATGGGAACAGGACAGACCAAACTACCAAGCCAATTCTTCACTGGAAAGGAAACAAGCTTCCGGGGACCGGTTTCTGGAATTACAGCCGTCTTCGGCCCGGCTTGCTTGAATCCTGATGGTGCAATGAGCAAGGGACTCATGTCTGAGCATACCCTTCCACACTCATGGTGGCCAAAATAATTACAAAAAGGGGGTGGTGATGGACAGAGTATCTGAGTTAATCAGAACACTCCTACCCAGTCAACAGATCAGGGCTTGATCCATCACCGTTTTTTAGCTCACTGCACCATCCCAGTTCAGAACCTGGCTATATGCAAATTAGTCTGTCCCTGGCCCAGTGCATCATGGGAACAGGACAGACCAAACTACCAAGCCAATTCTTCACTGGAAAGGAAACAAGCTTCCGGGGACCGGTTTCTGGCATTACAGCCGTCTTCGGCCCGGCTTGCTTGAATCCTGATGGTGCAATGAGCAAGGGACTCATGTCTGAGCATACCCTTCCACACTCATGGTGGCCAAAATATTTACAAAAAGGGGGTGGTGATGGACAGAGTATCTGAGTTAATCAGAACACTCCTACCCAGTCAACAGATCAGGGCTTGATCCATCACCGATTTTTTAGCTCACTGCACCATCCCAGTTCAGAACCTGGCTATATGCAAATTAGTCTGTCCCTGGCCCAGTGCATCATGGGAACAGGACAGACCAAACTACCAAGCCAATTCTTCACTGGAAAGGAAACAAGCTTCCGGGGACCGGTTTCTGGCATTACAGCCGTCTTCGGCCCGGCTTGCTTGAATCCTGATGGTGCAATGAGCAAGGGACTCATGTCTGAGCATACCCTTCCACACTCATGGTGGCCAAAATAATTACAAAAAGGGGGTGGTGATGGACAGAGTATCTGAGTTAATCAGAACACTCCTACCCAGTCAACAGATCAGGGCTTGATCCATCACCGTTTTTTAGCTCACTGCACCATCCCAGTTCAGAACCTGGCTATATGCAAATTAGTCTGTCCCTGGCCCAGTGCATCATGGGAACAGGACAGACCAAACTACCAAGCCAATTCTTCACTGGAAAGGAAACAAGCTTCCGGGGACCGGTTTCTGGCATTACAGCCGTTTTCGGCCCGGCTTGCTTGAATCCTGATGGTGCAATGAGCAAGGGACTCATGTCTGAGCATACCCTTCCACACTCATGGTGGCCAAAATAATTACAAAAAGGGGGTGGTGATGGACAGAGTATCTGAGTTAATCAGAACACTCCTACCCAGTCAACAGATCAGGGCTTGATCCATCACCGTTTTTTAGCTCACTGCACCATCCCAGTTCAGAACCTGGCTATATGCAAATTAGTCTGTCCCTGGCCCAGTGCATCATGGGAACAGGACAGACCAAACTACCAAGCCAATTCTTCACTGGAAAGGAAACAAGCTTCCGGGGACCGGTTTCTGGAATTACAGCCGTCTTCGGCCCGGCTTGCTTGAATCCTGATGGTGCAATGAGCAAGGGACTCATGTCTGAGCATACCCTTCCACACTCATGGTGGCCAAAATAATTACAAAAAGGGGGTGGTGATGGACAGAGTATCTGAGTTAATCAGAACACTCCTACCCAGTCAACAGATCAGGGCTTGATCCATCACCGTTTTTTAGCTCACTGCACCATCCCAGTTCAGAACCTGGCTATATGCAAATTAGTCTGTCCCTGGCCCAGTGCATCATGGGAACAGGACAGACCAAACTACCAAGCCAATTCTTCACTGGGAAGGAAACAAGCTTCCGGGGACCGGTTTCTGGCATTACAGCCGTCTTCGGCCCGGCTTGCTTGAATCCTGATGGTGCAATGAGCAAGGGACTCATGTCTGAGCATACCCTTCCACACTCATGGTGGCCAAAATAATTACAAAAAGGGGGTGGTGATGGACAGAGTATCTGAGTTAATCAGAACACTCCTACCCAGTCAACAGATCAGGGCTTGATCCATCACCGTTTTTTAGCTCACTGCACCATCCCAGTTCAGAACCTGGCTATATGCAAATTAGTCTGTCCCTGGCCCAGTGCATCATGGGAACAGGACAGACCAAACTACCAAGCCAATTCTTCACTGGAAAGGAAACAAGCTTCCGGGGACCGGTTTCTGGCATTACAGCCGTCTTCGGCCCGGCTTGCTTGAATCCTGATGGTGCAATGAGCAAGGGACTCATGTCTGAGCATACCCTTCCACACTCATGGTGGCCAAAATAATTACAAAAAGGGGGTGGTGATGGACAGAGTATCTGAGTTAATCAGAACACTCCTACCCAGTCAACAGATCAGGGCTTGATCCATCACCGTTTTTTAGCTCACTGCACCATCCCAGTTCAGAACCTGGCTATATGCAAATTAGTCTGTCCCTGGCCCAGTGCATCATGGGAACAGGACAGACCAAACTACCAAGCCAATTCTTCACTGGAAAGGAAACAAGCTTCCGGGGACCGGTTTCTGGCATTACAGCCGTCTTCGGCCCGGCTTGCTTGAATCCTGATGGTGCAATGAGCAAGGGACTCATGTCTGAGCATACCCTTCCACACTCATGGTGGCCAAAATAATTACAAAAAGGGGGTGGTGATGGACAGAGTATCTGAGTTAATCAGAACACTTCTACCCAGTCAACAGATCAGGGCTTGATCCATCACCGTTTTTTAGCTCACTGCACCATCCCAGTTTAGAACCTGGCTATATGCAAATTAGTCTGTCCCTGGCCCAGTGCATCATGGGAACAGGACAGACCAAACTACCAAGCCAATTCTTCACTGTCCATCACCACCCCTTGTTGTAAATATTTTTGTCCACCCTAAGCGTGGAAGGGTATACTCAGATGTGAGTCCCTTGCTCATTGCACCATCAGGATTCAAGCAAGCCGGGCCGAAGACGGCTGAAATGCCAGAAACCGGTCCCCGTAAGCTTGTTTCCTTCCCAGTGTAAGAATTGGCTTTTGTAGTCTGGTCTGCCCTGTTCCCATGATGCACTGGGCCAGGGACAGACTAATTTGCATACAGCCAGGTTCTGAAACTGGGATGGTGCAATGAGCTAAAAAACGGTGTTGGATTTAGCCCTGATCTCTTGACTGGGTGAGAGTTTTCTGCTTAATTCAGAGACTCTGTCCATCACCACCCCTTGTTGTAAATATTTTTGTCCACCCTAAGCGTGGAAGGGTATACTCAGATGTGAGTCCCTTGCTCATTGCACCATCAGGATTCAAGCAAGCCGGGCCGAAGACGGCTGAAATGCCAGAAACCGGTCCCCGGAAGCTTGTTTCCTTCCCAGTGTAAGAATTGGCTTTTGTAGTCTGGTCTGCCCTGTTCTCATGATGCACTGGGCCAGGGACAGACTAATTTGCATACAGCCAGGTTCTGAAACTGGGATGGTGCAATGAGCTAAAAAACGGTGTTGGATTTAGCCCTGATCTCTTGACTGGGTGAGAGTTTTCTGCTTAATTCAGAGACTCTGTCCATCACCACCCCTTGTTGTAAATATCTTATTATTTTTTAGACTTCTCTGCCCCCCCTGGGGGCAGATCAGCCGTTTTTTGGGCCGCATCTGGACCCAGGGGAGGGGGTAGAAAAGCCCACTAGACACCAGGGATTTTATTATATTTATAAAGGAAGCGACCCCTTGGGCAAGGGTCGCTTCCCGGGGGTATTATAAATATTGTAGACTGTTCTGCCCCCCCCTGGGGGCAGATCGACTGTTTTTTTTGCCGTTTCTGGACCCAGGGGGGGATAGAAAAGCCCACTAGACAGGGTTTTTTTTATAGGGAGCGACCCCTTGGCCAAGGGTTGCTTCCTTGAGCCCATTTGTTTTCTAAAGTATGTTCTGCCGTGTCTTTATTTGGCCTCTCTGCCCTCGGTAGGGTTGCTTCCAGGGGGCACACGTTTTTAATGATTTATAATCTTCCCCCCTTTGGGACAGACACCCCATTTGTGACATACCTTGTGACATAGCCTGTTGTGATGTTTCTTCTAATGTGTATTGTTTTTTTTCTCTTTAGATTGTTGCAGTGTGCGGTTCCGTTACTGGTGGTTCTGTTGTTCTGCTGTTTCTGTAGTTGCATGTGTTTGGTAATAGACCTCTTTTTTGTTCAATTGTAATGTAATTGTTTATTTTGCAAAGTGTGTAGTAATACGAGTATGTTTGGTTTCTGTTTGTTGTGATTGTAAAACATGTTTTGCATTTGTTTTTGATGTGTCCTTCTGTAGATGTAAGTTTTTTTTTCTTCTTTCTAGTGGGATATCGTTGCCTATTTGCTGTGTCTTGGCAGAGTAGGTGCTGGTGAGTGTAGTTGTGTCTTGTAAGTGAATTGTATTTTTTTTCTAAATATAGTTTTTTGTGAAAAAGGCTTACATTTTTTATCTTACTTTGCGCAGTGTTGGGGTTGTTGAGTTGTTTGTGCAGACTCCTTTATTTGTAAGGATAATGGCTAGCCGCCGGATTACTGCTCAGCAAGTTGTTGGAATGCTTTTTGATTCTTCCTCTGACCATGGTCCAGAGACTGACTCTGAATCTGAGCCAGAGGTGGGAGGTGAAGATTCAGGTAGTGAGTTTTCTCTACACATGGCTTCATCTGATGATGAAGACACTCTGAGTGCTGATGAAGCTACTTTTGATGTGGATGATGTGCCTGTGGTTGCGGAGGACATTGCTGTGCCTGTGGTTGCGGAGGTCATTGCTGTGCTAATAGTGCGGCAAGATACATCTGGGCTGCAGCCTTGGGCTGCTAGATTTCCAGTTGGTGTAGTGAGACAAGAGGCAGCTGTGCCGCAGCCTGCGGCTGGAAGACTTGACCTTGAAAGTTCTGATCTCTGGGTTGCACCAGGCATGGTGCAGCCGGCATTGCCTGAATTTACTGGTGTTCCAGGGTGTAGGGTGAACACTGAAAACTTTTTGCCTATTGATTTTTTCAAGTTGTTTATGGATGATGTGTTTTTGGCAGAGATTGTAGAGCAGACTAATTTGTATGCTGAAATTTTTTTGAGGGTGAACAGTGCCAGCCTTAAGCCCCACGCTAGAGCTACCCGGTGGACTCCCACAAATTTGGAGGAGATGAAAAAGTTTTTGGGTTTATCTTTTTTGATGGGCTTGCTTAGGAAACCATCAATGGCTTCATATTGGTCTGCTAGTCCCTTTATGGCAACAGCTATATTTCCGGCAGTCATGAGTCGTGATAGGTATTTGCTTCTGCTTCGGATGATGCATTTTGTTGACAATAGTCTTGCTTTGCCACGAGATCACCCTGAATGTGACCGTCTTTTCAAGATTCGGCCTGTCATTGATCTTTTTGTCGATCGATTTCCTGAGATCTTTTATCCTGGAAAAGAAATTGCAGTGGATGAGTCTTTGCTGTTGTTCAAGGGCCGCTTGGTATTTCCGCAATACATTCCTAGTAAGAGGGCACACTATGGAATCAAACTGTATATGCTGTGTGACAGTGAGACTGGATATGTCTCTAATTTCAGGGTGTACACTGGTAAGGAATCCAGGATTAACCCCCCTGGTTGACCGTCGTCTTTTGGAGTGACTGAGAAAATTGTGTGGGAACTTGGTCGTGGATTTTTTAACAAAGGCCATCATTTGTATGTCGATAACTTCTACACTGGTGTGCGGTTGTTCAGGGAATTGGCCAAAGTGGACACTGCTGCTTGTGGCACAATCCGCTCAAACCATAAAGGTTTCCCAAAAGAACTTGTTTGGCGAAAGCTTGCTCAGGGACAGTGCAGTGCATTGCGTTGTGAGGAGCTTCTAGCTGTGAAGTTTTCAGACAGGAGAGATGTCTACATGTTGACTACAATACATGATGAAAGCACTGAACCGGTGCCAGTTTGGGGTCAGGTTGCAGAAGTGCGCAAACCTGTGTGCATAATGCACTACAATAAGTACATGGGTGGTGTTGACAGAGTAGATCAGAGGTTGGAACCGTATGCTGCTCTTCGTAAGGCTTACATTTGGTACAAGAAGTTGGCTATCCATCTTTTCCACTTGGCAATCTTTAATGCTTTTGTGAAGTTTAAGGAGTCTGTAGTAGGCAGCCTTGTTTTAGTGGAACAGGCAAGTGTTCCTAGAGTTGGAGTGGTGGAGGATGTTGCCAGATTGAAAGATCGCCACTTTCCTGATACAATTCCTCCTACAACCTCAGAAGACTTTCCCAGTCGGAGATGTAGAGTCTGTTGGCGAAGAGGTTTGAGGAAGGAGGTTCGTATGTACTGCCCCGACTGCCCTTCAAACCCCGGGCTGTGTGTACCTGCTTGTTTTAGATTGTACCATACGCAAAAGAATTTTTGGGCGTATCAATGAGTGGTAAAGTGAACTGGTTGGTCTTTATTCTTTAAAACTTATTGTTCAGTTTCAAAGTTTGCATTTGTGTAGTCTTTTTGGATTTAGTTGTTGAGTTAGTAGATTTGTATCAATTTGCAATTTGTTTTTGTTTTTCTTTTATTTAAAAAAAAAAACTAAAGTATGATGTTGGTTTGCGTGTAGTGTCCATTGTCTGACGGTGTGCATGGTTTGGCGCTTGGCTAACGGTGTCTGTGGACTGGTGCTTGTCTGGCGGTGTCTGTGGACTGGTGCTTGGCTGGTGGTGTGCGTGGTCTGGTGTTTGGTTGGCGGTGTGCGTGCTCTTGCGCTTGCCTGGTGTTGTGTTTGGATTTGTCTGGTGGTGTGCGTGGAGTGGTACTTGGCTGGCGGTGTGTGTGGAGTTGTGCTTGGCTGGTGGTGTGTGTTGCGTTGCGCTTGGCTGGTGGTGTGTGTGGAGTGGCGCTTGGCTGGTGGTGTGCGTGGAGTGGCACTTGGCTGTCTGTGCACGGAGTGGTGCTTGGCTGGCGGTGTGTGTGGAGTGGCGCTTGGCTTGCGGTGTGCGTGGAGTGGTGCTTGGCTGGTGGTGTGTGTGGAGTGGTACTTGGCTGTCGGTGTGCGCTGAGTGGTGTTTGGCTGGCGGTGTGCATGGTCTGGTGCTTGGATGGTGGTGTGTGTGGAGTGGCGCTTGGCTGGTGGTGTGCGTGGAGTGGTACTTGGCTGTCTGTGCACGGAGTGGTGCTTGGCTGGCGGTGTGTGTGGAGTGGCGCTTTGCTGGATGGTGTGCAAGGAGTGGTACTTGGCTGTCTGTGCACGGAGTGGTGCTTGGCTGGTGTTGTGTTTGTGGAGTGGCGCTTGGCTGGTGGTGTGCGTGGAGTGGTACTTGGCTGTCTGTGCATGGAGTGGTGCTTGGCTGGTGTTGTGTTTGTGTAGTGGCGCTTGGCTGGTGGTGTGCGTGGAGTGATGCTTGGCTGGTGGTGTGTGTGGAGTGGTACTTAGCTGTTGGTGTGCGCTGAGTGGTGTTTGGCTGGCGGTGTGCATGGTCTGGTGCTTGGATGGTGGTGTGGGTGGACTGGCGCTCGGCTGGCGGTGTGTGAGTAGTTACTTTCTGTTGGTCACTACACACACTTCTAGTTGAGTGACACTCCACGCAGTCCATCATTTTGTGTAGTTGCAATGTCAGAAATGTGGGCGTGTGAAAGTGATGGGCCCTTGAATGGCGCTGTCTGCTGGTGTGAGTGTTGAAATGTGATGGGTCCGCGGCTGGCGGTGTGAATGTTTTGTATGTGTCACACGTACGAAAGGTGTATGAACTTGGCTCTTTGCCCTTTAGACTCCCTTTTTTCTTTTAACAGCTCCCATCGTGTTTCTGTGTTGTGTTTGTCTTCCACAGGTTGTCAATAAAGCGCCGGGACACTCTTCTTGAGTAGCCGTGCGCTATAAAAGACAAAATTAACATAACATAACATAACATGAATGGCCTGTAAAGAGGTTGGTGCCTTGACGTGGCTTTACAGCTCACGAGCTGTGATTCAGTGGTTCAGTTTATCATACTTTCAATTATACGCAGTGTATTTCATTTTTGTGAAATTACTTGCGAATACAATTGTATGTACTGAATCATCACTCACCCTCGTGCCAAATCCAACCAGTATGTGTGTGTGCTTGCGGATTAGATGGCTGTGCAGTAATATTTTTCTTTTATCTCTTTCTGAAGTAGGGTGTACCTTGTCCCTTATTGTGATTGTTGTTATGTGTTGCTTTTCCTTCCGGATGGTGTCAATGGTCTGGCTTGTATCAGGTATGAAAGGTGTGTGAATGGCCTGTAAAACGGTTGGTGCCTTGTCGTGGCTTTACAGCTCACGAGTTGCGAGTCACTGGTTCGGTTTTTATGCATTTATTTGTTGACAGAGCATTTCATTTTTTTCAAATATCTTGTTAATAAAATTTTATGTACTGAACCATCACTCGCCCTCATGACAAATCCAACCTGTATGTGTGTGTCTTTAAGGAATAGATAGCCGTGCTTGAATGTTTACCTTTTGAGTAACTCTGTTAAGGTGTGGTATCATTTTACTCTGGAGAACAAGGGGAACGCTGGGTGGTAGGACATTTTTGCCGGCACGGAGATCCCACGCAAAAAAGTTTGGAAAAGTGATATTTTTACCTAATTTTAAGGTTTGCAAGGTATTCTGGGTAGGAAAACATTGGGGGACCCACGCATGCCATACCTCCCTGGACTCCCCCGGGTGTCTAGTTTTCAGAACTGTTCGGGTTTGGTAGTTTCCTAAGATGCCCGCCAAGCCCCGGGCCAAAAGCTCAGGTGAGCCCCTCAAAAAATAAGATAGTTTTACTAATGGTGACAATGTCAAAGCCACCAGCTTTTGCAAGAGGGGTTACCTGGGTTTTTGGCCCCGTGCTAGACGCCCATCTAGGGAAACCTACCAAACACACACATTTCTGAAAAGTAGACACCCGGGGGCTTCCAAGGAGGTATGGCTTGCGTGGATCCTCCAACGTTCCTTTACCCAGAATCCCTTGCAAACCTCAATTTTATCCCCCCCAAAAAAAAATTCACACTTTTTTGTGTGGGAAAGCGTGGCATCACTGGGCTCACACAAATTACCTCCCACCCAGCGTTCCCCCAGGTCTCCCGATAAAAATGGTACCTCACTTGCGTGGGTAGGCATAGTGGCTGCAACAGTAAAAAGGCCCAATTCGTACGGTGGAGACTTAAAAATTACCTTTAGTAAAACTATCTTCTTTTTTGAGGGAGTCACCTGAGCTTTTGGTCCGGGGCTTGGCGGGCATCTTTGGAAACTACCAAACCCAAACAGTTCTGAAAACTAGACACCCGGGGGAGTCCAGGGAGGTATGGCATGCGTGGGTCCCCCAATGTTTTCCTACCCAGAAATCCCTGCAAACCTTAAATTTAGGTTAACAAACCCACTTTTCCATACATTTTTTGGGTGGGATCTCCCTGCCGGCTCAAATGTCCTACCACCCAGCGTTCCCCTTGTTCTCCCGAGTAAAATGATACCTCACTTGTGTGGGTGGGCCAAAGGCCTGTGACTAAGGTAGGGGGGCTTAATTTGTCAAACTTAAATACTACTTTTTAAAAAATTTATTTTTAGCCTGTTCTGCTTTGGGGCACCCACACAAGTGAGGTATCATTTTACTCGGGAGAACAAGGGGAACGCTGGGTGGTAGGATATTTTTGCCGGCACGGAGATCCCACGCAAAAAAGTTTGGAAAAGTGATATTTTTACCTAATTTTAAGGTTTGCACGGAATTCTGGGTAGGAAAACATTGGAGGACCCACACATGCCATACCTCCCTGGACTCCCCCGGGTGTCTAGTTTTTAGAACTGTTTGGGTTTGGTAGTTTCAAAAGAAGGCCACTGAGCCCCGGGCCAAAAACTCAGGTGCCCCCCCAAAAAAATCAAGGTAGTTTTGCAATAGGGTATTGTAAATTCACCACCGTACGATTTGAGCCGTTTCCTGTTGCAGCCACTATGCCTACCCACACAAGTGAGGTACCATTTTCTTTGGGAGACCTGGGGAAACGCTGGGTGGGTGGAAATTTGTTGATCCACGCAGATTCCAGAACTTTCCACCACAGAAATGTGAGGAAAATGTGTTTTTTTTCTCAAATTCTTAGCCTTGCAAGGGATTCTGGGTAACAAAACCTGGTGGTAGGCAGTCGAGTCACCCCATCCTGAATTCCCCTGCGTATTTAGTTTTCAAAAATGTACAGGTTTGCTAGGTTTCCCTAGGTGCTGGCAGAGCTAGGGCTCAAAAACAAAAGGTAGTCTCTTTGTCAAAAAAGGGCAAGATTTCACTGGGAAATTGAGGTGCGACCACGTTGCGTTTTGCGCTGTTTCGTGTCGCAGCCACTATGCCTACCCACGCAAGTGAGGTACCATTTTTTTCGGGAGACCTGGGGGAACGCTGGGTGGGTAGAAATTTGTTGATCCACGTAGATTCCAGAACTTTCCACCACAGAAATTTGAGGAAAATGGTTTTTTTTGTAAAATTTTTAGTTTTGCAAGGGATTCTGGGTAACACAACCTGGTGGTAGGCAGTCGAGTCACCCCATCCTGAATTCCCCTGGGTGTCTAGTTTTCAAAAATGAATAGGTTTGCTAGGTTTCCCTAGGTGCTGGCAGAGCTAGGGCTCAAAAACAAAAGGTAGTCTCTTTGTCCAAAAAGCGCAAGATTTCACTTGGAAATTGAGGTGTGACCATGTTGCGTTTTGCGCTGTTTCATGTCGCAGCCACTATGCCTACCCACGCAAGTGAGGTACCATTTTTTTCGGGGGACCTGGGGGAACGCTGGGTGGGTGGAAATTTGTTGATCCACGCAGATTCCAGAACTTTCCACCACAGAAATGTGAGGAAAATGTGTTTTTTTTGCCAAATTGTTAGCTTTGTAAGGGATTCTGGGTAACAAAACCTGGTGGTAGGCAGTCGAGTCACCCCATCCTGAATTCCCCTGGGTGTCTACTTTTCAAAAATGTATAGGTTTGCTAGGTTTCCCTAAGTGCTGGCAGAGCTAGGGCTCAAAAACAAAAGGTAGTCTCTTTGTCCAAAAAGCGCAAGATTTCACTTGGAAATTGAGGTGTGACCACGTTGCGTTTTGCGCTGTTTCATGTCGCAGCCACTATGCCTACCCACGCAAGTGAGGTACCATTTTTTTCGGGGGACCTGGGGGAACGCTGGGTGGGTGGAAATTTGTTGATCCATGCAGATTCCAGAACTTTCCACCACAGAAATGTGAGGAAAATGTGTTTTTTTGTCAAATTGTTAGCTTTGCAAGGGATTCTGGGTAACAAAACCTGGTGGTAGGCAGTCGAGTCACCCCATCCTGAATTCCCCTGGGTGTCTACTTTTCAAAAATGTATAGGTTTGCTAGGTTTCCCTAAGTGCTGGCAGAGCTAGGGCTCAAAAACAAAAGGTAGTCTCTTTGTCCAAAAAGCGCAAGATTTCACTGGGAAATTGAGGTGCGACCACATTGCGTTTTGCGCTGTTTCATGTCGCAGCCACTATGCCTACCCACGCAAGTGAGGTACCATTTTTTTCGTGAGACCTGGAGGAACGCTGGGTGGGTGGAAATTTGTTGATCCACGCAGATTCCAGAACTTTCCACCACAGAAATGTGAGGAAAATGTTTTTTTTTCTCAAATTCTTAGCTTTGCAAGGGATTCTGGGTAACAAAACCTGGTGGTAGGCAGTCGAGTCACCCCATCCTGAATTCCCCTGGGTGTCTACTTTTCAAAAATTTATAGGTTTGCTAGGTTTCCCTAAGTGCTGGCAGAGCTAGGGCTCAAAAACAAAAGGTAGTCTCTTTGTCCAAAAAGTGCAAGATTTCACTTGGAAATTGAGGTGTGACCACGTTGCGTTTATGCGCTGTTTCATGTCGCAGCCACTATGCCTACCCGCGCAAGTGAGGTACCATTTTTTTCGGGGGACCTGGGTAAACGCTGGGTGGGTGGAAATTTGTTGATGCACGCAGATTCCAGAACTTTCCACCACAGAAATGTGAGGAAAATGTGTTTTTTTTGTCACATTGTTAGCTTTGCAAGGGATTCTGGGTAACAAAACCTGGTGGTAGGCAGTCGAGTCACCCCATCCTGAATTCCCCTGGGTGTCTACTTTTCAAAAATGTATAGGTTTGCTAGGTTTCCCTAAGTGCTGGCAGAGCTAGGGCTCAAAAACAAAAGGTAGTCTCTTTGTCCAAAAAGCGCAAGATTTCACTGGGAAATTGAGGTGCGACCACGTTGCGTTTTGCGCTGTTTCATGTCGCAGCCACTATGCCTACCCACGCAAGTGAGGTACCATTTTTTTCGTGAGACCTGGGGGAACGCTGGGTGGGTGGAAATTTGTTGATCCATGCAGATTCCAGAACTTTCCACCACAGAAATATGAGGAAAATGTTTTCTTTTCTCAAATTCTTAGCTTTGCAAGGGATTCTGGGTAACAAACCCTGGTGGTAGGCAGTCGAGGCACCCCATCCTGAATTCCCCTGGGTGTCTAGTTTTTAAAAATGTATAGGTTTGCTAGGTTTCCCTAGGTGCTGGCAGAGGTAGGGCTCAAAAACAAATGGTAGCCTCTTTGTCCAAAAAGCGCAAGATTTCACTGGGAAATTGAGGTGCGACCACGTTGTGTTTTGCGCTGTTTCGTGTCGCATCCACTATGCCTACCCACACAAGTGAGGTACCATTTTTTTCGGGAGACCTGGGGGAACGCTGGGTGGGTAGAAATTTGTTGATCCACTCATATTCCAGAACTTTCCACCACAGAAATGTGAGGAAATTGTGTTTTTTTGGTCAAATTCTTAGCTTTGCAAGGGATTCTGGGTAACAAAACCTGGTGGTAGGCAGTCGAGCCACCCCATCCTGAATTTCCCTGGGTGTCTACTTTTCAAAAATGTATAGGTTTGCTAGGTTTTCCTAGGTGCCGGCAGAGCTAGGGTGCAAAAACTACAGGTAGGCACTTTGCCATAAAAGGGTCAATTTGTAACTGCAAAATTGAGGTGTGAACACGTTGCATTTTGGCCGTTTCCTGTCGCAGGCACAAGGCCGACCCACACAAGTGAGGTACCGTTTTTATCGGGAGACTTAGGGTAATTCAGATTTGTAAATCAACTGTTATTACCAATTGAGATTTCATGCATTTCTCCCTTTCAATGAAAGACATTGTGTAAAAAAAAAATCTTTTTGAAAAATGACCAATAATTCTCATGCTAGTATGAGTATTCCCAATTTTGAAAATGTGCAATTATATACTAGTTCTGAACTCTATAATTTGTACCCAATTCAGAAATACATAGGTGTCTTTCATACAGATTTTTCCATGTATACATTTTCCAAGACAAAGTGCTCTATACCTAGTAAATAAAAAAATGCCATTTCAAGTTGCTGCTCAGTTTTTGGATCTGGGTTCGTCGGGTTCTTGGTGAAACTACAAGTCCTATATATCCCCACAACCAGGAAGGTCTAACAGATATAACGGTATATTGCTTTTCAAGAGCTGTCAAAATTAGAAAAATTTATAGGTGAAAACGTTGAGACAAAAGGCTGTTTTTTTCAACAATTTTCAATTATTCCAATATTTACCTGTTAGTTTCTATAAAGAAACCTTCATGGATTTAGACAAATGACCCCTTTCTGAATTCAGAATTGTATCTACTTTTCGAAAATGTACAGCTTTCCAGGATCCATTATTGCTTTCAAACTCATTTCTACCATTAACTGGAAGGAGGTGGAAAGCTCTAAAAATAGCAAAAATAGGCTATGTCCCAGAAAAATGCCAAAACTGTGTTAAAAATGTCGGTTCTCTGACAAAAGACTGTCATTCCCTAAAACCTGAGAAAATGGAGATTTCAGCCCCACAAACCCTTTTTGATAACATTTTCAGGGAAAAACCGAGAGGCTTTCATTTGCAGCCCGTTTTTCCCATTTTTCCGAAAAAAACAAAAATTTCACTATATTTTGGTTAATTTCTGGGATCCCTCCAAGGGAATCCACAAACCCAGGGCACCTTTAGAATCCACATGATGTTGGAAGAAAAGGACAAAAATTTAGCCTGGATATCTTATGTGGTCAAAAAGTTACAGGGGCCTAGGCGCGCACTACCCCAAAACGCCAAAAAAAGGCTTAGCACAGGAGGGGAAAAGGCCTAGCAGCGAAGGGGTTAAAACTAGGCCTGCGCAGTGGAAATAGGTATTAGGGCTTTGCCACTGAAAGGACATAGTAATATTAATGTTCTACCTATACCCATTTAAAATACCATGCACCCTCCCTTGAGTGCATAATTCCTACATGGGGTTGAATTAAAATTATTTAAAAGGAAGGTCTTCACCTGTCAAAAAGTGTTGTTTTGCCAGGTCACAATTCAGGTTTTAATCAACAGGTTTGTCAGGGCGAGATGCTTTTCATTTATGATTTTTCCTGGAAAAAATTCCAATTGTACATGCAAAGCGTTTGAAGGTTTATTTGCACTCTGTTCACCAGAGTAGGTGAGAAGAAAAAACAGCCAACATGTGTTTCACCCCTTACATGGCCATCCGGCCCGGGGCTTCCTCAGGGCTGTGGGTACTTTGTATTACATTTAGGAAGTGATTAAGGTTAATGTTGTGAACATTTAGTGGTGGTCGGTGGAGACAAGGGTTGGGGGTGAGGAACGGCAAGGGAAGGGGATAGACAAGGAGAATGAAAAAAGTGAGAGAAAGAAAAGAGAGTGGAGGACCAGGGTGGGGAAAAAAGGCGTGGGGGTGAATGGAGTACAAACGTGTGTTAGTGTGGGTTTTTAAAGTGTGTGGTCAGAATCAGATGGGTGAGATAGGTAAAGGTAAGGTAATTTTGAGTAAGTAGCAGGAGGTGGCAGTGCCATAAATAGGAGGTCGAAGGGGAGAGTGGGAGAACAAGGGGAGGAGAGTTGGCATAGTGGGACCAATGGTCACAAGTGTTATATACATGTGTACACGTATGTTTATAAAGCATTTCACATTATATTGCAGGAGGTCAAAGAGCAATTCAATGTTGTAGTACAGATTTAGTAATTTAGGTGGCGGGCGATTGGTATTTAAATATGTAGTCTTTCATTTGTGAGTAAAGAGGCATTTTCACAGAGCCCAGAGGTTTTGGGTGGACAGAGGTTAAGGGAGAGCATTTGGGAAAAAAAGGAGAAATTTCATTTAGAATGGATAAATAGTTGGTATGGTCAATGTGCGAAAAAAATGCAGAACAATTGATTAGGCGGCATGCATTTGGGTGTAACCATGGTGAAGTACAGGTATGGGGGCATACCATAATTCACGTAATACAGTAAGAAACCATATGTGGGCAAGCGATAAGGCATGTGTACCGGATAATACATAGGCAAGATGGCATATTGGGTGAAGATTTCATGTGAAACATAACATGAGTGGAAAACGGTAACATTGAAAATGTATTTATAGTTACAATCGGATGGGTGCCCGTTTCAGCAAGGTTCAGGGATGGTTTGGGAGGGAGAAATGGGAGAGAGGGAAACGGACAATGAATATCGGCATAAGCGCTTTCTGAAACATTATCTCATCCATGCTGTGGTAGTGCAATTTAAACTATATATGCAGGTCTATTTGTAGTTTCCAGATTAGGTGACACAGAGTGTGTGTTGGAAAATGTGGTTAGGGGCGAAGTTACGTATTTCAGATGCGGTGGTCGCGTTACGGGTCAA
Source organism: Lissotriton helveticus (assembly GCF_964261635.1). Taxonomy (NCBI): domain Eukaryota; kingdom Metazoa; phylum Chordata; class Amphibia; order Caudata; family Salamandridae; genus Lissotriton; species Lissotriton helveticus. The sequence continues at coordinate 755,653,157 of NC_136063.1, read as the reverse complement.
AGCGTGGTGAGCAGTGGGCACTTAGAAACGTGAAGCGGTCTGAATACGGGTGGTTGAGGGAATACTAGGAGAGTCGATATGGGTGCTCGCTCTCAGTGTTGCATATCTACGGCGGTTAGGTGTTTAAGTCGCCCATCGCAAAATAATTGCGCAATTGTACGTGGGTCTCTTTCATTTAACGTGTTTTAGCGGTGGTTCCAAGCTGTAATGTGCTTAGTGGGTGGCTATAAGTTTAATAAGTGATCATGGGGTGGCAAACAGGCTGATGGTAAGCGCGGGCTTACCGTTTGTAGTTGATTTAGGTCTGTCGACGTCGTAGAAAATAATTGGTTCTTAGGATTCTGTGGGGAGAAGAGGAGGGACTCAAATACAGTGCAAGCAAACCTAATTTAGGCCGCTAGGTTTTGGGCTATCTTTAAGTGGGCTTACCTTAATTATGGGCGTATTGCCGGGTGTTGTCTCTGTAATCCAGTATCGTCGGTAGATTATGTGAGGATATCGGGCGGCCATTATGAGGTGAGGTTTACGATTAATTCCGGTGTGTTAAACCGGAAGTGGATCGTACGTGAAGGTGGGCGCCATTTTGGAATGGTAGTGGTGACTATCTATACATTGGTTGACTTGGATTTTAAAGAAATTGGAAAGTTATAATTATTGGCCGAAAAAGGGGGTTAGCCGTTAATGGCTCGTCATTGTCCCTAGAGTTGGTTGACTTGGATTTAGGAGAAAATGCAAAGTTATAATTATTGGCCGAAAACGGGGGTTAGCCGTTGATGGCTCGTAGTTGTCCCTAGAGCGGGTTGGGAATAGTCTGGAGTGGATGACGGCCTAGTTGATGGAGTTATCAAATAGTTATGACCCAGGTCGGTGGGAAACGTACTGAAGCCCTAGGTACGTCGGCTTGGCATGGGTAGGTGGTTCTGTAGTGGGGTTTAGAATGTCAAATATTATGTTCAGAAGATTGCCACACTTATAAAAATAGGATGCGAAAATACGGAGTGGTGGGAATTGGGTTAGTAGGGGGTTACATGATAGGGTGAGTTAGGGAAGGGTATGGTTGAAAGACAAGGAAGACAGTGTTCATAATGCATTTCAAGGTACCATTACAAAATGGGAAATAGAGGGAGATCAAAATGTAGTAGGCATATTTTTACATAACGGTATTCCCCCGTCGTAGAGAAGTATTCAAAGTGCAATTATTGGTACTATTCCACATAAAGAGTAATTAGAGGGATATTAATAATACGGTAGTGATTTTAACATAACATCATTCCCACGAAGGGGCTTATATATGGCTACGTATTTGCAGATACATTGGTTATGTTATCAGAAATCAATTGTTTTAGAGAAGGAGATGGTGGCGGATGTGCAGTTAGACATGGGGTAACCTAGAAGGTGGACAGTATGTATAGGGTTAGTCTTATGTTGTAGCTTAGGAAATGGGCACGGTTGAACTGCAGTGCCTGCCTGTAGATAAGACTTTAGAATGGCTAGGCTGTCAGAGAGAAAAAGGTTCATGGGGAGCAGATGGTGGGTTTAAAAGTTCGGGACAATGCAGGTTTTACACTGGAGCAGTCAGGCTGCACATGTTAGGCCTGTGGCTATGTTTGCACTGCAACTGTAGTAGGTGGCAAAATAGGTGCTACAGTTCACAAGTGACTACTTTCAGTCCCTATGGGTACTTTGGTTGCCACATACTAGGGAATTGCAGGCAAGTTAAATGTGGCAGTCAATAATACGCCGATATAACCATGGTTAGAGGGAAGCACAGGCATTTTACTGCTGGTTAGGAGGGGTAAAGTGCAGAGAGTTATAACACCAGAAAAATAGGGTCAGTAAAAGGTGGACATTCTTTGTGGGACCACACAGAAATGCAAATTTACCAAAACCCTAATTTTTGTACTGAAATGTATTGGGAGGTAGATAAGGGGGTAATGCCTAGATTACTTATTAGTAATCTTCATTACTCTGATTCTTTGCTCCTCGTCCCATTACTTACATTGCCTTCCTCCTTCCATGTTTATCCCTTCATTATAGATCTGTTTATGAGCTTATAAAAAAGGTGTAACGGTTTGGACCATGTTTTGTGTTGAAAGGGGCAGATTCTCTAGGAGAGAAGTAGGCAAATGAAGGGGCTTGGATAGGGAGTGCTAGAAGCTGAAGAAGTGCTTTCACCTCATTTTAGTAATTAATTGAACATGTAGGGTAGAATCATTGTGGTGAAGATTGCCAGTAAGCAATCCAATCCACAAATCAACCCTATTGAACCTGTAATGGTTCTGTTACGCATGCAGAGGCATTCTGGCAGTAGAAGCCTTGCGAATTCCCATTCATCAACCTTTTGAAGCACTTACTCAAGGTGACACAAGACATTTTGAACTGCATTGTCTCAGTTGCTGAATGCCCCTTTACCCCTTAAACAAAGGTGATTCGAAGGTTGCTGCACTTATTCAATGTGACACAATACATCTTCAACTGAATTGTTTCTGTTGTTGAATGCCCCTTTATCTCTTACATGATAGGTGGCTCTGAAGGTTTTTTTAATTCCAGGAAATAAAAGAGTAGGGAGGAAGGTCATAGTTAATTTACCATAAAAAAATCATAGAGAAGGAGAAAAGGGTGTATTTAGTTATCAACAGAAGGAGAAAATAGAAGTGCATGTATACAATGTCATAAATAAAAATGTCTGTCTTAAGGGTCCTGCGTTTGTTTATCCAAAATGCATCTCTTACCGTTAGAGTTCTGGGGCAGATTTATAATAAATGGCGCATCCCTGCATAGTAGCAGGGATGCGCAAGTTATTGTGCGTGACTCAAAAAAACCCTTGCGCCACCATGAATGCGCCGCATTTAAAATGCGGCGCACCATGTGCAATGCATCTGTCGGCGTAAGGGTGACGCAGAGCCGGAGTCGAACGCTGCTCGAAAATCAGCACAGCTTACCGTTTTGTTCTATTGACTTGCTCGTTATGCCCACAAAGCAAAGCAGTGCCCTTCTTTAAAGCCCCCCTGCTCAACTGGAACAATTGAGAACTCCTCCACCTAAACTTTTAGTTTATTCAAGATTATTTTTGAGAAGACTTTTTCTCCTATGTCTAGCACATCAATCAACCTGCAATTTTGTGGTGCATTCATACTGCCTTTTTTATGGATTGGCCTTATTACTGCCCCCTTCCAATTCTTTGGAATTTTCCCTACTAGTAATATTACCTGAAACAATTGGGAAAAGAATCTCACTCACCACTTTATCTGTGACTTTAATATTATTGCTGGGAGATTATCTGGTCCTGCTGCTCTCATTATTGTATTTTCTACATTCTGTTCTGTGAAGTCTGGTTTTAGTTTCACCATGGCGCAAGGCTAGACAGATGCGCGACGCATTTGTCGGCGTAAGGGTGATGCAGTGCTGGAGTTGTGTCGCAAGTGCGACACTACTCCAGCACTGCTCAGGGTTGCCCTATACCTAATATGCAGCGTCACTCCTTACGCCTGCTTCAAGCAGGCATAAGGATTTGATGCAGCGGGGATGTAAAAGTGACTCAGTGAAATCTTGTATATTTCACAGGGTCACTTTTACGGGGCTTCCTTGCAACGGAACGCCCACCCTGCATACATTATACCTGATGCAGGTATAATGTAGCGCAGGGCTTTACAACGTGATGCATCTAACTAGATGTGTCACGGTGTAAATATGTTGCATAGTGGCGCATTGTTTACGCCGCTGCTGTATCTCAAAAATGATGCAACAGCAGTGTAAAAGTGTCACAAGGGGCTTGTAAATCTGCCCCTAGGTTATTTGCAAAGAATCTATGCCTTAGAATGTAATCGTGCTGACATAGTATCTGTTGCCTAAAAGTGCTTGACATGTAGTGGTGCAAGGAAAAGAGATCTTTCATATATGTTATGTAACTGTGCACTTCTTAATTACCAAATAGCAGTTAAGAGCTTAATTGGAAAAAGATTTCAGAATTACAGCAATAATGGAATTTGAAGCAGCCTGGTATATGGGACCTTACATGCATCCTGGGAGCATGACCTATTTTAATGAAGGTGGCCCTAACATAGGTAAAAAGCTGGAATGACCTAAAATTCATTATGAAGTCACAGGCAATGATTTCCTACATATTTTGTCTATTTTTACCTTCAGATATTTTGTACATCACTCATTGATGAACACTATTATCACCACCTTGGTACTTCCATATTTCTTGTTTAAGAGACAGAAACATTTGTCCACACTTTTCAACTTTTTTGCTATGCTTCAATTACGTCTACATGTTTACATTTTCTTTCTAGATTACCATTCTGCAACAGAGACTCTAAATCCCTGTATAAACCTTGCATTGCAGGTGTTGTAGCTGATGATTCTCAGAGATTTCTACTAATGTAGATATTTTCTGAGGATGGAGGCAAGAAACCTGTCTGTGAATTTTATGTTGATGTAACTACTGATGTAGTGGTTGTTAGAAAAAAGATATTTGTGTTTGTGCATTGCCTATGTAAAGTTAGCATTTGTGGCACCATTTTCTGTTCAGGTGCGATTTTGAATCATGGTCAGAACAAATCCTTTGCTATTTCTGAGAAAAGGCCTCTGTTAAGTTTCTTTTCTGCAATGTTAGGTTTTGTTTCACTAATGAATAGACTGGTCATATTAGCACATACCTTTGTCTCTAGATAGAGGCCCTATCCCACTTGTCTGGTGTCGGGCCAGACTGGAACAACCTTGGGCTTTGCAACTTTGTGTAAGAGACAAGTGCTGAGACCGTTTGTTTTCTTGTCTTCCATTGCTTAGCAGCACCTGCTGGGAAAATTCCACTTTGGGCGTGTTTTAGCCCAGTTATAAAACATACATAATGTATCTTTATGCTTGTCGATTTCAGTCCCTCTGCAGCACTTTTAGTGACTGGGCAGACTGGGCTCCACTCTGAGTGTATATGAATAAACATTTACTGGTTTGTATTCTCTATTGTCTGACTGACTCGTCATTTGGTATGGAAGGCTGAAAGGTGGTCATTAGTGACCCGGGTGACCCTAAATGGACCACTTCCATCAATTGGCGCCGAACAGGGACTCCTTCGGGTGATTGATCCGTCCCCTTTCCGCAGACTTAGCGGACATAGTCAGGGATCTCTGCACAAAGAGTATTATTTGCTTGCAGCTGCCCCCTCTGTCCTGCTGGATGGTGTCTCGCCCAGTGGTCATCACGACAGGAGTCTCGAATGGCGAAACCCTTGGATCTGACCGTTTGGTCTGAAGAGTCGGCAGTGTAGAATTGGTCAGTTTATCCTACCCGTTTCAGGTGAGTTTGTTTTGGTTCTTTGTGGATATGGTACCATTGTGGTTTGAGTTTGGTACGGTCTGAGGACAATTTTTGACAAAAGTATTTGCAATTACTTTGCTAGGTAAAAGTAATGAACTTGTTTTCCTTTTAAAATGCCTAGTCTAGCAAAATGTAGTATTTGTGTTGTCATTGTTCTGCAGATGCTCGTTTGGAAGTAGCTCAGCCGGCGCCTCATGTACGTGAAGCATGGTCTTGGCCCTATTATGCTTAGTACATTATGGCACAAATATATGAGAGACAATGCTGAGTTGCAATGGCCATTGTTGGGTACTTTTGATGGACAAAAAAATTGGGGTTTTCCAGGCAGTCTATGTTTGATTCTCTCAAAACTTGGCAGAAGGAGGCTAGACAGAGACGGTTAAAGATGGATAGTGATGCATGGAAGGGAAAAATGCAAACATTGACACAGAAAGCTTTGGCATATGATAGAGAAAAACAGGAGACTGGAATTAAATGTGAAGATAGGAGATTTTGGTTGCATATAGATAAATCTTATTTGACCAAAGAAGAAGACATTACTTTTGTAAAGGAGTTGTTAGGCACTCCACCCAATGCCCTTATGTCCCACAGAGAATATATCCCGCCATTTCCTTACAGTCACAGCAGCCTGTTACATCTGTTTCAGCTGTTCCTGTTTTCACAGCTGTTGTTTCGTCTCTGTGGCTATGGCACCTCCTGTTCCTTTTTTACCCTCGCCAACTTTGGCAACTGTGACCCTCAGCACGTCTATTGTTTCGACTCCTGTATCCTCTGTTCTCTCTCCTCCGGTGCAAGCGTCAGTGACGATTATACCTGTCACTTCTGTTGTCGCTCCTTCCATGGCTTTTCATCCTCCGATACCTTTGAATGTTGAAATGCCAGTACGCGGATTTGAGGATAGAGATTGGATGAAATTCAAGGAGCGAATAGGCCCGTCAGTGCGATCTAGGGGGGGGGATGAAGAGAAACAAGTAATAACTGACCAGGCTCTGTGGTGGGCTCGTAATGCGAATAATAGGGTGGGGGATGTTTGGGAAGTCATGCAAGATTGTTAACCCTTTATACAGCAGCATGCCCTTAAGTATATGTCTGCTACATTGATTAATCTTTGACAACAACACATTGGAACTGAAGCACCTCAGATTTTATTTGATATTAGAGATCATGTGTATGCTGCTGATTTGGAAGCAGGCCAAGTATTCTGGAATGTTACAACTTTAGTTGCTTATAGGGATAGATTACCTGAGAGGAGCCCTATTCAGGTATCTCGGTTTCTGATGCGGAAGGTCCATCCTAAATATCACCCAGAAATCCCTGTGATAATGGACCAGTGCGGAAATTTTACTAGACCGCCTGTAGCAGCCCATTTTCAGGAAAAATGGGGTTATATTCCATGGAAAAGAAGTGAGGTTCTGGCCCTTAAGGCTCATTTGCCTAGGAATTATCCTACAGCTTGTTAAAAAGAATTGAGATAATCTGCCTCTTCTACTGTAATGACTCTTGCTGATATTAAAATGTTCTTTAGTCTTCTCGTTCCGGTTGATGTTTGGTGACAGGTTCATACTCAAGATCATGTTGCAGAGTTGGGTGTACATGGGATGCGATTAAGGGATTGGAGCAGGAAAGGAAGCCAGGTGATAAACCCCGAGCTGAGATATTAGCTTTGCTAGGTCACATTAGTGCATATATGCATTCCCTTATTCCAATTAAGAAGGTAAGCTGGGATAAATTGACGGCTTGACGACAGAAGAAGGGATGAAAGTGTTTCTGATTTCTTTACCCAGTTCGAAGATCCATGTTTGGACTAAAGTGGGCAGGATATGTCTACTGATGGAGGAGTTTGATTTAATCTTCTTCCTAAAATTGCGACTCGTTTACAGGCATCTTAGAGTACTTGGTACACCTCTTCCCCCTCTGTTATTTTGAATATGGCTCAGTACTATGAACATCGAGATCAGGAGGAAAAGGATAGCACTGGTAGGTTGATCCCCCTCCATGCAGCTCCGCCTGTGTGCCCCTGCGGAGTACCCGCTGGTAAATGTGCTCTACCCCGTTTCTGTGCCCCGCTTGTGCCCTCTGTGCCACTGTTTTTCCCGCCTCTGTGTGCCCCGTTTTTGCTTCTGTGCCACTCGCTTTTCCCCTCTGTTGTGCCCCGATTTTGACCTCTGTGCCACTGTTTTTCCTCTCTGTGTGCCCCGTTTTCACTTTCTGTGCCACTGTTTCTCCCGCTCTGTGAGCCCCGTTTTTGCTCTGTGACACTGATTTTTCCCCTCTTTGCGCCCCATTCTGCTTCTGTCCCACTGTTTCCCCGCCCCCCTGCCCACTCGCTGCTCCCGCCTCCCAGCTGCTCCTCCCTCCCACCTCCCCATATAAGCCGGATGCTGCGCGGCCGCGCAGCGGACGGATGCAGCCGGCGCGCCGCTGGCGCGCCGAAGGCGCACCTAAGGCAAGCCCGTCGGTGCCTGGACCGCACCCAGCGCCAGAACCCCTGGACCCCGCGAACTCCGCAACACCAGACTCTGCTACGACGCCAGCACCCTCCACGCACTCAACGCTGGCCGAAACCACACCTGCTTCCAGGCCTCCCTGAAACGGACCCACGGACCCTGGAGTTCTGGACTTTTTGGTTCCGTCCAGAGGTGTCAGGGATAACACCCGAAGACCCCGGAGTTCCACCTGTCTCGGTGCACAAACAAACAGAAACACGGGCTTCTCGATGGTGGCGTCAAAGACCAAAGGTTTATTACTGCAGGGACACAGAAGTCACAGAAACTACACATGGGCAGTGTCTAGGAGCCTGTTCGATTTGTACAAAGAGGGTTGCTCCTTATATACTAAATATTGGGCTTCAGGCGAATTCTTTACATGTTACCACAGTTCTAAACATTCGTGTCTTAAACAATAAATATTTGGCGTTGCACAGGAATCGTCAACAGTATCTGATGTCAAAACATTACAAATGAGGGGTTCCCACTAGTCCATCATAATCCCATGTCAATTCTTCATTCAAGACCCGGACCGCCTCATCGTAAATTTCGTTACCTCCCCCTAATAAAGGCCCAGAAGGAAAGGAGCAGAGCCAGGTGCAGAAGATAGAAAGACAGGATAAGAAATGTTTGTGGGTCGTAAATGGGCACGGTTACCAGCTTCGGCCGCCTAATCATGATCAGGCCAACGAACACAAGAACCAGTATAGCAGGACTGGCCTCAGGCTGGGGAGGCAGTTCTTGCCGAGTCATGCTGCTACAGCGTTGCTGGCCTAAGGTGCACGTGTCACTCGCAAGGTGAATCGCCGGTTAAAGCCTACGTGTCTTTTAATGAAAAGAGGTCATTGCGTGTCCATTGACTATGTGAGGGCAAGGAATACAAAATGGCTTCCGTGTTCTAAGATGGATGCCACGGGTAGAACAGAAATGTGTTGGTAACCGGAGTGCTCTTGTTCGTAGCATAGCGAAAACACCAGGATATACTAAATGGATCATTTGCGGTTCACTGATACCAAAATTATGTATTTACGACAATGTTACAAACACGAGTAAAATCGTCACAGAACCTCAGACCCTCCTTTTGCCCTTACATAGGCAATTACTCAGTCTATATCAGAGTCAGAGTCTAATTCTATGCTCATTAGGTTAGTGACATGTTGTTGTATCATCATCCTGTCTCGTGCCTTTTCTCCTAATGCAGGTGGTTTTCTGAAACAGGTTGCAGCACAGAGGCTACACAGAGCGGGACCACATTGGATAATAAGACAGCACGAGAACAGAAATACTAGGATGACACCAATGACCATCAGAACCTTCCATCCCCACGCTGATACCAGAGTCCAAAACCACTCCATGAAGGACCAGTTTCCCTTATCTACGTGTATAGAGTCGGAAATCTTATGTAGCTTAGAGATTGCTTCATAGACTGTTGGAGCATTATTTGGAATAAAGACACAACAGCTTGATTGGATCATTCTGCATACCCCACCTCGATCTGCAAGTATTACGTCTAGAACCATACGGTTCTGCAACGTCATGAGACGATCCGCCTGAAGCTCAGCTGTTAAGTTACTAAGGGCACCAGCAGTTTCTGTAATTGTAGATTCAACTACCCGTGTTAGTTGACGAAGGTTTCTACTATTGGCCATAGGCCCCCAAAACGGAAGAAAACCTTTGAAGAAGTCTCCAGCTTCTTGACCAGCGGTATCTTCCTTGCTGAAGACACCTCTTGCTACTCTGGGTTTGTGATAATCTGAAGAAGCAGTGTATGTCGGGGGTAACAATCGAGCAATATAACATGAACCTGAAAAGTCAGCAGGCAGCCATGTATATGCTCTGTCCTGACAAACGAAGTAGGTACCCCTAGCAGTCAGAAAGGCAGGGGAGGAGTTAGACGGAAATACGTAAGTCTCAACGCACTCACTCCTCTCTAGCTGAGCTCTCGGATTTCTCCCATTTCCTTGCAAACAGACCTGACCTCGGTGAGGCACGACCCAAACTGAAGTGGAGCTTTTACGCTTGCTTTCTCCCAAACTAAGGCGATACTCTGTAGAGTTCCAACTCAAATACACCAGTAATTCATCTCTAGGATAAGATGGAGTATTATTGACGTCTTTAATCATATCAATAATTCCCTGGACTAAAGCTTTGTTGGCTGAGTTGTATTTAGTGGACCGTGGTGGACGCGAAGGATAGGTCTCAAGGGCATATGAGAAAATGGTCTGAAAGGCCTGAAATGATCCATTATAGCTGAAAGGCAAGACTAGATAGGGAATGCCTTTATCCATAGTGTGAGGTATCAAGCCACACACCCAGCAGTCTGTAGTATTAACTATCAGTTGGTGTTGATGCAAGAGCTGCACAAATGTATTGTTAATAAATTCTGAGCGTCGAGCTTGTTCGTGTTCAGGAAATGAGTAAAAAGAATGCATAGAAGAAACCGTAGAAGTAGTAGGATCAAGGGAAGGTACTGTAGTTACTGGCATAAAAATCAAATGTACACCAAAGACGATTCCACCCACCAACGTTATCAAAACAATTAAAAATGTAACTGCACATTGCATTAGAAAGCATTTGCTGTGTAGTATTCTGTACAGTCTATTTCTGCGAACATAAATTACATTTTCTCGTTGTAGCTCAGGAAGCTCCATCTTCTACGACCGTTCGCGACCACTGATGATGTGTACGTAGATGAAAATGCCTCTATCAGCCCTGGGAGTTCCCAGAACTAACAGAAAGATCGACCTTGTGTCTGACCCCCGCAGATTCAACTAGGCACACAGCCACGACCCTACGGCTACCCAGACGGCAAGGCAATTTTAAAACAAAAAAAACAATACAAAGTATTAGCAAACTTCCTGGCCGGAGGCAATGTATAGCAAATTCAAATCTGAAAATAGGCAGTTTCCTGCTTTATTTGTCCATATTGCGAGAACGTAAGTTGTATCTCAGTTTTGCAGGAGCTGTCTGATCTGGAAACAATGTATTTTCAGCTGACGTTGCAATGTTCACGTTCGCAGATGGCAAATGTTCTTTTGGTGCAGATGGCAAACGTTCATTGGGTGTGGATGACAAATGTTCAGGGTTCAAAAGAGCAGTTTCAGGAGGAGAGTCAGAATTTGGTGAATCCGTGATCAGTTCTGCATCGCTGAAAGGTATGAACCTGGGGACTTGTTCCGTTTCAGAGGCACCGATTCCTTTCTTTACCCAGTTGTCGTAAGGAAGTGGCAGAGGCACACGTTTAGCATGTGTCGTATGGATCCAATTTCTCCTTCCGGCCACACGAATAGCAGTTCTCGTTGCTAGCAGGACTTGGAATGGGCCAATGAATCTGGGCTGAAGATTTTTTGTTCTTGCAAAATTTCTGATGACCACCTGATCACCCGGTTTCAGCTGATGGCCTGGACTCTCCGGTGGCTTTGGTAATGCATCGAAAACCTGTTGGTGAATAAGACTCAATTTAGCAGTCAAGTCGAAAAGGTAATCAATTAACATTGGGTATTCCAGCTGCTTAAATTCTTTCGGTCTAGGTACCCCCCAAACATTTGCAGGACGGCCAAAAACTATCTCGTAAGGACTAAGCCCTACTCTAGAATGTACAGTTGCTCTTGTTGATAGCAAAGCCAGAGGCAATGCGTCTGGCCAGGACAAACCCGTGGATGCTTGTATCTTAGCGAGTTTCAGTTTAAGGGTGCCATTGTAACCCTCGACTAAACCCGCGGACTGGGGATGATTCGCACTATGAAATTTCTGTCTAATCCCTAGACCGGCACACACACTCTGCATAACTTTCCCTACGAACTCACTTCCGTTGTCTGACCATACAATCCGTGGCATTCCGTATCTGGGGAAGTATTCTTTAAGAAGAATTTTGGCGGTGGATAAGGCAGTATTGTCCTTTAGCGGGTATGCTTCGATCCATCTGGAGAAAGCACAAACTACCACTAGGACGTATTTCAGATTATTGCAACGATCCATGTGAATGAAGTCTAGCTGGATCACCTCAAAGGGGCAGGAAGGAGGAGCGAAGTGACCTGCAGGTGTGGGGATTCCCTTGCCAGGATTATGCATCAAGCATACCATACAATTTCTCACCACTCTCTCTGCACACTTACTAATCCCGTCATTCTTCCAGACCGGGGCCAACATCTTACAAATCCCTTTTGAACTGATGTGCGCTGTTCCATGTGCCATCGTTACTACTGCAAGCACATACGCATCAGGCAACATCCAACGCTGTTGTTCCGACAAGTCAATCCAACACCCACTCGAGTCCAATTTACCCGTGCTCTCTCTCCATGCAAGTTTTTCCTCCTCAGTCGCCTCTTTCTGAATTTCCTTCACGCTTTCCACTGTGTCCTCACACATTCCAGACTCAGAAATCCATCTTGCAGACGTTGCAACATACATTCTACTCATCATATTTCTAGCTGTCTGTTTTGCGATCTCATCAGCAAAAGCATTCCCACGACCAACATCATCCGTGATTGCTTTATGAGCACTGCATTTCACAATCGCAACTTCAGTCGGCAAGGTTAGAGATTCCAACAAGTCATTAACTAGCTGACCATGTTGAATCTTAGTCCCATGGGACGTAATGAAACCTCTTTCTTTCCACAAACGGCCAAAACTATGGGCCACGCCGAACGCGTACTGACTATCTGTGAACACATTCACTCTCTTTCCCTTAGCTAAAACGCACGCTCTTGTTAGCGCGATCAATTCTGCAGCCTGGGCAGAATTCTGACTCACTCTTGCAGTCTCCACAATCGTATTCAAAGTTGTTACTGCATAAGCAGCAGTCACATCACCATTCTCCAATTTGAAGCAAGACCCGTCAACATACAACGTGCCATCTGGTTCTGACAACGGAGTGTCTTTTAGGTCGATTCGTCCTTTTGTTTCTTCCTCAGTTTTGAAACAACAGTCGTGTGGTTCGGAATCACTCGACTCTTCCCTAGTCGGCAACAATGTTGCTGGATTCAATACATTGCATCTTTTGATCTGAATATGACTAGCTAACAGTGTCAGTTCATAACCTGATAATCTAGCACTGGTAAGGTGTTGCGTCTTGGTTCGGTTCATGAGTGTATCCACAGCATGAGGAACCATGACTACTAGCATGTTGTTCATTACTAAACCAGCAGATTGTCGAATGGAAACTGCAGCTGCGGCTGTAGCTCTCAAGCAACTAGGCAATGCTCTAGCTACTGGATCTAATGTTGATGAAAAATACGCACAAGGGCGTTGTTTATCACCAAATTTCTGCGTCAAAACACTCAATGCACAACCTTCTCTCTCGTGGACATAGAGTGTGAATGGTTTACTGTAGTCGGGTGTACCCAATACAGGTGCTGAACACAGTGCATTTCGTAACTCAGAAAAACTCTGCTGACATTCAGCAGACCATGGTACCGGACTCGGAACACCTTTCCCAGTCAAGGCTACCAATGGTTTTGCTAGAAGAGAAAAATTTGGGATCCATTGCCTACAATATGAGGTAATACCCAAGAAGGCACGTACTTCTCTCTGCGTGCTAGGAACGTTCATCTGTGTAATTGCTTTTATTCTCTCTGGGGTCAACTTCCTTCCCTCCTTTGACAAGAGATGACCTAGGTAGGTCACTTCTTGGCAGCAGTATTGCATTTTTGAAGGTGACACCTTGTGATTCAAATCTGACAAGTGATGCAATAAAGAAATTGTAGCTGTTTTGCAAGTTTCCTTGTCATCGGCAGCCACTAGAAGATCATCGACATACTGTACTAAAGCAGAACCACGAGGAAGTACGAAGGAATCTAACTGGCTTTTTAATGCTTGACTGTAAATGGATGGGCTTTCACAATAACCTTGTGGAGCGCGTTTAAATCTAAAACTTCGTCCTCCTAGAGAGAAACCGAAGATATCTCTGCTTTCCTCGGCTATCGGAATGCTGAAAAAGGCATTTTTCAAGTCGACAACTGAAAACCATGCTGCTGTAGCAGGAATCAACGTTAACAATGCAGTAATGTCTGGAACCACAGGAAACTGTGGGATCACAATTTTATTAACCTCTCTGAGATCAATTACGAACCTATATACTGGAGGCTTTGTAGGGTCAGTTCGTTTCAAAATAGGCAGTACAGGACTATTACAGACATTTCCTCTAGTCTCTTCTACAACATCTTTCTTGATCAGGTCTTGTACTATCAGTAGGAGCGCACGCTCGCCTTCATTAGAGATTCTGTATTGTGGAATTCGTGGAAGTTTGACATTTGCTTTCAAAGTTACTACATAGGGTGGAATTTCCAATAGACCTACATCATTAGGACCAGTCGCCCAAAGAGTATCAGGGAGTGAACGCAGCTCTGGTGGGAGCGCATCCATCGACAGGTACATCGGGGATATTATTCTTTTACCCAACGTAAGCTGTACTCCTGCTGGAGAACAGTACAATGTCGCGTACAGGCGTTTTAACAAGTCTAAACCAAGCAGATTTTCGTTACAACCTGTCGTCAAAATCAGGGGTGCTTTCAATTGACGGGGTCCAACAGAAATAGACAAAGGACCAGAAACAGGGTTGTGAACAGGGGCGCCCGAAAAACCTACTGAAACGTTTGTTGAGCCAGACAAAGGTGCGCCAGGGAGTTTCGCATGTATGATAGAACTTTTTGCTGCACCAGTATCCAACAGAAACGGTTCGACTATACCTGATGTTGCTACTGCGACATAAGGCCCACTCTGATCTACTGGAACTGATACTACTCCCTCTCTTTGTCCATGGCTGTCCTAGTACTCACTTTGCTGAATTTCCTCACTAGCTTCATAATAGTCTTCGACATGATACTGTGGAGACCTATTCTGTTGGGCAGATTGTCCATTTCGCTGGTCGAAATAATTAGAGGGGCGATCACTCGTCTGCGGAGGCATAGCACCTCGTCCTCGACCTCTAGAGTTTTGCATAGAACTACCATGACCTCTCTGAGCTGCCGCAGCATTATTTTGCGTTCGAACTGGACACTCACTTTTGTAATGACCTTCCTTTTTGCAATAAGCACATTGATTCCATTGGTATTGTGGCCTTTGAAAATTATAATCCGTTCTTTGATATGACCCTTGCTGCATATTCGTCTGATTCATGCGAGGCGGATAAGCTTGCTGTAAAAGTACTTTAGTTTTTAAATCTTTCGTCTTTTTATCTGATTTTTCCTTCTCTTCTTTATCCCTATTTTCATAGTACTGAGCAGTCGCAAGTATTTGCGCAGTCGTAGAGACAGCCCACGCACTTTCAGAATTCTTTAATTTACCACTAAGTTCTGGCAACAGATTGTGCACAAATTTATCAACAAATAATCTCTGGCCTCCTTCTGTGCTCATATCCTGACCACTATGATCCACGAAAGTCTCCTCGAATCTTGTGAAAAAGTCGGAGACGCTTTCGTCTTTCTTTTGTTTGCACGCGGACAATTTGTCCCAGTTAACGCGTAATGCTGGCATCAAGGTTTTCATTAAATCGATTATTCTACCAGGCAAATTAGCAATTAAAGGTTCAGGTTTGGAACCACCTATTTGTTGACCATCCGCTGCAATTATAGCTGCCCAGTCACCACCTAGGGCAACAGGATGATTCTCTTTACGAATTTTAGCCCAAATTGGTTGCGGTACTACATTACCAAATTGCAGATCTATGTCAGCAAGATTCAATACACAAGCGTCAACTGTTTGAGCCAACTCTTTGTAGTACACTGCAGGATTTTTACGCGGATCTGGCAAGGCCTGTTTCACTGCTAATACTTCAGCTCGCTTCCATGGAATATGTATCCAGACTCTCTGGAATTGGGCCGGAGCGGCTGCAATACCAAGGTTTGCATTAGCTTGCACAGCTTCACGCCAAATTGGTGGAACCTCTCTCATTGGATATTGACGATTTCGTTTCGTACTACGTTTCTCTAATTCCCTCGGTGAACGAAGGGATGAGTCATTCCTATAACTTAAAATCAGTTCCATCGCTTCTTTTATATTTTGTCCAACTATCATACCTGCAGCAAACTCTTTTTGAACATTAATTAATTCTCCTAGATTTGATTCAGGGTCATCCTCTTCCAATTCCTCACGTAGAAGGAAACACATTTCATCGAACACATATCGTTGTGTCGGTTCGTTCCATTGCATAAATGTATCTAATACATTATGTACATTATATCTTCCAACTTTCGAAACCCATCTAAGAGCAGTGGAATCTAATATTCCTTTTTCTTCAGTACTGGGAAGCTGACTACGTCTCTGCACAGAGTCAGAGGTAGGAGTCTTAATCAGAGTTTTATAGAAGGGAGATAGAATATTAGAGACAGAATCAGTGATTCTTCGACGAACAGAAAGCGGAGTCATAATATTAACAGAGGCAGTGAATAGAGTAGCAGTTGGAACAGATAGATCAGGAACAGTAGGAGTAGCAGGAAAAATAGCTTGCCCCGGAGTAGCAGGTGTGAGCGACACAGGCATAGGTAAAGAAGCCGGCAACCCTAGAAGAGGGGTTGTCGAAGGAACATTAATA
Organism: Lissotriton helveticus; assembly: GCF_964261635.1. Lineage (NCBI taxonomy): Eukaryota > Metazoa > Chordata > Amphibia > Caudata > Salamandridae > Lissotriton > Lissotriton helveticus. Next base: position 755,636,822 of record NC_136063.1, on the reverse strand, counting down.
TTGACCACAGGAGGTACAGGAACTTGATTCAGGGGAGCGGGAACAGGGACACCAGGTTGTCCAGCAACCGGTAATTGAACATTCGGTATAGGTGGAGCCGTAGCACCCTGTGCATACGGTGGGGGTGATCGTAACAAGTAAGACAACAGGGGATCCTTTTCAGGGTCCTCTACTATCTTAGCCGTACTCGATGGCAAAACAGGATAGCATTTGTCTATCGCTAAATTACGCTCTCTATCGGCCACCTCCATCGCTTTCTCAGACTCGTTGAGTTGCAGCTGTCTAGCAGACTGTTCTAAAGTCAACTCTTGCTCTTTCTGTTCTTTCTTCAACTTTTTAATTTCTCTCTCTTTAGATTCTTTTCGCCAATAACGGAAAGAATCAAACATTGCCGGCCGGGCTTTCTTCTTAAACAACCTTCTTTCTAGATTATCGAGAACTTCAGGTTCAAAACTACCATGTAGTGGCCAACTAAGGACACCATCTTTCTCTGTGTAGCGGATCCATACCTCGTTATAAGAGATAGGGCCCACACCAAACTTGCAATATAGATCATAAAGGGGAGTTCCAATCGGAGGAACCAAACACGAGTCCTCCAACTGGGAATCACTGTTGCAACTAAAACAAGACAACATACAATTTTTCCGACTTACCATTTTATAATCCGGAACACAAAACAAATAAGACACAAACAGAAAAGATGCGCACTCGAACCAAGAACTTAGGCCTACCAGAACTGACAAATGTATCGATACCTGAACTGAACAGAATGATTATCGTAACCAGAATAACCAGTGATAACCTTACAGAACTGAACTGAACTGAGAACTAAAAGGATTATCCAAATAGGAGCAACCCTTACAAAATACTTAACTGAGGTACTGAAGACGTCACCAAGGAGAAACCCGTCACGTTTCGCCGTACTGAGGACTGCACCTCGGGTCCAAGACAGGGCGACGGTCAAGGCAACGGACCACTGCAGCCGTCTGAACGGGAACCCTCGTGGAAGAGAACGTCGGGGCCACTTTTGCGATATGCCGGGATCGATGAAGTGGGGCGCCTCCCTCTGAAATCTTCACACGAAGCTCCTCGAACTCTTCAGGCTTTTGGACCGGTACCGAATGACGTCGCCCCACGTTGGGCGCCAACTGGAGTTCTGGACTTTTTGGTTCCGTCCAGAGGTGTCAGGGATAACACCCGAAGACCCCGGAGTTCCACCTGTCTCGGTGCACAAACAAACAGAAACACGGGCTTCTCGATGGTGGCGTCAAAGACCAAAGGTTTATTACTGCAGGGACACAGAAGTCACAGAAACTACACATGGGCAGTGTCTAGGAGCCTGTTCGATTTGTACAAAGAGGGTTGCTCCTTATATACTAAATATTGGGCTTCAGGCGAATTCTTTACATGTTACCACAGTTCTAAACATTCGTGTCTTAAACAATAAATATTTGGCGTTGCACAGGAATCGTCAACAGTATCTGATGTCAAAACATTACAAATGAGGGGTTCCCACTAGTCCATCATAATCCCATGTCAATTCTTCATTCAAGACCCGGACCGCCTCATCGTAAATTTCGTTACCTCCCCCTAATAAAGGCCCAGAAGGAAAGGAGCAGAGCCAGGTGCAGAAGATAGAAAGACAGGATAAGAAATGTTTGTGGGTCGTAAATGGGCACGGTTACCAGCTTCGGCCGCCTAATCATGATCAGGACAACGAACACAAGAACCAGTATAGCAGGACTGGCCTCAGGCTGGGGAGGCAGTTCTTGCCGAGTCATGCTGCTACAGCGTTGCTGGCCTAAGGTGCACGTGTCACTCGCAAGGTGAATCGCCGGTTAAAGCCTACGTGTCTTTTAATGAAAAGAGGTCATTGCGTGTCCATTGACTATGTGAGGGCAAGGAATACAAAATGGCTTCCGTGTTCTAAGATGGATGCCACGGGTAGAACAGAAATGTGTTGGTAACCGGAGTGCTCTTGTTCGTAGCATAGCGAAAACACCAGGATATACTAAATGGATCATTTGCGGTTCACTGATACCAAAATTATGTATTTACGACAATGTTACAAACACGAGTAAAATCGTCACGGAACCTCAACCCTTCTGCTGCCACACCTGCAGCTTCACCTGTGACAGAGCCACCAAACCTCCAAGGACTGGACCCAAGCACCTCCGCTACATACTCCTCAGCACCCGCTCCGCACGCAAACACGCAGTCGAGCTCTGGGATCTGCTCGACACCTCCGTCCCAGACGTGGCCTTCCTAACCGAGACCTGGTGGAATGACTCCTTAGCGCCCGACTTCGCCAAAGCCATCCCAGACGCCTACAAGATCACCCGCAGGGATCGCACCAACGGAATTGGAGGAGGAATAGCCATCGTTGACAAGTCAACCCTCAAGTCGCCACCCACGCAGACGACACCCTCAACACCGCCGAACACCTGCACTTCCGGATCCACACCGACCCCAACACTACCCTCAGAGGAACACTCGTCTAGAGACCCCCCCGGACACCGGTTACAGTTCAGCGACTCCATCGCCGACCTCGCCAGCACCCACGCACTCGCCTCCACAGACTACATCCTCATCGGGGACCTGTACTTCCACCTCAAGAACAACGACAACGCCAACTCCGCCACGCTGACCGACAACCTCGCCAACCTCGGCCTCAGACAACTCGTCACCACACCCACCAACACCGCCAGTTGCATGCTGGACCCCATCTTCTCCACAAGCACCCACGTCGCCTTCGACCACACCACTGAACTCCACTGGACCGACAACCACTGCATCAATTTCACCTTCAAGAAACCAACCACGCACCACCGCACCCAACAGCTGCCTGCCGCTGCGGGAGCAGAGTCACAGAAGACCAGCTGATCACCGCCCTCGCCCAGAACCCACCCACCGACCCCACAAACCCAGACGCCGCAACCTTAGACAGTGGATCGACGACTGCGCCAACACCCTCACCCCACTCAAGAAACCCTCCAACAGCCACACCAGCAGGAGAGCCACCTGGTTTACCGACGAGCTCCAGACCTCCAAACGCGCATGCCGGAAACTGGAGAAGAAATGGCTCCACAAACACACACCGGACAACCATGCAGCCCACAAGGATTCCACCCACAGACATCACCACCTCATCAGATTAACCAAGAGATCTTCCTTCTAAGACCTCCTGGATAACAACGCACACGACAGCAAAGAGCTCTTCAGCATCGTAAAAGAACTCTCCAACCCCAGCGCCAACGCCAACGACATCCCGCCCTCACAAGAACTGTGCGACTCACTGGCCATCATCTTCCACCTCAAGATCGCTGACATCCACGACAGCTTCAACACCACAACCGCCCCGACTACGCCAGACTCCACCTCCACTGCGAACACCACCAGCGTCAACCACCTGACCTCCTGGTCCAACGTCAACGACGACGAGACACGCAAGGTCATGAACTCCATCCACTCAGGATCTCCGTCAGACCCGTGCCCACACCACGTATTCAACAAAGCAGACGCAGCCATCACACCCCAACTACGGAAGGTCATCAACATCTCCTTTCAAACAGCGACATTCCCAGAAAGCTGGAAGCACGCCGAAATCAACGCCCTCCTCAAGACGCCCAAGGCGGACCCCAAGGACCTCAAGAACTTCCGGCCCATCTCCCTGCTCCCGTTCCTGGCGAAGGTCATCGAGAAAATCGTCAATATGCAATTGGCCTGCCACCTCGAAGACAACAACATCTTGGACCCGTCCCAGTCCGGATTCAGACGAAACCACAGCACCGAGACAGCCCTCATCGCCGCCACAGACGACATCAGGCGCCAACTAGACAACGGCGAAACATCAGCCCTCATCCTCCTGGATCTGTCAGCTGCCTTCAACACCGTCTGCCATCGCACTCTAAAGACACGCCTCCAAGAAGCCGGAATCCAAGAGAAGGCCTTTGACTGGACCACATCCTTCCTCTCCGGCAGAACGCAGAACGTCCGACTTCCACCCTTCCGATCCGAAGCCACCAACATCATCTGCGGCATCCCCCAGGGCTCATCCCTCAGTCCGACGCTGTTCAGTGTCTACATGGCCCCCCTCGCACAAGTGGCCCGCCATCATGACCTCAACATCATCCAAACAACTACGACGGCTACAACGCATCCAAAACCCTCCGCCCGACTGATCATCAATGGCCCCCACGCAGCCACATCACCCCCTACCTGAGAGACCTACACTGGCTCCCCGTCAACAAGATGATCACCTTCAAGCTCCTCACCCACGCACACAAAGCACTCCACAACACCGGCCCAGCCTACCTGAACAGCAGACTCAGCTTCTACACCCCCACCCGCCAGCTCCGCTCCGCTAGCCTCGCCCTCGCCGCTGTCCCCCGCATCCAACGAATGACCTCCGGTGGCAGATCCTTCTCCTACCTCACCGCCAAGACCTGGAACACCCTCCCTACCCACCTACGGCAGACCCAAGACCTACTCGCCTTCAGAAGACTCCTCGAGACCTGGCTCTTCGAGCAGTAGCAGCACCACCCTCCCCTCAGCGCACGGGTGAGTAGTGCGCTTTACAAGTACTCTGATTGATTGATTGATTAAAGATTTAAAGACGAAGGTGTTGTTACAGAAAGCGTTTTGGGGAAATAATAGGGAACGGGGTAGTCCTTCTAGGCATCTTCCACGTACCAGTAGACAACCTTCAATGACACATTTAGGGCCAAATCAGTGTGCATATTATAAGGACAGGGGTCATTGGTGTTGCCAGTGCCCTTTGCTTTTACAGAAAGATGCAGCTCCTAGAGGGCAAGTTGAACGGGTTGTAGGACCGAGAGAGCTCAGAATGTTACTTCTTCACAGGATCGTTCTGATAATAGCTACTTTGATGAACCTTGAGTTGGCCAGTATTATCATGATGATTATGATATGGATGAAGTGTCAGGTATGTCCTATAGCTAGGACAGCCACGGACAGGGAGTAGGTCCAGTTCCAATACCTGTAGATCAGCATGGTCCTTATATCACAGCAGATTTGCAAGGCTCGACTAAGGAATTTTGGGTGGGCACAGGTGCGACAAAAAGTTCTGTTTCTCGACATATGGTGCCTGGGGCCATATGGTCTGGCCATTATAAGGTTTTGGTAGGTTTTTCAGGTGTACCGGTTTTAAGCCCCAATTTCCGTCCCCCTTGCAAAAACTGTTGGGCCATTTACTGTGTAGTCTTTGTTTTTATTGACATCCAAATGTGGTGAGAATCTGATGGGTTTGGATCTGTTGAAGAAGTTGTATGCTACAAACTATTGCTCTCCTGCAGGTGTCTATATCACGATGGGTCTGGATGGGAGTACTAAACAATGTTTTTGCCAGGATGTGCCCCGTCCGGATGATTTTGCTGATATCCCACCCACTCTATGGGCCACAGATGATGTGAACGTAGGACTGTTGCATATACCTCCAGTTTCTATACAAGTCAAAGAGAATGCTGTTTTCTATATTCCTCAGTATAAGATACCGCAGGCAGGCGAACGGGCTCTCCTTCAGATTGTTCAGGATTTGATACAAAAGGGAGTAGTTGAGGAAACATCTGGCAATATTTGCAATAGTCCTATTCTTCCGATACCTAAAAGGCCACCCCAAGGTTCCTCTGAGGATGCTGATGATGTTTATTGCTTTGTGATTGATCTGCACAAAGTTTAAAAAATAGTGGTTCCACGGTTCCCTGTGGTTCAGGATATTATTTAGCTTTTCAAGATGATTCCATCTACTGCTAATTTTCTTTGTTATTGACTTGAAAAATGCTTTCTTTAGTATTCCTATCCACCCAGACAGTATATATTTGTTTGGGTTCACACTGGCTGGTTGGAGTTATAGATTCTGTTGCGCTCCTCAGAGCTATAAAGAGAGTCCTAGTATCTACAGTCAAGCATTAAAAAGTCAATTCGATTCCTTGTTGCTTCCCTCAGGTAATGTATTGGTGCAGTATGCTGATGATCTCCTCATGGCTTCTGATATGGAACAGGGTTGTAGAGATAATACTATTAAATTATTGTTGCATTTGGCCCATCATGGACATAAGGTTTCCCTTTCTAAATGTCAGTATTGTCAACAGGAGGTCACCTACTTAGGTCACCTACTGGTGAAGGAGGGTAGGAGGTTGACCCATGAGCGCATCAGTACCATTGTTAAAATGCCCATTCCACAAACTCAAAAAGATGTGTGCGCTTTTATAGGTATTACTTCCTACTGTTGCCAGTGTATCCCAAACTACTCATTACTAATAAAAACTTTGCTTGCATTAACAATGAAAGAAGTGCATGAGCCTTGGATGTCCAAATGTCAAGAGTCCTTTGAGCAATTGAAAACTGCTCTTTGTTCGGCCCCAGGACTTGGTATACCTAACTATGGCAAGCCGTTTGTGCTCTATGTCCACAAGATAGCTGGTTGCGCGCTTTCTGCCCTAACACAAACATTTTGGGATAAGCAATGGCTGAGCTTGATCCCGTCTCGAGGGCCCCCCGAATTGTCTTTTGAGCGGCTGTGGCCCCTTCAATCAGACAATCGACTGGACTTGTGCTTGATACCGACCTCACAGTTATGGTACAAACCTCCACTGGCCCTCCTAAAATTCTAGCCTCCATTGACAAATGTGAAGAAATTGCCAGCTTCTTTACTAACAAAATCAACATGATTGAACTCTCGTTCTCTTCCCTCCCACCCTCACCTCAACCTTCCACCATCCTACACACCATCCCAAACTCTGATAAATCTCCTTCGACCACCTCCTCTGCATCGCTCGATACCTCCGTTCCCCTCCCTGCTATACCCCAACTGGATATCCCTCCAATAACAAACCCCACTGCTAAAAACAATGCCTCCTGGAGTGTTTTCAGTCCAGTAACAGAATCTATGATCACTAATATCATTGCCAAACTAAAACCTTCTGCCCACTCGAAAGATCCTCTCCCCCCCACTCTGGTCCAAGAACTCAAATCCATCATTGCCCCCATATGGACCAAAATCATCAACTCCTCTCTTTCCACCGGATGTGTCCCCGCCTCCCTTCAACTCGGCCAAATCTCGCCTATTCCCAAAAACTCCGCAGTTGACCCAAATGACCCTAACAACCTTCGTCCAATCTCTAACCTTCCATTCGTATCCAAAGCCCTTGAAAAATGTGTCCTACTACAACTTGAGAATCATATCGCCTCCTTCAACCTCCTTGATGTCTTCCAGTCTGGCTTTAGAAAGGGATGCAGTACAGAAACTGCTATGCTTAATATCATTGATGACATTCATCTTTCCCTTGACAAAGGAGAATCCTCAGTACTAATCCTTCTAGACCTCTCAGCTGCATTCGATACCGTCCACCACCCCACCCTTCTCAGCACTCTCAAAGACCGGTTTGGTTTAGAAGGCACCGTTTACAAATGGTTCTCCTCATTCATACAAAATAGATCTCAACAAATTAAGCTTAGCCATTTCCTCTCTAAACCTAAACCTGTCTCACTTGGCGTCCCTCAAGGATCCATCCTCTCCCCAACCCTATTCAATTTGTTCATGGAACCACTCACCCTCATCCTCAAACACTCCAATATCAACTACCACCTCTATGCTGACGACACCCAATTATACTACAAGATCAAATCTCACAAAGACATCCTTCACCTCAATGAGACCCTGATAAAAATTCAAACCTGGTTCCATCTGAACCATCTCAAACTGAACCCCATAAAAACAGAAATCATAATTTTCTCCCCAAAAATAGCTCTCTTCCCATTCAACTTTGGTTAAATGACATCAAAGCTCTAAACTGCCCTCTCTCCACCTCCAATTTGGTCAAATCTCTAGGCATCAGTATTGACCAGAATCTGAATCTCATCCCCCACATTAAAAATGCTTCCAAAAACACTCTTTTCACCCTTCTCCATCTTAAGAAACTCAAACCTTTTATTCCTGCAGAAGATTTCAAACTTGTTGTCCAATCGCTGGTCCTCTCCAGGATTGACTATGGCAACGGCACTTTGGCGGGCACCCCTAAAATCCATCTTGCTCCAATTAAATATGTCCTCAACCTTGCTGCTAGACTCATCTCTGACTGTAGAAAATTTGATCACATCTCCCCCGTCCTCAAAAATCTCAAGTGGCTCCCAATAGAAGGTAGATCAACCTACAAGATCGCCTGCATCACTCACAAAACTCTCCACCAAAACACCCCTTTTTACCTTGCAACAAAACTACACAAAGCAGGCTGCTCTAGATCTCTGAGGAGCACAAACTTCCTTGTCCTCATCCCTCCTAGACTGAAATGTAAAAAAACACAATCCCGTGCATTCTCCGGCAACGCTCCCACTATCTGGAACTCTATCCCAAAAGAAATCCGTTGCAACCCCTCCTACCCTGTTTTCAAGAAAGAACTAAAAATACTTCTTCTTAACAAATATTGGGGTATCTAACTTTTCTGACACTTTACATGAACCAAGTATTAGGATATTTTATGTAAATTGACTCCCTACCTGCTCACTCCCCCCTCCTCTCTATGCACCCCTCCTAACTCCCCCTCTCTTTACCCTCGTACTCTTACTCCCCCTCCCCTCTCTCCGCTCTCCCTACTAACTTTCATTTTCCATTACCATCCCAACCTCTATCTCTATTCTCCCTGCCCCTTTTAGACACGCCGGCAATCAGTAACATTTTGTAACTCGTTCTCGCTTAAATCTCTTTAATCTACTTAATTGTTTTTGTGTTCTCATGCCTTCTAAAGCGCTCTGATACTCTTGGGTCCAGTAGCGCTATATAAAACCTTTGAAATAAATAAATAAATATGGTACTCCATGCTGTGAATACACTTTTGAATAAGACAAACGCACAGCACCTCATCAGTGCACGTATTACTGGCTATGAAATGCCATTGTTTGCTAAACACTTTACAATTAAAAGATGTGCTACTCTGAATCCAGCCACGTTCCTACCACTCCTTTCTGAGAATAATGAAGTTGACAAACATGATTGTATCTTCCGGACAGAAGAAGAGACAAAAGGACGGGTAAACCTGACTGATGTTCCCTTATCTGACTATCAAGGAGAACTATATGTAGATGGCTCTTGTTTTAAGTTACCATATGGCACTACGACTGCAGTTTATGCTATCACTACGTTGCACATGGTGGTAGAGACATCACCGGTCCCCTATTAGTCGGCTCAAGCTGCTGAGCTCGCTGCTCTTAGTCAAGCTTGCGAATTGAGCGAGGAACTGGTTGTTAATATCTATACTGACAGCCAGTGTGCCTTCTGGGTCGCACATAACTTTGGGCGACTCTGGGCAGAGAGAGGGTTCCTTACTTCTCATGGCACCAAGATTTAGCATGGGCACCTTACATTGAGGCTTTAATCCGCTTTAATGTTCCCCGAGAAGTTGGCCATAATCAAGTGTAGTGCCGACAGGAAGGTTACTGATGACATGGGTAGAGGAATTGCTTTTGCAAATCAGACAACCAAGGAAACAGCCCGAACAAAGATGAAACGCATGTTTGAGCAGGTCCAGCTAGGTGGGTCCCTGAAGTTGAAGTTCATGTTTGAAAATACCCTTGAGCTTGTAAAGGAGATCCAAAGGGAAGTCACCATGGAAGAATTAGCAGAATGGCAGGAAAGTACACCACAGTTAAAGAGGAAGGATGTTGGATTGATAAATCAGGGAAACAGAGATGAATGTTACCAGATGCATAAGTTCTTCCTGTGGTTACTATGGCGCATGCTCCAGCTCATATTAGTACAAAAGGTATTTGTAAATTGTTAGACCATGTATGGCAGTATGACAATATCTCTAAGACAGCTGCACATTTGGTGAAATATTGCATGGTCTGCATGATGCATAATCCATAATCCAGGGAAGGGTACCGCCACACCACCCGGTAATTTTGCACCACCCACTTTTCCTTTTGAAGTCCTTCAAATGGACTATATTGAATTGGAGAGATGCAATAATCTGAAGTATGTTCTGGCTGTTGTATGTGCATTCAGTAAATGGGTTGAGTCTCATCCCACTGAAGCTAATCAATCAATCATAACGACTGCAAAGGTACTCCTAAAGGAGTTCTTTCCTCGCTTCGGCTTGCCTCGAGTTATCTGGAGTAACAACGGAAGTCATTTTAATGCCAAAGTGATACAATTAATTTGTGAGGGTGCCCATGTCAAACAAAAATTCCATGCTGCTAATCAGCCACAGTCAGCGGGTTTGGTTGAGAAGTACCATGGTACTCTCAAACTGAAATTGGCAAAAATTCAGGAGACAACAGGGTTAAAGTGGCCAGATGCTTTACCGTTAGTTCTTTTGTTGACAAGAACAACTACACTTTCTAGGACAGGATTGTCTTCTTACGAGGTCGTATTCAGACACCCAGCAAATTGTCTGGGGCATCCTGCGTCCTCGTCAATTTTCTGATATTGAGTACCCTGTGTTGCTTGATTACCTTGACCAGTTAACGGAAAGTTTGCATTCTTCTATTCACTAACAGGTGCAGGACTTCCTACGGCCTATACCAGAGGGGCCTGCCTATGACATTCAGCCTGGAGACTACATCTTGTTGAAGAATTTTCAGAGGAAGAAAAGTTTGGAGCTGCGTTGGAAGGGGCCTGAACAGATTCTATTGGTGACACGTACTGCTGTGAAGGTTGCTGGCCGTAAGAACTGGGTTCATGCAACCCACTGTCAGAGGGTTCCTTTACCTCTACCCTATGATTAGTGGGTTAAGGACGGCATCGGGGACTCAGGGTGCAATCAGGTGCCGCATTTGTCCCATTCAGAGATGTCCAGCTAATTTGGGCGCAGATGGATAAGGAAAATGCAGATGTGTTAAACGAGGCTGTTCCTCCAGAAATACGAGCTATCCAAGAGCCTTTGTTCATGAAGCAAATGGTGCCTGGGACTACCAGGTACAATTTGCACCCTTGGCTGAGGGAAACTGCATCTAAGCAGAAAAGAGATTAGGGATGGACTGCATGAGATAGGTTGTACCGAAGCCTAGTATCAACGGCATTAGTTGAGATTAGTGAGGGATTTCTACGTACTACATTTTAGTTTTCTGAACATTAGATAGGGAAGACCGAAGTATACCCTGAAGGTATACCATCTTGATCAATGTGGGATACAAGCTTAGGACAGAGCAAGCTCCACCGCCAGTGCTCAAGAGCTCCAATGTATTGATGGACAATATGAGTGAGGCCAGACAGACATTGGGACCTTGTATATTTCTTTCACATTTTACCCCTTTTCATCATTTGTTATGCATCACTTTGGTAGAATGGTTTCTGAGGAAGAGCAGCCAGTGACTCTTGTTGCCCAGCATAATATGGTGTGGACCCGCAAACAGAAAATAACATGTGTTGCTCATGTAGTTTTACTGCTAATAATATTGTATAGGGTGTCATGGGTTTTGGAAAATGATCAGGATGTGCCTTTACGTTCCAAGGTTAAAGTTATTTTCCTACCAAGGAAGAAGAGGACAGCCCGAATAATGTATTTCTAGATACACACAGGAGATTCTTTAGTGAAGGGACCGCTTGTTACATCACTGTGTCCGTCACTAGATTATGTGAATTATAGTTATACTTGTCCACCGTAATTTACAGAAGTGAAGGTAGTGTTTGGTTTTGGCTATCCAGGTCCCTGTTTAAATTATTTAAAGCCACTGGGGATGGGTTATCAACGGTGTGATAAGAACACATATTCCGACAACTTCTACATGGAAGAACAGAATGCCACACTGGTGGGTTGACATTATAAGGAATTGATAGTTACCTGGGAAGCTGGTTATTACCCTGCTTGTTGCCCTATCATGAATAGTACGGACACTTATTTGTGTACAAATTGTTCTGGAATAATGCTGTACAAAAATACAGTGTTCCTCGTGAATGATAAAGATCCAAGTACATTTGAAATGAACACAAGATATGCTGCAATAGATTATGAAGGACCGATATATGCACACCCGGGTTTTTATTTTTTGTCTAATGGTACTTATTCGAATGTTCATAATGGTCCAGACGATGTCGCTCTTGGGATGGTGTTGCGCGTAGGTGTGCCCTACAAATACGCTAAGTTTAATGTCCGTTGGGTTAAGAGGACTTTGACCAAAGAATTTTGTGAGAGAGTGACCGATATAGAGGTCAATAACTATAGTAATGGGATCACCTGCACTTCCAGATCCAGACCACCCCCAAAGCCATACCTGCACTTCCAGATCCAGACCACCCCCAAAGCCACACTCGGTGGAACCCTCGTCTACAGATCCCCGGCCCCCAAACACCCTTCACCACCACCTTCACCGACTTCAGCGCACCCCATGCCATCGCCTCAACAAACTACATACTCATTGGAGATCTGAAATTCCACCTTGACAACTCTAGCGAACCCAACGCCACTATTCTTCGTGACAACCCCATAAGCATCGGACTTAAACAACTCATCAACCCACTGACCCACAGAACAGGGCACATCCTCGACCCCATTTTTGCAGCAGGTCACAGCATCCAATTCAGCCACACGATGCAGCTGCAATGGACCGACCACCACTGCATACACTTCATCATCAACAAATCTAAATCACCCAAACCAGCCCCACACCTCCAACGGAGGAACTGGAGCAAGGTTACGACTAGCAACTTACCTCCACCCTCACCAGAGACAACCACACCTGGGCACTCGACGCAGCCAGAGAACGCCGCATCTGGATCTCTGACTGCACAGACAAGCTCACCCAGCTGCGCAACCCCGAGAGACAACGCCCCAGGAAAGCCACCTGGTTCACCACCACTCTCCAAGAAGCAAGACGCACCTGCGGACGCCTGGAGAAGAACTGGAGAAACACCAAGACAACCGAAAACCACACCACCTACGGGGACACCATGACAAACTACCACGACCAGATCAGAGCCACCAAGAGGAACTTCATTCACAACAAAATCCTGGCCAACTCCACCAACTCCAAGTAACTTTTCGGTGCTACTCAAGAATTCACCAACTCACGCAGTGAAGCCACAGACATCACCCCAACCCAAGACCTCTGCGACAAGCTTGGAACCTATTTCCACCTCAAGATCAAAAATCTCTATGACAACTTCATCGACCATCCATCGGGTGCAACAGACGGCCCCCTGCCCTCCAGAAACACCAGCCAGCCCAACATCTCCAACTGGACACCAATCACAGCCGAAGACACCACCTTAATAATGAAAAGCATCCACTTGGGGCCCCCACTGACCCCTGCCCCCCTCACATCTACCACAGAGCTGTGGCTGCCATCGCACCCGAACTACAATGCACCATCAACACCACCTTCAAAACAGGCACCTTCCCAGATGATTGGAAGCCTGCTGAAGTCAGACCTCTGCTCAAGAAGCCCACAGCTGACCCCACTGACCTTAAGCACTATCGGCCCATCTCGCTCCTTGCCTTCGCAGCCAAAGTTGCAGAGAAAGCAGTCAACAGGAAACTGACAAAATTCTTTCAAGAGAAAGCCGGCCTCGACCCACCCCAATCCGGATTCCGAGGCAATCAAAGCATAGAAACCACCCTACTCGCTGCCTCAGATGACATCCGCACCTTCCGGGACCAAGGCCACTCTGCAGCCCTCATCCTAATCGATCTATCAGTGCCCTTCGACACCGTCTCCCACCGCACACTAGTCGCCAGACTACTTGACGCAGGCATACACGGAACAGCCCTGGACTGGATCCAATCATTCCTCACCAGAAGAAGCCAAAGGATCAGACTCCCACCCTTCCTCTCCGACCCCACGAAAATCACCTGCGGAGTCCCACAGGGTATATCCATGAGCCCCACCTTCTTCAACATCTACATGGCCCCCCTCGCAGCCATCGTCCAACAACACAGCCTCAACATTGTATCTTACACCAACGACACCCAGCTCATCCTCTTCCTCACCAAAGACCCCACCACTGCCAAACTCAACTTTCAGAAAGGAATACAAGACGTTGCAGTCTGGATGACAAAAAGCTGCCTGAAGCTCATTGCAGAGAAGACAGAAGTCCGCGTCCTCGGTACCACCTGTGGCCAACCGCCCTCGGAAGCCCACCTACCCCCTCAGACCACACCAAGAACCTCAGCATCATACTCACCTCATCACTCACCAAGAACCAACAGGTCAACGCCGTCACCTACAGGTGTTTCAACACCCTCCGAATCCTCCGCAAGACCTTCAAGTAGATCCCCCCTGAGTCAAGGAAGACAGTCACCCAAGCACTAATCACCAGCACACTGGACTATGGAAACGCACTCTCCGCCGGCATCAACAAGTCCTGCAAACTCCAGACAATACAGAACACCACCACCAGACTCGTCCTCGGCAACCCCCAACTAAACACATCAGTCAACACCTATGAAGTCTCCTCTGGCTCCCCGTGGAGAAAAGAGTCACTTTCAAAATTCTGACTCACGCCTACAAATGCCTACACAACAATGGACCCAAATACCACAACGACAGAATCAACTTCCACATACTAGACATCCTTGAGAATGTTAAGGGAATGGAAAGTGGGCATTGGAGTGGGTCTCTTTTTGGTTGCTGTGGGTGGATTCTTGAAAAAGTGATTGATCTAATTGTGATATTGGTGCTGTATTTTGAATCATGATTGTTATGTTTAGTTACGTTTAGTTTCTGCAATGTTAGGTTTTCTTCACTAATGAATTGACTGTTCATATTAGCGCATACCTTTCTCTCTAGATAGAGGCCCTCTTCGACTTGTCTGGTGATGGCCCGACTGGAACAAACTTGGACTTTGCAACTTTGTGTAAGATACGAGTACAGAGACCGTTTATTTTCTTGTCTTCCATTCTTAGCAACACCTGCTGGGAAAATTCCACTATGTGTGTGTTTTAGCCTAGTTATAAAATGTACATAATGTATCTTTATGCTTGTCGATTTCAGTCCCTCTGCAGCACGCCTAGCGACTGGGCTCCACCCTGAGGTTATTTGAATAAACAGTTATTGGTTTGTATTCGCTACTGTCTGACCGACTCTTCATTTGGTATGGAAGGCTGCAAAGTGATCATTAGTGACCCGGGTGACCCTAATCGGGCCATTTCCTTCATGGTCATAATATATTTAGTCGTCAGAGAAATTAGCATCATTTCCTTTGTGGAAATTAAGCAAAATACCCCCCAAATTATGTGAAATCAAATTCCGCATTGTTGCATTAAATTCGGACTCGTAGCATTTTGCACTATTTTGCATCCTCGCATCCTTTTTTGGCCTGAGAACACATTTCACACAAAACAATAATGAAAAAATCACTCATGATGCAAACAACCGTCAGTACATTCTCTCTCTTTGCATACTCCTGCAATAAGATTTGCACAAGAATGAAGTAAGGATGTAATCTCACGCCATTCATAACACAATAAGCATGAATATATGAAAGATTACAACAAATTACATTTCTTAATTTGAATGGAACAACAAAGGCATCTATTAATTCTACAAGTGAGGGTAAATCTTTTGTTCTAATACTAACTTTTTTCTTTTCTTGTTACAGTATTATACAACATAATTGTACTGTTTTAGAAACATAATGCGGAAACAAAAGGCCAATGAATGTGCACAGGGGATCCACAGCCATGGGAAGATAATGAGGAAACCTGATTAATTGTACTTTAAGTGTAATTGACTTACTAATTGAATAGTTGAATCAATTATTGGAGCCAAAAACTCCCAAGCTAAGCCCAAAAAAACTTCATCAGATACTCGAAGTGCCTCGTGCGCACACTTCCTAGCATGTTTGTAGTGCTCCTTTTTTTGTCCTCATTCACCTCAGAATAAAATAGATGTGAATTTTTTCTGCCCTTCTTATTGGGAGAGATACTGACCACTGACGGGCATACTACAATAGGCACCAGCCTTTCTGCGGCTGTCTCTCTCACACGGTGTAAACACTGGTACTGCTTGAAATTTTCGAAGTGTGATGGCGCCCTGAAGCAGTCTAGGAATTGTTAGCCGGTGTAATCATTGGACATATTTATGATCTTGTATATGAGGGACTCCAGCCACTCTGAATGCTGTGGTGGTATATTACTCACCCATTTCCGACATATTTCTCTTCTGGCTAGCAGTATTGCATAAAACAGCATATCTCTGACACTGCTCTCAAGTTCATCAGCCATGCCAAAGATAACCAAAGAAAGGCTTACCTCTACATGCTGACTCAAAATACCTGACATTGTTGTTTCCACTTTGTTCCAGAAGTCTCTGATTGTGGAACATTGATAGAACATATATGCACGTCTGTTGATTTTTCTAGCCCACATTTAGCACATCTGGTTCAGCTTCCTTTCCCCATCTTGGATAGTTTTCGGATGATATATATGCCCCATGGAGTGAAAAAAGGTGGTTCCTTCTTAAAAAAGCAGGTTTGACAATGATGTAAAGTGTGCACATAGACACTTGCCAAATATTCTGCAGCGCTCCCTCTTCAAGTAATTTCCCCACAGCTCCTCGGCCAAAGTGAACTCTCCATCCATGGTGTCCTGAACGTGCCAGTACCAGAGTGCTACTTCCTTATTTCCCAGTGGTTTGGTTACCAGTTGATCTTCTAAGATATTGCCTTTACCCAATGTCGATTTTCTACTTTGCTCCCAACTTTTTTATTGTAAATATTTGAACTTTGAAAGAGTCCCCTCCATCAGCCCATTTAGATCGTACAAGGGTAATAGACTTCCTTCTCTTGTCAAATCTCCCCAGACCTGAAGGTCGGCATCTTTAATTGGTATCTCCAAATTGTCATTAAGACATTCTGGGGTTCCTGGTGAATCCAAATTGTGGGAAAATGGGAATAGTAATCCTATTTCGAAAGGCGTCTAATGTGATACCACATTATTGCTGTCAACTGAAGCACATTCAGTTTAACTTTCTTTAAAAATGTGGGATCTCCAAATTTGAAGAGAAATCCGTCTATGTCTATTTTATACTCCCTTAACATTGCTGTGTACATTAAACCTATTATGGATCCATCCGGTATCCTTGTGAGCATTCTGGAGTATTTTAATTGAAAAGCCCATGCGTAATATTGGATGTCTGGCAAGGTTAGGCCTCCCTTCTCCCTTCTCCTCCACAGTTTTTTTCATGAGATCCTAACCCCTTTATTAGCCCAGATGAATGAATTTCTTGCCTTCTGTATTTTGTGTATGGTGGTTTTGTTGAAATATAGAGGTATGGAATCGAATATGAAAGTAATCTTTGGTAGGGTAGTCATCTTCACCAAACTAACTCTCCCTAAGATCATTAACGGAGGTGTACCCAGCTCTTCATTAGTTGCACAATCTCTTTAAACACCCTCCTTAGATTAATTTCAGCGATTACGTTGATATCTTAACTATCCTTAGACCAAGGTATCGCATCTCCTTTTTAGTTAATGGATTACTGCCTACTTGATTCCTTATCATCACTTCTGTCTTACGCTCATTCACTGAGTATCCCGACACTTCTCCAAATTCTGTTGCTATACGTAGGGCTGTTGGTAGAGCAACGTCCGAATCGTATGAATATACCATAAGGTCGTCTGCATATAGCACGACTTTCCTAACCCAGTCTCCCTGATAAAAGGGTGGAATATCAGTTGTATGTCTAATTCTAAAGGCAAAAGGCTCTATATAAAAGTTAAAGAAAAGAGAGAGAGAGGACAGCCCTGTCGTGTACCCCTATGGATTGTGAAGGGTGAGGATAGTTTTCCATTTACCAGGATTCTTGAACCTTATAGCTCTACAAAAATTGTCTCCCAGATTGTATCTCTTTAGAACTAAAAATAGATAGGACCATCTCACCTTATCAAATGCTGTTTTGGCATCCAATGTTTTTATAGCTAAAGGGGTGTCAACGGTTGTAGCAATATCGATAGCCCCTATAAGCTCATGTGTGAGCTCGTGTAGATATCGCCCTTTCACAAAGCACCCTCTGATCTTTATGAATTGTACTGCCTGCAAATTTAGCTAGTCTATTGGCTAAGACTTTTGTGAAGATTTTATAACTGTGGCCTCATTCCTTGATTTTGGTAGTTGTATTCCATGACCCAATACATCCCTCATCACTAATGTCAACAGAGGGGATACCACCTCTGCTAAGATTTTATATAGCTCCGTTTGTATTCTGTCGGGCCTAACCGCTTTACCCCTTTACTAGTTTGAATGGCCTTAACCACTTCCTTCTGAGTGATCTCTTGATTTAGAATATTTTGTTGGTTAACATCTATAGGTTGAGTGGATTCTGGAAGCCAGCCCCCTATCTCAATGTCTACCATTTATTCCTTCTCTTCCATACATATATCACTAAAGTACTCCTTAAAGGCCTCTTTAATCTCAATCTCACTACTCAAGATGTTTTGAGACTGGTCTTTCCTGATCACTTTAATATTGCTGTGTTTTTAAGTGTTAAAAGGACTGCCGAGTGATCCGATAGGTGGGCCGCCTTATATTCTCTATCCAAAATATATTCCCTGAGGCTCCAATCTACTAGAAAGTAGTCAATTCTAGACCTACTCCCATATTTCTTGTTATGGAAAGATGTACCCTGTGAAGTTACCGCTCTTTCTCTCCAGAGGTCATACAGTGTATGCTGAGCTATCATGGTTTTTAGTAATACGCGTGGATTAGGTGTCGGATTTGTTCTAATTTTACTTGCTTTATCTAAATTGGGATCTAATGCGACATTGAAATCCCCTCACATAATTATTGGGTCCGGGAAATCCAGGATATTGGCAAACAGATTTGTTAATGGTTCGCAATCATCATGGTTTGGGCCATAGTTGTAGTGGCCTATCATCCACTTTAGCCTTAGCTAGAATCCATCTACCCCCTTTATCTACTTTTATTTGAGTCACCAATAGTTTTGCTTGTTTTTTCACTAATATTGCAACCCCTCTGACATTTCCGTTCTAATCTGTACAAAAGACTTGTTTTACCCATCTTTATTTTTCGAAGAGATCAACACATTCCTTTTTCACCACATGTGTCTCCTGCAGAACTAATATATGTGCCGGGGAAACTCTAAGGTATTGAAGTAACCTATCCCTATGGCCCTTCACTCATAGACCATTATTATGTAGTGAAGCTGGAAATTTAAGTTGCACATTTGCCCCAGCTTTTTTAAAGTCATCCATGCGCTTACCCAGCTCCCACTGTCTGTCTAAAGTGGCTCTTGATAAGCCTGTTCTTATTTCAAAGGAAAAGTCAAGACCTTTTAGGGTTTTTAATTTTAGTGCAGATACCAGGATTTTTTTCTTTAAGTGCATACGTCTGAAAATTAATAAGAATTCTTCCCAGTTTGTTTCTGAAGGGATCCCTGTGTATTCTTTGTATATCTTTAGTGATGTCCACTTCACTTTCCGCTACCTGGACCGAGGTGTTTGTGGGAGCTACCACAAAAGATTTTAAATCCTCTCTTTCTGTACCTTCCGGTACATTTAATATCCTCAGGTTATTTTTTCTGGAGTTATTTTCTAGCTGTTCAACGTTTTCCTGGAGGCCCCGCTCATCTTTACGCAGTACCTGAAGTTCTGCTCTACTACTGGCAAGGTCTTTTTTAGTTCCTCCACTGTACTTTTGAGGATTTTTGTCCTGTCGGAAAGCGTATCTAATTTTTTTTCTCCAAAATCTCACAAAATTCCAGAATTTCCCACTGGTTTGCCTCTGATGCTGAGAAACCATTCCTGATATCTGTAGTTAGATTTCTCATCATAGAGTCTATAGAGTCGGCTGTTGGTCCACCTGGATCCCTATTGCCAGTGGTTTTTATATTTGTATCTGGCATGTCTTGCGTATCTGCCGTATGCCCCCCATGCCCACCATTATCCTTATCTCTATTATCCTGAGTGTCCTGAGTGTTATCGCCATTATGGTTTATCATGTCGTCAGAAATGACACGTTTAGAGCTTTTTTCAGCATTGACAAGACCGCCACTCTCCATAGCAGGGGCTATGGTGCCTATAATGACTATAGGCTCCCGGATGATTTTATGCCCCTCTAATTCAGTTTGTGGTGGTCTTTTTAATTTGAGCACAGGTGGCTGCATTTTGAAAAAAGAATGCAAAGATTGTGTAATCTTAAGTTTAGGATCTATGGACTCTGCTTTTTTCTTTTGTTTTTTTGTCTTTCTTTTTCACTTCTTTCCTTATTTTTTCTCTGGGGAGGCATTTGTGAGGATGTATTGGGGATTTGCGGGGGAAACTGAGTCGGCCCAAGCAGCTACATCCTGAGCAAGAGCCTGCTCTCCTATATCCCCATTATTCACCACTCTTTCAACTTGGAGCTCCACTGTAGCCTGCCCTTTTAACGCTCTTTGTCTGTAATGAAAACCCCCCACATTGGCCCCTCTACCTCTCCAATCCTGGCGACTTTCATCACAAATGGTGGCCGGCTGCTTCGCCTGAGTTGCAATCTCCAAACTACCCGGGCGTGCAGCTACAGCGCATATGCTGATGCTGCCACCACTCGCCCAGAGGTAGCCTCACACTGCTGCCCTGCGACTCTTCCTGAGCTCCAGAGCGGCCAAAACACAGCGTGGACCAATGCCCAAATTCAAGCAACTCGGGGTCGGAGTCGGCAGTACAGAGATGATCTCGGCAGTCAAACACATCAAGGACGAAAGAAAAAAACACCCCAGGTGAGACGCGCAGCGTTTAGGGGTTGATACCGGCAAACTCTAAACCTGATTATCCACAATTACATCAGCTGAGAGCCTCCGGAGCTTTTGACCTGCGTGCTAAGTGGCCACCATGTTCTTCCCGTTTGTAGTGCTCCTTATAAGATCCCCACTGACGGGGAGGGGCGAATTACAATGCTGTAGGAAAACGCTCTGACTCTTGGTCGGAGCTGTTCCTATGGCATCGTAATCTTGTATTTGGATTCATTTCTGATGACCCATTTTGATGGAGTTGGTCAGAAATGAATCCAAACAGGCTTTCTAAATGGCTTATGAAGGGCTCGTAGAGCCCGTGTGCCATTCGGAAAGCCTCCTGTAATCCCAAGGGCGGCTCTTTCCACCAGATGATTTACAATGTTGGATTCTGACAGCCTTTCTGTGCCAGACTTTCTGACACAGAAAGGCTGTGGGAAGTCAACCTTAGGGGGCCTCAGCAGAGCCCCCATGGGTGCAGGGCCTCCGGATGGCAGCTAAGGGTGCACCTATGGTGCACCCCTGTTGATCCCTGCACTCTGTGGCAGGCACCTCATGCAGGGATGAACTGCTCCTCAGGTCTTTACAATGAGAGCATGCATTCCGATCGGAATGCATGCTCCCATTGTAAAGTATAGGAGTTTCCCCCAACAGTGTTCAGTCACATCCTAATTGCTGATTTTGGACCATCGATAGGAGGTTGGTCGGCCCCAGTTCCAGATCGATGTCGAAATCGGCTCCCGAGAGTGAGCCAAGCTCAATGATTCCCAGGGATGAACCACCCACTGATCATAATCCAAGAGATAGTCACCTATAATACACTGTCATATGTATTAAGCAGTTCCCAGCTGTGCAAAAGCCTGATGAAGCCATACCCATAGATGATTAAATATCAAAACTTCCCAATTCCGAGACACCCAATGAACATGTCTCCTCCTATTTTGTTACTCTCTTGGGGACAATTAATAATATGAAACAGGAAATAGGGGCATTTAAAACCATGCTCCTACAATTTTCAGGGCTTATGAAACAGCTGATGGGGCGTCCCACCACAATTAAGGGGAGTATAGCTAAAGCTGGTGAGAATGACTGTGAGGGAGCCAGACTATTGCAAAAAAGGCAGAGGGCCCTGATCAACATCTAACAAGGGTTGCTTCTTTCAAAGCAGGGCCATTAGCACCTGACGGGGCCCAGTAGTGGGGGAGCTAGTGGAATAGGATTGCTACTATAACAGGACTACACCCTACCCAAGGAAGTGCCTGTGAATGGGGGGAGGTACAGTTACCTATAGGTAGGAAGAGGTGTTTTGGAGCCTCTTTACTGCCAGCGGGATCCACCATCAAATCCTTTCCTCAATATGATAAATGTACCTAAACTACCTGCAACCACAGACTATGAATTCAACTATGTATTGAAAAATAAAGTCATTCACCTAATACTGCATGTTAGGAACTGCAAATCTTTCATCGGGGTCCTAATTGTCAGTGCTAAAAGGAAATCTGCCCCAGACCTCAATTTGATCAAGTAGAGCTCAGGCTGGCTAATGAAAGAGTGGTAGTCAAATTGGTTGACCTAAATGCTAGGACTTGCTCACCAAATGCTTCATCTATTCAATGTAAACACTGAGGGGATACCAAGCCCTCACATTTGAAGCATGTGCACTATGCACAACCTGATCCTAGCTTTTCCTTGGATTCCATACATTGACTACATGATATAGGTACTTCCCCTTGCTGGAATACACAGGAAGCTATGACATTGGGGAAAAGAGCTATTAAATCCCACCATTACCTCTCGTAGATCAGATGGAGCTGATCATGATAGGATCTCAATTATTTCTTGGATCATGGCAGGCATAGCTTCCTGACTGGGGCACTCATGTTGATGGGGTTGAAATCTGCCTCTTTCAGGAGACGTGGTGCACTACTTAAATATTCAGAGTTAGGTCCCAAAATTATTTTTTACCAACCGTCGCTAACCCACATGGCGCCCCTCTGGGGGCTTAAAAGTGTGGGTAAAGAACTCACTTACCTATAAGATAGGCAAAATAGAACTAGACTCCGCTGATTTTTTTTAGGGCTGTGACTGTGTATAGTCAAGCACACAATCATTGAAATATTTAATGTATATGCCAGTGGGATGCAAAGATGTAGGGCTTCATCTACATTGGCAAATCTAGAGTATGTCTGGGAAACTAAAATCAGTCCCGCATAAATCAAAGCAGCAGGCGAGTTTTAATACTAAGCTTGAACTACTAGATAGAGACGGTGTGTTGCTCACTGCAGATGAGGATGAAAGATGGGGTATTTCACAGCTCGACCTTCCTCCCATCAAAAGGTGGACTTAAGTGGCACTCCAGCTCAAAGCCCTAACATTAGATTATGGGCTAAGAACTCAAAATGGTAGAACACGCTCTTGTAGAAGTGGGGCAACGACATATAATAAACCTTGCTCCGAAAGCCGCATAGCTGATATATTATTGGATCTAAAGCTATGGCACCATGCAGAAGACATGGCTAAAGAAAGCAGAATAGAAAGTGAACACAACCCCCTTTGCTTCCGTATGTGCTCCCTCTGGGAGAAATCTGCTAATGATGCCCAACCTCATTACGCGACCAAGAAATTACAGATAGCCAGTAGCAGACCCCACCTTAAGTGAAGTCTGATTGCAGTACGTGAGAATGTGCTATCCACCACTGAGTAACCCAACAGGCACACTGGTGAGACTTAAGGACACAGAGAAGAAGTAAGTGTATTGCACTGCTTTGCTGATACCTTGGTGTTAGAAACTTGAGATAAGCCCTTAGAATTATCGAATACGATAATAGGCAAATTGTGTTTTATGCAGTTTTGCAGTTTTTAATGGCCATGTGGAGGATTAGACAGCAAGCATTTTAATGCATGCTATGTGTATATAAAAGCAGGTAACTCATGTATCACTTGGGTTTTATATATTGTTTTTTTTAATGCAATTTTAACAATATATTTATCTTATTTAATTAGCCTAGCATTTTATGTATCTGTTCCTTTTTTCCTTTTACATGATTGTATGTTTCTGTATCCTTTGATGGCAAACATGTGCGGAATACAATTGTTTGCTTTGCGTGCTTGCAGTGGTGCATAGGGATAGTCCCCAGGAAGCCCTAAATAGTCACCTAGGATTTTTTGACCAGCTTATTGGTCATTTTTTAAGTACCCAGTACAAGCAAGGGTACAAGGCACAAGACCATAACGTGGCACAACGCAGAATGTAGGAAATCTAAATCTAAACTTACATTAGCCATTAAAAGTAAAAACCCAGGCCATATTCCCACTCTGCGTAAAACTTACACACATGTCCAACGAAAAGCCAAGCAGGAATAGGAAGAGCCAAGGTGGTGTGACTTTCTATCTGCTTGCCGTTAGAAAGATATGACCAAGTTTTGGTCCCTAGTGAGCTGGGGAATAGGTGCTATATGTCCATCCAGCAAACCACATCTCGCCTGAAGCATGGGTCAAGCTCTTCCAAGCCTTTTATGATGATGACCTACCAGAAAACACTAGCGAGGGCAGGCTCTTGAAAATATAGCACAGAAGGATCTTGCAGTGTCTGCAGGAAGTAGCAAGTGCTATAGGGTCAATTGCGCAGGGGGAAGCTGCTGGCCCAAATTACATTTCTGGTGACATCTACCTACATAACAAGGAAAAATGGGCTGAGTACATCTTATTCATAAGCAACACAATAGATCAAGTTGCCCCCATCCCCAAATCATGGAAGGGTGCGGAGGAGGGACAAGTTTGTAAAACAGGAGATTATAACCTGCCATCTAATTACAGATCAATCCCCCACATGCATCAATCTAGGATTTTGCATTTCTTAAATAGCGAAAATTAAGGAATCGCTATTTAGGAAATGCAAAATCCTATGCATCAAGAAATCCTAAAAGTTTTTAGCATTTCTTAATTTTCGGAAATTGCGATTCCTTAATTGCGAATCGCAATTAAGGAATGGCATTACATTGATTCCTATGGGCCTAGAGGCCCATAGGAATCAATGCTGTTTTGCATTTTTTTTTTGTTGCACTCGCAATTTGTTGATGCATTGCAAGGGTGCAGAGGGGGGTCCAAAGGACCCCCCCCTGCACCCCTGAAATGTATTTTCAAGTGCATGTTTCACACACACATGTCCTAAGGACATGTGTGTCTGTAACATGCATGTTTAAAAAATGCATTTTTTTGCTTTTTTTTAAATTTTCGCAAATTAACACGAGGGTCAACCTCGTGTTAATTTGCACCTCCTATTTTAGAATTCGCATTTTTTAAAAAAATCATGCATTGCATTTAAGGAATCGCACACATGCGATTCCTTAAATGCAAACGCATTTTTTAGAAGTGCAAAAAATTCCTAAAAGTTTCATGCATAGCAAAAAGTGATTTTGGAATCGCAAACGGCCGAATTTTCCGATTTGCACCGTTTGCGATTCCAAAAACCTTTGATGCTTGTGGGGGATAATTCCTTTGATTCAATTCATGTAGAAGTGGAGTTAAGAATACTAAAGCCATACTTACCTTCATGATAATTTGGTAGTTAATGTTTTGGATATGATATCTTTGAAATATGATACTTTGAGCTCGATATTCTGGCAGACTGCTGTAGGGAGGTTGAAAAGGTGGATGACAAAGAATACCAGAAGGTTTTTTGTGGCCAATATACGCCCTCAGAACGTTTTAACAAAGACCCTGTCACAATTTGCATTTGGGACAATGTTCAATATACATATTCTCTGCATCCAATAGGTTTCCACACTCTGCTCAATGTATCCTAGCTATAAAACTATGGAAAGGAATATGGCAAACCCTATCTTCCCTTTTCATTACTTTCCCTAGATCGCTGAATATAAATCAGTGAATCTGAGCAAAAATAAAGCACCTGTGCCCAAACCAAAATCTCCTCTAAAAATACAAAGTGTGTATAGTACTGGAAGTGGGCCCTACTGTTGGTACAGGCAACTTGACAAACATTAGGGGTCATTGGGTGACATCTGCATATATGGTTTCTAGATTCGGAGCCTCTAATGGACAATCCGGGTCATTGCAAGGGGACAGTAAGTTCCCGTCTGATATTCTTTTGGTATTCTGGGCGCCAGTTATTTCGGGGACTGTTGCAATTGATCGGTACAGGGGCACCCAGTGATTAGTGAATACTGACCTGTCAGAGCGGTGCCCATAAAGAATGGGCAAAGGAACCCGAGTTTACGAATGGAATAACATCAACTTTTGTAGGGACCTTATCTAGTAACCTGTAAGTCATAGGACTGTAATTCGACAGTCCAATGGTCCAGATGGTGGAGCACACACAGTAGAGTGCACCCTCGTGGTGTTTAGGGTGAGGAGGAGTCACTTGCATTTCAATGAGAAATTATTCCGCTTGTTTTAATCCCTAGTATGCGGTGCTGGTGTAAAGCAGCACTGCAAGTTTAGGGAATAAAAAATAGAGCATAGACATAGGAGGCACAGAAAGAGGCAGGTTGCATAGAGACAATACACACTGGGGCACATGCATCAATGTTACGTTTTGCGAATCGTTATTTGCGAATTTTAAGGAATCGCATTTTGCGATTCGCAAAACGGAATGCATCATCTTTTTCGCATTTTTTTAAGGAATCGCTATTTTTCGCTTTTTTTTGCGAATTCGCATTTGAAATGCGAATTTAATGCGATTCCTTATTTTGCGAATTCGCAAAAAATTCGCAAATTTGCGAAATCGCATATTGATGCATTACAATGAGGACACACCCAGGAAGCCTACACTAATTGAATGCACCTGAGCCACAGTTTGAATTGGGAGTGGCAGTTGGTCAGTACTGCTTTGTTTGCTGAACCTGAAGGACTGTTTTGTGTGTGCTGCTGCAGAGGGAGAAATGGAATCTGAAGGTGGAAGTCAAGACCTACAACCAAGAAAAAGAAAGATTAAGTTTAGTGAGCAGGAGTTGCAGATATTAATAGAGGAAGTTGCTGAAAGGCAGGAGGAGCTTTTTGGAAAATTTTCTTTGAAGGTCCCAGAAGCAGTGAAAAGGAAACATTGGCTGGCCATTCAAGCCAAGGTAAATGCTGTGGGGGTTGACATCACCAACTTGCAAAAAAGGTGGTATGACTTACGCTCAGGCGCAAAAGAAAGGATTGCGACAAGGATAAAAAGTGCAAAAAAAACTGGTGGAGGACCTCCCAAGGACATACCTACTACCCCCCTTGAGGATTTGGTTGAGGGGACCCTTGTGATTGGAGTCATTCAGATTGACACATCTGAGCATGCTGGCACTTCCCAAGGTATGTGTACATTGTAAATTGCTCATATTCTATTTTTCATGCCTTTGTTGTGCTTGATGTTTTTAGACTTATTTAATCTATATTTAACATCCCTTAAAGAATAGGACACTTTGCTACTTTTTTTGGCATTGAAAAAGGCATGTAATAATATGAAGCAGTGCATTATGGGAAATGTAGTTTTTCCAAAATAATCTTTAAAACATGTAAAGTTTCCTAACATGAAAATATGACTTGAAACATCAAATAAATTAAAAGAAACCTGCTTGTTTTCAAAATTGTAATTAATGTAGACAAGTGCAAAACAATGTAAATTATCTTAATCATATTAAAGACATACACATAAAAAAATTCATTTTTCATTTGCAGATAATGTGAAAGAAACAGAAATATATGTCTCAGAGGAAAACAACAAGGAATCTGAGAACACATGTGAGCCACAGCCCAAAATATCTTCTAAACCAGATAATAATGTACAAGTTAGGAAGAGAGTGCGACAGCTTCTGAACTCAGACACTGAGGAAGAAAATAATGTCACTGAAGTTGAAAAACAAACAGCATCAATCCCAGACAACACTGATAAACAGTCATGTCAGCGCAAAAGACTTCAAAAATTCATCAGGAGAAAGCCAAGGTCCACAGTCCAAAGAGACTCCTTAGATGATAGCACCCTTGCCAATGTTGTAGAGGTGAAATTATTGAAAGTGCAGCGTCTGCAAGGGAAGGACATGAGAATCATGAAGGGGAAACTCAGTGATATCAATGAAAATGTAATATCTGTGAACAGAAATCTAACAAAACTAACAAAAGTGATTGAATCTGCACAGAAGGCCTCATGTGCACAATTTGACCGCATAGCTAGTGCTTTGGAGAACATCACTCAGGGATTGGAAAGCCAGAAAATTGCAAATTGCAATAGACATATGAGGTCAATTGCAAGCATGCACACATATGCCAGGGCATTAAATAGAGTTACATCCAGCAATGCAAAAGTAATGAAAAATACAAATTCCATTCAAAAGGCCATCCAGCAATGTTGTGGTGTACTCTGTGATGGTATGTTGTCCATGAAAAGTGCTGCAACTGAGATGCAGCACAAAGATAAGCTTTATAAACCTGATGAAGGGGGCCCAATTGTAGATAATGAAGTCAACAAAGAAAGAATGAAACCTAAAGATTTGCCTGAGCGCCGTAGTGCAAGAGGTCTACATCTGACTACAGGAAATTGTACAAAATCTGAAAATGTCAAAACTAGAGCATTAGGTTGGCATGGTAGAAAGAAGTAATTTTTATCTTACATTACATAATGGTGCTTTGATTTCATTACTTTGAATAATTCTCCCCTTCACTGATTGAAAGTTGTATTCTGTTACTCAAAAAATTATAAGCAATAATATACTTAGAAGTGCCATGCTGTACCATCTTCTGTGATATGTTTTACAAAATTAAGGCAAAGACATTCCATTAAACTCACCTTTGGTTAAAAATAGTGTTGAGTGATTTCTGCCCTTCTTCTCCTCCCTTCTGCTGCATCAGGTCCATGCAATCTGGGCTGGGGTTGTTGAGGCTGGTTGTCAATATTTGGCAGCATATCCTCCATATCAAGTTCAAGGCCTCTCCTAGTAGCTATGTTGTGGAGGATAGCACAAGTTGCAACAATTTTGCAGCAGACATCTGGACGGTATTGCAATGCACCACCAGTCATATGCAAAACCCTAAACCTAGACTTCATGACACCAAAAGTCCTCTCAATGATACTGCGGGTTGAGATGTGGGCCTGGTTGTATTGCTGTTCTTTGTGGGTATTTGGAGTCAAATAAGGTGTGAGTATGTATGACCTCAACCCATATGCACTATCACCTAATTTAAAAAATAAATGTTGAAAATGAGTAACAATTACATCCAAGAGCATGACATTTAAAAAATTCTCTGATTGCAAGTTTTAATTTACCTAGTAAATATCCATCTCCAAATTCTCCAGCAAGCAAGCGAGCATGGATGGCACTGTGTTTAAAAATGTAGGAGTCATGAGCACTCCCTGGATAACTTGCAACTAAGTCAGTGATGATTCCTTTAGCATTGCAGACTGTTTGAATATTCAAGGAATGATAATGTTTCCTGTTTCTGAAAATGTATTCATTGGCAGAAGGGGGACAAATGGGAACATGAGTACCATCAACACATCCTAATACATGTGGAAAATGTGCTATGTTATAGAAATCTAATTTAGTCTGGAGCAACTCCTGCTGAGCTGTAGGGAATCTTATGTGATGGTTTATTCTCTGTAGCATTGCATTTAGAAAGTCTCTAAAAAATCTGGACAATGCACTCTGTGACACCCCCCCAGCAACAGCTATGACACCTTGAAAGGAGCCAGAGGCTAGTAGATGGAGACAACATAACACCTGTACATGGGTGGGTATAGCTTGAGTCCTAGCTGTTTGCCTCTGCAATATGGGGTCAAGTTCAGCTATCAGATCTAAAATAGAGCCTACATTGAGCCTATACTTGTCATATATGTCTGCCTGTGTCTGCCCAAACAAAGTTATGCGCAATCTAAAGATTCTTTCACTCAGTATTCTTCCCCTCCTCCCTGCTGCTCTCAAACGCAACCTACGTGCCATCACAATTGCTGCTGCCATCCTGGAAGAGTTCCAGAGGGTCTGTGAGAGCCCTTTTATAGTTTCCTGATCAATTGCACATGTTTCATTTTTTTAAGAAAAAATTAGCACCTGCTCACACTTCTTCTTATTTTAGGAATTCCTAATAGCGATTTCTATACAGTTCGCAATTTGCCAAGTTTCATGCATACCGTTTTTCGCTAATATTTTAAGAAATCGTTAAAATAGCGAATTTTCAACAACTCGCAAACCCGATTGCGAGTAAATGAAGAATCGCTAACTAAATTGCGATTCCTTAACATGGTGAAAATTTGATGCATACCAAAAACAGAAATTGCATTCGCAAACGGCTATTTTTAGCGATTCGCACTGTTTGCGAATGCAATTTCTGTTGATGCATGTGCCCCAATGTGTTTAATAGATACATTACAGAAAGTTTTCCATTGAGTTGTCCTGGATAGGCTAAGCTCGTGGATTGACGATAATCAGATCTTCTCTCCCTTCCACACAGGCAGGCATCAGGCGCCATAGATCAAGCATTTCGTTTTCTTTTAGAACAGAAGGTTCTTGCAGTGTCTGCAGAAAGTAGAAAGTGCTATCGGGGCAATTGCGCAGGGGGAAGCTGCTGGCCCAAATGACATCTCTGGTGACATCTACGCTACATAACAAGGAAAAATGGGTTGAGTACATTTTAGTCATAAGCAACGCAATAGATAAAGGTTCCCCCATACCCAAATCTGGAAGGGTGTGGAGGAGGGACAAGTTTATAAAAAAGGGGATTGTAAAATGCCATATAATTACAGACCAATTTGTTTAATAGATACATTACAGAATGTTTTCTATCGAGTTGTCCTGGATAGGCTACGCACATGGATTGACGATAATCAAATCCTCTCTCCCTTCCACGCAGGCTTCAGGCACCATAGATCAAGCATTTCGTTTTCTTTTATTGTACTGGAAAATGATGCTAATTGGCAAGGGCCACTTATATGTGGCCTTTATCGACCTGAAGTTTGCATTTGACCTGGTTCCCCGGCAACAGCTGTGATAGGTATTAAAGCAGATGGGAATTTCCCATAATTTACTATCAATTATTATTCGGCTACATGAGGATAATCATGTCAGTGTTCACTGGGGGATCAGGGACAGTTTACGAGACAAATCCCAATAAAAAATGGTGAGCAATAAAACTGTGCACTTATCCCAAGCGTATTCTAACTCTACATGAATGAAGTAGTAAAGTTCCTCTCAGTCATACCAACGCATGTACCATCTCTGTCAAACCTGGTGATACCTACACTGCTGTTTGCCAACTATGCCCTCCTAGTATCCCAGACACCCAAAGGGTTGCAAACGCTGCTGCCTCACGTTGAGGAGTTCTGTCAGTGTAGAGGCTTAGAAGTTAATGCAGCAGAGACAAAGTACATGGCAATAAGAAAACACAAATCATATTGAGGGAAAATGTACCTGGGTGGTGAGGAACTTGAAAGGGTAGACACTTTTAAGTATCTTGGC
This sequence comes from Lissotriton helveticus, assembly GCF_964261635.1. NCBI lineage: Eukaryota > Metazoa > Chordata > Amphibia > Caudata > Salamandridae > Lissotriton > Lissotriton helveticus. The sequence goes on along the minus strand of NC_136063.1, from coordinate 755,605,707 downwards.
ATCAAATTATCATCTGGTATGCTACGGAAAAATCATTTAGACAAACCTACTTTAAAGCACAAGCAAATAACATGAGCCATCTTGAAGCAGCATCGTCTTGCAAGTAGCAAACCTATAGCACCTCCTCTGCAGATTTATGATTCTAAAGCAGTGGCTGCAGCACTGCACGGAGTGGAATTATGTGGGTTTTCTAACTTGATGGGTAAGATTACGTATGAGCGGACTTTGTTAGCTCCTTGCTGTCCCTCGCCCATAGCATCCCCTCCTACATGCTTGACCTGGATTTGGGCAAGAAAAACATAGCTGATAAAGCCAGGCTCAGGTCAATTTTGTTCTGGTGGAGGCTTGGAACAACTCCTGAATTAATCAGCTTTGCAGAGGCATTCCAGGATGTAATTAGGCTGATATCTTTCACAAGACTGAATGTTACAAAAACATAAATAAGATGCTTGCATCCCTAGGTCTGTCCAGCCACTGGGAGCAACCCCTGCCCAAGTCAATTCCCTCAAAAGAACAAATTAAACAATTTTACTGGCATCTTAAAGTTGACTTGTTTGAAGTCCTTCCAGTTGCCCAATATTATTTTGCATGCTAGGGTAAGCATTAAGTCCTATTGATCAATATCTTGGTGTGCTTGTGGATCAAGGAATCCTAGCAGGATACATGAACATTCTCTAATTGGAGTGATATGAAGAGTGTGTGTTATGTAATCATAGATCTTTTCCCAGAATGGTTGTAGAATCGGGCAAAAAAATAGCATATGTGGAGGTCTCCTATGTGGGATTCACAGCTCCAGCATAGTGGCGATTGAATGAGGTTGAGTTTGTGTAGCTTGGCAGGAGTCCAATAAGCTCTGTGTATGATCATGTACTTCATGCGAGAGAGCATGGGAGAGATTTCGTTTTTAAAGGGAGTCATGTGTATGCGATCCCAGTTAAATTCTTGAACTGCGGAGTTGGCTTCGGTTTCCCATTTCTTTTCATTTTCTGTAATGTTCTTTCCTGGCTTGGAGAGGAGTAATTTATATATATATTTGATACTGTCTGGCCAGTTTTGAGATGTTATGTCAATTTGCTTGGAAGGGAGGGGTCTGCTAGGCTTATCGGATGTTTAGATATTTGGACTATAAGTTTCTGAAACTTGTATAGGTCCATGTTAAATAGGTCCTTCTCGGTTTGTAATACAGAGAATGCCTTCGGTGAGCAGGAATGGCTAATTTTCCTGTGAGGTGCAGATAACACTGTCCTACAGCTCTCTACACAGCGCTCAACACATAGAAAAATGTGGAATGCCATTGATCTTTCCTCTTTCATCTATGACCCTCCATGACACCCCTCGAAATTAGAACTTCTCGAGGCACATAATGCCTAACTCTACAGACCTACCTTGAACATATATTACAGAAGTCTCTCTTAACGTGCCCATGTAACAATACTGTGAGTCAGTGGCTTATATTTTATATTTTATTTTATATTTAATTTTATTTATGGTATTTTACTTTTACCTCTACTTTATTTTATTGTACTTGTCCATTCATTAATCATTTTGTTACTAATGCACTCTGTGTTAATTATGTACCTTGTACTTTGTACTACTTAGGTGCATTGGTTGCGGTCTCTGTTTTACTTTTCAAAAATTTTCAATAAAAATTATTTGAAATAAAAAGACAATTGTACTGGCATTAGGTGGCACAGAAAGAGTCTGAACATATCTTCAGAGGTTCTCTTACTATGAACTTTGTGCAGTTCAAGTCAAGACCTCTGTTGGAAGAATACCTGAACTACTTTACTACCCCTCTAGATAGGAAGTTATGGGCCACATGTATCATACAATTTTACATTCACAAACGGGCTGATTTACAGAATTGTTCCATTTGCGAACACAAAAAACGTTTCTCCCACGTACCAAACCCTATTTTGTGATTAGGTAAACTGTTGCCGAATTGCAAAATGTGTTTGCGATTCGGTATTTGGAAGGAGCGTGTTTAGGGCATCCTTTCCAACTACTGAATCGCAGCGGTTTGTATGAATGTTTTGTGACCGTGAATGCAGTTGCATATCATTCACAAAGCACCACCTACTTCAAGTTGGTGGTAAGCCCTTCACAAATGGGAAGTGGTCTCCAAGGGACCCCTATCCCTTTGGGAATGGTTTTAAAACGTTTTTTGAGAGCAGGCAGTGGTCCCGTGGATCACTGCCTACTCTTCATAAATGAAAGGAAAACTTATCCTCTTTTTTTTTTTTTTTTTTAATGCAAGCTGTTTTCCTTTAAGGCAAACGGGTTGCGTTTGAAAAAAAAGATTGCTATATTTAAAAGCAGTAATGGACATGGTGGTTTGCATGCCACTATCCCTGTGATGTTAGCAATTCCTTGGGGGTCGCAAATCGCGCTTCACCTTATTAATATTAATGAGGTAGGTCAATTTGCGACCCCTTAGGAATCACTAAATGAAACTCTATGAGTTTCATACATTTGTAATAGCGATTACCTAATTGCGATTTGCAGAAAATCGCAATTCGGTAATCACTATAACAAATGTTGATACATGTGGCTCTTTATGTCCAATTCAGGATTGGTTCTTTACCCGTAAATACGTTTATAGCAAAATGGTCTTCGCAATCAGAACCTTCTTTGACCAGCCCAAGATGTAAAAAGGAGATGCTGGATTAGGCTGGCCTGTCACATTCAGGTAACCAGAAGCTGTTTAATGGCTATGAGGATTTTACAACCTTTATATACATGCGCCGTGGCTACATTTTTGGGCTGGATGTGTTCAGTTAGATGCAAAGCACTAGCAGATGTTTAGATACTTTGTGCTGTAGAAATGTAGGCATACACTGATCCACTAATTAGAAGTATTAATTTCTTTAGGTAGCTACTAATTTTGTACATCTCGGTGCTAAAGACGGGCGATGGCCATTACTACTGAGTGAATGCTAACGTCAGTAGACTACTTGTACAAAACAACGAATATGAGCAGTTTGCATTTATCATTTTATACGAAGAATGTAACCTCTGTGGGCGTTTGTGTTATTGCAGTGGTAGCCACTATTGATGACGGTCCTAGCCTGAGGTGACTTGTACCAATGTGAATAATCGCTGATAGAAATGATTTGTCTTTTAGGAAGTGTTATAGTTATGAATTTAATTATCCCAGTTTACTGAACATTCACTTATGGTAGGAGATGTTACAATGTTGGATTCTGACAGCCTTTCTGTGCCAGACTTTCTGACACAGAAAGGCTGTGGGAAGTCAATCTTAGGGGGCCTCAGCAGAGCCCCCATGGGTGCAAGGCCTCCGGATGGCAGCTAAGGGTGCACCTATGGTGCACCCCTGTTGATCCCTGCACTCTGTGGCAGGCACCTCATGCAGGGATGAACTGCTCCTCAGGTCTTTACAATGAGAGCATGCATTCCGATCGGAATGCATGCTCCCATTGTAAAGTATAGGAGTTTCCCCCAACAGTGTTCAGTCACATCCTAATTGCTGATTTTGGACCATCGATAGGAGGTTGGTCGGCCCCAGTTCCAGATCGATGTCGAAATCGGCTCCCGAGAGTGAGCCAAGCTCAATAATTCCCAGGGATGAACCACCCACTGATCATAATCCAAGAGATAGTCACCTATAATACACTGTCATATGTATTAAGCAGTTCCCAGCTGTGCAAAAGCCTGATGAAGCCATACCCATAGATGATTAAATATCAAAACATCCCAATTCCGAGACACCCAATGAACATGTCTCCTACTATTTTGTTACTACCTTGGGGACAATTAATGATATGAAAAAGGAAATAGGGGCATTTAAAACCATGCTCCTACAATTTTCAGGGCTTATGAAACAGCTGATGGGGCGTCTCACCACAATTAAGGGGAGTATGGCTAAAGCTGGTGAGAATGACTGTGAGGGAGCCAGACTATTGCAAAAAAGGCAGAGGGCCCTGATCAACATCTAACAAGGGTTGCTTCTTTCAAAGCAGGGCCATTAGCACCTGACGGGGCCCAGTAGTGGGGGAGCTAGTGGAATAGGATTGCTACTATAACAGGACTACACCCTACCCAAGGAAGTACCTGTGAATGGGGGGAGGTACAGTTACCTACAGGTAGGAAGAGGTGTTTTGGAGCCTCTTTACTGCCAGCGGGATCCACCATCAAATCCTTTCCTCAATATGATAAATGTACCTAAACTACCTGCAACCCCAGACTATGAATTCAACTATGTATTGAAAAATAAAGTCATTCACCTAATACTGCATGTTAGGAACTGCAAATCTTTCATCGGGGTCCTAATTGTCAGTGCTAAAAGGAAATCTGCCCCAGACCTCAATTTGATCAAGTAGAGCTCAAGCTGGCTAATGAAAGAGTGGTAGTCAAATTGGTTGACCTAAATGCTAGGACTTGCTCACCAAATGCTTCATCTATTCAATTTAAACACTGAGGGGATACCAAGCCCTCACATTTGAAGCATGTGCACTATGCACAACCTGATCCTAGCTTTTCCTTGGATTCCATACATTGACTACATGATATAGGTACTTCCCCTTGCTGGAATACACAGGAAGCTATGACATTGGGGAAAAGAGCTATTAAATCCCACCATTACCTCTCGTAGATCAGATGGAGCTGATCATGATAGGATCTCAATTTTTTCTTGGATCATGGCAGGCATAGCTTCCTGACTGGGGCACTCATGTTGATGGGGTTGAAATCTGCCTCTTTCAGGAGACGTGGTGCACTACTCAAATATTCAGAGTTGGGTCCCAAAATTATTTTTTACTAACCGTCGCTAACCCACATGGCGCCCCTCTGGGGGCTTAAAAGTGTGGGTAAAGAACTCACTTACCTATAAGATAGGCAAAATAGAACTAGACTCCGCTGATTTTTTTAGGGCTGTGACTGTGTATAGTCAAGCACACAATCATTGAAATCTTTAATGTATATGCCAGGGGGATGCAAAGATGTAGGGCTTCATCTACATTGGCAAACCTAGAGTTTGTCTGGGAAACTAAAATCAGTCCCGCATACATCAAAGCAGCAGGCGAGTTTTAATACTAAGCTTGAACTACTAGATAGAGACGGTGCGTTGCTCACTGCAGATGAGGATGAAAGATGGGGTATTTCACAGCTCGACCTTTCTCCCATCAAAAGGTGGACTTAAGTGGCACTCCAGCTCAAAGCCCTAACATTAAAGTATGGGCTAAGAACTCAAAATGGTAGAACACGCTCTTATAGAAGTGGGGCAACAACATATAATAAACCTTGCTCCGACAGCCGCATAGATGATATATTATTGGATCTAAAGCTATGGCACCATGCAGAAGACATGGCCATGGAAAGCAAAATAGAAAGTGAACACAACCCCCTTTGCTTCCTTATGTGCTCCCTCTGGGAGTAATCTGCTAATGATGTCCAACCTCAATAAGCTACCAAGGACTTACAGCTAGCCAGTAGCAGACGCCACCTTAAGTGAAGCCTGATTGCAGTACGTGAGAATGTGCTATCCACCACTGAGTAACCCAAGAGGCACACTGGTGAGACTTGAGGACACAGAGAAGAAGTAAGTGTATTGCACTGCTTTGCTGATACCTTGGTGTTAGACTCTTGAGATAAGCCCTCAGAATTATCAAATACGATAATAGGCAAATTGTGTTTTTTGCAGTTTTGCAGTTTGAATGGCCATGTGGAGGATTAGACAGCAAGCATTTTAATTCATGCTATGTGTATATAAAAGCAGCTAACTCATGATTCACTTGGGTTTTATATATTGTTTTATTTTTATGCAATTTTAACAATATATTTATCTTATTTAATTAGCCTAGCATTTTATTTATCTGTTCCTTCTTTCCTTTTACATGATTGTATGTTTCTGTATCCTTTGATGGCAAACATGTGCGAAATACAATCATTTGTTTTGTGTGCTTGCAGTGGTGCATAGGGATAGTCCCCAGGAAGCCCTAAATATTCACCTAGGATTTTTTGACCAGCTTATTGGTCATTTTTTTAGCACCCAGCACAAGCAAGGGTACAAGGCACAAGACCATAACGTGGCACAACGCAGAATGTAGGAAATCTAAATCTAAACTTACATTAGCCATTAAAAGTAAAAACACAGGCCATATTACCACTCCGCGTAAAGTTTACACACATGTCCAACAAAAAGCCAAGCAGGAGTAGGAAGAGCCAAGGTGGTGTGACTTTCTATCTGCTTGCCATGAGAAAGATATGACCAAGTTTTGGTCCCTAGTGAGCTGGGGAATAGGTGCCATATGTCCATCAAGCAAACCACATCTCGCCTGAAGCATGGGTCTAGCACTTCCAAGCCTTTTATGAAGGCGCCCTACCAGACAACACTAGCAAGGGCAGGCTCTTGCAAACATAGAACAGAAGGATCTTGCAGTGTCTGCAGAAATTAGAAAGTGCTATCTGGGCAATTGCGCAGGGGGAAGCTGTTGGCCCAAATGACATCTCTGGTGACATATACGCTACATAACAAGGAAAAATGGGTTGAGTACATTTTAGTCATAAGCAACGCAATAGATAAAGGTTCCCCCATACCCAAATCTGGAAGGGTGTGGAGGAGGGATAAGTTTATAAAAAAGGGGATTGTAAAATGCCATATAATTACAGACCAATTTGTTTAATAGATACATTACAGAATGTTTTCTATCGAGTTGTCCTGGATAGGCTACGCACATGGATTGACGATAATCAAATCCTCTCTCCCTTCCACGCAGGCTTCAGGCACCATAGATCAAGCATTTCGTTTTCTTTTATTGTACTGGAAAATGATGCTAATTGGCAAGGGCCACTTATATGTGGCCTTTATCGACCTGAAGTTTGCATTTGACCTGGTTCCCCGGCAACAGCTGTGATAGGTATTAGAGCAGATGGGAATTTCCCATAATTTAGTATCAATTATTATTCGGCTACATGAGGATAATCATGTCAGTGTTCACTGGGGGATCGGGGACAGTTTACGAGACAAATCCCAATAAAAAATGGTGAGCAATAAAACTGTGCACTTGTCCCAAGCGTATTCTAACTCTACATGAATGAAGTAGTAAAGTTCCTCTCAGTCATACCAACACATGTACCATCTCTGGCAAACCTGGTGATACCTACACTGCTGTTTGCCAACGATGCCCTCCTAGTATCCCAGACACCCAAAGGGTTGCAAACGCTGCTGCCTCACTTTGAGGAGTTCTGTCAGTGTAGAGGCTTAGAAGTTAATGCAGCAGAGACAAAGTACATGGCAATAAGAAAACACAAATCATATTGAGGGAAAATGTACCTGGGTGGTGAGGAACTTGAAAGGGTAGACACTTTTAAGTATCTAGGCATCAAATTATCATCTGGTATGCTACGGAAAAATCATTTAGACAAACCTACTTTAAAGCACAAGCAAATAACATGAGCCATCTTGAAGCAGCATCGTCTTGCAAGTAGCAAACCTATAGCACCTCCTCTGCAGATTTATGATTCTAAAGCAGTGGCTGCAGCACTGCACGGAGTGGAATGATGTGGCTTTTCTAACTTGATGGGTAAGATTACGTATGAGCGGACGTTTGTTAGCTCCTTGCTGTCCCTCGCCCATAGCATCCCCTCCTACATGCTTGACCTGGATTTGGGCAAGAACAACATAGATGATACAGCCAGGCTCAGGCCAATTTTATTCTGGTGGAGGCTTAGAACAACTCCTGAATTAATCAGCTATGCAGAGGCATTTCAGGATGTAATTAGGCTGATATCTTTCACAAGATTGAATGTTACAAAACATAAATAAGATGCTTGCATCCCTAGGTCTGTCCAGCCACTAGGAGCAACCCCTGCCCAAGTCAATTCCCTCAAAAGAACAAATTAACAAATTGTACTGGCATCTTAAAGTTGACTTGTTTGAAGTCCTTCCAGTTGCCCAATATTATTTTGTATGCTAGGGTAAGCATTAAGTCCTATTGAGCATTACCTTGGTGTGCTTGTGGATCAAGGAATCCTAGCAGGATATATGAACATTCTCTAATTGGAGTGATATGAAGAGTGTGTGTTATGTAATCATAGATCTTTTCCCAGAATGGTTGTAGAATCGGGCAAAAAAATAGCATATGTGGAGGTCTCCTATGTGGGATTCACAGCTCCAGCATAGTGGCGATTGAATGAGGTTGAGTTTGTGTAGCTTGGCAGGAGTCCAATAAGCTCTGTTAATGATCATGTACTTCATTTCAGAGAGCATGGGAGAGATTTTGTTTTTAAAGGGAGTCATGTGTATGCGATCCCAGTTAAATTCTTGAACTGCGGAGTTGGCTTCGGTTTCCCATTTCTTTTCATTTTCTGTAATGTTCTTTCCTGGCCTGGAGAGGAGTAATTTATATATATTTGATACTGTGTGGCCAGTTTTGAGATGTTATGTCAATTTGCTTGGAAGGGAGGGGTCTGCTAGGCTTATCAGATGTTTAGATATTTGGACTATAAGTTTCAGAAACTTGTATAGGTCCATGTTAGATAGGTCCTTCTCGGTTTGTAATACAGAGAATGCCTTCGGTGAGCAGGAATGGCTAATTTTCCTGTGAGGTGCAGATAACACTGTCCTACAGCTCTCTACACAGCGCTCAACACATAGAAAAATGTGGAATGCCATTAATCTTTCCTCTTTCATCTATGACCCTCCATGACACCCCTCGAAATTAGAACTTCTCGAGGCACATAATGCCTATCTCTACAGACCTACCTTGAACATATATTACAGAAGTCTCTCTTAACGTGCCCATGTAACAATACTATGAGTCAGTGGCTTATATTTTATTTTATATTTAATTTTATTTATGGTATTTTACTTTTACCTCTACTTTATTTTATTGTACTTGTCCGTTCATTAATCATTTTGTTACTGATGCACTCTGTGTTAATTATGTACCTTGTACTTTGTACTACTTAGGTGCATTGGTTGCACTCTCTGTTTTACTTTTCAAAAATTTTCAATAAAAATTATTTGAAATAAAAAACAATTGTACTGGCATTAGGTGGCACAGAAAGAGTCTGAACATATCTTCAGAAGTTCTCTTACTATGAACTTTGTGCAGTTCAAGTCAAGACCTCTGTTGGAAGAATACCTGAACTACTTTACTACCCCCCTAGATAGGAAGTTATGGGCCACATGTATCATACAATTTTGCATTCACAAACAGGCTGATTTACAGAATTGTTCCATTTGCGAACACAAAAAACGTTTCTCCCATGTATCAAACCCTATTTTGTGATTAGGTAAACTGTTGCCGATTCGCAAAATGAGTTTGCGATTCGGTATTTGGAAGGAGCGTGTTTAGGGCATCCTTTCCAACTACTGAATCGCAGCGGTTTGTATGAATGTTTTGTGACCGTGAATGCAGTCGCATATCATTCACAAAGCACCACCTACTTCAAGTTGGTGGTAAGCCCTTCACAAATGGGAAGTGGTCTCCAAGGGACCCCTCTCCCTTTGGGAATGGTTTTAAAACGTTTTTTTGAGAGCAGGCAGTGGTCCCGTGGATCACTGCCTACCCTTCATAAATAAAAGGAAAACTTTTCCTCTTTTTTTTTTTAATGCAAGCTGTTTACCTTGAAGGCAAACGGGTTGCTTTTGAAAAAAAGATTGCTTTATTTAAAAGCAGTAACGGACATGGTGGTTTGCATGCCACCATCGCTGTGATGTTAGCAATTCCTTGGGGGTCGCAAATCGCGCTTCACCATATTAATATTAATGAGATAGGTCAATTTGCGACCCCTTAGGAATCACTAAATGAAACTCTATGAGTTTCATACATTTGTAATAGCGATTACCTAATTGCGATTTGCAGAAAATCGCAATTCGATAATCATTATAACAAATGTAGATACATGTGGCTCTTTATGTCCAATTCAGGATTGGTTCTTTACCCGTAAATACGTTTATAGCAAAATGGTCTTCGCAATCAGAGCCTTCTTCGACCAGCCCAAGATGTAAAAAGGAGATGCTGGATTAGGCTGGCCTGTCACATTCATGTCACCAGAAGCTGTTTAATGGCTACGAGGATTTTACAACCTTTATATACATTCGTCGTGGCTACATTTTTGGGCAGGATGTGGTCAGTTAGATGCACAGCACTAGCAGATGTTTTGTGCTGTAGAAATGTAGGCATATACTGATCCACTTATTAGAAGTATTCATTTCTTTAGGTAGCTACTAATTTTGTACATCTCGGTGCTAAAGACTGGCGATGACCATTACTACTGAGTGAATGCTAACGTCAGTAGACTACTTGTACTAAACAACGATTATGAGCAGTTTGCATTTATCATTTTATACGAAGAATGTAACCTCTGTGGGCGTTTGAGTTATTGCAGTGGTAGGCACTATTGGTGACGGTCCTAGCCTGAGGTGACTTGTACCAATGTGAACTTTGTGTGGCGCTTGGTAGAGCATAATCGCTGCTAGAAATGATTTGTCTTTTAGGGAGTTTTATAGTAATGAATTTAATTATCCCAGTTTACTGAACATTCACTTATGGTAGGAGATGTTGTCATAATGATTTCATCTGTTGTACGTTCTAAACAATTGCATTTTATGTGTTTTAGTCTTTTTATCTGTTAGGAGGTTTTAAGGATGTATTCACTCCGGAATGAACATTTGTGGTGATTAATGATATGTGTCTTGGTGTTGAGACCGACTGTTTATTTAATTCACATGATGGTCCCTTTACCAGGGAATTAGCAAATGTTAATCAGTGTTTTTTTGAAAATACATTTCTTCACAAAGTCCCAGCAAAACAAGTGAACACACTTGTTTGCAACACTTCCATCTCTGCTGTTCTATCAATTTGCAAAAAGTAAGTACTTCAAAAACTTAAAAGAAAGAAATGGAAAAGCAGAAGCAACAGCTAGCTGCATTTGGATTTCTTTGTCAAGAAATGTGAATCATAGAAATAGGCGACAAGGAAATTACCTAGAACCCTATGAACATGAAGTTGTTGATGCAGAGGCAATAAACATATTACTATTTTGCATGTATACGGCTCCATTGGATATCATGTGATGAAACCAAAACAAAGGTGATGCTGACGTCATGTGTGAATGTGCAAATGAAATTCAAACAGACACTGAATGGTAAACATTTGGGACCAGATTTATCGACGTTTTGAGCTGCATGTGCACCGTGCAAAGGCAACGCAAAACCTAAATTAGATATACTTACTACGGCACGCAAAGGATCCTTGAATGTCCCCACGTGGCTTCATAAACCTGGAATAAAGCAAGGCAGTGCAAGTGTCTGCTTGCATTACACACTACGTGGTGGGGGCGTTACATGAATTTTGTGTGGGTTTTCCCATGCATCCACTCATGTATTCTGTGGGATTCCAAGATTTATCAACACTGGTTGACCTGGGAATGCATCAGAATTGTATGCAATCCCACCAGAATTGCAACAAAGGGAAATATCTTTATTCTTCCTCGTATCTTTCTTTTTCTAATTGTGGAATATGCCTCCAAGAGTTGTTTTTGTGAAGGACGATGTTCTTACTGCGCAAAAAAAATCCTGCCTGTAACATAGACACCCTTGCTCCGTAGTGCAATCCTGCCTGCTTTGGTGCTAGGCTACTGATTGTGTGCCAACACGGGCAGAGGACTGGAATGTGCCATAGGGCACACTCCTGCACTCTCCCTTTCACGCAGCACAACAAGTTGTTTTGCTGAATTGTGCTGTGTTTTGTTTTGCTGCATTGTGCTGTGTGAAAGAATGATAAATCTGCCCCTTGGTGCTTAGCAAGCTATTCAGATATTTATCACCTACAATTCCAGGCATGGACCAAAGCTTTACACATCAGAGATGAACACAACTTGGAGATGTGTATAGCAATGAGCAGAATGATAGCTGCATCTGGTATATTTACTGTATAGCAATGTTTTAACTTTCGCAAGCCGTCTCTTGTGCACAATTTTGTTGTGCAAGAATTAAATCAATTACATTGTCATTAACTGGTTTCCTGCTTGAGAGACACCATCATTGACATAATCAAATGAATCATAATCACATTTTTCCGGATTTATGACGTTACAACGAATGCTTTTACCACGCATGCTGTTACAACGCAGTTTTTACAACGCATACCATTACAACGCATATCGCTTTGGGGTGCTGGATAGTGAATAGTTTAATTTACTATTCCAACTCCAGTCCCCGTGGAAACTAGGGAAGGTGTTGGATAGTAAATTAAATCTATTCCCTATCCTAGAGCGCCCCCCAGCGCAATGCGTTGTAATGGTTTTTGTTGTAAAACCTGCGTTGTAATAGCACTGTGTGGTAAAAGTTGCGTTGTAAAGGATGTTTCCCCATTTTTCCATATATGCCATCCTCAGTTTCAGATATTTTAAGAGGGAATGAAGGAGATGAGTCAGTGGTTTTAGTGAGACAATTAGAGGAACACATACTGACTCTGTCTATATACAGTAATAGGAGGATAAAAAGGCCACCAGTATGATTTTGATTATTTCCATTCGTAGCCCACCCCTTCCCCCGAAATACGCTGATTAGCCCAGACTTGACATCCATCAATCCTGATTAAACCAATCATTAATTTAGAGTAGCTTCCTAATTCTATCATGGATATGGTCCTTCAGATCATTTATGCTTAAATAAATATTTGAGATTTATGAGCAACCTTCTGTTCTTGACATGGCACAAACGTCAACCTTAGCAATTCAGGACAAAATCAAGAACCATTCAGTTTGGTAAATGGATAGTTCTGCTGACTTAGAGGTGGTCAGGTATTATAACCCCAGGGGTACAGAGGTAGAGTTTGCAACTTCTTTTAGGAGCCCGGCTACAATTTTGATTTCCCGTTTCAACAGTCCTATTATAAACGAAGGCAACAGAATAGCTAATCTGGAAGTTTCAGATATTTCTCTGGTCAGTCTCTTTCAATGTGGAAATTTCACAGAAGTGTGTAGAGTCACTGGGACAATACAAACTGGTTCACAGAATCCACGCAAATTATTGTTTAACCAGGTATACTCCTGGTTGCCATAAACAAACGAAATAATGGAAGATGTTGAGTCAAAAATTAAGCTGTGTGCAGTGTTTTTAGGTTATATCATCATTTAAGTGCAAATCCAGCAAAGCTAGAGGCACAGGAAGGTTCGAGATAAGCAAAATGGCCACCATATTAGTATCTCAAAGGTGCTTACCTTCGTCTTCTGTTTAGAGATGTCTCTAATTTACCAGAGTGCCAAAGGCATCGGACATTGGGCCGCTTGAATCTAATTTCAGTGGAAACATTATCTATTTTCTTCTTCTTCCTTTCCAGTGGAATCATATTGGTATGCAACGTGAAAGGGTTGTTTGCTTCCTAAATCTTTGTATAGTACTTGAACAACAGAGACACCAAATGGGTACTCTCATCACACTTATCCAAAGGAGGACCCTCAAATCAAAGAATGAAATCTTTGATCAAAACTGTAATCACATTAACATGGGCGTATGGGTAAGCTTTAATCCAGCCAGTAAGCATGTAGACTAAAATGAGGACATGCATGTAGATACAGTATTAAGTCATTTGGATGAAGGGGTTTTTTGCAGATAAGAGGGCATTTTATTACCATTCCCTGTGTTGTGTACTTAGAAAATGGCACAGGATTGTCAATATTGTTGGGCAACAGAAGGCAAAAATGAAGTACTGGGTACTTGTGTACAAATGATGGTGACCTTTTTGATATGTATGATCCTGTGATACAGTAGGGTGAGGCTACGAGGGAGGAATTACATTGAAACCACTCTTCCAGAGTTGTCCCTCCACACTCAATCAGGATCCCTTTTACAGTTCTGTTTCAACCAAGCTTGCTTGTGTGTTTCCAAGGCCTTTTTCTGAAACTTTGAAGTAGTCATAAGAGATTTAAAAGTTTGAGGGACATGCATAGTTAATTTTGAGTTCTCATATAAGCAACCTATTTTATCACTTTTATTAGCAAAAGTGTTTCTTCTAGATACCTCATTTTGAGACAATTGGTTTGCAGCACTCTAAACAGTAGCAAATGTGAAAGTGTGTCAAGTAATCCTATAACAAAGATACATTCTTGATCACTATCCCTACTGAAGTGAGGAAGCCAGGTTGCATCCAGAGGAACCCAAATTACGAACCACATCAAAAGCATACTTTGAGTCTGGAAATAAGATAGCAATCCTTTGAGTAGTAAGAATACAGGCACACATGAGAGCAAATATTCAGTGACTTGAGCAGAGTGCTCTTAAGGTGAACATTGACTCTCAACTAATTCTAATAGCATACATATAGTGCATCCAGACACTTGTGAGCTACATCCATTTCGAAAGCAATCACCATCAACATAGTATACAAGATCACAGTCCGGTAACTGTGCAAGATGTGAACCCTATAATATTTATCTGTTGGGCTTATTGAACCTACAAAATAAATATATCAGACCACACATTGAAACATATGTTAAATCCTCTATTGGTAAACATTTGCTATTACTTGAAGAATTGTTTACATACATGTTATATTTGTAAATAGAGGAAAAGTGTTTTACTTTTTGTAAAATGGGATATGAAGTGCACAGATTATATGTGAATATGAAGTAAGGCGCAGTAAGTAGTTTTATCATGCTAAAGTTTCATGAAATGATGTATACATTTATAGAAGAAGTTGTGTCTCAGCGGATAGACTATGGTTTGAATAAAATAAAATAGACTATATTAAAAATATAAAAACATTTCCATTAAGGTTTAATATATATGTTTAGAAAAATAGTGCATTTCTATTATTATTTAATATTAATAACCTTTTTGAATACATCTGTTTACATTATTTCATACGTTCAAAATAGGGTATTACATATTTAATAATTAAATAATGCATATATACAACTGTACATATTATTAACACAACTTTACACTTATGTATTCCTTAACTATTTTAAATAGTTTAATTTAATTTAGTTTAAGTTTATTTCCTGTGTGGTTTTATTTTAAGTGCCTTCCTCAGTTATTTTTAATGGGACAGTTTTGCAGTACCAGTGGTTATCCATGTGCAGTGCTGCACTTACTAAACGTGCAAGTTACTACAAAAGTGCAGTTTGTGTATCATGATATTATTAATTTTACTCAAAGGTGTAAACGTACTCAGAAATGCAGTTTGTAATTAGCTCCATAGTTCTCAGTTTGGTGGTAATCAATTTGGAGGCCTAGGGACTTCCGAAGTGAGGACCCCGATTGTTGCAATTGAAGCCCAGTCACTGGGGTCCTCTGATACAATTCAGATTTGGACACGCTAGATAAAAGTCCTTTCGTCTTCACTTTACCATTCGAGATTGCAAAATTCTTGTATTTACCGGGACTCTTCAATACCAATATGAAACTTTACTGGAGTTTAATTTCGCTGATCATTAGTACATGTGCAGTCATACTACCTGTAAAAAATTGGAATATTTATTGGGCTGGGTGACTATCTATCTCAAGAAATAATCACAACTCTTGACATGGTGAACCTCTAAAGGCACTAAATTACCCCGAGCTCAGCCCCCTTGTAGCTATGGCACAGAGGAGACAGACTTGACTCAGAAGCAATGTGTGAAGCGTTTATGTAGCATCAAAACAATAATAAAGTCAAAACACAAGAAAAATCTAAAATGAATTTTCCAAAATAGAGTAAACTCTAATAATAAAAATGATATCAAAAATCATTTTTTTTTAAAGTTTAGGGATAGAAATACTGCTATAAAATATAATGCATCAACCTTGGTCAACAGGTTGAGGAGACTGGAACCAAGACGTGATTTTAAGTCAATCACAATGGAGCGCTGGTTAGCCAAAAAAACAGGTTTCACCTGGTCAGAACATTTTACCTTCGGACATAGGGCCCGATTACAATATCAGGCAGTTGGACCGATTTCCACTGTTGCAGCGGTCAGGAGACCAACAAGCAGTCAATAGTCCAAGAGCACAATTGCAATATGACCTCTGTGGTGGCGGTCCAAAAGTGCTCATTTACACTGTGGATCGTGCTGTGGCCCAGGCAAAGGGCCAAAGCACAACCCACAGTGTAAAGGAGCACTTTGTACACAACCATGCACTGTGTGCCATGCACCATGGTGTGCATGGCACACGGTGCATGGATGTGCATGGGGGAACTACATGCGCCCCCTGGGCCACTTTGCAGAGACCCACGAGGGCCGGGGCCCATTTTGTGGCCCCCAAAGTTCTTTTCCAACACCCTTTGCATGATGGTGTGACCGACATGATAAAGGCTGCCAGAAAGGGATATCGTAATCCCAATGGCAGTGCCTGCCTCAGCACCGCCTCTTGAGGGGACTATGATTCTGACACCGCCCATCAGGAGAGATAGCAGTCTTTCCCTCAACTTCTGAAGTCTAACCGCCTGCATTGTAATGCGGCGGCCAGGCCGATGGCCCGTCTGTCGGGCAGACTACCGCGAACAGACTGTTTGTGGCAGTCTGCCCAACAGACAGGCCATTGGTCTGACTGCCGCATTACAATGTAGGCGGTCAGACCGCAGAGGTCGGCGGGAAAGACTGCAACCTTTGACAGGATCCTGTGAGCCCGACGGGCAGCGGTCAGAATCAGGCCCATAGTCTTTGAAATGTGAGTCCATAATCCTCCACGTAGAAAAGCAGCAGACTATGCAAGAGAAGGGGTCCATGATGTCAAATTACTGTAGGATGAGGGGGAGAAATTAGAATTTAACACCTAAGGAAGGTCATTTGCTATTTTTTGCTTTTGGCACCTAAACCCTTTGAAGATTTTTACGTTCGAACTTAGCCACATTTTTCATGCTCGAATTCTTTCAGCAGGTTAAGGCTGTAGCATGTAGTCAAAGAGGCTACCTCTAGTCAGGATACATTCTCTGCAAGGTCTCATTGAACCAGATTTCCTGCTGTGGAAAAGCTTTGAGCAGGGGAAACCGGAATTTTCAACCCAGCAGCAATGTACTGTCATTAGACTGGCTTGGCTGGTTTGTCACAGTCCTCTGGAGGTCTTTGGACTCAAAACAAGGTTTCTTAGAATTTTAGGAGGAATACACTATGACACACTCCAAGGTTCGAAGACCTAAGGAACAAAACTTGTAGGTCAAGACTCATGCCACCAGAAGCCACCAGCAGGGTCATGGGAAGGCCCTGTTGGAACTGGTCTGCTGGGCAGTTTTAGGTAAGGTCTCTTGGCATTTATTTTGTCCCTGTAGCTTGATCAGTAGGTTAGCCTTATGACCCATGGATTTCACTTTTTTTTCCTCGGCACAAGAGGAAGAGCAGGTCTAGTCCTTCAGGACTCTTCTTAAGTCTAAGACAGCAGGTTCTGTACACTTCTGACATTCCACAGGGGAACACTAATATAATATCAATGCATACAACATTGAAACACATTAAAATCAGAAAAGAAATATTAATAACAAAAATATCACACTCCAAACATCACCAACTACAGAGCTCAAAGGACAAATTCATTCCATAATGTAAAAAAAACTCAACCCATAAACCACACATTTCCAAATAAAAATCAAATAATATGTACACAAACAATAAACTATAATATTTCCCACCCAAACAAAAAAAATATATATATGCCTTACTTTTCTGCAGCTGCAGATCGTCCTCTGTAGCCACGTAGTTCAAAATAGAAATAGATTTCCAAAAAGCCCCAAAAAATACAAATATAAAGACAATCCACCAGAAATCCAATAGAGATTCCTCTAAGAAATCCAAAATATCTAGTAACCATATAAAACCTGAAAAAGTGTTTACAAAAGTAAACACTCTTGGAAACCCGAAAAAAAGGAAATCAATGTTAAACATATTGGTTTATTATCAACTAAAAGTGAATTACTTAAAAAAACCTGTAACTTCCAATGCTTATATAACATGTTCGTAGACAAAAACATGTAAAGTAAACATGAAAACAAACCCACAAAACACATTAGATATCCAAAAATGCATACATATTACACTAAGGGCCTAATGACGATGGCAGTCAGATGAGTGTCGACCGCAATCGTTTTGGAGCAGGAACCGCCCAACAATGAGTCAGTGGTTCTGCGTTCACTATTACAATACGACTGACGTGCAAGCAGTCTTGAAATGCATTTTTCTGGTGGGGCTTGTGCTTTGGCCGCACTTGAAAAATGCATTTTCTGCACATCCATGCCCTGAGTGCCAGGGACAATTGGTGCCTGGCACATGGTGCATGGATGTGTTAAGGCACTACCTCTGCACCTTGAGCCTGATAGCGAAGACCCGCGGAGAAAGTCCCATTTCGACTGCCTTTTCATGGTGGCCAGACCACCATGAATAGGCAGTCAGAATGGGCCATCGTATTCCCTATGGCGCTGCCTCCGCAGGCACCACCCCTATTGTAGCGAATATGATCTGACCGACAGAGGTGGTCCAAATGACCACATCATAATGTGGTGGTCGGACTGTCCTGCTGGATGTTGGCCAGACTGCCACCAACAGCCTTTCACTGCGGTCCGACCGTCATCCTAATCAGGCCCTTAATCATCATAAAATAGGTAAATATAATTATTGATATATATTGATAAATTACTTAAGCCTTGTATGAAAACCCAAAACTAAACACTAGTAAAAGACACTACAATAAATACAACTGAAGTGTACAAATACCGTACAAATAACACTATAACTAACTTCCACACCATAGGCCTATATCCCCCTACCCTCAAAACGTTTACAAATACCTTAAAAAGTCCTTACATGATCACCCAAACAGCAGCACATTACCGCAAACTGGATCCCAGAAAATAGAAAAAAAATGACACATATAGACTCAAATTAGAGGGTAGTTGTGAACAAAAATGGCCAAAAAAATGAAACTTAAAGAAAAATTATCTCTCCATAGAAATGAATTGAAAATAATTTTTAAGCTTTGAATAAATGTATTCAACATGTAAAATATTATCAAACATGTAAAGCATGCCAAAGAATGTTGTAAAAAGTGTTAACATTTTTTAAAGTACACACTAAGGCCAGATGTAGGTAATTTTATTTTACCACCTCTTAAATACCGAATCATACCGATTCGGTATTTAAGAAGTGGTAAAATAGAAGTACTGAGATGTAGGTAAATCCAGATGTGCATTTACCGAATCAGTAATATTCGGTATTTACCGATTCGGTAAATACCGACCGGTAATGCCCATTCATTCCTATGGGCTTTGAAGCCCATAGGAATGAATGGGCATTACCGATTCGGTATTTACCGAATCGGTAAATACCGAATTTCACAAGGGTGCAGGGGGTGTCACTTTGACACCCTCTAGCACCCCCAAAACAGGTTCGGGTGCCATGTGGCAGGCATACATGCCCTAAGGGCAGGTCTGTCTGTCATATGGCACAGGTGTGCATGCACACCGGAAATTGAATTTGATGGTAAAATACCGATTCGGTAAGGCTTGTGGGACTCAGAAGAGTCCCACCTACATATCGAATTTACCGAATCGGTAAAAATACCGAATCGGTATTTTACAGAATCGGTAAATTTACCGATCGGTAAATTTACCGATTCTGTAAAAAAATGCCCCCTACATCTCAAATTCCATTTACCGGTCGGTAACGGCCGAATTCGGCCGTTACCGACCGGTAAAAGCCTACCTACATCTGGCCCCAAATATTAGTATGAAATATATACAACAATTTAATTTATACTGAAAAAACTTACATCAAAATGATGTTGAGAATGTGTATATAAAACAATTTAGGAAACATAAAAAAAAGATGATCAATGGAAATAAAGAGAAAAGAACAACATACAATAATATTTAAATATGATTTACATTTTGTATAAGAAAAAAATTATTACACATTTTATTTATCTATATAAAAAAGTTATATATGTTTAAAAATGTATAAAAATATGCATTAAAATATGTGCTACATGTCCTTGCTCTAAAAACAATAACAATAATAATAATATTATTAATTACAAACATACAACTATTTTTTACTTATATTTCTAAACACCAACATTACTAATTAAATAACATAAACTAGTTCTACTACATACAAATACAATTTAAACAATGGATTTCAAACTAAGATTATAAAATGTGACGGAGTATCCCATCCGCCAAGATCTTTATCAGGCCCATAGTCATGAAGAGTGTCCATACACATACAGAGTGTCCCACTAATCCACGCTCTTTCTTAAAAGGTCAACAACAGGACAACGATGCTCAGATGGTGACATCCTGTAAGGCCTCCTCCCTGAGCCTGAACCAAGTCTAATAGGAGAGGAGGCATGCCTAGGACAGATAACTTTCTCCACAGCAAAGGCCGATCCACTTTGTCAAACGCTGTGGAGAAATCAATAAAAGCCGCAAAGATTCTTCCCCCACGAACCCTTACATATTTATCAGAGATTATCTGAAGAGCAGAAAGGTTGTCCAGGGTGCCATGTTCCTTACGAAAGCCTGTCTGTTCTAAGGGTAATATGTGACTCCTATCAACCCAATCATTAATCAATAAAAGCCGCAAAGATTCTTCCCCCACGAACCCTTACATATTTATCAGAGATTATCTGAAGAGTGGAAAGGTTGTCCAGGGTGCCATGTTCCTTACGAAAGCCTGTCTGTTCTAAGGGTAATATGTGACTCCTATCAACCCAATCATTAATCAAGGATAAGAGACATTTAGAGAAGACTTTACCAATTGCGTCGAGCAGGGCGATTTGGCGATAATTCTTGGGTGCATTCCTATCGCCCTTCTTAAACAATGGCAGCAATATGCTCCCTTTCCAAGACAAGGGGACAGTTTTACTCATGAAGCAGAACCTAAATATGAGAAAAATAATTTTGCTCTAGGCGACTGAGTCCTGTTTCAAGACTGATACCGGGAGTTCATCAGGCCCCATTGCGCCGGAAGGGTGCAGTTCCTTTATAGCCAGTTCAATAATTTTTTCAGAAGGGAAATCTATTGGAAGATTACTATCTGCACAGGATCCCCTATACTCGGCCACCGGCCCATTACTATCATATAAATTAGCGATGTAATTGACCCATACTTGTACAGAAATGGGGATTGGACGGGGACTGACTCTTGTTCCACAGCCCTCCCCGATTAGAGACCAGAATAATCTTGCGTGACCGTTAACTACGGCCTCTCGCAAATTGATCCACAGAGAATCCTCTTTTTCTTTTTTATTTTAATCTTGGCCCTACGTCTCCTTCTTTTTAAGAGGACTATTTTGCGGTATCTTTCGGGGGATCTGTACAAATATTGTTCCCTCACCAGCTTATTTATTTCCTTATTTAGGAGGATAACCGATCTGGGGAGTATGGTCTTCTTTGTGGTTTGATTGGATTTTCTTGCGGCTAAAGTAACCTCCTTCATAAAATCCTCAAAATGAATTAATTCGGCCCCCTGCCAGTTATGAAGATCTTTTACTGTTTTATCCAGGATGTGCTCCAGGCCCTTCATGGCTTTTGAGTTCCAAAAGCATATTCCTGTTTTATTACTGAAATTGACCGAGTCACCATTAAGGGACCAAGGGTTAGCATTGGGAGGGTATATAGAAAGGGTTATAGTGATCACCTTATGGTCACTGAATATAGTCTGAGAGACCGCCAGATCTCTCAGGAGGTAAAAGAAGCAATACTCAATGATTACGTAATCCAAGATCGACTCACTTTGATTGGAGTTATGTGTAAAATTTGCCGGAATATCGGAAGGAAGCCTTCCATTTTCTATGATACCCTCTGTTTCGGACAGTTCTTCCAGGAGCAGTTTCCCTCGCTTATTTGTTCTAATTTTAACTGGAAATAGAGCTTGTGGAATCTGGAAGGATTCCTCTTTAAACTTGTTTCTAAATATGTACAGGCTTGAGTTCAAAACTTTGCAGTTAAGATCTCCCAATAAAATTACATGGGGTGTAGTAACTGTATCCTTAATATGTTTAATAAAAACAAAGACTTGTTTTAGTACTGTAATAAAACAATCATCAGGGGGGATATAAGCATTTATTATTACCAGGGGGTTCTTCTTTGCCACATTGTCGAGACTAAACAGTGTCACTGCCTCGAAAAGGTTGCTAGGATCTAAGTGGTGGGAGTAATTCCACTTTATCCGATTAGAGAGAAGGCACGCAATCCCCCCTTTTGCATGCCCTCTCTTAGAGGGGGAAGCCCCTCCTTGCAGGACAAAATATTCCCTCCCCACAATCATTTTGTCCACACACCACGTCTCTTGAATGCAGATCACACTAGCATTCAGAGAATAGAGATACTGCAACTTTTCGGGACTGTTATTAATTCCAGAAGCGTTCCATGAGAGAATTTTTAAGCTGCAACTAAAGATGAGAAAATAGTTTAGGGTTGTCTGTTGATTTACTTAAAAGAACACCAGGCAACCAATGCCATTGCTGACTGTCTTCTGCTTTATTACTGTTTATGGGTAGAGAGGGAGGAGTTACATGTGTCACCAGCCGTTTAGTTTTGGATATGCAGATCTTTAAGTCCTCAAAAATAGTAAGAGGACCGGCTTGTCTCGAACCCAGAGACCTCCTTTCTGAGGAGCTGTCTCTACAGTTGGGAAAACGAGGCATTACGTCAATCCCACGACTCTGAAAGCTCTCAGCCTGCTTCAGAATAAGGTTCACAATAAGTTTGGAATAGAACTTTACCCTAATGCACGACCCAGCCTCAACTCTCAAAATTGAGACCAAATCGATGTCATTAGATTGGATTAACTTCAAACTCTCCATCTCTTTGAAGCATTTAAGAAGCAAGGTTCTATTCAGTATTAAGTCAGGGTCAAAGAGAGGGAGGAAGTCTAACGTGAGCGTGTCTATACTTTCCTCTAAGAATTTTACCGGGGATTTTTTAGAGCATACTGCATCTTCTACCGTGGCATAAAAAGAGGGAGCCGTTGGATTGAGGGCCGATGCTACGCTGGGAGCAGGATTTATCATCTTCACTATCGGAAAGAGATTCGTAGACCTTCCCAAGCCAATATTAGGACTTCCTAAATTGGGATTCGTACAACTGGAGATGATGTCATTGTGCTCTAAGGGGGGAGCTAGAACATCGTCTATTTGCGTATTTGAACCCTGCCTCAGATTTCCATCATCGATTCCAGCAAAGACGGGCAGAGAATTATTTTCATCGCTTCTAATAGGCGAGTCTTGAAAATCACCAAAAATTATTTGTCTCTGCCTCTTTTTTCTATATCTGCGGATAGGTTTCCTCTTTTTTCCTCTACTCCTTTTTGGCTTTTCCATTTTTACTTTTTCCTCCTTCCCCTTAGTCTCTAGGGTAAAAATAGGGAATAGCTCTTTATCAGGTTTTAGATCAACTACTTCACCAGCTTCCTCTACAACTTCAAGATCAGAGTCCACAATACAATTATATGCGGAAGATTTAGGTGCCGGTAGTAACTCGTTACTAACGGTGAAAGCCGGGGCATTCTGGACTGAATTATGGAAGGAGTCCAAGGGCTTAGTTCCTGGAGAGATATTACTACGGAACTTAGGCCCTAGCAAACCAACATGAGGATCTAAACAGGGTACCTTTTCCAGAGATTTATTTAATAGGACCTTCAGTATCTGGGTAACTGTTTCCAAGACACAGTCAGAACTTCCCACAAATGTACCTAATAACAATAGTATAGAGGACAGCAGATGTTCTAAAGCGATCAAGGACTCGGACAGGGGTTTATCAAGTCTATCTGGACAGGGGGGGGAATTGGATGAATACCTGATATGTTCAGCTCGGGGCTCTTTGAGATGTTGGACTGCAAGGATATATCTTGGGATTTAACGGAAGGGGTACTAATATAGAGTTGAAGGCCTGAAGGAATAGAGACGA
Source organism: Lissotriton helveticus (assembly GCF_964261635.1). Classification (NCBI taxonomy): domain Eukaryota; kingdom Metazoa; phylum Chordata; class Amphibia; order Caudata; family Salamandridae; genus Lissotriton; species Lissotriton helveticus. The sequence continues at coordinate 755,581,858 of NC_136063.1, read as the reverse complement.
ACGGGATCTTAGTGGTCTCAAATAGTTTCAAGGATCCATCTGCTAAATACCGCCCACAAAGCTCCAGATCAATATCTAGCAGTTAGGAATCCCCATTACCTACTTCCCTTGGGTGGGAACCACCTGCTAGTGCATGTATCAAGTTGATCCCAGACTTTGGAGAAGTATTATGCTGCTGCACACACTCAGCTCTAAAAGCAGGCGACTTAGCGCTAAGGGAAGCAGAAAATTCTGTTGGATTAATTCCCTCACAAACCTGTGAGTTCTCGGCTAAATTATTTTCCAAAATCGGACCCTCCAATGCCGGCCCAGGCTACCCCACTGGGGAACAGACTACACCAATATCCTTGTTTACAGTAAATTGCTCCGGGCCAGCCCCCGTTGTCGTATTCTTATCTTTAGACTTTTCCCATAAGTGGAATAGCTGGCACTGGCCCTTTAGTTGCAGGTTTTGGACATCCTTATTTCGAAGTGGGTTAGACTTAGTCTTTGCACAAGACCTTCCCACCAAGAGTCTCCCTGAACGAAGCTTTTTAGCTGTCATAATTTAATTTTGTAACAGAGAGAGACCAAGTGCAATACTTAATACAGGCTAATAAATAAATAAGATGACAATATAAGGGTTAGGGCAATAAAGTTATCTATAAAAGAGTCAATGTCTATGCCCAGAATGAGTAAACAAACAATGTAATTAAACAAACGATAAAAAATAAATAATGATAAATAAATAAAATTTAAAAAAATTAAAATGAATGTGCCCAGCCCAGCCTGCTTCAGCCTCTGAGGGCCTTAGAGGGCCCACCCTTTGCCCGGGCTTAGCCCCGAGCTCTGTCCCGCACGCGGTCCCGCGACGCGGAAGCGCCGCGATGCTTTTAGCGCCTCCAGGCGCGAGAGTCGGCGATGGTGGGCGGGGAGGAGCCACCAGGAATTGTGGGACTTGTGGTCCCCCCGCTCTGCGGCCACTTGATGGAACTGGTGGCGGCGGGGGGGAACAACAGCCCAGGACTTGGCGCGCTAGCAGCGCGATGTAGCAGACAAAAGTCTTGGCTGCCTGAAAGCAAGAGACCAGGTCCCAGCGCGCTCACTGCTTTCAGCGCGATACAGCAGAATTGACGGGCTTTGCAGCAGCAGGGAGGCTCCAGAGGAATAGGGTAGACAAGCAGCACCTAGAATATGCAATGTGTTGGACAATAAAAGGGTGCATTTACTATACACATTCCAATCTATACCAATTTAAAGATGGTGCTGGAAATTAAAGGGGATACAATTACTATTCCCAATCCAATTTAAACATTTTGAGGAAGGTGTTGGACATTAAAGGGGTAACATTTACTATTCCCAATACAATTTAAAACACTTCGGGAAGGTGTTGGATACTAAAGAAGTGGCATTTACTGATCCCACTCCATTCTAAACCAATTTGAGGAAGATACAGAACACTAAAGGGATGATATATTAGCTATTTCCACTCCAATCTAAACCAATTTGTGGAAGGTGTTGGTAACTAAAGGCGTTACATTTATTATTCCCACTACACTCTATACCAATTTGAGGAAGGTGTTAGACAATAAAGAGTTAACATTTACTATTGTCACTACAATCTAAACCAATTAGGAGAAAGTGTTGGATACTAAAGGGCTGACATTTACTATTCCCAAACCAATCTATACCAATTGGGAGAAGGTGCTGGACACAAAAGGGGTGACATTTACTATTTACACTACAATATGAAAAGTTTTATGCAAGGCACATCATTCTAAACATTTAATATACACAACCATTCCTCCATAATCACATATGACTTTTTACATAGTATAGATTATTCTTATTACTAATAATTAATAATATATTTAAAAAAATCAACTAACACGCCTAAAATGTTAATGTTAAAACAAATCATACTCCAAAATTAATATAGTTTAAAAACAATTACATTTAATACATCTTGTGAGAGTATGTTCCCAATGCAATAAAAATCTGACATTTTTACATTTAAATTATCATTTTCAATATAAAATAATTTAATATATTTTACCTTTGACAAACTTCTGTTGAAAAACTAAAATGTAAAATTGATTTTTTTAAATATTTCAGATTATTTATTTAATTGCTGATATTTTTTTATTTTAATTTTGTTATAAATGTTACAATTTTATCATTTATTTTAAAATGTACATTTACATTTTTTTCAAATCAGCATAATGTAATACAAGTCACATATATAATCATGAAATAAAAAAGACTAAATCAATTTGCATATCATTAACATAATGAACATTAAATGTAAATTAAAAGATCCTATTTTTAATGTTCTCCCCACCCTCCTCCCTAAAAACTCAATATGCAGCTGCTAAACAATTGGAAATCCATTATTTTTAGACATTAAAACTAAAAATAAAAAATGTAACAATTTCATTGTTAATACATTGTTTTTCTGAAAACAAAGTTGCAAAAATTACTGAACACATAGGGGTCGATTCTGATTCGGGAAAAACCACTCCGAATAGCCGTTCGCAGCGTTTTTCCCGTACGAATCGTACCCTGCAACGTCCCCCATATGTATGACGAAGTACGATTCATACCAGGAGCTGTACTCCGTACGAGTCGTACAAGACATCGTACATAGGGGACCGGCTCGTACACCGATCGTACAATGGGGGTACGGCTCGTACACCCATTGTACAATGGGGGTACGGCTCGTACACCAATCGTACAATGGGGGTACGGCTCATACACCGATCGTACAATGGGGGTACGGCTCGTACACCCCATGATCGCAGGGGTACGGTGCGTATGCCTGCGATTATGGGGGGTACGGACCGTACGGTGTGTATGTGTTTGTGTGCTTTTCCGTACGACTCGCCCTTACCTGACGTGGACCGTACGAATCGCGTCCTCATACCCCGGTCTGGATCGTACTCGTCGGGCCGTACGGCATGTGTACAAGTTGTACGGTATGTGTACGAGTCGTACGGTTCACGGTTTCAGCCTTGCAATACGTACGGATCACGACGATTCGGACGGATTCACGGAATACGGATCGTACTTCGCGACTCGGACGGACGGGTACGGAGAGGGCTCCGGATACAAATCGTACGGACGTTTTTTTTCCCGAATCGGAATCGACTCCATATTGTCAAAAACACTACAGTAAATTACATACAAAATAAAACACATACATTCAACAACATTTTCTGAATCAATACTTTTAAAATGATATTATAAACAACACTTAAAATGTATCTTACCTACGATATTCCTGTTGATGATATTTTTGAGATCCCAATATTCCTGACACAATATTTTGTGAATCATAATAATTTTATTTCAATATTTTGTCCAAACACCTCTACAGGTGCAGTAGTGTTCTGAGGAGGGTACTCTGGGTGGGACATTTATGCCTGGCACCAACCTGTGGGTCTTGTGTCACCCCCCAAATCCACAAGGTAAGCGTTCCCCTGGATAAACCTACCTACTTTTGTGGCAAACCCTGTGCACCCTATTGCAAACAAACTCAAAGTGCCCCTCTCTGTATAAAACCTTTCTTTCCCTGTGCTTAGCCTGTGTGCCTACTACAGAGATATGGTCAGGGAAATTAGCAATCCTTCCTCTGTTGTCACTTTAAACCAGTTCTCGTGGCCGTTTACCTCCGAATGTGATTGAAGCCTGCCTGGCTGGGGGAACAAAGAAGTGCCATTACCAGGTGTCAGCTCACGTTTTCTATGACATAATAGGCCTTTCTTGAAGTTAATGAAGTTCCTAGGCACAGCACACCGATTATCCTATCAAAGTAACACCATTATCTCCCCACAAATAAGGCCTGTGTCTTTGCCATGTGAGCATCTTTCACTACTCATTACAGGAACTATTCAGATGCTGGGTGACATGCAAATGGGCCTCCCGTGGTTTTAGGCAGATAAAACGTATTTATGTATTTATCACAAATCTGACTTCACCAATGGATTAGGCCTTCAATAAGTATCACAAAGAGTCAAACAATTAATTTTGTCTAGCTGGAGATAACATTACTAAATTTAATATAGCATCCCTATGTTTTCTTATGGAGCAACCAGCCTTGCTATAGTGAAAATAGCTTTTCGGACTTTTCCACTGTAAGGACATGTTTAAAATTACAAAGTCCTACTTTTAAATACCAAGCAGCCTACCATACAGGGAAGAAAGTCTACTTAGGAGTGACTTGATGGTATTTAAAAGGAAGGTTTAGACCTGTCAAAAAGGTTTATTTTGGCAGGATAAATTGCAGTTTAAAACCTGCTTTTGTCAGGTAACAGTGGTAGGTCCAAACCTGTCAATGTAGTGGATGGCATAATCTTTGCTACAGTCCTCTAGTGACAGTCAACTTACAGTCTATGGGTAAACTAGGTGCCATTTATGAGTTTGTTATGTATGCCAGTCAGGGGTATATCAATTTCATCATGTTGAAAGGTAGAGGACAGACACTGTGTCCCTCACCGGTGTCAGTCTGCATGACATCTATGGCAGCGGCCCAACCGCTGGATTATGAAACTGGCAGTCGAAGCACAGAGGGCGGGGGAAAGACAGCCACATCTGAAAGGCTCAAGGAGCCTGTCGGGCGGCAGTTGGATAGTAATGAAGGTGGTGCCTGTGCAGGCACTGCTGTAGGGATTACGGTGCCCATTTCCCACAGCCTTTTCATGGCAGTCCCAACACCAGAGAAAGGCTATCGGAAATTAACTTTGGGCACCCGTGCTCCCCATGGGCTACCGCTATGTGGCAAGTATCCATGCACTGTGTGCCAGACACCACATGGTGCCTAGCACACAGGGGATGGATGTTCAAAAACATCCCTTTTTCTATTACAGCTGGTGCTGCTGCCCTTTTCCAGACAGCAGCGAAAGCCACAATAGCAAAAGGCATGTTTACGACCGCCTACACGGTGGTCATATCATAATATGGAGGGGTTAGACCAACGATTACTTGTCGGATGGTCCCAATCCTGAAGCGAAGGCTGTCGGACGCTCATGTTACTGCCATCGTAATAAGATCATTTCCATCTTATTCGGAGGGGTGCAGTTCACAGAGTTCTACAGACAGCAAAAACAGCCTAAGCACACATTTTGGGGCAGTTGCAGTTAAAATTTACAGCCATATATTGGGAACACCATATGACATGCTGCCAGCCTCCCATTTCCTCAAAGCACAGTTGTACATACTGTACAATTACAGATGGGCAAAATGTATCTTCTTGTAAAATGCTAATTCTATTTAACCAGTTTTACCTTCAAGGAGAGAACATGTTTTCATATGTGGAATACCTTTCTCTGTTTCCCCTTTACAATTATTCCTATTCCCATACTGGAAAGAGAGTTACTTCAGCCTTTAGCTAGAGTAAAACGTAGTTTCAACAGTAGGAAAGTGTTGAGTCACAGTTTGCAGATGACAGCAAATTGACAAACTTGTGAGCATTCTAACACTTACAAAGCAACCCATTCCTTGCCCATCCAACCTGCCCCATCTCTATGCTAATGTTCAGATTTTTGCTAAGTGTGTCATGCAACACATTTATAGTATTAAAACCCATCCATCATATTGCAATCTGCACTAGTGCAGTTACTAAAATTACACGCTTATAACCTCATTACAAAGTGGATGTTAATGCCCACCAGTGGAGTTCACAATACCTAGGATTCCGCTGATTTTGAGGCACAAAATTGACAGGGATTACAGTTCTAAAATTCATTCCAGTTCAAATTCTGCTTTCTATTCTGCTTTTTCAGCACACAGGGGAAAAGCAAAATGGTATTTCAGGAATGCTCATGTGCAGGAAGGGGCACCTTCCTGTACATGAACAACCCTCCCCTGCACATAGACACCCTTGCACTCTGGTGCAAGGATGTCTGCATTGGCGCTAAGTCGTGAAACTTAGCGCCATTGCAGGGGAAACGCTAGGCTGCAAACACATTCTTGAGAATCGGGTGCAGCGTTGCGTTTCCAAAGTGGAGGTGCGAGGTATTAAGCCAAGGAGGCTAACGCCTCTCACCGCCACTTCCTTGAGAATATCCCCCATAGTTGTCAGGAATATCTTTTTTAGGTAAGTAATATCGTTGTTAAGAATATCACTGTTTTTTAATATCCTTTTTAAATATATAGCTGTTAAAAATATAAAAATATCATATTTTATGTTTTAGTACTTATATTGATTTTCTGTGTTACTGTTTGTTTAATTGTTTTTAATTTTGTTAAATATAGTTTGCAATTTTAAGGTATTTAGATTTGTATTTGCATTGTTAATAGTAATTTATAGTTGTTGGGTTTGTAGGGGATAGGGTGGGAAGTTGATTAATTAATATTGTTAAAGAAGTATGTGATTGATATTACTTTTGTACATTATGTCTTATTGATTTATTGTAGTTTAATTTTAGTTGTGGGTTACTAGGTTGGCAGTTGTATAGGGTGGAAAGTTAATTACAAAAACATTAAATATAATCAGCTGATAATTTGTATTTATATTTTAATTAATTAATAGTTATACATATTTTGTAATAATTATATACTTTAACTATATTTTAGGTGTGGGCTGCTGGGTTTGTAGGGCTTTAGGTTGGGAAGTTTATTAGGTAAGGATTATTTAACAATGAACTATAAATTGTCAATTCATTCTTCAATTGATTATTAATTAAATAAATTGTGCTACACTTATTTGCTTTAGTTATATTTTAGGTGTCGGCTGCTATGTTTTTTAGGGCTATAGGGTGGGAAGTTAGTTAAGTAATATTTAAATGATAATACTGTTTAAATGTATAACGTTTACATTGTTTATTAATTACATTTTAATATATGTATATTTTTATGTGAATTAATATTGTTTATATATGCAATGTGTTGGAGGGAAGTACTTGTCCTAATGTTGCTTAGACTGGATTGCAAATAGCACATTTTATTCCTCCGAACTCCAACGCTTTCCCCTAATCTTGCATAGACCGGAGGGGGAATAGTACATTTTACCCCTACAATGTCCAGCGTTTTTACTGCTATTGCATAGACTGGAGTAGGAATAGTAAATTTAACCCCCTCAATGTCCAACACTTTCCCTACTGTTGCAAAGACTGGAGTGGGAAAAGAAAAATATAAATCTTCTGAAGTCCAACGCTTTCCCTACTGTAGCAGACTAGAGTGTGAATAGTAAATGTTACCCCTCCGAATTCCAGCGCTTTTCCCTCTGTTATATAGACTAGAGTGGGAATAGTAAATGTAATCCCGCTGAAGTCCAACGCTTTCCTTACTTTTCAAAGTATTTATAGTAAAAGCATTTTTGGAGTGTTTTACTTTTGTGATATGTAATTCATTGTCTAAAATGTTTAATAAATTGTTGTTATTTAATTCTTTATATTTTCTACGGTTTTATTGTGTATGTATTATATAAATGTGTGTGTGTGACTGTGTGTTTTATTTTCACAGTAATACATTTTAAATATTTAAAAAAATATATAATGTAAAATAAATAATGTTATTAATTGTGTTACATTATATATATACATATGTATATAAACACTAATACATTTATATGTGCATGTATGTGTTTGTGTGTTTATACATAGCATTACATATTAGTAGGATTTAGTTAATTTACATTATATTAAATGTATATATTAAAATATTTAACATTTACCTCGTTAAACTCTATTAATACTTAAACAATTGATACTTTTGAATTTTATTTATGATATTAGCGACAACAATATTTTTTTCTGATATTTTTGCACTTATCATGATAAGTATAGGGACACACTAGTTTGGCAAATTATATTTTTACACACTGTTGTGCCAAACGATATTGTTTACCTCACTATTGAGTCATTGATCCTTCATATCTTGTGTCTGTTGAGAAGCTTATCCTGGTGTTTCTGACGGAGTTTGTTACCACTAGTGTTGCCTCATATTTTTTGTAGTTAAACTACTGAAAAAGCTTGAGCCTTGCTCTGCCTACCTAACATCTTGCAGCAGGAAAAGAACAGAATCTCAAAAATTGTGATCATGCAACTGAGAAACATTGAGGGGCACATTTTATTGCAGTTGAATAAAGAGTTCAATGTAAATGCTTATATGAGGTGCATAGGACTTTTTGGAATGAAGAGGTCATTATGTCAGAATGCTCATTTAATGCACTTGGCAAACAAAGCACTAGGCTTAGGGACGAGCTGCCAAAGCAGATCAGATCTTCTTCCAGTCTTAACTATCTTTAATTATGACTTTCCGCATATATGTATCTCTGAGCAGAGAAACTATTTTGATGCATGATGCACTTTACAATTAATGAAAATAAACTAAATAATATATTGATTCCTCAATCTCGCTTACACTGGAACATGGATAATAATTTGGAACTGACTTATATGACCCCCATCTCTAATCAGACTACAGGAGAGGCCTTGCTGTTCACAGGACCCAGCCACTTTCAAGAGGTAAGAGATTTACATTAAATAGCTTATTCCCTTTGGAAAATATAGAGGTATATCAACCATTATATACTCCATTTCAATATTTTAAGGACACAATATACTTTATGTCCCTCTTATACTCTTTATAGATTCCTCTGGACAAACATATGCTGCAAGACTTTATGCAAAGTAGACTGTGAGCTTGAATTAACAAATATTGGGTAAATACCCTTTTCTCCCAGGGATTAAGCGAAAGCTTGAATATCTCACTGAAGTAAATATTAGCAATGGGGTTAATTTAATAAGGGTTGTACGGGCATATGTGTGGCACTACAGAATTTTGCATTTTTGCGTCCACATGCTTTTATTATGGTAAGTAAATGAATGCAAAGATTCCTGTCACTTTCTGCCATGCCTGCATCCACGCAAACCTTAGTAAATAATCCCCAAAGTATCTACAAATGTTTCTCGTTGCTCTACCATCTTGCTCAGTTTTTACTTCTACTGCTAATGCTTTTTATCCAGTGTTTCATTATAAAGCTCGCTTCCACATTGATTTGTTTGGAAACACCATGTAAAATTGTTAACTAAATAAATAAATAATAACTGTGGTTCTTGAGTAATTAGATTATTGTAGGGGTAGCAGTGGAGTTACTGTTGTCAGACATTCAAACACAGTGATGTCGTTTTTACAAAAAAGGATTGAGTTCAATATTAAAAGGGATAGATAATGCTATACCATTTGACACCTTGCTAAGAGAAGAGTCAAAATGCAATGGTTGAAAGTAATCTCAATAAATTCCAACAATAGAATATCACAATAGGAAATCACACGCATATGTTAAATAGGCTATCCAATAGTGTATACACCAATAGTTTCATTAGTGTGTAAATGTATTCTTAACCTGGAAAATATGGCAAGAAGTCAGATTTCAACATTACTTGTACAGAAGTGTTATTAAGTGAGCAAATTTCCAGTAGTATATAACAGCCATATGGCAGCTAGCCAACATGTGTTCCTTTTCCTTAGGAATTTTGTGAGGTTTTAAGATGAACCACGAGCACATGAAGTTGTGTTAGGAAAATTATGACTTCAATCTTGCTTGAAGAACCTCCGAAGGCTTTGACATGATGCTGTTATCAAAGTGTCAGACTCTACCACACTCAGGGTGAAATGCAGGTGCAACCATTAGCATAGATAATTGACAATCGTACCAGCTGTGTTCCAGTCCTAAACATTGGAGTGGTCAAGCATTATAAACACTTTGGGACTTATTATGAGGCTGGTGGTCCACGGACAGCCAGATTTATGGTGGCAGTCTCCCGACCGCCTTATCAAGACCAGGCCAGTCAGGCCGCCCTGGCACCACCGCAACTGCTGTAACTGCCAGGAAACTACCATTCCATGGTGGTTGCACGGCACTTCTGAGGCTGCAGTATGCTTGGTGGGGGAGCTGCGGCTCTGCCAAGCATATTACAAATTTTCTGCACTGCATTGACTGCAGCAGTCCATGCTATGCAGGTACTGCCTTTGAGGTAACCATTGTGGTGCCTATTTCATAGGCACTGCCCTGGGAATGTCAAAGAACCACCCGCCAAACCAGGAGAAAACTCCTGATCTGGCCAGCAGTTCCTACACAGGTTTTGACAGTGCAGGAGAGGGGCGATCCTACTCCTCCACCACCAAACTCATAACAAGGCCCTTTGCAAACAGACATATGACTGGCAAGACAGTATTTGTTTCCACAACACTATCGAGTCACGTTTAAAAACATAAAATACTAAATGAGCTGGGCTTATTATCTAAATAGAAGATTGGTGATGTACGAGATATCCTATGAGATTTCATGATTTTTGGCACAGTGAACTGCAATATTTCTTACGCTTTATTACTATACTTGGAATTTTAAATGGACCCAAACTTCTCACCCCTTTTTTCCTTCTTTGGACATGCTAATTGTTTCCAGCAGCAATTACATAGTGGTGGGATAGATAACATATATCTTTATTGTGGTTTGGTTTGTTTATCCTATTTTTTGTGGCAGCACTGCAGCTAACAGGTCACTGACCTATTCTATTTAACTATTAGTCTATGTCTCTATATGCCTAAATCATGCAATTATGCAGGACAACCTCCTTTATTGATCCATATTCTGACTATTGTTCACAGAAAGCTGGCCCTGCAAATCTTTATTTCCACATTCTTGTTATCAACTGAAAATCATACACCATAATTGTCATGGTTAAATGATTTATGTAGAAAAGCATTGAAACTTCAGGGGCTGGATCGCAAAACAATTTTGGCTTATGCAATTTCATGACTGTGGCTATATGAAAGGCATTGCTTAGCTGAAAATCGTATTATTACCATTTTATAGAATCAGACTTCTGGAGGGTGTAATGTATGGAATAATTGTTCATATTTGTAGCCCTGCATGATGTTGTGGGCATGATATGTTGCACTGCTTTTGTTGCTGTTGTGTTTTTGTACTGCATTATTGCAATGTGACGTTGGTATTCTGGTTGGTGTGGTGCATTGATATGTTAGGACACGCCCTGTTTTAGCTGTTTTATTGTACTACTTTGGGCCCTGATTCCTACCTGGGTCGGAAAGCTCTTCGAGCGAGCCAGATTTGGAGTGTTTTCCAACCGAGCCGGACTTCTGCAGTCCGACCGCGCTAGTATGATGCGGGCGCATGCAGCCGGACTCAGTTCAGTCGGACTCCCATAGAAGTCAAAGGGAGCCGGTCGTACAGTGCGTACATGGGCCCCCATTGACTGAATGGGTACAGCTCGCACAAAGGCACCCCCTACAGTGGGTATGCATGGGTCTCCCCTGTGTCCGAGTCGTAAGGCTGCGGGTGACACGGGGTACAAAGCGGACCCCCAAATACAACGTCCCGGACGTTTTGCGAGTCGGTAACTTCGTCTCAAACCGGCTGTCCGACGGGTGCATCATACTGGCTCGGTCGTAAATCGCATCCATAGCACGGCACGGTTAGCTTATGGCCGAGATGTTCGGAGGGGGTCGGACCCGGAAACGACTCGGACAGTGAATTTCCCATAGCTCGCATCATACTTGCTCGCTCGTACAGCTGTATGAGTCGGACCGAGTACGGCTCGTAGTTTTTCCTACCGGATCGCATTTGGTGCCCTTCCGACCCGGATTGGAAACGGCCCCCTAGTGTTATGGTATTGTTCTCTTTACTGTTGTATACAGTAGAGATGTCAGAAAATGCATTTTGAGCAGGCAGCAGTACATAGGCCTGTGCAGAATTTAGATTACACCAGAGTGATTGGAGTAATTTGCATAACTCTATGAGCAAGACCTCTGACCCTCGGTATGAGATCTGCTCTTCCCCAGCAGCTCCGCTGCGCTGTGCTCTGCTTTTGATCCCCACCCAGGTAGGGTTCAAGACCACACCATGCCTTGTACACCTTGCTGGTGCTCGTTGCTGCGCATGCCATTTTCTGTTGTGCTTGTATTTTCATCCTTGGTCCTTCCTTGCATTGTGCCCATTTGTTGATTTCTTTCTGTGTCCATTCTGTTGACTCACTTTCTTTGCCGGTGGCCATCCATTCTGTTTTGTTGTCTATTGTTGGCTTTTTCCCCATGTTCCCACCGACTCCTCTGCCCCCGCTCCTGCCTCCCACCTGCACGTCCCTCCCCCTCCCCTACATAATGGCAACCACTGTGAGGGACCGCAAACAAGACCTCTGAACCTTGGTCTGAGATCTGCTCTTCCCCAGCAGCTCTGGTGTGCTGTCAACTGCTTTTGATCCCCACCCAGGTAGGGTTTGAGACCGCGCCGAGCCTCATGCAACTTGCTGGTGCCGTTGCTGTACCTGCCCTTTTCTGTTGCGCTTGTATTTTCATCCTTGGCCCTTCCTTGCACTGTTCCCATTTGTTATTTGTTTCTGTGCCCATTCTGATGACTCGCTTGCTTTCCCTGTGCCCATCCTTTCTGTTTTGCTGTCTGTTGGCTTTTCCCCCCCATTCCCGCCGACTCTTCTGCCCCGCTCCAGCCTCCCAGCTGCATGTCCCTCTCTCCTCCCCTACTTAATGGCGGCCGCTGTGGGGAACGTGAGAAAGACTTCTGACCCTCAGTCTGAGATCTGCTCTTCCCCAGCAGCTCGCTGTGCTGTGCTCTGCCTCTGATCCCCACCCTGGTAGGATTTGAGACTGTGCCATGCCTCGTGCACCCTGCTGGTGCCCGTTGATGCGCCTCACCTTTTCTGTCGTGCTTGTATTTTCACCCTTCGTCCTTCCTTGCATTATGCCCATTTGTTGATTTGTTTTCTGTGCCCATTCTGTTGACTCGCTTTGTTTGCCCGTGCCCATCCGTTCTGTTTTGCTATCTGTTGTTGGCTTTTTCCCCCATTCCCGCTGACCCCTCTTCCCCGCTCCAGCCTCCCAGCTGCACGTCCCTCTCTCCTCCCCTACTTTATGGAGGCCGCTGCTGAGGAGCACGAGCAAGACCTCTGACCCTCAGTCTGAGATCTGCTCTTCCCCAGCAGCTCGCTGTGCTGTGCACTACCTCTGATCCCCACCCAGGTAGGGTTTGAGACCGCGCCATGCCTCGTGCACCATGCTGGGGCCCGTTGCTGCGCCTCACCTTTTCTGTCGTGCTTATATTTTCACCCTTCGTCCTTCCTTGCATTGTGCCCATTTGTTGATTTGTTTTCTGTGCCCATTCTGTTGACTCGCTTTGTTTGCCCGTGCCCATCCGTTCTGTTTTGCTATCTGTTGTTGGCTTTTTCCCCCTTGTTCCTACTAACACCTCTGCCCCCCTCCCTCCTCCCAGCTGCACGTCCCTCCCCCTCCCCTACTTAATGGCGGCCACGGCGGGGAGCGCGAGCAGGACCTTTGACCCTCAGTCTAAGATCAGCTCTTCCCCAGCAGCTCGGCTGTGCTCTGCCTCTGGTCCCCACCCAGGTAGGGTTCAAACTCGCTCTGCTGTGCTCTGCCTCTGATCCCCACCCAGGTAGCGTTCGAGACAGCGCCAATCCTCATGCAACTTGCAGGTGCCAGTTGCTGCGCCTGCCCTTTCCCGTTGTGCTTGTATTTTCATCCTTGCATTGTGCCCATTTTTTGATTTGTTTTCTCCACCCATTCTGTTGACTCGTTTTATTTGCCCGTGCCCCTACTTAATGGTGGCCGCTGCGGGGGGCATGAGCAAGACCTCCAACACTCGGTCCGAGATCTTTTCTTCCCCAGCAGCTCCGCTGCGCTGTGCTCTGACTCTGATCCCCACCCGGGTACGGTTCGAGACCATTCCATGCCTTGTACACCTTGCTTTCGCCCGTTGCTGATCATTACCTTATCTGTTGAGCTTGTATTTTCATCCTTGGTCCTTCCTTGCATTGTGCCCATTTGTTGATTTGTTTTCCGTGCCCATTCTGTTGACTCGCTTTGTTTGCCTGTGCCCATCCGTTCTGTTTTGCTGTCTGTTGTTGGCTTTTTCCCCCTGTTCCAGCTGACACTTCTGCCCCCCTCCCTCCTCCCAGCTGCACGTCCCTCCCCATCCCCTACTTAATGGCGGCCACTGTGGGGGAGTGCGAGCAAGACCTCTGACCTTCGATCTGAGATTTTCTCTCCCCAGCAGCTCCGCTGTGCTGTGCTCTGCCTCTGATCCCACCCAGGTAGGGTTCGAGACCATGCCATACCTTGTATGCCTTGCTGGTGCCCAATGCTGCGCATGCCCTTTTCTGTTGTACTTGTATTTTCATCCTTGATCTTTCCTTGCATTGTGCCCATTTGTTGATTTGTTTTCTCCACCCATTCTGTTGACTCGTTTTGTTTGCCCGTGCCCCTACTTAATGGCGGCCACTGCGGGGGGGCACGAGCAAGACCTCTAACCCTCGGTCTGAGATCTTTTCTTCCCCAGCAGCTCCGCTGCACTGTGCTCTGATCCCCACCCGGGTAGGGTTCGAGACCCCTCCATGCCTTGTACTCCTTGCTTTCGCCCGTTGCTGCGCATGACCTTATCTGTTGTGCTTGTATTTTCATCCTTGGTCCTTCCTTGCATTGTGCCCATTTGTTGATTTGTTTTCCGTGCCCATTCTGTTGACTCGCTTTGTTTGCCTGTGCCCATCCATTCTGTTTTGTTGTCTGTTCTTGGCTTTTTCCCCACTGACACCTCTGCCCCCGCTCCCGCCTCCCAGCTGCATGTCCCTCCCACTCCCCTACTTAATGTCAGCTACTGTGGGGGAGCGCGAGCAAGGCCTCTGAACCTCGCTCTGAGATATGCTATTCCCCAGCAGCACCGCTGTGCTGTCCTCTGCTTCTGATCCCTACCCAGGTAGGGTTTGAGACCAAGCCGAGCCTCATGCAACTAGCTGGTGCCCGTTGCTCTACCTGCCCTTTTCTGTTGCGCTTGTATTTTCATCCTTGGCCCTTCCTTGCACTGTTCCCATTTGTTGATTTGCTTCCTGTGCCCATTCTGTTGACTCGCTTGCTTTCCCTGTGCCCATCCATTCAGTTTTGCTGTCTGCGATTGGCTTTTCCCCCCATTCCCGTCGACCCCTCTGCCCCGCTCCAGCCTCTCAGCTGCACGTTCCTCTCTCCTTCCCTACTTAATGGCAGCCGCTGTGGGGAGCGCGAGCAAGACCTCTGACCCTCAGTCTGAGATCTGCTTTTCCCCAGCAGCTCGCTGTGCTGTGATCTACCTCTGATCCCCACCAAGGTAGGGTTTGAGACCGCACCATGCCTCGTGCACAATGCTGATGCCCCTTGCTGCACCTCACCTTTTCTGTTGTGCTTGTATTTTCACCCTTGGTCCTTCCATGCATTGTGCCCATTTAATGATTTGTTTTCTCTGCCCATTCTGTTGACTCGTTTTGTTTGCCCGTGTCCATCCATTCTGTTTTGCTGTCTGTTGTTGGCTTTTCCCCCCCTTATTCCTGCTGACACCTCTGCCCCCTCCCTCCTCCCAGCTGCACGTCCCTCCCCATCGCCTACTTAATGGCAGCTGCTGCAACATGTGATTCATGTCATAACCATTCAAACTAAGACAGCAGGATCAGGTGCTGCTACAGGCAATATATTGTGTTGTTGTATTCCTTTTGAAAAATATGCTGCCTTTTTTCTTTCTTTTCTGCTGAAATGCTTAATTTATTGTTGGAGGAATGTTCCATAAAAAGAAAGTGATAGGTGCTCATTTTTTTTATTTAAAAGGAATTAAAACAATCAAATTCATTGTAATTTTATAATGAATGATATAAAAAAAGAGCTTTTTTGACAATTGCCTTCTTGGCCTAACTTTTAACAGCCCCTGACAGCAGTTACTAGTAAATAGTTGATAACAACTCAATCAATTATATCATGCTGGAGTGATGCTTGTATATTAAGTCACAAGCTCAAAACATCATGCATGCCAAAACTGATATTTAGTCAACATTTATTCCATCAGATCACACGTGACACTCATTGTAACTGAAAAAACATTTACTTTTTTTATTCTTTTGTCTCAATAAGAAATTGCAAAGTCAATTTTCTTTAAAAATCTCAATGGTTAACACAAAAGTACATTGACCAATTGTTTCATAGACCAGACATATTAAAATACATACATATATAACATATACATTTCATCACATATATTGGACGACACCAGCCATAACGTAGACAACAAATTATATAATTCAAAGAACGAATAAACAAGCTCAAGTTCCAAAATGTTAAAGACTTGAAAACAACTAGTGAAAAGGAAAAAAGGGGTAAAAGAGGCCCAAATTGGTTGCAAATTATTTGAAAAAACAGTGTTTTGCATGTGGATGCTGTAAAATGTTGGTGGGCATGAGAGTCAATTGTGTGTTATCCATCTCATTGTCTTTGTTTACTTCAAGCGTCCTCTAACAATCAATGTGACTGCTTCCAGGTATATTAAGGCACCCACAAATCTTACCTCTATTACATTTATTTAGTTTGAATGAACACATGTATAAAATCAGATACAGCCCTGAGTAAAGAGAG
This sequence comes from Lissotriton helveticus, assembly GCF_964261635.1. NCBI lineage: Eukaryota > Metazoa > Chordata > Amphibia > Caudata > Salamandridae > Lissotriton > Lissotriton helveticus. The sequence goes on along the minus strand of NC_136063.1, from coordinate 755,565,463 downwards.
GATGTTAACAGAATTGCACATTTATATAGGTATCTAGAAATAATCAATAGTTCAAGACAATATAAAACATTTTAAAAAAGTTATCTATATAAAACACCCTCAGGTTTTGATGAATAATAAACAACCATAGTGAAAAGAATTCCAAACCACTTAAAAATTATACATACTTATAGGAGAAGAAAAACAATTCTAATGTCTACAAAATACAGGGTTGTCTGTCGCAACATCCACAACAAAAAAATTGTTATGCAATAATATAATTCTCTAAATATTAATTGCCAAAATGTCTACTGTTAAAAACTCTATGTATAATAGAAAATGATTGAACACAAAAATATGATCAACAACAAAATATAATTTTCCAAAAAACTAAATGGATAGACAAAAATACTGCAACAAGAATATTGTGAAGACACACACACATATATTTAGAACCTAGTTTCCATAGGAAAAGCATTTTTTGATTTGCTAATAACTTTGGCATCGTTTGACAAATTTTTGCGAAATTCTCAGAAAAAAGTCTATCCAGGTCAGCTCCTATCCTGAAAGTTTGGGGGTGATTTATCAAGTGAGGGCTGAGAAAAAAAGGGGGGGAAGTGTTTCCTCCATGTTAATTTCCATAGGAAATTTTAGCCAAGGCTACAGCCCAAACTGCTGAACGGAATTACACACAATTTGGCAAATGGTTGCTCTTGGTTCAGAAAGCGACCTTTTTTTTAAACGGTGTAAATCCGTTCAGTAGTTGCTGAGAAATTAAAAAAATAAGAGTAAAAAAATCAGTTTCCCGTAGGAAACTTTAGCCAAGGCTACAGCCTGAACGGCTCAACAGAATTATACCAAAGTTGGCAAAAAAGTACTGCTTGGCTCAGAAGGCGACAGTTTTAAAATTGGTGTAAATCCATTCAGTAGTTTCTGAGAAATTGAAAAACAGCAAATATCGATATCTACGACGAGGTGGATCCGCGAACCACGAGCTTCATTTTAATTGGCTGTCAACACAGAAAAGTGTTGGCAGCCATCTTGTGACTCTGTAGAAAACAGAGAATTAAGTATGAAAAACAATATTGGAATACAAAATTTGGCAAGCACTCTGGTTGCAGCACTGTAATCATTCTAGTTAGTAGTCATGTACTTATGGAAAGGCTCAGCCACTAACACAAGTACAGCTACAATATTCTGTGCACTATCCAAACAGACCTCTGACCACCTACTCCAGGGAGTCCTGTTCCACTGCTCTGATGATTGATGTAGTATGTTTGTATGTATTTGTATAGCTATAGATGTGACTATTTATTTATAATTATTTACATTAAATTGTTTTCAACATTTTAATATTTTTGCAGATATTTTGCATAATTATTAAGACTGAGTTACAATGACAAAAAAAGAGCAAAGAAAAAGACAACAAAAAAAGGAGGCCTATGTAAAGAAAATAGCAAAAGAACAATTAGCTCAAGTAAAACATGGATCCTTAAGGAAAAAGCCTTCTGGTAAGAGAAGTAAAGAATTTTTGAAAAAAGTTTTAAAGAGTCTTTCAAATTCTAACACTGAGATAGAACAAGTACAGTGAAACAAAAGGTAAAGGAAAATTTACAAAAAACTACAACATTCGATTATCGTAAAAAGAAAATGTGGAAACCAGGAAGAAACAATTTTTAGAAATTCGAAAAGAATATATAAAAGTAGAGTTCTCCACAATTTGTTTAAAAAAATAAAAAATACAAAAGGAGATCAGCATTTTATAAACAAAAAAGGAGGTTCTAAGTGTTATTGAAAAAGCTTTTGAATTGAAAAGAAAATTGTTTATCTTAGTTTGAAAAGATTGAAAACTTTAAATGCAATAATGCAGTCTATGAAGGACAAATGTAAAAGAAAAAGAATTGTAAATAGAACTAACTTTTGTAAAATATTTACTGGAGAATGGAAGCATACTTTTAGTACGGAACCTTTTTTTAATGAAGAAATCTATTTTCAACAAAATGAATTAGTTCATACAGTTGATACCTGTGGTCATTGTTACGAAGTTAAAAATGGTTGTCCAATTGAAAAAGAAAAGATGGTTCCTAGAAATGTGGAAGAAAAAATAGCTGAGGAAGTTCAAGGGAGACGTACACAGGTGCCAGTGTTTATATGTGATTGTAGTAGTATTTGTAGTATACAACAGGAATCTATTGATATTTTACTAAATTTCTCAAGAGAATATGGAAGAAAAACTGTGAAACAGAAGATTAAGATATTACAAGGACTGGATCCTTGCAAAGTGAGACAAAATATAGGGTTGCAAGGTCATTCTCTGGTTTTCTAGGAAAGTGTGTCAAAGTAATTGTCATCATTTAAGAACGTTAGCAGTACACCATTCTGAAGTGCGGAAGTTAGTAAGAAAATTATACTATGTAAAAAGTCCTGCACTATGTCTAAATGAAATTAACACAGCTCTTTTGTGATGATATAGAGTTACGTTTCTTTGCTGGTCAAGAGGAGTGTAGGGAAAGTGAGAGTTTGATGTAGGCGTTGAAGAAGAGATTGAAGATACTACTAATGGGAAGTTTGAAAAAGAAATAACAAACTTTAAAGTTGTTTCTGGTGAAAATCACAACTATGTTTGTGTTTTGTGCCGACGTACTCATTATAAAATTCAAACTAGGAATGGAGATGTGTTTTTAAAAAGTGAAAAGGAAAACAATGCCAAATGGAGGGAATTTGCTGTTTATTTGTATGCAGAAGGTCGTATTGAGTTGGATAGTGAACAATGTATTTGTAAATATTGTTACAATAAATTAGAAGAGAATAAAATGCCAGCTAGAGCTGTCCATAATGACCTAGAATTAGTAGCTATACCTCCAGAACTTAAAGATGTGAATACATATGAGTCCATCCTTATTCAATCTGTGCAACCTTTTCAGGCTATTATTCGTATGGAGCCTAAAACAGGTAAGCTGCCTCCAACAGATCTACAAAGTGGTTTAAAAGGAAGAGTTGTGTATTTACCTTTAGATTTTAAGAAAAATATAAAACTGTTGGTGTAGAAAAAGAGGATACTGAACCTGTAGGCATTCTTGTTAATGGTGTACCTACAAAGAGTAGGAAAATATGGCAAGAGTTAGTAGATGTGAGAAAACTCCAAAAGGTGACATTATATCTGGTGCAAAACAATATTTACTATACAATTGTAACTGTAGAATCACAAGGAATGAGTTAAGAAGATGATACAGACATTTCAAGTGGACAAATAGAAAAAGTTGAGAACTGCAGAAAGGAAGAAATTTATGAACATTATACTATACACCCTCTACATTCAAAAGAACTGAGAGGAGACACTATTGAATTGTTCAAGATGAAAAAAGCAAAAGGAACTCCTATGAGTGTATGGGAACAAAGTTTGGAAGCTTGTTGTTTGCCACAGCTGTTCCCTACCAGAAAAGGTGGACAATATAATGAATGACCAGTTCAGATTACAGCATCAGAATATCGTACTTCACGACTATACACAGAAGAACCAAGATTTTGCCAGTGTATTCCATATTTGTTTCATTTTTTATTTGAAAGTGACCTGTCTGCACTTTCACATGCAGTCAACCCCATATTGAAAACAGGATTTCGTCTTTCACATGTTACTGCAAAGGAATTCATGGACAAAGTTAGAATCACAGTTAAATAATTTGATGGCATGTCAACGTGGCACTAATGAATATTGGTATCGACATCATGGGGGACTGAAATGTATGTTAAGGAACTTAGGTACCCCTACGTGGTTTGTTACACTAAGCTGTGCTGAGTGCACATGGGATGATTTACTGGATTTTCTACGACAAGCAAATTCAAATATAGAAAATATTTAGTTGAAGACACCTGGAGAACTGAGTTCCCTGGATCCTGTACATTCCTGCAAGTATTTTATTCAAAGATTTGAAGCTATGATGTATTTCATCTGTAATAAAAAGAATCCACGTATTGGTGAAGTTAGTCATTTCTTTTGGCGAAAGGCATACCAAGCCAGAGGTGCTCCTCATATACATATGCTTTTATGGATCAAGGCTGCACCGAAATTTGGAACTGATTCGGATGAGACTGTTTTTATCTTTTATTGAAGACTATGCTACCCGTGCGATTCCAAATACAGGAGGAGATAATATCTTAAGACAGCAAGTTTTACAGTTTAATCGATGTGGAAAATATTGCAGACGGAAATATAAGTCAAAGGATACATTTTATACAAAATGATGATTCGGCATCCCACATCCAGTAATTTTCAAAGGAAGGGTGAACAGTTTTATGTCAGCAGTGAGGCATACTATCACTCGAAAATCACCAAAAAATACTTCTAACATCTGCAAGTTTATATTCAAAGTGATGAGGATCTTGCTGCAACACTAAATAGAGTTTTGAAATCTGTACAAGAAAATGAATACTTGGCACTGAATGAACTGGAAAGTACTGATATTCTGAAAACAAATATGTTGGATACGTACTATCCAAATAGAAGTCCACACCTAGAAAACATATGTCTATATGAAATACTGCAACATTATAATTTTTTTAATAATGGTACAGAAAATATAAATGAGGGAAAATCCGCTGTAATTGGATTTGAAGGATGTTTGGTAAAGCATGCAAAAGGAAATTTGATTAATCACAGGAAACTAAGTTGCGATACTCCTAATAAAAGAGAGTTTTTCTATTAGGCTCTTCTGCAACTCTTCAAACCTTGGCGGACTGAAGTGGAATCACTTGGAGATTGTGACTGCTATGAAGATTGTTTCAATGCATGTAAAGATAGCATTGAATGTACAATGTTTCCAAATTATCTCCAAATGTTGAATGAAGAGATGAATCAAGAAAGAACTATTGCAGCTGAAATAGCTAGAGATAGTTCTCAAGATAGTCAGAGTTCTGTTCCACAAAGTCAAGATCCACTGGGAGAAGCCATACTTGAAAATGAAGTGGCAATAGCAATGAGTGAAGTGGAAACAGTGATGCAGCAAGCACAACAGGAAAATATTGATTTGGAAAATTTAGAGGAACGTCTGAATACTAAACAGAAAGAAATATATCACCAAGTTACACAACAGATACAACACGGATTACAGCATGAAAATAATTGTCAATGTACATCATTTAGACCTATCCTTCTGTACATCAGTAGACAAGCTGGAACGGGGAAAAGTTTTTTAATGAAATGTTTGTCAAGTTATCTACAGAAAACAACAGATTCATATCTGTCTTGTGCTGTAACTGCTCCAACTGGGTTATCAGCACACAACATTAAAGGGATTACATTACATTGTCTACTTATGCTACCAGTAGAACATGAAAATAAGTTGGAATATCACAAGCTATCTGGAGAAGATTGATTCAAAGTTTCAAGAGTACTGAAGAAAATGAAACTTCTGGTAATAATGAGGTAAGCATGGTCTCAAACATAATGCTTGCGTTTGTAAATTTGAGGATGCCGCAGATTTTAAAAGCAAATTACGATGTTTTATTTTGAGGAAACCATGTAATTGTATTTGGTGATCTACTACAAGTCACACCTGTGAAAGGCGAACCAGTTTTTAAGACCCTTCTTCATGAAGACACTAAAAAAATGTTGGGAAGTGTTGGAAATGTGAACATTTGGACTAATTTTGAATATAAGGAACTTACTAAGAACATGCGACAGGCAAATGACGAGGATTATGGAAACATTCTGCAAGATATTAGAATTGGTGTCTTAACAAAGGATGGAAAAAAAAAGCATTATAAAGTTGGCTACTGAGAAACTTGTTTCCAAAAGAAAATATTGCACCTGAAACAATTTACCAAAAAATTGCAGAAAAGAAGTCCATAATTTGCCTTATGCCAACACTGAAAGAATGCTCTACATTCAATGAAGAACTGTTGAAGCTGGAGAATGAACCGATAATGAAAATGGTAGCTAATGATAATGTAGAACATGAAGGAGTAACTATTCTTTTGTCAGAAAAATTACAGTTAAAATTAGACTCTTTGGAAAAATCAATATCTAAGACTGCTGGTTTGGAAAAGACCTTGTATGTTTCTGTAAACGGCCGGGTAATATTGCGGTGTAATTTAGATGTTAAGAAAGGTTTAGTAAATGGAGAAATGGGGAAAGTTGTTGACTTTGTTAGTTATCCAGATAGAGATGGAATTGAATTTTTAAAGATTACATTTGATCAGATTGAAGAGGTGAAACAGATTGGACGTTGTTATGTTCCTTTCTTGCATGTAAATGATTTGTATATTCATAGAAAACAGTTTCCTGTTTGTTTAGCATATGCAGTGACCATTCATAAATCTCAAGGTTTAAGTGTAGCCAGTGATTTGGTAAATATTGTAGGTTCTGTGTTTAAAGAGGGTATGGCATATGTTGCATTGTCTCGTGTAAGAACGTTATCCGGATTGTACTTGATTGATTTTGATGAGCAAACGGTTACTGCAGTTGTAAATTGTGTAAAAGAGTACAATAGGTTAAGAAGACTGCATGCTCCTAGCTTTGGTGAATATCTTATGTATGAAAAAAAGTTAATACATCCAAAACGAAAATATGAGAAACATTTTACTGCGGTTGCAAAGAAAAAAAGAATTGAAAAGAATGATTAGTCTGGGAAGAAAATGGAAGGAAATACGGTTGCTGATATTGTCAGATATCCGTTAGAAAATAGTTCAGCTATCAACTGTTATGCTAATGTCATCGTGAATGTTGTCTTTTTTTAGAAAAAGTACAGCATGTAATTATGGGAAATTCAGTAAAATGATTTTGTTATTTGTTACGTTATATTTTTGAAAAGTTGAAAACTGATAAAATGAAAATTCCTACTGCTTCTGATGTGTGGAATCTTCTGGATATATGTTCTGGTTCTTCAAAATTTACACAGAATGTACAGCAAGATGCTCAGGAATTTCTTATGTTTATGCTGCAGTATTGAAAGATGAAGGAATACACATTGAAAATCTGTTTGGACTACGTTACAGATAGGATCATACATGTGACAGCTGTTCATTTTCATCTACCACTAAAATAGACACTGAACGATTCCGATATTTGACAATACCAGATTTGAAAACAGTGTCTTTCAACAAATTAGTGAACTCAGCTAATCAAGATATGGAATGTACTCAGTGCAAATCGGAAATGTTGTCAACATTATTTATAGAAAGATGTGGACAATATATCATTTTAATGCTGCAACGTTGTAGAGGAGATGGGACAAAATTGGAAACCAAAATACAACTTTTTGTGGCGGATCAAGTGTCCATTTCAGGAAGATCTTTTAAAACAGTGGCTATTGTTCTCCACAATGGACCTACTTCAACATCTGGACACTATACTGTGTATTTAAAATACAATAAAGGATGGATGGACACTGTGCAATGATGCACATTTACAGTTCAAATGTCTGTTGCCTTATAAATTACCAAATTCGTATCTAATATTTCTGATGCCAAAATTCTGAGAAGATGTCAACATGAATTAATCAGTCTATTTTGGATATATTCACAACAAATAATTTCACAAACATAATTTGGCCTATTGGGAAGGTTTGCATATGAATTCAGAAGTTTATTTTGGATATCCTCAATGCAAATGTTTTCAGAAACATCATTTGACCTATTGGAAAGATGTTCAGAATTATGGTTTGAATAATTGCTTCTGTTTTTTCATATTACATTTTGAAAAATGTGTTCAAAAGAAGGTTCTAATATATTTAATCTTTCTATTGAATACAATGTTAATAAGGATGTTCATTTGTGAAAATGAAAATAGAGAATTGAGTTTGTAGTAGATGTTTTCAAGATAGAAGTGTTTTTTTTAACAATCTTATTGATTGTATTTTTTTGCCCGCTGTCACCTGATGATCACAATTGAAATCACTGTATATGGTGAAATTCAATAGAATCTGAAGACGGCAAAAAAAGGCAAATTGAATATGAGATGTAATTGTATACTTATGTTGTGTTGTAAAAACTATAAAATTATATGTAGTAACAAAACTTTTTTCTTCTCTTTGACAGACCCTACTACTAGTTTAAAATATTCTAAAGTTACTTTACAAAAAATAAGAAGTGAAAGAATATTACTAATAATTTCATATCTATGTGAAAACAGGTACGATTAATTCACCCAGGTACTACCCATGGAGTCTATCAAAGACACTGTTATGTTATGTTATGTTATGGGGGGGTTTTATATAGCGCTCAGCTACTCAGAAAGAGTGTCCCGGCGCTTTCAGACCAACAGGTCAGCAATTAACACATAACACAACAGGAAATAGGACCAGAGGAAAAGGAAAACAGAAGACTAGAGACAAAACAACCAGGTTTTAAGTCCCTTTCTAAAAGCAAGCAAATTGGCAGTGCTGCGGAGAGATAAGGGGAGAGTGTTCCAGAGCTGGGGAGCAAGACGTTTGAAGGAGCGTCCCCCAGTCCGGGCCTTCTTCACCACTGGCACCACCGCAAGAGAGAGAGTTTCTGATCTCAAAGCCCTGGTAGGTTTATAAAAGGCTAGCCTTTTCCGGATATAGGTCGCACCAGTAGAATAGAGGGCCTTGTGGGCCAAAGTAAGGGCCTTAAAGGCAATTCGCTTTCTGACAGGGAGCCAGTGCAGGGTGGATAAAAGGTCAGAAGCACTGGCACGGCGGGGGAGACCATAAATGGCTCGGGCCGCCGAGTTCTGGACTACCTGAAGACGCTGCAGCAGGTAGTCGGGCAAACCCAGGTAGAGAACATTGGAATAGTCCAGCCTCGAGCCAATGAGGGCATGGACGGTAATCTTTCGATGGTCAAATGAGAGCAGCGGGAGAAACCTCCGCAGCATCCTAAGCAAGCCAAAGCAGACGCCCACAAGGCCAAGAACTTGGGCTTTCATAGTCAGGCCGTTATCAATTTTGACCCCCAGGATTTTCGCCACCGTGGAGGAAGATGCCGGAGGAAACATATCATGCAGCCACCATTCCTGCCAACTCGGGTCAGATTGGCACCCAAAGAAGAGCACCTCAGATTTTCCAGGGTTGCACTTAAGACTATTACCCTGAAACCATTCAAATACAGCTCCCAAACAGCCACGGATACTCTCTCCATCGAACTCAGCCCCCTTTGCACACGTGAAAAGGAGCTGGGTGTCGTCGGCGTATGATATTATCTGGGCCCCAAAGGACTCAGCCAGCACCGCCAAAGGGGTCAGAAAGATATTAAAGAGTGTCGGGCTCAGCACGGAGCCCTGCGGTACTCCAACCTCCAGCGGCGGCACTTCGGCTGAGTAAGGGGGGGCCCAGACCACCTGCCGGCGACCAACCAGGTAAGATTGAAACCACCTCAACACCGTCCCACGCAGACCTATCTCATACAGTCTGCGGAGAAGACCTTCATGAGGGACGGTGTCGAAAGCCGCCGACAGATCTAGCATGAGTAACATGGCCCTACCCCCTGAGTCCAGCACATCCTTGATAGCCTCACTGACTTCGAGAAGTGCCGTTTCGGTGCTAAAGTTGGTACGGAAGCCAGACTGGGAGGCATGCAACAGGCTATGTGACTCAAGAAAGGCAGAGAGGACCTTATGGACATGCTTCTCGACGATTTTAGCAAAAGCAGGAAGGAGAGAGATCAGGCGATAGTTAGCATGAAGGTCAGGATCGAGGCCCGGTTTTTTGAGAAGCGGAACCACCCTCGCCTCTTTCCAGACACCAGGAACAACGCCACTGGTCAAAGAACAATTCAGCACAGGATTCACAAATGGATTGACCACCTCCGCCATCCTTGCCAAAAACCTGGCAGGACACGGGTCAGCAGGTGAACCTGATTTAAGCTGAAAAAGCAAATCAAGCGACGCAGTGATCGATAAAGGTGGAAATTCCGATAAAGTACGCTCAGAATCATCCGCCAGATTCCCGTGGATCTCCTGGCACACCCCAGTCCCGATGACAGGGACTGGGAAAGAGTCCTGGATCAGCTTGATCTTATCATGAAAGAAGCTGGCCAATGCGGTCACCCACGGTTCAGAGAACTCGTGCTGAGATGCAATAGCTTTGGGCGACATGAACTCCTTCACAATGGCGAAAATCTCCTTACAGGAGCTAGAGACTGACTCTATTCGAGCCGCGAAATAGTGCTGTTTTTCCCGCAGAATGTCAGCATGATAGGCTTTAATAGCTAACTTGTACTCCGTCTTGGCCACATCCTCATACCTATGGCGCCACCGTCTTTCCGCACTCTTACAGGCGCGTCTGGAAGAGGCAAGGGCCTCAGTAAACCAAGGTGCAGAAGACCGCCTAGGCATTTTACGAGGAGAGGATTCGGGAGCAAGTTCATTAAGTCGCTCCCTGATCCAATCTTGCAGCTGAACAAGGTCGGACTCCAGGTTTCCCAACAGCCGGCAGGGATAATCCAGGCTGGCCTGTCCTAAATCTTCAAGGGAGACCTTATGATAGGCTCGACCGGACTGCCCCGAAGGACAAGTGGCGGCACACCCAGGCTTACCGACCCCGACAATCTGAAAGGATATCAAAAAGTGATCTGACCAGAGCACCGGGATCGGGTGGGCCATGATGAGAGGCAGAGTGGAAAACACCTGGTCAAGGGTATGACCTCTATTATGGGTCGGCACAGCCAGGTAGGGGATAAGGCCAAGAGGGGCGGTGACTTCCAAGATTTTAGTCGTGTCACCCTCATCACCTTGGTCCATATGGATGTTTAGATCGCCCAAGACCAGACAATGCTTACCCTTCAAACATAGCTCTATGGCCCTTGCCTGTAGATCCTCATGAAAGGAACCAAGGGGCCCCGGGGGGCGATAAACAAGAAGCCCCATAAAGGATTGGTGGGCAGAAAGAGTCATAGAGAAAGCTAGGGCCTCACAGCCTGGAAGGGGCTCTATCGGGACTACAGTACAGGTGGCCGACCTCCTAACCACAATCGCCACACCACCACCTCTTCCCTTCACTCTATCTTGCCGTAAGATGACATAATCAGAAGGGATGGCGGCTGCGAGATCTGGATTGGATGTTCCCCCAGCCAGGTTTCAGTCAACATTAAACATAGCGGCCTCTCTGATACAAGGAGCTCATAGATATTGGACGCATGCCCACCTCCAGTCACCCAGCCAGTACAATATACTAATCCAATCTCTCCACTAATACCCAAGCACTTATAAATTCACCATACACTCTCCTTCCAGTACTGTAATCATCCAGACACTCCTCAGGTACTTTTGCAATGGCCCAAGTACTAACAGAAGCAGTGCTTCAATTCTCTGTGCTCTATCCATACAGACCTCTAAGCAGCTACATACTACTGATTCACTCCTCAAAATACCCTGGTAGTACCCATGCACTCTAGCAATCACCCTGTCAGTCCCCATGCACTTCTCCAATCACCCATCTAGCACAATGTACTTATCCAATCACTCCACCAATATTAAGCACTAATAAATTCGCCATGCACTCTGTTTGCAGCACTGTATTCATTCTAGTTATTAGTCATGTCATTATGGAATGGACTAGCCAGTAACACTAGTACAGCTACAATATTATGTGCACTATGCATGCAGACCTCTAACCAGCTGCATACTGTTGATAGACTCTTCTAAATACCCAGTTAGTACCTATGCAGTCTAGGAATTCACCTGTAAGTCCACTGCACTTCTCCAATCACCCATCCAGCACTATCTACTTATCCTATCACTTCGCCAATATCTAAGCACTAATAAGTTCACCATGCACTTTGTTGGCAGCACTATAATTATTCCAGTTACTAGTCATGTACTTATGGAATGACCTAGCCACTAACACAAGTACAGCTACAATATTCTATGTACTATGCATGCAGAACTATAACCAGCTACATACTATTGGTACACTCTTTTAAATACCCAGTCAGTACCCATGCAGTCTAGGAATCTGCCTCTCAGTCCTATGCACTTCTTCAATCACCCATCCAGCCCTGTCTACTTATCCTATCATTCTGCCAATATCTAAGCACTTATAAATTCACCATGTACTCTGTTTGCAGCACTGTAATTATTCCAGTAACTAGTCCTGTACTTATGGAATATCCTAGCCAATAACACTAGTACAGCTACAATACTCTGAGCACTATGCATGCAGACTTCTGACCAGCTACATAATATTGATGCACTCTTCTAAATACCCAGTTAGTACCCATGCAGTCTAGGAATCTTCTTGTCAGTACTATGCACTTCTCCAATCACCCATCCAGCACTATGTACTTATTCTATCTCTCCGCCAATACCTAAGCACTCATAAATTCACCATGCACTCTGTTCACACCACTGTAATTATTCCAGTTTCTAGTGATATACTTATAGAATGGCCTAGCCACTAACACAAGTACAGCTACAATATTCTGTGATCTATCCATGCCGACCTCTAACCAGCTACATAATATTGATACAGTGTTCTAAATACCCTGTTAGTACCCATGTAGTCTAGGAATCTTCCTGTCAGTCCCATGCATTTCTCCAAGCACCTATCTAGCACTATCTACTTATACTATCACACCGCCAATATCTAAGCACTTATAAATTCAGCATGCACTCTGTTTGCAGCACTGTATTCAGTTTAGTTAGTAGTCATGTACTTATGGAATGGCCTAGCCACTAACACAAGTACAGCTACAATATTCTGTGCACTATCCATGCAGAGCTCTAACTAGCAACATACCATTGATACACTTTCTAAATGCCCAATTTGTACCTATGCAGTCTAGGAGTCCTCCTGTCAGTCCCATGCACTTCTCCAGTCACCCATCTAGCACTATCTACTTATCCTATCACTCTACCAATATCTAAGCACTTATAAATTCAGCATGCAGTCTGTTTTCAACACTGTATTCATTCTTGTTAGTAGTCATGTACTTATGGAATGGCCTAGCCAGTAACACTAGTACAGCTACAATATTCTATGCACTATGCATGCAGACCTCTAACCAGCTACATACTATTGATACACTCTTCCAAATACCCAGTTAGTACGCATGCAGTCTAGGAATCCTTCTGACTGTCCCATGCACTTCTCCAATCATCCATCCAGCACTATCTACTCATTCCATCACTCCGCCAATACCTAAGCACCTGTAAATTAACCATGCACTCTGTTCGCAGCACTGTAATTATTCCTGTTACTAGTCATGTACTTATGGAATGGCCTATCCACTAACACAATTACAGCTACAATATTCTGTGCACTATCCATGCAAACCTCTAACCACCTACATACTATTGAGACACTCTTCTAAATACCTAGTTAATATCCATGCACCCTAGGAATCTTCCTCTCAGTCCAAGCACTTCTCCAAACACTCATCCAGCACTATCTACTTATCCTATCACTCTGCCAATATTTAAGAATTTAAAATTCACCATGCACTCTGTTCGCAGCACTGTAATTATTCCAGTTACTAGTGATGTGGTTATGGAATGGCCTGCCACTCATTCAAGTACAGCTCCAATATTCTGTGCACTATCCATGCAGACCTCTAACCAGCTGCAAACTGTTGAGACACTGTTCTAAATATCCTGTTAGTACCCATGCGGTTTAGGAATCTTCCTGCCATTCCTATACACTTCTCCAATCACCCATCCAGCACTATCTACTCATCCTATCACTCTGCCAATATCTAAGCACTTGTATATTCACCGTGCACTCTGTTTACAGCACAGTAATTATTCCAGTTACTAGTCCTGTACTTATGGAATGGCCTAGCCACTACCACAAGTACAGCTACAATATTCTGTGCATTATGCATGTAGACCTCTAACCAGCTACATACTATTGATACACTCTTCAAAATACCTAGTTACTACCTATGCAATCTAGGAATCCTCTGGTTTGTCCAAAGCACTTCTCCAATCACCCATCCAGCACTATATACTTATCTTATCATTCCTCCAATACCTAAGCACTTATACATTCACCATGCACTCTGTTTGCAGCACTGTAATTAATCCAGTTACTAGTCATGTACTTATGGAATGGCCTATCCACTAACACAAGTACAGCTACAATATTCTGTGCACTATCCATGCAAACCTCTAACCACCTACATACTATTGAGACACTCTTCTAAATACCTAGTTAATATCCATGCAGTCTAGGAATCTTCCTATCATTCCTATGCTCTTCTCCAATCACCCATCCAGCACTATCTACTCATTCCATCACTCCGCCAATACCTAAGCACCTGTAAATTAACCATGCACTCTGTTCGCAGCACTGTAATTATTCCTGTTACTAGTCATGTACTTATGGAATGGCCTAGCCATTAACACAAGTACAGCTACAATATTCTGTGCACTATTTATGCAGATCTCTAACCAGCTACATACTATTGATACGCTCCCCTAAATACCCCGTTAGTACCCATGCACCCTAGGAATCTTCCTCTCAGTCCTATGCACTTCTCCAAACACTCATCCAGCACTATCTACTTATCCTATCACTCTGCCAATATTTAAGAATTTAAAATTCACCATGCACTCTGTTCGCAGCACTGTAATTATTCCAGTTACTAGTGATGTGGTTATGGAATGGCCTGCCACTCATTCAAGTACAGCTCCAATATTCTGTGCACTATCCATGCAGACCTCTAACCAGCTGCATACTGTTGAGACACTGTTCTAAATATCCTGTTAGTACCCATGCGGTTTAGGAATCTTCCTGCCATTCCTATACACTTCTCCAATCACCCATCCAGCACTATCTACTCATCCTATCACTCTGCCAATATCTAAGCACTTGTATATTCACCATGCACTCTGTTTACAGCACAGTAATTATTCCAGTTACTAGTCCTGTACTTATGGAATGGCCTAGCCACTACCACAAGTACAGCTACAATATTCTGTGCATTATGCATGTAGACCTCTAACCAGCTACATACTATTGATACACTCTTCAAAATACCTAGTTACTACCTATGCAATCTAGGAATCCTCTGGTTTGTCCAAAGCACTTCTCCAATCACCCATCCAGCACTATATACGTATCTTATCATTCCTCCAATACCTAAGCACTTATACATTCACCATGCACTCTGTTTGCAGCACTGTAATTAATCCAGTTACTAGTCATGTACTTATGGAATGGCCTATCCACTAACACAAGTACAGCTACAATATTCTGTGCACTATCCATGCAAACCTCTAACCACCTACATACTATTGAGACACTCTTCTAAATACCTAGTTAATATCCATGCAGTCTAGGAATCTTCCTATCATTCCTATGCTCTTCTCCAATCACCCATCCAGCACTATCTACTTATCCTATCACTCCGTCAATACCTAAGCACTTATAAATTCACCATGTACTTTGTTCGCAACACTGTAATCATTCTAGTTAGTAGTCATGTACTTATGGAATGGCCTAGCCACTAACACTAGTACAGTTACAATATTCTGTGCACTATGCATGCAGACCTCTAACCAGCTACACGCTGCTCATTCACACCTTCATTTTCCTAGGCACTACCCATACAGTCCATCAATCACACTGTCACTCCCTGTGCACACGTCCAGTCACCCAGCCAGTACCATATACTAGACATGCAGTCCTGTAACCACGTACACACTGCTAATTCACACCTTCATTTTTTCAGGTAGTACCAATACAGTCCAGCAATCACACTGTGACTTCCCGTACACTTCTCCAATCACCCATCCACCACCATGTAGTTTTCCAATCATTCTGTCAATACACAACCTTTATAAATTCACCATTCATTCTCTTTGCAGTACTCGAGTAATCCAGTCACTACCTATGTACTCATAAAATGACCCAGGCACTAACTCATACACTGCTACAATCCTCCATACACTACTCATGCAGAACTCTAACCACCTACACACTACTGATTCACTCCTCCAATTACTCAGCTAGTACTTATGCACTCCTGCAACCCCCTGTAGTGTAGCTCCTATTTTCCCAATAGGCTCTGCGCATTGGAATAGTACCTACAGCAGTAAAGGCCTAGGCCAGACGTTAACTAGGTCTACTACTGTCGATACTAGACTTAATTTTTGGGTTTGCCAGCTAAGCTCAGAGTTCGCTAGAAACTTTCTCGAATGTTCAAGGAAGGATTAACTTCCCTGATTAGACAAGAAGGGATTTAGTTTCTGACAACCATAGAACATGACAACTTTGCTCTCCCCTAATCAAGAGTCAATCTCAAGAGTCGTGTGAGCACAAGGCAATTATTTTACTCAGTCAGTACGTGCATTCTTAGTCTCATCAGAATGTAGAGAAAAGGAAGAGACGGGCGTGTTCAATAAAAAGGTGTTATTTATTGATCAGTCTCTTTTCTCGTACAAGAGAAATGGATCGATATTATTGCAATACTTATAGTTAAGTAAAGTGCATACATTAAAAGCAATAGTATAAAATAATACTGTAAAAACATTGATATGGTTTCTGAGCCATATGATGTTTAAAATGATTAAAATATATTTACATACACATATACATTTGACTAAACGTACTCAACTGGTGTTTCTAAATACGCCTACCCCGTGTACCTGACCTAAGTCTAATGCGTGGGCGGGAATAGAAAGTTACAGTTTAAGTTAAGTTTGTTTTTGCCAAGTGAATAACTAAGGAATTCTCTGTGAGGGGTTATTCAGTTCTGTACCTGGAAGTTAGGATGAATGAGGAATGGTATCTCTTTCTCTGCTCTCGATATTCCAGGCTGCCTGCGAGGGCTGCCCAGAAGCGCCGGTGCTGGGTCTCTCGGCTTGAGATAGCAGCGCGTCTCTCAGCGCGTCAGGAAGGCGGGGCTGCTGCCAGCGGGGTCTGCTTCTGCTCTCGGCTTCGGCAAGTATGGCTGCTCCGTCTTGTCACCACGCGTGTGTTTGCATAGGGCAAGATCGGCAATATTTATACCTTAAAGGTGCCGAGATTGACGTAAGGATGGACATAGATACGTCAATAAAGATGTCATACGACTTGCTCGTTAGCACATTCTTTACTAAAGTTCTCTGTGAAATCAAAACAATGGCCGCACGGATTTTCCAGGTTGTCATAGGTTTGATTTGTTATGAGAACGTCGTATGCCTTATCAGGGGCTGGAGGAATGTCGCTTGTCTAATTAGATCTCAAACGTTATGACCTAATCAGATAACACGTTCCTGTGCCGGAGTGTGACTGCGTCAGATAACGGTATCTGCATCATGGGGGCTTTTCTTGCCTCATGGGCTGACTGTTAGTTAACTTGATAGTTAGTTTAACCAGAATAGGGTCAGGAATAGGGGGACTGATTCAGGACCTATAGAAATACACAACACCCACTCCACGCTAACTATGGTCATATCTACTAATCTATGCATAATATAACATAGTACAACATACTATAGAGTATAGTGTATACCTTACCACCCCAAAATACATAAATGCATTTCGAAATTTTCAAATATACTGAAAAATTGCAGTCATATATATTGTATGCCCTTAAGCTATGAATTAAATGCAAAAGTAAACACGCATTTTTATGCATTATTGCTTATCGGTATATGAGAAATACACATGAAATGGCTCTTAATATGGCTATACAGAAAGGAAGTCCGAGACCATTTCATCACATAATAAAATATTTGTGAACCTACCAGCGGGCAGCTAAAGTTTATAAAGTATCTAAAAATGGAAATTTTAGTTCTCTAGGAATAGTTTCTTACTTTAAGCAGAAGATCAGTGTCCCGGGAAAAAATATGTAGAAAAATATTTTAAGGGGCATGCTGAAAAAATTGCTGTCCGTGAACTGGAGTGAAATTGTTCATGTGACTTTATTTTTAAAGTTGAAGGCCGAATTCAGGGAACGCCGTGTGCGAGTTTACTCAAAAGTCTCTATTTCTGTTCTGGAGAGAACATCATATCATTCAGGCTTTCGAAAAAACTGTCAACAGCTTCATGGGAAAGTTCCACTAAGTCGGAAATAGGTGTAACCATGCATTCGTGCGCATGATTGTCTCCATTGACATTCTGATTCGCATTGCTGACAGAAGGTCGTACCTGTTCGATGCTGCTTTCATCTTGAACTTCACTACTCTTCAATCGCAGTGGTGAAGATTCCAGGAATGCCGTCATCAGGATTGGCAGCCTTTGAGGGCAGCACAAAGCGTGAACCTTGGTAGGAACCAACAGTGTATCTGCATCCACCGGCGCATCCGATTGTAGCGTCAGACAGGTGTCTAACACGCATTCTTCTCCGCATAGCAGACACCTTAGTACAGGTAAAACACACCTTTGCCACATTGGTCGAAATGATAGAAACCAAGTCATGTTCAGGTCTCTAAGCCGGGAGAGTCCCAGGATTTTTGATATCCGGTCCCGGTATCCAATGGCTAGGATCGTATCTTCCATTGTCGCGAGAGTTTGATCTGTGACATGGGTTGCCATAACGAAAAATAAGGACTAGGAATAGGATTCCTGCAATTAGTCCCAGGATCAGGGGAAGTCCGCCAAAAATCGAATGGACGAAATCTGGAAAAATACCCAGTATGGCTTTGAATGGTGTTAATGCCATCGAAAATACTGTCTTAAATACCCCTGAGATCCCATTGGTATCAGAAATATTTAAGATTTCGCTCAGGATTTCCGCGAAATGTACGGGGGAATTAGTTGATAATAATGTATGTATCTCTGCAGTCGTCCTTGCGACTTGTAGATCATACGTTTCTTTTGATGACGTGAGCCTTGTAGGCGTCTGAAGAAGCACTGTTTTCATTCTGCTTAAAGTATCTATTCGAATAGAAGTAATTTTCAAACTGGGCCATGCCCTTGCCTCCCTGTCTGGAAAGGAGCTGGGGAATAAAGAACGTCCACAGCACTTGACCTTCGCCGTCGTAGTGACTAGATAAGGAGTCCCGGGCATAAGACTACAACATCTGCGGTCTACAATAAGAATGTAACTCCCATTATAGAGTCTTTGAAAGAATGGTTCTATTTCAGTTGCAGGTGCGCCTTGCTGGTGACATGAAAGGTTGTATGAATTCCCTTCACAGGCTCCATGCAAACTAATTCCGTTACACAGAAGCGTGCCGCTTAGTGACATAGCACAATTGTTGCCACTAAGAAACACTTTCTGTCCTTTATTACTGACACATGCATGTGAATAGGGCAGGTTCCAAGTTGTTTTAAGGTACCCCTTTCCCAATTTCTCGTACATGCCAGCCTGTATATATTTTTGGCAGTATTGAAACCTGAAGGTTGAGATTGGAATATTTATGATTCCGTGGATTATCCATTCACTGACAGGTCGTTCTGACATTGTCAACGGTAATCTTTCTAGTTTTTTAATGCTCAAGATTGTATAATCAGCACCCTTTTGCGCCATACCGATTTGTCTATCAGTAAGGTTAAAGATTTGGAATAGTGACGTTGTGTTGAATAAACGCCAAGGCACATAGCCTGAACGCAGATTTTGTAACGTCCAGCCAAGCTGTACAATGGAACGCAATTGTGACTGACCATGTTGTAATAACAGTAAGTCTTGCGATAATATATCGATTGCTGAAGACACAATGCTGTCCAATGAAAAAATTCTGGAGGACAGAGTCATTAACCCATTGTCCACTACAGAAAGTGATTTTTCCAAATTAATACGGTCAATTTCCCGTATTCTTTCTGCTGTTTCAATTTGAGTAACCTTCCAGGCCTCATTGTATGCTGCATATACAGAGGCTGCTATGAAACGCTTTTGACGCTGTTTGCGTGGTCCCATTATGAAATCACGCAAGTCAGCACCATCAGTAAGTAAAGTTAGGTGTTGCTTAATTTCAGGCAGTGTGGAAGTCTGTAGCCATTGAAGGCATAATTTGCCCACACTGTAGGTTGTTATTATCCCTGGGTGATGTCTTTGGGGATATCTAGGGTCTGGCCTGGTCATTTTAAAACCCTGTGTTTTATTCAGGAATCTATCTTGACAGTTATTTGTATCTGTGGGCCAGATCAACCATTGTTTCCAATCAGGATGTGTTCTGTTTTTGTTTAATATATGGTTTACGTCTATCTCTTCATCTGTATCAGAGTTATTGCTAAACATTGTTGGCTTTGGAATAGACGGATTATTTAAATCTTTGATTTTGGCTAAGCCAAGACAGGTGGTTTGTTGAACAGTGTCATTTAAAAATATCATTTGTTCTGGGATCATGCAGGCTCTAAACAAAGCTTCTAAACCCTGTACTTGCCATTCTTTTGTACCCCAAACACTTTTCAAATCAACATTTTTGTCCCAATAATCAAATCCAAATGTATTCATTTTTTCAAAGAATGAATCTGAATATATCAATTTTGTGTTGGTTATCATGGTTTTCATCCCTGTCTTGTTTGACAATTTAATAATAAAATGTTTCAGCATTACTTATGTTAAAACCTGAAAAATATGAATATTTGTCATACACGGTTCTAGAGCTCCCTTTTGGAGGTGTAGCGCAATGTTCCCATTGATTATAATTTAAAACATTTCTAGGTTGTGCAGATTTATGCAAAAAATGGTTACCATAATGGTTATAGCAATACATACTATCATAATTTGTAGAACCTTGCAAATAATCATGTTTTGTAAATTTAGCAGACATTACTAAGTCAGACATCATGTTGTTAATACTCTCGAAGTCCCAATCATCAGCAAATGAGTTTGGTTTTGCAAAGTCACTCAAAGAGATCTTGATTTGGTGTGGATATTTCATGATCTCGACCGGACCATAAATTTCATAGTCAGTGTTGTCCCAGGCTACCCCACCAGGTATAGGATTGGCTGTGAAGTTGGCTGAAGAAAGTTCTGAAGAAAGTTCTCTTTTCTCGACGTGTGAAGATGTGTGTGGTTTGAGGATCATGTTGATGTTCTGACTTGCTGTGTCCATTTTAGCATATTTTCCCTCAATGAAGCGTCCCAAAGTAAATACCATGATGAGCCAAAGTATGAGGATAAATGCACCAAAACCCACCCAAAATTCAATCCATGGAGAAACCAGATATGTTTCTTTCAGATGTTTCAAAAGTTCCTTAGCTTTGTCTTTAAAGGATTTTGATGATGGCTGTGTCTTTGATTCACTGAAGCCGTCAGAGGAATCATCGAAGTTGATGAAGTACCCGGATGCAGTTCTGTCAATTGTTCCAATTGCTTCAGGATTTTTGTTCCTTGCATTTTCACTTGGTACTTCAGTATAGATTGGTGTGTCTCTGCTAAATGTCTCTATTTGGGTTTTCAGAGGTCTTAGTTCTATTGCATTGTTGCATAGTCCTTCTTGTTCTTCTGCAGGCGTTTCGAATGTGATGAGCCTTTTTGATAGGACCTCTGTGCTGGTAGCAAACCTTGGTGTTCTGCTACTTATTGGGAGTCCACTTGGCCTACTGTTTGTTATCGGCCACATGTTGTGGTTTTACCAGGTCGATGGATACAACTCGGTTCTCCTTTTTTCCAGCAAGTGGCGCTAGTACAACTGATCTTGTCCCGTTGACAGACAAGACAGGAACTGCTTTTCTTTAAGAAGGCCCAAATTCCTTCTTTACCGCGATCTTCTCCCTGACTAGATCCCCGACTTTTGGAATCCAGACAGGTCTTGCTGGGACAGGTGGTGATTCTTCAGTGGTTGTTGGCTGTTGTTTCAACTGTATGTTGCTCAGGTCTTTTCTTGTTTTGTTTAAGTCCTGCAAAATAGCCAAACGGTCTTTGACATCAAAGCTTTTTTCTATTACCACTGAAGTCTGACTATCAAGGTCAGAGATCAACATCCTAGTTCCGAATAATAATTCGTACGGACTGAATCCCTTCAGAGAATTTCTTGGCAAGTTATTTAGACTACGTTGGACACTTATTAGATGTTTGACCCCCCCAGCTCCCGAACCTAATATCCTTTCCATTATAGATTGCTTTCTGCCTTGGTTTTTTCTTTACACCATCCCGTACCCTCAGGAAGGAAGTGAGAAGATTCCCGCTGGGCTGTGCTCATTTGGCCATGTTTCCCCCCCCAGGCTGGATTGCCTGAGTGAAAACAATGGTCGAACGTAGCATGCTCTTAGCGTATATGCCATTTAGACTTGCAAATCTTGTATAATAGTCCGGACGTCAGCCGAGTGCTGGTGATCTACATTATAAGTGGAAACTAGCCTGTATATGTTAATCGCACGCCATTCTTTTTGCTGGTAATATTATCTACCTTGATACGACGAGGTATTAAACTGCTTCTCTCCCCACTGCGATCTCTGTTGCAGTTTGGGCAGTTTTTTACAAACATGGTGTAGTGCAGGCTCATGCCTGGCCACCAGTACCGTGATTGTAATTCTTCCAGAGAATCTTTTAATTTAAGGTGTCTGTGACCCTCGCCCATGTGTGCGTCTGCGATTAACAAGTTTCTCCTGTCCATGTTTGGAATCACTCTATCCCCCACTCCAGGGATTCGAGCAAAAGGGACGGAGTTTGCATCGATTATGTATGTATAATTGAGTGGATAGTTGATCGGTAACGCTGAGCAGTCGCCTTTTGATGACGTTTTCACCGCCAGCATTGTTTCACCGTCAATGTATTTTAATGTACGCTTTTTTCGATCTACGGGAGCCGATTTACTGGCTGCCGCTGCGGCTGTTTCAGCCAATGAATTCCCTACAACGTGAACGCCATCACGTTGATGACTCAGTGAGTGAGTCACGTGAGTCTTTGGTAGTTCTTTTTTCAAAAGAGCTACTTGTTCCCAGAGCAGTCTCTGCTTTATTGATGCATCTGTGTCATCTTTGTAACCGTTCTGAATCCATGTCTGCAAATCCTTGTTATATGCTTTGACGCAGTAATATGAATCTGACACTATAAGCGTCGGGAATTCGCGATCCGCATTATCTAGCGCCATTTTCAAAGCTATTATTTCAGTTTGTAGTTCTGAATTAGTTTCTACTGAGTGTGATTTTGTTAATAGAGGTCTTAGTTTACCTCCGCGCCACACTTCTTTTGTAATCTCACATGTGGGGTTGTATGCATGTTCTCCCCAAACGGAGGGTTGAGCATGTCCGTCTGTATAGATTACACAGGCGTAATGTCGTAGAGGAAGAATGTCGATTGGCAGAGGATACGTCTTTTCATATTTTAGATTTTTTAATTCCTCTAGTTCTGGATCAAAGTAGTAGTATACTTTGTCCGTTGTGATTGAATTCACCCATTGTATCCATTCCGGATTCAATGTTGTTGTTGGTAAATTACACGGTGTTGTTAATGCTTCAAAGGCTGATTCTGCTGTTCTGACTGTGATATGTCTACCGTCAGCTATGTCTTTTTCTCTAGCTATTGCGGTTTGAACTGCACGAATGATTTTTTCTGTATTACTGAATTTCTGTTCAGCTTCTGTGTACAAGTGTGATTTGAATGCAATTGGTACCTTTTCTCCTTCATTAGAAGTCAGGTATGTGAATCCGCATCTCCCTGGGATGACTCGAATCACAAGATTGCGTGTGTTATCACGTGTTTCTAATTTTGTTTTAATTAGCATGTCTGTTTGTAAGGATCTCAAAATTTCTGTGTGTGTTTGAGTCCAACTGGATCTTTTAAAGTCTGGTTTAATTAGATCATAAAGGGGTTTGACCCTTTCTGCGTAATTTGCAATGTATGTTCTTCCGAAATTTAGGAAGCCTAGAATTGACTGTAGGTTTTTTAGTGTTTTAGGAGCTTGGATTACGGCACATTTCTCTAGGAAATTGTCTGCCAGGCTTTTACCTTCACTTGATAACTCATATCCTAAGAATAGGACCGTCAGATGGGCAATTCTGGACTTTTTGAAGTTGAATTTGTAACCCTCTGCAGCGAACCCAAGTATTATGGTGTTCACTCTTTTCAAGTGAGTCTCCAAGTCATCATCTGTTAGGTAAATGTCATCAACATAAGATAATGCTTCATCATCATATAGTTGTAGTAATTCTGTTACTCTCGCTGAGAATACCCCCGGGCTGTTCTTGTACCCCTGGGCTAACCGACAGAATTGTTTTTGAGTGCCATTTACTGAGAATGCAGTTAAATATCTGCTCTCCGGTGCTATGTTTTGACAAAAGAATCCATTGGAAATGTCCAAGGTAGTTTTGTATTTTTTGCGCACTATGTTATTCATTAGTGCAGCACTGTGTGAGTTTTGCACTGCAAAGGTTTTGCAACATGTGTTAAGGTGTCGGTAATCCAAAACTAGACGATACGAATTGTCTGGTTTGGAGACCGGAAACAAAGGATTGTTCATTTGTGAGGTGCAAGTTTCAATCACCCCCTGGTATTCTAGCTGATCTAGTATTTCATTTACTTGTTTTTTAGCTTCTTGCCTAATTGGGTACTGCCTTTGTGCAGTTGGTTGTGATTTTAACTGGATTTTGTGAGGAGGAGAATCCTCATCCCATCCTACATGATTTTTATATAAAGCAGGTGCTAAGGCCACTGCCCACTTTCTAGCAAGTGTGTATTTTTTATGAATCGGTATTTGATTCGAGAAGGCAGGCATAATTACTTCTTCGCCATGAGGGCACTCCCTGACAAACTCTGGTGGCCAGTCTTTTTCAGCTAGAAGGATGTCATAGCCTTTGGAGAGGTTATCCCAAAATAGTCCCCTTATTTTCCTAGTCTTATCTCCCTCTATACGTAATGTTATCTCGTATATCTTGTGGGGCTTGCTAACTCTGGTGTCTGCAGTTTCCACTTGAAGGTATTCATTTGTGTCCACTGTCTCCAGATGATTCATAAGGACTTTGCGAGCTATGCTCACCTCTGCTGCGCTGTCTAGCATTGTCTGAGCCCACTCTCCGTTTTTCAGTTGTGTCCTCAGTATTCTCGGCATTTTTAACTACCTTGATACTGGCTACCTTCTTTTTTGGAAATTGTAATTTCTTTTTTAGCTGAGCAGGTTCCTTGTCTTTGGACTTGGCGTGCTCTTCTGATCGTCCTCTTCTTTCCGATTTCTGCGAGGAATTCTGAAAAGATTGAGAGGGACGTGTATCAATGTCTTGATATCTATCAGGTTTTTTAATATTATCCCTATTTCTAAGGTTATATCTATTCCCAGAGGGGTCACTCTGTGGTGACCTCTGTCTTTGGTTTGGAGATTTCTCTCTTCGCCTCGGAGACCTTCCTCTGGACTGGAATTTCTTTTCTTTAGGATTGGATTGTTTATTTCCATCCCAGTTCTTTTTTGGTGAATTATTTTTATTAAAAAATATTTTTTCTGGACTTGTTGTCAGTTGCGGTTTTACTGGTATTCCACCTAGACTATCTCTGCCTAGTTCTTCATAGGATTTTTCTATGATTCTGGCAATTTCAGCTGGTTGGTCTGCTATATCTGTCTCTTTTAACCTCTGGCGGATCGCCACGTTTGCTGCTTCACCTTTTATGTTGGCTAATAATATAGCCGAGACCTGCTTGAAGTCTTTTAGTAATTTCATACCAAGAGTTAAAGCAGGTTCTGGACCGTATTCATCTTGAATTTGTTTTAGCACATCTGGTATTACCGAAATGGATGGAACACCGTGCGTTTTTGTGTAGATGGAAGCAAAGACTGTACCCCAAGTGTCACAGTCCTCAATGTGTGGTGCGATTCCCATTGGGAGACATATAGTCAGAATCCTGTGTTTTTCCAGCGGGGTGGTGTCAGGAAACACCGCCTCTATTTGGGTGATTTTCTGTGCCAACCAGAATGGTATTTGTTCCCGTTTAGCTGGAACTTTACCTAGGCAGGATTGGATGTTCTGTGGTGTGATTTTATTTGTGTTCCCCTGGTGAGGGGTCAGCTGTGGAAGTTTAATCGCTGGCTGAATTGTTGAAGTCCGCATTACATACTGAACTAATTGTCTATGAATTTTTAGTAGTTGTTTTAGCTGTATTAATAGCTCTGCTGCAGGCATTCTTTCGATGTCTGGATGTGGTGTGTATCCGGCTAAGACCGGCCACGTTGCTCCTGGTCTTCCTAAAGGACCGAGCCTTGTAATGTGATTATTATGTTTTAGGGCGCCATCAAATAAGAGCAAATGCTCTTGGAATTTGAGTGGTACTTCCACCTCCTCGAAAGGAGTGTACGTTTCAGGAGGTTCCTCTACTTTGTAATAGTGGAAGTACTTTGTTACAGCATTTGCTGCTGGAAAATGTATCCATGAATAGTATACCTCTGTCTGCCGATATTCGTGAGCCTCAATTACGAATATGACTGTGCCACCTCTAGGTGTCAGTCCATTTTCTATAAGTTTTAAGGT
This sequence comes from Lissotriton helveticus, assembly GCF_964261635.1. Classification (NCBI taxonomy): domain Eukaryota; kingdom Metazoa; phylum Chordata; class Amphibia; order Caudata; family Salamandridae; genus Lissotriton; species Lissotriton helveticus. The sequence goes on along the minus strand of NC_136063.1, from coordinate 755,539,259 downwards.
TATAGATCTCCTTTTGATGACCGGAATGAGTAGTATATCCGCGTCTGCTGCTTGCATGGTAGCATCAGCATCTGCGAGTTCAGTTGCTAATCTAACTGCCTCTCTTTCATCATCACTCTCTGCCATTTTACAGACAGGATGGTATTATGTTTGTTTGCAGATCAGGTTTCTTTATGGAAACAGAGATTAGATGCACAATATTTTGGAACTGTTTATCCTTCAACGTTGACTATACCAAGAACCTTACATAGGAGTTCCCTCCTGCGAGGTTTTGGAGGATATTACCTTTCACCCACTCCAGACGTCTTTGGAGTATAATGGGAAAAGGGGTCTGAGTGAGAAAGCACGACTGAGTTACTCTAAATGTCTTACGTTAGTTTTATCGCCCTTTCCAAACGCGTTGGGCGCCATGTAGTGTAGCTCCTATTTTCCCAATAGGCTCTGCGCATTGGAATAGTACCTACAGCAGTAAAGGCCTAGGCCAGACGTTAACTAGGTCTACTACTGTCGATACTAGACTTAATTTTTGGGTTTGCCAGCTAAGCTCAGAGTTCGCTAGAAACTTTCTCGAATGTTCAAGGAAGGATTAACTTCCCTGATTAGACAAGAAGGGATTTAGTTTCTGACAACCATAGAACATGACAACTTTGCTCTCCCCTAATCAAGAGTCAATCTCAAGAGTCGTGTGAGCACAAGGCAATTATTTTACTCAGTCAGTACGTGCATTCTTAGTCTCATCAGAATGTAGAGAAAAGGAAGAGACGGGCGTGTTCAATAAAAAGGTGTTATTTATTGATCAGTCTCTTTTCTCGTACAAGAGAAATGGATCGATATTATTGCAATACTTATAGTTAAGTAAAGTGCATACATTAAAAGCAATAGTATAAAATAATACTGTAAAAACATTGATATGGTTTCTGAGCCATATGATGTTTAAAATGATTAAAATATATTTACATACACATATACATTTGACTAAACGTACTCAACTGGTGTTTCTAAATACGCCTACCCCGTGTACCTGACCTAAGTCTAATGCGTGGGCGGGAATAGAAAGTTACAGTTTAAGTTAAGTTTGTTTTTGCCAAGTGAATAACTAAGGAATTCTCTGTGAGGGGTTATTCAGTTCTGTACCTGGAAGTTAGGATGAATGAGGAATGGTATCTCTTTCTCTGCTCTCGATATTCCAGGCTGCCTGCGAGGGCTGCCCAGAAGCGCCGGTGCTGGGTCTCTCGGCTTGAGATAGCAGCGCGTCTCTCAGCGCGTCAGGAAGGCGGGGCTGCTGCCAGCGGGGTCTGCTTCTGCTCTCGGCTTCGGCAAGTATGGCTGCTCCGTCTTGTCACCACGCGTGTGTTTGCATAGGGCAAGATCGGCAATATTTATACCTTAAAGGTGCCGAGATTGACGTAAGGATGGACATAGATACGTCAATAAAGATGTCATACGACTTGCTCGTTAGCACATTCTTTACTAAAGTTCTCTGTGAAATCAAAACAATGGCCGCACGGATTTTCCAGGTTGTCATAGGTTTGATTTGTTATGAGAACGTCGTATGCCTTATCAGGGGCTGGAGGAATGTCGCTTGTCTAATTAGATCTCAAGCGTTATGACCTAATCAGATAACACGTTCCTGTGCCGGAGTGTGACTGCGTCAGATAACGGTATCTGCATCATGGGGGCTTTTCTTGCCTCATGGGCTGACTGTTAGTTAACTTGATAGTTAGTTTAACCAGAATAGGGTCAGGAATAGGGGGACTGATTCAGGACCTATAGAAATACACGACACCCCCTGTCAGTTCCCATGCACTCGTCTAATCACCCATCCTGCACCATGTACTTAACCAATCACTGTGCAAATATTCAAGCACTTATAAATTCACCATGCACTTTCATTTTAGTAGTCTAATCATCCAGTCAATAGCCATGTATTCATGCAATGACTCAGGCAGTAACTATCCACTACTACAACAACTTGTTCACTACACTTGCACTCATCTAAGCACTTACAGAGAGAGTACTCATGCACTCCTCTAATTATCCTGCCATTGTCCATGACCTCATTGAATCACGTTGCCACTTCTCAAACATTGATAAATAACCATGCTCTACACTTGCATTCCTCCAATCACCCACAAAGTATGCATACTCTCATGCAATCATTCAGGTAATTTTTCTTTTTTTAACCAGTAGATGTGGTTCCGTAAGAAACGTTTTTTGTTTTTTTTGGACAATTATATATTTTTTTAAAGTTTTTTTGTGTGTTTTTAATTAAAAAAAATGAATAACAGGAAATGAAGTGTTGGACAAAAGCGCATTACAAAAAAAAAATTTACATTTATGCGATGTAAGGGCAGCTGAAATCACGTCAATGCATTGCTCCCCAAAGCAAAGTTCTGTGGCGCACTTAATGCAGCTGATTGAAGCATTTAGCAACTCAGGCATGCTATGTGGCCTTGGTGTTGATGGAGTTCCTGCGGAGATAGATGGAGTGCTGGGATCTTGAAGAGCATCCGAGTTTAATTGTGTCCATATGTTTTTTCATTGAGCTCGTCCCACACCACTATTTCTTATCCGATCCTCTTGAGAGTACTTTCGTACATATAGTGCAAGTTACCTTTCTTGCATTCATTTTCTTCTCGCCCTCTGGCACAGTAAAAAAGGCCCAAACAATACTCTCTCTCCCTGCCCCATCCGCTCTTCCTCTTCCACAGCAAGAGGATACACTTCAGCTAAACTAGAAGCCATTTTAATTTTAAAATAAATGAACACAAAAAAGATACATTTTTTAAGAGAAGGAACAAACAGGTTGTCTCTCTGGTAAGATAAAAAAAAAAGGGAAATATCAGAAGGATGGACCCTCCCTGTTTCACAATGAAATTATTTCAACCAATCAGATTCCTTTTTTCTTTTGCTAATATGAAGTTGCATAGGCTGTGCTCACTCGCCACGCACAGTTTGCGAATCCGCGAAAAACATATATATCATTATACACTATAAATAGACATTTCTATAAACTTTTAATAAGTATATTAGCAAAACTGTTCATTCTATTATCATATTCAAACTTTCTGTAGTAATTTTTTCAACTTCAGCGCGATCTCGGCATGATTATGGTGCGACCCCGGTAATACGTGCGCGGAGTGGTCGCACAAACTAAGCGAGTACACTGCGCATTTCATAACTATATTTTCATCGATACTATATTGAAAATAATACTTTAAAAATACCTTTATAAAGGAAAACTTTTAATTATATGAAATTTGTAAAATATTTTATACTTTGCAATTTACGTCCAAATCGCGACCCCTGCGCGACTTTTCAAAATGCCTACCGGAATGCACACAGCCATAATGTAGGGTGCGCGAAGGGTGCGCAACGTCTATATAATATATTTTTTAACAAGAATAAATATAGTTTTCCAAACTAGAAATTATTTACAACTTAAAAAAAAAAAAAAAAAAAAAGTTTGTAGAGTTTGTGCCTCTTCTTCCAGGGTACTTGCAGCGAACAAAGCGCATCATTGACTTCACCTGCACATTTAAACATTATCGTGCGCCATGATTGGTCGGCTCGAGGGTTAAAGGCAGTACGGCTTTTCGGGGGCTCATGCAGAGCCTTAACCAGCATTACCTGACCCAAAATAAAGGCTTTTTTGGGGGAAAAGTGGAACTGCTTCTGAGTGCGGCTCATTGTTGGACAACCCCCATGGAGCTTGATGTTTAGCGGCCGTCCTGCCACTGAGTCCGCACCCCCCCGGACCGCGGGGGCCACGGGGTTCTTGAATGAGCTCCAAATTGTGGAAGGCAGCTCGAGGGTTAAAGGCAGTACGGCTTTTGGGGGCTCATGCAGAGCCTTAACCAGCATTTATTTTTGTAAGCGCATCCGTTTGAAGACCTAACTACAGACTTCACATCCCACAAAGCAACGTGTTATGCTCATACAGAGCCGACCAATCATGGCGCACGATAATGTTTAAATGTGCAGGTGAAGTCAATGATGCGCTTTGTTCGCTGCAAGTACCCTGGAAGAAGAGGCACAAACTTGAAACATGTTGGACTGCGGTGAAATGCTTTAAATGCCGAGAAACGCATTACCTGACCCAAAATAAAGGCTTTTTGGGGGGAAAAGTGGAACTGCTTCTGAGTGCGGCTCATTGTTGGACAACCCCCATGGAGCTTGATATATATATATATATATATATATATATATATATATATATATATATTCACGAAAAACTCCAAAAGACGCCACTTCCAACCACACAGATCGGCGAAGCGCTAAGCAGGAGACGGACCACCAGATTGATTAACAGTTCTTTAATCCAGGTTAGAAGTTGAACTTTTGTGGATCTACTGTATGAATTGCATATACTGTATATATTGTATGGACCTAAGACAATTGACAGAACCACCAATATGATGAACTTAGATTGGATAACTGTGGCCACACTGAATCTAGGCACATGAATGCGGACTTTTGGTTCATAGCAATTGTAATGGTAACCTATAGGTTCAAAGGGCTCTTTGATTCCTAAATAGCACTTGAGCTGTGTATTTCAGTCAATCTAGATATGGCGCTTTCTCTATGTTGACCTTCTCTTAGTTTATACATGCTGACATAGACTCCTTCTTTTTATTATTTTGGTTATACATCCATTCAAATGTATGAGTTTGACCCACCTCTAATGAGCTAGAGTATCTCTGGAGGACAATTGCCGATCCACGGCTTTATCTTTCAATGCAACCCCAGCATAGTGATATATGTTACCTTTTCCACTGTAGCGCGTAGACCTATCTACAGGTTATGTAATGTCTCATTGCATCCATCATGAGTAGTGTATATGGTAGATTCTGACCATTACAAGATGAAGTCCGCACTTGTGGGGAAGGATGTAGTCCTCTTTCTATGCTCACCAAGGGGTGTATACCTTACATGATTTGAATGTTTACTAAGATATATGTACCTGGTTGTGCGTGTGCATACACACACTGATGAAGGCAAATCGCCGAAACGCGTCTGTGGTGTAGCTTGTAATCTAATAAACTAAACTCCGTGAGAAGGAACCTCCCGAGTGCTGTTTTCTTTCCTGGGGATTTGACCGGGATTTGACGAGCGCAATATATATATATATATATATATATATATATATATATATATATATATTCACGAAAAACTCCAAAAGACGCCACTTCCAACCACGCAGATCGGCGAAGCGCTAAGCAGGAGACGGACCACCAGATTGATTAACAGTTCTTTAATCCAAATGCATAACGCGTTTCGGGCTACACGCCCTTGGTCACATGCATAAAACTGTCTGTTACATCTTTACTTTTTATAATGCCAAGTAAGCACTGGTGCAAGCCCCTCCCACACATCATGTGATCATAGATAAGGTAGAGATACTTTTCGCCACGACATGTGCAAACAAGCTGAATAAATAGTATAAATACTTGTATCAAACATGTAAACATTGTTTGTTTAAAAGCAATAAAAACTATTATCGGATAAATCCGTTAGTTGCTCAAGTTCTTTTTACATATTGTCACAAACAAACAAACACCCATGAAAATCATGGGTGCGACGGACCCTTATTCATTGTATGTCACTACCTTATTTAGGGGTGGGCATGGTCCAGTGCATGAAGTGTAAAGTGCTAAAAAAGTGTAAACAGTGCATGTCCTAAAGTGCAAACATACATATTGAAATTACAAACTATTTACCAGAGAAGAGATAAAGTGCATAATACATGATAAAACTACCTGCATTAAAGAAATGGTTATTTCATGCCAACTACACAAATGGACAAAAGCCTCATTCTGTATGATAAAAGCTTAAAAAAAACACACATTTCATTTCATTAACAGGGTTCATTATACAAAGTGATAAAAAGTGATAAAAAGTGATACTGCCAACACCCTGTGTATAAAAATAGTGCTGAAATATGCAAGTCTCAAAAAATTATTCAGATTAAATATATTTATATATATACACACAAAGGGGTTGATACAGATGTAAATTGAAGATTTCCAATTGCAATCCCTGGCTAACAGGGATCCTGACTAGCCAGGGCACACAGAGCAAATATGTATCCAAATAATTAACCTTAACAACTGATTCTACATATCCCTTGGTAACAGGGAACCTGACTACCAAGGGTGACATAAATCATATTGATTCACAGGAGATCAAATACAGACAATATCAGCTAGTAAGATTCAAGGACCAGCCTATAGAAAGGTTTGTAAATCTTCTGTGTTGTTGAGGCCCTTTGGCCACTTGCTATCGAATTCCAAGATCATGTTCGATTCGAGTTGTCTGAGCCTCACCTCTCTGTTACCGCCTCTTCTCAGTTTAGGCACTGCCCCTACAACAAAGTATGTTAAACAGTTAATATCTTTATTATGTTTCATATCAAAGTGGGTAACTGGGGTCACTGTGCAAAATCGCACGTAGATGTTGCAGAATCCTAACGTGCACCTGCTGCTTGGTACTACCAATATAATTCAAGCCACAGGTGCACGTCAGGACATATACTGCAAATTCTGTCTTGCAGGTATGTTGGCCCACAATTCCTATCGCCTTCTCACTGAAAGGGGTAGTGTAGTGAGTTTTATTTACCCCAAATTTACAGGCGCGGCAACTGGAGCATTTACGGAAACCACCTGCAGATTGTAACCAATTCGTTTTTTCTTTTAATTCTGGACACGATTGATCCAGAACCGCACCCGCGTTGCGCGCTCTACGAAAAGTTACAGTAGGTTTCTGTGGTAAAAGGGCCCCCAGAATATTATCAGATAAGACGATAGGCCAGTTTCTATTAATGATTTTTCTGATTTTGCGTTCCTGATCACTAAAAGAGGTACTGAATCTAGGACAAAGTTCAAATTTCTCCTCTGATGAGGTAGTAGGAACTGCCTCTTCACAAATGACAGGTAACAGGCTTTCACGGGTCTTTAGGTCGGCTTTAGCCAAAGCTCGGTCAAAAGTTTGCTTAGAGTATCCCCGTTCCCTCAATCGTACTTCTAATTCCACTACACATTGCCTGAAATCCCTCTCAGAGCTGCATATCCTTTTTAATCGGAGAATTTCTCCGTAAGGAATGCTCTCAATAGTGTGTTGTGGATGTAGACTGGAGGCATGCAGGGTAGTATTACCTGCGTTAGGCTTTCTAAATAATGTGGTGTGTAGTTTCATTGAGTCATCAATATAGACTTTAACGTCTAAAAACTCCACCTGGCTTGCACTGATGTGCGATGTAAACTTCAGGGAGTTGTTGTTAATTTCCTCAATGAAGGAGACAGCTTCCTCCTTTGTACCTTGCCACACAATAAACACATCATCAATATACCACAGGTACTTGATTACTTTTTCATTGACCCACACTTTGTGTGATACATTGAGGACCCACTCCTCCCACCAGCCAGAGTGAAGACACGCATAGCTGGGGGAGAAGCAGGCCCCCATTGCCATGCCTCTAACCTGTTGCCAAATCTCCTTCCCAAAAGAGAAATAGTTGTTTCTAAGACACCACTCTATGAGACTCAAAATTGCTTTATTGTGTTGGTAATAATGTGCGGGTCCCTGGCTCAAGAAGTATTTTACTGCATTGAGGCCATCTTCATGTGCTATACTCGTATATAGAGATTCCACATCAAGTGTAATCAGCAACATGTCTTCCTGCCATTCAATTGACTCTATTTTATTAAGGAAGTCCGTGGTGTCACGGACATAGCTGGGTAGCTTTTTGACCAAGTCCTAGAGGAATAAATCTATATATTGGCCCACCCTTTCACCAACACTATTTAATGCAGATATAATAGGTCTACCAGGCATAGGTCTGATGTCTTTATGCACTTTTGGTATCAAGTAAAATGCGGGGAGGGTCGGGAACTCATTATGTAGGAACTTGAACTCATCACTCGAGATGAGTCCTTCCCTGCGCCATTGTGATAATAGTTTATACAGATCCTCACAAGCTTTACCATAGTCCTTATTGCTAGTTTTAACATAGCAGTTAATGTCATGTAATTGTCTATGGGCTTCTGTGATATATTCCGTTTTGGGCCATAGAACCAAGTTCCCACCCTTGTCCGCAGTCTTAATAACAATATTAGGGTTAGTGCTCAACTTCTTCATAAGGGCATAGTAATTAGCATGTTGTTGATTAAATACTTACCTCTTATTGCTGTTAGTCGACTTGTAAAGAGACTTGATTTCCGTGGTGATGCAGTCATGAAAAGTATCGATCGCATCTTTTGCTTTCAAGGGGACAAAGTCTGACTTGCCTTTAAACGGAGTTAGCCCTGCTCCTTGTTGTGTCATATGGATTTTACTCAGTCTTCTTTGGGTGGACAAGTCCACATCGGGTCCCATTGGTTGTGAATCCGTAGCTGCATTGAGATCGTGCATGTCAAGTAGCACGGGGACATCCACTGCTGAGATTTCAGGATCCCCTGAAGTTACACTCGTAGGGCGGGCATTAGCTCCAGTTTTCAAGGATTGTAGTGTGAAGAATTTTTTTAATTTGAGCTTGCGTATAAACTGGAATACATCAACTCTTGTCGGGGCATATTTAAATGATTGTGCTGGGCAAAAGTTCAATCCTAGCGAAAGCATTTGTTCCTCCGCTTTGCTTAGAGTGACATCAGTGAGATTGATGACAGCATTGTTTTTTATTGTTTCTTGTTGTGCCAACCTTGTTGCTTCTTTTTCTGCACATTTTTGTTTTTGTTTTTGTTTTTTTCGTTTTTCGTGCCTCCTTCTATTTCTTCAGCTCTTATTGCATTCTTTTGCCGAGGGCGTAAGGTTGACAGTCTTTCCGCCACTAAAAAATCCAGCTCTTCCTCCATATTGAGGATAGTTAGCGGTTGCTCACTGAATAGCGAATCCCCACTTGAAGCACTAGAAAAGGCATCAGACCCCTCAGAATATATATATATATATATATATATATATATATATATATATATATATATTACCTACTGGCGGTCGCCAGTAGGTATATATAGTTAGGATTTTTTCTCTATGGGATTTTTGAAAATTCTATGTCTAATAACTTTGGCGTTTGTGGACGGAATTGGCTGAAATTTTCAGGAAAATGGAACATTTTGTTTCTGAGCAGCCCTTGAAAATTTGGGGGGTGTTCGTCAAGGGGGGGCTGAGAAAAAAGGGGGGTCCCAAAACGTGTTTTTAACATTGAGTTTTCCATAGGGCGGTTGGCCTCACTTTTAGCCCGAACGGCTGAATGGATTTGCATGAAACTTGGCAAAATTGTAGGGACTGGTAGCCCGATGTGCCTTTTGTAGGTCTCAATATATGTGCTACAGTGGATTTTGAGAAATTAACGTTTAAAAAAAGATATATATCTGTAACAGCGGACCGGGCAGCGCTCTGGTTCGCGGACTTTTCGCGCAACGGAGCTTTGTGAAGCGAAGCTGATTGGTTCTCCGGCGTCTGTCAACATTCCAAACTGTCCGTAGCGGCCGCCATCTTGTCTCTCAGTAGGATCGAGAGACAAGAGGAGGCCAAAGCGAAGGGGCAAATGACCATAAGGGGGAATAGTAGATCCTCGCTGACCCCCTACGTTTGATGTGGAGGTTTTAAAAGGGCTCCGCGGGGCAAAAAAAAAAAAAAATAATAATAATCGAACGGCTGAATGGATTTGCACGAAACTTGGCAAAATATTAGGGACTGGTAGCCCGATGTGCCTTTGCTAGGTCTCAATATATGTGCTCCAGTGGATTTTGAGAAATTAACGTTCAAAAAAAGATATATATCTGTAACAGCGCTCCGCTTCGCGTACTTTTCGCGTTACGGAGCTTTGCGAAGCTGATTGGTTCTCCGGCGTCTGTCAACATTCCAAACAGTCCGTAGCGGCCGCCATCTTGTCTCTCGGTAGGATTGAGAGACAAGAGGAGGCCAAAGCGAAGGGGGAAATGACCATAAGGGGGCATAGTAGATCCTTCCTGACCTCTTAGGTTTGATGTACCATTTTGTCAAGTTTGGTGTAATTCCGTTCAGCCATTCAGGCTGTAGACGTATGTAAATGTCCTATGGAAAATTGCATGGGGAAAACACATTTGAAAGTGTTGAAATTTAGAACCAATTAAAATGTTAAAAAAAAAATAATAATAATCGAACGGCTGAATGGATTTGCACGAAACTTGGCAAAATATTAGGGACTGGTAGCCCGATGTGCCTTTGCTAGGTCTCAATATATGTGCTCCAGTGGATTTTGAGAAATTAACGTTCAAAAAAAGATATATATCTGTAACAGCGCTCCGCTTCGCGTACTTTTCGCGTTACGGAGCTTTGCGAAGCTGATTGGTTCTCCGGCGTCTGTCAACATTCCAAACAGTCCGTAGCGGCCGCCATCTTGTCTCTCGGTAGGATTGAGAGACAAGAGGAGGCCAAAGCGAAGGGGGAAATGACCATAAGGGGGCATAGTAGATCCTTCCTGACCTCTTAGGTTTGATGTACCATTTTGTCAAGTTTGGTGTAATTCCGTTCAGCCATTCAGGCTGTAGACGTATGTAAATGTCCTATGGAAAATTGCATGGGGAAAACACATTTGAAAGTGTTGAAATTTAGAACCAATTAAAATGTTACTTTGGTTTTGTATTTGTGTGTGATGAAAGTTAATTGGTTATGTATATATGTCAAATGAGAGGAAACCACAGCCATTTTGTGATACTACTGTCTGAGGTACATTTGTGAGGAATTTTTGGTGGTGAATTTCTGGTGTTTGATTTACACAGTACTAACACTTCTGCTACTTTTAAAAAGGTGAGTTGTTAATTTGTAAGGGGAACTATGTTGTACACTTGAAGATAATTTGAAAAATGTTTTCTGTTATTTATTTGCAGTCCTTCTGTTATACTAAATACTTGATGAAGTTAGTTTTATATTATGTATTACTAAAAACGATAAATGAAAGTGATTATTTTTTTCTGCAATTTACAGCAAGCAATTTCAAAATAAAATGGCTCACAATGAAGAGACCGTGGCAATTTCTTTTGAATTGTCCACTACATTGATTGAAATTGAGAGCACCAATAATGAAATATTGTCACAAGGAGGACATGACTTGTATGATTCCATTAGATTGATTGAAATGGACAGCACCAAGAATGAAATATTGTCACAAGGAGATGACTTGAATGATTCCACTACATTGATTGAAATGGACAGCACCAATAATGAAATATTGTCACAAGGAGGAGATGACTTGAATGATTCCACTACATTGATTGAAATTGAGAGCACCAATAATGAAATATTGTCACGAGAAGATGACTTGAATGATTCCACTACATTGATTGAAATTGACAGCACCAATAATGAAATATTGTCACAAGGAGGAGATGACTTGAATGATTTTTTTGATCAATCTCTTGATGGCGAATTTATCGAGTGTTTGGAGACCATAGAGTTACAAGAATCATCATTGGAGACTTTTAATGAGGACATTGCTGATGAGGACATGTTACTAGTTCTTTCAAATTTAGAAAATTCTGAAGAATAAATTTATATTAAGAAATCAAAAATTGTTTGAGACATTATTCATTTTTATTTTTAATTTATGAGGTTGTAGCGAAGTGATTGTAGTATAAAATGAGACTTATAGTATAGAGTGCAACATTTTTATGTTACATGGTAAGTTTACTCATATTTACTTGCCTTCTGCCACTATATTATCTCCAATGTGTATTTGACATCTCTTCTTCATCTCCGGCCTCCTTTCTCTCACTGTGTGTCTCCGATGCATCTTATCGCTGTTATTTTGTGTAATTACAGAAGAGAGTAAAATAAAATAGTTCGGAACGTGAAAAGGGGGCAAAGTAGAGTACTCCTCACCCCCTAGGCCTTTTTAGGCGGTCCCAAAAGGATCAGTTTCTGCTTTCCTGAGAGATTATGGTATGAGTTCCATATACCACAATAACTTGCATTACAACATGCAAGATATCTATCTCCTATTACCAACTTTTGGAGATATTCGCGCTAAGCGCGAATATCTCCAAAAAGTAACACCTGCCCTGAGCAGTTCTTAGCCATGTTATCCAATGGGAGGTGGATAACATGGCTAAGAGCATTAGCTCGGTAATGCATGAATATCGCTGAGTTTTTAGCGATATTCATGCATTGCGGCCGTTTATTATCGCATTTGCGATAAACATTGATAATAGCAAGGTTTATCTTCGATAATTTCTGACGATGCTTAGTGGTAAAAAATTGGTTGGTAAGCATCGTTAGCGATAAATATCGCTTAACTTTGGTAATATGCCCCAACGTCTGTTAACGTTCGATTCGAAGGAAATGAGGAAGTGTTGAAAAACATTGTCTGCGCCATCTTGCCTTTTTTGAAATGCCACACTTTTGTCGTGCACGGCAGCCATTTTAGATGTCTTGACCAGACCCACTCTCTGCACGCTGTCGATTCGTAGCATGGCTCCTCACCCACGCAAGCATCTTCCCTAGGCACTGGTCACCACCGCTCTCTGTCTTATGCATGGGCAATAAACCTCCCCCCATCTGCGCTGCTCTTCCCTGAGAATCACACTCTGTGCCCGCCCGACACCTCCCTTTCGCCCTATTCACTACCGCACCCTCTGACACTCCTCTTTCTCTGTGTCCGATTGTCCAGGCTATCAGCTAGCCCTGCAGATGTAGTTTATGGCCCCAGCTGTAAAGAATCACCCCTATTCAAAGGAGTTATAGTAGATCAAGGCCCACACCCGATGAGATCCGTCACACCACACGTGTTCCTACTATCTGAAAACCATCCTGTATTGTGATTGGGGAGGGGACCGAGCCTGAAGCGGAAGATTCCAGGAATGACTCTTTGTACATCAAAGTTTTTACAATTATGTGTCACATTAAAAATATATAGCACTCCAACAAAGTAGTAGGAATATAAAACTTTAATAACATATAAATATATACAAGAAAACAAAAACAGTAAAAACATTTAAACAACGAAGAGACCGTGGCAATTTCTTTTGAATTATCCAATAGATTTATTGAAATTGACAGCACCAATAATGAAATATTCTTGTCAGTAGCGGTCTGTTGTGCGAATAGTTCCAAGGCAGCAGAACGCGCTGAAATCTAGATGGCACGAAAGTGATGTCTAGTAAGTTGCCGCCCAGCAAAAAACGGCGTGGGGCGCCGCGGGGGTGAGTGAGTCCAATAGGCACCACAGCTATTCTTACCGGCATTGCAGAATTACTGCTGGGGACAATGCCTGTGCTGTAGCAGGGTCACAGCAGAAACAAAAAGGATTCTGTTGAAGATGTTGTTGGTTTTCAATTTGAAAACAGTTCTGGTGTCAACTGCTATGCTAATGTAGTGGTTAATGTTTTGTTTTCTCTAGAAAATGTAAAAGAGGGGGAGGCAGTCCAAAGTTCCGTTAAAAGGGCAAAGGAAAGGATCGGTGGTTTGAACTATCAGTCAAAAAGGGGAGGGGGTGCAATAATTTTTCCTACCGGGTCACACTGTGCTTTCACCGGAAGTGAGGTCTGCAGGATTCTAGTAATTCAAAGTGAGGCTGGCGCCAGCATGGGAGCGCCGACGTCCCGCGGATACAGTTTCGTCACTCCACGGGCGATCATGGCAGTCATTCCCCATCGGGGGTCGGAGACTCCCGCGGCTCCTCTAGAATTTTCAAGGTTGTGGAGGACTACGGTGGTGGAGTCAACCAGTGACCGGGCCATTTCTTTATGCTGGGCCCGCTCTTGCAAGGTCGACTGCCATTTTGAGAGTTCGGCAGCTACCGGCGATCGCGGGGTCACATGAGCGGACGGGCTCCACCCTGCCGGGCGAGACGTTGCAGCATGGCCACAGTGGAAGAACCCTTTTCCGGGCGCCTGGAGCGCTGAGGGTGCAGCTGGGAAGCCTCCACCTGGGGAGGCAGGAGAGGCCTGTTCGCACCGTCTCTCCCTCCCAGTGCACCCCACGGCGTCTCGCTTGAGATTTGTTATGGCCGGACCAGGCGATGAGGACGAGGGGGGGGGGTCGGAGGCATGTGCAAGACATCCCCCCCCAGTGTTGTCGCAGCCATTATAAAAGAAAGAAGTGTCCCGTCCGTCTTCGGGCCGGGCTTCCGGTGGATGTCGGCCGGACGCCCCTGGCTCTGGCCCCATGAACGGGTTTCTTGGTTTATCGGCTGCAGCCGGATCCCGTCGGCCTCGGCCCCCCGACCGTTGGTGGCCGGACCGGAAGAGCATGTGGCGGGACTACCTGCAACTCTCAAGGGCCACCGCGGCCGGACTGGGAGAGAGAGGGGAGGGTCGAGGAGACATTCCCCCCCCCTGCAACTGTTCAGCGTTGTAAAGGCAATCCCCTGGCCGGGTCCCGCTGGCCTCGGCCTCTCCTCCGGCTACACCCTACGTTAGGATCTCCTGGCCGAGGCGTGGCAGCAGGACCTGCCTTATATGGGCTGCTCCCGGCTGGGCGTAGCCGGAACCCTGCCCCACCTTGGAAGTTTCCAGAGTGGGGGCGGATGTTCTACTGACTTGCATTTTCCCTAGTCTATCGATTTTTTTGGCGTGGCAGGCGGTGGGACAGCGAGGGGTGATTTGGTTTCTCATACTGTTTTTCTGGTCTCTCACCACTGGCATATTTTAACGTTTTCTTGTTTCTAGGACATTAATAGGTTTTATCATTACGTTATGTTATCGTTTCTTTGTTCGTTGTTTAATAAAAGTTCATGTTCATCAGTGGCCTACTGATTTTCGTTTTCCTATTTTTTTCTTTCCAGGTTGTTTCATGGTAAAGTTTCTGTTAACAGGATACAGTGATCACTTCGTTATTATTGCATATGTCCTTTTCACTAGGGGTGCTCTCTGGTCGGGCCAGATGACGTATCTCTAGTAAATGGTCCGGGTGAAAAAGGTGCATCAATCAGTGGGGAGTAGATAGGCATGACAGATTACAACGGGGGAGAAAGGTCCGCATTACGTACCCTTTCACTACTTGCAAAGATTTTCCTACGTTTATTTGCAAACAGGGAATACCTCCAAAAAGAACTAATTCCCAAACAGTCAATGTTCGGACAATCAATCAATCAATGAGGAATGAAATAGGTACGACGTGTTAAAGGCTTGCGTTACCTACCCTTCACTATCTGCAAAGGGAGAGAGAATATTCCTATTCTTCCTCGTTTGCAGGTAGAGAAGATCCTTAAGAGAATTAACTTCGAACAATTCAATGCTCGATTGAAACAATCAACAAGGGGTACTGTGAACACAAATGAACGCCGCTTATGTACATACGCATTGCTATTTTCAACAGGTTGTTCCTAATGTTTCTATTTTAGCGAGGTCAAAAAGAGATCCCATTAGTGGCCTACTGATTTTGCTCGATTCCTTTTGTTTTTTTACACGATTTTTCGCTATCTGCAAAGACTAAACAGAGTATTGCGACTCTGTGCTTGTTTGTAAATAGAGAATGAACCAAAGAGAACAATCAATCAAATGGAGAGAGAAGCAGGCACGACGGATTACAAAGGGGGCAAAGGGCTGCGTTAACTACCCTTCACTATCTGCAAAGAGAGAGTACTCCTAATAGAAATGAGGGGTGGGGGGCAGCATTCAAAGCAGATCAGTGTGCATAAACACGAAAATGTTTTTACTTACCACGTACTTGACATTCGACAGCTTATGATATTTGCTATTAAAAAACCATTGAAATTCACTGAAAAAACCATAGGTTATAGACCATATATAGTTAGGAATTAGCATTTACAAAACCTTGAAAATTCACTGAAAAAACCATAGGTTATAGACCATATATAGTTAGGAATTAGCATTTAAAAAACCTTATTTTACTCACACAAAACCATTGAAATTCCATATATAGTTAGTTGCACTAACTATATATCGCGCACCCGCAATCCACTGCTGATCATGTCACATATTACATCATTCATGACATGGTCAGTGACAACACTGATGACATCACTGATGACATCTCAAATGACATCACTGATGACATCACTGATGACATCTCATTTGACATCATTCTTGTGCTAATACGATAAACCTCTTCAGACTCTAATATAACCTTAGATACACTCAGTGTATACAGACACTCACACACTGCCACTCATCCATGGAGTTACTCACACACCCAGTCAGTCATGCAAAGAAACAATCTCACCTCCATTTCTTCAACTATACAGTTAAACACACCTTACTTATTGAAACATATACTAACACATATTTACTCTCTTATACAATCCCTGATACAAGTTCACAATGATCGATACAACCACTCACTCATTCAGTGGCTCTCATGCACAGTTATTTATATATGCCAACTCTCACATGTACTGTGTTTTACATATGTACTTACTATGACATGTAGCATTGAGATATCCATTCACTCATCAATACACTCATGCACACAGTCAACTGCCCATGTAGCTGTTTCCACATGCACTCTTGAACTCATACACCTAGTGAATAAACTGCTCACACATCTATGCATAGAGTCTCACACCTTCCAGCCACCCCCACACAAACTCAATCTCCCATAGAAATACTTGGGCAACCAATTAATAACACATATAGCCTCTCGTATAGCTAATGATCAACACATGCAGCAGTTTACAGAACAACAGACATAATGATGCACAAATTAAGACAGTTTAGTCACTAACCCATGCATTCAGTGAGACACATTTAATCACTCACTCATACAGTCAGTCATGCACCTACTAAATCCTTCATCCAGACACTTATACATCCACTCAAGACATATTTTAACTTTACAGAAAAATACAGTCACTGGATGTTGTCATCAGTGATGTCATCAGTGATGTCATTTGAGATGTCATCAGTGATGTCATCAGTGATGTCACTGACCATGTCATGAATGATGTAATATGTGACATGATCAGCAGTGGATTGCGGGTGCGCGATATATAGTTAGTGCAACTAACTATATATGGAATTTCAATGGTTTTGTGTGAGTAAAATAAGGTTTTTTAAATGCTAATTCCTAACTATATATGGTCTATAACCTATGGTTTTTTCAGTGAATTTTCAAGGTTTTGTAAATGCTAATTCCTAACTATATATGGTCTATAACCTATGGTTTTTTCAGTGAATATATATATATATATATAAACAACCAATTGTCCTGTCGCAACGGGAGCACTATTCAGATGGGTGCACACGAAGAGACCAGGGCAGTGTCCCTGATTAATTTAATACAAAAAGAATCTCGCGGCACACTTCTTGGATAAACGCAGTTATTTATTCAAACGTGGCACAACACCTACGCGTTTAGAACCGTAGTTCCTGTTCACGGTAGTGATTGTGATTAGTCCCTTTTCACTTGTATTTATAACATTTGCACACACCATAAGTTTGCTGGGGCATGCTGGTATTTGTAGTTAAAGTCAATTTCACTTTGCATTTGTTCATGCAATTTTATGCTTTCTACGCACAACAAAGGGGAAAATATTAGTTACTGCATGTGGAAGCGTGCCTATTTTTAAAGGGTCTCTCGCTTCCAAAACGCTCGTGGATCTCACGTGCGTGTTAAATCCTGCCTACTATGTACCTGTGGGCTGAATTTTATGCGTAACTTTAGACTAAATGTCTTATACAATTCAGGGCTGAGTGCCCTACGTCCCCGTTGTTGTCCTGTGTCCAGCATTGTAAATTAAGTTATATTTGTGAATTACCATCTTGAAAATATACAGAGTATTCGGTCTGTCACTGCCATTAACTGATTGCTATTGTTCATAGATTTAGAGAGTCTGATTTTTATAAATGGACATGAAGTTCTTCATCGCCGTTGAGACCAGCCGGCTGCTTAGTTTTAAACCTGATTATTAATTTTGATTCGAGACGTCTCAACGTTTGCTTACGGTTCCCACCTCTTTCATGTTGTGAGACGCTTGCCAGCCCAAAAAATTTCACATCAAGCCAAGTTTTTGATTCGTGGCTGGCCATATGTTTTGCTATGGCATAGGAAAAGTCAGAGCCTACTAAAGGAAATAATGTAGGAAAGGCACCGAATAATTTCATTGAAAGGAGAGCAATTACGGACTTCTCATCCCAGCATGCAGCAATTTTGAACTTACCTGTTGCCGATTGGAGGGCTATTAAAGTCACATGCTGAGAAACGTGCCTTTTCCAATTAATCTGTTTTTTGCATGTCAATGCCTGTGATCAAGGGACGGAGGGTCCCGAAACGCGTAAGGCGAAATGAAACTCTGCGAGGTGAGGTGCCACATTGCCTGAAAGGAACTGGTTTGGAGTGAGCCTTCGAATCGAGGGTGCTTTGTATAACAATATATATATATATATATATATATATATATATATATATATATATATATATATATATATATATTCACAGAAAAAACCATAGGGTATAGACCATATATAGTTAGGAATTAGCATTTACAAAACCTTGAAAATTCACTGAAAAAACCATAGGTTATAGACCATATATAGTTAGGAATTAGCATTTAAAAAACCTTATTTTACTCACACAAAACCATTGAAATTCCATATATAGTTAGTTGCACTAACTATATATCGCGCACCCGTAATCCACTGCTGATGATGTCACATATTACATCATTCATGACATGGTCAGTGACATCACTGATGACATCACTGATGACATCTCAAATGACATCACTGATGACAACATCCAGTGATTATGTGTTTCTGTAAAGTTTAAATATGTTTTACATATTGAAGAATGAGTGGATGTATAAGTGTCTGAATGAAGGTTTTAGTAGGTGCGTGATTGACTGTATGAGTGAGTGATTAAATGCGTCTTACTAAATGCACGGGTTAGTGACTAAACTGTCTGAAAGTGTGCATCAGCATGTCTGTTGTTGTGCAAGCTGCTGCATGTGTTGATCAGTAGCTATATAAGTAGCTATATGGGTTATTGATTGGTTGCACAAGTATTTGTATGGGAGACTGAGTGTGTGTATGACTGGCTGGGAGGTGTGTGACTCTGTGCAGATCAATGTGTACTTGTATCAGTGATTCTATAAGAGAGTAAGTATGTGTTAGTATATGTTTTAAAATGTAAGGTACTCTATGTTTAACTGTGTAGATTAGAAAATGGAACTGTGATTGATTCTTTACAGGACTGACTAGGTGTGTGAGTAACTCCATGGATGAGTGGCAGAGTGTGAGTGTCTGTATAGGTGTATGAGTGCATATGATAGTGTTGTAAAGATGAGTGATTGTATGTATGAATGATTGTATGGGTGAATGAGTGAATGTGTGTGTAGACGTAGGAATCAGTGAGTGCGTATGTAGTAACTAGTATTGGTGTGTCAATGGTTTCAAAAATTATACTCTGTATTTAACACTGGGTGTAACAGAGGTTATATTAAAGTGTGAGGAGATGCATTGTATTGTCACATTAATGATATCATCATTGATGTGACCATTGATGTCAAATGAGATATCATCAGTGATGTCATTTGAGATGTCATCAGTGATGTCATCAGTGATGTCACTGACCATGTCATGAATGATGTAATATGTGACATCATCAGCAGTGGATTACGGGTGCGCGATATATAGTTAGTGCAACTAACTATATATGGAATTTCAATGGTTTTGTGTGAGTAAAATAAGGTTTTTTAAATGCTAATTCCTAACTATATATGGTCTATAACCTATGGTTTTTTCAGTGAATTTTCAAGGTTTTGTAAATGCTAATTCCTAACTATATATGGTCTATAACCTATGGTTTTTTCTGTGAATTTCATTGGTTTTTTAACAGCTAATATCTGTAGCTGTAAAATGTATTCTTCTTTAAATCCAAAAATATATTTTATATGTTTATGAATAATTTTTTTTTTTAAATATTTTTTTTTCTTCGTTCCCGCTTCGCGAATCGGGAAGCTTCCCGTTAGCTGACCTTGATGCCGCGAAATAGACCGCGAGCCGGTAAACGTTTCTTTACCGCAACTGCCGCGTTAGAAAACAACATCGTGACGCCTCCCGTCCGCATGACGTTTCGCGTTGTCGCGTGATACGTCATATGACGTGCTACGTTAGCGAACTCGTACGCTTACCGAGTCGCAAAGCACAGGTTTCTGGAAGCAAACCGGGAGGCCCTGCAAAGCGCGTAACGTAAACACAGCAGGTCATGTGACTTGGTAATAACACTTTTCATTGGTTCATTTCACTTTCGGTTTCCTAATGATGTAAGACTAGGTCATATGATCTAAAATGAACACTTTTCATTGGTTGAGAACTATTTTTTTTCCCAAATGGTGAAAATCCCTCCTTCTTTCCTCACTCTGACTTTCATCATTGTGAGAGAAAGACCCTTTGTTACCAGTGAGCAATGGCTTCTTTACTAGCTTCAGCTGGTGCTTCCCCACCACCTCCACCACATCCAAGGAAGAGTGGACCACCTGCTAAAGTTATAATTCAGCAAGAAGAGGAAGAAGAGGAACAGGACGACCTAGATAATCTCCCTATTATGGCCAGAAGATCTGTTGTACCGGAAGTAACGGGACCAGAGGGCAGGGAGATGGTGCCAAATATACAAACGAGATTTCGTGAAGTAAAACAAGTCTGCGTACATTGCAGTGGAATCATTTGCTACGCAGAAAGTAGCATCACTCTGATCAACAGAGCTATTAACAATCATGCTCATGTTTGTCCGAAACTCCCCAAACAATAAATTCTTTTTTTTGTTTTCTTCCTCCTGTTGAGCCCTTTACAATGAATCGTTTTCGTTGCCCCCTCCGAAAAAAAAACAAAAAAAATATAAAACTGTTCAGAAAAATTCAAAAAAAGTAAAAAAATGTTCAGAAAAATAATAAAAAAAATATAAAACAACAAAAACAATTTAAAAAAAAGTTCTTTTCAGAACTACCTCCCCGTTATAAAAAAATTGGTACAATATTTGCAACTGTGCCAACCTCTATTTCTCTTAGTTCGCTTCCCAGTTCGCTCCCCGGTACGCGAACCGGAAGCGAACCAAAAAATTTTTTTTTTAAAAAAGAACAGTAAGTATAAGGGAAGGAAACAGACAGTTATGTTAAAAGAAAGACAGCTATAGGGGAGTAAACTAGAGATACTATTACCCGTAATCCACTGCTGATGATGTCACATATTACATCATTCATGACATGCTCAGTGACATCATCAGCAGAGGATTGCGGGTAACAGTATCCCTAGTTTATTCCCTATAGCTGTGTTTCTTTTAACATAACTGTCTATTTCCTTCCCTTATACTTACTGTTCTTTTAAAAAAAAAATGTTTAGATCTGTCAGAAACAGTGAAAGTAATGAAATATAAAAGACTACGTAGAATATGAGCACTGTATGCAACAACTTTGACACTGACAGAAGCCTCACCTTCTCCATGCCTCCTACACAGTTCTACATGTACATCATAAATGCAAACAGAACAGAATTAATTATACATGTTAAATGGTTTATTTTTGCTGTTCTCAGAATGTATCAAATTTCACTAAAACAGTGACTTGAAGGTATTCATCATATAACAGCGGGGAAAAAAAAACACAATCAAAATGATTGTGTTTAAAAAACCCATACATTACAAATCAGAATTCAGAACTCCTTAAAGTTAACTTACTTTCCATGACGGCCAAGGATGTCCTATGAACAGCTTACACTCTGTTGTGCTGTTATTACTTTCAACCCGCCACTTTCTGAAAGAAAACCTCCATCGTTTTCAAAAACATGTTACATACAATAAATGACTTCTCGCTCTACACCACACGATTCCACAAGGCCAAATCGTGTCAGAGCCATGTATAACTCTTGGATTTCTTGTAAGCCAATCCCGTCTTTTCGCATTTCCGCAACTTTCAGAATTAAAATGTTGAAGATCATTTACACAATCCTGGACTAGTAATATCTTCCCCTTCTTGCTCAATCATGTTCTACATTTCCTATCACACTGATACTGCTTACTATGAAGCAGACTTACACTACCTTTATGACTAGTACAATTATTTAATTCTCTACATCACTTTTAATCACAAAGCAATGTAAAACAGTAGACAGCATTGCAGACTTACATTCCCTCTACTCCATGTTTTGATTCGCTGCTTCAATTAGCTTATAAAAAGAAATAGTTTTTCTGAACTCATTCAAAGTGCACATATTTCTCAATAACGTCCAGTGTTATGGTAAAAAGTTATGTCTCTGTACTACACTTATCCTCAAGGCCAAATAGTGTAGGAGCCATGAGAACTTCTTGAAATTCCTCAGAGCACATCCCGAGATTCTTTCCCTAAAATTTTGGTTTTAAAAACACCAGGTAAGAGTTTTTAAGGTCATATGGCAATTTTTTTTTGAAAATTAAAACAGAATCATTGCAGAATGACCAGCCATTTCTACACTTTAAATAAGCTGTATAATGTCCTGATGTTATTGAAGGACCATCATGATATATAATTGCTACAGTTACAAAAGTCCTTCCTGATATTGACAACTGTGAAGCCACAAAATTTTTAATTAAAGTTGTCAATTTTGTTCCATCAGGCCTACATCGTTGGAACATTAAAATGACATACTGGCCATATGTTCGTATAAATAAAGTGGACATCATTTCAGATTTACATTGGCTACACTCCATGTTGTGATCAGCTGCTTTTACTAGCTTATTAAAAGAGACTGATTTACTGTCTGGCAAAGTTAAATATATAAATCTTTCTGAGTCTACACTAGTAGTAGCTGATACCCTACAGTTCTCGCAGTCATGCTGCCATTGATAAGAAAGCCCAAACAGGTGATCTACATCTACACCTTCATCATGCAATACATCAAGCATATACATTAAAAACTCCTGACAATCTTGCTGACTATTTTGAGAGAATTGTGTTTGGCCTGAACATCTGTCTAACAGATTTCGAATTTCAGACACACTTTCTATGTTTGTTCTATCAGTGCTACATTTCTCTAACACAGAATTTAACAAACTGCAAAATCTTTGATCCGAATTGACCACAATCTGTTCTTTTAAAGTTTCTAGAGAAAAGACAACATTAACCACTACATTAGCATAGCAGTTGACACCAGAACTGTTTTCAAATTGAAAACCAACAACATCTTCAACAGAATCCTTTTTGTTTCTGCTTATAATTTCAGGTTCATCAACTTTTCGTCTTTTTGCTACAACCTCCCCAGTATTGGTCACATTTCTTCGTTTCCGGCCTACCACACGTTTCTCAAACAAAGGATACTGAGGCAAATGTGGCGCATACTCTCTTCTCAACCTATTGTATTCCTTAACACAATCTAGATCCGCACAAATGTTTGTGACATCACACTCAATCAAGTACAATCCCGATAAAGTCCTAACTCGTGACAATGCCACATATGCCATACCCTCCTTGAACACAGAACTGCCAATATTCACCAATGCACAGTCTACACTTAAACCTTGCGATTTATGGATTGTCACCGCATATGCCAAGCAAACAGGAAACTGCTTACGACGAACATATAAGTCTTTTACAAGCAAAAATCTAGCAGAACAACGAGCAATTAGCTGTACTTCCTCAATGCCATCAAATTTAATTTTTAAAAATTCAATTCCATCTCTATTTCTGTATTTCACAAAATCAATAACATTACCCATTGATCCATTTACCAGACCTCTTTCAACATGTAAATTCCTTCTTAAAATTATACGGCAGTTCAAGCACACATTCAGAGTCTTTTCAAAACCCGCAGTTTTAGATATACTCTTCTCTAATGAATCCAATTTTGTTTTCAGATTCTCAGACAAAATAATTGTTGATCCCATATGCTCTACTCTGTCAATAGCTTCCAATTTCACAATCTCTTGCTTTTCTAAATGCAACATTTTGTTGTTGAATTTGGCACATTCTGCAAGAGTTGGCATCAAACATATTCCAGATTTTTTCTCAGTAACTTTCTGAAAAATATTCTCAGGCACAACATCTTCGTCTGGATATAAATTTGTCAGTAATCGTGCATGTAAAGCTTCTTTCCCATGCTCGGTCACTTTTCCAATTCTAACATCTTGTAGAATAGTCTTGTAAACTTCATCCTTTGCCTGACGCATATTTTCATGCAGTTCAGCATAATTGAAGTTTAACCATATATTGACGTTGCCAATACTCCCTAAGCACTTCCTGGTATCTGCATGCGTGAGCATTTTGAACACAGGTTGCCCTTTCACTGGTGTCAGCTGCAGAAGATCTCCAAAAACAATGATGTGTTTGCCACCAAATAACACATCATACTCTGTTTTGAGAACTTCTTGCATTCTCAAATGCACAAAGGCAAGCATGACATTGGAAACCATGCTTACTTCGTCAATGATAAGAAGTTTCATTTTCCTCAAGACTCTTGAAACTTCAAAACAAGCATCTCCAGATAGCTTGTGATATTCTAATTTGTTGTCATGCTCCACTGGCAGCATCAGTAAACGATGTAAAGTAATCCCTTTAATGTTATGTGCTGCCAGTCCAGTTGGAGCGGTGACAACACAAGACAGCGATGACTCTGTCCTTTCCTGCAAATAACATGAAATTGCTTTAATAAGGAAACTTTTTCCAGTTCCCGCTTCTCCACTCACGTACAGTCGGACAGGCTTCAACGACGTACATGAGCACTCTTTCTTATCATGACTTAATCCATGATCAATTTGCATGGTAAGTTCGTCATATATTTTCCTCTGCTCAACGTTGAGTTGTCTTTCCAACTCTTCTAAGTTAACCGCATCCTCCTGAGCATGTGCCATGGCTCTTTCCACTTCATTCATAGCAGTGGCAGCTTCATTTTCGATAAGAGGTCCTCCTAGTGAATCCTGACTCAATGAAGCAGAACTCTGACTGTCCTGAGAACTGTCTCTGGCAATCTCGGCTGCAATCGTTGCTTCCTGCTCAATTTCCACATTCAACATTTCTACATATTTGGAAAAAGCAGGACATTCTATGGTCTCCTTGGCAGCATTGAAAGAGTCTTCGTAACAGAGGAAATCTCCAAGCAGTTCCTCTTCTGCACGCCAAGGCTTAAAAAGTTGCAAAAGTGCTAAATAGAAAAACTCCTTTTTTTCAGGAGATTCGCCACTCAATTTTCGATGGTTTATCAAGTGGCATTTTCTTTGCTTGACCAGACATCCCTCACTTCCTATTACAGCATACACTCCTTTCTCAGTATCTTCTTTGATGTTCCTCTTGAATATGTAATTTTGCAGAACCTCATACAGACAAACATTCTCGAGGTGACTGCTTCGATTTGGATAATATGTATCCAACATGTTGCTCTTCAAAATGTCGGTACTGTTTGGCTCCTTTTCCGCCAAATACTCAATTTCCCGCACAGGTTTCAGAACTCGATTACGCGTTGCAGCAAGACCAACACTCGCCCAAACGATACTCCTGGACTTGGCATAGAGACTTGCTGAAGACAACCGGTCAGAACATTCGTAAGCTCCGATTTCTCGATGCGACAACATCTTCAGACTGAAACTGTACAACTTCTTGCTGAGGCTCTTTTCATGGGAAATGTCCTCCCACATATCCTTCAATTCTGTCTTCTCTTTTTTGGTGATGTAAGATGTCACATACCTAGCCACAGCCATACAGTTATCAGCCACAAACTGTATATCCATGTTAGCATTCCACATGGACAAAATCACCGGGTTGTAGTCGTTGATGTACTTAGACTCTTCGTTCCTCTTCAAATTGTATGTGTTTTTAGGTGATTTCTTCATCACATTATGTCGCAGCGAAGACATCAAACTGTTCACTCTTCCTTTAGAAATCACCGATCGTGGAAAGCCGAAACGACATTTGGTGTAGAACTTGTCTTTGTTCCGGAATTTACGACGACAGTACTTTCCACATCGATGGCTTTGGAAACGTAGAACTTTTTCTCTTAGGCTTTTTTTCTCCTTTGCGTTTGGAACAGCACACGTAGAATACTGTTCTATGAAACTCATCACTGAGTCGTCTGCATCCGTTCCAAATTTAGGTGCATCCTTGATCCACAGCAACATATGTATATGAGGAGCACCTCTTGCTTGGTACTCCTTCCTCCAGAAGAAATCCAACACCTCTCCAAGAGGTGGATTCTTCTTATTCATGATGAAAGACATCATACCTTCAAATCTATGATTGAAGTACCTACATACATTGACTGGATCCAAAGAGCACAGTTCTCCGGGTGTCTTGAATTCGATGTTTTCTACGTTAGCATTTGCCTCTCGTAGAAATTCAAGTAAGTCTTCCCAGCCATACTCAGCACAGCTCAAAGTGAGGAACCATGTGGGAGTTCCTAAGTTCCTCAGCATACATTTTAAATCACCATGACGACGGTACCAGTACTCATTAGTACCACGCTGACACGCCATGAGATTAATCAGGTGAGAATCCAAAATACTGTCTTGGACATTGACTTTATCCATAAAGTCACTTGCCGAGATGTTTTGCATGTGTATACCACTTTTCAAGATGTGGTTCACTGCATATGACAGTCCAGACAGATCGCTTTCAAACAGGAGATGAAACAAATAAGGAATGCATTGTCGAAACCTAGGATCTCCTGCATACAATCGCAAAGTCCGGTATTCAGAAGCAGGAATTTGATGAGGTCGCTCATCATATCTTCCTCCCTGACCTGTTGGAAAAAGCTGTGGGAAACACCGAGCTTCCAAACTTTCCTCCCAAACACTAATGGGACTCCCTTTCGCTTGTTTCATTTGAAACAACTCAATAGCATTCCCCATGACTTCCTTGGAATGCAAAGGATGAACACTATAATGTTCATATATTTCTTCACTAGTACAGGGTTCTACTTTCTCAATTTGACCAGCACACAAATCGCTATCCTCTTCCTCACTTACTTCCTCTTCTGCAACATATACATTTTTATAGTATTTATTATATTTTTTCAAATACAATGTTGCCCTTTTGACTTTCCTAACATCTACTAAATCTTGCCATATTTTCTTATTCTTTGTCGGAACCCCATTAACTAAGATAACCAGAGGTTCCTCTTCCACTTTTTCTACTCCAATTGTGTTAATGTTTTTCTTCAAATCTAGAGGCAAATAAACAACTCTTCCCTTTAATCCTCTCTGTAAATCTGATGGAGGCAATTTCCCTGTCTTTGGCTCCATTCTTACAATAGCCTGAAAGGGATGGATACTTTGAATCAAAATAGATTCATAAGTATTTAAATCCTTCAATTCAGAAGGAATTTCAACCAATTCCAGATTATTATGAACTGCTCTAGCAGGCATCTGGTTTTGATTTAATTTGTTACAACAATAAGTACACACACGTTGATCCAATCCCAAATCAAAACAATTTTCTACCATCAAGTATGTTGTAAAATCCTTCCATTCACTATTATTTTCCCTTTCACTTTTTCCATATAAATCCACTAACTTAGTCTGATTCTTATAATAAGTGCGTCGACAACACACACAAGTGAAATTTGGCCTCTCACTTGATTTCACCTCAAACGTCGCAATTTCCCTCTGGAAATTATCTGTACTGGAAACCTGTACACTATCTTCCACATTACTCTCTTCTTCTTGGTCAATTTCAACATTCTCCTCTTTACTTCCAAAGTAACAAAACTCAATTTCTTCACATATATTCTTCACATCTATTTCAGAACCATGCAAAAGAGCAGCGCATAATTGTTTAAGCATAATTGCTGGACTCTTAGCATAATACAACATTCTAACTAATTTCCTCACTTTATTATGATGCACTGCTAGCATCCTGAAATGATGAAAAACACTCTGGCATACTCTCCTGGAAAGACAAGCCAGTGAATGACCATGCAAACCTATCACTTCTCTCACTCTGCAAGGATCTAATTCTTGCAACAACTTTATTTTCTGCTTCAAACTTTTCTTACTAAATGACCGTATAAAATCACAAAGCAAATTGATGGAATCCTGTCGTACACTGCAAATACTACTACACTTCCAGGTGTACACAGGACCCTTAGGACGTCTCCCTAAAACCTCATTACCTAACACCTCTTCTATCTCTGTTCTCACAAGTTTTTCTTTTTCAACTGGACAACCATCTTTCACTTCATAAGCTCGACCACTGGTGTCAACTGCATGCACCAAATCATTATCCTGGAAATAACTCTCCTCATTAAAAAATGCCTCAGAGCTTGAACTATGCATCCATTCTCCAGAAAAAACTTCACAAAAATTACTACGATTAACTATTCTCTTCCATCTACTATTTCTTTTGAAATCATAAATTACCTTGTTTAGCTTCCTAATTCTATTGATTGTCAAAATAAATAACTTACGTTTAATTTCAAATGCCTGATCAATAACTTTCTCAACTATTTTTTTTCTCTTATAAAAAACCACTTTCTGCTGACCTTTCTTAATATTTTTTAACAAATTCCCAATTATCCTGTTGCGGAACATTCGTTTACGAATATCCCTAAACTGTTGTTTCCTTCTACTTTCATGCATAGAGTTATCTCTTACTCTAGCAGTAACATTTCTCATTGGCCTTTCCTTACCATTTGAATTCATTCTCCTTTTCTGGAGTGAAACATTTTCTGTAGTAATATTTTTTTTACTACACATATTTCTTATGACTGTTTTTCGACTCTTACCCGGTGCTTTCTTGGTGACTTGACAAATCTTTTTGTTAGAGGACTGCTGCAATATTCCATGCTCCTGCTGTCTTTGACGTTTTCCAGCCTTTCTTACTCTTTCTTTGCTAGGTATCCTAAAATCTTGAAATAATCTGCAGTTGAATCTGTGGTAAAATATAATAAAAAATGTTATTAACCACTATTACCCAACAGTAAATTAATAACAGTCATCAAAAACTTAACACACTACTTAAGTATATAATATACTGAAGCCTATCTCCAATTTTTCACTGAACAGGACTCATCTCTTCTTAACCTTGGATAAACCTCACCTACTCTGTGTCCCCTGCACATAATTAAATGTAAAGGGGCAGATTTATATTAACTAGCACATCCCCAGGGATGCACCAGTTAACGTGCACCGCTGCTCTGCCACCCACGGTGTGCCGCATTTACAATCAGATAGGACAAAGCTACATCAAAACCCTGCGCCTGCTTGAAGCAGGCATAGATCTTGACGCAGGTAGGCTGAAAGCTAAAGCAACAACTAAGTGTCGTGTGCAGAAGTTACAAAAAAGGAAAAATGGCGTTTAAACCAGTAATGAGACCATGCTAACGTAATACAGAGTAAAAATATCCAGGATCTACATCAGTTTGGGGTTCACGAACCTGGCAGGTACAAGGCACTGAGGCTTTCCACCGTGCATGTCTCATCCCAAAACATATGTTGTTTGTGAATGAAACAATTTCCCAGACCAAATGCTTTGGATTGGCTACTTCTAAAAAATTAAACACCCCTACTATCCCGGAGTTAGAGGAATACGATGGTTGGAGTAATTTTACTCGTTGTCTATTAAAGATTTACAGGCCCTACTCCGTAATTCTTCCTTTAACATTTCCAGTATAAATCCAAAAGGTTGACTGCTTTGGCAACGTGCCTTATCCACGGTTTAATAACGCTGCCTTTTGCTTTATATAAGTTTTCAAATTGTATGAAATATATACCAATAGGTCGTTATTAACCTTTAGGTAGTGGTTTTCTTCATCAAGTCTGGTCGCTTCCATACACATACAGATTTTCAAAGATGATCAAGAACTTTATCTGAATGGAGAGGAATGCACTGAGACGCCAGATCATTCACTAATGTGTAGGCACAGACAGTTACACGGTTCATGCAACAAACACCGACCAAATATGGCTTGCGTGTTGCAAGGCACGCCAGTTCCTGCTATCATCCCCACGTTCAAGTTCTTGGAAAATGGTAGTTATTTGATGCTCAATAATGAAGATTGTTCTGGGTTAATTAAAAGTATTCATTTTATCGTAACAGTAAATGAACGGGTTATTTGCTGCAGAAATGTTCTATTTCCTCCCACACATGAACATAGGGAGTTTTCAATCTGGCCACAAATACCAACCTTGGGAGCACATTTCAACAGCATGGCAAGAATAAGAGCTCTTTTGTCTCAGAGAGAGGTGGCCTTGAGTTCGGCCCGTGAAACTTTCGTGCTTCACATAGCGAACACCCGTACAGAGGTGCAGACCCTTTTAAATACAGATTCGACTTTGCATTTCAGCAAGATTACCCATTCATTTCCATGCAGCAGGAGGCCCATAGGAATGAAGGTGCAATTTGCGATTAGCAATTACCTCATCGCAAATTACGAATTTTTCCGACGGTGCAGGGGTATCTCAAGAACACCCTGCTGCACCCCTGAAAAAAAAATTTGGGGTCATATGGCGCACATAAATTTTGAAAACATTCCTTTACCTCAAAAACGATTTTCAACTCATAATTTGAAAACACTGCACATGGGGAAATGACTTAAAATGTCCTTAAGACACATAAAAGCATTTTTTGATTGCCTTTGCAGCATGTTTCAGTCACCTTTAACATGCCTATGTAACGGAAACATTCAAAATCTAAATTTGCCATGCACAGGTGGGAGCATATTTACAAGCAATTTGCTCCACAGACAAACTTCTTACATTGAAATGGGAAAAATA
This sequence comes from Lissotriton helveticus, assembly GCF_964261635.1. NCBI lineage: Eukaryota > Metazoa > Chordata > Amphibia > Caudata > Salamandridae > Lissotriton > Lissotriton helveticus. The sequence goes on along the minus strand of NC_136063.1, from coordinate 755,508,659 downwards.
ACATCAGAGACTCTCAATTACCTTATAAAGAAGCAGACACCATTATGTCCTTCTCATCAATATTAAAACCATTGCTTTTTCTCAAAAACGATTTACAAGTCATAATTTGAAAACACTCCACAGCTCCTATGCACATAAAAGCCCTGTCAGTACTAATACTTCACATTTTCTCCAATTACAATTTCTCAAAGAAACAAAATCTATTTGTGAAACACTTGAGACAAAGCAACATTTGAAAAACACAACTTTCTTCATAATTTTCTCCTTAAAGCACACTATTTTCTATCTAAATTAAAGAAATTTTTTCTCACCTTAGCAAATACTTTGAGTTTCAAAACAGTCTCAGAAACACACCAATTTGTCTTCAGCAGAGCAAAAGGTATGCACTCCAGAGTCTGCAGCTATCAAAAGCACAGAAATGCTGTAATTCCTCACACAGATCTCTCATGTCACCCAATCAAAACTCTTCCCTCACTTTTTTTCAAAGCAAAACCCTTCCCCCCTCTGCCCCCTCTCTGCTTTTTCTGCATAGCAACCACCTCTTGCAAGACCTCTCACACAACAATGTTGCAATTGAACTCTGAACTCTCAGTGCACCTGCATATCCAAAGCATTCTTTCATTTAATGATTTTTTCTTCGCCACTCAAAATACATCTTTCAACGAACTCATCCATGCACACTAACTTTCTGTTTTCAGCAATCAAAATCCACCAATCACTCTTACTGCTTCATTAACACAGAAACTCCTCAGTTTTTTTCATTTTACACTCTCATTTTTTCAACTGCCATTTCATTGCCACACTTCATCTGACTGCAGGAGAACCTTCTCTCGCCATGTTTTCTGTCTGGATTGTTGGACATAGCTACATCTATTGGGCTCAAAGGTACGCTGAAAACAGGAATTTACCTAACCTCAATTTACAAGATGTGGAAATTAAGTGGTTTGGCCACAGAGGATTAAAATGTCACCAATTGATACCATTGGTGAAAACCTTTATGCATTTGCCAAAACCTGACCTGTTAATTGTGCACTGTGGAGGTAATGATTTGGGCACTTTGACTGGGGTAGGTCTGGAAATGCTTTTAAAGGACACCTTTGAGCAATTGATGGCACTTTTTCCTCAGACTGCCTTGGTATATTCAAATATATGCCAAAGACAGAAATGGAGGTGGTCGAACCAATTTTGTCCACAAATTGAGAAATCGAGGAAGCATGTAAACAAATCTGTTTCAGCTTACATGAGAGACCATGGAATGGGCTCCCTGTACAACAATAACTTGCGTTACTACATGCAAGATATCTACAGAAGAGATGGAGTTCACTTCTCAGATGAGGGCAACAGAGTTTTCACTCTGAATTTAAGAATGTGCATTGGTACCTACTTATAAGTACCTAAATGTACCATAAACCCAAAAGCTCTTCTCAGAGCTACCCTACATCTGATCACTCACAATTATTATTGTACTCTAACTTTTTTCACTAATTTTCAAGAAAGTACGCTCCCCAGAACGCTTCCCGGTTCGCGAACCGAGCGCACTCCACGCAAAAAAACTAAAAAAACGGTATATATTTTTTTGCCCTGCGAGAACCTTTCAAAGCCTCCACATCAAACCTAGGGGGTCAGGGACGATCTACTATGCCCCCTTATGGTCATTTGCCCCTTCGCTTTGGCCTCCTCTTGTCTCTCGATCCTACCGAGAGACAAGATGGCGGCCGCTACGGACTGTTTGGAATGTTTACAGACGCCGAAAAACCAATCAGCTTCGCAAACCTCCGTAACGCGAAAAGTACGCGAAGCGGAGCGCTGTTACAGATATATATCTTTTTTTGAACGTTAATTTCTCAAAATCCACTGGATCACATATATTGAGACCTAGCAAAGGCACATCGGGCTACCAGTCCCTACAATTTTGCCAAGTTTCGTGCAAATCCATTCAGCCGTTCGATTATTATTATTATTTTTTTTTTTGCCCCGCGGGGCCCTTTTAAAACCTCCACATCAAACCTAGGGGGTCAGCGAGGATCTACTATTCCCCCTTATGGTCATTTGCCCCTTCGCTTTCGCCTCCTCTTGTCTCTCGATCCTACCGAGAGACAAGATGGCGGCCGCTACGGACTGTTTGGAATGTTGACAGACGCCGGAGAACCAATCAGCTTCGCTTCACAAAGCTCCGTTGCGCGAAAAGTCCGCGAACCAGAGCGCTGCCTGGTCCGCGCTTACAGATATATATCTTTTTTTAAACGTTAATTTCTCAAAATCCACTGGAGCACATATATTGAGACCTACAAAAGGCACATCGGGCTACCAGTCCCTACAATTTTGCCAAGTTTCGTGCAAATCCATTCAGCCGTTCGGGCTAAAAGTGAGGCCAACCGCCCTATGGAAATTAACATGGGAAAAACGCGTTTTGGGACCCCCCTTTTTTCTCGGCCCCCCCTTGACGAACCCCCCCCAAATTTTCAAAGGCTGCTCAGAAACAAAATGTGCCATTTTCCTGAAAATTTCAGCCAATTCCGTCCACAAACGGCAAAGTTATTAGACATAGAATTTTCAAAAAACCCATAGAGAAAAAATCCTAACTATATATACCTACTGGCGACCGCCAGTAGGTAATATACATATATATATATATATATATATATATATATATATATATATATATATATATATATATATATATATATTTGAACAAAGTGCCCTTGAGCTTTCGGGAGGGCACATGCTTCAAAGTCGACCATCCGGCCTGCATGCATGTCTCTTCACATTGTCTCTCAGTTAGTTGTTGTGCCTGACGCGTTTCGATGCCTTGAGCATCTCATCAGAGGCTGGCTTTATACTTGAACAGTGAGATCGGCCCTCCTTTATTTGCATGCGTGTATTCAATTGCACCCTAAGTGGGTGTGCACTTATTTAGGCAAATTATGTTGCATGCTGGGAGCTCGAGTACTTTCGTTTATATACTAAGGGGCATATTATCAAGGGGCTTTATCTCCGCTTTTTTGGCTTTAAAAGCCAAGAAAGCGGAGATACAATTATCTCCCTATTACCAAGCTGTCGCTAACACCAGTTAGCGACAGCTAATAGGAGATAGTGACCATCTTGGGCCCCGCTTTGCATGTCAGTGATATTTATCACTAATGACATGCAAAGTGGGCCTGCCAAGATGTTAGCGACTGAAAACAGTCGCTAACATCGCTATCTCCTATTACCAACTTTTGGAGATATTCGCACTAAGCGCGAATATCTCCAAAAGCTAACACTTGCCCAGGAGCAGTTCTTAGCCATGTTATCCAATGGGAGGTGGATAACATGGCTAAGAGCATTTGCTCGATAATGCATGAATATCGCTGACTTTTCAGCGATATTCATGCATTGCGGCCGTTTTTTTATCGCATTTGCGATAAACCTTGCTAATAGCAAGGTTTATCTGCGATAAAAATCGCCGATTTGCGGCGATAATTTTTGTCTCTAAATAAGTTACAGACAAAAATGATCTCTATTGGTTGGTAATATGCCCCTAAATTTCCTTTGGAGAGCTGTGGCGTAATCCCCTGAGTGGGTTCCCACTGTAAGTATCTTTTAAAAGCAATTATGTATCCTGGGTAGGATTCGGAACGCCGTGGAGAGTTTAGTTTAGGCAGTACTTGAAGCGCTGATTTGCCGTAGAACAGTTCAGTGGCACAGCTTCTCTGTTACTGTTAGTAGAGACGGTGCTCCTCCCACGACGAGGTATGCTATACTCACCTCATCTGGACTACACATACCAGCATGCTGCTGGTTAACCTGAATAATGCCACGCCCACAAGGGCGGTCTATTCTGCAATAAAAGGCAGGAAAAGTAATGCAGTGAGTTTCTTCTGTCCCTCTGTGTGGAGTCCATGAATAAGGGGGGGTTTCTTGAAACGCGTCGGACATGGTTTTTTTAATGAATGAAAGTCAGGTTTGCAAGCTTTGCAAGGCACGAAAACCGGATGGTTGGCAGCGCGTCGTGTGACCTCTCAGAGCTCAAGGGCTTTGTTTCTTGCACTACATAAGCACGGCTACCCTTGGCCGTGGAAGAGGAGCACCATCTTCGCCTTCAATCAGAAGTGAATTCGAGGCAAAAGGAGCCTCGGAAGAGAAACCTTTTTCTTTCAGTGAAGTACGCACTACCGAAGATAAAACAGCACGTAAATCTGACTCTCTCCTTACAAAAGGAATTAATGCTGCAAACAACAGGGGGACAGAGCCCGCGTAGGGAGATATGCTAAAGTAACCTCATCTGGACTACACATACCAGCATGCTGCTGGTTAACCTGAATAATGCCACGCCCACAAGGGCAGTCTATTCTGCAATAAAAGGCAGGAAAAGAAATGCGGTGAGTTTCTTCTGTCCCTCTGTGTGGAGTCCATGAATAAGGGGCGGTTATGCCTTGAAACGCGTCGGACATGTTTTTTTTAATGAATGAAAGTCAGGTTTGCAAGCTTTGGAAGGCACGAAAACCGGATGGTTGGCAGCGCGTCGTGTGACCTCTCAGAGCTCAAGGGCTTTGTTTGTTGGACTACATAAGCACGGCTACCCTTGGCCGTGGAAGAGGAGCACCACCTTCACCTTCAATCAGAAGTGAATTCGAGGCAAAAGGGGCTTCGGAAGAGAAACCTTTTTCTTTCAGTGAAGCACGCACTACCGAAGATAAAACAGCACGTAAATCTGACTCTCTCCTTACAAAAGGAATTAATGCTGCAAACAACAGGGGGACAGAGCCCGCTTAGGGAGTTATGCTAAACTAACCTCATCTGGACTACACATACCAGCATGCTACTGGTTAACCTGAATAATGCCATGCCCACAAGGGCAGTCTATTCTGCAATAAAAGGCAGGAAAAGAAATGCGGTGAGTTTCTTCTGTCCCTCTGTGCGGAGTCCATGAATAAGGGGCGGTTATGCCTTGAAACGCGTCGGACATTGTTTTTTTAATGAATGAAAGTCAGGTTTGCAAGCTTTGCAAGGCACGAAAACCGGATTGTTGGCAGCGCGTCGTGTGACCTCTCAGAGCTCAAGGGCTTTGTTTGTTGGACTACATAAGCACGGCTACCCTTGGCCGTGGAAGAGGAGCACCACCTCAGCCTTTAATCAGAAGAGAATTCGAGGCAGAAGGGGCCTCGGAAGAGAAACCTTTTTCTTTCAGTGAAGCACGCACTACCGAAGATAAAATAGCACGTAAATCTGACTCTCTCCTTACAAAAGGAATTAATGCTGCAAACAACAGGGGGACGGAGCCCACTTAGGGAGATACGCTATACTCACCTCATCTGGACTATACATAACAGCATACTGCTGGTTAACCTGAATAATGCCACGCCCACAAGGGCGGTCTATTCTGCAATAAAAGGCAGGAAAAGAAATGCGGTGAGTTTCTTCTGTCCCTCTGTGCGGAGTCCATGAATAAGGGGCGGTTATGCCTTGAAACGCGTCGGACATGTTTTTTTTAATGAATGAAAGTCAGGTTCGCAAGCTTTGCAAGGCACGAAAACCGAATGGTTGGCAGCGCGTCTTGTGACCTCTCAGAGTTTCAGAGCTTTGTTTGTTGGAATATATATATATATATATATATATATATATATATATATACATATATATATATATATATAAAATAAAAAAAAGTATAGAATCGAGGCATATTAGACTTACATATTTTGATTTTTTTTAAAAACTATGAAATTCAATGAAAAGACCATAGGTTTCAGGCATGTTATAGTTAGGAATTAGTATTTAAAAAACCTTTGAAATTCACTGAAAAAACCATAGGTTCCAGGCACGTCATAGTTAGAAATTCGCTTTTAAAAAACCTTTGAAATTCACTGAAAAACCATAGGTTTCAGGCACGTTATAGTTAGTTGGACATTTCATTCATACGAAACCATGGAAATTCCGGTGTTATAGTTAGTTCAGATAACTATAACTCGCGACCCCGCAATGCACTGCTGATGACATCACATATTACATCATTCATGACATGGTCAGTGACATCACTGATGACATCCCTGATGACATCGCCCCAGAGTGCCTACACTGGACTATAATTGAATCCAATCCTTGCTGGGCCACAAAATTACTATTTAAACAGGAAGAACGGTGGGTTTTCCCTCTGAATGGCAACAGGGTCGGGCTAAATGAAGATATGCCTTGGGTAGAATTGGGGTGATTACACTGACTCCACACACGTATAAGTATCCCCCATGGGGAGTAGCTAAGATCTACACTTTTTGTGATATCCCTCAGATTTCCTGTCCAGACTCCTGACCAGCAAGACATATTCAACACCTAGATCACCATTACCGAGGTACATGTCATTCTTGCTGACATTTGGAGTTCTGCAGGATAAACTCTTTACCAAAACTCTTTACCATACCTCTGATTGCCAGAAATACTTCAATGGACCAATGGTACATAAACAACTTGAATAGGCACCACAAAATAGGGTTGGTTGTCCCCAAGAACGATATTGTTTATCCTCTTTTGAAATACATCGATTCCGCCAGAGACTTGTGATATTTTTTAATATTACCTATTATAATATTACCTGTTACATAAATTCAACTTAGGTACTGGTACACCATTCAAGTATGGCCGCCATACTCGCGAACAATCTCACGTGACATTTGTTACATCAATGATCACCCCTGTTACGTCATGATCAGATCCGGACACTAGCCGAGTATAATCATTACCTGGTTGTTTAATTGAATCACCGGCAATCCTGATCGGAAACAGACAGGTTTAGAGGCTCACACGAACTGGGGACACAGTAAGTAGACTCCTATTGCTTCTGTTTATATCTCAGCCTTCACGCTTCCTAACGGTGGATTTATGGAGCCACTATCTCCGTTTCTCTCCTTGTAGTTCTGGTCTCCATGTGCATCCGCAGTACTCGCTGAGCTGGCCATCCCTCACCATTAGTAGGAAAGACGTTCCCCCCCGTCTTTTGCTACACCTTGCCTTTGCATGTCCCGCAATGTCCTAACTATTGATTGCACATGTTGGGGTGAAGTGCTATTAAGACTTGCACTTTTTTAGACATTCTGGTGAAGGCACGGTGGGACAATTGAGACTATTGAGATGGTTGCATTAGCATCATTATATTTAAACTAACAATAATTACAACAGTCTCCAAGTTCCTGTCTGCACTATTTTTACCTTTCTGTATCTGAAGAGTGTGCATGTCTAAACTTAAACTAAGACCAGTTGTTTTCTGCATGTGCAGTTGAGTTCCCGTGCGAAAAAGTACACTAACGAGACTAAAACCAATAGCTGGTTACCAATACTGTGAATCAAAATTATGTACTGTATCATTTTCTTGTTGATTTAATTCCTCCTTTTTTTCTCCTATGTCTACTGTAGGGTGGGACATTTAAATACGAACAAAACGTATTTCCCAGTGCTTAGACACAAGTTCACCTTAACATAGGTACGGTGGCAGGACAGGGCGTCTCTCTCCTGACTACCACAGTTTTATATCTCTTTTTAACACTTTTTAAGCACTTTATTCACGGTCCTGACGAAGCGCACAGAGGATCCATTGGGGACCCACCATATGCGCGAAACATATTGACTTTACGTACACCTCACTTTCATGGATAGAGAGCAGCGGGAGCATACTTACTCACCCTCCTACTTATTTGCTGGTTAGGATCAATTCCAGTCCTTAATATTTTAATTTATCTTCCGGACCCCGGAATAAACTCTCTTTGGAGATCTGGTTTTGATAATTTTATCGCTTACACTCACACATTAACACTGGACCCACACACCCGCATGCAAAACTGATGCACCTCCTAGAAAAAATCTCTGCTAAAGAGCCCTCTCGCGGGGCCCGTGGGGGACTACAGCGCCACCCCCATGAGGAGCACTGCCCGATGATGAAGCACGAGACCCCCAAGGGTGTGTGAGGGCACCAATTCTATAAGGAGGAATCCCCCCATTTCCACTTCCACCCCACCTACACCTAGACATAGTTTAGCTCTAGCCAAAATTGTGTTGATACTTAGCCGTGGGAGCACTGGTACTGGATCTTAACTTTTTCTGTAAATTGCTCCCCGTCCTTCCCTTCTTTTTGATATTTTGAAAATCACTTACCACAGCCAGCTTCAGCAATGTCCCGGGCTGCCCACCCCCAGGACATTGCAGAAAATGCTCTCGCTTGCTGTAATCGGAGCATGCCTGTATCCCTAACTGTTGTCAAGAAAGCAGGGAAATAAACACATTGCTTGGAGATCCAGGGAGCTGCATGTCAGCAGCTCCCTGGATGGGGTGTGAGTGGGTGAGTCATTAATTCTGTGGATGATGTCATCTGTGATGTCATTTGAGATGTCATGAGTGATGTCACTGACTATGTCATGAGTGATGTAATATGTGAGGTCATAAGCAATGCATAGCGGGGGTGCAAGTTATAGTTAGCTCAGCTGGTTGCGTCAGTTCCAGTGAGGCAGTGCAAAGTCGGCGAGTTTGTAGAGTCACCCTTGGCGGTTATCAGCACCACAGTAACTGAACGCAGGCACTGGTGGTGACGGAGTCGGTGCGAGCAATGGCATCAGGAAGGCAGATTACTGCAGGCGTTGAAGGATGTCGGAGCTGCGTTTCAGGCAGGGTGGTGCGTCTTGCACTTCACAAGTGGTGCCCATGACCTCAGTGCAGGTCGCAGCATCACGGCGGCAGCATTGACACCATCAGAGATTGCTTTTCTTTCTTCTCTTAGGTTTCTCCCAAAGGAAGGAACAACCTCCAGTGGCCCAAGACTGGTACAGACACCTCCTGGAAGAGCTGGGGTGAAGTCTTTGTGTCACTAAGACTTCAGAACAGGAGGACAGCACACACAAGCCCTTGGAGATTCTTCTTCAAGCAGGTTTCTCTGTTCCAGTTTTTGTCCTTTCCTTGGCAGAAGCAGCAACTGCAGGACACCCCCACACAGCACCCAGCAAAGGGGAAGTACTTCCCAGCACAGGTCTCCTGCTCTTTCTCCTTGGCAAAGGTTACTATTGAGTGATCTAAAATTCTGGGGTTTAAGGTCCACTACGTATACCCCATTGTGTCTTTATTCTTCTTTGTGCAAGGGTTTCTGAGCCCAGTCCAAACCAATTCTGTCCTCACTGGTGCGGTATGACTACAGGGGGTGGAGACAGCATTGTGCAAGGGAGACAGGCCCAATTCAGGTACTAAGAAAACTCCTCCCACTAATCTAAATGCAGCCAAGGTCTATTCAGGTCAGCTCGGAGTCATCCAAGAATCACATCAATGCCCCCAGTGGCTGTCTACAGTGAATGCATATCTCCAGCCCCTGTCACGTCAAAACCAAATAGTCAATACACAAACAGGCAGAGGCACACAGAATGGTTAAACAAGAATATGCCTATTTTTTAAAAAGTGGCATTTCCAAACACATAATTAAATAAAACAGCTTTACTAAAAAATGTGTTATTAAATTCTGAGTTCAGAGAGCATAAACTTTATACTTCTATCTTGTCCCAAAGGGACGTTATTCTTGTAAGATGTTACAAAGCATCTCGAATGCTATTCAATTGGACAGATAGCCTTTCAATAGTGAAAAACAAAATTTACAGTATTTCAATATCAGGACATGTCACACACATAAGTACATGCCCTATCTTTCACATGCACTGCACCCTGGCCATGGGGGTGGATGGGGCCTACCTGAGGGGTGTTATACATGTAATGAAAGGGAAGATTAGGGCCTGGCAAGTGGGTGCACTTGCCAGGTCGATATGGTAGTTCAAAACTGTGTGCAGACACTGCATTGGCAGGTCTGAGATACAGATCTACTCATGTGGGTGGCACAATCAGTGCTGCAGGCCCACTAGTAGCATTTGATTTACAGGCCCTGGCACACTCTGTGCACTTTACTAGAGGCTTACCATAAAATCAAGTATGCCAATCATGGATAACCAATCACAACAGTAATGTATACAGGGAGCACTTGCACTTGGACACTGATCAGCAGTTGCAACGTGCCCAAAGCATCTAAGTCAGCAAAAACGAAATCCAGACAAGCATCAAAAATGCAGGAGGTAGAGGCAAAATTCAGGGAAAACCACGCCAAAGATGCCAAGTCTAACAACAAACATATAGCTTGCTACCAAATCCAACTCCCAATACAATTCTCCTTTGCATTTCACAAGGAAATCCTCATGAAAATGAATTGCCTTCAAAGAGATTGCACAGACTTCCTTTTACTCCACCGACCCTATCCATGCAGCGATCTTGCAGAACATGAATATCACATTGCTCCTTATCGAAGACATACAGTGCCACAGGTCCCAATATGATGTCCCTCTCAACCTAAATACAGGCCATTAAGCTTCTCTTATAGAAAGCATTGGTTGACCCAGACAATCTCAGCAACTTGACTGTCATTTTAAGTCTTCCTGTCCCCATAATGATGGTCAGGAGGTGGCCATATGGTGGCAGTAGCTAGGCCTAGGTGGAGGGGAGTGTCTCTGCCTAGGTCTAAATCATAGCCTAACTATACACAAGGTTTGCACGCAGGGCCGGCTTTAGGACAGTATGACTGGTGCAGCTGCACTGGTTGCTGACCTGGCCGGGGGGGGGGGTGCTGACCTCAGGTGGAGGGGCTGTGTTTAGCAATAACTTACAATTTAAAAGCAGCTGATGCAGAGTTTCTTGTGCATCCAGATTTCGGGCAACAATAAAAGTATCAAGATAACACTTGTGATTAATATTCCTGCTAGAGAGAAAGAGATCAGAGTTTTGTCTAGTGGCAGTTTTGACTCGTTATAAAGTAGTGTTAATGTGTCTACTGCAAAGAATAGATCTGTATTGGAAGTGGATAGCCAAGTGGATTAATAATGCCAGGCTTTACCAGCGATTTAAAAAAACTAAATGTATGAGAGAGAGGGGTTATGGAGAGACAAATTGCCTTTTTACCGGGTGGTAGTGAGGTAATTTGAGGAGGAGGTGGGGGGTGCTAAAAATATTGTTGCACCGGGTGACACCAACACTAAACCATATGTTTATCGTTCTTTCAATCCATAAACATGTCCACCTATGTAAAAATATGGTTGTGTGCTTCATGACTATATGTGGTTCAGAACTGTATGCAAACCTATATGTGTCCTCATGAGGTTCCGTGATTTCGAACCAGACTCCATTTTGTTTGATTGTTCGTGACGCCATTTTTGTGTTGCCCTCACGTAGGCCGTGGAGGTAACCGAACGAACAAAGTTGCATGGGCCTCATTGTTCATGTATGCACTAACAGGCCCTTTTCTGACTTGTGAGTGAACTGCAGGACGCTGATCCCGACACCTGAAACTGACCCTTTTGCGAAGCCAGTTTCTCTAGCTGATCCTTGTCTAAATTTGCCAATCAATGTTCAGGACATCGTTAACTTTTAGTTTCTTGCACATATCTTATCCTACTCAACATCTGAATTGTTTCTTTCCTTACGACTTTTCATTACATGGGTAGTGCTTTCAATTATGGGTTTGTCCGGCTTGTGGAAATTGAATTTGGGACTGTCCTAATAATTAACTTTTGGGTTGGGTTACTGTAAATTGGGTTTTTGTTAATGTGATACTCAGTTAGAAAATGTGTCCTATTGGTCAGAATTTTGCGCAGTGGGTGTACATTTATAATGAGAATATAGTGTATAAAAAGTGATGTCTTGCTCTATGAAATTGAGTAGTTTCCTGAGTTGTACACCGTGTTGTATTGCTGGGATTACTGTTACTAGCTGCAGCTAATAAATTTGATATTTGACACCATCCAGAAGTATTCCGTGTCTCTGTATTCCAAGACAGGAGAATCCGAAGACTTCGGGTGTGTCCCTGGCACTGCTGGGTTCTAAGAAAACCCGGTTCTTCACTTACTGTATATTCATTTATGCAAGGGTACTTGTGTGTCTTTTGCTCTTTGTGCATGTGTGATTGTGTTTCTAGTGGCCTGCAGGCATGGGTCGGTTAGTCCACATTTTCTGTGTGCCTTGGAGCCTTTAAGGTTGTGAAGATGGCTATCTGAAAGCCTGATGCTCTCTGTGCCATCGACATGTGTGCTAATCTGCAGGGGCGTTGATGTCTCCATACGTGTTGTTCTGTCTTCTTATGTACATGTAATCATTGCTAATGTGTGTGTGGAGGTTGTGTGTCTCTGTGTTCATGCACTTTACACAAGACAAACATTTGTGCTTTGTTAAAACTTGTCAATAATAGTGTGCCAATGAGTAATGCTTTCTTTTCTCAATTACAGCCTCCTCTCTACCAGGTTAGGTTTCGTCCAAATGGCCAGACACAAAACGTAGAGTCTCAGGATAAAAGTAAAAATACAAAATTAACAAACGTGTATCTGCCACGCAGCATTTATTTATGTATGCTCTACCGCTTCCATTAAAGCAAAGCAAAACTGTTCTTTTTCTAAATATGTTTTTCGTGTGACATTCTGTCTGTCGAAGCAAATAAAAAATGGCATACGGTTTGTGTTTTCAGCAGAACTGATAATGCGCCACACTTGTTGACAAGATTTTTATTGGAAAGATTTATCATCCCAGGTGCTGTATGAATCTGTGCAGTGCAGATTTCACAGTCATTATGAGCCGCAAACCACTAGAGGCTTAATTCACTGAAGCATATGCCTCTATCCGGCTCGCGATAAAGGATTGAACTCCAGCATTACAGGACGAATGGGGCTGCATTAAGGAAGAAGCGAGAGCCGTGCACACACCACCTCTCATCCACTTTCTTCATGATTCTTACAATCCCTATGGCCGGCACAGCGCTGAATAATGCATGCATGTCACACAGAAGCATTTCAGATCGACAACAGTAAATGATAGAGTCGCATTCAAAAGGGCAGACATTACAGGTACAGACAGTTATTATATGCACTGAAACCCTGTTTTTTCCGTGACCACATACTATTTTGCTTTCCCTCTGATTACTGGCATGTTGCATCGCCGACTAGTTGTTAACAGTAGGGGGTACTATACATCAAGAGGTGTGCTGCCCGAGCCAGTGTCGCATAAAAGCAGAATAAAGTCATCAGAGCCTCACAGTCCTTATTTTTTTGGAACATGGCACCTTGTAAAGGTTCAAATGATAATTTTTGATTTGAAATCTTTCTCTTTGCCACAGATAATAAAATAAAATAATGCAAAATGAAGCATATAAAAATGTATGAGCTTGAAGAAATATTTCTGAATGGAATTAAAGATGGTCGCATTCAGGGCCACCCAGCGTCTCCACATCCAGTCTATTTATATTTTTATGTGAGAGTTTTACAAATAATTTTGAGTACTCCGGAACACTGTACTGTTCCACATAAATTCCAGGATTTTGGAACAGACCTCTGCCGGATATTCCTCACTCACTACGATCCTTTATGTGGTGTAGTTAAAGACTATTCTCAATATTTTAGTTTTTTATGAGTTTCCTGAAGGTAGGGTAAGACCTGTCTCAGAGTGGGGTGGTGTATTCTGATCCCTATTCAAACAGGGGCTGGTGTAGGAAGGGACTGCAATTTTTTCAACAAGAAAAAACACATATGGCGAATTTCCTCAAACAAATTTCAGAAACGTATCTGACAACATTTTGTTGAGTAGAATGTACATTGTAAAACAACTACAGAAATCTATGTGGTAATCATCTCTCATCACGTCTAATACGTAATTTTTCTCTGGCAAACTTGCATTCAGATGTACGTGAACAAGAACGTCTATACCTTTTCCAGGTGAATTGGTGTTTAACATGTGTAGCTAATACCCTGAATTTCACAAACTCGGAATCAGCACTATAGCTCGATTCTGCCATGGAGATTGCAGTGGCGGCCACCACAAACAGAGGGTGGTGGCTTGCATGGAGGGAACGCGGGATGGGTTGCGTCGCATGGGAGGCGTTAGTAATAATATATTAATTTTTTTTTTAAACGTACCTGAAGCTACCGTCCACCTCCCACGTCACATTACACCTGCTTTCCTCTTTCTGGTCCCAGCAGCCCCTGGGTCAGACTCTCATCCAATCATTGTGCTGCAGAGCAGCGCAGGGATTGGCCTGAGTGGGCTGAAAAGATGCTTCGCTCAGGTCAGGGAGTCTTTGGGGTTTCTCCAGCCCATCTCCTCAATGCTCTACCAATTGAGTGCAGTGAAATAAGCACAAGATCTGTCTTACTCATGTACACCATTGACTAAACCATCGATCTGAGTTTTTAGCCTTTATTTGTGTTAGGATTGGGGCGACCAGGTTCTTCTGATGGGATAGATTTTTGGACAGTTTCCACAAATACAAGGATCTCAGTCTCTCCTCTATTCTATTTTCGACTATCCAGTGGTACACATGATTAAAGCTTGTTATGATTTTATTCTGGCCTTCATGGCAGGGGCGGCGGGCATGGCTCGAGGGTGGCGGGGTGCAAAGGGGGTTCGACTGCGGTCAGCATAAAAAATAACAACTTGCCGTCGCCACGTCCCACGTTCTCTCTCCTGCTGGTCTTTGTCTGACTCCAGGTCGGAACAGGAAGCAGGCAGCCAGGCTCTCACCCCTAAGCCAATCACAATGCTGCAATGCAGCATTGTGATCGGTCTGAGCCCCGTGACACGGCACTCCACCAGGGTCTAGAGGGGTGGGCATGTTCTCCATGCAGGCTGCACTCCTCTACTGCCCTGCTCCATAAGCAGAGCAGACCCGCCCACCCACGTACAGCAAAAAAAACATAAAATGGTAATAACTAAAAGTTATTCCCATTTTATGTTTTTGCTTCCTGCACTGCGAGAAAGCAGTGGGGCGACACTCCTCCTCCATAGTGGAGGTGCTGCCCCTACTTCTTGAAGTCCTCCAATTAGATATGTATGTATGTGCCATTGGTACTAAATTGTGCATCATGTAGTTCAAGCCCCTGGGCTGGACGGACAGCAACAGTAACTGCAAGAGTGCCAAGCCTTGAGGAACCAAATTTACCAGGATATCACAGAACAAGGTGCAGCAGCCACAAATACTGTGTTGTATTGCGTAACAAGGGGGAGCAGGAGAGCGCCATATCTACAGAAATATGGTATCTTCTTTGCGCCAGCAGAGAATTTTGCTGCTGTGCACTACTCACACATTTTGGCACCATAGTGCAAGGGTGTGCAGGCGAGTTTAGCATAAGTTTTGTCCTGGAAGTGTTCCCTTCTAGTATAAAATACTGTGCCTAGACAAGTTGTAAAACTTTTCCTACTTTGTGTGTTTACATTACAGTACAGCACACATGTAGAGTCAGAAAAGGTTTTGGCTTTCAATTTTGACACAAAAACCTGTATCAGATTTTTAGTAGATGGGGTTATGTGTCAAAAAGCATGGGTGGTTGCATTGGAATGCCCAGGTAATACCCCCTTGATGCTAAGTATCACAAAGCAGCACTGCTTTGCATTACTTTTAGACAATTTCCAGTGCAAAACAGGTTTTGCTCCGGAAATTAAAAAATGAAAAAAGATTGTGTGCTGGTTTGCGTCACACAAAGCAAAATGTTGGTAGATTTACCCCTAAATTTGCGCTTGATCCACGTAATTAAAGAAAGAGTAGATCATTCTATAATGCTCCTTGTGACCCCTTTCTAGGCCTGACACCACCTCAAAAGTGCTCTTTTGTCAAAAGCATCATATGCAGCACAGGAATCAAGCAACTGTTAGTCGACCTTCTTCCACTGAGGTATGGATTGCCTTTCTAATACAGGCCAAGCTCGTTTCAGTGACTCTTGAGGCCCAGAACCATGATTTTTGTTTACTTGGAAGGCAGGTTTTTTCCACATGGGGCAGACTGTCTGGAGTTACTATGGGCCCGATTCACAAAGGTAATCTGAGACAAAATCCTAACTTTATGACTTTCGGTATTCACAAAGGGCATTTAAAAGTAGTAAAGTTAAGATTGTGTATCAGTTAAACTTAAGTTTTGGTCTTAAGTTAAACTTAAGACCAAAAACCTAAACTTAAGACCCAAACATTGTCTCAGTTAAACCTAAGTTTTGGTCTTAAGTTAAACTTAAGACCAAAACTTAAGTTTAACTTAGACAAGATCCTAATTTTACTACTCCTAAATGAGCTTTGTGAATACCAAAAATCGTAAAGTTAGTATTTTGTCTCAGATTACTTTTCTGAATCGGGCCCTAAGTTTTCATGGAAATTAGTGTTTGTGGATATGTGCAGAGGTAGTTTATGGTTGATATTCTGTATGTCTTGGGAAATCAGTCTGTGTGTTTTTTGCAGGCCCTGTCTGTGTATTAGGGGTGTGTGTAGAGTACTCTTTGAGTGCTGAAGAGCATTTGCATCATAAAGGGCTCGATTCACAAAGGTAAAGTTAGACCAAAAGTCCAACTTTATTACTTTTCAGTATTCACAAAGGCAAGTTACTAGTAGTAACTTTACAACTAGTAATTGTACAAGGAGTAACTTTACTTCTAGTAACTTCACTAGTAGTAAGCTTATGAATAGTAAAGTTACTAGTAGTAACGTACCTTTTTGAATATCAAAAAGTATTAAAGTTAGACTTTTGGTCTAAGTTAGATGTTTGGTTTAACTCTACCTTTGTAAATTGGGTCCTAAGTTTATACAGACCTGAAGTCTAAACTTAGACTTCAGGTGGAAAGTTGGACTTTAGATCTGAACTTAGACTTCAGGTATAAAGTTAGACTTCTTGTCTTAGTTTACCTTTGTGGAAGTAGTCTCTCTTCCTGGCGGTAGTCTGTTTTGTAACAACAGTCTGTATGTTTTGACATAATATGTGAGCTACTCTGAGTAGATGTCTGCTTCTTGAAGAGTTATTATGAAGGCATACTATGTTTTTGTGAACATAGTATGTCTTTGTTGGAGAATCTTTGTGTGTGTGGGAAGTCTGTGTGTGTGCAACATCTGTGTGCAATTGATAATGTTTTGTTTTCACATGTTTTTATTTATTTGGGAGAAACAGATTATTACTTGACACATTTATACCACTATACATTATCAGCAGTGTTTAACATTACCCAAGGGTAACTGTCCTCATTTTAGGGGCTATCTAGGACCCAATACCATTCCCTAGGTCCATGTTGTGTACCCTCCTTCCTTGCTGGTTAAGTCTTGGAGGCCAAAAGAGCCATGGGACGTCTAGTACAATGTCTCACTTTCACACCATATGCAGTGCTTGTCCCCCAGACCTTCTGTGTTTTGGTGCCCTTGTGATGCTTGCTTATGATCCACCCTGCAGTGTCTACTGTTGAAGTCCCTTGTAGGTGGCTTTGCCACCGCCGGCTTGTTGTAGCCACCTACACTTTCAAATGTGGTTGACAATCTTACTGTAGTGTTTCCTCCTGTCTTCCATTGGTACTTTGAGAGTAGATTGACACTCCTGGGATGGCACGTGTCTGTGTAGTCCATAGATTGTGTATCGAGCCAGTCCCATACTGTGTCAGCTCAGGCACAAGGGGTTTGACTGTACAGTTGATGATAGGATAATGAAGCCTGACCAGGCTCTTGAAATTTTCCTAGAGTATTATTAAGGCTTGCAATGACCCTTTCATAGGCAGCCACTTTGTGCATCCCTTGTATCCATGCATCTATGGATGGCAGGCATCTGTTCTTCATAGTCTCAAAATGCATATCTTGACTGTAGTTAGGGCCGCTGTGAGCCATCTTGCCTGTTAATTGGTGATAGCAGTGTAGGTGCCAAAATAATGTGTTTGACTGTTGTGGGGCTGAGTCGTCCACTGTGGTTAGAGAGGATCTTACTGAATTCTCAACTTGGGTCCAAAAGACAGCAACCCCAGGACACTCCTATCCCCCTCTTGCGACCCGCATCCAAAGCACAATGTAAGGGGAGGATATCAGCCTTTCGTAACCATTTCGTTGACCAGTTTAATCTGTGTAAGATCCTGAAGTAGCTCAGTTTAAAGTGATCTTCTCTTAGAAGATTGTCATGATGTGACATTAAATCTGTCCCGTCTGAATCTGAGTGCTGCACTAGAGCCAACATTTCAGTGAAATTGAGGTGAGTGTCAAGAACTGGCAGTCCAGTAGGATTGTGTAAAGAAATGAGACAGCCCCATATAGGTGCCCCATTTGTGCAGGTACTCTAGGATCAGTGAAGTTTTGAACCCCTACTGGGGTACGCCTATTTTTTGGCATAGACTTTGGACCAAATGTTGATTGTTCCAGAAATGGTGAGGTTGGGCTGTGAATTGTTCCAGAGCTGAAGCAAATGATCTGGGCCTTCCATTAACCAGGATGGTGTGCATGCCTATAGTTTCCCACCCCTGCCAACAGGATTATTTGTCTCCTAGTCCAACTGATGTGGTCAACAAGTGAGGAGCCTATTTATGGAGCCGGGGGTCTATTCCCAACAACTTGTGGGCAGTATGCCAGGCATGTGAATGATCTTTGAGTGCTTTTGTAAGGCACATTGTGTCAGTAATACATCTCTCTCGATGGCCTGGGTACAGCTGTTGAGGACTATGCAAGATGAAGAAAGTGTGTGTGTCTGGGGTGTACAGTCTGAGAACAGTAAATATATGTATTGGAAGATTGGTCTCAATGTCTGTGTGTGGGCGGGGGTCTGTATAATGATCAAATAATGAAATGTTTGTGATCTCACTATTATTTATGTTGTGTGTGGCAGTTAGAGTTTGCATGATGGTAATTATTAGTACACTTGTCCAATGGTCATTTACTACACACTTGTTGGATAGTCATTAGTTACCGTACGCCATATAGTCACTATTTCAAATCTAACCTGATACGCTCACCATTTAAAATCCTGCTTGATATCTTCACTATTTCAGGTCTCACTTGGTGTATTCATTATTCCACTCTTGTCTAAATCACGGCTGCTGAGCTAAACCTTTTACATTATTATCAAGAAGTTCAATATTTTAATTCATCTTTAGTACAGTCCTTATTTCAATAACTGTCTAGTATATTTATTAAATCTTAGCTCACTTGCCCAATACTGTATGCCAATCCTTATATTATGAAATGAAAACTGTTGGTAATCTTGCCCAAAACGGTCATTTGTTTCAAATCCAGACTGAAAAGTGCTTACCCGACATGGTCATTAGTCCAATGCATGAGTAATGTGGGTTATATTCGACAGACCTGCCTGATGTGGTCAGTGTGCCCACTGCCACTGGAGATAGTTTGTTTATGGAACCTGGGGTCTAAGCCTTTGTTTACTGCCAGCAATAGTCATAGTGGATCCATTATATGCTAAGCGAGTTGAAGGGGCTACTGGTATCACTTCACTTCTGCTGAGCAGCAGCATAGATAACTCTGAACTATACAGTGGTTTACCCCTCAGTCTAGAACACTGAAAATGGGAATTCTAGGCTTTGGAGAGAAGCACACTGAAGAGATGAGATGGTGATTGTCTCAGATGCTAAATAAAATTAATGAGTGACAGCACAGGAAAGGTTGCAACCAAAGACTAAGCAACGATCAAGGAGCAAGCATGAACTATTCAGTTGTCCCAATTTATTGTTAATGAAGGATCTTACCAATGCATGGATGCTACCAACTTAGTGACTGGTAATTCACAGTTATGTGGGTCTAAGTAGGAGAAAGGTGGCCACATAATGTCTAGGTGTGAAAAAACCTCAATCAACATAGACAAGAAAGAAAAAGCTGGCTGTTAAATCAAATCAAAAGGAGTATTTATTTTGATTCTAGTCATATAAAATCACAAAAGCAGGAAAGGTTTAAAAGCATTTCTTGAATTATATATAAAACAAATGTACATAATAAATAAAAGTGTGAGCATATGGAAGAACGTTGGTCTAACAAAGATTGTGTTTGGGGTAAACTATAATTAGAGCCATAATACATGATTTGATTTTAATGAATTCTGTTCTGTTTTCTAAGGAAAGTGAATGTTAATACTTTTCCTAGCTCACAATATACTTTTTGAAAAACCAGCCATGACTCCTATACAATAATCACTGTCCAACATTTGTAAATATAAAAAAACAGGTCAACATTGCCTCTATCTCTCCATTCTCAGGAGAGGTAGGCTCTTTCCTTAGACTAAAATGTGCAGAATAAAATCACATGAATAGTTGTTTGCGAGGAGAGATCATCACAGGGGCATAAACATAGCTCTCTAGACCAGTTGTAAATCTCCGGGTAACTAATCAGTCGATTAAATGTTCCGAACCTAAAACATGTTAAAACATATCTGTTGTATCCCCCTGTACAACGTTAAAGATATGGTTAAATGTCATATGTTGTTACTGACAGTTGATGTTAAACAACTGCATGCTTGCTCATTTCCAGTGCTAGCCTATTTTTCTCAAGGTGAGTCGTGCAAATTACTTTAAATTCCGCCCAACAGATGGAATTTAGAGTCTCTGGTAAGATGTAATTATCTGGACACCCAAGATCACATAGAACATGTTTTACATACTTTAACCAGGTACTCTTAGTTGCATGATCCAAATTCATTGAGTCCTTTAATATTTCCTTGTTTGAACCTGTGCTATTGGAGGTCCAGATTCGGTGCCAGAGTAACACTGGGTGTATCTTAATAACATCTAAGATGTATGGAACCCCCAACTCCGTGTGACAGTTAAAAACAGGAGAACTAGCAGGTACCACTAAAATAAATATTAAAAACACATTTTCAACATATTGAATGAGTGAACAGTCCTGAAGGCCCCAGACTCCTGCCCCAAAGGTAGCTATGGTTACGCATTTTCCCCTTTCAATTTTTAGGAGGATTTTGGGGGGCCTTTTATCCAGCTTTTTAAAAAGTTGACTACAGCCGCAGTCGATTTCATAAAAAGAAGGCTTCAAGTCTTAATCACCTGGGCCCAGGAACAAGTATTATTAAAAAGAACATCCAAATACGTGAATGTGTTAGTGGATCAAATTCTGCTTCTACCCACTCGGCTACTACAGCTTTTTAGCTTCCCCGCCTGCAAGACATAATAAAAGTTTTCTTCACATTCAATTCTAACCCTAATTCATGCATAAAACTGAACTAAGATGTGAGAGCCTTTTGTAAACCTATCTGTGTGTGTGCCATGAGAACTGCATCGTCTGCATAGAGAAGGGAGTCTATCGGGCGTTTTTTTTTTTACATATGATGTTCCAAAGCATTCATATAAAGAGTGAACAGGAATGCAGCCAAAATGCAACCTTGCCGTACTCCCCTCTCCACTTTAAATGACACAGTACATTCCCCGTTATTTCCATACCGGACCTTAGCACTTGCTCCTGTGTACGGTTGTCTTGAATAACTGTACCAGTGCTGGTTCTACTTTTAAATCCGTCAGAATGGTCCACAGCTTGCTGTGAACATCGCAGTCAAGCAGGGCTGTGAGATCAAAAAAAGCCAGGTAAAGCCTCCCAGCTTTAGCCTAGAAATCTATTTTCCGATTAATATGCTAAGATTGACGACCTGCTCATTTGTGCCTAGACCTGATCTAAAACCATACTACGCACCCCTTAAAATACTATTTACATCAGCCCACGTTTGCAACTGGTCTAAAACTATTCTACCTGCGACCTTCATCAGAGAGTCTAATAGAGAAATTGGGTAATACCATGCAGGGTTTTCCCGCTCCCCTTTTTTAAAAATTGGCACAATTATAGACTGTGACCAGGTGGTAATAAAATCTTTTGCACAGCAGGCTTGGAGGACCCGTGTTAACAACAGAGACCATAATGACGGAATTGATTTAAAAAAATAGATTGGCATCCCGTACAGACCCGGTAGCTTTCCGGACTTACTGACATTTATGGCCTCTATTACATCTTTATGTATAATCAGTAAGTCAATTGGTAAAAAAAGAGCGTCACCCCCTTCCGGCTGGTTCCTGTAGTCTGTTTCACCTTCTCTGTCCCTCTGCAGATTATAGACAGAAGAGAAAAAGTCTACCCATGTTTTCTCGTCTATTGCCACTTCTATGGTGGGAGCATCTGACTTAGTGATACAAAATGGTGCCTTCACAGCCCACCAGAACAAGGAGTGAGGCCTCATAGACGGTGGCCCATGCATTATCTTTTATATATTTCTTTTGTAGTCTCCTTGCCTCATTATAAAGCTTCCAACATCTCCTGACTTCCTTCTTGTCTCCCACTGTCTTATGAAGAGCCTCCTTCAAATGTGTATATGTTTTTGTACAACTAGAATCGAACCACCCCTTCCTACGGAGATATGTACCCTTGCTTTCCACATGCAACAAATTTGTAACAGTTGTTGTGATTTTGAAGAATGAACTCAATATCAATTCATGAGAACTAGATTTGTCCAAACAGTTTAGTATTGGATCATACGCCTTAGTGATGATTTGTTTGTAAAACTCCTGTGGGTTTTGACTCGACCATCGCAGCGTATATCCATTCTTTCCCCCTAGTTCCACGTTCTGGGTCCACACTACTTGATTACTGTGTTTATGCTCTAAAATTGTTGGAAAGGTGATACTGTCGCTTAGGGGTAAGTGATTACTGATTGCATTTTTGTGTGTTTTGTAGCCCGTAATATAGCTTGCATATCGATTAGGAGTGATTATAAAGTCTATTGTAGATTCTAGACCCCTACCTATAAAGGTATGCCCAAAGTCCACCCTAGGGGAGCATAAACGGTTAACAAAGTCAAGATCATGTCAGAATAAAATCTCATTAAACATTTCACCCCTATCAGAATGCACGGAGTGGATCAAATGGTCATCCTCCTCTATTGTTAGGCCACATTTACCCAACCCAGCTAGCGGGCATAGCCGAACATTAGAATCCCCTCCCCATATAGTAATCATTTTAACATCTCTATTTACCTTCATTTTGTTAAGATCGTGGTTAAGTCTCTTCAGTATTTCACCCAGTTGTTCTTTTTTGACATTGTTATAAAAATTAATGACAGTCAGAATACATTTACCGTCTATATGAATAGCTAGTATTTGAGAGTACATTTCTGATTTAATCATCTCAGTCTTTAAAGCCCCAACCAGATTTGGGACATATATACAAATTCCCCCCTTAGGTCTTCCATGTGATGAATGAATCGCCGGAGAGTGTAGCGTCTTTAATCCGTTTATGTGCACTTCCTCATCACCCAAATTTCTTGAACACACAAAATATCGAATTTATTAATAAAATCCACCCATACTGTGTTGTTCACTTTATTTTTGAGACCTGCTATGTTCCAACAAAGGAACTCTAACAGTTTTGGGTGAAGTTAGTCCAAAGGCAGAGTCAGTCATATCGATAGGTTCCTGCCCAGATATCAGTGCTGGTGAAGGGGATGTAGTGTCGCTCAATTCTGTTTCAACCCTAATTATTTGAGCCAACTCAGAAATTACTTCACTGTGTACATTGTTAACCCTAGGTTCGATTCTAGGGGAACTATACTGGGTACTCAAATAAACTTCACTGGGTTTTTCAATTTCATAACCTTTATCAGGGGCCTTCTGATCTGGGCTGATAGATAGTTATTCAATATCACTCAGAGATTGAAGAGGCACAAATCTGTTTGACACCTCTAGGTTATAGAGTGGGTTGTCAGTGAACTGGAACAAGATCACAGCCGACCAGCTCACCGCCTCCCTGAGCCAGCACCCGCCCGCCAACTCAGCGAACCCCAGCCAGGCCGCCGACAACCTCACGAAGTGGATCAGCAACTGCGCGGACGAACTCGCCCCTCTGAGGACCCCGCCCAGCAGATCCCGCAGCAGAAAAACACCATGGTTCACCGACGAACTCAAGTGCTCCAAGAAGAACTGTCGAGCCCTCGAGAAAGCCTGGAGAAGGGAACCAACGACGGACAACATGGCCACCCTCAAGCTCGCCACCCGGAGACACCACCAACTGATCCGCGCCACCAAGAAAAATGCATACAAGGACCGGCTGGACAACAACGCACACAACTGCAAGGAACTCTTCAACATCGTGAAAGAGCTCTCCAACCCCAACGCCGGAAACAACGACATCACCCCGTCGCAAGACCTCTGCAACTCCCTCGCGTCCTACTTCCACAACAAGATCACGGACATACACAACAGCTTCAACAACCAACCAACGCAAGCCACAACCGCAACGACGCCACCATCCACCACCCTCCGCACCTGGACCCCGATCAGCACCGAAGACACCATCCGCACCATGAACTCCATCCATTCCGGATCTCCGACTGACCCCTGCCCTCACCACGTCTTCAACAAGGCCGACGCTGTCCTCGCACCCCACCTGCGGGACATCATCAACACCTCCTTCGACTCCGCCACCTTCCCCGAGAGCTGGAAGCACGCCGAACTCAGCGCTCTCCTCAAGAAACCCACAGCAGACCCCACCGACCTCAAGAACTACCGTCCCATCTCGCTCCTCCCGTTCCCGGCCAAAGTCATCGAGAAGACCGTCAACAAGCAGCTGGCCGCCTTCCTCGAGACGAATGGATCCCTCGACCCCTCACAGTCCGGCTTCCGAGCGAACCACAGCACCGAGACCGCCCTCATCGCCGCCACCGACGACCTTCGAACTCTGATGGACAACGGAGAAACAGCGGCCCTCATCCTCCTGGACCTCTCCGCGGCTTTCGACACTGTCTGCCACCGCACCCTAGTACAGCGCCTCAGCAACATCGGAATCCAGGAGAAGGCACTGGAATGGATCACCTCCTTCCTCGACGGAAGAACACAAAGAGTCCGCCTACCACCGTACAAGTCAGAGGCCACCAAAGTCATCTGCGGCGTACCCCAAGGATCCTCGCTGAGCCCAACCCTCTTCAACGTCTACATGAGCCCCCTCGCGGCCATCGCACGCCAACACAACCTGAACATCATCTCCTACGCCGACGACACCCAGCTGATCCTCTCCCTGACCAACGACCCCGCCACCGCCAGAGCCAACCTGCACGAAGGGATGAGAGACGTAGCCGAATGGATGACGACCAGCCGCCTGAAACTGAACTCAGACAAGACGGAGGTCCTCATCCTGGGCTCCACGCCCTCCGCCTGGGACGACTCCTGGTGGCCCCCCGCCCTGGGCACCGCACCCACACCGACGGACCACGCACGCAACCTGGGATTCATCCTGGACTCCTCCCTCTCCATGACCAGACAAGTCAACGCCGTCTCCTCGTCATGCTTCAACATCCTGCGCATGCTACGTAAGATCTTCCGGTGGATCCCCACCGAGACGAGGAAGACGGTCACCCAAGCCCTCGTCACCAGCCGACTGGACTACGGCAACGCCCTCTACGCCGGAACCACTGCCAAACTCCAGAAGAGACTCCAGCGGATCCAGAACGCCTCGGCGAGACTCATCCTCGACATCCCCCGACGCAGCCACATCTCCGGACACCTGAGAGATCTACACTGGCTCCCGGTCAACAAGAGAATCACCTTCCGGCTCCTCACCCACGCGCACAAAGCCCTACACGACCAAGGCCCGAGCTACCTCAACAACCGGATCAACTTCTACACTCCCAAGCGCCTCCTCAGATCAACCAACCACGCCCTCGCCGCCGTCCCCCGCATCCGAAGAGCGACAACAGGAGGAAGATCCTTCTCCTACCTGGCCGCCAAGACCTGGAACTCACTTCCGACCAATCTGCGCCTGACCCAAGACCACCTCTCCTTCAGGAAGAAGCTCAAGACCTGGCTGTTCGAGCAGTAGCGGCACCCCCCCCCCCTCCCAGCGCCTTGAGACCCTACGGGTGAGTAGTGCGCTTTACAAATGACCTGATTGATTGATTGATTGATTGATTGATGGTTGCTGTTTTGCCGAATGAATTGCTTGGGTTGATAGAAGAATCCTAAAGGGAGGACATTGATACTCGTATGGGTAATACTTGGGTCTTGAGATCTTAGCAAGATTTTCTTTACTATGGATGGTGATCCTAATGAAAGGACGACACAAAAACCTTGAAAAAGTTTTCTGCTGTGTCCAACCCAACCAATTCTCCTCACCATTTTAAACTCTCTGAACATATCCCTAGTCAGTCCTGTTCTACTCCTGAGATAATGTATGGTTTTATTCCTCAATGTCATCCAAGTTTCTTTTTGCTCTGGAGGTAAAGCAGGAACATTGGCTAAAATTACAGAAAAAGGAGAGGTGGCCGGAGGTAAGTTGAGAGTCTGTGATCTCCTTTTATTCTCCAAAACACTACAGTAAGTCAAGTGCGTACCGGATTTGGCCTCACCTTCCCGGCTCCTATCAATCAATCAATCATAGCATTTGTATAGCGCGCTACTCACCCGGAGGGGTCTCAAGGCGGTGGGGGGGGGGGGGTCTGCTACTGCTCGAAGAGCCAGGTCTTGAGTTGTTTCCTGAAGGATATATGGTCCTGGGTCAGCCGGAGGTGGATGGGGAGGGAGTTCCATGTCTTGGCTGCCAGGTAGGAGAAGGATCTTCCTCCGGTGGTGGCTCTGCGGATGCGTGGAATGGCGGCGAGGGCGAGGCTGGTGGATCGCAGCTGGCGGGTGGGAGTGTAGAAGGTCAGGCGGTTGTTGAGGTACCTGGGGCCCAGGTCATGGAGAGCCTTGTGTGCGTGGGTGAGGAGACTGAACGTGATCCTTTTGCTGACGGGGAGCCAGTGCAGGTCTCTCAGGTGTCCGGAGATGTGGCTGCGTCGGGTGATGTCCAGGATGAGTCGTGCAGAGGCGTTCTGGATGCGTTAGAGTCTTTTCTGAAGTTTGGCTGTGGTTCCGGCGTAGAGGGTGTTTCCGTAGTCCAGTCGGCTGGTGACGAGTGCCTGGGTGACCGCCTTCCTGGTTTCGGTGGGGATCCAGCGGAAGATATTTCGGAGCATACGCAGGGTGTTGAAGCATGACGACGAGACAGCGTTGACTTGTCTGTTCATCGAGAGGGAGGAGTCCAGGATGAAGCCCAGGTTACGTGCATGGTCCGTTGGCTTGGGAGCGGTGCCCAGGGCAGGGGGCCACCAGGAGTCGTCCCAGTTGGAGGGCGATGATCCCAGGATGATGACTTCCGTCTTGTCTGAGTTCAGTTTCAGGCGGCTGTTCTTCATCCACTCGGCGACGTCTTTCATCCCTTCGTGTAGGCTGGTTCTGGCAGTGGCGGGTCATTTGTGAGGATGAGGATCAGCTGGGTGTCATTGGCGTAAGAGATGATGTTGAGGTTATGTTGGCGTGCGATGGCTGCGAGGGAGCTCATGTAGACATTGAAGAGGGTGGGGCTAAGTGATGATCCTTGTGGTACGCCACAGATGACTTTGGTGGCCTCGGATCTGAATGGGGGAGGTGGACCCTCTGGGTTCTTCCGGTGAGGAACGAGATGATCCACTCCAGTGCCTTCTCTTGGATTTCGATGTTGCTGAGGCACTGCACTAGGGTGCGGTGGCAGACCGTGTCAAACGCTGCGGAGAGGTCCAGGAGGATGAGGGCCGCTGTTTCCCCATTTTCGAGCAGGGATCTGATGTCGTCTGTGGCTGCGATAAGGGCGGTCTTGGTGCTGTGGTTGGTTCGGAAGCCGGACTGCGAGTGGTCGAGGGATCCGTTCGTCTCGAGGAAGGCGGCAAGCTGTCTGTTGACGGTCTTCTCGATGACCTTGGCAGGAAAAGGGAGGAGCGAGATGGGACGGTAGTTCTTGAGGTCGGTGGGGTCCACTGTTGGTTTCTTCAGGAGGGCGCTGAGCTCGGCGTGCTTCCAGCTCTCCGGGAAGGTGGCGGTGTTGAAGGAGGTGTTGATAATGTCCCGGAGTTGGGGTGCGATGATGGAGTCGGCTTTGTTGAAGACGTGGTGGGGGCAAGGGTCGGTTGGTGATCCGGAGTGGATGGTGTTCATCACGCGGGTGGTGCCTTCGGTGCTGACCGGGGTCCAGGCACGGAGGGAGGTGGTGGGGGTCGTTGGCTCATTGGTTGGGTGCGTGGTCTGTGCGCTGAAGCTGTTGTGTATGTCGGCGATCTTGCTGTGAAAGAACGAGGCGAGTGAGTCGCAGAGGTCTTGTGAGGGAGTGATGTCGTTGCTTCCGGCGCTGGGGTTGGAGAGCTCTTTGACGATGCTGAAGAGTTCCTTGCTGTTGTGGGCGTTGTTGTCCAGTCGTTCCTTGAATGCTGTCTTCTTGGTGGTGCGGATCAGCTGGTGGTGTTTGCGGGAGGCGTGCTTGAGGGCAGTCATGTTGTCTGTGGTCTGGTTGTTGCTCCAGGCTTTCTCGAGGGTACGGCAGTGCTTCTTGGAGTTCTTGAGTTCGTCGGTGAAACAGGAGGCTTTCTTGCTGCCGGGTCTGCTGGGAGGGGTCTTCAGTGGTGCGAGGTTGTCTGCGCAGTTGGTGATCCACTGTGTGAGGTTGCTGGCTGCTTCGTTGGGGTCCGTTGTGCTGGCGGGAGGGTTTTGGCTGAGGGAGGTGGTGAGCTGGTCGGTGGTGATCTTGTTCCAGCTCCTGCGAGGAACTTGTTGTGGGTGGTGGTGGGTCATGGTTCTTCTGCAGCTGAAGTGGACGCAGCTGTGGTCTGTCCAGTGGAGTCCGGTGGCGTGGCTGAAGGAGATGTGCTTGCTGGAAGAGAAGACGGGGTCAAGCGTGTGGCTGGCGTAGTGGGTGGGGGTGTTCACCAGTTGCTTGAGTCCGAGGTTGGCGAGGTTGTCCAGCAGGGTGGTGGTGTTGGCGTCATTGTTGTTCTCCAGGTGGAAGTTGAGGTCCCCTAGGAGGATTTAGTCAGCGGAGGGGAGGGCGTGCGGGCTGATGCAGTCTGCAAAGTCTTCGCTGAATTGTGTGCGTGGTCACGGGGGTCTGTAGATGAGGGTGCCTCTGAGGGTCGTCTTGGGGTCGGTGTGTATCTGTAAGTGGAGGTGTTCGGCGGCGGTGAGTGTGTCGTCGGAGTTGGCCGTGATGCGGATGGTGTTCTTGTGTACGATGGCGATGCCTCCTCCGGTCTGGTTGAAGCGGTCCCTCCTGGTGATCTTGTACCCGTCCGGGATGGCGATGGTGATGTCGGGGGCTGAGGAGGCGTTCATCCAGGTTTCCGTGAGGAAGGCGACGTCTGGTGAAGTTGTGTCGAGGAGGTTCCAGAGTTCCACGGCGTGTCTGTGGACGGAGCGGGTGTTGAGCAAGATGCACTTGAGGTGGTTGTTGCTGCTGCTCGGCTTGGCGGGTGCGGTGCAGGTTCGGACGCAGGTGAATTGGCAGGCTTGGCAGGTGAAGGGTCCATGGGTGCGTTTCGGGGTGGCACGGTAGCAGGCGGGGTTCCGGCTGGCATTGAGTGCGTTGAGGGTGGCGGCGTCGTAGGTCCGTCGGGTGGTCTTGCATCGGCGGGGTCCAGGGGTCCTTGCGCTGGGCGCAGGCCTAGATAGTGTCCAGATCTTCCTTTCACGATTTGCCTATGCATATCTCTCCTGGTTGGTGAGGTGTTATAAGTGTAACTCTTTCCCCCACCTGCCTTTTTAATTCTGAGATAGTCTCTTTCCGATTTACACTCTCAGGCTGTAGATGAGCGCTTGGTGATACAATATTATGCATGCTCCCTCTTGGATTGGCCAGGTTCTGCTTTTCTAGAACTTTCTCTAAACCTGCCTAAATTTTGTCCAGCCTAACTGTAAGGTCACTGATAGATTGTTTGACCGAGTCAGTAAATTTGCAAATTTAGATAGACAGATTCCCAATCTCGGTAGAGGGCACCTTGCGTTTGTTTTTTAAACAAGTTACATTGACAATGCCTGACTTGCTCCAAGTTTTTCCTTTTAAACTCTGCTGTTTTTTCATTTTAGTCTTAAACAACCTTGCTTTCTGTTGGGTCGTATGTGTACCATTTAAGTTGGTGTCCAGGATTCTCAACTTGGTAAGTTGCAAAGTTTTTTAGAGGGAGATAGGGTATCACTTTCCACATCGTTGGTGGAGATATCATCAGAAATATTCTGGATACAAAAAAGTCACCCAGGCTTAAGGGGGCAAAACGTCACCCATGCATAAAAAAGGAAGGAAAGGTAAAAAAAGTAGAGGGAGAGAAAAGACATCCTAGGTGAAAAAGGACCCTCACCCCACACACCGGGCATGCACAATCTGGCTGTCCTTTAAAAGATCTCCAACAAAGAGACCCTTCGGGGGATCTGTAAGGAATTGCAGCTATGGCCCTACGAGGAGCAACTGCCCGATGATGAAGCATGACACCCCTTGGGGTGTGTGAGAGCATCAGAGGACAATAAGTGGCCTTCCACCTCACTAAGGGGTTCTTTTTCACCTAGGATGTCTTTTCTCTCCCTCTACTTTTTTCACCTTTCCTTCCTTTTTTATGCACAGGTGACTTTTTGCACCCATAAGCCTGGGTGATTTTTTTGCACCCAGCTGTGGGAACAGTGTCCCTTTGTTGGTTTGGATGTATGTACTAGGAGTGAGGACACTGGACCTTAAATAGCTCCTGGGCCCCCCTTTCTTTCTGTGATATAGTCTGGATACAGCCATGTTTTAATTGTCCCACATTTATATGACCCAAACTACGATTATCATTGTCCCCCCTATCCACAAGTATAATAGGTTTGACCGTAGTTGTGGGGCCCAGTGTGTCCATATTTAATGTTTCCTCACTGAGGTGATTTGTCTTTCAATAGCGCCTACGGTCCCAGTAAGATAATTAAGCAAAGTCATATTCACAGCTTTAGGCTTACTTGTTGATTTCAATGAATGGCTTGCTGTTGTTTTTCTTTTACCCATCTTCTTCACACAGACTAGCCTCTTCCGGCCTCTGACGGACACAGGCGGATGGACACAGGCCTGCCCTTGGCCCGGGCACACCGCCTGTTTCCCGTGCTGCGGAAGCCCACCGGTGGTTAAGAGCACAGCTGGCGATGACGAGCAGGAAGTGAGGAGCGGAGGAGCCAGGGAAGAGGAGTCCATCCGACCCGCTGAGTGTGGGTCTCTCTCCCGGTGTAGCCCCGGTAGCTGGAGCGTCCCACACTGTGGGAGCCCGCCATTGGCTAAGAGCACCTCCGGGAGCTACAACAATAAGAAGTGTGCCAAATAAAAAAGCAATCCATGTGCAGTTCAAGTTCCTCTGGAATTGAGGCAACATCCTGAATCATCAGGAGTATTATTACATAGAAACACACAAGTATGTTATGATTTTGTCTTGAAAGTGCTGTGTTAATTGAACACACCCAACAGATCATTAAACAAAGAGAGAATTTGAGCTCCCTTACTCGTAGCAGGTATTAAAGTAAATCTAAGATTTTTGCTTGCCTTCTACAAACGTCCACAAACTCAGCAAACTGACTCATAAAGAAGCACCTTCTAGCTTCAAAATCCCCTATTCATAGTCACCCAAAATGAAAATACAAAGGAAAATCAGATGCTCTTAGTCACAACAAAGAAGCTGGGGCCAGATCACAGACATTACAACCACACACCTTCGATTTTATTGAAGCTGTGCCCAAGCAAACAATATTTTAAGAAAGGTCCACCTTAAATAATCTCAAAATATATTTTAGAGGGTCGCATGCTAGAAGTCAAACTGACTAACACTATGCATTACTCACTCATGATCAATAGTTTAAATATCAAGGTTCATGGTAGACATGCAATATATTAAATATTCATGTAAATTGTTCACACCATCAAATGTGAACATAGTTTAAAATGCAATAATTACCTAGAATTGAAACTATCACACCTGGCAGCCAGCCCAACGTGTCCATTAAAGAAAAAATAAATAAGCAAACAACCCCATGCCTATTAGGGACTGTCCGGGACACAGTCACGGACTTGGGCAAAGTCTGGCGACTGGGTAGAAAATGTAAGCAGAATGAGGAGTACTGCACTTCTATGAACCACACAGGAAGACAGAGGAGAAAAGGGATCCAAAGTGGAAGCCTTCACAAAGGAACAAGATGGCTAAGACTTACAAAGGACAGGCACTCGTGAGGGGATTTAGCATTCAGAATAACTACACCAGAATGGATGTGCAAGACATATATATATACACAACAACATTAACAATAAAGGGAATGTGGGGTACAGCACTCTGGAGCGCCACGTGGTAAGATTGAAGCTGAGTATGTTCCTCACCCACAATTGCCATTACAGATACTGACTGCAAATACCCACATATAGGATATGCATGCAAAGGCAGGGTCTGTGGAGCTGATAACTATGGTGATGTTATTAATGTAACTCAAAGACAATATTCACAAGTGAAAAAAACACCACCTTGGTAGGTTGTCAGGTGTGCCCACAGATCCTGGCGATCAAACAGGAACACGCAAGACAGTAACAGCACGGGTGTATAACTAAACACAAGCGCAATAGACAATGAGCTAGCAATGAAGAGTATTTAACAGGAAAAGAAGGAAATTAAAGGGCACACTTGGCAGAAAACAATTAACAGACATACAAGGTGCTAGAAGAAAGATAGCAGGAATAGAAAGATAGCAAACTAGGAACTGGAACAAAGGTAATGGGAAGAAAGGCAGGGTCTGGACAAAGGTAACTACAGAAGGAGAGAGGCTCAAGGGAGCACTAGAGTAGTACTGGATCCAGAATCAAGGGTAAGAGGTAGCACTGCGGAAAGTGCTAGTTCAGGAACAAGGAATAGCAATAGCTCTGGTTTTCAAGTCATCTAGTGCGCACTGCAAGCAGTGCTAATTCCGTAACAATGAAGAGCTATAGCTCTGGAATCTAAGCAGTACTGGCAGGTAGTGCTAGTTCTGGAAACAGGAGATAGCTACAGCTCAGGAAACAATGAGAGAGCACTGCAAGAAGTGCAAATCAAGAATAAGAAATAGCTGAAGCACAGAAACAAAGAATAACTATAGTTCAGGAAACGAGGTAGCACTGCAGGGAGTGCTAATTTAGGCACAAGGAAGAGCTATAGCTCGGGAATTCTGGAACCAAGTACATCAGCAGTTAAGAAAAGAAGGGTCGGTCTCACCGGTACACAGATACAATGACCAACCCTGGACTGAATGAAGCTGGGGCTTAAAAGAGCTCACAGTATTCACACGATTCGGGTCTGAACAGGCTATCAGCAGCCAGCCACAGGTGAGGTGAATTCTTACACCCATCCTTGGGCTGCAGGGTGGAGACGAAGCAGTGAGCAGGGAATTCAAGGTAATGGAGTGTCAGGCAAGAGCAAGATGACTTCCACAAAACCTGGCATGGATTGGGAAAGGATGCAAATTCCCAAATAGTGTCCAATTGGCTGGAAGTCAGTATATGCATGAAGGGGAGGGTCCAGAAGCTCATTGTTACAATGGAAAGTCCCACAATATGGCCTCCTGGTGGTAGGCACGAGAGCACACTGAGAAAATTGTAACAATGTCCTTCCCACCCATGTGTTAAAAAAATGGTTAGGAAATCAGATACCAATTTGCCAGACATATGGTGATATGGGGATCCTGCAAACTTTAGAGGGCCACACAATAAGTCTTGTATACTCTTCTTAACAATATTGCTCACATCAAATATATGAGGAACGGGCAGCTCCTCCTAAATGTTTTAATGCACCCATTGCACCACACACTATAACACACACACAAGAAAACCTTTAGCTAATGGCATGCTTTATGAATCAGTACAATTCATCAAGAGGATGAAGAAATCTGAACACATTACCCTTGCGTTAAATGATCTTCACTGGCTCCTCATCAAGCCTGGGTCATATATATTCAAGATCAATTGCATTTCTTACAAGGCCCTCTAGACTATACCCCAAGCTACCAGTATGCCTAGCTAACAAACCAACAATATCTGGAGGTCAGCACCCTTCCTGCAGCACAGACATCTCTAGATTAGAGACTAACCCCAACAGTTTAGGTGACTTTCTTTAACATCAGAACATCAGAACATCACAGCCCTAATACAATTAAGGATATTGAATGTTCATCCCATCAAGGACCAATACCATCTGCCCTTCATTGAAGGAGGTTTCTCCCCTCCTGTTTCCTGCCTGCTCTAGCCTGAAGACCCTCTTTCACCATTGACTATGACAGCCGGCCAGACCGGACTGCAATTCCAAGTGCTCGGAGGTGGGGCCAGCTGCTTTTCACTGTTTTGCACCTCCCGGTGCTGGATAAAGATCGCCTGTGGCTCCCTCGTGAGACATGGGTGAGCGGAACCTTAGCGAACTCTGGGCCAAGGGCCCTCAGAGTCCATCAGAGGCCCTCAGCCCCTCTTTTGCCTGTTTCCTTGGATCAAGATACTTTACCCTAACTTCCCTGTGCTGCCTGCTTCCCCTGAGCTGCCTGCTGCCCCTGGGATTCCTGCTGCCCCTGTGCTGCCTGTTGTCCCTGCACTACCTGATGCCTCTGTGCTGCCTGCTACCCCTGTCCCTGCGATGCTTGCTGCCCCTGCGCTGCCCTGTGCTACCTGCTGCCCATCTGCTGACTGTGGCCCCTGTGCTGCCTGTTGCTCCGTCCCTGTGCTGCCTGCTGCCCTGTCCCTGCACTACCTGCTGTCCCTGTGCTGCTGCCTGGCCCTGTGCTGCTGGCTGCCCCTATTCTGCCTGCTGCCCCTGTTTCTGGGTTGCCTGTTGCCCCTATTCCTGCCTGTTGCCCCTGCCCCTGCGCTGCCAGCTGCCCCTGCACTGCCTACACTGGGACCTCCCACCAGGACCATTAATGGAGGCTGCCACATGATCACACAGCGGACTTGTGTAACAGGTGCGTCACCAACACACAGCCCGTTGGACAAAGTCCTGGGCCAGGACCCCTGGCCCTCCTGCCACCTGACGGTACACCACCAGGGAACTCCTGGATCTGGACCCTAGACTGCAAATCACCTGGATATCATCCTCCCAACAATCTACCAAAGGGCCCTACATCTGCTGTCACTGTAATTTCTCTTGCAACACAACATAAAAAAGACCCCACACCACTCCTGCCCACAAGATAAGGAATACTCCGCAACCGCTCCACCTGCTCAACACCCACTCACTCTGCAAACACTCCACGGAAATCTGGAACACCATCACCACCATCTCCATGGATGTTGCATTCATCACCCAAATGTGTCTCTACTGCTCCTAAAACCCCAACATCACCACTAGCAATCCAGAAGTCTACAAGATGGTACACTTAGACCACGCCAACAAACAAGGTGGAGGCATTGCCATCAGCTTCAAGGAAACCACAAGATGCACCATTGTAGTACTAGAAAACATAAGTTCAATAGAGCCATAGCCTCCAATAGCCCCAACACTAATTACCAAATAATCAGTCAGTTGGCAGTGAAGAAGTTCCAATCATTTATTCTAAATGGACTCTGCGCAGAGGAGCCTCCCCGTCCACACCCAGTCAGTGTGACACGAAGACTGCTGGTTCATATTCAAACAGGTCATTATATACTTTCAGTTCAACACACATTATCACTGTGAAAGGAAGAACACCACTTCGGCCCCTTCGCTCCAGGAAGAAACCATATATGGCACACATGATTAGTTCAAAGCTTAGCTATTCATTACTGGGCAGGTCAGGAAGGGTGACTCCCTTTCGTTCTCAGGCACGGGAGTACATGCACGGCGTCTGCAAGAATGTGCTCATCCCACACGAAAGGCAGATAAGACCTTGAGTTTCCCAAGTTAGAATCAATGGTCCCTTCATAGCCCAGGCCGACCTTTCAGACTCTCTCTTTACACAGTGGCAGGTCACGTGTTTTCCTAGCAAGAGCAAGAGGTACAGGGAAATGAAACCAACATGGTGTTTCTTCAGAAAAGGCCTGATTCTTAATGTATACACAATTGGAGTATATTCACAAGGGGGGGCTTTCTAAAGACGGTATGCTAATATATATTGGATATATTAGGCCATTATTATATGATATTAATTTTATATTTCTTCATTTCTTCACCATCACAAATGATGATCTTACATCTGTCATGGAGCACCTCAACTTCCTACTACTAACTGACACGAGGACCACGAGAAGGGGCACCCTTGTCTACAGACCCCTATGACTCGAGCAACATTCCGCTATGCCATCCCCAACCTCATCTCCCCTTGCAATTGACTCTCTCCACAACGCCCTACTCAGCGACCTCAACTACCACATTGATGACCCCAGCGACGGCAACTCCATTGCCCTCATGAAGAACCTCAACAACATCAGCCTCACCCATCTGGTAACTGAACTCAGGCACAAAGCCGGGCACACACGTGACCCCATTTTCACCTCCAGTAACAGAATCAAATTCAGCCATACTACAGAAATCACTTGGGCTGACCAAACCATTGCACTCTTCACCAGACCCCCAGCTCAGCATCTCCAGGCAGCAGATCTTCTCGCTCTGCAGCTGGAACAAGCTCACAAAAACTCAGTGGTCACAGGCCCTCACCAACTCCCAACCGAGGCCTCAACAGCCCTCAACCAGGCTGTCCAGAACTACGCCACCTGAATCACCAACAGTGCCACCAAACTTTCTCCACTGAAACCTAAAAAATTCAACAAGATCCCCACACATGCCATCTGGTACACCCCAGAACTCAGGACTATCAAGCGCCACTGCCACCAACTGGAGAAACAATGGCGTGTCACAAAGAACCTCACTGACACATCAAAGAATCAAAGAATGCAGCCATCACCACTCGCATCGACTCTGCAGCCATCCACAGAAAGGAACGGTGGTCAAAGAATTCTCCAACCAGGCAGCCATGCAGAACAGCAACCACCCCTCCCAAGAACACCCAGAGCAAGATCACCAACATTTACAACAATTTCAACCCCCACCCACCACCAACCCCTACAACCTCAAACAACCAGCGAACACCAGACAAACCATCACTACCTGGTCACTGCTCACTGCACTGACCACCTCAGCCATAATGTCTTCTATCCGCCCTGGGGTACCTACCGACCCCTGCCCCTACCACCTCTACAACATCACAATGAACACAATCAGCATTCAACCAACCAGCATCCTCAACACCTCCATCTCCAAAGCAACCTTCCCGGACAGATAGAAACATGTACATTTTAAGAACCCTCCTGAAGAAAGCCTCTGCTGACCCCTATGATCTTAAAAAAGATCATCTGATCTCCCTGCTCCCCAACCCAGGCAACATTCTTGAGAAAGCCATCAACCAGCAGCTCACCAAATTCTTGGAACAAAACCCTCAACTGGAAGCCCCTCAATCAGGATTCCATGCCAACCACAGCACTGATTTCTACCTCGGATGACATCAGCGCTCTCCTCCACTGTGGGAGAACTGTGGCCCTGATCCTTCTTGACCTCTATGGGTAGTTCGACACAGTCTCCCACAACACCCTTTCAATAGACTCCACAACATAAGAATACAGCAAGACACCCTCAAGTGGATAGCCTCCTTCTGCTTACCGGATGCACACATAGCATCCGAATGCATCCCTTCACCGCCGCACACAAAGACATCATATGCGGTGTACCACAAGGATCATCCCTTAGCCCCATTCTGTTCAACATCTACATGACCCGCCTCACAGATGTCATCAGATCCTATGGACTCCACATAATCTCCTACGCAGATGACTCTCACTGATCCTCTAGCTCACTGAGGACCCTTCCAATACCAAAACCAACATCTGCAATGCCATGACAAACATAGCCGAATGGATGAGAGTCAACTGCCTCAAATTCAACTCCCACAAAACTGAAGTACTGATCTTCAGGAAGAAATCCTCCACTTAGGCCCTCATCACCATCCTCCTCAACTACAGCAATGCCATCTATGCCACCATCTCCACCTAGCTCCTCAGAAGACTCCAGACCATACAGAATGCTGCAGCGAGACTCATCTGGACCTCCCCAAACAACCCCACATCGTCACCACCTGTGAGACCTCTGTTGGCTTCTTATTCAAAAAAGGATGCCAGTTCAAGTTCCTCATGCACACCTATAAAGTCCTAAATGACCTAGGACCTACCTACCTCAAGCATCGACTGAACTTCCAGCAACCCACTAGACACCTGTGCTCCTCTTCACTGGCCCTCGCCCCCCCCGTATTTGTTGCAACTGCAGCAGTGGCCACTCCTTCTCCTAAATCATTGTCACAGCCTGGAACGGCCTTCCCCTTCAGCTACACACTGTCCCCTTGCTGGTAGACTTCAGAAAAAGACTCAATACCTGGATCTTTGACTGAGACACAGAGCCCAGATACTCCTAGGAGTGATAGTGTTACACTTTACAAATGCTGTTTGATTGATTGATACCTCAAATAGGCTGGCATTTTACTAATTTATTCTGTTCCTAGCTCCTCCTGCAGCCCTCTCTCCCCAAGGTAAACCTGTACAGTCCTCAATTGCTTCCCAGCTAGGTTTGTGCTTTAGAAATGAGAAAACATTAAAACAAACAGGCATAAGAACAGACATAGCCATAGACTGGGTTAAACCCAGCATTGATGAGTGTTGTTATAAGTCCCTAACTGAGAATAAAGATCACGAAATATGCTGTGGAAGAACCATTATTGCCCCAGACTCAATCTGTCCCCCTGGAATCTGCAATCTCGAATAAAATAATTACTTCTAACATTTTCTAATAAGATTTGTTGTAATCTATTTGTACAACATTTCCAAAACTGCCACATAACCTTCTTAATATGCATCCTGAATCCCTCTACAGAATTAATGTTTCAAGTTTAACAGGGCACTTACTTGGGGACATTCAAACAGATATGAGGGTCCATACTTGAAAACCTATGCACAGTCAATCATTGGTGATTTTGACAACCTAGGATTTTCCCAGCATGTGGGTCAACTAAATCACTCCTGAAAAAATGAAGGTACGACTACTGTTTTGCCTTATGCTAAATCTGAAATTCTAAGCACACTTTATTAATCAAATGAAGTACTGATGAATTTCAGCATCAAAGATGAGCTCAAAAACAACAACAAAATGGTTCAGCGGCAAGGTTCTTGCTATCCTCATACAGAATCCAGTACAAAATTACCGCAACTCTGTTTGCAGGAGCATTAATACCAGGCGGAGCCATGTCTCCTTTTTCTCTCAATATCATAAAGCTCATGACTCCCATTGAGTAATTGCCACTAAAGCTCTAGAAAAAGCAGCACCTCTCAAACAGTCTAAGACCAAATCCTCCAATTTAATCTGAAGCAGTCAGTGCACAGAAAGGGGTTTGCCTAATAAAAAACTTTGGCAGAGTACTAGAATGTAATTTGAAGAAATCATAACTATTGTAGGCCTTTCGTCTAACTAAAAGAAAGAAAGACTCACAGGTAAACACTTTAGAATCTACAAATAACAGGTGTGTCCCAATTTAAAGAAATTAAGAAAATATTTTTGAGTGCATTAACAAGTGACTTCTACAGCATACTTAAACACAAAGGCCTTGATACAATTCTAATCCAGTTCAGTACAGAGCAAAACATGTTCACGTTTGACTTCTAGCTAGCTCTAGTTATCTGAAGTTTGTTTTACCATTATGAAATGGTTTTACAAAATATGATGGATATTGCTTTAGATAAAAATAGAACAACATAATACTAAATATTACATACACTGATTCATATATATATTTTATATCAGATATTCAAATGTAGTTCACAATATGCAACATATTACACCTTTATACATTTCTACATTTGCCTAATGAGTAATGATTTGCAGCTGATTTTGAGATTTCCAGAAGAATACTCCAACATTTTTGTGATGGAACATACCAACTGCAAAAGTCGTTTTTAGTATCCCATTTTTCTTCTTCATTGATTTATCATCTGGACATAAACAAAGGACATCGGAAAATGGTTTTGGGTATGTGTTACTCTGTTACCGATGTGTACACATTCCTGTTTGTGTTGTACCAAAGGGTGTATGCCTCTCACAAATATTTTCAAAACAACAGACTGCCTTA
Source organism: Lissotriton helveticus (assembly GCF_964261635.1). Classification (NCBI taxonomy): domain Eukaryota; kingdom Metazoa; phylum Chordata; class Amphibia; order Caudata; family Salamandridae; genus Lissotriton; species Lissotriton helveticus. Next base: position 755,468,943 of record NC_136063.1, on the reverse strand, counting down.
CATGCATATTTGTGACGGAGTAAGACATCATGCAAATCTGTCACTTTTAATATGAATGAAATAGTATTTCGTAATCAAAACACATTTGGGATATGTTTTGAATCTAAAATGTAGTCATTTATTCTGATATTACTAGACATGTCTACTCACTTGCACATTCTTGTTTGTGTATAAAACCTACTTATTAATGTGACTTCCACTGTATCATAAGTGCATTTATGCTATCTCACACGTAATAGGTCTAACCTTACATCATTCACAATAGTAAAGGAGCATCACATCTGACATTATAAAGACTAGTGGCCTGTTTGGTACCACTATCCCTTATGGTATCAAACAACCTGATGTATGCTTGTTGTTTAGGCAGGCATGTGTCTGCTAAAACCAGTCCTTTGATAGTGAATGGAAATCAGATAATATCATTTTCCACAATTTCATATACAAAACATATCTTCATACAGTTTGTACAAAACTTACACCTTCAAGAACTCTTCTTCTGCGTTGGACACGTGTCAACCCTAATGTTGATGGCAAAAATAGTTGTTGTAACACAATTCTGTTATTTAACATGTTCAAATAACACTAGAAAATACCCCTTGATGCTGCTGACGGGTTCTCAACTGCTCTTCAAGCTTCAGATATACCACTGCAAGCATGCAAGCCATTAGGAGGTCAGAGTGTGGAGCATACTCTTCCCAAGTTAGGCTTCTGATGACTTCTTGGTCCAGCATTGTAGGTCCTCCCACCTCTTCTGCCAATGAATGCTGTGCTGCTTGTACCCCCTTAGGGCCTGCACCTTCTTGGGAACAATAAAATGGCTACTATGTATGTCAGCAGACGGGTGCTCTTGGGGGATCTATGATATATGAAGTGGAAATATTTGTGTGGGTGACTGAGAGCCTCTGAAATGTAAACTGTGTAATTAATAAATCTCCATTTCATTTTCTTTCATTTAAAAGTATTCAGAAGCATCATGGTCCAATGCCTCAGTGCTTCAGTTGCATCTGTGACCCAGCCTAAGCCAGCCAACAAATCTGACTGATCAATGCTCATTGCATGCCCTGCTCTCTGCAGCCTGATGATGATGATGTCACATGAACACAGCCCTCCCTTATTTGAAATGAAGTATATGGCCTTGTGCTCATTTGAAAAATAATTTAAGGCTGTGAGCTACTCTGTAGGCATCTGGAAACTGCTGGTAGCTCCCAAATGACTGGTTGGTGATACCTGTTCTAGGTTGAGATATTTGCAATTGGTTGATTCCTAGAAATGTTTAAGATTAAAATGTGAAGTCCATATTTTTCTCTACCATTATGGCAGGAAATACAACTGAATATGTTACTGTGTACTTTGTTAATTACATAGGGCCCGATTCACAGAATTAACTTAAGACAAAATATTAAAATTACTACTTTTGATATTCACAGAATGCACTTACTACTTTTGGTATTCACAGAATGCACTTACTACTTTTGGTATTTACAGAATAGATTTACGACTACTAACTTTACGTCCGCACCGGGAGGTGGGGCTTCTGGCTTGGAGGCGGAGGCCCAGAGGCGGAGCTTCCGGCTTGGAGGCAGAGCTTCCGGCCCGGAGGTGGAGATTCCAGCTGGTGGTGGAGATTTAGCCGTGGCCGTAATCTCCACCTCAGTGCCAGAAGCTCAGCTATCAAGCCGGAATCTCCGCCTTCAAGCCGGAAGCTCCGCCGCCGGGCCGGAAGCTCCGGCCCGAGTGCGGACGTAAAGTTAGTAGTTGTAAATACATTCCGTGAATACCAAAAGTAGTAAGTGCATTCTGTGAATACTAAAAGTAGTAAGTTTAGGATTTTGTCTTAAGTTAATTCTGTGAATTGGGCCCATACACGTTTTAACGCGTACGTCCGCCCTCTGGCCCTTTTGGCCAAGGCCCCGGGGATTAAGATGCTATCCTATGCGGAAGACACGCAGCTGCTGTTTACTTTCTCCAAAGACCCCGGCCTAGGTAAACTTAGGTTTCAGGAGGATATCTTGGCAATCTCAGATTGGCTGGCGGGTAATTACCTTCAACTTAACTCCTCTAAAATGGAGGTGCTCCTGTTTGGGAGAGACTCGCACAATTGGGACCACCAATGGTGGCCCGCTGAGCTGGGTCCTCCCCCCCCAACCAAAGAACTCAATAAAAAAAATTAGGGATCCTAATGGATAATTTCCTGTCCTTTGAACTGCATGCCAAAAAAGTGGCAGGCACTTGCTTTGGCCACTTACGTGGGTAGAAGCCCATCTTAGGATTCTTTGATGCCCCCATCCATCAGATGATCATTCAATCAGTAGTCTTGTCTCGTCTGGACTACTGCAACTGACTTTTACTGGGTACCAATCAAACGGTCACGAAGAGATTACAACGGGCCCAGAACACTGCCGCCCGTACTCTGTTTGCCCCTCCTAAATACTGTCACACTTTCCATCTCTTGCGTCGTTTACACTGGCTCCCGAATGAACGGAGAATCCATTTTAAAACTCTCTGTATCCTTCATAAGATCTTGTTTAGCCAAGGCCCCCAGATCTGCAGGGTCTTTGCTCATTGTATGTGCCTACAAGGGCTCTGCGCTCTGCTGATTTGCACCTGGCCTGCACTCCCGGGGTGCGCAGGAGCAGAGCGGGCGGACGCTCTTTCAGGTCTCTAGCTCCTCTCCTCTGGAATTCTATCCCAATCGCGGCCTGCTGCACCCAAGATCACTTTGCTTTCAGAAAACAGATTAAAACCTGGCTGTTCGCTTCCATCTAGCCGGGGCGTTTTCCTGCCCTGCTGCACCTATACTGGACTTTCTGGGCTGTCAGTTCCCTAGCTTCCACTTTTACCTTTGCCGCCCGATCTGCTAGCACTGGGACGCCCCGGTGCTGGGGTAGCCATGCGCTTTATAAATTTTGTTAACATAACATAACAGTGGTTAAAGTGAATATGACTCCTTCCAACGCAAGTCATCCCAACGCATGCCATAACAACGCGGTCGTTACAACAACCATGTTGTTACCACTCAAAGCCATTGCTACGCAGGTCATTACATTGACTTGCAGTAGATGGCGTGCAGATATTAGAATTGTTTAATTTACTATTCCAACTCCAGCCTAAGTAACAGCAGGGAAGGTGTTGGAATAGTAAACTATACTATTTCTGATGTTAGCATGCCATCTACTGCAAGTCGATGTAACGACCTGTATAGTAATGGCAATACGTGGCAACAACGCGGTCATTGTAACAACTGCATTGTAAGGGCATCACGAGGTGATGCCTGCGTTGTAGTGGCTGTTTCGCACTTAAAGTGTGTGTGATGGTCATTTCAATTTAGGTTCAAGGATACATCACAATAATGAACACTTACACCAACAAATAGATGTTGTATTATTTTTTAAAGTGCTTATATATGTGTGTTTATTTCAACGTGATAAGTGATAAGAATAAACACATATGCATTACACCTTAATGGCTTTGTTTCCATTGGCTGACTGGTTATGATCATCAAGGGAGAGTTCTGTCGTCAAGATTTTATTATTGAAGATATTTTCGAATTAGTCACATTGTACTTTGAATATCTGAAGTTTTTATAAGGCTGGCTTGAAGGTTTGTTTTTTGATGTTGTTGAAATGCTCTTTGGGGCGTTTTTGTCCTTATCTAGAGCATTGCGGAAGAAGGAGACTTTTTCATTCATTACATGTTTTTTATATTTCCTACGTTCCCTCCTGGGCTGGTCCAGGTAGGCTGTGGATGCATTTGTTCGCCAGAGTCTTTCAGTAGCTCTGATTTGACTTCTGTCAATGTCTTTATTGAAACAAGAACTTAAGGGTGTGTTGCTTACCCTTTTCAGTTTACGTAGGGCTATTTGGTCCAGGATGGAGGACATTGTTAAGTTGTAGTGGGGTGTAAGTTCAGGTCTTGAGAGGTGCTCTGATGAGGGGGTCAGTAGTGTCAACATTCTTTCTTCAAGGTCCACTAGGGGAACTTGCCTTATTTTTCTCACCCATTGAAGGATTTTTTGCATACAAGTTGGGGGGAAATAAAACGATATGGTGACCCAATAAGTCAACAGGAAGGAAAATGTCAATAGTTAGCGTTTCCTCATGAGCTATGATAGCGTTGGACCTATGATGTTGATTTGACCTTTTCAATGCTGGTAGAGGTTCTTACTAAGTAATGGTTGTTTAGGGATTGAATTAGAGTATTGTTTTCATCATTCCAGTGAACGTTGAGGTCACCTATTATGATGTTATTGGCATGTGAGAGAGAGCAGTGTGTCATCAGATCTGCTAGGTGTTCACCAAAGGAGAGTATGTTACATGGTGGTTGTTAGAGTAGGGACAGTTCATTGTCATGTTGTCTTTCATAATTATGGTGTGGTGCTGAGATATTCAAATGTGCTGTAGTTGAAGGTGTCTGCTTCACTCACGTTGATGTTGTTATTGTGGATAATGGCAAATCCTCTACTGTGGTGGTCCTTCCTGTCTTTCCTGATGAATGAAAACCTCAGTGGGACTAGCGCGTCCATGGTCAGATATGAGGATTCACTTAGCCATGTTTCAGTGAGGAATGCAATCAAGATTGTGGTTCAGGGTGGCTTCTGCTAGTTCTGTTGCATGTTTTGTTGCAGATCTGCAGTTTATGAGCGTGCATTTGGTCTCTCTGCAGGTCTTAAGAAATTGAGGGGAGAAAGTCAAGGGGATATTGAAGAGCTGAACTGGTTGCCTGGCCATTCTCATTGGTGTGAGGTTTTTCCCAAGTCCCTAGTTCTGTGATAACCTGGATCATAGAGGAAGTGTCGATTCTTATATGTGCCCAGTTGTAAGATTTGGCTAGCTCCGACACCTCACTCAGAGACATTGTAGCATTGTTCAATTCAATACAATAATACTTTATTCGGTTACAAATATGTATAACCATAAAAGCACATAATAAAAACACTTATTACAAATATTATTAGGACAGTTAAAAATATCTACAAAAAGTGAGGGGGTAGCACCATGTACATAAACATAAATTCATTTCCATTTTATCACATCATGATTGTTTTCCTGCATCTAAAACATTTTTTTTAAAAGCTGTTACAGAGGCTACTACAAATAAGGTCTCTAGTTGTTGAAGTAGAATATATGCTGGCCGACACAACCTTATACCTACTAATTTTAAAACCGGAACATTTCATCTGTCCCCAGCTTTCGATACCGTCTCCCACTCCTTATTGTTGGATAGACTCTACAATATAGGGATACGAGACACTCCTTTGGCCTGGATAAAATCAATCAACTGATAGAACACAACAGGTGTGGTGTTGACTCTATATGTACAAAGGTAAAAAAAACCTTAGTTGTGGAGTCCCTCAGAGGTCGGCGCTCAGCCCCCTCTTCTTTAATGTCTATCTGTCACCTTTGGCAAAGGTGATAGAGGCATATAGAGTCAGAGTGGTCTCTTATGCTGATGATAGTCAGCTAATTTTCATCTTCAGAGACCAGTCTGACATCGGACTTGAGAATTTCAAAGCCTGCCTTTCCAACATTGTATCTTGGATGACCCTTAACACCTTGAAGCTAAACACTGACAAAACTGAGGTGTTATTCTTCAACCAAAAATCTCCTTTGCCGTCGTCTATGTGGTGGCCGTGCGAGCTGAACCCTCCCCCATCTCCGGTGATAGTGGCTCGAAATCTGTGCTTCCAAATTGATAACGAGCTGTCACACAAAACTCAAATTCACAAAGTGTCCTCTGCCTGCTTTGGCAAGTTGCGTATGATAAAAAAGATCTCCCCATACTTGCCCATGGACGCTACGAAGACTATCGTGCATGCCCTCATTACCTCCCATCTAGACTACTCAAATAGCCTATGTGTGGGAGCTCCAGCATATCTCCTACAACGGTTGCAGATTGTTCAGAATGCTGCGGCCAGGTTGATTTGTAACGTTCCTTACCACCATTCTATTTCCCCCCACTTAAAGAACCTTCACTGGCTCCCGATATCCTCTCGCATCCAGTTTAAAGCCCTGGTTCTTACTTTTAGGGCTCTGAACGGGAAGGGTCCAGGATATCTCAGACGTAGGCTGAAGCTAGTACACTCATCACGAGCTCTCAGATCCAACCACCTCCGTCTCCTGCTACCCCCGCTTTCATCGATCCAGAAAAGGAGGCAGAGCTTTTGCGGTGGTCACAGCAAAACTATGGAATTCCCTTCCACTAAGTCTTTGACTGATTGAATCAGAATCTCAGTTCAGATGTAAACTGAAGACAGGGCTGTTCTCCAGCTAGTAACTTCTATGTTCTATTTCGCTGCTGTCCTCAGCGCCGGGACACCCCCGTTGGGGGTAGCCGTGCGCTTAATAAGTTTCATAAATAAATAAAATAATAATCCATGTTTTCCTCTGTGTAGAATAAAATTTGCAGAAAAATAAGACATGTATAGTGGACTGGTCAGAGGTGTCATCACACGGACATTTACAAAGCTGTTTTGCCCAGTCATTTACAATTGGAAAACTTAGTAGGCTATGCAAGGAACCCAGGCGAAAACGCATCAGTAAGAATCTGTCATAGTCAATCGTTATAAGGCATAAGTATGGCTGCAGACTGAAACTAGTTAATATGAGATTATGTGCTTGCACCGTGGGTTTAATCATTTCAATGCACAATCTCCGTTCACTCAGGAAACTCAGACAGTTTCTCTGAAGATCCTTCCTACTCATACTAATCATAGCAGGCGGATCATAGAAGAATTCATGAAGACCTATATTATATAGGAATGCTTTAACAAACAATAACCATCTGATACGTTTCACTCCGTCCAGGCCCCTACAGTCATCTAAAATCCCATGGTTAAAATTTGTTTCCTCAGTTGTCCATATCCTATGCCACAACAAAACCGGTTGAATCTTTATAGTGTCTTCCAAATATGGCAGACTCAGTTCCGCGTGGCAAATAAAAGAAGAGGTACTGTTAGGGACCATCAACAAAAATCTTTAAAAGATATTTTCAGCTGCCTGCAGCGCACTTACATCCGCATAACCCCATATACCTGCTCCATATGAGGCAACAGTGACAGATTTCCCTTTATAGATGTCTAATAACTCCACCGTAAGACGCCTACCTAATTTCCTACTGAAGTTTGATAGTGAAGATAAGGTCTTTATATATAACAATCTCCTAGCTTTAACAGCCTGCACCAATGACCCCGTACGGTCAAACAAAATTCCAAGATAGAAGAATAACTTTGTATTTTCAATCCGTTTTTTATCAATAAAATTAGATCTCGTCTTTGTGCATCCTGACCCACAATTCATTACAAAAGTTTTGGATGAGTTAATAGTAAGGCCCCTTTCTGTCATAAAATTTGCAAAACTAGTTACCACCCTTTACAGTCCCAACGGAGTACGGGCCATTAGGACCGCACTGTCCCCATACAACAATGCTGGGATGGGACATTTACTGGCCTCAGGGAGATCTTTACATTCTTGTACCAAAACCTTTTCAAGATTGTTTATGTACAACGTAAAAAAAATGGGACAAGGACACAGCCTTGCCTCACGCCTCGTTTTACTTTAAAGTGTCCTTTGCATCCCCCACTCATCCCAAACCAGATAAAACTCTCTTATAAATAAGCCTGGGTGGGCAACTTCGCTACGCCCACGAAGTGGGCGTAGTGTTGCCTACTTCGCCCTTTGCTAAGTAGGCAAAGCAGGCAACACTACGCCCGCTCCTTGGGCGTAGCGAAGTTGCCCGCCACCCGCCTCCCTCCCGCCCTCACTAAATGCTTAAATTAGCTTAAAAATGAATTATAAAACCACTTACCTTGTCCGCTGCGTCCCCGGGGCTCCCTCTCGTCATCGCGTCGCCGGCGCCGCCGTCGTGGATAATAATGCACATGCGCGGCCGCTCGCGCATGCGCATTAGTATCCAAGACGGCGGCGCCGGCGGCGCGATGATGAGAGGCAGCCCTGGGGACGCAGCAGACAAGGTAAGTGGTTTTATATAATTCATTTTTAAGCTAATTTAAGCATTTAGGGAGGGCGGGAGGGAGGCGGGTGGCGCGTAGTGGGGCTACGCGAAGTGCGTGGGTGGGCGTAGTTTTTTGCCCACTTTGTGTAGCTTCACGAAGCCCCACTACGCCCACCCTTACTTATAAAGGAGATTAACACTAAATTGACTCCCGGTACTTCTAAAATAAGCCACAGTTTGTTATGCCTTACACAATCGAATGCCGATGTTAAATCGACAAATGCCAAATACAGGGCTCCCTTTTTTGCTGTGATATATTTTTCAACAGAAAGTTTAAATTAAGGCCCTGCTCAATTGTACCTAGCTTTTTACGAAAGCTGAACTGGAGGTCACTTATCACTGATTGTTCCTCTGCCCAATCCTGTAATCTGTTTAATATGACCCGACCCACTATTTTCACTGTTGAGTCCCATAATGATATTGGTCGATAGCAGGCTGGCTCACTCCTATCCCCTTTTTTATATATCGGAACAAGGATGGACTCATACCATGTTTCAATAAAACCACCAGAACTAGTTGTGTTAAACACTTGTGTCAGGAGAGGGCCCCATAAAGGAATATTGGCTTTAAAAATGTCAACAGGGACACCATCCGGGCCTGATGCCTTTCCACGCCGGCTTGCAGCAATGGCCATATTTACCTCACTTAACTCAAATACAAGTACAGTCCCGTGATGGCGTGCTCCCCTTCAGCATCCCTTGACAAAGTAACATACTCTACCACAGGTCCCTCAGTTTCATATATACCTGGGGATGTTTCATCGTACAAAGTAGAGAAATGCTTTATCCATCTATGTTCTGGAATAGCCAACTCTATAGTGGCTACGTCCTTGTCTCTGAGGAAGGGGACGTTAACTGCCTTCCAAAATGCACTTGAGTCTTTAATAATGGATGCTTCACGGAGGGCTATCTAGGCTTCCGCTTTCAGACTCTCTCTTCTACCTTTTAGGGCACAGTTATACTCTTTCCTTGACTCTCTGATTTTATCCCTCTCTTTATGTTCATTATGTAGTACATACTTAAGGTTTCTATAAGCTCTAGTGCAATTCGAGTCAAACCACCCATTTTTCCCTTTGCATTTTTTCTTGCGATTTACACTAATGGTAAGTGCCTTCTTAATATAATCTGTACTTTTATTGAAACTATCAATGATTTCCTTAGGTGGAGTGTTTTTATCCAGACATGCTTTAAACTTGTCATAGCAGTTTTACCACACAAACGATAAAGTCTGTGGGTACCACTTTCTCCCAACTTAGAGCATAACCATTTTGCCTAGACAGTGAAATATTCTCCAACATAGAATTGGAGCTGTTAGCCTTACTTACACTTTGTCTCAACTAGAAAATGCTCACACTCTGAGCAAAGTGATCGCTTAATACAATCTGGATGTTACAGAACTCATCAATAATTCATCCATAACGATTGGATACCAGAATGACATCTATTGTGGAGAAAGTTCCGCGCCCATTAAACGTAGGACAAAAAGGCACAGGAGGGCTGCATAAAGTGTTCACAAACCCCAGATCAAATTCGAATATTAACTCATTCAGACATTCACCTTACCTTGTATGTGGGAAATGGGAAAGAGAGGCCTCCATATCATATGATATACAGCAATATTAAAATCACATCCCAAACTACGATCAAATCTTTACTCCCCGTCTCCTGCAACTTATACAAATGATCGCTTATCACCTTTACCACCTCTTCCAATATATCATGAGGGACATTATTATAGTAGTTCACAAGTATTACTACACAGTTTGTGTCCACCACTAATCTAATGATTTGATCAAAACAGTCCTCAAAAACCATATCAGTTTTTACAAAATTAGCTAGATTCGAAAAGTAGGTGCACAACCCCCTATAGCTCTTCCATGTTCGGAGGCTATAGCAGTAGTATGCAGAGATTTATATCCATCAATATGTATTGGTTCTATCGTCCAGGTTTCCTGAACACTAAAAACATCAAATCGATGTATAAATTTATTCCACAATACATTAGTCACTTTGGGATTTTAAACCTGCTACATTCCAGAACATAAAATTACATCTACCCTTTCCTCTGGAAGTTATATTGTGTACCAAACTTTCTTCTGTACTCAAAACCGGGGTGTTATCTCTCTTTGTTATAATAGGCACTTACTCCGTGATTGCACAATTTCTGATACTGGGAGTAACTGCAAATTCAACTTCTAATATTTCCTGTTGCACTGCAATTCCATGTGTGTCAAATGAAGCAATGCCCCCTGTGCCAGACTCAACATTCGATACACTGGTCATATGAGTGTTATCACATCCACTAAGTCAAACCTCTTCTTCCAGGCTTGGTAAAACACCAAATCGGTTAAAGGTAGGTATACCATAACTTGTACTATGATTTACCAGTGGGGCCACCCTCCTCTGTATTTCACCGTTAAGCTGGTAGGGTTTGTAGAAGTACCCAAGTGGGACAATATTAACCTGGTCTGCCTGAGTTGGACTATAACCCACCCTATTAAGGATTGACTCAATTAGGTAAGGGGCCTTAAGATTTAGTTTCACACAATCACCGGGCAGATTCTTACCTCCCCTTTCTATCCAGCCCACCCGTCTTGCCATTTTAAACTCGGCAAATAATGTATCTGTTAAGTCTGTCCTAGTCCCAAGCCAAGATAACGATTTATTTCTTAGACTTTCACATGTCTCCCCAATACCCTTGCGTAACCTGGGTAAAGTGATTAGCACCACAGTATAGGTGGTTGCCGCAGGAGGTAAGTCTATATATGGCACTTGTCTCTCAAATTCCATTCCCTCCATTACACTGGGCTCTCTGATCACACTTGGCCCCTCTAGCTGATTAATGTTACTTCCATTAGGGTTAATTGGCCTAGAACGAGTCCCCGTACTTCCATTTTTGCTACCAATTATCGGTTGTGTGCTTTGATTTAAGGTGAATAAATGACAACCGGAGTTTACATGAGTATCCTCCTTTATTGCACCCTGTACAACCTTAGACTAAGGTGGAAGCTTGGATTTACTATGGCATTTGGACAACACATCTTCTATTGCTCCTAATCTCCCACTCAATTTTTCTAGCATGTCCCTAAGATACATATCCAGAGCTTCCAGGTTGTTTCTCACTTTTAAAACTTCATTCTGCATCGGAGAGTCTAAACTTACTTTTGCCTTTCCCCATCCGCCCATTTTGTTCAATGCATGATTCTTACCCCACTTTGGTGCTTTTATTTGTTCTGGGTTAGTGGTTACCAAATCGTTATCACTATTTCTAAATTCTGCTTTAGGGTTTCATCGGGATTTCGGGGTTGTTTAGAAGGTGGCTGAGGATCGCTATCTGTGTCGGAATCTATAATATGGTCTGACATATCTACCACACATCCATTTCTACCTCCCATTTTGTCTACACTACTTGACTTTTCTGCTTGTGAATCAATCATTACGTTGGTATTATTCTTATCAGTAGTGGATAAGATGGGGCCCTCTGCAGTATTGATTTTGTCTGGATTCATGGCCTCTTCTACATTTAAAATTTTGTTGTTCAATTGCCCCTATCGCACCAGTCAGATAGTTCAATGGAGATAAACTAGGCCCTTCCCCTGTTTTGCTCTGCTTCTTTTTTTGTGGTGCATTTGATGTTTTTCGTTTCCCCATACTGAGCTAATTATGGACTAAAAAAGTTTAAACTATCAATTTCACCAATTTAGTCCAACTCAAGTCCGTCCCATGCAGGAACCCTTTAGCAAGTTCTTAATCCAAGCGTGGAAATCATGTGCACAGTACCTTCTACGATAGTATCAAGGCACATAGCCAAGAGCCGTGGCCCAGCCCAGCCTCTTCCGGTCGATGATGGGCAAGGACGGGCCCGCCCTTGACCTGGGCTTTGCCCACGCGTGTCCCGCGTTGCGGGAGGACCGCGCTGAATAAGAGTGCCTCCTCCTGCGCCCTCCGGTGACGCGGTAGCGCAAGGCCCTCTGGGAAAAGTAGTCCTCGACCGTCTGTCTGTTCCCCTCATGGCGGCAGCGCGGTGTGGATTTAACTGCTGTGCCCCAGTAGATCAGGTCAGAGAGCTTCTGCTATGGCGAGTAAAGAGGTGAGTGAAGCCGATCCCCTCACGGTGTTGAAGCAGAGTCTTAGCGCGTCCCATGAGCTTTGTTGTTAAGAGCCGCTGTGGTCCAACTGAGAGCCTGGATCTTAGCTCGTCTTAGGAGGTGTTTGCTGCGGTAATCAGACATAATATCGAAATTATTATATCAAACTGACATAATATCGACATTAAATATCGTAGGTCAAAAATATCGAACTAAAAAATATCGTATACAAAAATATCGTAAATGGTATGTTTATCATAATGTCGAAAGTAATTATATCGGAAGACAAAATATCGAATAAAAAAAATATCGTATAATAGTAAATAATAGTAAAAAATATGCATATTAAGTTAATATTTTATTGAAATCAGTTAATGTTATTGAACAAAAAATATTTTAATTTTTTTTAATCTTATAACAATTATAAATACATATATATTTTTAGGAGCGGGTTATTGGGTTTATAGGGGATAAGGGTGGGGAGTGTTTTAAAAATATATGTTTAAATAAAATTATATTTCTAAAATATGATATATTTTTTTAAATAATAATATAATGATTATAAAATTTTAAAAAACTATTTTAAAATGTAAATTTTTTTTCGAATTTAGAAAATCGAAATGTAATTAAAAAATTAAACAAATGTGGAAAATGTTTTGAATTTAGAAATTCGAAATTTAAATAAAAAATTTAACAAATTTGGAAAAATATATGTATTAAAAAAAATTTCTAAATATTGTTTATATTATAATAATTATAAATACATATATATTTTTAGGAGCGGGTTATTGGGTTTATAGGGGATAAGGGTGGGGAGTGTTTTAAAAATATATGTTTAAAAAAAATTATATTTCTAAAATATGATATATTTTTATAAATATTAATATAATGATTATAAAATGTAAAAAAACAATTTTAAACATTTTGACATTTTTCGATTTTAGAAATTCGAAATTTAAATAAAATATTTAATTAATTTGGAAAAATATATGTATAAAAAAAAATTCTAAATATTGATTATATAATTTAAATATTTATATATTTATATAATGATTCTAAAATTTAAAAAAACCATATTAAATTTTTTTTAAGTTTTCGATTTTAGAAATTCGAAATTTAAATAAATTATTTACCAATTTTGGAAAATAATATGTATTAAAAAAAATTGCGAAGTATTTATTATATAATTTAAATATATATATAATTAATATAAAAAAATTATAAATTTTACAAAATCCAAATAAAAAATCCAAATTAGAATTTAGAAATTTAAATAAAATATGTAAAGATTTTGAAAAATATATGTATTCATAAAATTTCCAAAATATAGATTATATATTTATTAATAAATATATAATCATTAGAAATATAATAATATATATAACAAATTAAAAAATCAAAAAAAAATTATACATATATTTTTATTAAATAAATATTACAATTTTACAAATATATGTATTAATTATTATAAATATTGTTACATTTTATTTTTACATTTTAAAATTTCGCATTTTGATATTTGATTTGTAAATTTTAAATTTCTACATTAAATGTTTAGATTTGTATAAAAATTATAAAATATATATATATATTTTATATAATATTTTTAAAAAATCTTTTTGTTTTATAGTCTTTTAGTTTTAATTTAAAACTGTTATAATATTAGAAGTTTTTTCATATATAACAATTAAACATTTCCTATATTTATGTCCAGCACCTATTTCAATTTTATGTACACTGGAGTGGGAATAGTAAATTATATGTAATTAGTGTCCAGCACCTACTTCTATTTAATGTAGACTGGAGTGGGAATAGTAAATTATATGGTTTTGTTTTTTTAAGGGGTATTTTTAGGGTTCAGGGTCAGTTTTCAGTTTTTGGGTAAAGGGGTATTTTTAGGGTTCAGGGTCAGTTTTCATTTTTTGGGTAAAGGGTTATTTTTAGTGTTCAGGGTCAGTTTTCAGTTTTTGGGTAAATGGGTATTTTTAGGGTTCAGGGTCAGTTTTCTGTTTTTGGGTAAAAGGGTATTTTTAGTGTTCAGGGTCAGTTTTCAGTTTTTGGGTAAAGGGGTATTTTTTGGGTTCAGGGTCAGTTTTCAGTTTTTGGATAAAGGGGTATTTTTAGTGTTCAGGGTCAGTTTTCAGTTTTTGGGTAAAGGGCTATTTTTAGGGTTCAGGGTCAGTTTTCAGTTTTTGGGTAAAGGGGTATTTTTTGGGTTCAGGGTCAGTTTTCTGTTTTTGGGTAAAAGGGTATTTTTAGTGTTCAGGGTCAGTTTTCAGTTTTTGGGTAAAGGGCTATTTTTAGTGTTCAGGGTCAGTTTTCTGTTTTTGGGTAAAGGGGTATTTTTAGGGTTCAGGGTCAGTTTTCAGTTTTTGGGTAAAGGGGTATTTTTTGGGTTCAGGGTCAGTTTTCAGTTTTTGGATAAAGGGGTATTTTTAGTGTTCAGGGTCAGTTTTCAGTTTTTGGGTAAAGGGCTATTTTTAGGGTTCAGGGTCAGTTTTCAGTTTTTGGGTAAAGGGGTATTTTTTGGGTTCAGGGTCAGTTTTCTGTTTTTGGGTAAAAGGGTATTTTTAGTGTTCAGGGTCAGTTTTCAGTTTTTGGGTAAAGGGCTATTTTTAGTGTTCAGGGTCAGTTTTCTGTTTTTGGGTAAAGGGGTATTTTTAGGGTTCAGGGTCAGTTTTCAGTTTTTGGGTAAAGGGGTATGTTTTTGTGTTCAGGGTCAGTTTTCAGTTTTTGGGTAAAGGGCTATTTTTAGGGTTCTGGGTCAGTTTTCAGTTTTTGGGTAAAGGGCTATTTTTAGGGTTCAGGGTCAGTTTTCAGTTTTTGGGTAAAGGGCTATTTTTAGGGTTCAGGGTCAGTTTTCAGTTTTTGGGTATAGGGGTCTTTTTAGGGTTCAGGGTCAGTTTTTGGGTAAAGGGGTATTTTTAGGGTTCTGGGTCAGTTTTGAGTGGGAATAGTACATTATATTTAATTAGTGTCCAGCACATACTTCAATTTAATGTAGACTGGAGTGGGAATAGTAAATTATATTTAATTAGTGTCCAGCACCTACTTCAATTTAATGTAGACTGGAGTGGGAATAGTAAATTATATTTAATTAGTGTCCAGCACCTACTTCAATTTAATGTAGACTGGAGTGGGAATAGTAAATTATATTTATTTAGTGTCCAGTAACTAATTGATATATATGTGGATTCATTTGGGAAGAGTTGTTGATTTATGTATAATAAAATAATATATATTATATTTTGTGTATGGGAAAAAACATTTTTATGATATTAATAGTAAAACACACAATACATTTTTTCAAACAACATAAATGTATTAGGTATTGTATCATTTGCTGAGTAAATTATTTTCAACATATATTATTGACATTTGTGAAATATTTATATTTTTGAAACAAAAACAGTATATAAATGTAAAATAAAATTTTACATGAGAAAAATAAAACATAGTATTGTTTAATGTCATATCACATTTTTATAGTGTAACATATGTTCTTAGTAAATGCAATTATTGTATTAATATTAATATTTAATATATTAATATTAATTATTTTAACAATGTATTTCGATACATTTTATTTTTAACATAGGTTTCTTTATATACATTTTGAAAATTGTCATAACAAAATTTTGTAACATTACATTAAATTTTTCAAAAATGTTAAATTAATATTAAACATTTTGTTATTATATTTATTTTTACAGTTTTACTACATATTTCACAATTATTTAATATAAGGAGAAAAAAAACATTGTGTTAAATATTGTACTAAATTTGCAAATATTGAAGGTCATTTTACACAGATTAATTAATATATTTGTCATTATGGACTATTTTGTTGCTTTTGGGTCTTTTATTTTGTAACCGGGTTAGGTCGTTTTGTGTCATTTGGATGGAGAGCAGCTCGCGGTTGGGAGAAACTTAACGTCGCTTAAGGTAAGGTTTGTTTTATATGTTTTATGTGTATTTAATGTTATTTTTGAGACTAGTGTGGTGATATTTATTGTTGTTAGATTTAAGTGAGTGGTATTACAGGATTTATTATTGTTTATTTACGTGTGGTAGGTACACGTAGTTTTACAGTTTTTTAGGCTTGTTTGGAGAGTTACTATATAGATGTTTAAAGTATAAGTATTAGGAATATAATGTTAATACTAATGTTAGTAGTTGTTTATGTGTAGTTTTATGTGGGTGGGAATGTATGTTTTATATGTTTCTGTTCTAGGTGTTTGCCATTTCGGAAGGAGCGTTTTTTTTTAAGGAAGTGTTTCTTAGTTTTATTAACTACTGCATTTCTAACACTTCTTCAAACTTTTCGGTTTTCCTGGAGCGTTTATTTTATTTTTGAACAATTTTCGGGATTTTTTTGGTTTTCCAAAGGATCTTTGTTGGATGGATTATCGATTTTTGGTACATTTGCAATTTTGCATTTTTTTTGGGAACATTTTACACTGCCTAGATTATTTTGGGGGAGAAGGATTTCCGGGATTGTCGACATGCATGGTGAGTTATTTTTTTTTTTAATATTTTGTGGGTGGGTAATGTATTTATAAATTTGATTCTGTGTTATAGTAATGCATTGTAAGTAATGTGTGCATATTTATGTCAAAAAATATGAAATATATTGCATACATTTAAGAGTTTTGAAAATAAAGATTTTGAGGTTGTTTTAATTGCTTAGGTTCCATTTTTATGTACTTGTTTGGTGGTATTATTTATTTAGAGTAGTGTTTTGGCAATTAAGTTAAAGTATTCAATTCCTTTAGTACTAGGGTATAACTTTACTTGTTGTTCTAGGTATTTGTGCATTTGTTTGGTTTGTTTAGATGTTTTAGGGACTAGTTCAGTAGTGGATTGTTCCATTCTAAACTCCTGGTAGCTTTGTTCTTTTTGAAGGCATTTAATGAATGTTTCTAAACTTGGTTTAGGTCTGCCAGTTGATTTTATAAAGGCATTGTGCCAACCTTCCACTGCGTTATTTGTTTTAGATTCTCCGTTTAAGGTGCTTTTGTAAACGTTCCACGAGGGTATTAGGAATTTAGGATTTCTTCTGTGGCCAGATCTATGGAGTCTGCCTACCCAGGTGTCTTCAAAGTAGTCCAAAAATGGCTCAGTTTTGCTTCATTTTGTTTATAAAAGGGGCTATCTATTAGAATGTTGTAGTGTTCTGCTACGTCTGTTTCTGGGACATAAGCTAGTGCAATGAGTTTTTTTATTTGATATGCAAAAGATGAGTTTGTTGCATATTCTATACTTAAGGTTGTCTTTTGTAGATGCCTCCATATACACTGGTTTAAATGGTAGTAGCAGCCTTGAATGCAGGTATTGGGGTGTAATTTCAATATGCTTGAAAGCATTGCTTGTTCAAAATCTAGGATTATTTTTTCTGGGGAATAGTCATTAGTTTTTTGTTTGATTATATTTAATAATTCCATATATGTGGAATTAGTTTTATTTGGTAGTAGTGCATAAAGAAGAGGTATGTTGCGTACATATAGGCCATGTATGGTGTATAATTGGAAAAATGGTTTGGGACAAATGTTAAAAGTCCCGTCCATCATCCAATATTGAGTTTGCTGAAGTTTTATTAAGTTAAGATTTGTTCCAAAAATTATAAGTCTTTTATCGTTGCTTTCATTGTCGTAAATGATAAATGGTTGTTTGTTTAGAGTTATGGTTTTGTTGGCATTTAAACTTATATCACTATATGTTCTTGGAGGTGTTGTGGTAGTAGTAGTACTTTTTTTTATTCGTGCTATAGTTCTTTTTAGTGCACAAACATTTGGCATCTGTGTTGTTGCTGTTTTAGGAATTTTGGGAATTTCTTCTTTTAATATGACACTGGTTGGTTTTTGGGAACCTGTGCTTGCTTCTTTTATGTTTTCTAATGCTGTTCTAACTTCTATTTCTGTTATGTTTGGTGGGTGGTTGTGTTCCCTTGTATAAAGTACAGTTGCTTCTCTAGTTGTTGCCCTTCCATAACACTTGTTAGAATAATATTTGCAACATTTCCAATTTACTTTCAACCCATATTGTTTCTCCTGGGTATAAGTGTAACCCATGTAGCAGAGTAATAGCTTTCCTTTCTGGCTGGTCACAAATTCTGCTCCCTCAGTCATTTTGTTGTTTGTAAATCTACAAGAGATATATTTATTAGTTATGTAAATGGTAATGTTTGTGTATAAAAATAATTAATTAAACAATACTTTAGTATATACTTACAATTTGTTCAAATCTGTGAAATATTTTGATATGCTTTATTCTTCGGTTGTTGACTGTGTTTTCTGTTTGTCTCTGATCTGTAAGGTAAAAATAAGAGTAATTTTAATGATTTGCTTTTGTAGATTTTTAGAGTTTCAGGGCCAATTTTTCAATAAAATTGGCTGCTAATAACTTTAGGATATTAAAAAAATGTGTGAATATACTTACTTTGTTACTTTTAGATAGGACGTTGGAGTAGAGTTGTCTGTTATTTCTTAGTAGAGTATTCTGTAGTAGTATCTGGAAAAAAAAAATGTATTAGAAATGTTAGCATGTCTTTAGGTTTTTAACATTTTATCTGTTACTTTCGTTATTATATATACACACTTATTTTGTTATATCTTTGTGAATTGGTAATTTATTTTCTTGTTTTTGACTGTAGAGTTTTCTGTAGTTTTAGGAGGGAAAAAAGTAGACATTTGTTATTAATTAGAACATGTGCTGTTTTTGACGTTTTAACTCTGAGGGGGCCATTAGGATGGCGGGCGGGCTTTGCCCGCCCGCCACCCTATCGGGAAACGGGACCGCCCGCCTCGAGGGCGGGGGTCCCAAAATGTGCATTAGGATGCGCCCGCCACACAGGCGGGCGCATCCTGTATTTTTGCCATTGCGGCGGGCGGAGCAGTAATCTCCGCCTGCCGCCTTGTGAAACGTGCACGTTGTGCATTTCAAAGTGCAACATGACAGGCACCGCGCGGTGC
Organism: Lissotriton helveticus; assembly: GCF_964261635.1. Classification (NCBI taxonomy): domain Eukaryota; kingdom Metazoa; phylum Chordata; class Amphibia; order Caudata; family Salamandridae; genus Lissotriton; species Lissotriton helveticus. Next base: position 755,449,875 of record NC_136063.1, on the reverse strand, counting down.
CTGCCATGTTGCACTTTGTAATGCGGGGGGTACCATAGGTACCCCCCATGTGCACCCCCCACCCCCACGGAGTACCTGGGGGCCCGCAACGGGCCCCTGCAGGGGGACTCCGCATGCCTTTCCGTGGCGGCATTGCCGCCACGGAAAGGCGTGCCAGAATGCGCATTCTAATATGGCTGGCGGTGTCTAACAGACACCGCCACCATATTAAACATATTCCGCCCCGGCCGCAAGGCCACCGGGGCGGAAAACAGGCGGGCGGTGATTATCACCGCTGCGGTCCCCCCGCCATCCTAATATGGCGGGGGGGAATTTGGCAATGGATGTCGGGCTGATTGCCTCCGCCAGGCCGGCAGTGGCTAACGCCAGCCTGGCGGAGGCAATCCGCCCGACATCATAATGGACCCCTTAGTTTTGTATTTGGAGGTACTTACTTTGTAAGTGTTCTTTTTGATTGTATAATGTTGTTGTTTGTTCTTTTGTAGTATAGTCTTATGTAGTCGTTTCTGAAATACAAATTTTCCTATGTTTTAGAAATGTAAACCAGTGTTTCATTTTAAACATGTTACTAGTTAATGAAGATGTTGAATATACTTACTTAGCTTTGTGTATCTTTGGTTCTCTGAGTATTTTTCTCTGTTTGTTGTCTGTCGAATTGTCTGTAGTGGTAGTAAAACATAGAAAGGAGATATGTATAATTAGTTACTAAATGTCCTCATTTATTTGGATTTTAGCTTTTAATTTAGTGAGTCATTATACTTACTTTCTTAGTTGTATCTTTATGTTTGAGTTCTGTATTCTTGTATTTGTTAGGATAGTTATCTGCAGCGTTAGAAGAGAAATAAAAAAGTATAGGATTTTAATAATATGGTTTGTATTTTATTAAAAAGATTTAAATGTGTTTTAAATATAGACAATATATTTACAAATTTTAGCGTTTTATTTAATTATAAATCAGTTGTGTGGTATATCTTAGTATACTAATCTGTAGTTAATTGAGAAATGGAAAAGTGCGGATTTAGTAATTAATTTACATTTTAGTAGTAAAATATATTTATATTATTTGATTTACTTACTTGAAAGTCATGAATCAATTCTTCTTATTTTGATGTTCTTGTCGTTGTAGTGCAATTCATCCATAGATGTGTCTCCTTTCGTTTTTTTTCGCATGTGGTTTGTGTTTAATGGATAATTGTTTATATAGAGTATTGTAATTAGCAATTAGTTTGCTATTGGTTAATTTAGTATTTCTGTGTGTTTATTGGTTAGTTAGTAGATTTGAATTTCGGTTAGTATTTTCATGTTGTTACATAAGGTTAATGTAATTTATTTATGATTACAAGTAAATAAAATAAATATTTTTAAATATTTTGGAAATATAAATAATAATTATTATATGTTGTTGAATTAAAAAAATAATTTAAAATGTATAAATAAATGAGAGGTGTTTATTTTATAGAAAATAATAATTTTTGGCGATAGCAATTATGTTTACATACATATTTATTATTATCGATATATTTTAAATTACGATAATATTGTTGGCGATATTAGTGAAATCGATATTTTAGTACTTGTGTATACATTTTAATGTGATCGATATTTATGGTCTTCGATATGTATGTAGTCGATAATTTTGACATCGGTGTTTATGTATATCGATATTATGTTTCCGATATTTTGGTATATGTATAGTTAAGTATAGGATGTCGATATTAATGCTTCCGATATATTTGGGTCGATATTTTAGTATCTCGATAATGTGTCTTTCGATAATATGTCAGTGATCCGTTTGCTGCTGCATGTAGGGGATGAGTATGGTTCGGACATTTATCTAAGTTCATTGCAATATTGTTGAGACCCGTAATGCATTCTTTAGTTAGTTTTCCATGTGATTTAGTCACTCATTTAGCTTGAGTTTGATTTATTGAGGAGGGAGTGTGGGTGTCTCGCTTCAGATTATACGGGCTAAGGCTATCCAGAGTATGTTGGTGGGAGTGAGATTCATGATGTTGGTGGGGTGTGATTAGAAATGTCACTTAGATCTCTATTGTTAATGATGGGACTGGTGGGTGAGTAGTGTAGGCCCCTTTGAAATAGCGTTGTCAGTGTATTGGTTAGTGCACAAGGTAAGTAGTAGGAGTTGGGAACTTGAGCAACTCAGTCGCCGTCCCAAGAGGTTTGGAAAAAAGGGGAAGAGGGTGTTGTTTGTATTGGGGCCGGTAGCCAGAGGAGATGTTGGGTTGGCAGTTGGGATAAGTGGTGGTATTCAGAACTGAGCTGGTGTTCTGAGCTATGCTTGTAAGTATGTTGGCAAGTGAATAGACCATATTTTGCAAGCAGGGGCTAGTGGTGTGGACCAGTGGGTAAGATGAGTAGTGAGGGAGGAAGTAGAATGTGTGGTATGAGTGTTTCACCAAGGGCAAGGTGAGTGGTGAATGAGGCAGCAGAATTTGTGGTGTGACTAGTGTGTGCTTCACTTTGTGTTGTGTCCTGTGGGGAAGAGTGGCTAGGGAGGTAAGAGTTGTGTGACCATGATATGGTGTATTTTAGTGTAGGGAATATGGATTCAAAGGTGTGTAGGTTGGCATAATTGGTTTGTGTCATGATAGTTCTGTATCTGAAGATGGTTGTGGTAGCATAACCTTTGAACATGGGTGAGATAGCGATTGTTAGTTTGTGGGCAAAATGGATGTTAGTGGTTTTGGTAATGTGAAGGTATTTTGTTTAGATATGTGTTACATTTCACAGAAAGGGTAGTGTAAAAGATGAGGTCTGTCCTCTTACGGCTTTTTCAGGTGTTGTGATAGATATCTGCAATGAGCAATTTGGGGTATCATTTAAACAGTTTGTGTTTCAGATTTTTGGCTGCTGTTGTAGCTAGGTTAGGGGGAGGGAGATGGAGAAGGAGTTTAGACCCTGAGGTTTCAAGAGGGAGGGTTGTGCAGGGATGGAGGGTACTGTGGTAATCTGCATCCTATATGTTTTAGGGAGGAGCTCATAGTTCCTTTTGAGGTAAAGTCAGGCAGACTTCATAGCTTCTTTCGGTACCCTTTATTGTGGGTAGTTTCAAGCAGACTTCAGTTGACTCTACTGTGAAGGCTGATCTTAAAATTGGGGGATAAGAAGTAAGCTCTCCGCTAAAGTAGTATTTAGTGTGGGGAGGTAAGACTCAGAGAAGTGTACTTGGGTTGAGCTGGATTGGAATCATCCCAGACTAAAATTACCGCCAATCTGGCAGCTTGAGTAGTCCTAATATTTTTGTTACTGTGGATTGTGAGCAAGGAGCTTAGGTTCAGGTGGTCCCCTTTCGGTTATTATGGTATGGTGGGGAGGAGTCAGAGAGGTTGTGAAGGAGTTTGACCTGTTTCTAATTTGTTTGAGTGGGTAATGAGATAAGCACATGTTTGCTGGTCCTCTTTCTATGTCTCTTCAACACGCCTCTTCACTAACAACAGTAGTCTGATAAGTAATTCTAAAACTTCTTATGAGTTTTATGAGAAGCACTGCTGTAATCTACTTACTCATTTTTTGTTCTTCCTTAACATAGCACCAGCTCGGAAGAGCATGGACAGGAGAGGGTTGGTACACAGCAAGATCTGTGAGGAGTAACTGGAATGTGCTGGAGGGACCCAGATGGGAGCAAAGAGCTGGTGAGTACCGTGCTCAATATTGGGCCAGTGAAAAAATGTGTGGTGCAGTGTGGCAGCACAGACCTTGGTAGGTAGTGGGGTGTTAGGGCACAAATGTGGCCTCATTCCTCAAACTAGACCAGACACTTACCATTATACCGCTCAGATTAAATAGATTGTGAGTGCAGCGCTTGGTCATCGGGGCACATCACTCACACCCCAGCCCAGACACCCTTGTCAGAGAGTTCCTCAAATGCAGGTAAACAAACAGTAGAGTGAGTTGAACAGATTGTGAGTGCAGTGCTCTGTCATAAGGACATGGGCTTACACCTTAGCCCAGTGAGTCTCATCAGAGAGAAGGCAGTGGGCTGCCTTAGAATGGTATAAACAGCAGGACATTTAGCAGTTTGTGACTGCAGCACTCAGTTGTCTAGGTATGGTGCTCCCACCCAGCCCAATGAGCCTCAACGGAGAGATGGCAGTGGGCTCCTCCAGATGGAGCAGAGTGGGACAGCCAGCTCCCTCAGATAGGGTCAGCTGGAGGATGAATTGTGATGTTTCCGAGTGCAGCGCTCAGATGTCTGGGGACAGTGCTCCAACCACAACCCAGCGAGCCTCGTTGGGCAGACAGCAGTGGGCTCCTTCATCCAGGAGAAACAACAAATATATAATTATTATTGTGTAGATTACGAGCTCAGTGCAGCACGGCGAGCTTTGGGGCAAAGGCAGCGATGCAGAGTCTTAATGATGGGTGGTCGTTGTAGGATCCAGTGTCAGGTGTGGAACAGTCAGATTACCTCACCCACTTCATTGAATATGGTGGGAATCTTCCTCCCGCTGACTCCGATTGCCCTGTATCTTTGTCTAGTAGGGGAATAAAGCTGTACAGTGGCCCTGCAGCCAACCCCACCGGACATGAGCAGGTGGGATCCACCTCAGGCTCTCACCTCGAGCTCGACTTTATTCCTGGCTGGGATGGATTTCATGAAGTAGACCATTCCGTGAGAGAGGAAATTTGGGCTGCTCAGATCCTAGGCTGTTGCGGTCCCCAGTAGGTAGTTATAGTTAGGACCTAGTTTCCATAGGAAAAGCAGTTTTTCTTTTCCCAATAACTATGGCGCAGGTTGACGAATCTTCCCGAAATTTGCAAAACTAGTGACCCGCTCCGGTCAGCTCCTGTCTTAAAAGTTTCGGGGTGATTCATCGAGCTGAGGCCGAGAAAAAGGGAGATTCCCGAAACCCATTTTCCCCATGTTATTTTCCATAGGAAACTTTAGACAAAGCTACAGCCGAACTGCTTTACAGAATTACACCAAATTTGGCAAAAAGGTAGGTCTTGGTTCAGAAAGATCCCTTTTTGTTAAATGGTGTAAATCCGTTCAGTAGTTCCTGAGAAATTAGAAAAAGAAAAGGTTTAGATATCTGGGGCAGCGGTGGGTTTGTGAACCCTCCCAACCACGAGCTTCATTCTAATCGCCTGCCAACACTACAAACCAGGAAGTGTTGACAGCCGTCTTGTGACTCTGTAGAACCAAGTCAAAAGAAAACAGTGAAAAAAAAGATGAAAAACAAGAAAAGGGGGCAGGGTAGAAACCCCCTAACCCCCTAGGGGGGACCCACAAGGACCGGCAGGGCCCCCATATTTTTTTAAAAATATTTTCAGCAGAATTCACGCTGGGGTTGCAAATCCCGATTAAATTATTTAAAAAAATGAAGTGCGAGCCCCCCTCAGCCCTGGGGACTGCTCCTCACCGGGGTTTCTTTAGATAATGAGGGGGGCCTCACGAGCCCTCCCAAGCCTAGGAGACCACCACCTCCCCGGGGCTTTGGAACTGAAGGGAAGGGGGCTGCGTGGCCCCCCTCCAGGAGCCCTTGATGGCCCTGGCGGCCGCCACCCCACAGGGTGTCATAGCGATAATAATGTTCAGGGCATCCATCACACGCATATGTTGATCAATATGATCGGTCAGAAGGCTCTAAGTGTAGTATGTATGTGCCAACTCTACCTTCTTTGGGTATCACACCATGTCCGTTATTCTTGTAAACAATGCACGGTCTCCTCTTCAGTACTCCCTCCCGAGTACTGAAGAGGAGACCGTGCGTTGTAAACCTGGTGAAGCATCAAATCTGTATGCTTCATGATGTGATTCATGATGAGGAAAAAATTATTTCTCCTCCTGTTTTCCTCTTTCCATGTGTGCTGAGTTCTGCAGCACACATGGAAAGAGGTGTTACATCACTTGTGACATGTTAAATGGCACAGTTGCAACAATAGCTTTTAGTTTAGGGTTCCCTGTTACCATACTAATTTGGACAAGCATAAGTGATGTATCATTGAATGTGGATACCAGATACCAGCATTGGGTTTAAATGTATGCTGCTTTTGATTCCAATCACCTTGATGGTAGGCTTTGAACCCAAACTGAACTGTATTAATTGGCTTTACCTATTACATCGCAGGAGACATAAAAGCAGATCATAGGAGTGATAACGCCGGATTCTTATTTAACTCTTATCTTACCTTTCCAATCATAAGAATCCTCTGAAATTTTGGAACTTTTTACCTGCTAAGAAGTGTGAAGGGGAGTAACTCAATTTACCACATAATTTAAGCAGTACAATCATGTAGATCCAAAGGATCGAAGACTCTGAATCAAAGTTAAGGGATGTATTGCAAAGCCGAAAATAACTGACCATACAAACACCTCAGCACGAGGTTAAGAAAGTAAATGGGCACTAATTCAACATAAACCTACGCAAGAGTCTCATCCGACTCAGAATGAAAATGAGAGTTAATGATTTAATCGATACCTGTGATTGTAAGAGACTGCAATTGTTTATTTGTAACTGTATGTTGCTGAAAGAACATAAAAATTGTTATAAAAAAAAAGAAAATGAGAGTTAACTCTAAGAGCATCAGGCATGCGATAACTACTCCAATGTCTATCGGATTTTTCATTAACCTAAAAGGAAGATCGATTAGTCTGTCCCTACACTATCGCTACAGTGACATCCCTACATAACATCATTCCCAGGCAAGAGAAGAGAAAATGTGTCAGTGGTGAGGATTTCCTCAGAAGTTCACTCAAATGAGCTTGTTTTAAGATGTTCCTTCTTCTAACCTGCCTTCTCCCGTTCTCTCCTTTTCTAGCTCTCTCTAGATCTGCCTCTCCTCCCTCGGAGAACTGTCCCTAATACAAAATCCCAAAACAGTAGCACACACCCTTGACACGCCCCTTCAGAGGCGTCCTCTTCTCGTATTTTCCATCGAACCTTTGACTTCGTCCAGCAACCATTTGAATGTCCTTGGGTCCCAGGCACCTTCTCCGCCGAAAGAATCATATCTGCATTCCTGTACACACCCATGGCGGATTCTCTTACCATCCTATCTCCTAAAAAAAAGGCTTATTCTGCCTAATGAGACGTGTTTCCTTGCACCTGCAACAAGAACTATGTGAACAGAGTAGCCTCCTGGATACCTTCGACTGTGAGCCTTCCCAAGGAAAATATATTTCAGGCCTACGAAATTTCGCTAACATAAGAAATCACAAACAGGCCTTCTCCTAGACGTATATGTGATTAGGCCTTTACACATCTATGTCATGTATTAATAATATTACATTCATAAACACCAAAGACATTACATTTTCTAAATGAATAAGCATACCTACACGTGTAGACTTTAATATGGTGCACATTTAAACCCAATGCATCTCTTATACATAAACTAATTAGTTATGCATCATTTAAAGTACATTTCAAACAACAGTGCATTAGTCTTCATGAATGGCATAGTTACAATTCTATTTGCACTAATATACGTTGCATTAATACTACATTTCTAATGGCTACATGTTAATACATTCCTTTAGATATGTGGGTGCTGACTATCGGTGATTATAATGCACCCCTACAAATTTCAGATTAACATGACGCTCAATCAGCAGCCACGGTCCGTGTAGGGCGGTGACGTGGGACTGGGGAGGGGCAGGGTGGGGGGTTGTAAGATGCGGGAAATGGACGCTTTCAGGTAAATACTAAAAAATAAAAAATTGTTGCGCGTGCTTCATCACGTTTGGTGATGCAGCGCGCGCATCGTGGGTCGCCCTTAACGGCCCGTGGCTGTCTATCAGGAGTATTCTGCAGCAATGCACTTCCTCGTGTCACATATGATTTCACACTGCAAGGCAACTAAACATTAGGGGTGGGTGCAACTCGCGTAATTCCATGCAGCCTGTGCGGGCAGGCGTAATCGCATAATTAACAGTAATTCTGTGCCACAGAGTAATACGGAATGACCGAAATTACTTCAATTACTTTGCCGTAATCGAAATTCTGCCCGGGCCTACTAAACATAACATGCAATTATATACTTATCATTTATTTATATTACACAGCACAAAGGAATTCACTTATTTGAACCAATGCCATAGTTTTAGAGAAAAGTAGCATATTGTCAAAAGGAAGGGCTTTTACTTTTTATTTTCAAATATAGTTAGGTTAGTTGCCTTGCAGTTAGGTTAGGATTGGAAAGGAAGGAGCTTCTCTAAAAACTAATATATTTGAATCAAAGTATCAAAACATGTATTTGTGAAACAGCTGTCACTGCCACACTAATAATTCAAAACTTTGAGCTCGGTGTAAATAAATTCACAAGCTTAATTATACATACCAGGTACTGATTGCAATTTCAAAGGACACATCTTCTCGTTCACTGCGCACAGTCTGAATTGCTACCGGTTGGAACTGTGCACAACATTCACTGTCTCGAAGAGTTGCGTTCAATTAACGTAACTTAACAGCTGGAAACTAGCAGAATTATCTCCTGTTCTCTTCATATGGTATGAGCTACAACGTTAATTACACCCAATTTACATCTCGAAAGAAGGCATCCACTGCGGGCTGCACTCATTCCGGGATGAATTGCAATGAACATTAAGAATGCCACGCGCGCGCACTATGAAAACTAACGTTGCCTCTTCCCCAGTTATCGAGACCCTTGTTTTCTCACAGTATTCAATTACAGAGTAAAACATCGTTTTTTTCCCATTTTTTGGGCGTGGGAGTGGACAGGATTTATGCCTCAGACATGTGCTGATTAGAGTCGTACTTGGTAACTGCTGAAGTACGAGAGCAAAACAGTTGTCGTGCAGAGATGTCCTGGTTAGTGGTTACAGATGAACTTAGATAAAGAACATAAGAAATATTAACGAAAGAATCAGTTTAATATTAAATTCAAATATACCCCACTTTGTGAACCAATATTCAAATAATGAAAAAGGAAAAACAAGGAGAAATCCAAAAATGCATTTATGGCTATTTGCATTGTGTGTTGGTTCCAAGACTTGCTAGAATTAATGTATTAAAGTACTACTCGGATTACTTACCAGAAACATGCATTAAACCAATCCCTCTCTTCCTTTTCATGCTCCTAAATTATAGAGAGATTCTACCTTGGACAGACACCGTCCCATTTACTACTTTCCGAAATAAATTACATTCTTTTCCACCTCTTATCCCAGAATTCCCTGCCATGTGTCACCAAGCTCAGAAGGCAGCCCAGAGAGCTAGACAGAGAGGAGGAAGAGTGGAAGAATTAGGATTTTACTAATAAGTAATCTGGGCATTAACACCTCATACCTATTTCTCATCCTTAATTATTCATTACTACCAAGGGGCTGATTATGATGTTGGTTGGAGTTGCCTCCGACCGACATTATTGCGGAATCGGGACCAACCGACCTCTGGTCTGCAGTCCCAACCGCAGAATTAAGATGTAACTGCACATGGTGAGGTCATATACTCCCATTTTCCTATGGGAACTTGTGCTGCAGCCATAAATGGGCCGCAGCACAAGCTCCCATAAAGAATTGGGAGATTGTGGTCATTCCTGCCCTGCCACACGATGCAGGGATGACCTGGGGTCACCACATGTGCCTGCTAGAGGCCCCTAAACTAGCTTTCCGACAGGCTTTCCATGTCGGAAAGATCGGCATGGAAAGCCTGTGGGAATCCAAGCATCATAATTCCAACGGCAGAAACGCCGTCCATTGGGATTACTGGCCGGTCTCCGTCGGTTGAGCCCATCGGAATCCAGCCGTATTTACCGTTCAGTTTCAATTCCGACACCCTAGATTGTAATTAGGCTGTCAGAATTGAAATCAACGATCTTGGTCGGAAAGTCTCCAACCTCAGGTCGAAATGCTTTCCAACCAAGATCGTAATAGACCCCATAGTGTACCTAAATGTAAATGTGGGATACTTGTAAAGCGCACTGTTACTCTACCCGAGTGTCCTGGCACTGTAGACCGCTGGGGAACCCGTCCTGGTTTTCCCTGTGAGATGGTCCCTTTCTGGGTATCTCCAGGGTGAAACCAGGCATCCCCGGCGTCTGTGGGGGGCCGTTGTAGAGATGAGGCAAGCTTAATGCCCAGAGTTACCGAGTGTGTTCCCTGGTTAGAGTAGGCACTGAGGCGAGAATTATCGAGTCCGTTGACCCTGGTCCAAGACCCTGCCGCGTCGGGAATTGAACCCTGGTCCCGGGCCGTTCTCTGCTTACAGGTCTGCCGCCTCTAACCAGTGAGCCACACCTCTCCACCTAGGAAGCAACATAGTATTTGACTGAGACTGAGATACAATTTACTTCAAACAATTCTCATTTCATTTCAGATCAATTAAATGCACAACTACTGAGACAAGAACTGCTACACAAAAGAATGAACCATTAGGTCCCACACCATAAACCAACAGTTTGCTATGAATCTGTATGGAGTTGCTATGGTTTCGACTTGCATATGTCTGTGATGGGGTGCCCCTTTGCAAAGACTCCTAAGAATGTCAACCCTCTTGTAGACTCCCTGGATGAACCACAGCAAAGAAGTGTGTTTTTTAAAATAATTATTTCATTTTATAGTATTGAAAGAATTACTACAGTATTGCTATTCATGTACTACAAAGTGCTGTTTACAAACGTATGACTTGAGACCTACACCTCTGCCACATCTTTCTCTTCTCTGTGGAGCTCTCTACCACTATCTCCTTATACAAAGGCGTATTTGCTTGTAGAAAATGTGGGAATGACAAGGGGGAGTGGAAGGGAAATGGAGAATACTTTGACAAAATGTGACGGGTGTTGCAGAAACTTAAGTCAGAGGTTATGGAGGGACATGCTGATACAAGCACACAACCACAAACTGTAAGGTCATAAACATTCACAAGCAACACTTAGTGAGTTATTATATCCTGGAGCTGTCAAAATTGGTGTAAATGTACTCCCGCCAAGCCTTGGAGAAAATCCAGCACCACATATGAGGTTTATTTATTCAAGAGTTTATTTGAGGTTATTAGACTTACTATTATAAATCTATTCATTCAAACATTGTGAAGCAGCATGAGTTGGGGAAGGACATATTTACTATGCTGAGTTCAGTTCTTTAAACTTTGGGAAGGGTCATATATTTGATGTAGTCAGATTTACTATTCTAACTTCACTCCCACTAACACTGGGGAAAGTGCATGTATTTGGGGGCAGTAGCGGCCCGTGGTGGGGGCAGTGGCGTAACGAAACTTGAGGGGGCCCCCCTGCAAAGCACATGGAGGGGCCCCCCGCGGTGCGGCCCACCATGCCTCCCCTGCGGCGCGCGGCCCACCATGTACCACTTTGCACTACCACCCGGCGCCCAGGTGCTACCGACAAGTCACTGAATCATACATTAATCATACATGCTGCTACCTAAGTTTATGAATATCGAAAGCTAGTGCGCCAGTCCGTCATGATTTATGAAGTCAAAGTGCTGTTATTTACAATTCAATGCTGTTTTGCCATCACTTTTAAACAAAAGGGATTTTTTTAAAATGCGTCTTATCCATTCTCATCAAAGTTCCAGTTTTGACACAAGGACATTTCTCTATTTTAAACATTTCTCCAGCTTTGCGTGTACCATAAACTTTTATCAAAACTTTCAAAGCGTCATTCCCAAGATTTCCCCAGTTCATTATTGCTGCTTCAGTTGCATGCATGTGTTGGTGCCCCACTTCACGCGCAGCAGCGCACCTGGAAGGACCTCATCAGCTTAACATTCTGGTTCTGCGCTGGTAAAGCAAAAAAAAACCTTGAAACAAACATGCACTCACCAGCATGTAGAGCACAGCGACTGTGACCATCGGAACTCGTGGCTGTTCAAGCTTAGATACCTCAAAATCACTTGAGTACCCTTTCCAATGAGATAGGGAAGAAAGCAAGCACTGGCAAATGCCATTGAGTTAGACTTGTGTTTGCTGAAAGGTTTTAAATAGCTTCACTGGCCTACAGCAGGGTTACAGCATGGGCGTCAACAGCTTAAGCTTCCCACCCTAACACGAGAAGCAAGAGCAAGCTAGCAGACAATAAGTCCATGAGTAGAGGTGAAAAGCTTCCTCTCTCACCTCACCCCCCCCACACACACACCAGATACAACGCAGATGGCAGCAATGCAGTGCCCTCTTCCTCACGCACAGAATATCCTCTCAAAATCAAATAGCTAGTAGTAATGGTACATGCCTCAGTTGCAGTGACAAATTGTAATGTTGCAGCGGCGATGCAAGCTTCTCCACTCTCCCCACAGTGACAGAACTGTTATGAATAGGGCATCTGCCATGCAAGGTTTCCTTCCTCACGACACACGTGCAGCAGGTCATGTCTCCCAAAATTGCCCTTCCTACTAACTTTATGTTTGTTGAGTTGACACTGGGGCCGGTCACCCCCCGTGCTTATTTGAGGGGTCTGTGACTTGCGAGATAGTGTAGCGGGCGCTGCGCTTGCTGCAGAGGGGCCATGCTCAATAAGTGATACATACATGCACTATTTTAATCAGGTGTGTTATTGTGATGGTAGATTCCATCTCCCTCGCAGTTCCGCTTCACAATACTGTGACTGATACCCACTGTCCCCCAACCCTCCAAGCCTCTCACCATTGCTGAATTGGGAACCCACAGAACAGATAACGAAACTCTCTAAAGAACTGACCCTTCTCTTCCAAACAGACCCAGCCTCGGGTGGGATTAAGACATCTTGAAGTTGACTCCCCCCACCTCGCGATCTCTCATCCTCGGCGCCCGCCCCTCCTCCGCCCCCCTCTCTCGTAATATAAATCCCCACTTTGTTCTTGCCAACGTTGGCTTTCAATCAGCGTAATTGGATTGATGGATTCGCCTTATAAATATCAGCATCCGCATTGCAAGACTACAGCTTTCGGAGCCAGCCAAGCAAGGGGACGCCGACGAGAGACGTAAAATGCCATTTCACAGTGTCTAATATTAGACATCCATACCAGATGCAGGGAGTCGGGACAGCACCCCCAAGGTCAAAATACTTCGTTATGTTACTGTTTGGACAGTGGACTTTGGAACTAAGAAGAGTGGAGTGGACCCCTGGAGGCCCCGCCGGTGACGGACTTACTTCGAGTTCAGTTTACTGTTGGGACGGACAGTCCTGAGCGCGGGCGGGCCTGCTTCCTTTGTCTTCGTTCTCTATTCTTGACTATGCGCGCCCCTGATGCCACACGCCACACCTTACTCTACGCGCATTTTGCGTGTGACAGTGAGCTCGTTGTTGTTGTTGCGCAATGCGCATGTGTTGTACCCCTGGGGCTGCTGCCTGGCATTGGTCGCCACTCACCAGCCAGCCCTGCCCCCGCCCCCCACGCGCATACGCGCCGGTGGAAAGTGAAAGTCTCTCGGACTGTCGTGAACAACAAGTGTGTGCGCGCTGGCTGCGCCCGCGCGCATCCACCCTGTCCCTGCTGCGGCCCTGCCACCGCCATTTCATAGATTCGAGACGAGTGGCTGCTGCCTGCTGGCAGTGGACTGATAACAATACCTGCAGTGCTCACAACAGTCAAAAGTGCCTCACTCTCAGACACTCACACCTCACCCCCCTCTCCCCCCACACACACACACACACCAGCACCAGGTACAACGCAGATGGGGCAGTGCAGTCAGTGCCCTCTTACTCATCTCCTCTCAAAATAGCTAGTAGTATGGTACATGCATGCCTGAGGAGAGCCGGAGGCCTCAGTCAGTGGCGCCCGGTGACAAATGTAATGTCGCAAGTCGCAGCGGCGATGCAAGCTTCATTCTCAGAGTCTCAGACTCTCACTCTCCCCCACAGAACAGTTATGAGAATAGCCTTCTGACTTGCAATCCTCAGTCACAACACACGTGCAGCAGCAGAGAGCAACACCAGCAGGCCAGGTCATGTCTCCCTCCAAAATTGCCCTTCCTTCCTACCACCTGTGTAATGTTTCTTGACTGTGGGCCAAGGGCAAATTCAAAATACATGGTGTTTGGCCTCCTTGCATCCTGCCCCTTGCCTTAACCTAGTTCACACTCAGATCTTCTTCTTGCATCCAGCCCCTGCTTTTGACCCAGTCTACGCTGGCACCCTCCTTCTTGCATGATGCCCACTCCCCTTCACCCAGTTCACCCTGAACTCCTTCCTGCCTCCTGCCCTCTCCTCCTAACCCAGTCCACCACGAACCCCTCCTTCTTCCACTCCCCTTCTTCTAAACCAGCCCCTCCCTCATACTTGCATTCTCCCCTCTTCAGAATTTACTTCATCATCAACCATCTACTTGCATCCTGACCCTGGCCAGTCCACCCAAAACACCCCCTTCTTGCATCCTTTCCCTTCTCCTTGACCCAGGCCAACATAACCCCCATCTTCTTGCGTCCTTCCCCCTACAGTCCACCTGAACCCTTCCTTCTTGCATTCCCCTCCTTTTAGCACAACCCCTCCCTTATAGTTTACTTCACCTCATCCCTCCTCTTGCATCCTGACCCCCTCCAATCCACACAAACCCCTCCTTCTTGTATCCTGTCCCCCCCCTCCTGCCCCTCCCTCAGTCATAATTGCTGTTAATCGTTTACCGTTCACAGATAAATCCATCTGCTCAATTTCATTAATTGAAACTTTTTTAAGGTACTTTACATTTTCAAGAGTAAATATTTGAAAAGAGATAAAACATCTGGACGAGCAGCTTATGCCAACAAGCTGCCCTGTTAGCCACCGAAGCTACCGAATCCTGCACCAGAGAGCCTAATGCAATGTGTTCGCTGTCATCACTGAGACTGACCCCACGAGCTAACGTCAGAGCTTACTGCACTGCATGCACACACACATAAGAGACGGGGACTCGGAGCTCCTCTGTGGGAAAGCAACCTGCTCCAAAGACAGAGCATAGCTGCATAGGGCAGGGAGTCTGCACACCTCAGAGGCAGGGCGCTCCTCTGTCAGCTGCGCACAGTCCCTATAGCACACTGCAGGACCCATCTGTGCACACATCAGAGGCGGGAATCTTCCATGTTAGTAAGATTCACTGTCTGTCTACAGAGCCTGTGCCAGCCCAGAGCATATCAGAGTGTGTCTGCACACCTCAGAGGAAGGAGTTCTGCCAATAATAAACACTCCCCACGGCCAGAGCAGCAGCATATCAGAAGAGTGGACCGACTAACTTGGACCCTGCAGGCCCCGCCGGTGCGACTTACTTCGGAGTTCGGACAGTCTCACAGTCGAGAGGCTGAGCGTGGGCGGGTCTGGCTTTCCTTTGTCTTCGATTCGAATCGAAGTACGTTGTTCTCTGTCTTCTTCCGCCGGCGATTATTGCGCATGACAGACAGTGTTGTACCCCTGGGCCCGGGGCCCTGCCTGGCATTGGAACGCACTCGCCAGCCCTTCCCCCGCCTTCCCCCGCGCGGCACGCGCGCATACGCGCGGCGGAACGGAAAGTGAAACAAACTAAGTCAGGACTCACCCTGTCAGCCATTTCTTTTCATAGAAGATTATTCGAGACTTTCGAGTGGCACTGGCAGTGGCGGAAATAAATTCTAGTGCCTCACTCACACTCAGACACTCACACCCCGTCCGGGGCCCCCCCACCATTTCGGACCTCCTCTCTCTGGGCCCCGGCCGGGCCCCGCACCACCATTTTCAAAGACTCAGGGGCCCCGGCCGGGGCCTGGCGTCCCGCACCATTTCAAATACTCGCAGGGGCCCCGGCCGGGGCCCGCACTGCTCACCATTTTAGAGCCTACACACAGAGTATTGTATGACGTCAGGAGGGGCCGGCCGGGGCCCCCCGAGCACGAGGCCCCCCCGCAATGCGGGGCTGCGGGGGCTTGTGTTACGCCCCTGGGTGGGGGTGCTGCTGCGTGCTGATGTGGGGCATGGGAGGGGCAAGGTGGGGGGAAGTAAACTACGGATTATGGCCGATTAGAGGTAAGTAAACATATAAATAAATAAAACGAATTTTGTTGCGAGCGGTGCACCGCATTTGGCAATGCAGGGCGCGCACTCCCACCACGGGTCGCTACTTTTTGGGTGTGTTCAGGTCTTCTATTCCAACTCCATCCAGGCAAACATTGTGAAAATGCATAAGATTGGGGGAGTGGGGTACATATTTGTTAAACTAACTCCAGTCTTACAAAATTAGAGGAAAATGAAGAAATGTGGATTGTTAAATTTACTATTGATAACATTGGTAAAAGGGCAAATATCTTGGTTGGGGTTATATGTATTATTCTAACTCCAGCCCTGCAAACATGGGGAAAATGCATTTCAATTCCACTAACATTGGGGAACATGCATATATTGAGAGGAGTACATATTTACCATTTTGACTCCAGTCCTATAAATATTGGGAAAATGGATTATGTTTGGGGGGAGCCAGGTTTCCTTTTCTAACTCCAGTACCATTAACATCGGGGAAAGTACATCAGTTGGTGGAGACATGTTAACCCTGCCATCATTGGCGTGAGTCTCCCTTCCATTTTGTCGGATTGCCTCCTCTGTTTTTGATATGTTATTGCTGGTTATATGCTTTGGGCACGGTGCCACTGTTATTCAGTGCCACAGTGCAAGTGCTCCAGGGCTGTGCTTTCCCTCCACAATGCTGGCTCCACCTCCCGTGGGGCGTCTGATGTTTCTGCCCTGCACTGTGAAAGGAAAGAAGGAGTCATGTAAACAGAGTGCTCCAGAACTGGTTTGGACTGGGCAAAGGCCCCTCTGCTTTCAGAGAACAAAGAGAAAAGTAGTATAAATATTGGGACCCAGACCCAAGAATTTTAGACCACTTCTGGGAACAAGACTGACCTTTTGCCAAAGAGAAGAACCAAGGAAGCTGTAGGAGTTTCGACTGCCCCTCTGCCAGTGTGCTGTTTGCTGGGTTGGCCTGCAGTGGTTTCTTTATTGCCAAGGAAAAGGAGAAGGAACTTTTTAAGGACTTTCATTATCTTACAGAATATTTTCCATGGGCTTGAATTTGTGCCTGCCTCCTGCTAAAGTCTCAGGGACAAAAGACTTCATCTCCAGCTCCCCCCTGAATTTCCTTGCTGGGAATTCTAACTGCAGAAGCCTGTGTGTCGCTGGGAGCTGAAAGCACGTCGCAATGAGACAAAGCATGACGCCGCTGCAGTTGCGATTGTCGCATCGCTGGAAATGCGTGCTGCTGCCGCATCTCCCAGGAAGCGTGTCTTCATCAAAGCTGCCTGCTGTCGCATCACCCGAGAAGCGTGACGCCATCGAGAGAGTCGCCATCGCATAACCGGAGAAGTGTGTCCTAGGGCCTGTCGCTGTTCCAAAGTACAGAGTCTTCGCAAGGCTGCCAGGGCATCTACACATCATCGTTGCATCCTCGCATCAAGGGCGCCATCTTTTCGTATCGCACCAGGATTGTCGCAATGCATCTAGGTGCCATCTTGCGCATTGCAACCGGACCGCAAGCCGAGAACCTACGCATCATCCCCGCACCAGTAAGGATCACGACGCATCCCCTACTCTGCGCAAGCATTGAGGCGCGACGCATCATCTCCCCCGGATCATGGAACCGACGCATCTCCCCTTTTGCAAGCCTTTTGTTCATTTTGCGTTATGCATCCAGGTACTTTGTTGAGAACTTTGTCGCATTCATCACCAACTTGAACAAAGTAACTTTTACCATCTTTAAGTCAATCTTAAGTACAGTATTGTGGATTTTTTGTTGTTTGTGGTCTAGTCTATATAAAGAATACTTTCATAACCTGTGTGGTTTCCATCTGTAGTGTTTTCAATGTATTATTGTGTTTATTCACAAATGCTTAACACACTGCCTCTGAAATAAGCCTGTCTGCTCGTGCCAAGCTACCAAGGGGGTGAGCAGGGGTTATCTAGGAGTGTAATCCCCTTATCCTGACTTAGAAGCAAGGGTCCCTATTTGGACAAAGGTGAATACCATTGCCAACTAGAGGTCCCCAGAGCTAACAAGACGCATGTACTATTCTAACTCCAGCCAGTGGGGAAAACACTTAGATTTAGGAATTTCAAATGTACTATTTTAAATCTAATCTCAGTTACATTGACATAAGAGCACATTTGGGATAGATGACATATTTATTATCCTAAACAAGTCCTTGAGGTTTGCAGTGTTATCCTTTATATTTATAAATACTATAGCAGGAACAGCATATAAAACATGAATATTTTCAATATTTAAATGTCCTAAAACTTTAAGACATATTTATTCAAAGGTGTTGGTAAGTCATATATAATATTAAAAGTACATTCAATCAAAATTAATGTTAACAAGTAATATTATATTTTACATACAGTATTCATTTATTTCATTTAATTGTTTTTATTTTCCTATTTGATGTTTAATTATTTTAATATGTAATTATTATTTAAAGAAAAAGAATAGTAATACTAATACAGCACATGAAATACATATTTTTCAAAACATATTAAATACATAAATATCTCCCTAATAAATGACTTAATTGTAAATGAGTGGACGCCAGGAAATTATATTAGACAGTTCTAATATATTTTAAATAAACCAATTCAAACAACTTTTATTCGACCAAAAGTCATCAAAGCACATAAAAACATATATACTATTTACAAATACAAATATCAAACACAGGACACATAAAAAGCGGCTTGTTTGAATGCAAGAAAATTACACAGGTTTAGTAATTGACAAGTAATTCATAATATCCTAAAAACGATCCTATGACTAAAAAAGACATAGGATACTATAAAAGGGAGATCATACTGTTAGGGAACAGTGTTAAGAAAGATGGACATTAGTGCAAGATACTGTTTAATCTAACAGATATTGGTATCTACTAGCAAAGACGTTGTTGTACAGAAATAACTTTCAATCTCATAAGCCACAAATAAACACTAAATTATATTTAAAATATTATTTTTGTTTATAATATGTTGATGTTTACTAATGTGTTAATTACATTTTAACATTCTATTTCACTAGATTCCCAATAAAACAAATTATTTGCAAAGTAGTACAAAACCAATACAATAATTAAACCAATGACTTATTAAATAATATTTACTATACTACATACATTTTTTGAGACAGTACCCCTACTAGAACCCATTTAAAAATCAAAACCCTGGGAAAAATAAAAAAAAACAATTGAAATTATTACAATAACTAAACCAATTACTAATTAATACAATGTATTTAAACAACAGAAATTTGCAAAATAATGCATATTTGTACAGAGTACTACACACCCAATATTCCAATAAACCCCAGAGCCCAAAATAAGAAATACATTCAAAAATATGTATTTATAAAAATAAATGTTATTATAGCCACTATAAATGTAATAAAAATGCAAACTAAGTGCCATATAAACTACTACATTGAGTATCATGATATTCCATTAATGAAAATCTCTTTGATAATAATGTTACAAGAAAAGTATATACTTACTCAAAATACTCCCCCACCCCTCAATAATTGTTTGGTACAAGATATTTTGTCTTTGATATCAAGTTCAAAAGATATTTAGGATGCTGTAATCAGGAGGAATACTATATGTATGGAGCAGTATGTCAATGTGAGCTATCAATGTCAGATTCTGTATGTTGGCCAGCAGTTGGGTCATGCATAGGGAATGGAACAAGGGAGAAAGAAACAGAGGCACTGGCTATTTGTACTATTCACTCTTCGTACTGCTGGGCTTACCATGCTCTGTTGAAGCAATTATATCCTCATCAATAAACCTTACTACTGTATAAATTGCATTCAAATTCACTCTTTCTAATATGATGTACTATACCTATTAGTAATTTCCCCATAATCTTTTCTCTCATTGGTTGAAACTCTGTGACATCGTTGAACTGGACTATAAATGAAACCTTGAGTCAGCTCTGAGTAATAACCTAAAGTGTAATATGCATTTCTAAGCAAATATTTACCTTCATTAATTTGTGAATCAAGTCGGCAAATGATTGTTTATTGAACAAGCCCCTGGCAATATACATTCCCCCTCCCACCACTGGAAAAACATTAATACTATATATATGACTCAATGTAATATGAACAAAGTGTGTACAAGATGAGGATTCCTCTTGCTCCTCTTGAAATACTATGTGGAATGGAGTTTCTAACCCTTTGAAAGGACAACTACATTGTTAATGGGCAAATCAAAAGTCTAAATTCACATCTCTTGTGTTAACCCCGAATACTTCCTGGTTTCTAGTAATATTAGAAAAATGCAGATGAAAGTGCAATGAGATTGAATCTTCTGCCAAAAAGGTTCCAGCTGGTGCAGCGAAGTACCTTGGTTGCCTAGCAAGGAAGGCTTTGAAACATGTGGAGCTCACTCTTTATGAATACAAGAGGGCTGCCATCATTGCACATCTTGTGAATGTCCCCTAGTGCTCCCGGACATAAAGTTTATCTTCTCTTCACATGTGCGTTTCACATAATGTAAGCATCACAGTTGCATAGCATTAAACCATCAGTGCCCCCACTCTCTGCATGCACCACTGACCTCCTCTGCATAAAGAGCTAGAGCACCAAAGATCAGTGGAATACTTCTCCATGCCCTAGAAGTAAGTTCCGGCCATGGATCAAGACAGTCATGCTGGGGGAAATATTGGGCAAAGGTGAGCTATGCTCCAAAAAATGCTGAAAGCTCCACCCAGTGTGGGTGCCTCTTGACATGCCCCACGTCCAATCAGAACTCTTGATCTGGATTCTCCTCCAACCAGCACAGGTGATCATGACTTTAAGATTGTATCCAATGTTGAGACTCCGAGACCAGTGAAACAGAAGATAATGCCAAAGAGGACTTGTGGAAACTACCACACTATACAATGAAGGAGATATAAAGAATAACCCCAAGCACCTCTAGCCACTGGTGAGCAGAATACAACTAAGTCTGGAGGTTCAGGGGCGTTGCCCAATGTAGAAAGTGCATGCCTTTGTGTTGAAAACTGCTCCAATGACCAACAGAACAGGAGTGCTGTTATGTAGGTAGGTTTTGATGGATTGCATACCGTCCCGGAGCAGTCCAACAATTGCTGAAATGTAGTTAACACATCATCCAGTTTTATAAGTAAGAGTGTTTATTTGCAGCTCACAAATGAAGAAGACCCAGTATAGGTCAACAAGAAAATACTTGAAACAGAATAGGAAACCCCAAATTGGTAAGTGAGTCCCTGCACAAAGAGTCTGAGGAATTTCAGGTGATACCTCAGGACAGGAATTTAAAAGCAGCCCTATTGGGGAGAGACACACCCTGGGTACAAAAAGAAGAATTATCAACTCATTTGATATCTTATTATAGATAACATGTAAATGTAAATTGATACTGTATAGCGCACTACTCACCCGCAAGGGTCTCAAGGCGCTTGTACGAATACCGCTGTGGAACCCATACTGGCTTTCCCTGTGAGGTGTCCACTCCTGGGCACCCCCAAGATGGAGGCCAGGCATCCTTAGCGTTGTGGGGGCCGTTGTGGAGATTAAGCAAGCTATTGCCCAGAGATGCAGAGTGGGACTCCATGATTGGAATAGGCACGAAGGCGAGAATTATCAGGTCCGTGGAATTTTGAGCCCAAGACCCACCGAGGCGGGAAATTGAACCCTGGTCCCGGGCTAGACCTCTGCATCAGGGTCTGCCGCTCTAACCATTGAGCCACACTTCTCCACTAAACATATGATGAACCTCTTGAGAACCTTTGACTTAATTTCCAATTGAAGGACTAAGGGCCTGAATTAGATCTTAGCAGGTTAGTTACTCCATCACAACGATGGTATTGTCCGCTGAAATAAAAATCCCATTATATTTTATGGGAATTATGTTTCACCGGATGGCATATCCATCACGATTGTGGCAGAGTAACCCATCTGCCATCATCTAAATCAGGGCCTAAGGTTTCCATCATGAGTGGTCCATTACAATTATTGGAATGTCATGCCCCCAACTCCTCAGAATTTCATCAACTGGAGTTGTGGAAAATCTGGGGGTAGAAATAAAACAGGTATTGCAACATTTATGGGGATAATGTGTGGAATGGAGTTTCCATGCTGATTTCCTATGTTTCCCCCAGAATTACACACAGATATTTTGCCTGCTCAATACACCCAAATTCCTCATGTGACAATGAACAATTTACAGTTCCTATGGTTCTAGTAACTCCTGTTACTGGGCCCATGAGAATTAACATGCTCCTCACAATGGGGCCCAAGGAGGGGATTGAATAAATATCTTCTGTTTTGCATCATGGCACTGGAATAATTGTGCCATTCTCTAGTAAGATATGAATATGCTAAAAAGAGCATAGAACATGTTTAGACTCCACTGTAGCGTAGATTGGTATCTGTCCTGGAGTAGGAGGTGCTTCTTGTTGTGTCTGTGTCTCGAGCCCTGTTCATTATACTTCTAGGCTCGAGCACAGCTGTTCATTATACTTCTAGGCTCGAGCACAGCTGTGCCCTGTCAATATGTTATGGTTTGAACTAGGGTGGCGTTGGAGTTAGTGCTGGTAGTGAGTGCTGGTTGGCAGCTGTGTCCGCATCTCGTCTATGAATTGAGGTTATGCTGACAATAAAACAATTCTACTAAATTTACTGCCTACGTGTATTCAACTCAACAATGGCGACGATATTAGTGGGAACTCATTCTAGATACAAGTATGGCAACTACTACGATGAATTTGCCAGCCCCACAGGCATTTTTAATTAGAGATGGGGAAGTATCAAGTCAGAGATGGGAGGAATGGAGGGATTATCTAGTAAATTATTTAGAAACGTTCGAGAGCAAGGAGTTGACCCCAGAAAGGAAAAAGAAGATACTTTTACATTGTCTTGGACCAGGAGGGTTAAGGGTTTATAATAGAATTGAAAAAAAAAATGCTGGTGGAGGAGATGTTTTTACACAAGCAATAGGCGATCTCAATGCTTATTTTGCCCCCACGGTATGCAAAGCTGTACATAGGTTCAATTTTTTTAATCGGAAACAAGAATGAATGAATGAAAAGCAATTTTTATAGCGCAACTAAGCCCGATGGGCGTCAAGGCGCATAACCAAACAATGCCAGCTATCAGAGTATACTCCTATTGTGGGTAGGCCTTGACGAAACACCAGGTCTTAAGCGCTTTTTTAAAAGAAGACAGAGAAGGTTGCATCTTAATCTCATGGGGCAGCAAGTTCCATAGTTTGGGGGCAACAATGGAAAAAGCGCTATTTCCCCAGCGTACCCTTTTTGCACGTGGAACAACCAACAGATTAATCTCTGAGGATCTCAAAGATCTACAAGGCTGGTAACGGGTCAACAAAGCACCAAGAGGATGAGAAGAGCCATCTGTCTGAGCTCGATAGGCTAGGCATAGGATCTTAAACGAGATCCTCATATGGATGGGGAGCCAATGAAGGCTCTTTCTAGCCATCGTGGCAGATGAAACATTGGGGAGTGCCAGAACAAAGCGAGCAGCCGCATTTTGAACGACCTGAAGTTGCTGTATGAGTCCCTTGTTGGAGTCTGCATAAAGCGTATTACAGTAGTCCAACCTAGAACTCACCAATGCCACTGCCACCTGCTTACGTGCTGAAGGAGAGAGATAGTGAAGGATCCTCTTAAGAATCTTTAACACCCCCCAGCAGGTGGCAACCGTACGGTTGACCTGCAAAGACATAGACAAGGAGGTGTCAAAAATTATGCCAAGGTTTCTGGCAGACTGGGAAGGAGATGGACAGGTTCCCAGCGAGGACGGCCACCACTCATCAGACCAAATATCCTGGTCTTTGCCAAAGACCAGGATCTCAGTTTTGTCGCCATTCAACTTCAGGAAATTCTGAAGCATCCAGTCAGAGACTGTCTGCATACAGATCCTGAAGTTGGTGGCAGATGTTGACACTGAGTGGGCCAATGACACCATGATTTGAGTGTCATCGGCGTATGACACCAATTCCATCCCCTGAGATTTTACTAGCCTTGCAAGGGGGGCGACATAAATGTTAAATAGGGTCGGACTAAGAGCCGACCCTTGTGGCACCCCACACTGCAAGGACATAGCAGGGGATAGAAATTCACCAAGCTTGACTCTCTGCTCTCTATGCTGTAAAAAGGAGTGCAGAAGATTCAGAGCCATACCGGAGATCCCTGCCTCCCTCAGCCGAGATGTAAGAGTCGAGGGAGACAGGGTATCAAACGCCGCGGAGAGGTCCAAAAGTACCAACACTGTGGTTTGGCCGGCGTCCACCTTCATACGGATGTTATTAGCCACCATAGTCAGAGCTGTTTCAGTACTGTGTGCTTTTCGGAATCCATGCTGGGAGCTGTCAAGATACCCAGATGAGTCCAGAAAGGTGGTAAGGTGGCAGTTAAGGTGAGACTCAAGAATCTTTGCATGAGCGGGTAACAGTGAAATAGGTCTAAAATTTTTCAACTGTTCCGGATCCAGCGTGGACTTCTTAAGTAGAGGCTTCACTATCGCCCTCTTCCATACTATGGGGAAGGTTCCTTGGGTTATAGCGCCATTCATGACTTCTAAAAGCGGCGGGAGCAGTATAGATCTGCATTCCTTCAGTATCTTCAAAGGGCAGGGGTCAAGAGGAGATGAGGATTTAGTCCTATCAAGTAACAGCTCAAGTCCTTCCAGAGTAAGTAACGGAAAGTCCGTTAAACTATTAGAGTGGTCTCTAGTCCAAACTTCTAGATTGATCAGGGTTTGGAGAGAGGAGTCGCCTAAAAGCTTTCTTTGGATTTCCAATGCGAGATAGATGTCCTCAATTTTCTTATGGAAAAACTCTGATATGTTGTTACAAAGCTCCTGTGATCCCACAACAGGATCAGGAACCTGTAGGGAGCAGAGGGAGTCAACTACCTTAAAAAGCTCCCTAGAGGAGGTAAGAGAAGTAGTGAGATTCGAGAAGTACTGCTGTTTTTCCCTAATGACACTAGATTTATAGTCAGTTAACAGACCCTTATGTACTTCCCTTTCAATGGGATCCCACGCTTTCCTCCATTTTCTTTCCTGTCTTCTACAACCTTGTCGTAGAAGTCTTAGTGATTCCGTATACCACTGAGCAGTGGGCTTACCGCGAGCCGAATATCTAACGGATGGGGGAGCCAACTCATCGACCGCCTTGGTGATAGAATCAGAAAGCAGTACAGCTGCTTCCTCCACATCTCCCGAGGAAGAGCAGCTATACTTCTTTATATATGGCTCAAGGGCATCATTAGTGATATTCTTGAAACTTCTTTTCGGACCTCTAATAGTGGAGGATGCATCAGACGTTACTTCCATAGGGTGGACCATCAGGAGTGGGATCGCCAGATGATCCGACCAAACAAGAGGCACCGGAGTGTCGACAGACAGTCTTTCGTCATTGGTGAAGACTCCGTCCAAAATGTGGCCCGCCAGGTGGGTCGAGTTGTTGACAAGCTGAATACACTCACAGGCTGCCAGTGTGTCCACCAACCTGATGGTGTCGGGATCCCTTAGATTATCCAAATTAAAGTTAAAATACCCCAGAATGGACAGATGGGAATTGCCAAAATAGGGTTCCAGGATTCTAAGAAGATCTTCAGTAAAAGTGGCTCTGGAACCAGGGGGCCTATACAGAAGGATTCCTGAAAAGGAAACCGAGGGAGTACACAGAATAGAAAAGTGTAAAGCCTCAAAAGGATCCGAGGCTGCGGACAAAGATTTAATCGTGCACGGCAAAGCGGATTTGCAAACAATAGCCAATCCACCCCCTCTGCGTTTGGGTCTGTCTTGTCGAAACAGTTTATAACCCTCTGGGATGGCCATCAATAGGCCATGGCCAGAAGACTCAGAAGCCCATGTTTCTGTGACAAGCATCCATTCCGGTTGCCTGTCTACCACGAACTCATGAAATGCAATATTGTTTTTAATAAGGGACCTGGCATTGATCAGAAAACCCTTCTTTATCGATGAGTTCTTAGAAGAGAGAGAATGGTCTCTAATAGCCACTTTAAGAGATATAGGGGGTAGGATCACTGATTTACAAGTGTGACAGCGAGAAGAGTGCATGATGCCTTCCGGAGAAAATTTATGAGTGCAGGGTAAACAGGGGGGCTTTAAAATAAAGATGTCAGAAAAAGAATAATAGTGAATTCCCAATGGTCGCATAGGAGAGAGTCCAGCGTCCAGCCCGTCCTCAGCACGGACGGGCGCAGACGGGCTGAACTCTGGCGTAACTCCGGCGACAGTCCGGCGTCCCCGCTGCGCGTGACCGCTGCGCGTGACCGCTGCGTGTCAGCGTGACCTCCATTTAAAGCCTTCTAGCGTCCTTCTGACGACTAGAACGCCCACTGTCCCCACGTTCACCCAAGATGTCCGCCAAGACCGGGACACACACCGGGGAAAGGGTCCGCCCAACAGCGGTGGGTTTGTTATAACATTTAAGGTGCAAGTGAGGGGGGCAGGAGGCAAAAACAGGGGTTAATGCACTAAATAAAATAAAAACAAAATAGCAAACAGGAAGATTTAAAATCAGCGAGTGGCCGCTATTAGATCAGGGACCACCCGCAATGTCCAGGTAATACACGCAGATAGCCGGAAATTACCAAGGCGCCTAATTTTCCCTCTTTTAAAGCCTTCTAGCGTCCTTCTGACGACTAGAACGCCCGCTGTCCCCACGTTCACCCAAGATGTCCGCCAAGACCGGGACACACACCGGGGAAAGGGTCCGCCCAACAGCGGTGGGTTTGTTATAACATTTAAGGTGCAAGTGAGGGGGGCAGGAGGTAAAAACAGGGGTTAATGCACTAAATATAATAAAAACGAAATAGCAAACAGGAAGATTTAAAATCAGCGAGTGGCCGCTATTAGATCAGGGACCACCCGCAATGTCCAGGTAATACACGCAGATAGCCGGAAATTACCAAGGCGCCTAATTTTCCCTCTTTTAAAGCCTTCTAGCGTCCTTCTGACGACTAGAACGCCCGCTGTCCCCACGTTCACCCAAGATGTCCGCCAAGACCGGGACACACACCGGGGAAAGGGTCCGCCCAACAGCGGTGGGTTTGTTATAACATTTAAGGTGCAAGTGAGGGGGGCAAGAGGTAAAAACAGGGGTTAATGCACTAAATAAAATAAAAACGAAATAGCAAACAGGAAGATTTAAAATCAGCGAGTGGCCGCTATTAGATCAGGGACCACCCGCAATGTCCAGGTAATACACGCAGATAGCCGGAAATTACCAAGGCGCCTAATTTTCCCTCTTTTAAAGCCTTCTAGCGTCCTTCTGACGACTAGAACGCCCGCTGTCCCCACGTTCACCCAAAATGTCCGCCAAGACCGGGACACACACCGGGGAAAGGGTCCGCCCAACAGCGGTGGGTTTGTTAAAACATTTAAGGTGCAAGTGAGGGGGGCAGGAGGTAAAAACAGGGGATAATGCACTAAATATAATAAAAACGAAATAGCAAACAGGAAGATTTAAAATCAGCGAGTGGCCGCTATTAGATCAGGGACCACCCGCAATGTTCAGGTAATACACGCAGATAGCCGAAAATTACCAAGGCGCCTAATTTTCCCTCTTTTAAAGCCTTCTAGCGTCCTTCTGACGACTAGAACGCCCGCTGTCCCCACGTTCACCCAAGATGTCCGCCAAGACCGGGACACACACCGGGGAAAAGGTCCGCCCAACAGCGGTGGGTTTGTTATAACATTTATGGTGCAAGTGAGGGGGGCAGGAGGCAAAAACAGGGGTTAATGCACTAAATAAAATAAAAACAAAATAGCAAACAGGAAGATTTAAAATCAGCGAGTGGCCGCTATTAGATCAGGGACCACCCGCAATGTCCAGGTAATACACGCAGATAGCCGGAAATTACCAAGGCGCCTAATTTTCCCTCTTTTAAAGCCTTCTAGCGTCCTTCTGACGACTAGAACGCCCGCTGTCCCCACGTTCACCCAAAATGTCCGCCAAGACCGGGACACACACCGGGGAAAGGGTCCGCCCAACAGCGGTGGGTTTGTTAAAACATTTAAGGTGCAAGTGAGGGGGGCAGGAGGTAAAAACAGGGGATAATGCACTAAATATAATAAAAACGAAATAGCAAACAGGAAGATTTAAAATCAGCGAGTGGCCGCTATTAGATCAGGGACCACCCGCAATGTCCAGGTAATACACGCAGATAGCCGAAAATTACCAAGGCGCCTAATTTTCCCTCTTTTAAAGCCTTCTAGCGTCCTTCTGACGACTAGAACGCCCGCTGTCCCCACGTTCACCCAAGATGTCCGCCAAGACCGGGACACACACCGGGGAAAAGGTCCGCCCAACAGCGGTGGGTTTGTTATAACATTTAAGGTGCAAGTGAGGGGGGCAGGAGGCAAAAACAGGGGTTAATGCACTAAATAAAATAAAAACAAAATAGCAAACAGGAAGATTTAAAATCAGCGAGTGGCCGCTATTAGATCAGGGACCACCCGCAATGTCCAGGTAATACACGCAGATAGCCGGAAATTACCAAGGCGCCTAATTTTCCCTCTTTTAAAGCCTTCTAGCGTCCTTCTGACGACTAGAATGCCCGCTGTCCCCACGTTCACCCAAGATGTCCGCCAAGACCGGGACACACACCGGGGAAAGGGTCCGCCCAACAGCGGTGGGTTTGTTATAACATTTAAGGTGCAAGTGAGGGGGGCAGGAGGTAAAAACAGGGGTTAATGCACTAAATATAATAAAAACGAAATAGCAAACAGGAAGATTTAAAATCAGCGAGTGGCCGCTATTAGATCAGGGACCACCCGCAATGTCCAGGTAATACACGCAGATAGCCGGAAATTACCAAGGCGCCTAATTTTCCCTCTTTTAAAGCCTTCTAGCGTCCTTCTGACGACTAGAACGCCCGCTGTCCCCACGTTCACCCAAGATGTCCGCCAAGACCGGGACACACACCGGGGAAAGGGTCCGCCCAACAGCGGTGGGTTTGTTATAACATTTAAGGTGCAAGTGAGGGGGGCAGGAGGTAAAAACAGGGGTTAATGCACTAAATATAATAAAAACGAAATAGCAAACAGGAAGATTTAAAATCAGCGAGTGGCCGCTATTAGATCAGGGACCACCCGCAATGTCCAGGTAATACACGCAGATAGCCGGAAATTACCAAGGCGCCTAATTTTCCCTCTTTTAAAGCCTTCTAGCGTCCTTCTGACGACTAGAACGCCCGCTGTCCCCACGTTCACCCAAGATGTCCGCCAAGACCGGGACACACACCGGGGAAAGGGTCCGCCCAACAGCGGTGGGTTTGTTATAACATTTAAGGTGCAAGTGAGGGGGGCAGGAGGTAAAAACAGGGGTTAATGCACTAAATAAAATAAAAACGAAATAGCAAACAGGAAGATTTAAAATCAGCGAGTGGCCGCTATTAGATCAGGGACCACCCGCAATGTCCAGGTAATACACGCAGATAGCCGGAAATTACCAAGGCGCCTAATTTTCCCTCTTTTAAAGCCTTCT
This sequence comes from Lissotriton helveticus, assembly GCF_964261635.1. NCBI lineage: Eukaryota > Metazoa > Chordata > Amphibia > Caudata > Salamandridae > Lissotriton > Lissotriton helveticus. Next base: position 755,420,479 of record NC_136063.1, on the reverse strand, counting down.
AGCGTCCTTCTGACGACTAGAACGCCCGCTGTCCCCACGTTCACCCAAAATGTCCGCCAAGACCGGGACACACACCGGGGAAAGGGTCCGCCCAACAGCGGTGGGTTTGTTAAAACATTTAAGGTGCAAGTGAGGGGGGCAGGAGGTAAAAACAGGGAATAATGCACTACATATAATAAAAACGAAATAGCAAACAGGAAGATTTAAAATCAGCGAGTGGCCGCTATTAGATCAGGGACCACCCGCAATGTCCAGGTAATACACGCAGATAGCCGAAAATTACCAAGGCGCCTAATTTTCCCTCTTTTAAAGCCTTCTAGCGTCCTTCTGACGACTAGAACGCCCGCTGTCCCCACGTTCACCCAAGATGTCCGCCAAGACCGGGACACACACCGGGGAAAGGGTCCGCCCAACAGCGGTGGGTTTGATATAACATTTAAGGTGCAAGTGAGGGGGGCAGGAGGTAAAAACAGGGGTTAATGCACTAAATAAAATAAAAACGAAATAGCAAACAGGAAGATTTAAAATCAGCGAGTGGCCGCTATTAGATCAGGGACCACCCGCAATGTCCAGGTAATACACGCAGATAGCCGGAAATTACCAAGGCGCCTAATTTTCCCTCTTTTAAAGCCTTCTAGCGTCCTTCTGACGACTAGAACGCCCGCTGTCCCCACGTTCACCCAAGATGTCCGCCAAGACCGGGACACACACCGGGGAAAGGGTCCGCCCAACAGCGTTGGGTTTGTTATAACATTTAAGGTGCAAGTGAGGGGGGCAGGAGGTAAAAACAGGGGTTAATGCACTAAATAAAATAAAAACGAAATAGCAAACAGGAAGATTTAAAATCAGCGAGTGGCCGCTATTAGATCAGGGACCACCCGCAATGTCCAGGTAATACACGCAGATAGCCGGAAAATTATGCAAATGAAAAGATAGAAGATTATATTACTTCATTGAGAAGGCTTGCGTTATCTTGCAATTTTGGCACTATTGAGGAGGATTAAATTCGCAATCAAATAGTGATGCACTGTAATAACAGTAGATTGCAAGATAAGTTATGGGTGAATGGGGATGCTAATCTAAGGGAAATATCAGCGATTGTTAGCAAGGCCGAGTTGACTACTAGGTGTGCCAAAACAGTAGTTAATACAGTGAAGGGAGAGAACAGTGATGAGATAATTAAGATAATTAGGGCTCCTGTTCAAAACAAGAGAGAGCAAAATTTAACTAAGAAGGAGTTTAAAGGCAATACTACAGCTTTTGAATATAAGGGTGAATGTTTTCGCTGTGGTAGCCCCTCGCATTTTGCCAACGACAGAAGATTCCCTGCCTTGGGTCAAACGTGTGCCTATTGCAAGATGACCGGTCATTTTGCAAGAGCGTGTAAGAATAAAGAAGTAGGGTGCATTGTGGAGCAGTGTGATGAGGAAGATGACAGCGTAGGCCCAGTTTAGACCCAGAGTCTGTACCTTCACCACAAAAATACTGGGCCCTCTCCCCAATCTGCTCTTGTGATGGCTGGGCAAGAGGAATCTCTATGAAGAATTATTAGGGATGCTTTTGGGGGATGCCAACCTTAAGTAAAACAGGAAGCCATACCTGGGGAAGACCCTCCAATTCAAGATTTCTCTATTTGGAAACTGTAGCACTCTGGCCGCAACGGGTCTGGTCAAAATCTTGTGGCTTATTCTCTCAACTTGGTAGGGTCAAATGCTTTTGCAATACGTGTGTGATTTAACTATACTATCTTTGGTGCATGCAATAATAATTAAAAAGTCCAACTACTTGTGTGCCATTGAAGGTAAGTGCATATGCTTTCTGTGGCAGTAGTATGATTGAACAATACTGTAGGAAGGATGTAAGAGAGATGAAACAGACCTGAGAATATAGGTCTTATTCTTTCCTTTAACTACAGATATTGTTTATACTAAGTTAAAAACGAAATGTTATAAGAACTTTATAAAAGACTTTGTTAATGAATAGGTCTGTTTGACCATGATGGAAAAGCCTTTACTAAACTACTCCTGGTTAAATTAACAGAATTGATGGAGCTTTACAATAAATCAAAACAATTTTTTTAGAGATTGCTCCATGATATTCAATTGCTTGCCTCAAAGATGTTAAAAATTGAAAATTATGATGGGCACTTAACTCCCATTATTTGTTTTATATGATAATGCAGGAGGAGGCTAGAGGATAGAATAAAAACCATTCATAGAAAGGTATTATGCAATTTTAATTAGAGTACCATAATATAGTTTTAGGTGTTTATATGTGTTGTATATCAATTGTGGTCTTGAAAAGGGGTATTTTGCCTCAAAACATGCACTGGCTGTGTGCTTTTCGAACCAAACCTGAGTAAAGGATTTTGTACAAGATTAAACTATATGTACTTTTGTGATTCTGTACAAGCAAGAAGTATAAGAAAAAGAGTGGAATTACAATGTTAGGATATTACTAATGAAGTGGTGGACCTACAATTAAGAAATTATCTATTTTGATGCTAGTGGGAACTTGTGTTGGAGGGGTAGACGCCGGGTTGCATATGCTATACCCTGAATTTTGTCTTCAGTAAACTCAGTTTTAGAACTTGTCTGTCCTTGATCAACTGATGACCCTTTTTAAATAGTAAAATGAATACTTCACCAGATATTCCAATTGCCTCCCATTAATAAGGTATGGTGCCCATTCCCTCGTATCCTTCATTTTTGATGGGGCTGAATAGCTAAAGTGTATGGCCCTCACTTCATTACTTTTCATGTTTAATACAATGAAAATAACAATATGACTTTTAACACAGATTTGACTTCAAAAGTACCTTGCCTCTATTAGGACAGACTATCTATCTATCTATCTATCTATCTATCTATCTATCTATCTATCTATCTATCTATCTATCTATCTATCTATCTATCTATCTATCTATCTATCTATCTATCTATCTATCTATTTTCTGTCTATGTTCTGTCTATCTGTCTGTCTATCAGTCTGCCTATGTTGGGAATGCGATTTACATTTCAATTAGCCAAAGAACATATGGCCACAGTCACATACTGCCAACCATCTCTATCCTATCCAAGTTCAACTTGAGCTACTGGCTACATATACATTGTCAAGCTCCCAGCATGTACGTTTAGAATCTATTTTTCTAGGCACACAAGTCTTCCCTTATTTCAGGGAGAACCTGGGAGTTATCAGCTTACATGTGAAGTGAAATCTGCAAGATTGTATACGTCCAACCTATGGAAGCACTATGGCAGCAGAAGGTGTAGAAATCATAGCACACAACTGGAAAGACTGTCCAGTATAAAGCTGGTATATATAATATAGAATACATAATTTGGAAACATATTCGATAGGTTTTCCTGATGAATTTGAGATAGTAGAAAGCTGTTTGCAGCCTCTTCATGAGCATTTATCTAATTAATAATGCTTGCAATTATGAGGTACAAAAATCTCATTGAAGTTTCTTTATTATACCTTGTGAAAATATTTTATCACCTCTGTTTCATTTTAATAAATTACAAGTCTTTAATGTGGATTCTCCTTCTCCTACCTCCAACGTGTATTCCCTGGAAATCATTTGTTTTTATCTAATGTGATATTAAACTCATTTTCATTATATGAAATTATATTTTCAGTAGTCTGTTGAACGCAAAATTGACGCATGATAAGACATATTTTTTAATTGTTTAAACCTATAGGTGCAGGTGTCGGCCTATGGACACAACCGCACACCCTCCCCAGTGCATTTCTTAGCCATCATCTGACACTGGGGAGTGATCCAATGGAGTCTTCGGAGTGAGCTGGATTGCATTTTTTAATTGAAAGGGCTGAAGCGATGCAGAACTGCTTCTGCGTCATCCCCGCTCAGCCTCCGACCCAACTGTGATGTCAGTGTGCTATGAATCATGCTGACTTCACAGTTTCCCTGCTGCGGCGGAGACAACAAGAGCTAAGATCGTGCTCAGCCATCCGCTGGAGTTTAGAGGGATATTCAAGTGGCGGACTATATAAACCTGGGTTCACTAACGATGCAGAGTATGCAGTACTCCCACGATTGGTTGAAAGTGCCGGAGATGTATACCCCAAACAATGTGATTGGTTGTCGCTTAGTCGTGATGTGAAAGTCAAAGGGGATATGACTAGTTCAGCATGATTAGTTGTTGGTGTGTTTAAATGACGAGGTAGTAAATGAGTTATTCATTGACTGATTTCCCGAATTTGGGTGCTGTGCTATGGGCTACGAAGGTCAACTGAGCAAGTCAAACTGACCGTGTTGAATGGGACGGAGTGTTCGTTGTATGATATTTTTAATTAGACACAATATGGGGATGAATGGATTATTTTTTGTTTTTATGGTATTGATTTTTTGAATTGCGTGTCAAATTGGTGTGCATATAGTAAGAAAGGGGACTGTTTTTCTGATAGTTTAGACAGAATAGAGGATACTACACCACCCGCTTTTTTTAATGAGGACATTGTATATGGGAGATCATCAAGTATCACACTTGAATATTTGATTTTCTAAGTCAGTGCTATACAATGGTTGTTTAGATTGACATTCTGATCAAGTACCTTAAAGTAGGGTAATGTAGCATAACAAATGATGAACTAAAACCCTGAAATCTAGGCTACATTGTAAGCACAGCACAGAGTTTGTTTTGGGATACAGTAACAATTAATTCAGATTGAATCTTATTAGTTTGGTATTAGACTAGAGTAAATGAATAACAATATTCTGTGCACTAGGGATTTAAGGCAGTATATAAGTAGGTAGTCTTATAGCGGTTTTTCATTGTATGATATGTAATGTATTCTGAGTACTTCTTTGTATTTATGGTGATACTTTGTATCACATATATATAGGGAGGCCAAACTTCGGAAACTGGAGACCCGATATATACTACAGCTAGACACTAAGGTACCGGGAGGCCTCAATGTAACTGAGGACATGTATACATGTCTACCATAGCTCCAGGACACCTCAGTCTATTTATGAGCACAGCTCCGTTGTTTTCTTAAACAGATCAAAGGGATCCCCGGCTGAACTGAATACTAGGGATGTTTTTGACTATTCACCATGTTTGCTTGTACATTAAATTTTATTGTATACATATGTTTATAATACTACCAGCATGCATTCTATACAAATTCGACGTACTGCTGCAGCTATTACCAGCGGTAACTTGAGGTAATTGATCAACACACAAGTTTTAACATCACAAATTTGGAACTTAAAACACACTTAAACACCTTTTTTATACATTTTTTCACTATATGGAATTTTGGCACATGGAGTCTTTATGGAAGGTTTTCGGATGAGGTCTACACATTCCTCACAGCTTATTTAGTCCAGTTTGTGTGAGGAACTGGAATAGTAGGGTTAAGACCAGTAGGTGATCATCCTTTATAATGTGTTTGGTATATGTCCATTAGACAACTATCCTTTGCACTGTATTTACAAGCCTTAAATACTGCATTCTTATAGTGGACCCAGACCGGTCCGTAAGAAGAAGATGATTATATGTTTACTATTGGCTTAATTTGCACATATAGATAAATTGTTTACTTTGCAATTTTGCACAATTTGTTATGCACTTGCACTTTATTAGTACAACTAAGGTAATAGTACGTTGTATCAGGTTGTTTACATTGCATATTTGCACTATTTGCGGTATTTTGCACATTAACAGACTGATTTGACAGGTGTTTCCACTTAAGAGCATATCAAGGCAAATGTGTTATTATCATTTGGATATTTCTATTTGTTTTAAAAGTTAACAATATGAATATTTTATCTATTGTACATTCAATCAAATTGTAAGCGGCAATGTAAAACTCCAATAGTTAGCCACATATGAATCTGGTATTAACGAATATATGATTTATACCATATGGTTCAGGTATTTCACCGGCATTACAAAAAACTATAACTATTGGAAGATGATGTTAAATGATTAACATTGGTACGCTCTGATTTTAATGGATGTATATAAAGAACCTTTCTTCCATGTCTACTATGTGCAAACATCACGTGGTGTTGAGGTAATTTGTCACTGGCACTTTAAAAATGAGCATTTGTATGAGGGATGTTGTCATGTGAGCAAGGCTCTACGGAGCCGAAACGTCATGCGGCATATTCTGCTTAAATAAAATTTTCTGAGCACTGAATTGGTCCGTGTCCGAGAGTTCTTTGGTGGCAGGATGGGAGGTGCTTGCTACTTGTTTCTAGACGCGGTACTTCATGATATATATATATATATATATATATATATATATATATATATATATATATATATATATATATATATATATATATATATATTCCATATATTACATCTTGTCTGTATATGTTTTTAATTTAATTGAACTAATACTATTGACGATTTGTGGATGTTATAATACTTTGAACTTTCATTGCTCAAATTGAGTTATGCATATGTAATATTTTGTGCTCCTTTTTCAGTTGTTGCACAAATGTGGGTATTGAGTGTGGCTTCTAAGCAGTGGGGTCACCAAAAGTTGAGCATAACAGTATCTATACTATAAGAAGAACACACCAGTGTGATCCTAGATGGCCCACACTGCTTATGTTAAGGTTATGTTTTCCAATTGACTACGTCCATCTCTTTTTGGATGTTGACTTCCTTGAGCAAATTGTGCAGCAAACAAATTTGTGTGTAAACAATTTCTGAGGGAGTGTTGAGGCAGTCTGGGGCCTCGTTCTAGGGCACACACTTGGACTCCACTTCACTTAAGGAGTTGAAGATGTTTTTGGGGCTTACACTCAAAATGGGGTCTACTCGCATGGTTTGGGCACTCCTGATCTTTGCACCGTACATGAGCGGAGATTGTTTTGTGCTACTGCAGAATATGCCGAATTTCAATGATAATCCTGCTGTATCCAGACAAAGACAGGTTGTTCAGAATTTGACCTGTTGTGAAACATTTGTCTGCCAGGTTACCAGAGATGTATACTTCTGGAAATAATCTAGTCATCAATGAGTCCTTGATACTGCACAAAGGTGGCTGCTGATCAGACAGTTCATTGTGAGTAATAGAGCTTGCTATAGCATCAAGTTGTGCAAGCTGTGTGACAGCTCTACTGGCTATGTGTACTGCTTGAGAGAGTACACACAGAAGGACCCCACTCTAAACCCTGTAGGTTGCCCTCCCAAGCTAGGAGTTGCAGGAAATATTGTATGGGAACTTGTCCAGCCACTCTGCCACAAAAGGTACACCTTCATGTAGACATTTTCTATACAGGAGTAGAGCTGTTCAGTGAGCTGTACAAAGCTGACACTGTGGCATTGAGTACAGTTTGCTGTCGCTACAAAGGATTCCCTCAACACCTTGTTTGTAAGAAGCTCCAGAAATTCTAGAGCATTGCTTTGCATCCCAACAAACAGCTTACAGTCAGGTTCTCACATAGGTGTGATGTGTACATGTTCGCTACAATTTATGATGAGAGCAGTATCCTGTCACAGTTTGGGGTCAGATAGCTGAAGTTACCAAGCCCACTTCCTTACAGCATATACATGGTGGAGTGGATAAGAATGACCAGGTTCTTCAGACATATAATGGGATTCGTCAAACTCACGCTTGTTATAAAAAACTGTTTACCCACCTGATCCAGATTGCAACATACAATGCTTATGTTGCTTATCGTCAGACCACCCAGGAAGACTCATGTCTTTCCTTAATTTTCAGTTGTCAGTCATTGAAAGTATCACTGCTACAGAAGCAGCAGCCTCTATTTCATATGCTTTGGAGAATGTGGCAAGGTTGCAGGTTTGACACTTAGCTGATTGCATTCCTGGAACAGCTAAAAAGTCTCAACCATGTTGTTTTTGTAGAGTCTGGTGTAAGAAAGGAAAGAGGCAGGAGAGTCTTGTTTATTGTCTCCATTGCCCTTCTCAGCCAGCCCTGTGTATTTCTACCAGCTTTATGTTGTCCAGACAAAATTGAAGTATTGGGAATTTGACTGCGGTGGAGCTGCCATTAGGTAATCCTTTCATTGGCTGTGCATAGAGACCTATATTCCATGGGCTACTACTTAACTAGGCAAGCAGCCATAGATTCTTTGTTTCTCTAGTTCAGGAAATCATGGACTTGCTGAAGGCCTGCCTCACACCTTTAACTGCTGTCAGAAGGTGGTAGATGTTCTGTTTTCTGATTAACAAATGCATAATAGTCCCCACACTGGCACATAATGGTTGATTGACGATGAACTGGGTTGTTATGGAGTCCCCTGTGTGGCAGAATTGTAAAAATGTGACTAAATTTGGAAGTGCTTTTTAGGGAACTTATGTATACAACACAACAACCAACCTGATAGCCCACGAGTACCAGAGTAAGTGTAATTAGTTAAACAAAGTTCTGTGGGACTTGTTTACGAACACTGCAATGTGTATCATAATCAATGTCATTGAAAAAGGATACAGGACACAGTTTCTTGCATGATGATGATTTTCCAATTTTTAGTATCATGGGAATATACATTTCATTATGTATCAAAATTAGTGCAGATGAGAGAGTGAACTAATATATATTTGAACATTGAACAAGACAATGAACAAATTCCAAGGTTGTATGTGATGTTATATGAAAAAAAACATAAGTGGAGATTCTGTTTGTTCATATATGGTATCTCATGGCGAAGTATAACATGTTTTGAAAGCAACGTAGGGATGGGATGTCAACATTTCGACCTATAAATATTCTACAGATCTCATCAGAACCATTTCGGCGACTCCTGTCAATGTTTTTGACTGTAATTTCAAAATTTGGTGGGTGGAGTAGTCTCAGCATGGCAGACGTTAAGTTGTCCGCCAGGGTGAAAGAGACTTCTTTGACAGCCACAATGTAAATTTGGCCCTTACTAAGAACTATTCATTTTTCTTATTTTGAATAGACAACCTGGGAAGTTCAGCTGTGCATGACTTTCGTGGCTCCCACTAGGTAATTCTACCCATAAGCCCTTGCAAATGCTTGGAATCTGTGGTGAGCCACAGGTTTCCTACCACCCTGAGTTCCTAAATCGCTATGTTGAGGGATAAGCAATAGGGGTAGGTGCTGTATTTGGGGCTGTGCTGTGATGCCACCCATGTAAACCTACAAACCACATACATTTCTGAAAACTAGACAACCAAGAGAGTCCAGGATGGTGTGCCTTGTATGGATCTCACAAGGTTTTCTTATGCACAATGCTCTGCATACCTCAAAATCGGCTTGAAATCACACACTTTCTTTCCATTTGTTTGATGGAACTTTACAGAATCTACAGGAACCCACAAAATTAGTACAACTCTGCATTGCCCCGCTTGTGCCAATAAAAATGCAACCCAACTTGTGTGGCTGGGTCTAGTGTCTAGTGTCTGCTACAGAAACCGCTCAAACCAAGGTCAATAGGAGCTCTCAGCAGGAGACTCCCATTGACCTTGATTTAATCTATTTCTGTCAGAGACACTAGGCCCAGCCACACCAGTAAGGTACCATTTTTATTAGGAGATTTGGGTGAATCCCTGGTGGATTGAAGATTGTGGCTCCCCACAGATTCCAGAACTCTCCTTCACCGAAATGTGGGGAAAACTAGTTTTTTTAGTCAAAGAGACTCTGGGTAAAAAAAACTAGTGAGAGCCACACAAGTCACCCCACCCTGGATACACCTAGATGTATAGTTTGAAACAATGTACATGTTTGCTAGGTTTCTATTGTTACAGGCTGTGCTGGGGCCCAAAATCTAAGGTACACACATTGGAAAGAAAGGGTCAGTTGTCAGTGGAAGAATGTGATGTGTCCATGTTGCGTTTTGGGCCATTTCCTGCCCTACCCACACAAGTGAGGTACCCTTTTTATCTGGAGACTTTGGGGAATGTTTGGTGGAAGGAAAGTTGTGTCTCCCCTCAGATTCCAGAGCTTTCTATACTAGAAATGTGAGGATTTTTTTTTTAACAAAGTTTGAGGTTTGTACGGGACGCTGGGTAACAGAATCTGGTGACAGCCACAGAAGTCACCCTATACTGGATTTACCTGGGTGTCTAGTTTTAAAAAATGTACAGGTTTGTGAGGTTTCCCTAGTGCTGGCTGAGCAAGGGCCCAAAATCCACAGTAAAAAAAGGGTGCGTTTTTAGTGGAAAAATGTGATATGTTGTGTTTAGGGCTGTTTCCTGTTATGGGCACTAGGCGTACCTGACAAGTGAGGTATCATTTGTATTGGGAACCTTGGGGAAATTATGAGTGGGTGGACGTTTGTTGCTCCCCATAGATTCCAGAACTTTCCATCACAGAACGTTAAGGCAAATGTGTTTTTCTAGTCAAAGTTTGAGGTTTTCAAGGGATTCTGGGTTAAGAAATCCTGGTAAGAGCCATGCAAGTCACCCACCCTGGATACCCCTACATATCTAGTTTTCAAAAAAGTACAGATTTGCTAGGTTTCCCTAGGTGCTAACTTTAATAGGGTCCAAAATCTGCAGCTACCCACATTGGAAAAAAGGGTCTGCTTTCAGTGGAAAATTGTGATGCATCCATGTTGTCTTTTGGCCCATTTCCTGTTGCAGGCACCAAGCCTACCCACACAAGTGAGGTACCATTTTTATTGGAAGACTTGTGGGAGCATAGAATAGTAGAACATTTGCTATTACCAGTTGTGTTTCGCTACATTTGTGCTTTTCATATGTATGCCAGTATACAAGCAAGAAGACATTTTGAAAATACCTTCTAAATCATACGCTAGCTTAGGTGTCCAACAAATTCAGAGATGTACAAATAACTACTGCTCCTAAGCTTCATATCATGTGCCATTTTCAGAAATACGTAGGTTTCCTTGATACCCATTTTTCACTCCACATATTCCACTATACTTATTGGGAACCCTGGTTTCTTGGAGAACCTACACACCCTATATAGCCTCACAACCACAATGGTCTAGCAGACATAATGGTATATTGCTTTTGTAAATCAGCTATTGGGACAAAAAGTTGCAGATCAAAATGTTGTCACAAAAGTCTGTTTTTTCCCACTCATCTTCAATATTTCTTTATTTCAACAGTTATTTTCCTTGTGTAAACCTTGAGGGATCTCCACATTGACCCTTTGTTAAATGTTCAATTTTGTATACTTTTCAGAAATGTATAGCTTTGCGGCATCACCCATGGGTTTCACACTGATTTCCATCACAAACTGGATGTAGGTTGAAAGCTTAAAATATAGGAAAAAGTGGCTACATCTTTGAAAAATACATACATTGTACTAAAAAATGTGGTTTTTGATTCAGCTGTGCATGTTCCTAAAAGCTGGTGAGTGTAGTATAACAAAACATTCTTGAATCAATATTTAAGGGGAAAAAAAAAACACTTTTATCTGAAGCACTGGTTCCTAAAAACTTGGAATTTTGCCTATATTCTCGGTGACCTCCAGGGGAGTCCACAAACCCTAGGTACCTTTAGAATTCCCAGGATATCAGAAAAAAAGGATGCAAATTAGATGTGGATACATTATGTGGAAAACATGTATGGTGCCCTAAGAGCAAACTACCTAAAGTAGCCAAAAAAAAAGGGCTCAGCACTGGGGAAGGAGGAAGCGGGCACCTAAGGGGTTAAATGATATTAATAATAATAACAATAATAATAATATGTTAATATTGCATTTTATAATGTACATCTGCTGAATTTAAACACTGTGAAAATTGGTAAAATGTAATGTAAGGTTACTAAATAGAATCAGAAAAATGGAAGAGTGATATTATCAGGAAAGAGTGTCAGGATTTTTGCTCCTTTCTCTTCTCTTGCAAAGCCCATGGCAAAATCCTGTTAATATGCTGCTAAGTGTTTGGTGCAAGAGAGAATTGGAGAAGTAAGTGAGACCCTTATGTTCACCCTATGTCTCAACAGAAGTGAAACCAGGGGTGTATACTAGATATTAGGATCTAAAATGAATCCTAGGGTTTCTATTTCCAATGCCCACTTGTAGCTTTGATCATTTTTGTTGGGTAAAAAGAGATTTAAAAGGGATTTTCATAGCCTGGCTAAGTGTAATCCTGGAGATAGAGACAATAAAAGCACAGTATAGATGAGGAAAGGGAAAGGAAAACTTGGATGAGTGAGAGGACCAAAGCACCAAGAGATGAATTAGGGGAGTCAATCATAGGATAAGTAAGAAAGTGAAGTGAGAAGCAATTTGGGGGAAGAGTTGAACGAGGTATTAGAAGATTGCGAGAGGTGACTCATGCATAAAGTGGATGAGATTGTGTAGTAATCAGGGACCACACTGGAGATATTAAGTCAACGTAGGTTTTTTCAGGTAGCAGATAGGAAGGTAAACAGGTAGAACAAATCCAGGTATAATGCCACAGCACCCCCACCAGGGGCAGCCAGGTAGCTGCTCAGCCACATCCATCAACTATCATCCCTGATTCAGTCACCCAATCATTCCACTCATAGCTCACACACCAAACATTACATTCAGAACTCTTACACAGGCTGAGCACCCAGGGACAGGGAAACATGGGGGAGGCAATCTATGACATTCAGGATACTACATACCTCCTTCCTAATGAACAGAAGAATGATGTAACGTAAACAAAGAATGAAAGGTAAAAACAGCATTTATCTATAAACATAAAATTACAGCAACAGTAAATAGGAAAAGACAACATCGCAGGGGGAATATACCTAATTAAAATGAATCTAGCGCCAAGACCCAGGGATGGTGGGAATAGAAGACTATAGAGAAAGACGGATAAATAATAATACCCATCGCACTCGTCTTATGAAGAAAAAAAAAATGAGACCATAAGCAAAGGACAACATGTACATGAATGAGGACTAGAGAGAATAATACCCAATTTCCTGCCTCCACCGACCAATAGGGATAACCAGTAATTTAGAAAATTTTCAAAACCCAGTGCAGCGCAAGGCGTCTTATGCATGCAGGGACCCTCCCCTGCAACAAACACCCCTGCAGCACAAGGCGTCTTATGCATGCAGGGACCACCCCTGCAACAAACCCCAATCATAAACCCCATAATGAGGTCACAAAATATAAATAAGGGAGACAACCCCAAATACTTACCCGCCAAGTAGGACCACCCCTCATATAAGGGAACACTGTACAAATGGAAATTCAATGCACAATTTCAAAAATAACACTGCATAATTCTGTAACAATATGTTTGACAAATCCCCATATAAGGCTTGTGTGAGCATTGCCAGAACACAAATGTGAATCTGTAACAGTCATTTAACTGGATCGTAGGCAACACCTGTGAGCGAAGACTCCCACGAATAAGTGTCCAAATGCTGCTCCGCCTCAGAGCATTCAGCTAACAAAGTTTTATGCCCAAATAAAGAAAAGTATTTTTCATTCGATAAAGAGAACAGCAGGGGAACAGTAAGCGATGAAACGCCATGCTGAGCATTCCTCATCAAGCTTCAACTAACTGCGGTACTTGTCAAATGGACGTGGATGGCAGATTGTGGCAAACTGAATGAGTGAAACTGCATGCTCCGCCAATGCCAAGATGGCGGCATGCTGTTTCACGCCGTGCTTAGAGGCTCACAGCATCAGCGTGATCCAAAACACCAGAATGAAGCCATAGATGACTCAGTCAGTTAGTCACACTGAAGAATCTGTTGGTGACTTTGTACTCAATGCTGAGGAGACTGCATGTGACAGAGGCTGCACTAAGGTAAGCGCAAGGAACAACACAAGCCTTGCCCGTCATTTCCAATGTGAAAACGACAGTTAGGGAACAGAGCGTAGACCAAACATCACAGTCTTGGTCAATCTCATGGTCAATGTTGTGAAAGACCCAGTATATGGGAAACTCAGATCCAATGCAGGCAGCGAACAGGCACACATCCTGCACAGCATCGATGTAGAGAAGGAATTGGCTTACTGTACATGAAGGCTCAGTCTGTGCAACATCACTGTAGTGTCAGGTTGAATTAGGCTCTTGAGACCGGGTACAGCAAGCTTGTGTGGGGCCTGTCCGATGAGATGCACACGGGTGGGGCTGCTTAGCATACTGTGGCTGTAGCAGTTTCATATATTGTCCTTGTAGCATAATGTCTTTAAAGTGACACAGTTGGGTGTCCCAATGTAACTCTGGTTTGTTCCATCTTGTTCCTGTCGCTTGCGTTAGTCGGCTTCTCCATATAGTGGCTCCTTCCCAGCATGATGTAGGAGGCATCCTGGAGTCTTTCATATCCACTTGAACCACTGTAAAGCATGGGAACGTCTTCCACTCGTCGCCAAAAATAAGTGTAGTAATCAGGGACAACCCTGGATATATTCAGTCAACGTAGGTTTATTCAGGTAGCAGATAAGAAGGTAAACAGGTATAACAAATTGAGGTATAATGCCACAGGAGCCCCACCGGGAGCAGCCTGCTAGCTGCTCAGCCCCATCCATCAACTGTCATCCCTGATTCAGTCACCCAAGCATTCCACTCATAGCCCAAACACCAAACATTCCATTTAGAACTCTCACACAGGCTGAGCAGCCAGGGACAGTGAAACATGGGAGAGACAATCCATGATATAAGGATAGTACAGACTGGAGACTGAGCACATGACAGAAGCCTGAGTGCAGTGGTAGGGAAAGCAGCACAGGTCTTCAATGGTACTTATGGTTTAAGCACTGATGCCTGCTCCAGCTCCATGGGTCCTGCATCGGATCTTCCTGATTTTTTGGGTCTGGCTAGGGTCTTCCTCCTTCCAGTCTGCTATTCCTCACAAATGTGGACCCTCTCACCCATAGCTTTTAGTGTACACAGATCATAAGGCATCCACATTTCTTGAGACGATCATCAGCCCAGGCTGGGAGATATTCTCTTTCCGAGCATGGGTCTCCACCTTTCGGAACTTTGAGACTCTTTTTGTTTCCCTCAAACAATAACTGTTGCACTACTGCTTAGTTTTAAAGTGTTGCTTTGTTGTATCTGCTTTCTCTGTTTGATGACTTTGTGATCACCAAGATCATGAACAAATACATAGTTTTTGTTTCTACATGGACTGCATTTCATTTGTTTTAGGCTTCTCATCTTCCGGTGTATTGAAAAGTTCAAATGATAATATGTAGCATTTGTATCATGGTACACTAATTTTCTCACTCTTTGTATTAGTTTGCATGTGTGCTATGTATTGTGATGTGTACCACGTTTGCTATTTAACTACCAGATATTATTAACATTTTATGCATTGTAGAGGCTTATATCTCTGGTTGGTCATCCCTTCCTTTACTGCAGATGTGATTATTGTGCTGTGCTCGTTCAGGCCTACACCATCCTCTTTGAGCAAGGCCTAGACTGTCTGAATGTAATGAACTCTCTCTCCGAAGACAGTGATACTCACCTTCCCAAACCACATCCCACAAGGATCTAAAGATGCATCGATTTAGACAAGCTTTGTTAAATGTATGATGAGGCGAGGATTCTGGGGTACAATTGTAATTTGCACACACAGATCCTATTATTTTATTTCAGCTGTTAAATGCAAAGCACTCCGCTACCTTGTGAGCCAATAAATAAGTATGTGATGCATGAGAGCAATTAGATTTGGCCTGCTATGTAAGTTAAGTTAATCAATTGCTTTAGCTTTTATAAATTACAAGTGAGCAGTACTTGAGAATAAGAGAGATTCACACGGGTTTTTCAGAGCATTAAATTGCAACACTTAAGTATATTCAGAGCATGGTTAATGCCATTTTATTTTGTAGTAGCCCCCAAAAATTAGCACCTTCAAAAATCTATGGTTCCTATTGCTCCAAGGGGAAATAATCTTGATTACATTTTCCTGGTCAAAGGGCAACATTTTAATTGATACTATTACTCCCTCTGCACAACTGCTTGTTCTCACAAAATCCAATCCATTCTATCATGAGATAGTTGGTTACATACATCATTACCTACGTAGCAGTGGAGTCATTGATTAAGCTTCAAGTCTTGTAGTACAGACCAAGAAGGATGATGCCATACAACATACCCCCAGTCAAGTGTATTAGCAGCCTTTCTCATTAATCTCTGTTCCTTCAAAGAGGCGTGTCTCCTCTTATGGACATTGACCACCACTCCCCACAATTCTTTTCCTTGCCTTGAATCCTGTAACTTATTTCTATTGTTTCTACTTTACCTCTGTCCTCTTCCTTTTCCCTGGGAGCATGCCAAATATTGTGAGCCCATCTGACAAACAATAATTGGCAATAACAATAGGTCAGACTTTTTAGGAATGCTCTATGGTAATGTGAAGCATAACAAGTAGATAGCAGGGAAATGGATATGTATTTGCCTGATAGCATTGGAAGAACTGTACAATATTTTTGGTGTAGATTAAATGGTCAGCTAACAGTTGCAGTGTCAAGTCATACCTAAAAAGTAGGTTAATGACTACTCTCCTCCCAACTCAGCTGCATCCAGAGAATAACACCATTAATTAACTAAGACACTTTCATAGCTTTGTAGTGCAATTTGTGTGCCCCTGAAAGTTCAGGTTCAAGCAGCTGAATAAATAAACAAAATGTTCACAGCTGCATGGAGGACAAGAATATTGTTGTAGAAGCACACGATATCTGACCGAAAAATTGTGTGCTCTTAGCTCCCAAAATATGGGCGGAGCCAAAGCCCCTCTCTTGTGATGTTCACATAATTGTCTGGCGACAACTGCACTGCTAAGCCAGACCATATAAATGTACATGTTTTGAATGACCATTATAAAGATGGAATATTTATGTTTCACACAGTTTATTATAAAATGCCTTAATATGTTCTTATTTTATTGAGTTTGGGTTACACATTGTGCTGTCAAAGAGGTTTGGGGGAACTTGCATATTTGTTATTCTGCAGTTATTATACAACTTTAGCATTTAGGAGAATGCTCACAAGTAGGATTATCTCCCTCCCCTACATTAAACGAGAGAATGGGACTGCAAAATGCACCTATAAGAACTAGTTCCTACTCCTGTGCATTCTTCAGAGTGCCAAACTTCCAGAAACTTCACTGTAATTGAGGATCTGAACCTTTTGCTATGTTGTTCCAGAATTAATAATGTGAATGTATCTGTTTCAAATATTGGTTTTGTCTTGAATAACCATGGAAACATTCCTTTGGCACCAGGTAGATATGTGTGTTGCGATTCATGTTTCAGGAGCTTACTGTAAAGATGACTCATATTTGTGGATGTGCTGTGATTTATCTGTGCTCTTAACAGAGCACCAAGTATGTTAAACACATAAAACCAACCATACTCTTTCCACAGAGACTCATATCTGGCACATAGTCAGCAAATCATGTCGTTTGGAAAGGGAATGTGTTATTTAATTCATCAAAATGCATTTTATCCTATTTTAATGTGGCAGATTGTGCTATACCTCTCTTCTCCTGCCCTTAATGCCCTCTGCAGGGAAGCTGCCTAGACTATTGTTGTTTAGGAGAGACTGGTCTGTTCTTTTACTCAAATAGTGCATTCTAATGGCTAGTGGACATAGCACGCTGGATTCAGCTCATTCCATTTAAGAAAGTTAGCAGCTGCACGCTGTGAACCGAGAGAAGTCAGTGTGTATCATTTCTGCACTCCAGTGTAAATAACCCGTCTCTGACACGCACTATTTGAAAAATAATGTCTTAATGGCTGAAAGTCATCCATAATTCTTCTCTAATATTTCAGACTGCCAATAGTAGTATTCTTGACTTAGGACCAGATTTGAAGTTTGGCAGATGGGTTATTCTATCACAAATGTGACAGATATCCCATCTGCTTTATTGCAAATGCCATAGGATGCAATGCATTTGTAATATGGTGGACAGGATATCTGTCATATTTGTGATGGAGTGCCTGTCCAGCAAACTCAAAATCAAACCCATTCAGGGCTATTCACAAATGTGACTTACACTTCTGAATAATTTACACATGTAATTTACTCTTACACTTTTGAGTAACTTTACCACTTTTGACTATACACAAAATCCAAAAGTAAAGGTACTAAAAAATGTACACTTACACACCCTCATCCCCTGAATAAGGGGATTGAGCAAAATGTACTCGCGTAGTTTACTACTGCCAAAGCAAAATAGTAGAAAGTGCAGCACTATAAATGGCAAGCCATTTGTATTGCAACATTGCCCTAGGGACTTAAAATAAAACCCAATAGAATGGTTTTGTTAATTATATAAAATAGTTACAGTTAACAGTGCTAAAGCATTTTTGTTCTACCTTCAAATTAATTATATAAAATTGCTGTACATTAATATTTGAAATAACATTATGTTTACTAATTTATTAGAAAGTTTAATAAAACTGTTTTACCTTCCATATACTTTACCATTGGGTGATCTCCAGCCCTACTGCTGTGTATCCATATGCTAAAGGAAAAGTGATAAAGTTTATTTAACCCCCAAAAAATAAGCAAACATATTTTATGTTAAAGAATAATGCTAATTAAGGTTATATACTTTTTCAAATGTAAAATAAAATAAGAATGATAAAGCATTAGCTTAGTTTAGTTTTTAATTGAATCCTTTATTAAATTAGATTTTCAAATGACAAAATAAATTCCCACCAAAATTAAAATAATATTTTAACTAGGCATTAATAGCTATTACAAGTGATGTCTAGAACTAATTAGTAGTATCGTTATTATATTTTAATAAAAAATAATGTTTACATTAATTTATTAAATCAAAAAAGGATGTTAAAATATATTAAATAATAAATATGTTTTATTTTTAGATATGTTCTCATCATTAAATTTATTTATTTATTTTATTAACTGTATTAAAGACTTTAATTTAATTTAATTTATTTCTATTTCCTGTGGGTTTTTTAAGTACCTCCATTGTTTTTTATGGAAGGGTGTTGCAGTACCAGTGGTTCCCCTTGTATGGTGATGGACGTACTGCAGCTCTGGCAAAATTTACAACTGTCTTGGTGCCTTTTTTCAGTTACAGTCACTTGAGAAGTCTAGTTTGTGAATAATAATAGGGTTACTATTTTGTGTGTGGGTGCATATCCCTCCCTAAACCTTTCCCCATATCCCTCCCTAAACCCCTCCGTGGTCCTCCATAAACCCCTTCCATTAATTTGTAAGTAAGCCCCTTTTTCCATCCACTCCCCTTGTTCCCCCGAACATCTACTATCAAGGGGCCGATTAGGATGTAGTTCGGAAACTATTCCGAACAAATTGGTCTCGGAATCGTTTCCGTACAAATCGGGTCCAACGAGTCCAAACAACTGATTACGATGCTTTCCAACATTGTTCGGTTGGACTCGCATTGACTTCAATGAGAGCCTGCTTTCCGAATGAGAACACAGGCTCCCATTGAAAAAAGGGCTGTTTGAGGAAAACATTGCACCCTGTGTGGGGATCCCAAGGTGCCTGACACATTGTGCATGGTTAGGAAGAGGGATCCCTTGGGTAACCCCACAGGCCCCAATGGATGCCTCAGGGTGAAGGAGGGCCTGCAACGGGCCTCCAAAGACATATTCTGGCAGCTGTTTTGTGTTGGGCAGACCGAATTGGAACAGCTGGCCGAATCGCTCATCGTAATCCCTCGTTCGGAAACGGCGTCCATACAGTTGCACGATTTGACTCCGAAAGACTCGGGCTGTCCGAATGTCTTTCGGAACCAATTCAAACTGCCGAAAGGTTTCCAGGCATCGTAATCGATCTTTGATAATTGAGTACAATCCGTTCAGAAACAAGGGTACCGAATTGGATTCTGCAATCCCGAATCCCATTCAGAGCCTTTCTGAACGACACTGTAATCTGCCTCTATGTAATAAACTTACACATGTGGGGATCTCTCCATAAAAAATATGGAAAAGGTGGAAGCTTGTAAATAGCATTTTGTAGACTGTTTAGTAGTACTATTGCAGTACTACTAGACATACTAAAAATGTATCTTGTGAATAGGCCCCCTAGACTATTCAAGTGGCCTTAGTCAAAGGGATGACCTATCTATGTTTCTGAGTGTTTGGCCATTCTACATTGAAATATACTTTGAGCGACCCCCAAAATGGGCATAGTGCTCACCATCATCTAGGCACTTACATATATATTTGAGAACTTGCTAAAAAGAGCTTCCTCTGATCTTCTACTTCGTCTCTTAACTTTCTTTTTGCCTTGTTCTGTCTTCCTTTTTCCTGTGTTCCTTTGATTGATATAGTTTGTAATTTCTTTGGTACATTTTAAATGCTCAAATGTATCTCATATTTTGCACAGAAATTGTTAAATGCAATATCAATTTGCCCTTTGTTTCATGATTTTAGATATACTAAAATGGATAAATTTAGTACAAGATACGGGGAAAAAAATCAATAAACACATTTCACAAGATTTCAGATTTTTACTTGTTTATTTAGCCAATAAAGTGGGGAAAAATGTTTTTCAAATTTTAAATTAATAATATTTTCTGTTGATAGAATTATCAAATCCAGTAGTGCATCTATTTCATAGACAGGTCTGAATTGCACTTAAAAGACCAAATCCTGTTGTTATATCATGTGTTTTAATATTAGCCAGCAGAGCTGTTAGATCCTGCTTGACAGAGCATTTAAGACAAACCTTATGTAATTTACAGCAAAAGAGTTTTTAGAATCACTATGTAGAAAAATGAGAAAGGGACCTTGGGTCTGCCCGCATGTTGATCACCTTGAGTAAAGCATTTGAGTGTGCTGTTATATGCTTCCACTAAAAAAAAGTAGGGTGTTGCACATTTGTCTTGTGTGAAAGCTGAAGTTCAGTAAAGCAGGACTGAGTTGGATATGGTGACAAGGCAAGGTTCAAGGCACTAAGCCAGATCTGTTGTTTGTGAACAGTTTTGTGAATGTCAGTAGGCCAGACATATTTATTTCTAAAAGCACATGCTGAAGCCAATACGTATTTCAGGGGGGGATTCTTATTGTACAATGTTAAAGATGATAGCATGGTATTTTGTTAGAATTAATTTCACAGATTACTGAAGTAGGCAAGGGATTTGGGTCCAGATGTATGACCGTAACAATTTGCGAGTCGCAAATTGCGTAATTTTGTGACATGCAATTTCCGACTCACAAATTGGAATATACAACAGTGTATCAGACACTGTTTGCGATTCCTAATGGGATCACAAATTGCATGCCTCATTAATATTCATGAGGCAGGTGCAATTTGCGACCCTATTAGGAATGGCTAGCACTACCCAGGGATGGTGGCCTGCTGCGGTCAGCAGACCACCATGTCTGAGACTGCTTTTTAAATAAAGCAGGTTTTGTTGTGAATGCAGCCCATTTTCCTTACAGGAAAATGTAATGCATTTAAAAAAGAAAAAGGAAACGTTTCTTTTTCATTTTTTTTGGAAAGGCAGTGATCCCTGTGACCATTACCTGCTCCTAAAAAGTATTTTCGCATCCATTCAAAAAGGGGAAGGGTCCCTGGGGACCCCTTCCCGTTTGCGGGTTGCTTACCCCCTACTTGAAGTAGGAGGTAAGCTGCAAGTGTTTTGGGGCTGCAAATGCAGTCGCAAAACAATAGTACATTCCATTGTGACTCAATATTAGGAAGGGATGCAACTTCCTCATAGCGAGAGTCGCCAATGCTATTTTGCGAGTCCCTGACTCGTCAAATTGGCATTTGTATATGCCAGGACTCTTTTTGCGGTTGCAAACAAGCCATTTTCCAATTTGCGACTGCAAAAAACAGTCATACATCTGGCCCTTAATGTTGGTTACAACACTGACAAACCCTGGCTGTAAAAGATCTGAAATATGATCATCCTTGTTAGACCTTCTTGAGGGGGGCGTGGTTTTATTTTGTTTTGCTGCAATTTTGTCCATTGTTGTAATTGCATGACAGTACATCTAATGGTTGTCTTGTGAGAAACCTCAACAACGTAAGCTTGAGTTGCTTATTGTGACAAGCCAATGATATATAAAGTCTGTATACTCAGATTGACTGGTTCACTGGGAAAGTTATGTCAGGTTCCATAAGTCTGATTTGTTTACTATGAAATGTTTTGAAAAAGCCAGTAGGCCTGACTTATATTGTGTACTGAATATGTTGAAGGCAATAGATCTTTGAGGGTAGATTAGTATTATGTTGCGTTAAGGTACATAGACAGATATTTAGGGGCTCATTGGTGTGGCGGGCGGACTTTGTCTGCCCGCCATACCAGTGTTTAATGGGACTGCCCGCTAAGGGTGCGGTGGTCCCGCACATCCCATTAGGATGGGCCCGCCACACTGGCGGGCGCATCCCACATTTCTGACATTCAGCACCGCCCACCGCAATGCCTAAGATGCATGTTGTGCTCTTCAATGCACAACGTGACAGGCACCACGCGGTGCCTGCCACGTTGTACATTGAAATGCAGGGGGGTACCATAGGTACCCCCCATGTGCACCCCCCACCGCGCAGAGTACCTGGGGGCCACCAACGGGCCCCCACAAGAAATTCCTGCATGCCTTTCCGTGGCGGCAAGGCATGTTCCCGCCCACATCTTAATATGGCTGGCGGGGTCTAACAGACCCCGCCACCATATTGAACCCTTTTCCGCCTGGTCGACTTGTCGACTGGGCGGAAAAGCAGTGGATGGTCTTTCCGTTCGCTGCGGACCTCCCCAGCCATAGTAATATGGCGGGGGGGGTCTTTGCAGCAAGGATGGCGGGAGGATCGCCCCTGCTGGGTCGGCGGTGGCTACCGCCGTCCCGGCATGGGTGATCCGCACACCATCCTAATGGGTCCCCTAGTTTCATGGAATTTTGCACAATACTGTAGTAGGCAATGGTTTTGGTGTTGGTTACTCCCTTTTATAAACCCAAAGGGGGTAAAATATTTTGACTGTGAGAAACCTTGTTGTGTCTACTACAATTAAGGCAGTAGAAATAACATATTGTTGATCCACTATGTTAAGGAGGGAGGTATTTTCTTACACAGTGTCTCATGGGTTATTGTAGTAGGCAAGGGTTTTGGTGCTGATTATCCATTCTACCAAACCTTGGAGGCAGATTTGCACTGGGTTAATATTTGTTAGTCATTCAAAAAAGGGTTGTACATTGTTTTGCCAACTGTAATTTGTACATATGTTTCATTTTGTGACCATATACCTTACAGTTTTGTTTATTATTTATTTAACTTACATTCTTCTATAGCATAGGAAGACAAGATTATGTTATCACACTTTACAAAAAAGTAATAATAAATATGGTTTACAAGAAATGGGTTACTAGGAATTGAATAGCTGAAGTATACTTAAAGTAACTGAAGGATAGCAAAGGAAGCAGGTAGACAAAATGGTCCAGAGAGTGTCAAAAGAGAGAGACTCAAGGTTAAGGTTTTTTGTTCGCTCGAGAAAGATTGATTTACATTTAATTGCTGTAAGAACTTCTTTGTGCTATTGGAAAGCTAATGCACAATATAGTAGAACTTTGTTGGTTATGGGGAGAAGCTATTGATGATGGCTATATGCCTGATTAGTTCATTGGTGTGTTAAGATCTAAGTACCAATGGAAACCTGGGTTTAGTTACTTGGGGCATGTTATGTCACATTACAAAGATCTCAGTTGTTTATAATGAAAGGAAAGTCAAAATAAAAGCAGTAGACCTGATTTACTTGGTATAAAAATTGGCAAGGTAAAATTAATGATGTAGAAAGACTTCCATTGTTTATAATGTTATTCTACCCATTACCAGCAGGAAAAGATCTCCAGTACTTGACAAGGCCACAAATAGAGACAAATGTGCACTTAATATTATTTTTGATAAATGTCCTGACTTTGTTCCATAGCATGGCCTGAGAAAGGGTTTTCCAGACCCTCTGGCACCAAGCACTTAGTCAATGTACCAAAATGATACAGAGAAATGACGGAATGCAACCCCCCCTACAACCCAATGAATATTTGTTAGAACGTGGATTATTAGTAGTGGTAAATATGCATCTACCACTGGCAATAATGTCGCTAACACAATATAGTGCTCAGAATAGGTCTCAGAAAATTATTTCCATTTCAACCCTTGGCAGCTTGCCTGCAAACAGGCAGGCTTAACTTCAAAGACAGGCATGTAAAGCATTTAAAAACAATAATTAAGTAAATAATTAAGACACAACACACAATAAAAATCTAACCAGAGATATGAATGTTTTAAGATGTTTCAGGCCGACCACGATGGAGCACTGCACGGCTACCCCTCGAGGTAGGTCTCAGGAAAATCTTTTACCTTCTGACTTAGAAACTTTTCTGGAGCTTTTCTTCCCGGGATCCCACAAAGCTCTCAGCCAACTTGGATTCCAGGAGGCTTTGCCGGCTTGACTTGCAATGAGCTACCGGTAAAACCTATGGATGTCAGACCACCGGAGCTTTCCAGTGAGACATACCAGAGATCCAGGCCAGCTAACGGTTGGAGGAGGGCAGCTTGGCTCTCACGGTTGGTCCCAGTCACTTTTTTACTTTTTGACTAGGAAACCTTTACGTAGCTTATTCTCCCGGGGTCCCTCAATGCTCTTCACCAAGCCAGATTCAGGGATGGATCACTGGCTTGTGTTTCAACCAACTCCTGGTCAAACTCTGGAAGTCAGACCCCTGGAGCATTTCAGCGGCACGAACCTAGAGGGCAGACCGGCTTGCGGTTGAGGGTCGCCGGCTTGGCTGTCCAGGTCGAGACCGTCTACTTAATGAGCTTTTTTTCAAAGTTGCTCGTAAGTTCTCCAATCTTCTGGAATTTTTTCCTAAAGTTCCTTTGAGGGTCCCAAAGGGTCCCAAACTTACTCCAAGGTTCTGGAAGCTCCAAGATGTTCCTTGAAAGTTTGGACTTCACTTCCCACAATCCACTTGAACGAAACCCTTACAAATCCACTGGTAGTACACCAGACTGGGGATTCTTGGTGATGATGGTCCAGGTGAGCTTTGTTAACCTCTTCGCCGCGCTGCGGTGCTCATGACAGAACCACACCTTCATGAGTCACGGGTGACCTGTGCTCATGCGGGGTGGTTCCGTCACGGCCCCGTCCGCTCATTGATTTGCCCACACAGGTGAGGAATTAATGCCACGTGGGCGGAGCGGAAGTCGCATGACGGAATCACGCCGTCATGAGCACACACCGAACGTGGCTCATGACGGTGTGGTTCCGTCATAACCTGTAGCTTGCATGGAGTGCACTCTTTATTCTTTTTGAAGCAAGTTCGGCCCACAGGGCTGTAGTTCCAAATTCCTCTGCTGGGGCAGTCAATCAGAGTGCGGGCTTGGTTGGTGCAAATCAAACTTCTCAGCATGAACCCTTCTTTCTCTTGTTGCAAGCAGCAGATCTGAGAGGCACTGCCCCTCTCAGAAACGTATTCAGTTTTGTCTGGGGTCACATAGGTGGGCATTCCTGTCCAATGAGGTGCTGGGCAACACCCCAGAACATGACCATTTCCTCTCAAATTTGGCACAATAGTCACCCAGAAAGCACTATTTCGCCAAAATTCAATATGGCTGAAGTCTCAGCAGAGAGGCAAGAGCTGGCTAAACCAACCTCCAGGATGGCTCCTTTCCATGTTCTTCCTCCCGCTGGCATCTGTGCATTCCTTCCTTAAGTCCCCCATCTGACTGGGTTCAAAGAGTAGGGGTGTAAGTGAAACTGGCTTCTTTTTGAAGACCATGGCTAACGACCCCTGGCTCTGGCAGAATGGCTCTTTTAACCCCGGGGCTACTTATCACCTCATTAAAAGCAGCATGGCTAATCCACTCAACGCTGACCAATCTGGGCAGATCACTGGAAGGCTGAATTTTGAATTTTAGCATTCCTGTCAATACATTTTAGGATAAATTCAGCAATAGCATTTTGAAGGATTTATCAATATCATTCCAGTCAGTCCTTGAATGGGATTTTTTATTTTTTACTGGTAGGAGTTATTATATAATAATTATTGGCCATGTTAACCTATGTGGGTGGGGCTCTGCAATGTGAAAAATTAACTGGGCAATTTCTCCAATATCAGGGCATATACAACATGTGTTATAAGGACGCTGCCTATATCAACAGGACCCTCCACCCCAGGAACATCTAGAGAAGACTTTAGGGGATATGTATATGTAAAAATATTGCAGATCCTCACTCCACAGTGCTCTTAGCACAAAAGTCGATTTTGGGAAGCACTTTACTCCATGAGGGAAGGGAAATGTGCAATTACACTAAACCCAAGACATATAAAACCTATTTTATATGGGTCCTCCTTATAAGTACCAGACCCCCCACCACTGGGACACCTAGGGGAGACCCTGGTGGTACCTAATATGCCAGAATATTGTAGTTTATTCATTCTTAAGTGGTCCAAACACCAAAGTTAAGTGTGGACACACTTTACATTTTAAAAGCAGTCCTGTAACACATGTCTGCTTTGACACTGACCTCAGATCTCAGCAGTGCACACATGCAAGTGCAGAAATGGCTGCTGGCCTCTAAACTGCCATGTCCAATTATATACTAGGGATGTAAAGGTATTATTGTTCCTCTTGCCCTATTAGGTACTAGGGCCTTATAAGGGCAGTCCTACGTATCATAGGGGTACCCTAATCCATAGTGTCCCTTAGTGCATGTAGGTGTTTTCACTTTATTCTAAGTCCACGTAGCACTGACCCTGGGCCTGGTTAGACAGAGCCCAGGGACTGTCAGTGTCAGCTACCACCAGTACAAGTCAGCAGAAAATGGGGGTGCCCAGGACACAGGATGATTTTGCAACAACATTACTTAAGTAAGTTGTGATTTAGGTAATGGTCAGTCCTGTGAGACTCATAGGAATAGTTATTGAAGACCAAACCATCTTTTAACATGGATAGACACTCAAGAACACTAGGAAGCTAAGAATATAGTTGCAAGATTTACTAAAATTAAAATCATATCCTAATACATGAAGTATTAATAGCAGTTATTATAAAAATAGACCAGATAGAGACAATTGTGTTTATCAATAGGCAAACCAACAGAAAATGTTATACAATTATGACATTATGTTACTGGTTCTCTGTATCTGTCTCACTAATCCCTCCCTTACCTTGGCTTCACACCAAAAGGGGCCTACTTGAGTTTCATAGATAGTCTACACCAACATGCCTTTTCTGAACATTAGATTAGGTCTTCACTAAAGAGACAGCAGCTGCTGTTCATCACTCCGCACCACAGTGGCTGTGTTGTCCTCGAACAGGCAGATAAGCTGCTTGAATAACTTGATGTGTCTTTTCTACAGGATTCAGCAAGGAACATTGTTTACAACTACTGCATGACCCTCAGCTGTAAATCCCAGGTTTGAAGTTCCTCTCCATCTAACAAAGCTTTGGTCCAGTTTATTTACTCTGTCTGAACACTGTTGAATATCTCCAGAATAAACAATGAGTAATGAAGCCTTTCACCTACATATATTCTGTGCAACATTACTTATTGCTTACAAATAATAAATGAGAAGTCATTAGATCACATTCTATGGAACCTTGGTAATTACTAAGAAACAATAAATAAAAAATCAAAATATCAAGTCATGTTGAAATAAGCATTAATATATTCAAACAAGCTGAATTGTCATGTTACAATGAAACAAATATTTTAACGACATTGGTAACAATGCATTTGCATTTAAAATATACACCAAATGAATGTATATCATTAAAAATGGGGAACCTAAATTAGAAAATATGTGAAGATTATATCAATTTATATAACACACATTATACCTGAATTCATAGACATCTAAACTTGCAGATCTCCTACCGTAAAATCTCTGGGGCATTGTTAGGTATTGTCATTTACTTGACTAGGAATATGCATGATTTGCCCGAATAACTGACAATCTCCCAACTCATTCCATGTCTGTTAGGGTCAGGTTTAGCCTGAATTTACATCTCTCATCTAAGGCAGTAAATCGCCTTTGTGCAGTGATATGGCATGCTCCACTGCTGCTATTCATGCCTCTGTTTCTGCATTTGAATCAATTGATTTTAACAAAGGGTTTAAATACTAAGGCAAAATGAAAGAAGCCAAATTATACTTTGGGGGTTTCTTTATTCTATTTTGCATAGTCTAGAAATTACACAGCTTGTGTATTTTCAGACTTGTTAATGGGTTTGTATCGAGTAAGGAAATGTAGGGCCACATGCATCAACCTATTTAGGAAGTGCAAACGGTGCGAACCGGTAAATTCGGCCGTTTGCGATTCCTAAATAAGTTTTTGGGATGCATCATATATTTTTGTGAAATTCGCTATTTTTAGTGATTTCCAAAAATGCGATTGCTTTTAAGGAATCGCAAATTTGCGATTCCTTAAAAGCAATGCATGATTGTTTTTCAAATTGCGAATTAGCAATTAGGGGGTGCAAATTACCACGAGGTTGAACCTCGTGGTAATTTGCGAAAAGTTATGAAAATGCTCAAAAATGCATTTTTTAAACTTTCATGTTACAGACACACATGTGTGTGTGAAACATGCATTTTAAAATACATTTCAGGGGTGCAGGGGGGGGGTCCTTTGGACCCCCCTCTGCACCCTTGCAATGCATCAAACAAATGGGATTCGCAAAATAAAAAAGTGCAAAACGGCATTGATTCCTATGGGCCTCTAGGCCCATAGGAATCAATGTAATGTCATTCCTCAATTGCGATTCGCAATTAAGGAATCGCAAATACCGAAAATTAAGAAATCCTAAAAACTTTTAGGATTTCTTGATGCATAGGATTTTGCAATTCCTAAATTGCGATTCCTTAATTTTCGCAATTTCGGAAATGCGAAATCCTACATTGATGCATGTGGCTCCTAGCTCCTTATACGCTCTACAAAGCCCATGTGTTTAAGAACAACAAATAGATATTTTCCTCCTACAGTGTCAAATGCTCCTTCCACAAACATAGGAAGGGGGTCTAACACAGGTTATGATTCCAATACATGGAAAGTCTCCTGATAGTGGGTGCAATGTCCTGGCACACAGCCACTTTGTTCTGTGCGCATCAATAAGGGCGGTAAACAGATGATTCGGCCTGTTAGCAACTTGCTTAACACCTTATGGTCGATGTATAACATTAATAAAGGGTGGAAAAAAAGATACTTTTCAGCAAGTCCTTTTTACGTTTCAAAGGGAATGATTTGTGGCGTGTTAGTCAAAACAGGCAAGAAATATCTCAAATTTGACATTGAGCACAGCAACGAGTTTGGGTGTCAGTAGGCTTACATGTGTTTTATAAAATGCATATGGTATTCCATTCGACTCTGGGAATTTATGGGTATCAATTCAAAAATTGATTCCTTTGGTTCTTGAGCAGTAAAAGGAGAATGATATTCTCCCTTGAACATCGGGGGGGGGTACGTATTTCACGTCTGCTATCCCATGAAGCGATTTATTTCCTGGTAATCCCCCTCCTTAGACTTATCAGGGCTGTCATCACCAAATAGCAATCTATTTTCTTGTCATGCACTTCCTCGGAACTTTTGTATGGTTCCAAATAAGAATCTATGGACACTAAGGGAATATAGGGTATATACCACTCTGTCTTCTGAATTAGGTATGCACATTATTGTGAAGCCGTCGGTATCAGATTTAAACAGTCAAACTAGTAGTCAACCCACCTTGTCCCCATTTATGTGCAACTTTATTATATATTCTCTGTATCCAAACATGAAAACATGTCAGTCTTTCCATTGTTTGGGCATGCTCTTTCCTCCCTCATTTTAACCAGGTCTTCTTATTTCCCCTCTATTTAAGTCTTTTTATATTGTCTCAAAGATTTATCATTTGTGACCTAGTTCATGCCAAACCCT
The DNA here is from genome assembly GCF_964261635.1 of Lissotriton helveticus. NCBI lineage: Eukaryota > Metazoa > Chordata > Amphibia > Caudata > Salamandridae > Lissotriton > Lissotriton helveticus. The sequence continues at coordinate 755,390,728 of NC_136063.1, read as the reverse complement.
ATATAGGGTCATGACTGTGTCCTCAAATGATCACCTTAAAACCCTACAAATCTATCAGAGCATGAGTTTCTGTACCTGAATTTTCTCTAAAGTAGTGCAGGATCTGGCCACCTATAGTGCTGCTAAATGCAATGCAGCCCAGTACTTCACCTACAACTTCCTGCCAAGGAGAGAAGCTCTCGCCATCCCCATCTTAGTGCTAAGAAAAGGGTATTACGCTTGGAAACAGTCCATCCAAGGAACTCTACTTGGAGAACAGATGCAGGTAGCTACAAAGTTCAGATATTTTATCTAACCTGAATCTGACTTGAATATTATGCACATAGGAATACTAAGAGTATTCTTTGGTATTGGGATTGTGCTTGCTCCACAAAACAGTAATTTGCCATTTTATGTTTAAACCAGGTAACATAGTGTCTTGTTAGGTAGGCTTTATCACACTGAAAATGCTCTTTAAGTCTCCCTCTATTAAATTAGGCAAATAGGCTGTTGTGCCATGCATTCTGACATTCAGAATATAGGCCTGGTCCATAATTGGTGCATAAACACCAGTTAATGGTTCTTCTAACCCATTCAGCCAACCATTATCTAAAACATACCATCCCTCCCTGTTCACTTTCCCATATCAGCTACAAATGGTACTTCTAGCCTTATGTGAACTAGGGCTACCCACACATATTATGAAAATCTATTGCACAACAGCTATTGTCTACCCCTTTTTCTCAGTTTGTTCACATTTCCTACATTTTGCACCTTTTTGTTGCAATAATCCTGCCCCTCGTGTTCCCTATAAGGAAGGTATATTTATCTTTGTATGACACGTAAGAGGAAATTGCTTCTGACACAGTTAAGGGTGGCATTCCTACAAAAGTGTCCTCAACACCCATGTCATTAGTATCTCTGACACTTGAAATAGGTCTAAAAATCAAACAGTACTTACAACATAATGAACATCAACCATTTCCCAACCAACATCCGCTCCCTGGATGGGTAAGCAATGGACATCCATCCAGTAGCAGAACAAATACATGGCTCGCGCGCAAAATGAGAGATGGGGACAACTACCCATGATTATCCTAGTCGACTGTCCCTCACAGAGCCCCCGATCATCCAAAGATAACTGAACAACTTATCAGCTGAGGAACAAAGTGCCTTTCTCAGTGGATTCAACACATATAGGAATTCCTTACAAGTCATCTGTGGACATTGAAGTGGTTTTGTGCATCATGCCTTCCTATGATGATTGGTGAGTGTATATGACTGCATATGTAGTGTCTGGTGTAATCTCTATCAGACCACTCAAAGACCTTCCGTCTTGATTTGCTCCCATTGCCTCCACCACAGTATCTCCACTGCCTGGCATCTCTCCATGAGGCAATCAACTTGTTCTTTAGGACTTGGAGTTCCTTCTTAACATTTATTTGGTTGTTAGTCATAGCCTGGGGGCATGTTCCCCTTCCCAGCTACATATTGATCCCCAAAGCCAAGAACTCTTTAGGCTCAGTGAAGGATGTCAGCTTGTTTGCGAACATCACCTTCAGTTTTGCTGGAAACAATAGCAAATAGTGGATCCAGTCCTTCATTTCCCATTTACCATCAAGAAGCTGGTGCTGATTTGCAGAAAGTATAGCCTAGAAAATGTTTAACTGTGCTGATCTCCACCTTGACATGACGTGAGTTGCAGGCTTCATGCAGTATCACATCTCTGTTTTGATAATGTAATACTCAAGCCACTACAGGTCATGGGGAAGAGCCCACTGGCAGGTAGAACTCCAGCCCCATATGTGCCTTTTCAGTGGCATGAACCTTAGACAGTGCCTGTGGTACCCCTTCTTAGGAAAGTCTAAATTCCAAGTAGACCACAGTGTTGGCCTCTTATGTTCCCTCCAGTAAAACAATCATTTAGTTATTGTCTCAGCTAGAGAGGCCCTCTATGTCCTTCACTCTGTGTTCTAAAAATCTCATTCTCTGTGTGCGGTATTGTACCTATTCCTTCAACCGCTCAGAAATTGGATGCAGCTCTCCAATAAAAGTTGCATTCTTCTTGATTTATTTATTTATAAAATTTATAGAGCGCGAACATATGCCCGAAGGCGTCTTGGCGCTAAAAAATCGATTCATGATTCCCTACTGATGTTGTCGGCCAAGTCATTGGTTAAACAGCCAAGCCTTTAAGTTCTTCCTGAATGACAGCAACGTATGACTCATCCGAATTGACAGAGGAAGAGAATTCCAAAGTCTGGATGCTGCAACTGTGAACCGTCTATCACCCCACGAGACTGTTCTCGTACGGGGAACCTTTAGATGAAATAAGGTAGCTGATCTTAATTGTCTTGGTGGACGGTATGGAATTATCTGATTCCTAAGAAACTGTGGACCTGAGTTCTGAAGGGTCTTAAAAACCAGGCACATTGCTTTAAATTTTACTCGATTTTTGATAGTCAACCAGTGAAGATTGCGAATAGTTTGAGCAATGGGTTTGAATTTAGGAGTGTTGGTCAACAGTCTCGCTGCTGCATTCTGCACAGATTGCATTTTATTGATGACTCTGGTCTGTGCACTAGTAAACAATCCATTACAATAATCGAGTGATGATAATACCAACGCACTCACCAGGGTTTTCCCTGCAGCATCAGGTAAAAACGGAGTAATTTTTTAAATAAGTTTCAGCTTATGAAAGGCTGTGGCTGAAACTTGATTTGCGTGAGCCGAGAAGTTAAGCTTTTCATCGAATACCACTCCCAAATTCCTAACCTTTGGGACAGGACATGGCGGGGTACCGAAGGATGGAGGCCACCACACAGGAGATCAACAAGGGGAAAGGTTTCCAAAAATTCCAACCTCGGTCTTTTGGGAGTTTAATTTAAGGGAACTGGCGGACATCCAGTCCCCAATAGCCAGCATACCCTCCTGAAAACGTTTTGCTACATTTTCTCCATCATTATTAATGGCGATGACCAATTGGGTGTCGTCTGCGTAAGAGGTAAGGCCCATCCCGTGTTGCTTGATGACAGTAGCTAGGTCCGACACATAGATATTAAAAAGTGTCGGACTCAGGGATGAGCCTTGAGGCACCCCACTAGGTAGAGAAAGCTCACTTGATTTGAAAGGTCCCAAGGTAACCGCCTGGGTCCTATCCGACAAGAAAGAAGTCAGAAGATTCTTCGCTCGCTGCCGGATTCCCATCTTTCCGACACGGTCGATCAAGATGGAATGATCGACCGTGTCGGAAGCGGCAGATAAATCCAATAGTACATGTACATCCATACCTCCCTGATCTTTGATGGTTCTAATGTCATCAGTGGCTTTAATTAAAGCTGTTTCGGTGCCGTGATGTTTACGGAACCCGAACTGGGTGTTATCCAGCAAGGCGTGTTCTTCAATATACTCCGATGGTTGGTAATTCATAGCCTTTTCTACCACCTTAGCCAGAAATGGAAGACTGGCTATAGGTCGATATTTTTTTAATCATCTTTTGCCAGATGAGGTTTTTTCAGAAGGGGTTTTAGGAGTGTAATTTTCAAGGTGGTGGGAAATATTGCTGATTTAAAAATGACGTTGCAGATTTGTGTAACCACAGGGATTAACAGATCCAAGACTGGTGGAAGGATTTTTGGAGGACATGGATCCAAGGCAGATCCGGATTTTATGATATTAATAATATCCAGGATTTGTTGCTCTGTTACCTCTCTGAAATGAGTTAGAGTACATTTGCTGGGTATCGTACTAGTTGAATAGAAAGTTTGGTTAGAGGAGGAGAGGAGAGGAGAAGGCCATATAAATGTCATTAACCTTCGTGTAGAAAAAATTGGCTAGTTCATCACAAAAGGATTGCGAAGGAGGTGGTGCCAGATCCGAAGTTTTCCCCACTAGTCCCTTCACTACTTCATAAAGCTATTTACTCGAGTTTTTGGCCTTTTCTATTTAATTACTAAAAAACCGTTTTTTAGCTGTGGTAATCATTTTTTTATAGGTGCCAAGCGTTTCCTTGTAGCGAAGTTTATTTTCTTGATCATAGTTTTTACGCCAAATTCTTTCAGCATTCCTACAAATCTGTTTTTGTCTCCTAAGATCTTCCGAAAACCAAGGCGCAGATGGAACTATTCTATTCCTATATATGGTTTTCAGGGGTACTAGGGCATTAACAGCCTCACCCAACCACTCAGCGTATTGGTTCGTAGCTGTGTTGGGATCAGATGAAATCGTCGGGCGGGTGTTGTTAAGCAGTGCTCTAAAGTCTTCAGTATTAAGTTCCTTCCAGGCTTTAAAAGATGTACGACAAGTATCTGATGGTCTGCCTACTAGTGCCTCGTTAATAGGGACGGAACATAAAATGGCATGATGATCGGACCACGAGAGTGGAAGAACATCCTGTACAAATATCCCATTATAGTTGGAAAAAAGGCCATCTAAAATATGACCAGCCTCATGCGTGGGAGAACCAACTAACTGGGAAAGTCCTAATACTTTCTTATCTGAGATTAGGTCCGAGGTATCTCTATCATCTTGCTTATCTAGGTGATAAATAAAATCACCTAAGATTGTGTAGGAATCCTCAATCGCTACTGACTCCAGCATGGTATTCAAGTCTGTCAAAAAGCCGGTGCGTGACCCAGGTGGTCTGTACAAGAGCACTCCTTTAAAATTATGTGAAGGTGTGAGTAAGATTGTGAACAGAATTGATTCACAAGTAGATGACAGTATGGGCGTTGTTGTTACCGTAAATTTATTACGAACAATTATGGCCAAACCCCCACCTTTCTTTCTCTGTCTGTCCGGTCTAAAGACCGGGTATCCCATTGGAACAGCAACCACTAAATCAGGATCTGAGGCACTATCCATCCAGGTCTCTGTTACAAACAAAATATCTAGGTTCCTATCATTAATAAGGTCTGCTACTTCCTGTCGATGTTTTACTAAGGATCGTGCGTTGATAAGTCCTATCAGAATGTTCGTTTTTCTTTTAACCCTCGTTTTATTGAGCTGGACATACTTCGTAATAAATGGGAGAGTAGATTTACAATCGGGACAAATACTGTTAGACAGCAGGAAGATGGTGTCCGGGTCGTGTCGTAAACAACAGCCATGTGTAGAAGGTCTTAATTTTATTAAATCTGTCCTAGAAAAGGGATTGCCGACCTGTGATCGTCCAGGGGTAGTGGCCCTAGGCCCGGTCCCGGCGCGGACGGGCGCAGACGGGCTTGCCTTTGGCGCGCCTTTGGCGCACCGCCGGCGCGCCCGCTGCGCCCGCCCGCTGCGCCCGCCCGCTGCGCCCGCCCGCTGCGCCCGCCCGCTGCGCGGAGGAAATGACATGGTTCTAAAATACAACCCTGAGGAGGGTGGGAGGCGTCCAACTACTGGACTGCCACCCTTTCCTCCACTAAGATGGCGGCTGTAACCCTGTCTCCGGGGGCGTCCACACCTAATCGTGTGCGCCGAGGATCGGGTTCGAGCGAGGGCAGGTCACAATGTGCAATATTAAATTAGAAGGTAAATTCACGGCGCAAAGTAAAACAAACAGTTTTAAAATTCTGTAAAGCAGGCTAATCCCCCGGCTTCCGCCTCAAGGGAGCAACATGAATCAATTAGCGCGCTGCGCTTCTTGCACTCTTTTGTACCTGGGAGGGCGGGAGGTGTCCAACTACTGGACCGCCACCCTTTCCTCCACTAAGATGGCGGCTGTAACCCTGTCTCCGGGGGCGTCCACACCTAATCGTGTGCGCCGAGGATCGGGTTCGAGCGAGGGCAGGTCACAATGTGCAATATTAAATTAGAAGGTAAATTCACGGCGCAAAGTAAAACAAACAGTTTTAAAATTCTGTAAAGCAGGCTAATCCCCCGGCTTCCGCCTCAAGGGAGCAACATGAATCAATTAGCGCGCTGCGCTTCTTGCACTCTTTTGTACCTGGGAGGGCAGGAGGCGTCCAACTACTGGACCACCACCCTTTCCTCCACTAAGATGGCGGCTGTAACCCTGTCTCCGGGGGTGTCCACACCTAATCGTGTGCGCCGAGGATCGGGTTCGAGCGAGGGCAGGTCACAAAGTGCAGTATTAAATTAGAAGGTAAATTCACGGCGCAAAGTCAAACAAACAGTTTTAAAATTCTGTAAAGCAGGCTAATCCCCCGGCTTCCGCCTCACTGCGTTCCGCCAGCTTCTTCTGGCAACCTCATAGCCGCTAAATGTCTATAACCACTGAGTAAATCTTACCTTACAAGCCTCTCTTGTAGTGGCAATGGAATCTAGGATTTTATTCAGTTTGTACAGGCTGTGGTTGTGAACTCACATTAACCTCATCTTTCTTCGTTCTCTAGGTATCCCCAGCCTGAGAGTCTGTAGTCCTCAGTAGAGCCTACTAGCTCCAGGTCTGTTTATTGACAACCTTTGATTTGACCCTTTCCCATCACAATCCTCATTACTGTGGTGGATTCCTATAAGGAAGTGGTCAGAATCTGGATGGCATGTGTGTGTCTCGCCCTTTGGCCACCTTCAACCACAGATCACCAGGCCTACTTCTCACTTTCCAACAGTGTCTAATCTACTGCACTCATATTTCCTTTGTCTGCTGTTTTGGGGTTGAGAGTATTCTTTCAAGCACAGAGATGACTGCATGAATGTATTGCAGCTTCAATGTATTTCCCCTCAATTGCCAAGTTCTCCTAGGTCCTGTGCTTCCCACTCCTCTCTGTTTCAATCTCTAGTTCTATAACAGCTGACACTATCCTCCAGGCTTAGATCATGGCTCACAGACATCAGACCTATACTTTTCCCCAAACCTACCTATGGGGGATGCTTCCCTGAGAGCTCCTGCTTGATCCTGTTCAGTAGCATGAGTGTGGCCTGGTTCCAAGCCCCTGCAATTTCATGGACATATTTAGATATGCACTGCTGAGGGGTCCATGGCCACTCCTTGTTTTGGACCATGAAGGGAGTGGGTCACCCAGACCTTGTGGGTCCCCCAGACCTTGTGGGTTCTTAGTTGTCTTCTCCTGTGCTTTATCATTACATCAATTTTATTATCACATCATGCTACATTTCTGCGACTTGACCAATTACTTGTATCCACTGGAACAAAGGGTATACGCTTGGCTGCAGGCAATGGGCATTGCTTGTAGCTGTTCTCCAAAGGTTTCTCAAATGACTAAAGGGAGAATGGAGATGCTAGATGAAAACATGTGCTATGTGTGAAGCTGCTGTGTAGCAGAGAAAAGAGGAATTTTAGTATGGGATAGGAAACTTTCTTGAGAAATCCAGAGGCTACATAAACAGATGAGGTATAAGAACTAAGGACCTAATTTAGAGTTCGGCTGAAAGGGTACTTCTTTGCAAGGCGACAGAAAGTCCTTTCCACTGTATTGAAGTCCCACCTGTCTATTTACAGTTGGGTGGACCTTTAGTTTGTCAGCAAGACTTCTCTGTTTCTGCCACAGATAAACACCTCCAAGTGCCCAATAGAGTAAGGGCCATTTGAGGTTTGTGTATTTGACTGCCCACCCAATTTACAGTGGGTGGTCAAATGGCTAATTTTGATTGTCCATCAATGGCAGGTAAAACTTGGAAGTAGGGGGCAGTGAAATCCTGTAAAACACCACCCCCCCCTTCACAGGAGAGATCTCCCATGGTGAGGGCAGGACTGAGGATTGCCAGACAAATCACTCATTATTCTCAAACACAAGCCACCAATGTTTAGGCATGTTGCACTGCACATCTCTCCATCATCAGTCTCTATGCAAGGCACAAAAGTACCCTTCAATTACTCCAGTAGATGACAGAATGACAGAATTTAAGAAGTTCAAGCAAATATGTGTTATGATATTTTATGTTGTATATATTTGTATAGCATGCCAATCACCCATGAGTTTATCCAGGCACTTTGCAGGATGTTTAGGAAGCTGTCTTCTTGGTGAGGTTATTCTAAAAGGCAGATTTTCAGCTTCTTCCAGAATTTGAGAAGATATGATGTGATGTGGTGTACAAGGTGTACAACGGGCCCAGTCACAGTCTCAAAGAGCCCCAAATTCTGGATTTTCCTCTTATTCTACAGGAGGAGCTCTCACGGATGACAGTTAAGGGTCCAGGACCTGGGGCCACCTCTTGGGAATCAGGACTCTCTCCAAAATTGGTCAGCAGCAGGGCATAGGTAGGTCCAGGCTGGTCCGGTTGGTGCTGGTCAGCTGGGCGGGTGCAGGGAAGTCTCTGGAAGCTTGTTGTGTCCCTGAGGATTGGACCCTTGGAGTCACTTTTTGTAGCCTGGGATCAGGGCAAGCAGGTCCAGTCTTCTTTCTTCAGACAGTAAGGCTGTCCTTCTAATTGCAGGGCAATCCTTCTGCCAGCAGGGCTGTCCTTCTTCTAAATCTTCCATAGGTCCAGGATCGTTCTGATGAGTGGCTCTGAGGGTCCTATTGTTATGCAAGGTTTGTGTGTGGGAATTACCTGACCTACCCCCAAACTGGTTCTCGCTATCCCTTCCCCTAGTCTTGTCTCCAAACTACTTTGGGTGGTTGAGGCAAAGGCACAACTTGTGTCCGTTTTCTTTGGATGTGTTGTGAGCAAGGCCCTTTAAAATGTAATCAGTGAAGGGAACAGTTCCTCTTCAGTCATCCTGCCAGGAAGATCCTCTCCCAGCCACACTCAGGCCCAAAACACATCCTTGATGGAGAAATCATTAACAGACCCAGGCAGCTGGAAACTCCTAAATCTTCCACAGGTCTGGGAGTGTTTCGAAGAGTTGTTCTGTGAGTTCTATTTTGTACCTTGTACCCCCTTTTGTGTGTGGAGAATTCCGTAGCCTATCCCCAAAACTGGTCTAACTAGCTCTTCCCTTTCCCCTGGTTCTGACTCAAAACTGTCTTGGGTGGTACAGGCAAGGGCAGGCCTGATTTAATGTTCCTTTGTGTGTGCTGTGGGCAAGGCCCTTTAAATTAAAATGTAATCAGAGTACAGGTCCCCCTCAGCCATCCTGCTAGGAAGACACTATCTCAGGTACTCCAGGCCCCATTTTCCTCTATCTGGGAGCAATATACATTCTTGATGAGGAGGGTCATTAACGGGCCCAGGCAGCTGGAGACTCCTAAAAGGCCACAGAAACCTTGGTCAAAGAAAATAGCATATTTCTAAAAGTGGCATTTTAAAAATTGTAGTCTAAAATACAACTTTACCATCAAAGTGCACTTAAATTATAATTCATCTGAGGGTAAACATAATGTATTTATCTGCTCCCAGTCTAAAGTTAGCACGTAATAATTGAAATAGGGTAACCCAGTGTGAGCCTGTTCAAGATATAGGCCTAACAACAGTGAAAAACAAGTTTATGAGTTTTTCACTGTCAGGAAATGTAACATTTAAACACACATGTATCACTTTTTAAATACCATATATAAGACCTGACAGCCTTAGGGTGGCCATCCCCTAAACGTTTTGTCTTCATTCCTCCTCTTTTGGCTAACCTCAGTTTTGCTGTATTTAGGACTGCTAACTAATCCTAAAGTGTGTGTGCTCTCTCCTTTAAACATAGTAGAATTGGCTCATACCCAATTGTCATATTTAATGTATTTGTAAGTTCCTAGTAAAGTGGTATCATATGCACCTAGGGCCTGTGAATTAAATGCTACTAGTCGGCCTGCAGCACTGATTGTGCCACCCTCTTAAGTAGCCCTTTTTAACATGCCTCAGGCCTCCCATTGCAGCCTGTGTAGGCAGTTTAAACTGCCATTTTGACCTGGCAAGATAAACCTCTTGTCAGGCCCAATCGTCCTTCTTAATACATATTGTTCACCTCTAAGGAAGGCCCTAGACAGCTCAGATGTTTGGGTGCAGTGTACTTCAAAAGTGTAACGTACTTGTGTTACAAAAGCTCCTAAATTAGATTTATACCACTACAAGTTTCAAGGATATTTCTATTTATGATTACAAAACTCCAAAGAGGGCCGCATAAAATCTCAAAATAACATAAATGAGAATAAGATAAAATCCTAATTTGCAATTGATTATACATAATAAAGCATTCCCTCCCATCATGAGATCGAGTATCATAAACAATATTCAAGGTTCAAAAGACTTTCATTAGACAGGATTACAACAAATAGCAGCATGTTATGCAGGGAAAAATATAAAGTGACTTTCATGCCATAAGTGCAGGAATTTAGAAAGTATATAAAGAAAATGCCAATTTATATATCACAAACATACAATCAAACAATACAAACGACCAATATATAGAAGATAAAAATCACCTGCAGAAGAAACTATCCGCCCCTACAACCTACAGACTGATGCACCTTAATATAATTTTATTAAAACACTGAGAGGATAGATAACTGTAAACATACTGGCTTCAGCCATTCTTGCCAACATAATAACAAACCAGGACTGATGAATAATACATGGTTAATATCCTGAGAGCCATTTTTGCACAGGTTACAGATTACTGAAAAACCGTATTAATCCTGGAGAGGACGGCTCTTTTTGGTGTTTGGTGGTCGACACTTACGTGTCATATTCGAGACTTATCAGGGTCTTGTGCGATTAATTTACAAGGGGGTGTTCACTGGCTACAAGGTGTTCTTTCACACAGCCAGATTATACTACAATAAGGGCATCCCATTATTGATATGAAGTCGCGACACTATATTGTTGAACTTTGCTCCGCCGAAATTTTTGAATTACTTTGTGCTATTCGATGCTGAATTAGTAGGCCAGGATTATCCATTATCCAACCACATCAATATTTGACATCTCACTATTGAAGATATTTAGAAGTGGCATCCCTGTTGGAAAACTCCTCACTTATTTTGTTCTATATGTGAGGACTGCTGGGTGCTTATCAAATTATCACCATTAAACTTTGAGGGGCTCAACTTTCAGATACAGGGAAACTCGGAGGGGCTGGCCTACTTCATATCACTACAATACGTGCTTATATTATCTGCCTTGAAAAAGTCTCGCAAAGAGACGAAACACGTGTCGGCGGTGTGAGCTGAAAAGTCTAATCTACATATGGATTTTTAATAAAGAATTTAAAGAATACTACTTGGTTTGGATTTCTGAATCCGTTGTTACGATTTATAAATTGGATATTGTGTATATCCAATTGTGAAATAGTTACCAAATGTCTGTTGGAATTGATCGATTCTAAGGAAGGATCTAGGATTACCTAGAGTCTACAATATCTAACATTAGGTGGTGTGCTAACTTAGCCTGTTTCTGTTTCAATATGATATGCACTTTGTGTTCTGTACAACACTCCTGGTGGTGAGTGTGTATCAGGCTTTACAAGCACCCATTATTTGTTGATGAAAATCTATGATAAGACTATAACTACACGTGTATTTTTGTATCTTGAAATAGATTATCTCATGTGCGGACGCTACTCCTTGAATGAGGAGAACACTACTACCGACCTCTTTGTAAATAATCCTGGAGAGGATTTAAAGGAAGTAACCAAAAACTGCATACTCCATGTGGCAGATTCCATGAAACATTAGCCTGTGGTTTATTTATCAAATAGGAATCAATAGCTGGATGGTAAACCTTCTTTAAAGCACAGGCTTCCTTGTCCATATGAAAACTTAAGGACCAGGTGGTCTGTTTCAAAGTAGTTTTTAATTTGTGCAACATCAAATTAAAAATGGAAGACTGGTCTAATTGCCACAGATCTATCGCAATCAAAAAATTTCTATAGATTCATGAATTTTCTTTTGGACCATCGAAAATGTATTTTCCCATCCAGAATCTAAGAGTGGTTACAGAGAATGCTGGTTTAACTGAGGCTAGGCTTCTAAGAATTAGTATTTAGAAAGCCCCATTTCAAAACATCAATCAGTTCTGTACCTTACAACAGGCAGGAATCTTAGCACGAAAAACCGCCAATAAAAGTGTAAAATGTCATCTCTCGGTGGCCCTATAGCCTGAGAGCCTGAGAAGGGGCTTTAGATGTGTTGTTTTCTATATGGGCTTTATCGCTTTCATTTCCACACACACTATCTTGCCCCAAAAAGTATGTGATTTTGCAATTTCCAGTTTTTGACCAGCTGGGAACCAAGCAAAGTTTCCATATTTCGGCTTCTTCCTCCCATGCATACACATTATTTTACTTTTAAATACATTTATCTTTAGGTGGGGAGCCTCAGCAAACTTTTTGAGGGCCTGCAGACGGCTATTTAAACCCTTAGGGGTTAAATGAAAAATTATTATGTTTCTTGCGTAGAGTAGGTACACAATTGACTTTCTCCCAATTTCAGAGCAATGCCCTTACTTCGGGCCAAATGATCTGGTTTGAAATATATATTTATATATATAGGTAGAAGGGCCGGGGGCAAGTAAGCATCCTTGTTTTAATCCATTTGCAGTAGGGATGGCTTGCAATGGATGTATGACGTCACTATATGGTCAAAACAACGCACTACCATTACAACGCAGCTTTTTCCAACGCAAGTCGTTACCATGACTTGCGCTGTAGGGTGGTGGACTTAGGAATAGTATGATTTACTATTCCAACTCCAGCCTACGTACAGTAGGGAAGGTGTTAGAATAGTAAATCACACTATTCCTTAGTCTAGAGCGCCCTCCAGTGCAAGTCGTGGTAACGACTTTTGTTGTAAAATCTGCGTTGTGATGGAGTGCGGTGTTTCAACCGCGTAGTAAAGGTTGTTTCCCGCTTGCAATCAACCGCTGTCCCCACATAAGTACCAGTATGGAGAGCACACACTAACTCTAAAAGGGTGCCCAGCATACCGATATTTAAAAACGTACTCCACAGCAAAGTACTATCTACTTTATCAAGTGCTGTGGCGAAGCCAATAAATGCTGTGTATACCTTTCACCCTCTAACATTAACACATTTTTCATTGATTACCTGAAGGGGAATCATGTTATCATTTTTTGCATCACCCTGAACCCAGTTTGCTCCAATGGTATGATTTTTTCAACTTCTACCCATTCACTAATCTGGGTCAGTAGGCATTCAGCAAAGACTTTCCCCACCACGTCAAGAAGTGCAACCTGATGATAGTTTTCTGGTAGGTCATGGTCTCCTTTCTCAAATAGTGGAACTATGATACTCCACTTCCAAGAGGGAGGAACCATTTTCTTTCATAAGAACATTTAAAAACAGAGTGGAGAATTGTACTCCAAAGAGGACCATTTTATTTCATAACAGTAATTGGTATTTATCGGGGACCATCGTTGCCGAAGTATGCATTCCATTAATTACAAGTTCTATTTATTTTTCAGAGGGTGGTCCTTACAACGCAGAATCTTCCTTTAATATAAGATAGTTGGTAGCACCCTCATTTGCTTCGTAGAGTGCCTTGATAAAACGGACTCATTTCAGTTCTGCAATAGCAACAGGGATGGATCTAACTCTAGCTTAACAACCCTCCGCAATGAGAGTCCAAACAATCCTTGTCTGACCTTTTAAAACTGCTTTCCTACGTTTTTCCCAGAATCTGTCTTCCTCCTCCTTTCTTAACCAAGCCTTCAACCGGTTCCTTCTCCTTTTTAATACCAACACACTGGAATGTCTTTCAGGGACATAATTCAAATATTGTTGCCTGGCTTGAGTGTTTAATCCATGATTTACCCAGAGAAGGGGACAGGGAACCCCTTTCAGACTTTCCTTTGGGTTCACTTGTTTGTCAGTTTCAGCTAGTTACTGCATAAGAGTATTAAACGTTTCTACTTCTTTTACTGACCAACCAGACAACTTGTCTAAAGTAGCCTCTAGGGTACCTCTAAGGCCTAAAATTGCCCTATAAACCCAATGACGTCTACCTGTTTTCTTATCAAAACTAGCGGACTGGCCATCCAGCACTCAAGAACTAATGGGAGACGCATTCAAATGTACAAGAAAAATCAGACACCTTTAAGTCACTCAGTAAGAAGAAGGAAGCATAACCCACCACCACATAGTCCAAAATAGACTCTCCACATTGAGTTGTATGTGTTAAAGCAGCGGGAGAGTCAAATGGTGACCTCCCATTCGCTATGACCTCATCAAACTTTCTCAGCCCAGCCACTACCATTTTCCCTCTCTTATTAGTTATTTTTTTTGGGGGGTAAAGAGCTTGTGGTATCCGCATTGGCTTATGCTTTTTCTTTCTCCCATAACCAACCTAAAGTAAAATTAGATATCTTACAGTTTGGATCACCTACCGAAATTATATGTGCAGGAAATTCCTTATACGCTTTTTTAATATAGGAAAATACCTCACTTAAAAGAACATCATAAGAGGCCTCTGGCGGAATGTAAGCATTTATCAACATCAGGGGGGGGTTCTCAGATATCCAGATATCCATCAGAATTAGACAGAGTTACTGCCAAAAACAAATTACTCAGATCTTTATAACATGCATATTTCCACTGGATCGTATTAGACAGTAGACAAGTCACCTTCCCTCTTTTCACTCCCTCTTCTTTCAGGTGTTGTTTTGCAATCATAAATGGAAAAATCATCAAAAATCATTTCACCTGTGCACCAGGTTTCCTGGAGACACACCACGTCTGCCTCTAAAGAACTCAAGTGATGCAACTTCTCCCTACTAGTCTTTATTCCTGCTATGTTCTAGGATATGATGTTTAGCTAATTGCTAATAGGAGGGAAGTTGCAGTTGTAAAACTGTTGTTCATGCTCCAGGTAACCAATTCCATTTGAGGTTCACATCTTTAGATTTTCCTTGTAAGGATCAAGTGGGGATTCTCAGATTCACACTTTTCTACCATATGTATCTAAAAAAAGATATTCTTTTTGCATCAATGAGTGACGCCCTACTGATAGGCAGAAATTAGGATGGAGAAGACCATTTTTCTGCAGAACAGTATCCATCCTCTTTTAAAATTGGGATGACATGAATCCTGCTAATTTGTAAACCTTCTGACAATCTCAGTATTAAATTTCCAGTAATTTTAGAATGAAAAGTTATCCTTGATTTAAAACCAGCTTCAGAGGGTAAAAGGGAAACTACATTTATATTCCTACTTTGGATAAGCTTCAGATTCTCAATTTCTGAAAAAGATTCAAGCAGCGATGCCCTGCCTCATATTAAATCTCCATCAAACAAAGGAATACAATTCAATCTATGAGAGTCCACATTGCACCAGGAAGGTTCCAACCCTTCTAGCTCTGATTTTAGCGGGATCAAGAAAAGAAACAGACCTTGGATTAAGTATGGATGGAATATGAGAGAGGGGTGCCTTTTGATCTACCATTGGCGCTGCTACAAGCCCCTTAGCTAGAGCATTAGCATAAACAGTTTCAAGAGCCGTTGGGTTCAATGGAGGTAATATAGAGAGGGTAGACACCTCATACACCACCCCTGACTCTACTGTTGATTTTTCCTCCGACAAATTAGCATAACCACTTTCTGGGTCACTACCTTGAGGACATAGTTGAGAGGATTGAATTAAATCCTCCATACTAGATGTTTCTATGTCCTCTATATTTTCCCTCAAATGTAGGGGCATATTTACAAGCCCCTAACCCCACAGGAATATATTGTGAAAATATTGGCTTTGCCTTATTTACAAGGCAGCGTAAGCCACTTAACGTGGCTAAACACTGCCTTTTAAATAATTCCCGCTTTCATGCTATACTTAGCGTGAATATGGGTGTCATCATCTTACCAGGCTGTGGATAGGCGCCAATGATGAAGCATGTCATGATAAGTGAGTGAGGCGTCTTCTCCAAAATCTCTGTATACCCCATTAGAAGTAAAAAAACAAGCAGAGAGTACATCTGACATCCTGTTACAAAGAGGGAACTGGATGTAATTCCAGAAAACCCATGTTAATTGCTTGTGTGATTGAAATGTTCAGTAGTGGGAGAGTGCAACTAATTCCACTTTCTCACGCTCTCCAGTAGTGAATACAAAGTCAAATTTCTTGTCAAAAATCTGAAAATGCCACTTTTAGGAAGTTGGCATTTTCTTTTCCCAACCAGTTGCTGTCTACAGCCTGTATCCTGGGTCACAAAACTAGGTGTCATTGACAGTTGGCCTTTTTGTATTGCTCTGAGACAGTGAGACAAAGAGAAGCTAGGTGTTGGCAGGATGGCCCATCACAAAGGCCTTGCCTGAGCACTCTCGCAAAGGATTTGACCCAAGTCTAGTGTGACCCTAGACAATCTGGGGCCCGGCAAGAGGTCAGGAATTTCCAAGTACCTCCGGGGGTAGAAACCTCTAAAAGCTTCTCCTGCTACGAAGTGGATTTTATCTGCCACATCGACCCCTTATCATCCCCCTCGGACAAGCTGGAGGCTCTTTACTTTTCCATACAGCTAAACTCCACCACATCTTTCTCCGGCATTCTGTGCTATAGGCCGCCCGGTCCCCGTTCCGCATTTACTAATGACATGCTTTTATTATTAGAGCCTTTTATGAATAGAGTGCATTTTACCCTCCTAGGTGACTTTAATGTCCACCTGGAAAAGATGGAGGACATTGACACTATCTCTCTCGTGGATGGCTTGAAGACATATGGATTCAACCAATTGGTCACTAGTCCGAATCAACGGGCAGGCCATACGTTAGACGGTATCTTCACGAATGATGAGAGGCTCACTTTAGAGACCCCTATTCCTCTCACATGGTCCGACCACCTGGCTTTCCCTTTTATTTTAAATACGCCAATGGCATTTTCACCGGTAAGACATTCCTGGGAGACTAGAAGAAACTTCAAAGACGTCAACAATGATACGCTGGCTCCTTTGTTTTCACTGGCCAGCACCGGTGCTAGATTAGACCCAGATGTGGCTGCACAGAACTGGTCTAATGTGCTGCGGAGCGCTATGAACATCTTAGCGCCCCCGAAAAGGCACTATATTGCCAGGAAAAGTCCATCAGCCCCCTGGTATTCCGAGCGACTTAGAGGGCTTCGGCAGATCTGTAGACAAAAGGAAAGGGCCTGGCTTGCAATGCCTAATGCTTTGAAGAAAACACAACATAAATTAGCACTGAAGGAATACAAAAAAGTCATAATGGAGGAAATAAGGAACCATTTTAATAAAATCACAGCTGGGATGAGATCATCTAGGGAGCTCTTTAAAGTTATAAACTCCCTCTCCGTCCCTAAGTCAGCCAATTCTGTGATTGATTCGCAGATGCTATGTAATAACATTGCTGACTTCTTCTTAACTAAAATAGCGGACATTCACTCTTCAATGGAAATTTCCAATCAAATGTTGAATAGTCAAGATGACTCTCCTGCTTCCACAGTGCAGCTGGTCGCCCAGAATAGCGATGAGGTAGCCGTTAATACTTCTCTCCTCTCGAAATTTCCGGAGCTGTCTTGGGAGGAGTTAAATTGCATCTTAGATGCCATTAAATCTTGCTCTCCTTTGGACCCTTGTCCTTTGAAAATTTTAAAGGCCTGCAGAAGTACTCTTCTACCGTCTTTATTTGAAATTTTAAACAGCGCCATCATGGAGGGAATCTTCCCCCAAGTGTGGAAGCTTGCTGTGGTGAAACCCCTTCTGAAGAAGGCCTCGCTCAACCCTGAGCTGCTGAAAAATTTCCGGCCGATTTCGTTACTACCAGCGCCGGCAAAAATTCTTGAAGCTCATCTAAATAGGCACCTGACAATATTCCTAGAGAGGGAGAATCGTTTGGACTCCTCTTAGCATGGATTCCGTGTGGCTCTCAGCACAGAGACTGCCCTTACAGTCGTGGTAAACAATATTAGATCGCAGGTGGACAATGGCCAGACCACTTTGTTGGTCCTGCTGGATCTTACAGCAGCCTTTGATACCCTATCCCCCTCTATCCTTGTGGATAGATTGAGGGGGACAGGGGTCGATGGGAGCGCTTGAGCCTCCTGTCCTCCTTTTTGCACTTGAGACAGCATAAAGTGAAACTTGGTGACTTTATGTCCCCCACTCAGGCAGTGCAATGTGGAGTCCCACAGGGCTCGGCGTTAAGCCCGGTCCTGTTCAACATATATGTGACCCCCCTTGCTAAAATAATAAGATCATTTGGATATCAGGTGCTATCCTACGCCGATGATACACAGATCATTGTTTCAACAACTCAATCTGGGCATGACTGTGCGGCAAAATTTAAGACCTGTATGGAATCTGTATCATCGTGGATGATAAGGAATTTTCTCAAGTTGAACGGTGAGAAGACCGAGGTTCTGGTATTTGGGGGGAATCAAGATCTGTGGAGTGAGGAATGGTGGCCCACCTCCCTGGGCGAATGCCCCCGCCCCGCCAAATTTGCTAAGAACTTAGGTGTAATTATAGACCCTTCCCTGTCATTCGATCTACAGGTCAATAAAACGGTTGGCACCTGTTGTTCCATCATTCGGACCCAAAAGAAGATAGCTCCTTTCTTATCCCCTGAGGTGCGGAAGCAATCTACGGTCGCCTTGGTACTGTCCAGAATCGACTATTGCAACGCTCTTTATTGTGGGATAAATAAGAAAGCAATCCAAAAACTACAGGTAACTCAGAACGCGGCCGCCAGTTTAGTTCTGAATTTGCCTAGACGATCGTCAGCGACGGTGGCTAGAAGAGAGCTACACTGGCTGCCGATTCAGGCGAGAATTTCATTCAAGATTCTATGCTTTGCCCACAGTGTGTTTTTTGGATCAGGTCCCGAAGGAGTTAAATACTTACTGATACCTTATATCCCCCGCAGATATTTGAGATCTTCCTCAAAAAATATGTTTACAGTTCCGAGGGTCAATAAGGCGAGATGGGGTGGTAGAGCATTCTCCCTGCTGGCCCCTAAATTATGGAATTCGCTCCCGCCGGAAATTGCTAGTCAACCCTCTTTGATTGTTTTCCGCCAACTCAAAAAAACATGGCTGTTCTCATCAGTGTATTAATCCTAACATGATCGGCGTTCACCTCTCTGTTTCCGTCTTTCAGCCTAAGTTATGTTTTTGTCTTTTATATCTGACAGAGCCTTGATGCCCTTTTGGGTTAAGTTCTTTTTTTTTTTTTTTTTTTTAAATCCTCATATTGCGAAAAATCTATGTATATGGAAAATTTGGTTTCTACCTCTGGAGCTTTTTTTTTGTACCGTCACTGCCCCTTTCTCACTTGCCATGTGAGTTTCCTTTCCCTTGTTTTTCTCAGAGGAGACCCCTTGCCATTACATATCCACAAGTCTGTAAGCGAGGGAAGAGGGAGCTAGCCACCTTGACTACTCTTATGAGTATCATACTCATATTCCAGACTGTGTATTCGCTTAATCATAGGACAGAATGTTATATCCTTCTTATGAATTTAAGTGTTTTTCCATAATTTCCCAATAATTAAACCTTTTACTGCTATAACCCCTTCTGTCTAGTTTGTTTATTTTTATAACGGAGTTCATCCATTCCCCATGTGAGGGGGGTGTTGGTCCAATCCACTTGATGCATATTTCTCTTCTCGCTATTACCATTAAGACAAAAAGTAACTTAGTTTCCATTACCGTTAGCCCTATTTGATCTGTTATATTACCAATCCCAAAAAGAATAAGAATTTCACTTACTTTTAGATGTTTTCTGAATATCATATTTAGCGTCTTACCAACTTCTTCCCAAAATGTTCTTATTGTTGGGCAACTCCAGAACATGTGAATGTCATCTGCCCTTTCTTCCCCGCACTTAGGGCATTTCTTAATTCCTGCATTCTTAAATTTTGAGATTTTTTTCGGGGTCCAATAAGCTCTGTGCAGGGTATACAAGTGATTTCTTTTCAGTCTCACAGATTTTAATGTTGACCAGCATTTTTCTACTGACTCTTCCCATAAGTTTTCTAATTCGTCCGTTTCCAAATCTTTCCCCCACGTTTGTTCTGCTATTTGGTAGCTTTCCTCTTCTTCTGTTAAAAATGTCCAGTACCATTTTGCTACCTCCTTTTTTATGGGTAAGGTTTTTGTCATTTCTTTTTCCAGGGTCTTGCTATCTTTATCCTGTGATGGTATTGTTCTTGCCCAACTATTTAATTGATAGTATTTAAATTTTGATATTGTTCCATTAGTGATTTTATTTATTTCTTCCCAAGAGATCAATGATGAGCCATTTAGTAGTTGACCCCAGTAGTTGATGTTGTTTTGTCTTAAGGGAATTGCCATAACATCTTTCAGACAGTTCGGGGTTCCTGGGGAATTCCATATTGGTGCCAATGCACTGTAGTAGGGAATTTTTAGGGTCAATCCAATTTGTGTCCAGAGTTTTAGTGCTTCTTTAAGGACCTTTAATTTAATTTTTTTAAAGTATTTTTGATGTCCAAATTTGAAAAGATAATGATCCTCTGCTTCTGTAGTTATTTGCAAATATTCTGGATAGTGTTGGTGTATTCCCAGAAGGTTCCTTATGTTTTTAAATTGGAATGCTCTACAGTATTCCATTAGGTCCGGACTTGCAATTCCTCCTTTCTCTTTTTTTCTCCTTAGCTTCCTCCAAGATATTCTGGTTCCCTTAGATGCCCATATGAAACTTGATAATTCTCCCTGTAA
This sequence comes from Lissotriton helveticus, assembly GCF_964261635.1. Classification (NCBI taxonomy): domain Eukaryota; kingdom Metazoa; phylum Chordata; class Amphibia; order Caudata; family Salamandridae; genus Lissotriton; species Lissotriton helveticus. The sequence continues at coordinate 755,370,286 of NC_136063.1, read as the reverse complement.
TTTTCTTAGTTCAACTTTTTTGAATTGCAATGGAATATTGTTATACAAAAAGGTAAATTTTGGGAGGATGTTCATTTTTATGATGTTTGACTTCCCTATGAAACTTAAGGGCAGGTTAGACCATACTTTAAGTAATTTCCTTACGTCTCGGGCTACTCTGTTTAGATTGTTTTGTGCTATTTTATCTATATTTTGATTTATCAAAATGCCCAAGTATCTTATCTCTTTTTTTATGTTAGGACTATGAAAATGGGTATTCCATGTCATTATTTCTGTTTTAGTATGGTTTACTAAATAACCTGAAACTTGACCAAAATTAGAAATGGTTTTTTCTATAGCTGGTTTGGATTTCTCATATTCCTCTGTAAATAGCGTGAGATCATCTGCGTATAATGCTAATTTTTTCTCCCAACCATGATATTTAAAGGGGATTATATCTTTACAGTTTCTAAGTTTATTAGCTAGAGGTTCTATATACAAGTTAAAAAGTAAAGGAGAAAGGGGACACCCTTGTCTCGTACCTCTAGCAATTTTTATGTTGTTTGTGAGATTACCATTTACTAAGATTCTGGATCTAGGGTTTTTATATATTTCACCTATTGCATGAAGAAAGGGTTCCCCTAGATTATTTTTGGCCATTATACTATTTAGGAAAGCCCAATTCACTCTATCGAATGCTTTGGCAGCATCGACCGTTAGTATTGTAAGAGGAATGTTTTTTGATATAGCCAGATCTATGGTACTTATGAGTTCATGTGTCAGTTCATGTAATTGTCTTCCCTTTGTAAAGCCTTTCTGATCTGTGTGTATGAGGTGGGGTATGATCTTTCCTAATCTTGTTGACATGATTTTAGTAAAATTTTTATAATCTGCATTGAGCAGAGATATCGGCCAGTATGACTCGCATTTTTTGGGGTCTTTTCCTGGCTTTAATATTATTGTTATTATTGCATCATTCCAAGTATCTGGCAATGTTTCATTTTGTGTTAGTATTACATTTGTTAGTTCTGTTATTTGTGGGACTAGTGTGTCTATTAACGTCTGATATAATTCATTTGGCAGTGCATCAGGTCCCGCTGCTTTTCCTTTTTTCAGTGATTTTATTATATCTTTAACCTCATTAGGTGTGATTTCTTTATTCAGCTCCCTTTTCTCCTCCTCCGATAATTTCAATATGGGCAAATCTTTTAGGTATTTTTCTATTTGATCTTTAGATGGATTTATATCTTCAGTGTATAACTCTGAGAAGAAAGTCTCGAACTCTTTTCTGATTTCATCTTCTTCTGTAGTTTGTCTTGATTGATCTTGTTTACTTATGATGTTTATTTTGTTTCTTACAAAATCAGTCTTTAATTTCCATGCAAGCCATTTCCCGCATCCTTCTCCGAATTCGTGCTTAGCCAACTTGCTTGCTTCCCATTTAACTTTCATTCTTTCCTCAAGGATATCACTTAAACATTCTTTTTGTTTCTGTCTCTCTTTCTGCAGATTTTCCTTCCTTGTTGGATCCCTTTCTGTGTGTATTTGTGTATCTAAGATGTTTATACCTTTTTCGATATCCAGTAGTTCTTGTTTTAATTTCTTAGTTCTGTAAGCTCCCAAACTAAGTAGCTTACCCCTAATAACTGCCTTATACGTGTCCCAAGCTATTTGTTTAGATGTTCCTGTTTTATTATTCTCCCAAAAAAATTCTGTTTCTTCCTTAAGAGCTTGTACTATTTCTTGATCTAAAAACATGGCTCTTTCCACTGTGAGTCTTTTCTGTGTGCGTATTATTTTAGTTTTTAGTGTTAATTGTATAGCTGAATGGTCTGATAGGTGGGCTGGAATGTGAGTTAGGTTTGTTACATTTGTTAGTAGATTCCTGTCTACTAGAAAAAAATCTATTCTAGACCTGTGTCCTAGCCTTTTGTTATGAAATGTAAACGGTTGGCCTTTATCCCCTTTTTCTTTCCATATGTCTATTAAATCTAGATCCCTCTTATATATGCTTATCCACTCCCTCATTTTCGGTAAATTAGGTGAGTTAAAAAATTTTCCTGGGGGAGACCTATCGTTTTTAGGATCTGGAATAAGATTAAAGTCTCCTCCTAGGATTACCGGGGTATTGGCTGTTAAAAGTTGTGTATACAAGTTCTGTAAGGGTTCTGGGTCATCGAGATTGGGGCCATAATATCCTACTATTGTATATGCCGTATTTCCTAGTTTTATTTTTGCTACCGCCCATCTTCCCTTCCTATCAACTTCTGAAGATTCTATACTTGCCTTTAAGGATTTTTTCAGAATGATTATTACCCCTTTAATGTTGCAACTTTGATTTGTACATATATAAGCATCTACCCATCCTCTATTTTTCATTGCCTGATCCCACTCTTCTTTCAATAAGTGTGTTTCCTGAAGTATGATAATTTCACTTTCAGATGTTTTGAGATATTCCAAGATTTTATTTCTTCTACTTTTGGTTCTCATTCCATTAACATTCCAACATAATATTTTAATGGTTCTACTAGTGTCTCCCATTTTCTTTGATCTTTTTTCTCCCGGTAAGTTTCGGTAGCATTCTGCTTTTGTTTTTACATTTTTGTTTTTCCATTTTCTTTTCCAATATCGAGGATTTATTTTTTAATTTTTTTTCCCTATTTTGCTCCCCACCCTTTTTTTGATTTTTGTTTTTTGTACCTTTCTGTTTTAGTGATTTGTTCTTACCCTCCCCGGGGAAGCCTCCTTTTTCTTCTTTCTTAGGGGCTTTCATTTACCCCCTTTCCGCTCCTCTTCTTGGACCTGGGAGATACATTCAGGAATCTAGCGTTTTAGGCGCTTATTTTTTATCTATTTACATTTGTTTTCATTTACAGTCTATTTGCGGACAATTTTCAAATCGTGGAATTTTCCATTTGAGCAGTATCTTTCATTAGACAGATCAGATTTTTCGCCTCTTCAGGATCTCTAATGTTCCTCATTTTATTTCGCCACATAATTCTTAAAGAGGGAGGAAACTTCATTTGTACCGTGGCCCCTAAAGATTGTAGCTCTGGCATGAGTTTCCCTAGTTCCCATTGTCTGTCTTGAGACGCTTTGGACATATCTGATCTTATTCGAAAAGCCCACGAGTCTTTATTGAAAGTTCCCTTTTTCAGGGCTTCGCCCAAGATTCTCTCCTTTAACGTGTACGTCTTGAAATTTATAAGAATTTTTCTGGGGTTCTTTCTTTCTTTGGGCTTTCCATAAGGGTCTCTATGAACTCTTTGTATGTCTTCATCTAAAGATTCTGCTTCACACCACGGGAAATGTTCCACAAGTAGTTCCACAATACATTTCTTAATATCACTACCCTCTTTATTTTCTGGAACATTCAAAATTCTTATGTTATTTTTTCTAGCCTGATTTTCAAGAGATTCCATTTTTTCGTTTATGGATTTCCCCTCCTGTCTCAGCGTGTAGATTTCCTTTCTGTTACTTTCCACCCTACTGTTCAATTTAGACACTTCTCCTTCTATAGCTGTTACTCTCTCCCCTAGTGCGTTTAGTTTACAATCCAATTTTTCACATACTTCTTGAATTTTGTCTTGTTTCGCCTCGGATATGGCGAATTTGTCCCTCATTTCATTCCATATTTTCTCAAGAATATCATTGGTCTGACTCCTAGGACTTTTAGGACTCGTTGGTCCTTCCTTCTCGATTACTTGTTGCTCTACTACCTCATTGTTACTAAATAGAGTTTCTTCTAAATCTCCATTTTCTTGTGTTGTAACTGAAGTAGCCTTGGTTGTTGGTGCACCTCCTTCGGCCATTTCTTGCTGTTCGGTCTGAGGTCTGGTTGTATCAATTTTTTTGATTTCTACTCCAGCTTTAGTTACCAGGTTTAAGGGGAGATTTGAGTTCAGAATTTTGCTTTGTGGGTTGATGAGAGGCTCCTTTTGTGAGACGTGATTTTCTTCTTCTTCCTGTAATGAACTTTTTTTTTCGAATTTATCCAGTGCTGGTACGGATAAATTTATATCCTCAGCCTCTTTTATTTTTTGTACCTGAACTTTAAAAAAAGTTCTTAAGGAGGGAGTAATTTTTATTTTTTGACTTGTATCAGCTTTATCTCCGGGTAGTTTTAAGAGCTTTTTTGTACGCTCTAGAGATGGTTTTTTTGTCTTCCTTCTTTTAACTTCCCTGGGGGTGATATTTTTAGGATATTGTTCTTGTTTAAGGAAGTTTCTGTTCCTAAGGCAATAGTTTGAAGCCACAGCCACTTCACTTTTCTCCTCTTTATCCTTCAAAATGTCTGATTTCTTTGTATCATCCCTCTTTTGGGGAATTCGTGTTTTGGCTTCTATTTCTTTTCCATTACTCAGATCTTTCCCTCTAAGTTTGCCCTCCTCCTCCTGTACCTTTTTATTCATGTGAGTCTTAAAGCTGAACACAGCTTTTTTTTGGTGTTTTATGGCTATGCTGATATTTAATTTCACTTTTTCCTGCGTCTCTCTTGTCTCTCTTGTCTCTCCTGTCTCCTCAGTCTGACTTAGATTTTTAGTCTGACTGTTTATTTCATTTGCCCACACGTTTTTCCAAACATTTTCTTGGGTCTCAATACCACATGAAACCACTCTCTGCTCCCCCTCGTTACAGCCGTTACCTGTACTGCTGCTGTTGTTGTCTCTACCGCTGATACCCCGGAACAGGAAGCCCAGCCTTCCACACGCCCTCCTGTGCGCCGCTTTCGCCTTCACTGCTTCAGCCCAGACGCCGACGAGGCTCACGTTGTATTCCGGGACGTTTCTCTTTACCCCTGCCGAAGACACAGCATTTCCAACGGGCTCCGCCACCAACTCTTCCCGAAACAGGTAACTGACCATTGAACCAATCTCGTGAAACAAAACGCTGAGGTTGCAAGCTAAAAACCACGAAATTAAGAGTCTCTGTCCATGATATTGTTGTTTTTTTTTTTTTCTGCTTGTATTCCGTATTCCGTCTTCTTATGGCACTTCTCTCCGCATTCCTCCGTATTGGTTACTCCGCTTTTAGAAATATTTACTCAATTTCATGATTCATATACACCGCTCCAACTATGACGACAATTACGCCTTGTAATCTGTGTCCCAGGTCTTTTGTGAGGAGCGCTCCGACTGAGCGTCTCACTCAGCCGCCATCTTCCCCGAATTCCACCTGGGTTAAGTTCTTATGCGCGATAGAAATAATCACTCATTCATACTTCGAAGTGGGCACAAGGTAAAAATATTGGACCTCAGACCCCGACTATTCAGTACACATCTGGACCTTTGGAGAACTCAGAAGGAGGTATGCTGTTATGCTTTGCTGCAGAAAGACTGCCACTGCTACCCTGCTGTGCTGCTCTGCTGCCCTCCTGCCTAAATAAGGACTGAACATGCATCTTGAACCCAGTACCACCAGAGTGATTTCATGGGCTAGTTGGCTGCACTAATGATCAGAAGCCTCAGGGACAGAACAGAATTACTCCATCTTCTATCCAGCACCCAAACTGTGCCAGCTGTGAGTCCTATTCTCCTACGTGGTCCGACCTTAGGCCTGGACCCTTGTAAGCAGGCCTGAAGGTGCTCTACCAGCCAAACTGTGGTCTGAGTAGAACTGATGCATCGGAGCTGCAGCTTGACAAATCACCAACCAGAGACTCTTCATCATAGCCGCTACATACAGCAGGATTGCTACGTGGTTCATCTCTGGCACAGAACTTTACATTGTTGCCCACAGCCTTCCAATAACCGCTGCTGCACATCACACCCTCGATGCAGGACTCTGCATTGCAAGCCACTCAGCTTCTTCTCAGCCAGCCGGTGTGCAATGTATGTTAACAGAAGACTTTGCATTGCAAAACTCTAGTGGAGGGCATCCCATCGACAATGCATGACCTCACGTCGCAGATTTGCAGTCGCTAAGAATCACCACTATGCGACACATCCTCCATGAGGGACTCTGCATCGCTCCATAACCAAGGATTTAACGTACTGTTTTTCAGTGGCTATCAACCGGGCCCTAAGGCTGGCCTGCTCTCGATCATGGTCAACATGAACTTGTGTCTTTGCCGCAGTCTGGTGCGACCAGACGTCCACAGTTGCCCCTTTGTGGCGCTATTTTCACCTACATTTTTAAATAAATATCCCCAGTTTTACTAATTGGATTATTGTCATTCTGGTCTTAAATTATTTATTACATTTCACTCTATTTTATTTAATTGTTGTGGGGCACATTGGCTCTAAGTTAAACCTGACTGTTTTTGTGCCAAGCTGCCAGATTAATTTGGGGTTTGTTTGTTTCTTCACTCTTAAGAAGGATTGTGGTTGATGCTTGAGTAGGGTTTTACCACCTCAACCAGTTACCCAATTTCTTACACCATACCCCCTCTCCTATGAGCCTTTAGGGCCTACATTAGGGGTCACTAATGAGTATTGTAAAGGAAGGCTTAGGCCTGGCAAAAAGGTTTATTTTGTCAGGTCGAAATGACAGGGTACCCGCTGCAGTGGCAGGCATGCAGCATGTTTTAAAAAGGATAATTTAGTGGGTGGGTGAAAGAATGAGTGCTGAAGCCCACTAGTAGCATTTAATTTAAGCGCCCTGGGCACATGTTGTACCATTTACTAGGGACTTCCAAGTAAATTAAATATGCCAATTAGTGTATTCCAATTTATCATATTTTAAGGCGCTAGCACATGCACTATAGCACTGGGTAGCAGAGAAAAGGTTCAACTAAGAAAGGCAGAGGAAGGCAAAACATCTGGGGTGACCAAGCAGAAAGGGGCAGGTCCAACAGCAACCTTGTACCTTATGCACTTGCAATAAGGTGGATGTTATTCCTGTCACTGTAGTGACAAATTAAATTAACACACAAAACAAATAGTCATTCAAACACATTCTCTGTTTATATAAATTAAACATACGTAGATATAAGTATATTTGTTAAATAGTCTGGTTTAAGGAAGCATTATAGTTAATGAATTTTTCTGTTTTGTTTTTGTTGTCTTGCTCTCTATAGGACTTCCCCCACTTCATGAAGAATATATGGCTGGCCATTGCCAGGCAAGTGGAACAACAGGAAGGCCTTCATGCGCCGCAGAATCCACTGCTGTAAAAGTTTGGAGGACCTTCGGCGCTGTCTGATTGCCCTTGACAAACTGGGAATGCCCTGCCAGCAAATAAATAGCGTGCAGCAGTCACTGACCCCCCCATAATGCTGCACATTCTGGTGGCGGTCTACCCTGATCTAGATGATGAGTTGAAGGTCATGGAGCAGCAACAGGAGATCTTCATCTGAAAAATAATGTGTGTTGTTCTCAACCATTCTTTAAGTTTCCATGTTGCCATATAACATCACATATCTATGGTCTGCATTTCGGGCCTGGTGCTGAGTTTTATGGAGGTTTACTTCTGGATATCCTGTCAGCCTTATTAAAAGTGACTGATGGAACATCTTGCATATTTTTGAGGGTGTTACCCATCCAACAGACTTTAAGACTCTGATTCAGGGGGGGCTCTCACTACTCACCGGGCAGGAGGAGGGGAGAGACGACCAGGACCCCAACATTGCCGCCACCGCCAGGAGTCCAATTGTACAGTCCACAGCGCCGCCGCTCCGGGACTACATCTCCCGGCGGCCCTAGCAGCGGCGCTGCTTCCTGATTCACGGGAGAAGCGCCAGGAGGCGCCTAAAAGGGGAGCTCCGCTCGGCGGAGCGCGGGGGCTCTCACTACTCACCGGGCAGGAGGAGGGGAGAGACGACCAGGACCCCAACATTGCCGCCACCGCCAGGAGTCCAATTGTGCAGTCCACAGCGCCGCCGCTCCGGGACTACATCTCCCGGCGGCCCTAGCGGCGGCGCTGCTTCCTGATTCACGGGAGAAGCGCCAGGAGGCGCCTAAAAGGGGAGCTCCGCTCGGCGGAGCGCGGGGGCTCTCACTACTCACCGGGCAGGAGGAGGGGAGAGACGACCAGGACCCCAACATTGCCGCCACCGCCAGGAGTCCAATTGTGCAGTCCACAGCGCCGCCGCTCCGGGACTACATCTCCCGGCGGCCCTAGCGGCGGCGCTGCTTCCTGATTCACGGGAGAAGCGCCAGGAGGCGCCTAAAAGGGGAGCTCTGCCCAGCTCCGCGGGACGCGGGCGGGACGCCGGGCTAAGCCCGGGCAAAGGGCGGGCCCTCTGTGGCCCGAGGAGGACCCGAGGAGGACGGGACGGTGCACCCCACTTGGCCCCATCAAAAGATGAGGTATAGAGACACGTTACCCTTTTCTTGTGCGTTGTGATTTGTTTAGTGACTTATTGGGGCCCTTTTTGCAACTAAACTACTATGTCTGTCTGGGAAGAACTGAATGCCTTGTGTGGCACAAACTATGCCCCTGATATTTCTACTTCCCCTACAATGGACAGAGATATGGATCTCATAAACTGCACTCCCCAGGCCCCTGAAATAATCCTACCTCTATCTGATACACCGTTTCGGGAACCAGTCAGCAAAAGGCACAATGAGGTTACCCCATCAAATGCCGCCCGAATGTGTTGTAGCCCCTCTTTTTCCTCCGTCAACCCAAGCGTATCAACGCCACTTAAGACAGTGATCACTTCAAATGACTCTGTTTCCCCCTTCCAAACGACCCTACTGGCCCATATTGAGCGACTGTTGAATACGGCTTTATCACCTCTGCTCTCAAAAATTCAGGATCTGGGAAATAGGTTGTCTGATGTTGAGCAAATAGTACAAAGGATTCTACCATCACCTGTAAATACTGTTATTCCCTCTCGTCCTATCCTCTCTACTAACCTTGTGAACCCCAAGTCCATCGAACACATGAAAGAACGAACAATTGATCCTCCTCTCAGCACACCCATCCTAAGCGGCAGTAAAGTTACTTCTAAGCCCACTCGCCCCCCTCTTAAAGCCCTTAGGCTCCCTCAAGAAAGAAGACACCGAATGAATTTACCCCCTGAAGCCCCCCCCTATGTGACTGTTCTCTCCGGGGTCCCTGAACTTAGTCAGGACAAATATGAAACAAGTCAGGATCTGCTGAATAAAGCCATCTTTTGGCTTAATAACAACAGACCGCTACCACCTGATCTAGACGGCGGAATCCTAAGCGTCAGGAGGGTGGGATGGCTAGGGATGTTGCCTAAAGACATTCCGGGAGACCTGATACTAATCAAATTCAAACACAGGAACATTGTCCCATTTTTAAGATTTTCCCAGCCCAAAATTGGAGATGGCCCTATTTCTATTTGGGACTTGTTTGATTTTTACCCTGGCCCCAGAGCATTGAACTATAACACCTGGTGAAATGGGACTCTGTTTACCATGCGTTTTTATTTTCCACTAGTTTGGTTTTAGTTTGCTTTAAATATCCGTAATGAACTGTTGATTTTTATATATATGTATGTATTTCTTTTTGCTGCTTTTATGGTTTTAAACTCAAAACCGAAATAAAGCTTATTTGATTTGATTTGATTTGACTCTGATTCAGAGTTTTCTGGATGGGCTACGCAGCACCTCCAATCTGCTTCAGTTCAGGAAGAGCCTGAAGACCTGGCTTTTTAATCTTTAGGCTTTTTAATCTTTAGGCTTTCTCTGGTGGGTTTTTCTTTTCTTCCTTTGTATCTGTTGTTTTTTGTTGTGTTATTCTACACCGAGCTGCCTGTGGAAAGCGCCGGGACACTCTTTCAGAGTAGCCGTGCGCTATATAAACTCAATATAACATAACATAACATAACACTTACTTCGTCACAACGCAGTGAATATCCCATTCACTTTATTAAAGGTTCATTAAGATACAATGCACTTGTAAAAAGGCGGACTGGATATCCATCACATTTCGACAGAGTAGCCCATTCATCAAACTCTAAATCAGAGCCTTTGTTCCTGCTGGACAGATATTCCATCAGAAATGTGAAAGATATTCCATCCACCGTATAACACAATAAATGACATATAAGCCATACATAAAGTGGATAGAATATGTATCACATTTTTGACACAGTAACTTCAAAATCTAAATGCTGCACAGTGACAATACTTTAGTTGTAACTTTGCTAATGTCATATCTGTTACAGAAAAATTACGCCATATGAAATAATCGAAACCTCGCCTTTCATCAAGTAGATCATGAGACTCATACTCCTATGGTTCACACACACATTTTAAGAACTGTTCATATGTATAGTCACCATAATGTCCTGAGAGATTAGGGAGTGAACTTTCCATTGGTCATACTGTTAACCTGTAATTTGTCAGAGACATTCATGTACAGGACAAGTGTCCAACACACAATCGTTAAAAATGTGGCCCAGGCCTTCACATATAATATTTTGTTAATTATGAATGTTTCTATATAGTTGTAGAAGTCTGACAATAGATGTTTTGAAATGTGAATGTTGGCTATGGCCTCCAAGTATACACCATGTGCATAAAATGGGTCTCAGCACAATTTTAAAACACAATAAAATGTCTGAGTTCATTTGAACAGATAGTAAAGTATTTTTTTAATGGATGTATAGTTTGGTGGCTGGCTGGATTACTCCGTCACAAAGGTCACACATTTCCAGTCCACCTTTTTCCAAGTGTTAGATAACATAGTGCACTTGTAAGAAGGCAGAGAGAATATCCTTGACATTAAACTTGCAACCCATAGTACAAAATCACGTTTAGGCCTTTTATAATGCCACCTTGTGAGCCCTATTTGCGATTAGTAATGTAAAGGATATTAAGTTAGGTCTTCTTTGATATCTGCCCCTTTTGTAGTTGACCTCTGTTGCTTGTAACTGATGTTTGTATATGTGTGTTTTCAGCCTCCACTGGAAAGTTTTGAGGAAGATGTTCACCAGACTTTGGGGAGGGGGGGGCAGCATGAGGACCACTGGAAGACAGAGGTGGAAGCACCAACGCTGAGGGATACAGTGAAACTGAGAGTGATGGGGCTGGCGAGGAGCTCACTAATATGAGGCCTCTAAATGGGGAGAACCCAGGATGTCCTAACAGTTCCTGTTTCTGCCACCACCACTGTAGCCATCGACACCCTCACTCATGTCTCTCTGGAAAACAGCCAACGCCCAGACTGGAAATGGGATGGGCCCTGTGCACCTCTACTCTTGGTTCCATTCCACTAGCACTGGTGTCAGAGAAGACCAGGGAAGTTCTTCAGACTCTCTCTGTTGGGCAGACAGCATAACTGCTACCTTCCAGTATGTCAGACAGCAACTGGCTCAAGTAATTAACATCCTGGATAGCTTATGCTCTGCACAGCCAGTCTTAAAGAGACTCATATGATTGATTCATATGATTGTGGAATGTATTGTAAGTGGGTAAAATTTGATGAATAGTTTTGTATATTTTGATCAGAACTATAAATGTGAAATAGCTTGAATAGAAAGTGTAAAAATTATGTTAGTGTGAGCATGTATGTTTGCAATACATGTGCATTCTCATACTGACTTTAGGTGCTGGTTTCAGTAAGATTGTGTTGGGCAAGTATTTAATATGGGTGTGTAAGGTAAGACATGTGCCCAGAGAGGGAAACTGGCTACATTGCTGTTAGATATGGTTTGGTGTTCACAAAGTTAAATACGTTGACATTGCTACTTAATAGTTTTAAATGTTTTACTTACCTTCTAATTTGCTGTGAACTGTGTTGCTGTTTATCCAGCATGGAGAAATAGAGTCCATTGCCTTGGTTTTGTAGGGGCATGTTGTTTGAGTAGTGTTTGTGACTGTTATAGGGACGATTTGCATATTTATGATCTTTTTACTCCAACACAGATATGGAACATGAACCGCCATGTTTCTGTCAACTGAAATTATACTATAAATACGGCAGACGGAGTGGTGTCTTTCCATCTCTCTATCTGTCATGTTTGAAATGTAACTCTGTTGGTGCAGGAAAGAAAATGCAACAGCGGCAGGGGATTGTTGACAGATTTTTTTTCTGTCAACCCGTCATACTCTAAATCAAATTGATTGACCTCCCTTGTGGTGGACAGGTAAACAGATACTTTTTTTAAACATCTGCCAAGCTCTAAATTAGGGCCTATACTTTCCTAATTCTGCTTTTCTGTTTTCTCACTCTGTGTGTCTCTCTTTCTATAAATGTTGACTGATTAGCATGGTTTCTTTGCTTTCTTCCACTTTTGATTTCTACAGAACCTTGCCTCTTGGGCATATCATGGCTTTCCCCCACAATTTCAACTCTGTTTTGCATCAGTCTTCCAAATTGTCCCTCAGTGAGGGTTTCTCTTTACTTCAGAATTCATTCACAGGCATAGAGAGAGTTATGACAGGGAGAGTTGTCTGTTTTGGGAAAGAAAGATGCTACAAAATTAAATGCCAAACCAACAGCTCAGCAGCCAAACAAAATAGGATACACATTTTAATCAAAACTCAGACTGATTTTCCTTCCAATGCCATTGCTCAGATAAGTATTCCCTTTTTGGAAGGAGTTTTACTAAGTAATGTTAAAACCATTCTTCTCTTATGATTTGTATCTCGTTGCTGCAAAGGAGTCTATTCTGCAGCAGCATAGGTTATGTTTAGAATAATTCATACGTAATTGCCCATCCACAGATTGGTGGGTATTTCCCAAAGTTAGTAATGCATTTTATGTGTTTATCAGCACTCAGATATTTGCATGGCTTACATAAGAGTAAGCAAAGTTAAAAGTATGTAAAACTGAATAATGTATCTGTTTGTTTATAGGGCCTGGTTATTTAAGAGTTTTTCCAACTCACTGTCTATGAGAAGATGAGTTAGTACATATAGGGGTATATTACCAAGGGCCATTGTCGCCGCTTTAGCGGGACTTTTTCCCGCTAATGCGGTGATAATTTTATCGCCCTATTGCCAAGCTCTCGCTAACACCAGTTAGCGACAGCTTGTAGGTGATAGCGGGCATTTAGGGGCCTACTTTGCATGTCAGCGATAATTATCGCTAATGACATGCAAAGTGGGCGTGCCAAGATGTATCGCTATCTCCTATTACCTACAAAGGCGTAGTTTTGGAAGTATTCGCGCTAAGCGCGAATATCTCCAAAAGCTAACACCTGCCCAGAGCAGTTCTTAGCCATGTTATCCAATGGGAGGTGGATAACATGGCTAAGAGCATTGTCACGATAATGTGTGAATATCGCTGTATTTCCAGCAATATTCACGCATTTCAAATGATTTTTATCGTTTCTGAGATAAACCTTGATGATAGCAAGGTATCTCAGTGATAAAAATCGTCGTAGCGCAGCGATACAATTATTCCCGCTAACCCTGCTTAGCGATAAATATCGCTATTGCTAGGTAATATGCCCCATAGTAAATAGATCCTACTTTTACTGGTTTACAAGAAATAACCGCCTTTTGCAAAATCAGACATTCAATTTAGGTGCCTTTTCTTTAATCAATCATTCATTTTGGGAACTCCTTACAACTTCAAAAAAGACATCTTTTCAATGTTAACTGAACTGAGGCGTGTGGAGTATTCTGATGCTAGTATCTAATCATAATCAAAATCAAGCACCAGTTTCAATGTTCTCTGTAGCTAATGGTTTATCGCTGAATTAATTTCTGCCAGTGGGTTGGTCCTTTGCTACCTCTCCATAATATGTTGAAAGACCACTGGTTACCCTTGAGCCTGGTGTGATTCAACCTGACATTTCCAGTCTTCCATTTTTCTATTCATTTAAAGTTCAGTTTTGTAAAAAAAAAAAACGACAAATTACTAATAATTTTATTTTTTGTTTATCCGTTCAATTCAGTGGTGGCATCATGTTGCAAGGACACGCCTGTGGCGTCAAAAAATGAATAGAAACGTATTAAAGAATGTCATTTTAGATGTGATATAGCTGAAAACAGCAGCCTGTCTGCTAGCACACCGGAAACATGAAAGAACCAACAGTGCAAGCAATCAGTGAAAAATTGCAAACCTTTTCTGGACGACTTCTAAGTTACATGCTGATGTGTATCATGTTGATGCCACTGACAGTTGCTGAGTATTGCAATTAGAAGCCTAACTAAAGGCTTATTTCACCAGCTGCCTGAGATTCAGGAACTGGGAAACTGGTAGAACGGGGATGCTAACTAATGAATAGTACGTACACGTCAATGTTTTTAAACATGAAGCATTTGCTTTTTTCAGCACAATTTACAGGAGCGAAAGGAAATAGCTATTCTCTGTTTGTAAAATATGGACTCCAGCATTTTGTACGTCAAAGCAGATCAATTTGAGTGTACAAGTTAGTAGCAGCAACCTTCCTCTGTTTGTCCCTGAAAATCAGAAATTGAATTGATGACCTACAGAGCTAAACATTTCTCACTCAGACAGTTTCATTATTGGATTGTGTGTGTAGTGACCTTGATTTAAACTGATGGATTGGCGTTTAAGTAATAGACCACCAAATTATATGAATTATTCCTGGAGAGAATTTAAGTAGGACCTTAAGAACTTTCTAAATTTTGTATGTTTGCTAGTAAGTGTGCTATGCATATTGCAAGCTTCTCTTTGATAAAAAAACAATCAATAACAATTTTAATTTTAAAAAACGGAAAGCTAAGTCATAGAAGAGGGCAAGCCTGCATGTGTTTTTGAAAAGGCTCGTTACCGGGCAGTTTGTGGGTAACCATTCCATTGGCATTATACCTCCATCATAAACGCTTTTTTCAAGTCATCAATTGCAATAAGACTTCTCAAAATGCCTCCTAGAGGAGATTGCTTGTAGAGGTACTTAGAGTGATACCCTGGGCCTCATTTATGAAAAGTGGCGCATCGCTGCGTGAAAACAGCGATGCGTCACTTTTCATTGAGCCCTCCTTGCGACACCAATGATGCGTCATATTTACAGTATGACGCATCATGTCTCAAGGAGTTACAGATAAGTCAGTATTTCTGACGTATCTGTAGGCGCAAAAGTGACGCATTGCTGGAGTGTGTCACAAAAGTGACGCAACTCCAGCAATGTGTCCTTTCACATGGGGCAAGCCCCATGTGAAAGGGCTTGCGTCAGTCTTACGGCTGCTGTGAGACTGGCGTAAGATTTTGACGCATTTGAGTCCTGGAAGTGGCGCAGTGATATCTCATAGATTTCACTGCGTCACTTTCATGACCCTTTCTTGCGTCAATACGGCCCCCTTGCATACATTATACCTGGGGTTTACAAAGTGACGCATCTACCTAGATGTGTCACTTTGTAAATATGGCGCAACAGGGTGCATTTTATACGCCACTGGTGCGTCACAAAAAGTGATGCACCGGTGGCGTAAAAGTGACGCACAGCCTCATAAATGAGGCCCCCTGTGTTTAACTTTTGATTTCACCTCAGGCCTCTTTAATCCACACACTTCCTGTCTCTTTATTTCACTTTTGTAGATCTCTGCCTTTTATCTTCAAGCCATTTTTCCATCTTTCTCTTTATCCCTCTTTTCAAATTATTGCTTTTCCCTCTCTTACTCGTGGTCAATATCAGGTGAGGAAAAATAAGTGTTGTCCCCAAAAATACGCACCAGCAGTCCCCACCGTCAACCACCAGCTCAAATTAAGCACTGGTGACAAGGTAGACAACTAGCAAAGTCTCTGTCTATGCTTTGCATTGTTGTCCACTGCTAAAGTGCCTTTCAAACAGACACACATACTTTACAGGACATACTTTCTTGGATGTCATAGAGGGGTCGCCCTGGGGTCACAGCTGCGACCTCTGACAACCACCCCTGGCACTGTATTTGCGATCCTGGCCTCAGAGGCGGCAAAATCAGTACCAGGAAAACAGGGGCAGCTAGTCATTATGGGCGTCGGTTGGGGCTCCACTTTCCTTGTTTTTAGTCAGGTTATTTTTATTATAATAATAGTGAATAATATCGTATTACTTACTAATAGAGTAATACAGTAATGGAGTACAGTTTGCTGGAATATGACCCTTTCTGGCATCTCTAAAAATGCTTTTAAATGTATATTGTGTGCATGGATGCAGGTGAGAGTGAGCTAATGTTAGAGAAAGTGTGTGTAAGAGAGAATGTGTGTGTATGTGTAAGCATGTGTGTGTGAGTGAAAGTAAAGTTCAAATGGCATGTGATGTCTGCTACTCCAGGCATTTTGGTGCATGACGTTCCTGGTCATGGGGTGGCAAATAATCGCCACTTTAGGCTACAATCACCTGAGTCCTATCAGGCATTTGTGATGGTACCAGAGCTTCCATATACACTTTCCTGTTAACCCGCTTGACGTCCACCAGGTGCAGTCCAGAAGTAAAGAATTTACAAAAATGTAGGCAAAGGTAAAACTATCAGTCCTTCGACTTTCTGCCACTTCTGACTTTTCATTTATCTTCATGAAACTGCTGTTGGGTAAATAATCTTTTTTTAAGTCAGAGCATCCTGTGACTGTAAAGAGGCCTCCCATCAATTAAAGAGTAAGTAGAAGCTGTTTTTCTGATATATTGTATAATTACAAGTCAGGGTGCCCGCCTCCAGACAGCGACTGGTATCCACTACCTCCAAAGCATATAAGTTACTTAATTCCAAGTCAGTCCTTCTCTTCGCTGTAATTACAATGTAAGATATACCAAAGCAAATGGGAATCAAACCACTCTGTAGTATTTAAATCAGGAACACAGGAAACGCTGTCGTTGAAGTTTGTAGTTTATTACAGCTTACAGAGAACACAGCGACACAAGTGAACACCAGGCTTCAACTGACAAGTCTTAACATTCTACTCATAGCCCTAGAATCCTCAAAGTGGAGGGTTCTATCTACAGGTGCCAGTGAGGCACATAACAGAACACTACATTATCCTCTTCCCTATAAACAAAAAGGAAAGAGCTCGGAGAAACAGAAAGGAGAAACGAGGGAAGGAAAAGAGAAAAGAGAGAAAGATAAGAAAAGGAAATGACAGTGAAGAAAAGTAGAGTAAGGACTAAAACAAAAGACAGGAACCGAAAAGAGAACTAAGTGGTTATCTAAACCTGGCAGGAATCCTAAGGACTCTCGAACTCCTGCGAAGTCCAGGAAAATCACCACCGTCATTGTTGACATCATAAGAGCACTTGGCATCATGGCGAGAATCAGAAAGGAGGTCACGGTTAACACAATTAGGTTCCTTGACATTGACTTTCACCACTTTACTGACATTCCACCAGTGATTATTATTGACACGAATGGCATTGCCGCAAACCTTATCAACAACTAAAGACTCAGAGAATTTGCTTCTTCCCTTGGTGACGTGAACAGGGCTCTTAATACGAACAACATCTCCAGCATGAATACTATGCGGTATAGCCCTGTTTCTTTCATCAAAATAGGCTTTCTGCTTTGCTTGAACCTTCATAACATTGTCCCTTACAAACCCATCAATCCCGTCCATTACATTCATCTTAACCCACTTCGACATCCACCCTGGACACATTTTTGTGGATGGTTTTCTCCCTCTCAGGAGTTCGAACGGAGACACACCAGTGGATGAATGAGCAGTGGTGCGGTAAAACCACAACATGGAGCGAACAGCATTTTCAAGAACACACTTGCAAGCAATAGCCCATTGCACACAATTGTTTAACACACGGTTCATCCTCTCCACAAGGCCATTGGCCTGAGGGTGATAAAGTGAACTCTTCTTATGAGAAACACCACCTTGTTTAAGGAAACCTTCAAATTCTGAACTTACAAACTGCACACCATTGTCCGTCATAACGACAGAAGGGAACCCTTCCCTAAGGAAAACATCTTTAAGAAAGGAAATTACATTGGCTGAGGAAGGCTCACTGATAAACCGAATCTCTGGCCATTTGGAATAGTAATCAATGGCAACGATGGCAAAACGTGATGAAGAAGGCAAAAGATTAAAAGGACCGACTAGATCAACCCCAATCTTTTCCCACGCCCTCTCGGAAAGAACAACAGGTTCCAAAGGAGGTGTTCTAGGTTTATGGCTTTTGTCAGACGACCTACAGATAACACAACCATCAACTAGAGCGTCCACACACACATCCATCAGTGGCCACCAAAATACATCCCGTAATCTGCGTTTGGTGAACGTTTTCCCCAAATGACCTTCATGCGCACCCTCTACAAGACGTTTCCTTAAACTCTCGGGGGGAATAAGTCTACCACCCCGCATAAGGATGCCATCTTCCACCGTGAGCTCATCAGCAACTTTGACAAAAGTCTGGAATTGTCCTGAAACATTTTTCTCTTTCGGCCAACCTTTTTTTAGAAAACTTAGGACCTGGACAAGTACCTCATCTTTCAATAACTCCTTTCTCCATTCTGCTTCATTGGCAGCACACATACCCTCAAGATCCAATGCAGCGACAAAACAGTCCTCTTGATCATCATCATTTTCAAAATCAGAATCATGACCAGAAATGGGGAAACGTGAAAAATAGTCCGCCCTGACATTTTTTGAACCAGGCAAATAGACCACATCAAAATTATACTGGAGTAGCTTAGTCGACAACCTGGCAATGCGCGGGGTATGTTCTTTAATCTTCTCACCGGACAAAATGGAAACTAAGGGATTATGATCAGTACGTATGATGAAATGACTACCCCAGAGAAAAGAATTGAATTTCCTCACAGCCCACCAACAGGCTAAAAGCTCTTTCTCTATAACAGAGAAATTCACTTCAGCGCCACGCAAAACCCTTGAAGCATACGCAATGGTGTTGTCAACCTGACCACTCTTCTGAGTGAGCACGGCTCCAAGACCGAACCCACTTGCATCTACAGTCACCACACACTCTTTATTGGGATCAAAAGCCTTAAGAACACTTTCACTCACCAATTGAGACTTAATCCACACAAAAATTTCCTGGCAGTTCTTATCCCAAACAAAAGGCACTTTTTTTTCAACATATTGGTAAGTGGATGAACCTTGGATGCATAATCCTTTATAAACCTGGAGTAAAACTCACTGAGTCCTATGAAAGACTTCAAACCTGCCTTGTCGACTGGAGGAGATGCATCCACAATTGCTTTCACCAAACCTGGACGTGGCTCTACCCCATTGTGTGAGACAACATGACCAAGGAATTCCATATTTTCCTTCAGGAAAACACACTTTTCTCTTTTGAGAACAATACCCTTGTTTTGCATTATTTCCAAAACTTGATTCAAAGAACTGTCATGATCCTCTTTGTTTTCGCCAAAAATTAAAACATCATCCTGGAAGACAATTACACCCGGGGTACTTTTAAACATTTGACTCATCAATCTTTGGAAAACAGCTGCCGCCGACGCAAGGCCGAACGGCATTCTGCAGTACTGGAAACTGCCAAACGGGGAGACAAATGCAGTTAAGTGTTTAGAGGACTCACTCAAAACGACCTGATGGTGCGCAGAAGCTAAGTCCAACTTAGTGAACCACTTTGCGCCTCTGGTAAGGGACAACAAATCTGTGATTTTTGGTAAAGGGTGTGAGTCAATCCAGATGTTTTTATTTAGACTGCGCAAATCCACACAGACGCGCAAATCACCATTTCTTTTTCTGGCGACAACAAGAGGAGACAACCACAAGGATGACTCAATCGGTTCAATGATCCCCTTCTTGCATAGTTCGATAAGTTCGGCCTCTAGACTATCCCTTACACTAAATGGAACACTTCTGACTTTGTGTTTGATGGGGATGGCACCATCTTTAACCCTGATCTCATGACTAAAGTCCTTGATCCTCCCAAGTCCCTTCCCAAAGACAATGGGAAACTTTGAAGGGAGACCCTCAATGTAATCATTGGAATCAGCAAGGCTAGCAATACAGTTATCAGGTTCAGCTAAGCTGACTTGCTCTTTTGCCCCTGGTCTTAAAATCAATCCGAACAAACCCCCATGAAACCACCCCAAAATGTTCAATCCTTTAATTGCGACATATACTTTCCCGAAAATTTTCCTGCCCCTGAATTGTAGAACATCTTCAAAATAACCAAGTAGGGCTATTCTTCGTCCTTCAAAAGAAACAGGAGCTCTATCCGGAGGTTCAAGTTTTCTCTCTGGCCATGTTTCTCCAAATAATTCTTGGGTGATCATGGTAACCCTTGCTCCTGAATCTACTAGCAGGGAAATTACTTTGTCGCCCACACCAAAATTTTCATAGGGATCAACGCAATCAGAGGGGTTACCAACAATGACACCATCCTCACGCACAGCTATGACCATCACCTTACCATCACCTTTAACATTATCAGACAAATGTGAGTTTTCATGTACTACTACAACCATGTCTCTGAGATCGTCTTGGATGCTGTTAACTGGACTAGCACCCATACTTGTATTTTCTTGCATATCTGAAACATTTCCAACTCAATTGACATTTCCTACACCCTGAGATTTACTGACAAACGTAGAATTTCCCTGCTTAGGATTTTGACAAATTTTGGCAAAATGTCCATATTTTCCACAATTCCGACAAACAGAACTCCTGGCAGGACAAAATTTGTTATTCTTGTTGTGAGAGAGATTCCCACATCTGTAACAGATGTCACTCCTAGGAAACGGATTTCTTTCAAAACGTTGATAATTTTGAACGTTGTTCCTATCGAAGCGTTGTTGACTAGGGACTGATCTGTTGTCCCTGTTCTCCTTAGTTCTAACTACAGAAACTGCTTCTTCGCTCTTTTTTTCTAGCTCTTTAACTTCTTTCTTAGATAACTCAATACTTTTTGCAGTTCGGATAGTCTCTTCAAGTGTAGGATTCCCTAAAGTAAGCAGTTTTTGTTGTATCGCCTTGTCGGTGCACTTACATATGTATTGGTCTCTGATTAGTTGTTCCCTGAAACCCTCAAATTCGCATTCTGCGCTCAACAGTCTCAGGCTAGATATGTAAGTCTCAACGTCTTCTCCAGGCAATTGTTCCTTCTTAAAGAACTTATGTCTAATTACTACAAGACTGGGTTTGACGTCAAATCTTAATTCTAATTTCATTCTCGCTTTGACATATTCATCGACCTCTTCCTCCGCGTTGTTCCTTACTAGAGGTGGTAAGTGTTTGTAAATCTCTCTACCTTCGAAACCTAATGAATGTAGCAATAAGAATTTCTTCCTCTCTGCGCGATATCTAGATGCGCCAATTGCCCCTATGTAGGTTTCGAATGCATCAAACCACTTCTTCCACGTGATTGGTGGATTGCCCGGTGTCTCAAGAAAAGGTGGAGGAGGAGAGACCGACTGCATGGTACGCTAAGAGGGTTTATTTGCTTGTTTATTTTATCCCAAATCAACAGATTATTCGTGTTGTGTCGCTGTGTAGAATAAGTATTTGGGATAAGCACAAACCCTATGTTAGCCTCCACAGAGAACAGAATAGAGGTTTAACAGAAGCGCACCTTCTTACAAAAATGTGTTTTACTTTCCCTTTTTTTTTTTTTTTTATTGACCAAGTTTTCCTTTTTATTCCTATTCCTTTTGACGATGGTAACACTGTAAAAACGGATTCCACAGTGAACGTGCAGAGTTAAAACGACATTGTTGTCAGCGACATCACAGTCCTTGCGCTTTGAAAAGGAACTGCATCACACGCTGCCAATCAATGCGTGCACGATGGGAAGAAAACTAGACGTGAGGCTGTATGCATTGCCAACCAACTGCATTAACACGCGAGGTGCGCACAAAATGGCCGACCTTCACGTCACGTACGTGTGATAACGTTGCCAACCACGCGCGACCTGGGTGCCAATCACGCAACCGTCTTCTTTTTCCCTCACACGGAACAGGCAATGAGTCGCTTGCAGAAATACAACAGCGTTTTACGCGCTGCACACTTATCTCTCAGATGTGCCAGTTCTTCTCTGAAGTAGAGCAGGTCACCGCAGTCTATACACCCTCGACGGAAAGAATCAGCAGATCAGCGCCTCTCTTGACAGGTACGAGGTGAATGACATGTGGTTCGTCGTCCGCAGATCGTCGCCATCAAATTTGTAGTATTTAAATCAGGAACACGGAAACGCTGTCGTTGAAGTTTGTAGTTTATTACAGCTTACAGAGAACACAGCGACACAAGTGAACACCAGGCTTCAACTGACAAGTCTTAACATTCTACTCATAGCCCTAGAATCCTCAAAGTGGAGGGTTCTATCTACAGGTGCCAGTGAGGCACATAACAGAACACTACACACTCCTATATTGATGCGAGCAGTCAAGATATTAATTTCAATGATTACTAAACTGATGTTTTTTACACAGTACAGCAGTATCAAACCTTTCAGAGTCATTAGACAATAAATCCAATCATGTCTGAGACAAGTGTTTGTTATACATCATGTTCTGCAGATTTCCTGCCACAACACCCATTGCTTCTTCCAATAAAGTGGCTACAACCCCTGTTGACCTGCAAAGGGCCCTTCGCAGAAGCTCATGTCATAGTGAAAATTACACTATTTTTGTTTCAACTATGGATCTGTTCTCAAAATTGCCATTGTGAAAAACATCTTAAATAAGGGTAGAGAAACAATAAAGCACTAAATTCTCCCTATCTTCTGGTGGAGGTGATTGCTGCCAAAAAAGCTACCTTGGCTGTGATCCAAAAAATCTGAACCTGTTCTAAATGCTCAAATTGTGTTTTTTGTAAACCATCTGACACTACAGAGATATCTCAACAGAGCAGAGGTGACGAAACCATGGATTTTCTTAATCCAAAGGTCTTCAAAAGATAACAGTCCACCTGCTAATGATAATACTTCAGATATTTTAGGTCTTGATACCCCCAATGGTTTGATAACTGCCAGTTGGGATTTTAGAGGTGAAAGGGCTAAACCTTTAATAAAACATTTCCTTAAGAACTATAACATTCTGAAAGGATCATATTATATAGCGTTTATTATAATTTGTACACCATTTTTCAAAATTCCTCCATTACTTAGACTATGCAAGCAGAGTTGACGATTTCCTGGAAGCCCGTATGTCACATGCGACCTCCCTCAGAAAAGATACTGTTCTAGCCTGACCCTCTTAAATTTCAGGCCATCAGCCAAAGCTGACATACCTGAGGAACTGAAAGAATGAAATACTGGAGAGGAGATGGGTGCAGAGAAAAATGAAGTCTATTTTTAACTATGCCAGAACTGCACCCTCACCCTTCTTGGCCAGTAAGGGGCAGTCATAATCACTACTGCTTCCTTCCCACGAACTTTCAGACACACCCTCAGATTAGGGGAATATAGGGTAAAGAGTATGGAATTCTCTGTGGTCATAGTATTGCGTACACATGAACCACATAACGTCTAGTTGCAGAAGCGAGGAAGTAGAGTTTTGGAGAGAGACACAAACAGATCAATGTGTGGTTGACTGAAGCACTCTACTATCAAGGTGAAGGCTTGTTGGCTGAGATGATAAATCAGAGATGATGGAATGTTCCTGCTCAGATTGTCCGCGTACTAATTGTCTTGACTTGGTGTAAATAATGGCTTTAGAAATACAATTTTCTCTTCCTACCGAACAAAATCTATTCTGGCTAGGCTGGCTAGGGATTGACATCTTGCTCCTCCCTGATGATTTATATGGGACTTTGCATCCTGCCTGTGTGTTTTTAGTAGAATTAATTTATTCAATATCTCATTTGCAAAACCTTGTAGAGCATGCAAAGTCTCTCCAGTTGGAGTGCTAATGCGTGGGGCCAAATCAATTGTATATCTCTCTAGAGTTGCACCATTCCTTACTTACTCTCATTAGTTATCAGGACCACATGAAGAGGATCTGGCGTGTGATATACTATTGCATATTCTCAGGTAACAGCCATTTCTAAAGGATCCTGTACAATTTCTTGGGAGACTAGGATCAAACTGGAGATCAATTACTCAGAATGTGTTGTGCCAAGTGTTTTAGGCAATGTCGAGCCCCAGGAACCATTGACATACAGGACACCATCTGCTTGGAAACGTAACCAATCCCACACTGTTGCAAATTGGCAACCCAGTAGCCAAGTTAGTTGAGATTGCTAGTTTACCCTTCTAGTGTCTGATAGGAGAATTGAGGTCTCTGATATTTGAAGAGAGCGCTGATAAAATGTTTTGCTGGATAGGAGACAATTGGGATATTTGAATGTTAATATGAAAATCCGAGGACCCTAAGGTCTGAATTACTGACAGTGCCCCAGGTGCACAATATGCATGGGAGTATGCATTCTGAACTCTTGGAGCGATTTTGTATCACCAAATAAGACTCAGAAAATGATTTGAGTTAGTGTCATGGTTCCATTGAGTCTTGGGAGCCAGCAGTATTGCTTCTTTGTTTAATCATGTCCACACTCCTGTTTTCATTCCCTCTCTTTTTATCTCACTCTGATTTTAGTACTGGAGTTTGTATTAAAACTGTTCTCTTAGCTGTTGATTGAATTCTATTGTATATCCACACCTTAAAACTGAAAGCACCCATTTGTCTGATATTTCCAACCTCCGTTGAGTGAAAAAGTCTCTTATTCTTCCAAACACCAAATTACAATAATTGTCCTGCTTTTGTCGTTGCTGTTGAGGATGAACAGGGTGTGATCGGAATTTTCCTGAGACAGCAACTTTTCAACCTTGAACCGCGACCCAAAAAGCATGATTTCCCTCTTGTAGTCCTAGTACTGGGCATTTCAGAATTCAAGATTTCCTTGTAATGCATAGTGTAAAAAGTTAGAGTACCTTATTTTCCTCTGCTGATGTTTGATCTAGATTGTTACATTGAGGAGTAAACAGGTATTCTCCTAATAACGGAAGACGGCGAATCAAACATCCGTGTGCTGGATCTAATTTTCATGGTTTCTTCCATAGAAGTCTTCTCCCAGCAATGCCCCTTTTGACATTGCTGAAGACCATAAGACATCAAAAGCAGGATCAGTTAAGAACATGCCTATTAGTTCCATACTGCAATATGTCACAGTAAAATGTGTTGCTTTCTGAAGACAATTGAAAAACATTTGAAAGTCTTTGAGAAGCGTGTCAGTGGCATAAGCTGCATATGTAGCAGATCAAAAGGCAACGTTAGACATTGCATAGATCTATTAGGTGACCCTCCACATTTTTTTAATCAACTGCATCTGGAAGAGAGGCTTCTACTAAGGCTAACCAGGAACTGATGCCATACAAGCAAGGGTCATATTCTCCTTTGGTTCAAAGCATTCCCAGAGAGGACTTGCGCAAGCGCGCAAAACAAAATGGCCACCGCGATGTAAGCTCCGCTTTTCGGAGCCGTTTTTATCGAAAATCAGCTTTCTGCTCTACTTTTCACTTATAAACATTACTGGCAGTCCTGTGAAGCCTACCTGCAGCTGTTTGGCCATGTCTCCTGGTGCTGGAGTCTTAGTTTGCAGTGTGCTGCTTCCTCTGGTGACTGCTGGAGCTCCTCATCAGGTACTGCCCAGATTTCCTGTCAGGGGCAGAGCAAGATCTTAGGAAATGGCCTGGCTTAGGCTAACCACTCCCACAGACCATTTTAGCTGCTGCACCAGCCTTATTTGCTGCATTGTTTTTCTGTTTATCCTCATTATTTGTGCTTTACAGTTATTTACTTCTTCATTTTATTTAAAATTCAAAAATGGAGAGTAAAAATGCCCAAGATCCCAATAATAAAAGGAAACAACAGATATCTCCTCCTCCTGTTAAATCCAAAGTGGTGGAGTCAAGTGAATCCTCCTTGTCCTTAATTCTTGACGAACGGCATGCTCTACATGCCAACACTGATAATATTCCATCAGAAATAAAAAATCTGCGTAAAGATATGGCTAGCATGTCGATGAGGGTCTCGGATAACACCATTAAAATACAGGATAACAAGGTTAAAATCAATGCCTTTTCACCTCTCGTGGCTAAAATCTCCCCTATGACTGTTCAATTGTTGGATATGGAAAATCGTAATAGACAATACAATCTACGCATTTTCAATTTGCCAGAGGATGTTGAAGGCTCAAATTGCAGGTTATATCTGGAGAATTTGCTTCCTGGTCTTTTAAATGTTACATTTCCAGAAAAATTTGAAATGGATAAAGTGCATAGGATTCCATCCCATCGCAATCCTTGTCATACCAAGCCATGACAAGTGATTTTTAAGGTTCTTCGTCATCATCATTTGGTTTTGATAAGGAAAGCGGCACGTGAAATTCCATCTTTAATTGTAAATGAAAATACAATCGTTATCCACCAAGAGTTCGCAAAAGAGACTGTTAAGATTCGCAAGGAATACTCTGATTTGCGTCCCCAACTGCGTAGTCTTGGATTTAAGTATGGCTTATTTGATCCTTCAACGATGCGCATCTGGAGAGATAGTTTTTCCAAGTCCTGCAATCGCCCAGAAGATTTAAAATTATTTCTGTAACAACAGTCTCATCTTTCGCAGCACTCTATGGATGATTACTCATGACTCTGCTACTTGAGTAATATTTTAGCTGATATTTCTGACTAATTTTGTCACTTTCTACATGCTGGGCTCCAATGGTTTGGTCATGCTTGTTAAGTGCGTGTGCGTTTCACATTTGTTATTGATGTTTCTCTGTGCTTGTCTTTTTTGTTGTCGTCTTTTGAATGTTAGTTTGTCTATTCTTTTTTCTACTCTTTCCTTTTCGCCTGTTCTAGAGCTACTATTCTTCATACACTTACCTTAAAATTTTCAGTCCTCCTCTTGACATTTTTTCTCTTTTTCTTGTATCATGGCTAATGTTAACTAATTTAAAGTAGTTTCATTAAATGTTAAACGTTTACGTCATCCAGTTAAATGTAAACTTTTTAAAAATTATTTAGGTAGTTGCAAAGAGGATATTTGTTATTTTACAAGAAACCCATATTGATGACAACATTTTAGATTATATGAAAAAACAATGGGTTGATAATATTGTCTCCTCTCCTGCAGTTGGCAAAATAAATGGTGTGGGTATTCTTTTTTCAAAAAATGTACAATGCCAAATTTTGAGTAAATTCTCAGATACTGATGGGAGATATGTCATAGTGAAAATTAAAGTTCATGATTCAGTTATGTTTATGGTCCTACTGCGGATGATCCTGCTTTTTGGTCTACACTCACAACTGAAGTTTTAAAGTTGGGAAAAGTTCCTCTAATTGTTGGAGGTGATTTTAATGTTATATTTGATCATTTATTAGATAGAATATCCCTTACTAAATTTCGACCACCTAAGGGGTTTTATGTTTTTAAATCATTTATTCAAAGCACACAGTTAGTAGATATTTGGCGACTATACTTCCCTACAGAAAAAAGTTTTACATTCTTTTCTACCACACATAATTCTCATTCTAGGCTTGACTATTTATTAGTCACTAAGCAATTAATTAACTCCATTGTTAATCCTATGATTGGTAAGATTAACATTTTGGATCATTCTTTGATTTCTTTTGTTTTGAATTTTAATTCTTCCTTTACAAAGCAATCTAGATGGCGAATGAACACTGACATTGTTCTTAATGAAGATAATAAGCCTAAGCTCTTAAATGCCATTGAGGAATACTTCCTTCTTAACCCTGAAGGTTCAACCTCTATGGTTAATAGATGGGATGCTTTTAAAGGTTATATTAGAGATGTAACTATTTCTCTTATAGCTTACAAAAATAAAACCTTTAATGCAAATATTAAAAATTTGGAAAAGCAAATTGCTAAATTTGAGAGACTGTTTATTATGTCCAATGACTCTCAATATAGAATCAAATTACAAAAACTTCAATATGAGTTTAACTCAATCCTTAGTAAAAGAGCTAGTATTCAAATTTCGAATTCTAAAGCCAAGTATTGTTTCAATGCCAACAGGTCCGGCAGACTTTTAGCCAATTACTTGTGTATAAAAAAAGATAAAACTCTAATCAATTTAATTCATGGCTCCAATGGTAAAATAGCTTTATCCCACAATGATATTGATAGTGAATTTTTAGATTTTTACTCTACCCCCTATAATAAACCCAATTTTGATGATACTTCCTTGATTGATTCCTTTTTAACTAAATGTGGTTTGCCCAAGATTTCACAATCAGATACAAAATAGGCTTGACTCTCCCATTACTCAAGATGAAATTATATCAGCCATAAAATCTCTTAAAAAAACATAAGTCTCCAGGTTCCAATGGTATTCCCGCTGATTTTTATAAAGAATTTCAGTTACAGCTTACTCCTTATTTATTTCAACTTTTCTCAGTTTTTGGATCCACAGGAAAAACCGCAGGTTCTTTTACTGAAGCTTTAAATATTGTACTTCTCAAACCTAATAAGGATCCCACACTTGTATCAAATTATCGCCCTATCTCTTTAATTAATCAAGATTGTAAACTATATGCTAAAATACTTGCTTCCAGTTATAGTTTACATATCTTTGTCTTCCTCCAAAAGGAACAATTTTTGTCTTTGTTATGTTAGGGACTAACAGCCTGATTCATCATTCTCCCGTTTTGCGAGCCCCTAATAGCGATTCATAAGGAATCGCTATTAAGGACTTGCAAAACGGGATTCATGTAGAAATTGCATAAAGAAATGCGATTCCTACACATTCCTTATTTGCGATTAGCAAATTGCTAATCGCAAATAAGGAATAACTCCCCATTCATTCCTATGGGCCTAAAGGCTCATAGGAATGAATGGGGAGTTATTCCTTATTTGCGAATAGCAATTTGCTAATCGCAAATACGATAGCGATTTCAAGGGTGCCAGGGGTGTCCAAAGGACACCCTGTAGCACCCCTGAAATGTAATCTACATTGGTGTTGCGCACACACATGTCCAAAGGACATGTGTGTGTGTAACATGCAACTTAGAAAAATGCATTTAAATGCATTTTTCTAAGTTTTCGCTATTTACCACGAGGTTTGACCTCGCGGTAAATAGCGGCCCAAAATAGCGATTTCGGTATTTTAAAATGGTTCATGAATTGCATTTAAGGAATCTCAAATAGAGATTCCTTAAATGCAATTCCTCGCAAATATGCGAATTCTTTAATAGCGAATTTTGCATTTGGGATGATGAATCCCAAATGCTAAAATTGCACTCGCAAAGGGCCAGATTCTCAGAATCTGGCCCTTTGCGAGAACAATTAAGCTTGATGAATCAGGCTGTAAAACATTTTCTTCTGCATATAACGCAAGTGCATGCAAGTTCCTTTGGAGGCCGAACAGAGTAAGATCAAGGATAATCACATCATCTGCATACATCAAAGTATGAATTTTATGTAGTGATATTTTCGGAGGGAAATTAATTATCTGCATAAACCAATCTGGGAGATGACTAAGGGAAAGGGAAAATAGTAGAGGAGCTAGAAGACAACCTTGTCTTAGGCCATTCATTCATTCTCTGTCCCCAATAATACTTGGCACCAAGTATCGGAGTGGAGTGACACAATTCTTTGTAATAAGTTGTCCGGGATTCCCAATTTTTTTTAGCTTACACCAAAGTGTTGGTCTGTCCACTCTGTCAAATGTTGTTGAGAGAGACAGAGTAGACGATCTGTGATTTTGAGACCACATATTTATAAATTATTGTTTGTCACATCGCAATATTATCAGTTACAGAATGTTTTTGGCGAAACCCAGCTTGGTTAAATGGGATTGATCTAGTTGAGAAGGCCCACTCTTTGAGATGGTCCGTTACACTGACCGCAAAAATCTTTTCTGTCGAATCAAGCAGGGCGATCTGCCGGTACTTGCCAGGGGACAGTCGAGAGCCCTTCTTATGGATACGGATAATTATACTTCCTTTCCAAGATTTGGGAATTTCGCCAGTGGCGAAGCTATGGGAAAAAAGAGGGGCTAAAAACAAACTCCACTCCTTTGGATTCTTTTGGAGCACCTTTATTGGAATTTGATCTGGTCCCATTGCTGCAGATGTTCTTGCGTTACTTATATGAAGTTCAATTTGAAATGGTGAAGGGGTAGGATCACCAAGAGTAGTAACCCATATCTTGTCTGATGGCGTATCATGATTTCTTTCCTCATATTTATCTTATATAAATTTGTTAAATACACTTCCCATTCCCTTGCGGGCACTGGTGAGGCCTGTTTCTTTTGCAATAAGAGTCCAGTGTTCACGTATAATTTTTGTTTAGCCGCGATCTGAATATCCGTCCATTTTTATCCTGTTGCATTTTACTTTGCTTTTCTTTCGCCCTCCGTTTGCGCTTTATAAGTATTTTTAATTTCCTCCTATATTTTATTCAATTATTTATGGACTCCATTATGTTTATTTCAAGCTAAACTTCTTCAATCCTCAACTTGCTGGCACTGTTAATTACATCCTGGTACATTAAGACATATGCTTTTTGATTGTCATTTAGTTGTTCAATTTTGGACTGCCATTTGGGATATTATAAAAAAGATATTACCAATTTAAGATGATGTTTCATTTAAAATGTTAATATGTAAATCTGCTGTTTTGTCACACAAATTAAATCACATAGAAGGTAAATTGTTTTTTTTTAATATCAGCTGCTTTAAAATCCATTACATTCTGTTGGAAAGATGTTTTGTTATTATCAGTGCATGCTTAGTGGTCATGGGTTATTTTTATAAGAAGAGGTGCTCAGTTATCTCTATCCGGTATTGCTCATAGTTCTAACTCGTATCACTCTTTTTGCATACCTGTTGATATATATTTATCTTCTTAATTATATATTTATATCTAGTTTTTTTGTTTTATTGCAATTATAATAGTCAAATGTTTTCGTTATAGTAGCTCTTTATTTGCTAGTTAATGTAATAGTTTTATAATTGTTTTCCTTCCCTCCCCTCCTTTTTTTATATTTTATGGAGTACTTGTAATGTTGTTACCTAAGATAATTAACTTGATGCTTTTATATTTCTATATTATGTTTAGGTATTATCGCTCAATAATAGTTTTTCTGTTTTGTTTTTATGTATTTCTTGACATAAAAACTTAATCTTTTGAACAAAGCATTCCCAGGGCTATCTTTCAAATAAGATCTGTGGAAGACTTATCTATATACTTCCATTCGTTAAGGATAATACCATCATGCATAGGAAGCTCATAAATGGGAAGAGCATAGTACCATACAAAAAATGCTATTTACCACCTCTTATGGTTGAAAACCCAACACTTCTCTAATGTGCTTCAATAGCCCTGAAGTTGGGCACCTTGCACATATTCCCCCAAGTGTTTACATCTTGAACTTCTTCATCCTCTTGGTTTAATTATTGCCTCTTTACAGCTACTTAGCCTAATGAGTTCATATAGTTACAGTTATGATATCTTCCGTCAACTCCAGAGATAGGGGCATTGTTTGATTTGGCATTCACATTTCGTGGCTCTATTGAGCCCTTAAAACTATGCTAAAGTGGTGGTTCCTTAGCAGCAAGCTGTAATCTTGCAACATGACAGCTGTAGTATAAGAATGCCCAGTGTACACTTACTATTCTAGCGCTACTACTTCTCATTCCAGTCATGGCATTTAAGAACTTCAAGTATGTCTTAACTCAGATCTTGATGTGCAGCAGTTCCACTGCAAAAGAAAAGCATGAATGAATAATGAGAGGGAGGAGGTATGTCTTAAAGGCAATGTTGTAGGCAACTTATAAAAACAAAAAAGTATTTTCGGTACTTTGGTGTTATTGGATATCTCTCTCACTGGGGGAGGTGGGGCCGCAGCAATTGTAATTAATGAGATGAGGAGTAACATGGAGGTAATGGTTATATATTCATGTTAACTGACATCAGAAGAAAATGTTGAGTAGGAAAGGAGGGATGGCATAAAAAGGAAGAAAGGTTTTAGGAAAGGATGAGGTAGTAGGACAGTCAATAAGCGATCATGTTCAAGTGAGAAACAGTGCAGGGATATAGAGAGGTTGGTAAGTAGTAAATTCGATTTTTCGAGCAAAAACCCAGTTTGAAACATTTTGATGATGGTCCTAGTCTTTAAGGAGTCTTGCAACATTAAGAATGTATCTCTTCTTTTACTATTATCCAAGATACAGGAAGCTAGGTAAGCCATGGAAATTGCTTGTTTTTTTTAGGAAGCACCCGTTTTTTGGGATCTAAAGAAAGTAGGACTGTTCTTCATATTCACAAACCAGTGTTTGAGTATTAGGTCCAAATAAACGTGAATAAAACTTGAACTTGAACTTGAGTATTAGAGTTTACTGGTCTGAAAGCAGAGCATTCCACATTAAAGAGTTGAAGAGCAACACATAGAGGAAAAAGAAAGCCTAAATATGTTTAAATAATTGAAAAAACTTTAGACTTCCATATCACATGTACCAAAATGCACACAGAAATTTGCAGCAACTTTGGCTTTGGTTTTACATAAAGGCTAGATGTTGGGGCACGTTTATTATTTTTTGGTGCAGCACAGTTCTTCATTGCATAAGGGGGAGGAAACAACATAGAGCCATATTTATTTGAAATGGCCTACTGTAAATGTAATCCTCTGCACTGGCACACTCAAAGGGTTTGCTTGTGTGATGTATAGACTGTGCCTTGGACCAGACATGTATGTGTAATGTCTATCACAGGATGTGTATTGTAAGCATGCAATTCCAGTACAAGATCCTGTGCCTAGACATACTCTGAAGTATCCCACACGTTGGATCGGTGCTAAAAACAGCAGAAAACATGCAATGGGTGAGGTTTCTTTTAAAACAAATGAAAACATTTCCCCTTTTTAAGGCCTGGTTCAATAAAGTGTTATTTTTGATGCAAAGACCAGTCTGTCTTACTTGATAGATTGGTCTCTGTGTCAAAAATGGTGTGCAGTATACACGAAGCATTCTTGTATGCATGTAAATGTATAAATGTGCTGCTTGTATAGCACATACCACAAACCTATTCAAAAAGATAATGGAGCACTGTACAGGGTTAAATCTATTCATAAAGTCACTGATTGATAGAGAAGGTAGCTGGTTTGTGGATTCTTAGTGCATTATGATGTATTCTTTAAAGAGGTGTGTCTTCAACTCTTCCATACACTAGATCAGATTTGAAGAGCGACCCTTATGTGTACTGGGATGTTGTTTCAAATCAGATCATGGATACATAGATGGAAAAGGCGGACCGCTAAGTTTTTCACTTTTATGATTCCTATTCTCACGTCTGGGAGTGACTTCGCTGCCGGTGTGCTGAGAGCCATTAGAAAGGGTGAGATTGTTACCAAGATAAGGAGGCGGTGCTGATCATGATGGCTTTCTTTGGCACTGCTGGAATTGAAGAAGGTGTGGGCTGGGAAGACGAGCCAATAACATTTCATCAGGATGGAGTGATATGATCATATTTCTTTAAGTCCTGTATGAAGTGTGCTGTGGCATGTCGGTTGTCCTTAAGGGGTGCCAGTGAAGAGACTGGGAGGCCATGGAGCAGGGTGACCACCATACAGAAATGAGAGAACAAGGATCTGAACAGCAGTTCTGAAGTCACTTTCTGAAATTAAATATTTCACTTTCTTTAGAAAAGAAAGCTCATACCAGGGGGTATTTACTTTTTTTTGGCAATGTGCTCCTTGATTGGAAGGTTGGTGTCCTTGTTGAATACAAGTAACTTGGCATTCAGTGAAAGTTGGTGTTCTTGTCATTCAGCCAAGTTTATATTATTTCTTCCTTGTTCATGACAAAGGTTTGTAACTGGTATATACTGTCTTAAAGTGTTGGATGTCTGAAACAAACTGTTTCAGGTGAGTTGTGTATTATCAGCGTATTGGTGAATACTGATGCTGTTAGAGGTTGGAGATGACAGAAGTCACTATGGAATCCTAGGGAAACTTCACAAGTGATAGAGATCTTTTGAGATCTGTAGGTGTACATGTGAACAAACTATTGTTGATTGGAAAGGTGGGAAGAATATCAATATCAATATCAGTGAATCTCATTCAAGACTTTCAGGGTGCAGATGTTGGATGAATGGTCAACTGAGTCAAAGGTATCTGAGAGGTCCAGCAATATCAAGAGACAGGAGTTACCTTCACCTGTGGATGTGGGGAGGGGGGTTCTACAATGTGTAAGGTAGCAGTCTCCAAGCTTCAGCATGACCTGAAGCCAGAATGTTAGTCATGCTTAAAATTGTTAGCACTGATGTACTCTTGGAGTTGAAAGCAGGTTCCTTTTTCTATGATCTTGCCAATGAAGATGTATTAAGTAATAGGCCAGTAGATGACAAGGTCATCATTGTCTAATGTAGATTTCTTTAGAAGTAGGAGGACCTGGCCTATCTAAAGAGCTTCTGAGAAGATGCCTTGAGGAAGGTAGGTATTGACAATGGTGGGAAAGTTTCCCCAGAAAGAACTTTGATGAAGGACAAGCATAAGGCATCATCTTCACAGGAAGTGGATTTGAGGGGGTTGAGTATGTCAGCAGGATCTGTGAGAGACAGGCATATGAAGCATCACCTTTGTGGGACGCTATTAGGAGCCACATTAAAGGGACAGCAAGGTTGGTGTTGCTGATATGCTGTTAGAACTTCTTTATTTGGTACCGGCAAATGGACATTGAATGCATTGTATTTGTCTGTGGAGTGTGGCAGTGCTTGATTGTACTGAAAAGTGCTCTGCTTAGGTTGGTGGCTTAATTGATGGTGTTGGTATACTACTTTGCCTTGGCTAATGTGAAAAGTTGTCTGCATGTCAAATGGAGGGACTTCAGTATCACAAGGTTATCAAAATTAATTAATTTATTTTATTTTATCTCCTTTGTGCACATGAAATGTTTGCTAGCAGTGAGGTCGTTAGCGTACAAGGGTGCTGAAGATTGTGACTTGCACTTGCATATTTTCATTAGAGTGTAGCTGTCCACTTATTTTTCAAAAAAGCACAGTATTCATGCAGAAGGGTGTTGTCATCAGACGATGATTTGGCAAGGTCAGAGATAAGTTCATGCATTAGGTTGTTGATAGAGAAGTCTTTGAAGGATCTGAAGATCTGTTCTTCCCTTTTGGGGTTACCTTAGTTTGTTGGTAGGATGCTGATCAGAGAGATAGGAATGTCAAGGTGGCTGATGCATTTTAGGATTATTGGTGGTTTGAACTCGATTGCCAGTGATGTTGAAAATATGAGATTAATGAAATAGCCTTTGGAACATGTTAGCTGGGTTACATTGTATACCAGGTTTAGTGTGTTGAGGATGTATGACGTTACAACGCATGCTTTTACCACGCATGCTGTTACAACGCGGTTTTTATAACGCAAACCTTTACAACGCATAGCGCTTTGGGGTGCTGGATAGTGAATAGTTTAATTTACTATTCCAACTCCAGTCCCCGTGGACACTAGGGAAGGTGTTGGATAGTAAATTAAATCTATTCCCTATCCTATAGCGCCCCCCAGCGCAATTCGTTGTAATGGTTTTCATTGTAAAACCTGCGTTGTAAAAGCACTGCGTTGTAAAAGTTTTGTTGTAAAGGATGTTTCCCGTGTGTTTATAATGCTGAGCATGGTGGCTCTTGTTTCTGTTTTCAGCTTGTGTTGTCTGGGAGGCTGAAGTCAACCAAGATGGCAATGTGGGTGTGTTGGATAGATGAGGTGATAAGGTAAACCTACCATTCATCAATGAAGAACTTGTTCTGACCCGTGCCTATTGATGAGATGGAAAGTCTGAGTTGCAAAGTGTGGGAGGTGGCATGTCAGTAACTCCTTGGAAGTCAGTCAATTGCTTGCCTAGGGTGGAGGACCAGGAGGACTTATCCATGTCAGCAAGGCTTCCTCACTTCATATGTGTGCGGTACACACATTCAATGCTATATGTTTAGGAAGAAGGATATCTAGGATGTGTGAGGATGTGGAGGTGAAACATGTTTCTGAGATGAAGATGGTATCAAACTTGTGGTAGCTGATGTAGCTTGTGATATTTGGTGCATTGAGGACTTTAGAGTGAAAATGAATGAGCATGAGTTAGGAGGCGGCATGTCAGTAACTCCTTGATGTACCGTCACTTGCTTGCCTAAGGGGCAGGGCTAGGTGGGCTTATGGATGACAGCAAGGACTCTTCCATTCGTATCTGTGCAGTCCACAAAATCAGTGCTATATCTTTGGACAGAAGGATATCTAGGATGTGTAAGGATGTGAACATGTTCTGAGATCAAGATGGGATCATACTTGTGGTAGATGTTGAAGTTTGCGCTCATTATTGCGCATGAGTTGGAATGTGCTTACTTTAGTTTGAGTGTGTGCTAGCTAGTGGGATAATGTACAAGATTGGGTTGATGTGCTGTGAGAATGCTATGTGAGTGTTTGTGTCATCTTGGTGTGGGTGCGATTGTTGGGATTGCCAGTATGAGCGAGGCACATGATTACATCTTGCCTTGTAAGTTTCAGTGGAACAGTGTTTGGGACTATTTGAGCCAGTGTGGCCCTAACAGTCTCAAACAGGCAATGCCCTTGTGTGTCCAACTGGGGAGTTTAGTGCGGAAAGTAAGTAAGGCAGTAAGTGATGTTGTTTCCTGTGCAGATGGAAGATGGAAAATGAAGGGGATGATTAGGATGGGGGGCGGATCACCACCACCGGCCCAGCGGTGGTGATCCGCCTGCCATCGCAACCCGATTTACCCCCGCCATATTATAATGGCGGGGGTATCACGGCAGATGCAAAGTGCGTCCGCCGCTTTTCTGCCAGTCGGAAATCATTCGGATTGCCGGCCGGGCGGACTTGGGCCACAATATGGTGGTGGTGCCTAGCAGGCATCGCCGTCCATATTAGGATGTGTGAAAATCAAGGCCTTTCCATGGAGGCGATGCCCCTATGGAAAGGCTGGTGGGGATTCACTTTGGGGACCTGTTGTGGGCCCCCGGGATAATGGGGGGCTGCATATGGGGCCACCTATGGTACCCCCCCTACATTGCCCTGCACAAGGTGGCAGGCCTCATGCGGTGCCTCCCACATTACGCATGGCAGTGCATAACATGGCATTACACCATTGAGGCTGGTGCTGCAGCCAGCAGCACCCGCCGCAATGTTGAGAATACCTGATGCAACTGCCGCGGTTGCATCATGATTTTGCTGGCAGGCTGCGGCCATCCTAATCACCCCCTAAGTCTTCTTGCCTGGGTTTGGCAGGAGGCCATTGCACTGATCACATCCTGGGCAGATGGATGACAAGTGCAGGGATGTCTTGTGCATCTTGTGCATATGGGTGATGAGAAATCAAGACCTCTTGCCTGGATTATAATAAAGATGGCTTTTACAAGAGTCCAGTGTAGGTGTATTCCTGTCGAATGATATTTCACCACTGCACTGCACCAAATAAACAACCTAAGACAGAGGCAACAGGTGAAATGTCACAGCAAGTTAGCGAGATGGAGCAGGGGCACATTGTTGTAATACCACCCTAAAAAAAAGGCAAAGGCGCCACATTACAAAAAATGCTCTTGTTGCTTTTCAATGGTACTGTAGATTGACATAGTTCATTTTTACTTTCTTTATTTTGAGGTGGGCTGGGACCCAGATTTGGTTGTCGACTTCTACGTTAGTCAACAAAAAAATAAAAAAAACAACATGCCGTAAGGGAGAAGGGGCAAAAAGGCACAATTACCATAGGAAAAACACCATGGCCAAGAGTGAATTGGTGTGTGTCCCGCAGTGAAATATTCACAAATTGTCAAAAACTATGGGTGTTTGCACTGATCCAACAGAGTTGCACCACCATAAAACACTGCCTTGATGCAAAGTGATGCAAGTTGATGTAATATACTAGTGCAATGAGAAAATGGCACTTTTGCGCTAAAAAAGTAATATCTTAGCAAGACTGTGGGTGTGGTTTGTATCACTTTGCCTTGGCGAAAACCTTTAATAAATCTGGTAACTTGTGTCTTTTGAGCCAGTGCTTGGCCTCGAATAGAGAACTCACTGAGCAGAATATGAGGGACTTCAGTGAAGGGGCTCACTATTCTGCAGTATTCTTGTCTTACATGTGTTCTTATTGGCCCTATAATTTACCTAAACACACATTAGATGTTGTGATAAAAATGATGGCTAGAAAGTGCAAGTCACAGACATTAATCTATTAACTCTGGGGGCAGCCCCCTTTGAACTGTGTTATTAGCAACAGTGTGTAGGCAGGACCTATCAACAGGCAGGTAAAACAGCAGAATGTATATCTATGGCAGGTAACATCCCCAAAGAATGACTGTTCGTAATAAATACAAAATATTTTCAATTTACTTTACTATAGCATTCTAGGCTGGCTGTAGCCAGATAAATAGGGAGCCTAATTGTCCTGCATTAAGACAGTTGCACAAACCTGGTCTCAAGTTAATGGCTGTTCCTTCCAACAAGATTTTATATGTGTTGGATAGCAGTTGTTGCATGGGTTTTGGACTAGTTAGTTGGTGGAAACAACAGGCTACAACTCTTTCAAACTGTATGTTTATGTTTATTTTGGCACCATATGTAGGGGTTAGATGTCATGCTTTAGAGGATATCACTGCTTATGATTGATAATCTATTTAAACAGCAGCTAACGTAATTTAGAAACCCTTTTAGTCCCAAAGAAAATGTGGTGCTTTTACCTGGAGAAGCTCGTTATTCATCTAAATCTCTGTGTCACAGTGCATTTGGGATATCAACTTTTAAATCATGCTGCGAAATTATCACCCTAAAGTATAAAAAAAATGTTCAAGGAATACTCGAATTGTTCTCAGCCACTGGTAATGACTCAAGCAGCAGTTCAGTCCACCGTTAATTTGAACACCAGGCCACCTGAGTTTAGACCCAGCCATATGCAAATCATTCTTGACCCTGCTCCAAGGAAGCAGTCCAGTCTGAACTGCCAGGTCTGGTCCTCTCTGAACTGGAACACAACCAACCCCGCAGTGGTTTTACCCTACTTAGGGCTCATCAGCCAGATATAGCTTGATTTCAGTGACACAGTATTGACAGGACCTATGTCTGAGCATAGCCATCCCACTCTGGGTGACACAGTAAAGTACACAAGAAGTGATGGATGGAATGCTTGAATTGATCTCAGCCTCTGGTAATTATGTCAGGCTCATTAAGACTGATTTGCATTTAGCTGTGTCCAAACTGAGGTCGCATGGTGCACAAAATAATGATTACTGGTGATACGAAGTCTAGAACATAGAACAGAGGGGAGAGTGTTCCAAAGAACAAGATGACACGCAGGTCAATATTATTGAGTGGGGCAGAGCACAGACTGTGATGACACGCACATATAAGTTTAACACACACGTCATTACACACCTTCCCCCTTGCACAAAGAGGAGATAGGGCAGAGAGATAAGAGAAGAAGAGAAACGGAATAAAACAGCAAAGGTGAAAAGAACAAGAGAAAAACAAGAGGCACACTAGCGCAAAACACATTCTTTCAGCTTCTCTGGGATTTTCCCAGCACGCATACTCTTTTGTAATGTCGCTGAAACTTTAGAAGGCTCATTAGGAGCTATTAACCCAGGGCCAATTGAGTTTCGAATCGGAGCAATTCTATTTAGGTTCCAGATGTGACCATCACTCAACTTCACAGCATTCAGATAGCGTTTCTTCACTACATATGGTGAGGGAAACTTCGAAATTCCCACAGACCTCAGAGGAAGGTGAACTCGCACTTTGTCACCCGCACACACGCGAGTGCGGGAGACAGCGTGCCTAGAGTCAAAGTATGTTTTTCTTTTTGCAATTTTTAAATTTTGACCGTCATGCCAAGATGTAGAAACAGGAGCTTTACTAGTGGCTGCGGACACCACGCCAGGATCAGCGTTTGAATCCAAGCTCGAATCCAAACCCACTCCTACACTACTGTCTCTCATCCACACCTGAAACATATGAGTGTTGGGGCTACTCCCACGGAAAAGCTCAAAGGGGACTTTAGACTTGGTTGAATGGGGCGTCAGATGATAAATCATTACGCGTTCCAGAATCTCAGGTCTTCAGTGTTTGTTTTGGGCTCTAGCTAGTTGGATGGAGACTTTTAAGGCACGGTTGAATCTCTCCACCGTCCCGTTGGTTTCAGGGTGATAGAGGGTGCACCGCTTGTGACTGATCCCTTTTTCTGTAAGATAAGTCTCCATCTCCTTAAAAACTAGCTGGACCCCGTTGTCAGTGAGAAGACAATCTGAGAGCCCCTCACGGGAGAAGACCTTATCTAGAAACTTGATGATGTCTTTTGTCTCAATACTTTCGGTAATCTTAATCTGAGGCCATCTTGAGAATAAATCTATCAAGACTAGGACATAGAATTGACTAGAGTTACTAGTAATGGGACTCAGGAGATCAAGAGCCACTTCTTGCCAGCAGCGAGTGGGTGCCTCTCGCACAACCATAG
The DNA here is from genome assembly GCF_964261635.1 of Lissotriton helveticus. Lineage (NCBI taxonomy): Eukaryota > Metazoa > Chordata > Amphibia > Caudata > Salamandridae > Lissotriton > Lissotriton helveticus. The sequence continues at coordinate 755,330,163 of NC_136063.1, read as the reverse complement.
GTTGGACTCTGGTTTTATAAATGTTGTCAGATGTGTTACATTCCTGACAATCTCTCACCATGCGTTCAACTAACAGATCAATTCCGGGCCACCAGAAATGTGAACAAATTCTTTCCTTCGTTTTAGAGATCCCTTGGTGTCATTGATGTGCTTGTTGGGCAATTTATTCTCTGAGGTGAAGGGGAGGGATCAGTTTGGTACGTCTCCGAAGCACACCTGAAGAGACAGACAACTCGTGCCGTACATTCCAAAACTTTCTCGTCTCCTCATCAAGGCTTCTTATGCCGTTCCAACCCTCTGTCACCAACTTGCAGACATTGAGAATAGTGGGATTGTTTGTCATGGAGATTTTCCATTCATTCTCACTCAAAACACCACTCGTGACCTCACAAACTTTATAGTCATCATTCTCCCACGAATCTGGTGAGAAATCATTCGAGTTAGCTGTGACATTCATTACAAGACGGAACAAACAGTCAGATACTTTGTTTTGTGCACCAGGTATGTGGTGGACAACAAAATCGCAATCTTGTAATGCCACAATCCATCATCTGGCAATCCTTGAGGAGACGGCACCCAGGCTCTTTTTGGTGAACAAGTCCTTTAGTGGTTTCTGATTGGACTGAATCGTAAAGGGACTCCCCCTGAGAAATGTTTTACATTTTTTATGGCCCAAAATATGCACAGTGTTTCTTTCTCTATAACGGAATATTGTAATTCCGGCCCCACAAGAGTGAGCAACAAGAACATTATTGTTGTTAACACTTGTTTTAGAACAGCTCATAGTCCTTTCGAGCTTGCATCAGTGGTGAGAATGGAGCAAGCAGAGGTGTTGAAGCTGTGGTGAGACGGAGCCTCGTTCAAGGCCTTTTTTACATCATCGAACTCTTCTTGGCACTGAGATGACCAGACAAACGTTACTCCTTTTTTGAGAAGGGATCTAAGGGTGAAAGTATGAGAAGCGAATTGAGGCACAAATTTATTGTAATATTTGGCTATTCCTAGGAAGGTGACAATCTCATCTCTTGTTTGAGGTACAGGAAGGTTATCAGTTGTTTTTACTAACTGGTCTTTAGGATTCACTCCCTTTTTCGATAAATTGTGACCCAAGTAGTCAATTTCATGAAGGTTGAATTTGCACTTATTTTCAATTAGGGTCAACCCATGCGACTTGAAGCGATCCAGAATGGCTCTGAGTCTCTCATCATGTGCATCCTGAGAGGGGCCATGGACTAGGACATCATCTTGGTAGATTTTTACACCAGGCAGACCTTGCAAAACATCCTCCATGGCTCTCTGGAACACTGAGGCGGCTGAATTGAGGCCAAAAGGAAGTCTTGTAAATGTATACATACCGAATGGTGTTATAAATGCAGTGAGGTTCTGTGACTCAGGGTCGATTTTGATCTGATGGTACGTGGCCCTGAGATCAAGTGTAGAAAAGACCTCAGCCCTGCCCAATTGTGTCAGCATTTCTGCAATATTGGGGAGAGGGTACCTATCGGCGATGATAGCATGGTTAAGTGAACATAAGTCCACACATAGTCTCACCTCACCTGAGGCATTACGGGCAAGGACCAGCGGGGCCAACCAATCACTGGCCTCTGCTTTGACGATGATACTTTCTTCGAGCATTTTCCATGGAGTCTCGCAGGGCCAACGACACATTACGTACTTTGCAAGCCACCGGGATGGCGTCAGGCTTCAAGATTATCTTGTGGATGTAGTCAGACAAACAGCCCAACTGCTCACTAAAAACTTCCTTAAATTCTCAGCGTAAGCCGTCCACTTGATCAACTTTAGTGAGCTCATGTGTACCGGAGTGTTTCGGGACAAGTGCAGGTAGTTCACGAGGAGAGCTAAAAAATTCTTCCCTCATGACTATGCAAGGATTACCACCAGGGATCAGCATAACTCCAAGTTCAGCTTGATGGATCCAACTTACAATACTGTCACCCTTGGAAGAGATACATAGCTTTCCAGCGGTTAGATTGTTCCCAAACTCAATATCACCTTCAAAGTAACCAAATCGCTTAATGGGTTGTCCACCGTAAGCTAGGGGTTTAATATCTGGTTGGGACAACTTCACCTTCCCTAAGAGAAAGGCGTTGTAAAAGCTCTTGGGAATTAAGGTGATTTTTGCCCCAGAATCAAAAAGCATTTTGACTGAGTGGCCATTTATTAGAACACTGTCAACAGGGCTTTGGCGCTTGACATGAGATATATGTTCCAAAATCTCACCACAATGAAGATCTTCTGAGCCAGAGTCTGATTAATCTTGAATCCAAACTTCTTTCACATATTTGTTTTTCTTATTCTTTTGCAACCTACAAGCTTTAGTTATATGTCCCACTTTCCCGCAATTAAGACATTTAGCATCTATTGCAGGACATGACTTATCATCAGCTAGGTGGCGAATTTTGTCACAGCAGTAGCATCTTCCAGGGAATGGTTTTCTTTGCCATGAAGACTGAGACTCAAACTTTTTGAAGGTGGATTTCACAGGTTGTTATTAAGTCTTTTTGAAAGATTTGGTTTGAGAAACAGTTTGTACATTTTCACTTGAGGTGGTTGCAGAGCCGTTTTCTTTCTTAATAACTTCGACACAGGATAGGGAATGTTCAATCTGTTTGGCAATTAAGATGACTTCATCAAGTTTGGGATCATCCTTCTGCCACAATTCGTCTTGTATTCTTTCAATTGTACAGCCAAGCATAAATTGATCGTGTATTCGTTCTTCCAGTGCACCTTCAAACTTGAAAGTAGAAGCTAGTTTGCGTAGTTGGGTCACGTACATCTCCACAGTTTCTTTGTGTTGTTGAGTTTGTTTACCAAAGTGGTAGCGTTCCAGGATTGTGCTTACCTTAGGTAGGTAATGCTTGTCTAATTTCTTTAAGCAAATTTCGAACTTGTTGAGACCATCAGATTCAGAGTCATTTAGGTCTGGTAAATGTTTTAAGACTTCTTGTCCCTCAGTGCCTAGGCAGTGTAACAGCAGAGCTGATTTCCTCTCGCCACTAAGCGACGCTCCACATACTCATAGTTTTGAAAAACTTTTTTCCATTTCGCCCAACAGATGGAAGGATCTCCTGGATTTGATAGGAAAAAAGGTGGCAGTGTAACGTTTGCATATTTGCAGAAGAATTTAAGTGTTACAGGTAATAGAAGTGAAGCTGTGCCAGTCACAGCGTGAGTAACAGCAACAGGCAGGAGTAATACAATGGTGTGCTAATCAGCATTAAAACAACAGATGCTTTGCCCATCAGCATGAAAAAATTAGCAGAGGGCAAAAGAGATGGTGTGTCCATTAGCGTAAGTTTGTGAAGCTGTGCCTGTCAGCGTGAAAGCAGTAGTAACAGGCTAAATCAGTAAGATGTTGTGCCCATTAGCGCAAGTGCATGCAACTGTGCCCGTCAGCATGCCAGCAGGATAATGCAGTAAGGAGGTGTGATGTTTAAATGCGGTGCCTGTCAGCGTATGAAAAATAGCTGGAAAGCCAAAAAAAATAAAATAAAGTTAGACAACACAACTTTAGTGTGGCTGTGTGTGTCAATATAAACAATAGTTCATTACCACTTAAGCATCAAGACGCTAAGTAGCAAATTCAGAAGCGTCCCATTTTTAATTATTATGTGTAAAACGGGCAGGCAGGAGAGCATGTTTGAATGTTTTGCAAAGGCATACGCCGTTATTCATAGACGGCCTTCGTTTCTGGACAAGCAGTGTTGTGAAGCATTCAAGGTTGCTAGGCTATGTCACACACCGTCGTGCATAGACGGCCTTAGTTTCCAGGTGACTTCTTAAGTGGCGAGCGCGCGCAGCAGCAAGAGACGTCACTGATGGCTTCACAATGGCGAGCATGGTTGTCAAAGACATGAAATAGTTGCCAGGGCCGGCGAGAGCTACTGGAGGCGCGAGGGTTGCGCTTGATGAATAGTAAGTCCTTAGTCTCCCAAAAAAATATCTCAATAAAAACAATGGAAACGCAGAGAAGGCACTGTGCGAGCGCTCACACAGTACCTTTAAGTTGTGACTGTTCAGGTGAAGTATCTCGCAGCAGGCAGAAGTTATCAGAGTGTGTTAGGATGTCCATTGAAGAGTAGATGGGTGGCTATAGGTTAGTTTCAGGATCGTCGCCAGTGTAATAAAGCTGGTACACTGGATATAGTTGAGAGAATTTCATTTATTGAAGAAGAAGAAGAAGGTAATAATTAAAGTATGTCCTACCCACAGAGTGCCAGCAGTAACTGTCTCAGGAATGTTCCGGACACTCAAAGGATAACAGAAGTCTACAACATAGAACAGAGGGGAGAGAGTTCCAAAGAACAAGATGACACATAGGTCAATACTATTGAGTGGGGCAGAGCACAGACTATGATGACACGCATATATTAGTTTAACACAGGTCATTACACTATCCTATGCACACGCTCTAATGTTCAATGAAAGTTCATCAAAGAGTTGAAGCACAAAACAAAATCAAGTAATGTCTCTTATGCTCTTTTCTTTGTCCTTTATTCAACAATACTCATCCAACATGTGTTTCGTCGCATGGGGACTACCCCTCGATTTCTTCAGGTCTGTCTGTTTCTCTTTGTCCTTAATTCAAATGCCTTATTGCGGGTTGTATTTCCGTCCGAGACGGTCTTTCAATCCTCCTTACTACTTTAATTCACAATTATAATCTCCAGTGGTTTCCTAAACACCTCGTACTCCAAGGGACTGGAAGTTAATCCTGTTCGTTCTGGCTTGCCTAAGACTCCCAATATGAGGTGAGTCACAGTAAGCGGGAGATCTGTAGCGAGTACGCTGCTATCCAAATCTGGCTCTGAGTACGCTTTCTGTACCGGAAACCGGAAACATAGTTCCACTAAAAAACAGGAATGGGCTGTGGCCCTTCTAGTCAATGTGTCATAAATGACTATTACACACTGGAAACTCTAACCCATTGGTCTTCAAACATTTTAATACCGCGTCCCCCCAAGTGGGGGAAAAAAATTATGTTGGCCCCCCTCAGAAATAAAAATAATTATTTTATTAAATTGGCAATGTTTAAATATGTCTAGACAGTTAAACATTGCAGTTAGGTTCTGTTACGGTTTTAAAAATGCTAATACATGACTACCAAACATACGTGTCTGGCCAGGCAGGCCTTACTAACATGTACAAGTATCCACAGTGTGACTATTAGAAGTAGTGGTGAGGGGTTTGAAGAATATTTGGAGTCCCTTCCCTTTTGACACCTTCTCCCAGCTAGGATATAAATGACAATACAAGTTAGTGATGGGCCATTACACAGCAGCTTCGTGCTGCTCATTTTGTCAGCTTAAAACAAAGCACTGTTATCAGAACAATGCTACTTTTGGGCAGAACCTTGTGCCCCCCCCCCCCCCCCCCCGGGATGACTTGGGGCTCCCCTAGGGAGGCCCTCACCCCCAGTTTGAAGACCACTGCTCTAACCCCACCTGATCATGGAAGAGAGTAATGATAAACAGGGACTCCTGATGTGCATCTGGATTGGCTGAATTTATTTTGTAATATTCAGATTCAGATTGAAGGAGAGATTGAGCCAGTAATCACAATTATTTTATGGACTCAATCGATTGATTCCTTTGACATCATGCTTGCTTCAGGGGAGGAAATTCATTGGAACCAAAGCCACTAAGGACCAGCATGACACAAGATGGGTCTTACAATTGGCTTCTGCATTATATAACACTCAAGTAGCCTGGAATAATGGTGCAGCACCACATGTGATTCTTTAAAGGGATAAACTGCAGATTAAGAAGCAATATCCAATGAAGGTAGAGGCTGAACAAGCTTTCAAATGAATTGTGTACTAATTACAATATTAGCCAATCCCTTGTCCATCAACAATGCACACCCCTGTTTATCTGATATTTGAGGCCTTGAGTCTTGGGATTTGTCCTGGACTATCACAATTTGGACTTGCATTGCAAAACAAATGCAGTAGTACAAATTAATATAACACTACATTAATGATGAATGACTAACATGAAATATAAAATTACAAGCTTACATTAGATATAGCAGATTACGTTTTTACACAACATTAGCACTAGAAACCTAATATTTGACATCCTTCTTATTCGGAGGAATACAATTTTAATTTACACATTTAATTGAGGGGTATAAGAATTGCCCCAGATTTTACTTAGCAAGAATAATGTAATTGTTACATTGCGATTTGAGTGTAGTCTCATATGTTGATGACACAACAGATGACTTGAATGGACATGTAATGCATATAGACAGACTAATCTCTTTGCTTGCTGAGGCAGTCATTTTTCATTTCAAGAAGCTTTATTCGAATTCAGTAAAAATTCATAAAAGCATACATGGTAAAAACACAATAAAAGCAAACATCAATTATATTCATTACAAAGTCACTATATGCACAAGGTTAAGAACAAATCATTATACTAATAAAATCACTTTTACAATTCATCGTAAACAAACCCTAGCAGCTTTGTTACAGGGCATGGTCGTGGCAATTTCAATTCGCTCAGTTGCTTAGAAAATGGAGTAAGTTTAAATGTTGTGGTGGCACGTTTAAAAAATAAGGCAGATGGCCTTCAGAGGATATGAGGGAGAGAAATACATAAGTTTTTCCTTTGGTAAAGACCATCCACGGACTTAATATGAATCATTATCATTTTTAATTAGTTACAAGAGCCCTTCTGTAAACGGATTTAACAAGTCAGGGAACCAGGTCTATACCTTGGGATTAAGCAAATCGATTATGGGTGGGTAGTGTATGCTTGTTAGATCCAGGGCCACTATTACCCGTCCCAAAGTTATATTGTTTGTATGATCTTGCCGGGGGCAGATATGTAGTTCTGGGGTAAAAGTCATACAGTTCCCATGTTCCGATTGGCCCATCACCCATTTGTGGCTGCCAGCTTCGAAGATGTTGGATGACTCGAGGGTCCCTAAAGTTGACCAATACCAGGTCTCCCGGTATGTCCTTGGGGATAGATCCCAACCACCCTACCCTTCTAACATTTAAGATCGTTCCATCTATATTGGGTGGTAAGGGTCTATTCTTTGTCAGCCAGAAAGACACCTTGTTTGCCAGATCTGCTGGTCTTTCAATTTTGCTATTAGTAAGCTCGGGCACACCCGAGAGGATGGACACAAAGGGAGCTGCCTCCGGTGGTAGATCTATGTGTTTAGCCCTTCTTTGCATATTACCATGGGTTTGGGACTTCCCCTCTTTCTGCATGAGTGGTTTGATCTGCCCTTGTCTGAGTGCAAGATTCTGGGTTATTGAGGGGTTTGATATAACTAATGTTTTAGATGTTTTGGAGGCAAGTGCATGAGTTTGTATGGGGAGGATGGGGATGTCGGTAGTGACTAGGGGCTCAACTTGATTATTTCCTTCTATTCTTTTTATGATTGTTAGGTTTGACCTGGTGGTTTCCTCTATGGAGCAGAGGTTTTCCCCTATAGCCTCAATTCTTTTTTCCAGTGGGGAAATTAAAGACCTGACCAGGAGTTCGATCTGGGCCAGTAAGTCAGATGGTGTAGTATTTGCAGTCAGCTCCAGATTTGAACGTACCTCAGATGTATTTGGGGTGTTGTTAATGCCTGAAAGGGGACTTTGATGCAATCTTTGTATTTTAGCTAATCTTCCCCTCTGTTTAGGGCCTTTGCGCTTTCTATTTGGATAGGGTACCTGAACATTTACTAGCTGTTGTGTAGTGTCTGTGGGTATTGATAAAGGGGGAAAGCCAGAGTGGCTTGAGTTTAGTTGAAATGTGGTAATAGACTGGGGACTAGTATTACACAATGCGTCTGCAGGAGCGTTTATTAGGTCATTCCCGTTTTCAACGTTGGTATAGACGGTTTTACAGAGCAGATTTAGTTCCTCCAGTAAAGAAAAATTTTGGGTTTGGTCTGGTGACACCATAGCTGAGTGGTTACTGGATATGGGTTCTATGGAGAGGCTCTTTTCTACTCTTTCTATGACGGACTCGATTGCCGATGTGGTCCTGATTAGATAGTTGTCCAATGTCCCTTTCCCTTGCCCCTCCTGGAGGTTGTTATTCATGCGGAGCCCTTTGTCAGTCATAATAGGGATAGTTTTATGGAAATATATATATGATGAGACAATGACAGGGGGCTAGGGAAAAGCGCACATACACCAATAGTCTGACAACATGGAGGTCAAAGGATAATCCAATAGGGGATATTGAAGAAGGTATAGTGACAGACAATTTGATGGAATAGTTAGTTCGTAAGAAATACCTCCCTTTTACGGTGAGCCATAGGCGGAAATCGAAAGGGGGTGGCCCGTCCCATCCTCCTCGGACCTCTGAGGGCCACAGAGGGCCCGTCCTTTGCCCGGGCTTCGCCCGGCGTTCCGCGACGTGGAAGGGGTTCTCTCCTTTTGTGTGCCTTCCGGGCGCATCAGTGGGCGGGTAGGGGCGGAGCAGCAGGCAAAGGTCTCTGGGATTTGTGGTCCCCCCGCTCGGCAGCCGCGTGGAGTTCCGGTCGCGGCAGCGGGGTGGACCTGCAGCCAGTGATAAAAATTTGCCCCGGTAAGTTCTCCCTCGGAAAGGTCGCCCGCTCCCCAGATGGGGTTCTATCCTTTTGTGCGCATTCCGGGCGCGTCAGTGGGCGGGTAGGAGCGGAGCAGCAGGCAAAGGTCTCTGGGAATTGTGGTCCCCCCACTCGGCAGCCGCGTGGAGTTCCGGTCGCGGCAGCGGGGGGGAGACCTGCAGCCAGTGATAAAGATTTGCCCCGGTAAGTTCTCCCTCAGAAAGGTCGCCCGCTCCCCAGATGGGGTTCTCTCCTTTTGTGCGCCTTCCGGGCGCGTCAGTGGGCGGGTAGGGGCGGAGCAGCAGGCAAAGGTCTCTGGGATTTGTGGTCCCCCCGCTCGGCAGCCGCGTGGAGTTCCGGTCGCGGCAGCGGGGGGGACCTGCAGCCAGTGATAAAGATTTGCACCGGTAAGTTCTCCCTCGGAAAGGTCGCTTGCTGAGGCAGTCAATAACTGTATTTTACAATATAAAAAATATGTGTTTTTAAGAAATGAATTTTCCAGTGAAGGAATACGATTTGCTGGTGGGTTCTTGGAAAATATGGAATGCCTGATTTCCGTAGAACTAAAAGCATTAATGGGATTTCTTAATTTGGGCAGAACATAATTACCACACTATGAATAAAGGGTAGAACCCCTTTATCAATAGGTCACTCCTGCATTTGCCTGGTAGGACTGTGAACATTCAAAAATAAGAAATCGCGAATTTCAAATGATACTGATTAGTAATTTGCGATTTCTTGTTTAGAATGTATGAAAAGTTAATCTCCAGTTTTAACAAATCGTTGTGATTCGGTATTTCTAAATACGGAATTGTTACAACCCAATTGCAAACTGCAAATAAGATTTGCAAATTGTGAATGTTTCCATGATAATTCATGAGGACATCAGCAAACCAGGAAGTAAAAAGGCAGAGTGCCTGTCTTTGCAGTAGAGGAGAAAAGTGGTTGGTGCAGTAGGTTGTAAGAGTGAAAAATTAGAGTGGATAATGGCATGCCAGGAAGTTGCACAGGATCCCAGCAGAAAAAGGAAGTGCAAATTCAGGGATGCTGAACTTGAAATACCATCGAGGAGTGTGTGGCTCATAAGCAAAGTTTTTTGGGAAAGTCCTCATTCAGTGTCTCAGAATCAACAAAAAACGCATTTAGGTGCAAATCAGGGATCACATAAATGTGGCTGGAGTCACAAAAGGTACCTCAGAAGAAGTAAGAAAGAGGTGTTACGATCTTCAATTACAAACGAAGGAGAGGTTAGCATTAAGGCGAAGGGACGCAACTGCAACTGGAAGTGAGCCGAGTACCAAAACTCTACCTACTGCAAGGGAGAACAATTTGCAACAACATTTCACCCAGAAGCTATCAGTGGTGTATCTTGAATTGAAACTTAGAGCGTAGGAGTAACTGGAAGTGGTAAGCGCAATATTGTAAAATATTTATGGCATTATTGTTCGGAAGTCAATTTGTTATACGTGATAAAAATGGTAACAAATATAAATAGCAAACTATCTATCAATACCACTATCTAGCAGTTTACATACATACATTTAGTAACCTTGCCAAGCATTATGGTAACTGTAGTTTTGTATATGGAATTTATTGCAATAAAACTATAACTAAAAACTATGCACAGCTGAGTAACAATCATCAACATATATAAGAGCATTCAAATGGGACAGAAATATAAATATACATAGTTATTAAGGTTTACAAAAAAGTTTTTATCTTGCAAAGAAACAACTAACACTGTCACAGCAGAATGTCAAGAAGAGGCAGTTGCAGCTTTCCAAGCAGAAGAACCACAGTTTCCTCACACAAACACCACGGATGACGAGACCTACACAGTACTGCATCTGGACAGTATCGAACCAGAAGACATCTTCCAACAAACAACTTCTGAGGGCACAATAGTTCAAAGTACTACCACTTCTGCTACTGTTTCTCTCCCACAGGGACAGTCTGGACTGGATTCTATGACAAATAGGTCAAGTCTTCAACGATATTAACGAAATACATAGGAGGATCCATTCTTGCAAACTGGAGACTGCTATGTTAACTGTCCAAAAACACAGCATAGAGTGATATATGATTTCTCCCTTAGGGTAAATGATTTTCAAAAAACAAATCACAGAAGGTTTCTATCATTGTCCAAGAGTATTTCAGATATGGCAAATGTTGTTTAAACCATATGTAAACCTTTATGGAAGAGGGAAACAAACAGAGATGTTAGCAGCTCAAGTCTGATATTTCAATTAGAAAATTGACTGAGTCTGTTGGAAAACTAGCTATAGCACTACATCAATGTTTCGCAGATCACTATATTTCTAGGCCCAATTAACTAGCCAAAATACTTTGCTAAATAGAACTTATTTTTTTTAACCTCTTAGGGGGTAAAGTGAGTCCTACTTCCCATCAAAGGTCTGTGTGATATTACAGAATGTTTAAGAATATCCTAAGTGTTTGGAATGTCAATAAACAGTGGGGGCTAGAGAGTATGTGGCTCTGAGCATCAGGTGCTGGATGAAGTCCTTGGGATTATTTCTGCTTTAGAAATAAATATTATATTATTCATTCCCCACAGTGCCTGAAGGGTTTTCCCTGGAAATAACACTGGTGGCAAGCGACCAATTAACTAGCCAAAATACTTTGCTAAATAAGACCTCAATTTTTTTTAACCTCTTAGTGGGTAAAATGAGCCCTACTTCCCATCACAGGTCTGTGTGGTATTCCAGAATGTTTATGAGGTTCTAAGTGTTAGGAGTGTCAATAAACAGTGGGGGCTAGAGAGTCTGTCACTCTGAGCGTCAGGTGGTGGATGAAGTCCTTGGGATTACTTCTGCTTCAGAAATAAATATTACATTATTAGTTGCCTACAGTGGCTATAGGGTTTTCCCTGGAATTAACACTGGTGGCAAGAGACTGTTACTAGAGCATTAAGGACTTCAACACACTTTCATGCTTCTGATAACTTGGATGTTCTACATGATGCACGGAACTTTTACTGCAGTTCCAAAATGATATTCTGGTGGGTTAGCTTTCATTTATTAATTTCATTTTGCTTTTTGTCTGAGTTCTGTGCCACTGATGTTTCTTCTACCCAGGCACCCTTCTGTTAAACCCACATTGCATGCCCACCTCTTGAGCACCACCTGAAGTGCCAGACCATGTTTCTGCAGCGCAGTACACACAACCCTGCTGCACAATAGTATTCTTCCATTCACTAGCATTTAAACCATCCTGTAGAGCAAGCTGAGCACCTATTGCATTGTGCTACGCAAACAAATGATGGTCGGAATGCTGAATAAATCATACATTCACCCCAGTCAAGAGATCTGGGTTAGATCCATTGTTCTTTTATTCACCATTCCACCCTAGTTTAGTCTCAGCCATATGCAAATCAGTCTTGACCCTGAGCCTCATGGGAAACATCCAGACCGAACTGCCAAGCCAGGTCCTCCCAGGGCCGGAAAAAAGCGTCCTGGGACCAGTTTCTCGGTATTGCCCTTCATCAGCCAGGCTAGCTTGAATCCAGTGGCAGGATGAGCAAGGGACCCACGTCTGGGCATACCCATCCCACTTAGGGTGAAAAGTACTATGCAAACAAATGATGGACGGAATGCTGAATAAATCATACATTCACCCCCAGTCAAGAGATCTGGGTTACATCCATTGTTCTTTAGCTCACCATGCCACCCCAGTTTAGACCCAGCCATATGCAAATCAGTCTTGACCTTGTGCCTCCTGGGAACAGTCCAGACCAAACTGCCAAGCCAGGTCCTCCCTGGACTGGAAACAAGCATCCTGGGACCAGCTTCTGGGTATTAACCTTCATCAGCCAGGCTTGCTTGAATCCAGTGAAACAGTGAGCAAGGGACCCACGTCTAGGCATACCAATCCCACTTTGCTAAGCAAACAAATGAATTACATAATGCTTGATAAATCATACATTCACCCCCAGTCAAGAGATCTGGGTTAAATCCATTGTTTTTTTGCTCACCATGCCATCCCAGTCAAGACCCAGCCATTGGTGTGCATTAGCGCAGTGCGTGGGGCTCGAGCAATGCTAGAAAAGTACTTAGCAGAGCACTCATAGCAGGCTTTTGTCTCTGCCTCACAACTTGGCTGTGACGTCAAGAGTCATGTGACTCTGGTCTTTCTCCCTTCCGTCACATGACACATGCCTGGGTAATGTATTTGGTAGCCATTTTACTTTGGGAAACTCAGCACTCTTTACTTAATCAGGAAAATTAGGCAATCTTCAAACATTCTGTGATGTGGATCTAGAGCAAAGCCATCCTTGGGACAAGCAACTCTGTACCAGAGGAAGGAAAAATAGTGCTTCTAATTTGGAGCTGTTGTATTATTTATTTTTTTAGCTCTGAAGAAGCTCATGTATCAATCTAGATACTGATGTGTTCTAATTGCCAAATTACTCAGGTATTTAGATCGAATAGCGGTGTATTTATTTATTTATATTTTTCTGTTCTGTTCTTTGTTTTTCTCTTCTCAGCATTTACTTTTCATCTGCATTGTCATTTATTTTCCTATCATGCAAAATTTGACAGCACCGCTATTTGTCCTTCCTTTTCCTGGTGATCCACCGATACAATAGCAAAAGTGGAATATAGTTTTTAACCACTATGTGAGGGTGTGTGGCACTTCTCTTAGTGTTGAAATTAAAATGTCATTGCTAATGCACTGTTTGGGTTCTTAGGGACAAGAAGTCTTTGAACAACTTTCAGATCTATCTCAAGATGATGCTTCCAATTTGTGTGAAATTGGTTTGAGGGAGTTGGATTTGCTTTATCTTCCCAAAGTTAGTAAGGTTCTTGAACGTTACCAATTTGGGAAGAGAATGCAACAATCAGGGAAGCAATATATTACAGAGTTGCATAAGCTAGCTTCCCCAAGCAACCGTGGAATTTCGATGGATGAACATCTGCGTGACCAATTTACTTTACGATGTGCATTTGAAAAAGTCAAAGAAAGTATGTGCCAAAAGGTAAATCCCTCATTGCAATAGGTTCTCACAATTGTCAAATTGTCATGCATTCACTTGGTCCCATCCGCGGATACGACGCTGGAGCCAATGCTGAACCTCATATTCCTCTCAGAGTTGCACAAGATCAAGGTACCAAACTTCTTAGATCATGCAAGAGACCCGGGAGGAGAGAGCGGGGGGGAGGGAGGGAGTATGCAAAATAAGAAAAGAGCCTTGCAAAACTGGAACTGCTCAGCGGCTGTGCAACACAATGCACTGGAAATAACAAGTGGAGGCATTTACCATTAGTACACTAACAGGTCTCTGCATACAATGAACATGCATTAACTTCAGTGACATACACTTGCAGGTTTCATCAGCAGCACGGCATGAGAGCAGAATAATCAAAATTACAGATTGGAGTGTGTCACTCCCAACAATAAGCTTGGAACACAGATTGGAGTTACTTGCTTTCCCAGGGATAAACTTGGAACAAAGGTTGGAGTTACTTGCACTCCCATGGATAGACTCAGGCCAAATGATGGAGTTACTTGCACTACCATTGATAAACTCAGCACAAAGGATACACTCAGATCACAGGGTGGGGTACAAGGCTGATGCATGTAGCAAAGGCTCTGAAGTGCTTTTTCTTGGTATTACTTTTCATTAGAGAAACACAGAACTAAAGTCTTTAATCCTTGCACAGTTACAGTTCTAACACCAAGTTTGCAGGAAGGGTCCGGAGTATAAACACACAAGAAGCACTGGTGTAAATCACAGAGAGGCTATTGAGGAAACATCTATTGTATTTGATGATGTGGCTATTTTGCCCTGCTTACTACTATAGGAGGATTAATGCACCCTAACCTGATATCAAGTACTTAGCCTAGTGCTTACACTTAACTGAAGTTCGAAGAAGATCTTGAGGCTTTGACTTAGGGTGTTGTGGGGGGTTCGGAGTAGCAGTGTAGGCGGAGAGAGGAGGAAGACCTCAAGAGAGCTAAAGCCACATGAACATCAAGTGCAGATGGCCTTGAAGGAGACTGGAGTGCTCCTCGATTCGGGCAGGATTCTACAGCTGCATGGGGAGGGTGAAGCTTGTTCCACAGGGATTTAGGCCAAACCACGATTCAAGGTTAGATGGGGTTTATATACCCACTTGAAGGCTCAATAGATGTAGCTAGATAACGTGTGCCATGTGGGGCACATGGCCGTCTGGAATATTCTCAAACCTTTGAGAAAACACATGTTAGTACACTCTCTTTGACCTCTCAGAATAGGCAGGTGCAACTTATTGATCAGAAACAAATAATAGGAAACTAATGTATTGCTTTTGCTCGAGAGTGCATAATGGCAAACAGCCCCAAGTCCCCAGTAACAGCGGGAGCAAAGCTTGCAATTGGCTCATGGGACTCTTGGGGAAGCTTTCAGGTATTCAAGCGCCATCTAATCAAGGGTTCTGGGGAACTCTTGTAAATACTCAAGCGAAATGGAATCATGGTTTTTGAGGAACATCTGTCATGGTATCTTAGCGTGCCATAAAGAGCCACAGGGTCTAAAGCATCGTGAGCCCTAGGCTTTAGACCCACTACATAGAGGGCACATGAAGGGGTCATGACAACAATGTCTAAAACATGTGGACATTCTAAATTGTATGTTGATAAAAATCGTAACAATGCCTTTCACCATGATAAAAGGGATGATTGTACTGTTATATTGGTCGACAAAAAAACTTCTCAAACTATCAAGAATCTGAAAGGGTTTCAAGGAAAATGTTTCTGATATGAGAATACAGGCCACCTAAAAAATGTTGAATATTTTCCAGGGTTGAAAGTATTTTGAAAAACTTACAGAAAGAAGGGTCATTTTGCAAAATTCTGTAGAGCTGCAAGGCCAGCTCTAGAGCAGTGAGATCAGTGCCATGGCACCAGGTGTTGACTTCGGGTGGAGGTGCCATGTTTCAAAGTATATTAGGTTTTAAAAGCACCTTCGGGCCTCGAGCAAATTTCAGGAAACCATAAAAATGCCAAAATAACTCCAGATGATTAATGTTCTTCCTGGATCGAGATCGAAGTTTTGTCTAGTGGACATTTCCACTAATTTAAGGTAGCACAGAGGGTTAATATGCCTACTGCAAAGAAAGTGTACTATGCAGAACAGAGAACACATAATATAAATAGGTCAGGGGTTAGTGCTTTTGTTAGAGAGATCAATTTGTTGCTTGCATTTTATAGGTTAGAAACTTAGAATTCTAATATAGAGCAGTGAGCAATTAACTGTCATCAAAGAGCTACATGCCAGATGCAAGGTATAGATGAGAGCTGATTTTTTCAACCGAGTTTTTCATTATCCTGGTGTTGCAAAAGAGTTTATTTGAGTATAAAATAATTCTTATTATTAGCAAAAACCACCAACCATGGTGTTACGTTTTGAATTCTGAGTTGGTGCTTTTTTTAATTATTATTTTTTTTGATACATTTTCAAAAACCTTTATTGAAGCTTAGTACATAGGATTTGTGTTCGTTACAATTCGTTAATCACATTTTTCAATCTTACAGAATTAATTTTGATCAAAACTGCTCCAAGTAATAACCCAGACTCCCTCCACCCCCCCCCCCTGAGTTGGTGCTTCTCCAGACCAAGCACACTTAAACTGTACTGCCTACCAGAATGGATGACAGGTGCCTTATGTAACATTTCCTATACACTGACCTACAAATGTATGATTGTCTCTGTGTGTGTGTGTGTGATGTAAAATGACAACCTTCACTGGTACGGGTGGCGCTACTAAATTAATTTAGTGCATCTGAGAGAAAGTGGTTATGGAGCAGAGGGGCACTGTTAAAGTGTGGTAGTGACGGAGTCTGTGACAGAGGTGGTCAATGGGGGGAAACAACAAATATTGTCGCACCGGGTGCCACCAGCACAAAAACCGGCCCTGTAGATCTGAACTTGAGTCTAAAAAAGAAAGCGAGAGACATGTAGTGGATCGGATGTTATTGCATGTGAAGAAGAGATCCTTCAAATTAAGGAGGGAAGGGGTGAAGGTCTGTTTGTGGATGTGAATGTTGTGCCGGTTAGAATGCATTTTGACTCAAGTGTGAAAGTGACTTTAATTTCAAGGATTTGTTTTAAAAAAATGTGAAAGGTAAAGTTAAACTGTTCAGGCCAGGGATAAAGCTGAAAGGTTATGGTGTGGAAGCCCTAGTCCTATTGGGTTACTCCTGGGGAACTATAGAATTCAAGAAAAGGATCATTCAAGGCAAAATTTAGGTTTCAATCAAGGGTGACTCATTCATAAGTTGGCATCATCAAAAAAAGTTGTTTGATTATCTTGATCTCAATTAGACACCTACCGTTAGAGTTAGAGAGACCACTGATGGTGGTGAAGTTTCTGTGGTGTCAAAGGCTTGTGTGAAAGAATTTCGTGAACTGCTTAGAAAAGGTGTGAGAAGTTTGAGAAATGATCTCCATTTAATCAAGCTTAAGTCTAATTCTAAGCTTAAGGTTGTGAAAGTTCAGAGTGTTCCTTTGATGGTGATGGATAGCATGAAGAAGGAGATAGAAAAAATTATTGAAGGTGGTATTATTATTCAGAGAGTGGCTTGATATACGATGCTCATAAAAGTCATATGGTAATGTCGAATCTGAGAGGGGTATTGCTGGCCTGGTATGGATTTAATGATTGAGAGAGTTGTAAGAAATTGTTCAGAGTGTGCTTTTAGTGATAAGTGTTGAAGTGTTGGGTGTAGCCCATGGTTGTTTGAGAATCTGCTTCTGGACTATGGGTGGACATTGCTTTGGACATTCTAAGTACAATTAGAATAACATCTTAGGATAAATAAGTCCTACTGTGCATAGAGATGTACCCCCACTGACCAGAGGTGAAAAGTGTCAAATCTGTAGAAGGTTGTGATGTGATTAGCTTCCTTGGTTAATTGGTTGAGATAGAGAGAGCATTCCTTCTTCTCTACTGACTGCCAATGGTGTGCAATTCACTTCTCGGATAATGGAGGAAGTTTTGGCTACATACGAACACCACTGTATCATCCAGAGGCCAACAGTATGATTGGGTGCTTTAGCAAAGTATTGAAAGAATCTGCACATAATTCTTTTGTGTTTTGGTGTGAATTGGAGGGTTGATTTGAAAAAGAAACTGAAAGTGTAAAGGCTGATGCTGCATTCTACAACTGCTGTCACTCAATTGTTATTGTTTAGGAGAAGAATGGACAATATTCTTGTATGTCCCCTATAGGTGAATGGAAAACATGCAGACGTGGATAGTAGATTTAAAAAGGTTGATGAATGGAGAGAGAGAGAGAGAGAGAGAGGGAGAGTATCTTGATGAATGTAAGGCAGTTAAAGTGATTGACGTGCAATTCAGAGATTGGGTCAAGACAAAGTTTCCGAATAAAGGTGAAGCTAAAATATCAAGGATTAGTTAGCCACGGAAAGTCATTAAAGTGTTTAAAAATCCTGTTAAGACAAATGATCATAGGATTTGGAATTTGGAATGCCACATACACCTCCTCCTCAGTTTGATCAAATATAGGTATACGCTGTCTGTAAATGTGCTCCTGTCTCCTTCTCCCCTATGTAGAGCTCCCAGAACATGCCTCCTGACCACCACCACAAAGAGTTAAACCAATGTGGATGTTAGCCATCTCCTCCAATGTAGAGCTCCCAGCACACGCCTGTCTCCTTCTCCTCCAATGTAGAGTAAGGAATTAACTCTAAAGACATTATGATGCTGATCTGGCTGCAATATCTGCCATGCAGGTGCGGGTACCTAATGTAACAGCAGTAACTGGGCCAAAATCCAAGATCGACCTGGTTATATACTCATCATACAATAAAGAGGGTGCAGCTCCAGGCTTTTTAAATAAGTGCAACTACATTCGGGGACAACATGGACTCCATACAGCCAAATGTTAGAAACATGTTACCTACCAAATATGTGTAATCAAAGCTTCTTACAAAGGAGTAGGCTATGTGCATGCTGAGGAGTCCATAACATTAAATATCCTACAGGAGTGTCACTGGTGGCTGTTGATGCCAAACCAATATGTACTACAATGCAAAATTGAAAACAAAAATGAGCCACACACTCTTCGTTGGAGAAAGCACATATTTTCCAAACTGTATACTTGGCCTGGAATATGAAGGTCAATTCCAGCAATGTGATAAACAATTCCTTTGGATATTGCAGAGCACATGGTCTCTTCCTGCGTAGTAAAAACATTTTTGTCTTGGTATGATAGCTGCAGTTCATTACATTTCATTTCAATCAAGATTTTAGCTCTAAGGCATTACCAGGGGTGCTTATTAAGGTGGAAGTAAGTTTTCTGCTCTTCCACCCCTTTAGACCCTGTTAATTAGGGTCATCCAGAGAGCAAGTAATACTTTACAACATGCCTTGGCTGCAAAGGTTCTAGCTAATTGTGCATCTGGTGTCCAAGCATTATGTAGACCACAGAGAGTGTGAAATATTTGCCCAAGATCTGCTTTGTTAAACTGAACTCCTTATGAAATGATGCGAAATTCTGTAAAAGTAGCTTTGATCAGTGGATGCGCATAAAAGGATTTTTGTGGCAAAATTTGCCGCATCACTAAACGCTTTTTGTCACGCAGTGCCAATACCATGATCATTTATGCAAAGGGAATATAAAAGATGGGAGTGGTGCAAACACCTGTGGGATTTCATGCAAACCCACACCTACTAATGCAATGCAAAAAAGCACAAGTAGCTGGTGTCAAATCTTGGCGCTAAATAAAACCAGTGGGAGAAGCACATGGCATGATTAATCCATGCCTATCATGAGGACTATTACCTTGGACAGCTGTCTGCTGCTCTGTTTAAACTACTTATGAGTGTGCCACTTTGCTCAATGCTACATCACATTGGGCGTCAGACAACCATGATGCTCTTTATATATGCATATGTGATGATGCCCTCAGAGGGATACGCCGTGTAAATGCTGAGCTGTGCTGTGCTATTTTTGTTCACTCATGCAATACAAAAATGCTGAATTTCATGCAGCTCTAGTAAACCTGTCCTTGCATGCTTTGGGTCAGATACTCACAAGCTCCACATCGTACCTCGGCTGTGGCTAGGATACACACCAGGAAAGGTCCCAGTGAGGATCTGGGGCCATATTATCAAGAAAGGGTGATACATTATCGCCGCTTTTATCGGCAGGAAACTGCCGCTAAAACGGCTATAATGGGCTTGATAATATGGCCTTGTGAATTCCCATAGAAGCCTAGGTTAACACCAGAACCTGGGCTTCTATGGGTATTCACAAGGGCATATTATCAAGCCCATTATCGCCGCTTTAGCAGCAGTTTCCTGCCGATGAAAGCGGCGATAATGTATCGCCCTTGCTTGATAATATGGCCCCTGGTTGTTTATTGCCTACACTCATCTATGGAGTGGAACTTCTAGCAGAGTACTAACTGTTTGGGGTGTCTGAACAATCAAAGTTATTGTTGACATACTTACTGCTTCATGGAGCATTATTTCCCAGTTCAACAAATCCAAACCTGCCAACACCGGCATAGACGTATCTAGGAAGGATCCGGTAGGGTTTGATTATATAACAGGCCGCAGAATGGAAAGCTGAGAAATGGAAGCGGGGGGAGTTCCTCAGTGCTACAGCTACTGAAATGTGTACTAAGCACTCCTAGCAGCTGCACGTAGGTGCTACACCTGCTAATTTCTCCACACTTCGCTAGTCCCACTTGCCAATGAGAACTAGGCAGCGGCATCAACCTTACCCCAGGAAAGATGCTTTATCTGCCTCCACTTCTAGAAAATCTTTCAGCTAGTGAAGAATCATAGATATTGAGGGTAGCTCTGAGGTGGGACTGGATCTCCAGAAGTAATGATCTGAGGAAGAATTACAAAGTGTGAAGTATTGGAATGGGGATGATGATCAAGTAGTGACATCTGGTGAAAATCTTAGCAATGTTTGCTGAAATATGGGAGAATTAACATCGTACTAGCCAGTACCAAATCATCAGGCAAAGAAGCAGCAGCTGAAGCTGGGAAATACAGTTCAAGTATTGCTTTTCTGTCCACAAATATCACATTATGAGTTATTTGACTGATACTAACACTCACATTTTTATCTGCATATTATGATGATGCTGTCTAAATTGTTCAATGTGTGCACTATATTTTCTTGGTAGAGAAGTGTCAGGAAAAGCACAAACAAGAAAGTAGCATCTCTGTTCTTCACACTTCATTTAGTTGTAAGGCAACGGTGAGGAGCAGATCGTTTAGTACATGGGGGCATATTATCAACAAATAGCGATATTTATCGCTAAGTAGGCTTAGCGGCAATATTTTTATCGCCGCGCATCACCTGATTTTATCGCTGAGATAACGTGCTATTAGCAACGTTTATCTCAAAAGCGATAAAATTCCCGGCAAAATCCGTGAATATCGCTGAGAATACAGCGATATTCATGCATTATCGCTAACGGGGTCTTAGCCATTATATCCACCTCCCATTGGATATAATGGCTCAGAACTGGTCTGAGCAGGCGTTAGTTTTTAGAGATATTCACGCTTAGCGCGAATATTTCCATCGCTACGCCAGGGTTGGTAATAGGCGTTAGCGATGTTAGCGACTGCTTTCAGTCGCTAACAGGTTGAGTACGCCCACTTTGCATGTCATTAGCGATAAATATCGCTGACATGCAAAGCAGGCCCCAAACCGCTTGCTATCGCCTACAGGCTGTCGCTAACTGCTGTTAGCGACAGCTTGCTAATAGGGCGATAGAATTATCGCCGCTTAGCGGCCGAAATTGGCCGCTACAGCGGCGATAATCTCCTATCGCCCCCCTTGATAATATGTCCCACGGTGTATACATGGAAATTGACATATTGGCATCCCACTTCAGAGGTAAAGTGATTGTTTTTCGAAATTCCTATTCCAGGGGCTACAGTGGTTCCAGGGGGGGAACAGCTGGTCTTGTGTCCCAGACTCTGAAGCATTACAGAACAGGCGATGGACACGTGCACAACCTGTCTTAAGTACACATTGCACAGACATATATTTCATGCCAGTGCAATGTCATAGGGACATTTACTCATTTACATGAGGCTTAATGCATCCCTCATCTCTCATAGAAACTGTATGCCAGCTAGGAAGTTACACACTGCCCATTAGCCCCTGAGAGTGTCTTTTAACGGGGGTCATAGAGGATCTTGGGGAACCTTCTTGCACACTGGAAAGGGATGGACTTCCTCTCCCCTCCAAAGACCGAATAGACCAGCAGTAAAAGACAAAGTAGTAGTTTAAAGTCTGCATCTCTCACTTTTTCTGCTGTGCTGTTTCCAGTGAACATGTCCATGTCAGAAAGAAAGGAACACCGTCCTACTTATTGTGGGCAACACATTTGAGAGCAGAGGACGTAAACTCTCACCTTTGTGAATATCAAGCTATACATCGCACATGTGAAACACCCACACAGGGAGAAGAAACAACTTAAGTGGATGAAAAGGCTGTGCCTGTTACAGGGACCAACTTGACAATGCAAAGATTCTGTAGAAGAAGTGAAGATGATACACCATTCACTGTGTAATTGGGTTCCATCACAGCAGTCATCAATTTGACAAGCCCTTTGTGATTCATGGAAAAGCCAGTAGTTAGAATAGCAACTGTTGTGACTGTTGCTGAGGAAAATGTCTGTCATTCCCCTTTGGTAATCTTCAGTGAAGTGATCATTCAAGATCTTACATAAATACTTCTAGAAAAAGTCTAATGCAGCAGCCATTCGTTGTAAAGGTTGTCATCATAATATCGATAAGCATGGTTTCCTTGAAAAGATTTTATTTATAATATTAGGCATGCCTTTTGACTACAAGATTTAAAATGTATCCAATTACACGGTGTCACAACTGCATCATCAGGTGGGAAGGGTCCTTGGCAAGGATTTGCATTATCTATAGGCAACAGATTCAGGTGATGATGGGCATACAATGTCATGATCTTACCCATGTATGACCTTTGGCCTGTTATTCCTGTAATGTCCCCGCTCTAGTTGTTTGTGACACGTCACCCCTCACCCATCCTGACATCCGCAGGCCACGCCTGGCCTGCGGGGAGAGAATAAAAGGAGGCGGCGCGCAAGGGGGCAGCACTCCCGACCCTGACCTGGTGTCCGTGTGCCCTTTGTTTCACCCCATCACCTCACGCCTATATTCTGTGCCATTCCCCTCGCTTTTATCTGCTACGGAGGTGCTGACCTCCGATTCAACACTGGCGACTGAGGGTGGGATCGCAAGAAACTGATGTGGTCACCCTAACAACTGAAAATATATATATAAAAGAGAAAACTGAAGGAACTCACCGACTGAGACGGCCCGTGAGAGAAGCGGTGTGGTGACGAGACTAATGCCGGGAGGCTGTGAGGAGGACTGCCTGTTTTGGAAACCCCGCCGGTAAGCAGTATAAAGCAGGAGCTGTGAGGGGAGACCGGCGGGGGGGGAGGAAGTTAGATGGCGCGAACCGGGTGAGGAAGCGGGACGCTGCTCTGACGCCGTTTTTGACAACGCGAGGCCCGGCGCGCATGCGCATAATAAAAGGAGGCCTATCTGAGGCATAGTGTTGACACGCAATTCGCGTGTGGAGGAGCCGGGACGGCACCGAGGCCTGTAAAACAAAATAAAATTACAGGGGCACAGCAAAACAAGCATTGGCAGCTGAAATTTAAATAAGCCACAGAGAACCAGAAATATCACGCGAACAGCAACGCTTTTGAGGAGCTTCAACAAACAGGGACAGATACTATACAACATAATAAACTCAGTCAGGACAACAGCAGAGGGGCAACCATAACAAACAAGCATTGTTAAAGACAAACGCCACAAAAATAATCAGCAGTCATGGGGGAGGAAGACGCACCCGCGATTCCGATTCACATCCCGTTTCAGCATGCCGCATCGGGGGTTCTACCCCCATTCAGTGAACTGACAGACCCATCCACTGCGTCTCCCCGATGGAAGACATGGCTAGAGCGGCTGGAAAACTACTTTGTGGTATCAAGAGAGACTGACAACACTATCAAGAGGTCCCTACTCCTCCACTATGCAGGGGATGAAATCTTCAAGCTATTTAAACACCTGCCTGACACGGGAGCTGCGGGAGACTACGACGCAGCGGTGAGGGCACTCAATGGTCATTTTGACCCACAATTGAACCAAGACTTTGAGGTATTCAAGTTGGGTCAAGCACGACAACGCGAGGGTGAATCCATGGACAGATTCTATGCCCGAGTAAGAGAACTTGCCAGCACCTGCACTGACAAAGACCAACCCAAAGCTATACGAAGGCAAATCATCCAAGGGTGTAGAGACAAAACGTTGCGAGGACTCATCCTGAGGAAGCCAGGGATTACGCTAGAAGACATCTTAATCCTAGCGAGGTTGCATGAGCTCTCAGCTGTCAGAGCCACGGCGATGGACCAAGCACTGAACAAGCCTCCAGGAAAACTTGAAGCTGTGAAGACAGAACGAGCAGATGCAGTGAGAACACCGACACGAGGTCGCTACCCTAAGGAGACCCGAAGAAGAAGTCCCGGACAGAAGTGTGGATACTGTGGGCATGAACCTCATGCTGCAAAAGACTGTCCAGCCCAAGGGAAGATATGCACACTGTTAGACCTGTCTGGCTTCTTGCGTAGTCCCTCCAATTTATTATTTATTTTGTCCCCCTTTTGCCCTCATACCTTTAATAATTTTTGTCCACTAACTTTTTCTAGGTGTTGGTCAAGGGGATAGGTGTTCTTTTCTCCCTCATAGTTTTTCACCTCAGGCCTAGAGGCCTGTTCTGTCAGGAAAATGCAGTAGTTCACAAAATGGAGGGCCCTAACTGTTTCCAACTGCCACATCTTAGACTGCCCCATAGGATAACCTTAGGCCTTCCAGAACTTTCTGGACCCTACTGGACTCTGTGTGGGTTATCTATAAAAGGGCAGGGGTCAGGGAGCCATTTTGTGTAGTCCAGAGTGTGAGAGGAGAGAGGCAGCAGTGTGGGGAGGAGGACGCGCTAGAAGAAGTTAGTTGGTCTACTGGATTGACAACATCTTTCAGAAGACGTTCCCCCTTGTGCTCCTGACCAAACCCTTTCATTGGTCTGACATTAATCTGGGTCAGTCAAGCAATCAAGAACTTTGGACACTTTCCCGTTTTGGGCCGTGTCCTACATCCACCTTCAAACCCCCCATTGGTTTAGTAATTGGCTCCCCGCCTTCATTCTGAAGTTCCAGCCTACCCGGACTGGAAGAACTGTGCCCGGTGTGTTCTGGCATCTCGTGCTGCTGAGGCGTCTCTACTGGGAGGCGTGAGGGGGCGTTGAGGTGTACAGTCCGCGGAGAGTGGCGCTGCCAGCTGTCAAAGCCCCGCGGTGAAATTGAAGGTGAGGCGGGCAGAACAGCAGCGAGACACTGCTCCTCCGCGCAAGGGCAGAGGCGTGTACTTCCCGGGTGAAGGAGGCGGCGCCGGCCGTGTCACTGATTCCCCCGCGCCTGCGCGGCTGAGGCCTACGTCTGGAAGGAGCGAGGGGCTCCCAAGCGGCAACGCGTCTCCGGTCTCCTCAGCGTTTCCGATTCCGGTGAGGACAGGGGCGAAGGTGCAGCCTACATCCCCAGAGAAGCGGGGAACTTGGGCCATAGCCGGACCAGAGGCAGCTCATCTGGCGCCTGCCCTCAGACAGCGAGTGAGGGAACGAAGGGCCACCGTCATCAATCCTTACCACACCAGCACCAAGGTTGAGAGGCTGGCTGGGCGGGGATAGGCGGCCGTTACCGCTGCCGGTGGCATTTACAGCGGAGCCGTGTGTCAGCCCCCACTCCTGGGGACTGGGGCAGAACAGACACACAGACAGTAAGGAGAGTGGGGGTGAGGAGGGAAAGTGCTGAGCCCTCTCTGGGGATATTCATATCACGAATCCTAGTGCCTAGAAAGGTGCCCCGACATTCTGATCGTCTTTACTCCTGAGCTGTGCCCTAGTAGGTGGGGGAAATAGTTACATAACTCCAGCTTCCTTGAGACAGGTCTGAGAAAGACATCTACCAAGCCAGAAACCAGGGGGGCTGAATCTATAGTCAGAAGAGCACTGACAGTTCCTATCAACTGAGGACCCCCCTTCAGACACTTATAGAGGTAGCTGATGCTTACTGAGAACTTGTGAGTTCCCTACATTTCACTGGGTGTGCATTCACTTTGTATATAAAGGTGCAGATACGGGAGGAAAAGAGTTTAACACTGTAGTAAAGACAAAGCCAGTGGATTTGGCAGGTTAATGTAATGAGATGAATTGTTGTTGTTGATCATTAATGCAAGGTAATACTGCTGAAAGTAATCCTACTGAGATAATTTCACATTACTAAAAGTAAGCATTTCTGAATTCATGACATCTGAATGTTTAGACTGTAATTTCTTTTTCCCCACAGACAGAAAAGTGTTATTAACTTCTCCTGATTAAAGGTGTAATTTCCAATTGTGAATACTGAGAACTAAAACAAAGAGAATATTATTTTTATAAACCAGTACATATTTTCCTAACAAATTGGTGTAGTGTCCTTTTTAAGTGTTATTGCATGGATTTACTGCTGGGTGGTTTGCAACCTTCACACTTGTGCCTCTAGAATTGCATGTCTTACCCTAGGCCAGGCTACCCTAGGTGACCTGTCATCCCAGGTTCCAACAGATTGGTGTCTAGCGGTGGGATTGGACTGTGGTTGCAGCTACTCAGTAGTAATTGAACGTAATACACTAAGCCTACACCAGGAGTTTTCTCCTAGCGGCCCTCCTAATTTGTCCTTTTGTTTTTCCAAATTTGTTCCTGGTGGTGGGGTGGAGGTGGCTTTAAGTTGCCCTTGCAACTCTAATTTCCTTGTGTGTATAACTTGGTATTGCCTATTGTAAAATGGAGTTTGCATTAGAAAACCTAGATACCTATTCTGTGGCTCAGCTGAAAGATTTCTGCCAGAAAATGGGGGTATTTTTTAAGCATGGTGCCAAGAAGGGGGAACTCCAGACCAGTCTAAGGGCTTGGGTGGAGGCACACAAAGAAGGGAAGGAGGAGGATGAAGGGGCAGACCGGGACACGGTTGTGGAGATAGAGGGATTATTCCACCCTGAGGGGGAAAACCTACTCCCAGGACCAGTGTCCTACTCCAGCAAGGGCAGTAGCGCCTCTGGGGGAAGCTTAACTGAAGCCGAGCTTACTGACAGGAGGGAAAAAAGGCAATTGAGATGGGAGTTGGCTAAGCTGGAGCAGGAGAAAGAGGAGCGGAGGATGGTTCATGAGTTCAGGTTGAAAGAGTTGGAACTCCAGGCCCTGCAAAGGGGGCCCTCTCCTGTAATAAATGGTGGCAGCGAATCCAAAGAGACAGCCAGGGAGTCCAGACCCTATTTGCCAAAAGACCTAATTGCTAGCTTTAATCAGGGAGATGACATAGCCAAATGGTTGGCTGCCTATGAGGTCTCCTTAAGAGCCCATGGGGTGCAGGAGAAGCACTGGGGGGGTGGTTTGTATAGATACATGCCTCCTGCTGGTCGGGACACCTTGCTGGCCCTGGAACCAGAGGAGCAAACCAACTACCCCATCATTAAGCTAGCATTAGTAAGGAAGTTTGGGCTTACCCCAGAAAGGTACCGTCAGAAGTTCAGGGGGAGCCACAAGTTGGGTACCCAGAACTGGGTGGACTTCCTTGACTACGCACGTAAGGCATTGGAGGGCTGGGTCAAGGGCAGTGAGGTGAAGGACTATGAGGGGTTGTATGATCTATTTTTGAAAGAGCACCTCCTCGAGAAATGTTTTCCCGAGCTGCGCCAACACCTGGTGGACAGCAAGCTGACCAATCCCCGGAAGCTTGCAGAGGAGGCGGACATCAGGGCAAGTACCCGGGTGTCCTCAAAGGGGACTGGAGGGGATTCCCAAAAGGCCGGACAGGGCGCCCCTCAGAAGAAGGAGGGGGGAGACAAAAAGAGGGAGTTCTCTAAAGGTCCCCAAAACAGTTTCCAAGGGAAGGGAACAGGTTTCACCCCTAAGGCAATCCCGCCCAGAAACCCTAATCCTGGCCAAAGCCAGCAGCCAAGGGTTCTCCACTGTTTTGAGTGTGGTGGTGTTGGACATTATAAGGAAGATGTCAGATGCCCAAAGAGACCACCCCCTCCCACCGGAGGAAAACCACCGGGAGTAGCTAGTGTAGCGCTCGGGGAGGAGTTGCCCTTAGATAAGGGGGGTGAGTGGGCGGGTGTCACCTTAGTGTCCCTGGGAGAACGGGAGATGGTTCCAAAGATCCAGGTGCCCCCAAATACTACAAAGTATGGGCAATGGGTCACCATCAATGGCCAAAGAGGGGAGGCTCTGCGAGATACAGGAGCCAGTATGACTATGGTGAGAAGTCAACTGGTGTCTCCAGAGCAGGTGGTTCCCAATGTACTCCACCCCGCCGCGATGGCTGACGGCAGAATGGGCCACTATCCAGTGGCTGAGGTTCCCTTTGAGTGGGAGGGGGTTGCAGGTTCACTTCGAGTTGCCGTAAGCCCTGCCGTGCCAGTCGATTGTCTGTTGGGGAATGACATGGAGCACAACACTTGGAGAGAGGTGGAATACCGGACGCATTCTGCGATGCTGGGTACACCTGACTGGGCCTGTGTAAGCACACGGTCTGCGACTGCCCGGAGAGGGAGTTCGCCTGGGTTGGAGCCTGGAACAATGGCCCAACCCGCTGCTAAAAAGGGACAGACCCGGAGACAGGAAGAGCCTGCTCCGGCTTCCATACCCCATGTGACAGATCGGCCACCCGCGATGGTGGACCAGGAGTCCGTGGATTTACCCATCCCTGCTGAGTGGCATGTGGAGGGAGGTCCTACCAGAGAGGAATTCTGTAAGGGGCAGAGGGAGTGCCCTACCCTTGAGGGACTGAGGCGACAGGCTGAAGCCCAAGCAGCAGGTGATGTTACGGGACACTACCATATTTACTGGGAGGATGGACTCCTCTACAGTGAACCCAAGGTACCCTTGCCTGGTTCATCAAGGGCCTTGGTAGTCCCGCAACAATACCTAGCCTTTCTACTAGAATTGGCTCATGCTATACCCCTAGCAGGACACTTAGGCCAGGACAAGACCTTTGCACGGCTTGTCCTCCACTTTTACTGGCCTCAGATGAAAGTGGCGTCCAACACTTACTGTCGGACATGTGTATCCTGCCAGGCCAGTGGGAAAACAGGGGTGAAGCTGAAGGCTCCCCTGGAACCACTTCCAGTCGTTAGCACACCCTTTGAGAGGGTGGGCATCGACATTGTAGGGCCTTTAGATCCACCAACCACAGCTTTTCACAGGTTTATCCTGGTTCTGGTGGATCATGCCACACGTTATCCAGAGGCCATTCCTCTGAGAACTGTCACTGCACCTGTGGTGGCTAGGGCCCTGATGGGAATCTTTACCCGTGTAGGATTTCCTAAGGAAGTTGTGTCCGACAGGGGGACCAACTTTCTGTCGGCTTACATGCGGGCGATGTGGAAGGAGTGTGGAGTGACTTACCGGTTCACCACTCCTTATCACCCCCAGTCGAATGGACATGTAGAGAGGTTCAATAAGACCCTGAAGGGCATGATAAGAAGTCTGCCTGAGAGCCTACGGAGGAAATGGGACGTCCTCCTGCCCTGTTTGCTGTTTTCCTACCGAGAAGTGCCGCAGAAGGGAGTGGGCTTCAGCCCTTTTGAACTGTTGTACTGGCACCCTGTGCGTGGACCTCTCAGCCTGGTGAAGGATGGATGGGAAAAGTCTCCCAGAAAGCCTCCTCAAGATGTGGTGAGCTACATGCTGGCCTTCCGGAGCCAAATGGCAAAGTTGTGGAAGCAAGCTTCTGACAACTTGGAGGCCAGCCAGGCAGTAATGAAGGAATGGTACGATCATAATGCTCACCCGGTGGAATTGGAACCTGGCCAGAAAGTGTGGGTGATGGAGCCTGGAGAGCTTAGTGCCCTCCAAGATCGCTGGGCAGGCCCATTTGAGGTGTTGGAAAAGAAGGGTAAGGCCACTTACTTGGTGGATCTTAAGACCCCGCGACAGCCCCTACGGGTGCTGCATGCCAATCGTCTCAAACCCCACCATGAGAGGCCCGAGGTCATGTTGTTGATGGTGACTGATGGGGAAGAGGAAGCGGAAAGCGAACCTCTCCCGGATCTATTCTCGTCTCAAGAGAAGGATGGGTCAGTGGAGGGAGTGATTCTCTCTCCCACTCTAACTCCTGAGCAACGGGAGGACTGCCGCCAGATCCTGGGGCAGTACTCTACGTTGTTCTCCCTTGTCCCGGGAAGGACTCACCTGTGTACCCATGATGTGGACACAGGGGACAGCCCACCAGTGAAGTCGAAGACCTACCGGCTGTCTGACAAGGTGAAGGCTAGCATCCATGGAGAGGTTGCCAAGATGCTAGAGCTGGGAGTTATTGAACCTTCTAACAGCCCTTGGTCCAGTCCGGTGGTGCTCGTGCCAAAAGCCGCGACACCAGGCACCACACCTGAACTGAGGTTCTGTGTGGATTACCGAGGACTGAACTCAGTTACAAAGACTGATGCTCATCCAATCCCTAGGGCGTATGAGTTAATTGACCGGCTAGGAGCTGCCCAATACCTAAGTACCTTTGACCTCACTTCGGGGTACTGGCAGATCTCCTTGACAGATGGAGCAAAGGAAAGGTCAGCCTTCTCCACGCCTGAGGGACACTTCCAGTTTTGCGTGATGCCCTTTGGGCTCAAAAATGCCCCTGCCACATTTCAGCGGCTGGTGAACCAGGTCCTCTCTGGAATGGAGAGTTTCTCTGCTGCTTACCTGGATGACATTGCTGTCTTCAGTAGCAGTTGGGAGGACCAATTGCAGCATTTGCAAGCAGTTCTCCAGGCCCTGAAACAAGCTGGATTGACCGTCAAAGCCAGCAAATGCCAGATTGGGCAAGAGTCGGTTGTGTACCTTGGACACTTGGTGGGTAGGGGGTCAGTGCAGCCCCTGCAGGCAAAGATTGAGGCAATCATGGCCTGGGAACCCCCCAAGACACAGACTGAGGTCCGAGCTTTTCTGGGCCTCACAGGCTACTACCGTAGCTTTGTGAAGGGGTATGGCACTATTGTAGCGCCCCTCACAGAGCTCACCTCAAAGAAACAACCTCGACGGGTAGTTTGGACGAAGGCTTGTCAGCAAGCCTTTCAAAAGTTGAAGCAGGCAATATGTGCAGCACCGGTCCTGAGGGCCCCAGACTTCTCCAAGGAGTTCATTGTCCAGACAGATGCATCAGAACATGGCATTGGGGCAGTGTTATCGCAACTAAATGAAGAGGGCCTGGATCAGCCTGTGGTCTTCTTATCCAGGAGACTGCTTCCCCGGGAACAGAAGTGGAGTGCAATTGAGAGGGAAGCTTTTGCGGTGGTGTGGGCTCTGAAGAAGCTGCGGCCATACCTGTTTGGCTCGCACTTTCTGGTTCAGACCGACCACCGACCCCTTCGTTGGCTAATGCAGATGAAGGGGGAGAATCCCAAGCTGTTGAGGTGGTCCATCTCCCTACAGGGAATGGACTTCCGGGTGGAACATCGGCCTGGAGTGGACCACGCCAATGCAGACGGTCTCTCCAGGTATTTCCGCCTTAGTGATGAGGACACCTAAGGGGTTGGGTAGTTCTCCCCACTTTCAGCTGGGGGGGACGCGTGTTAGACCTGTCTGGCTTCTTGCGTAGTCCCTCCAATGTATTATTTATTTTGTCCCCCTTTTGCCCTCATACCTTTAATAATTTTTGTCCACTAACTTTTTCTAGGTGTTGGTCAAGGGGATAGGTGTTCTTTTCTCCCTCATAGTTTTTCACCTCAGGCCTAGAGGCCTGTTCTGTCAGGAAAATGCAGTAGTTCACAAAATGGAGGGCCCTAACTGTTTCCAACTGCCACATCTTAGACTGCCCCATAGGATAACCTTAGGCCTTCCAGAACTTTCTGGACCCTACTGGACTCTGTGTGGGTTATCTATAAAAGGGCAGGGGTCAGGGAGCCATTTTGTGTAGTCCAGAGTGTGAGAGGAGAGAGGCAGCAGTGTGGGGAGGAGGACGCGCTAGAAGAAGTTAGTTGGTCTACTGGATTGACAACATCTTTCAGAAGACGTTCCCCCTTGTGCTCCTGACCAAACCCTTTCATTGGTCTGACATTAATCTGGGTCAGTCAAGCAATCAAGAACTTTGGACACTTTCCCGTTTTGGGCCGTGTCCTACATCCACCTTCAAACCCCCCATTGGTTTAGTAATTGGCTCCCCGCCTTCATTCTGAAGTTCCAGCCTACCCGGACTGGAAGAACTGTGCCCGGTGTGTTCTGGCATCTCGTGCTGCTGAGGCGTCTCTACTGGGAGGCGTGAGGGGGCGTTGAGGTGTACAGTCCGCGGAGAGTGGCGCTGCCAGCTGTCAAAGCCCCGCGGTGAAATTGAAGGTGAGGCGGGCAGAACAGCAGCGAGACACTACTCCTCCGCGCAAGGGCAGAGGCGTGTACTTCCCGGGTGAAGGAGGCGGCGCCAGCCGTGTCACTGATTCCCCCGCGCCTGCGCGGCTGAGGCCTACGTCTGGAAGGAGCGAGGGGCTCCCAAGCGGCAACGCGTCTCCGGTCTCCTCAGCATTTCCGATTCCGGTGAGGACAGGGGCGAAGGTGCAGCCTACATCCCCAGAGAAGCGGGGAACTTGGGCCATAGCGGACCAGAGGCAGCTCGTCTGGCGCCTGCCCTCAGACAGCAAGTGAGGGAACGATGGGCCACCGTCATCAATCCTTACCACACCAGCACCAAGGTTGAGAGGCTGGCTGGGCGGGGATAGGCGGCCGTTACCGCTGCCGGTGGCATTTACAGCGGAGCCGTGTGTCAGCCCCCACTCCTGGGGACTGGGGCAGGACAGACACACAGACAGTAAGGAGAGTGGGGGTGAGGAGGGAAAGTGCTGAGCCCTCTCTGGGGATATTCATATCACGAATCCTAGTGCCTAGAAAGGTGCCCCGACATTCTGATCGTCTTTACTCCTGAGCTGTGCCCTAGTACGTGGGGGAAATAGTTACATAACTCCAGCTTCCTTGAGACAGGTCTGAGAAAGACATCTACCAAGCCAGAAACCAGGGGGGCTGAATCTATAGTCAGAAGAGCACTGGCAGTTCCTATCAACTGAGGACCCCCCTTCAGACACTTATAGAGGTAGCTGATGCTTACTGAGAACTTGTGAGTTCCCTACATTTCACTGGGTGTGCATTCACTTTGTATATAAAGGTGCAGATACGGGAGGAAAAGAGTTTAACACTGTAGTAAAGACAAAGCCAGTGGATTTGGCAGGTTAATGTAATGAGATGAATTGTTGTTGTTGATCATTAATGCAAGGTAATACTGCTGAAAGTAATCCTACTGAGATAATTTCACATTACTAAAAGTAAGCATTTCTGAATTCATGACATCTGAATGTTTAGACTGTAATTTCTTTTTCCCCACAGACAGAAAAGTGTTATTAACTTCTCCTGATTAAAGGTGTAATTTCCAATTGTGAATACTGAGAACTAAAACAAAGAGAATATTATTTTTATAAACCAGTACATATTTTCCTAACAAATTGGTGTAGTGTCCTTTTTAAGTGTTATTGCGTAGATTTACTGCTGGGTGGTTTGCAACCTTCACACTTGTGCCTCTAGAATTGCATGTCTTACCCTAGGCCAGGCTACCCTAGGTGACCTGTCATCCCAGGTTCCAACACACACACTGTGGGATTCCAAATCATTTTGCGTCAGTATGTCGGAGACGCAATTATGCAAAAACTCCAAGGAGACCTCAGTCAATGCATAGCACAACAAGAAAACAGAACAGGTCCACAAAGTAGTGTGTAGTCATGCCGGAGATAGCGAAACAATTAGGTGTGTATGTGAAAAGATGATACTACATGACAAGAACTAGAACACTGTCTAGAACACGTCCCATCAGGCCACCCTCGTGGTGGAATATCATCATATGGGAAGTGGTGGTCACTCTCAAGCTCAACTGACCAACAAGTATCAGAAATCAAAGTCATAGTACTTATCAAAAACAGTGAAGATGAAAATAATAATATTAATCATAAACACAAAGTGCAGTGCTGAAATAATCGTGATGAGTAAGATTAACTACCAAGACTCAGAAAATGTTCTAACTGCAGTCAAGGTGTCAAGGTTAAAAACACGCTGAGTAGTAATAGACTGGAACTACTCTTTTGCGCTATGCAGAGTGGTCGACATGTTTCAGCTTATGGGGTAGAGTTCCCCAGCTTTCTTCAGGACCTATAATATATGCTACTGCAACTTACAGTGAATTGTGAATACAAAGATGACACAGACAATACATATCTACCAGGAACTTAACAGTCCAATGTTCACTGGAGAGAGAGACATAATTTCTTCCTGTCAAGAAAACAGAGATGTAGAATAGTGACTTAACTTATCCAAAATTACATCTACACACACACACACGTCTGCATGAATACACAGTCCCCGTACATTCAAACACACCTGCGCAAGTAATTCACATCGCGCTTGATACAAGAAGCAAAAATAACTTAATCACACAGAGGCATTTCCTCATGGTGATACTCACCCAGCTTTGTGTGGGTGAAGACCTCACCTCACCCGGCAACCGCTCGGGAGAATGAGGCCCCGCTCTGCAGTGTGGAAATGGGACATAGTTAGCACACACCTATACTACGCCCAGTCAGATTACACTGCATATAAACCCAACAGACATGTGACAGACACCTAGCTGTCCGACCTACACTCTACCAAAACTCTACAAGTGTAGAGAAATAATCCTTATGCCAAAAACGTTAGTGCTAATAAGCACCACTAGCTGTTTATCTTAAAAAACTCACAAATCCAAAAGAGGACAAACATTACCACAGTATGGTTGAAAACCATCTATTAGATGGAAAATGGAGACTGGAGTTGATGTAATTTAAACTCCAGAAAAGTAAAGGAAGAAAACTTACCCCATGACTGTCTTTAAACTACCCCCTCATGTTAGGCTCTATCATATGAGCAGGGTCTATACTACACAGGGACTTCCCAAATCACTCAAGATAAGACTGCCTTGGAAATAGACAAAAACAATGCAAACGTCTTGTGTCTCACCTCAGTCAATGTCCAAGGCGGTGAGACAACTGTCTGTGAGTGACCCACCCCCTCCGGGAGGAGCATATCGCAGTCCTGGGACATTCCTACCGGCGGTAGATGAATCATCAGACTCAGAAGATGAGGAGGCACATGTAATCTCGTTCGCACGGGTATTGAAATGACGTAGACGACCACAACCTACGTGTATTGTCCAGTTGGGAGGCAATGAAGTCAAGGCGGTGATTGACACCGGGGCCACGGTAAATGTCATGGGTTTACCCCAGTTCAAAAAGTTGCGCCCTCGCCCGCCGTGGTTCCCTCAAAAACTCGTATTTTCGCCTATGGGGCGGACACTCCACTTCCCCTCAAAGGGAAGATCACAGTACCGATCAAGGCGGATGACCTGGAGGTGATGGCGACCATCCACATAATCGACAGGGAAGCTGACACACTACTGAGCAGCCACACAGCTGAAGATTTGAAACTCATAGCTTTTGCCAATTGGATCCGAACCCATCAGGTTGATGAACTGCTGGATCAGTTCCCTGAACTCTTCAGGGGCCTAGGCTGCATCAAGTGTGAGCCCGTGAGGCTACATATTGACAAGACAATCACCCCCATTGCATTACGACACCGTCGTATCCCTTTTCACCTGAGACCAATAGTGGAGAAAGAATTAGAGAAACTAGAAAGCCAGGGTGTCATTGAAAAGGTGTCGGGGCCTACCCCGTGGGTGTCCCCAATGGTAATAGTTGAAAAGCCTCGACAACCCGGAGCGATCCGTCTATGTATCGACATGCGCCTCCCTAACAAGGCCATCAGAAGGGAGCACCACTTGACACCCACCATGGACGATATCATTGCAGACGTCAATGGCTCAAAATGGTTCCCCAAAATTGACTTAAATGCAGGCTACCATCAACTTCCCCTGGCAGAGGAGAGTTGTTTCATTACCACCTTCAGCACGCATCTAGGACTTCGGCGCTACAAAAGGCTAAATTTCGGCATATCATCTGCAGCCGAGGTGTTCCAGAACAACATCAGAGAACTGCTCTCCGGCTTACCGGGCGTCATCAATGTCAGCGATGACATCCTGATACATTCCAAGACAGCAGTGGAACACCACAAACACCTCCGAGACACTTTGAAACGACTAAGTGCTCACGGGGCGACACTCCACAGAGAGAAGTGTAAATTCTTTCAGCCAACAATCGAATTCTTTGGATACGTCTTCAGTCAAGAAGGCATACAAGTGGATCCCAGAAAGTCGAGAGCCATCAAAGACACCCCAGCACCAAAATCCCCGACGGAAATCCGAAGCTTCCTAGGTATGGCCACTTATTGTGGCCGGTTCATACCTGGTTTGGCCACCTGGAGTGAACCGCTACGTGCGCTGACCAAAACAGAAGCAGTTTGGTGGTGGGGAACCAAGGAAGAGGAAGCGTTCCAAGGGATCAAAGACGCACTGTTGGAAAAAGCCACCCTGGCCTACTTTGATACGGACAAACGAACAGAAGTATTGGTGGATGCCAGTCCCGTAGGCCTGGGAGCGGTACTCACACAGGAACAAGAGCCAGGACAATGGGTCGCACTGTCGTTTGCAAGCAAAGCCCTCACTCCAATGGAGACGAGGTATGCGCAAATTGAAAGAGAAGCGCTCGCCATTAAATGGGCGTGCAGTCACTTCCACCTGTATCTGCGAGGACACCCATTCGTTATGGTCACTGACCATCAGCCACTGGTATCCGTTTTCAAGTGGACTGCACCACACCCCCCTCCGCGCATTGAGAGATGGGCAATTCAGTTACAACCTTACGAAATGGAGGTGGTCTACAGGCCAGGCGCTAAAAACCCAGCGGATTTTTTGTCCCGCCACCCCGGGGAGCAAGACCAAGTGGGAGAAGATGAAAACTGTGACGAATTCGCCCAGTGGGTAGCCCTAACCTCATGCCCAAATAACATGACACTCGAAGACATCAAAGAGGCCGCCACTACTGATGTTGCGTATGCTCGGACACTAAAAGCGGTGCAGGAGGGATCCTGGGCTGAATATCTCCGTCACACCAATTCCTGGACTGTAGAGGATAAAGAAGCACTTACGAAAGTGTGGCGGATCCGACATGAGTTAAGTGCCACTGAGGACAACATACTCCTACGAGGATCCCGACTAGTCATCCCCCAAACTCTGCGACATCGGGTGATACAACTTGCCCATGGAGGGCACCAAGGGGTAACCAAGATGAAGACGAGGATAAGAGAGAAAATGTGGTTCATGGACCTAGATGAACTAGTCGAAGAACATGTGCGGGGTTGCATGCTGTGCCAACTGACAAGCGCGCCAGACAGGCCCCAGCCTGTTATCACAGAAGAAGCATGTGTGAAGCCCTGGACCAAGATAAGTGTCAATTTTGGAAGTTTCCCTGGAGGTGGACATACCCTAGTAATCATCGATGCCTATTCAAAGTACCCGGTAGTGGAAATAGTGGCATACACGGCTTTCATCCACATGGGCCCGGCACTCGAAAAAATCTTTGCAATGTTCGGGTATCCTCAGGAAGTACGCAGTGACAATGGCCCTCCTTTTCAAGGTACAGAGTTCGCCATATTCCTACAACAGAGGGGAATCCATCACCGCCGCATTACCCCACAATGGCCCCAAGCCAATGGTGACGTGGAAAGGTTTATGCGCACCCTTAACAAAACTTTTCGCATTGCTCTGGTGGAACAAGCCGACCCAGAACACAGGTTACACGAATTCCTGCGTGAATACAGGAGCACCCCTCACTGCACCACTCAGAGAAGCCCATGGAGCCTCATGTTTCAGGGACCCCGAAGAGACCTTCCTAGCAACCCGGGATGGACACCAGCTCCAGCTCCTGTGGAAGACATCCCGGAAAGAAGAACACGGGGAAACCAACGAGCTAGCCACACTCGGAGAGCGAAGCCCAACAGGATAGAACCAGGAACATGTGTGATCATCAAGAACAGGCGGCCAGGAGGAAAATTCCAGACAAGTTTTGAGCCAGGCACCTGGACTGTAGCCTCAACCTCAGGAACCATGGTGACAGCACGGAAAGGAGAAGAAGAAGTGTCCTGGAACACCTCCTGGTTCAAAAAGATCACCCCAAGCGAAAACGTGGACCTCGCCCCGGGGCAAGGGAATGCTGAAGGAGAACAGGCAGCTGAGGGCAGAGGCGAAATAGCTGAGGCTGAACAACAAGTGGAAAAGGAGGAAGCAAGAGGCCCACTGATACCGGCGGCCATGGAAAACAGCGTGAGCCAGGACGCCCCAATCGGAGGATCCCGGTCGCAGAGATATGGATTGCGGCCAAACCCGCGGCCTAGTCAAAGACTTAGAGACTACGCCTGTTTGCTGAGAAGCTGATCTCTCAACAAGGGACATACCAGCGACACCCTCAACATGCTAGCAACCTTGGAGACTCTGCATGTGTCGAACTTTTTGTTGCAGACTGTTTTCATTTAAAAAAAAAAAAAGTTATAGTTGGATAGGGATGTAATGTCCCCGCTCTAGTTGTTTGTGACACGTCACCCCTCACCCATCCTGACATCCGCAGGCCAGGCGTGGCCTGCGGGGAGAGAATAAAAGGAGGCGGCCCGCAAGGGGGCAGCACTCCCGACCCTGACCTGGTGTCCGTGTGCCCTTTGTTTCACCCCATCACCTCACGCCTATATTCTGTGCCATTCCCCTCGATTTTATCTGCTACGGAGGTGCTGACCTCCGATTCAACAATTCCTATCCCTGGTGAGGTAACATGATAAGGATACACATCAATTAATTTGTAATGGTACGTTTTTCAGTTGGTCGGAGTTGAAGTAGGACGGATATACAATAGATGGCAACAAGTTAATCTAATTACTCTTTTGCCTTTGCTTATATTCGGGGATATTAAATACAGGGGCACTGGAATTATGCAACAGCGGAGTGCACATTATGTGACAGGGCAGACAAAATTATGGGCAAAAAAGACAATTTATGGGGTAATATCGGGCACATTGTGTGATAGTATTACCTAATTAGTTTGTAATTTTTATGGTAATTCTGTCTGGGCAACGATTTTACCTCATTAGTACCAGTTTAACAACTAAATGCGCAAATAAGCAACTTAAAGATAACCAGTTAACCTTCACAAAAGGCATTCCGTTGTGTGTCAGCATTTTGCCTTCCTCAGACGCCACTGCCCAACTGCAAGAACGTGCACCCAGCTCATTTATGACTCTGCAGCACTCCTTAATTGATCGGTGCACGCCTGCCCCAACCATGTGATCGTTGATTGCAGTGCCGATCTGCTGACACTACCCGGAAGCTTGTTTCCTTTCCTGTAAAGAATTGGCTTGGTAGTTTGGTCTGCCCTGTTCCCATGATGCACTGGGCCAGGGTCAGACTAATTTGCATGTAGCCAGGTTCTGAGCTGGGATGGTGCAGTGAGCTAAAAAACGGTGATGGATCAAGCCCTGATCTTTTGACATGGGTAGGAGTGTTCTGCTTAATTCAGATACTCTGTCCATCACCACCCCCTTTTATGAATCGTTTTGGCCACCATAAGTGTGGTAGGGTATACTCAGATGTGAGTCCCTTGCTCATTGCACCATCAGGATTCAAGCAAGCCGGGCCGAAGACGGCTGCAATGCCAGAAACCGGTCCCCGGAAGCTTGTTTCCTTTCCTGTAAAGAATTGGCTTGGTAGTTTGGTCTGCCCTGTTCCCATGATGCACTGGGCCAGGGTCAGACTAATTTGCATGTAGCCAGGTTCTGAGCTGGGATGGTGCAGTGAGCTAAAAAACGGTGATGGATCAAGCCCTGATCTTTTGACATGGGTAGGAGTGTTCTGCTTAATTCAGATACTCTGTCCATCACCACCCCCTTTTATGAATCGTTTTGGCCACCATAAGTGTGGTAGGGTATACTCAGATGTGAGTCCCTTGCTCATTGCACCATCAGGATTCAAGCAAGCCGGGCCGAAGACGGCTGCAATGCCAGAAGCCGGTCCCCGGAAGCTTGTTTCCTTTCCTGTAAAGAATTGGCTTGGTAGTTTGGTCTGCCCTGTTCCCATGATGCAC
This sequence comes from Lissotriton helveticus, assembly GCF_964261635.1. Lineage (NCBI taxonomy): Eukaryota > Metazoa > Chordata > Amphibia > Caudata > Salamandridae > Lissotriton > Lissotriton helveticus. The sequence continues at coordinate 755,290,387 of NC_136063.1, read as the reverse complement.
TGGGCCAGGGTCAGACTAATTTGCATGTAGCCAGGTTCTGAGCTGGGATGGTGCAGTGAGCTAAAAAACGGTGATGGATCAAGCCCTGATCTTTTGACATGGGTAGGAGTGTTCTGCTTAATTCAGATACTCTGTCCATCACCACCCCCTTTTATGAATCGTTTTGGCCACCATAAGTGTGGTAGGGTATACTCAGATGTGAGTCCCTTGCTCATTGCACCATCAGGATTCAAGCAAGCCGGGCCGAAGACGGCTGCAATGCCAGAAACCGGTCCCCGGAAGCTTGTTTCCTTTCCTGTAAAGAATTGGCTTGGTAGTTTGGTCTGCCCTGTTCCCATGATGCACTGGGCCAGGGTCAGACTAATTTGCATGTAGCCAGGTTCTGAGCTGGGATGGTGCAGTGAGCTAAAAAACGGTGATGGATCAAGCCCTGATCTTTTGACATGGGTAGGAGTGTTCTGCTTAATTCAGATACTCTGTCCATCACCACCCCCTTTTATGAATCGTTTTGGCCACCATAAGTGTGGTAGGGTATACTCAGATGTGAGTCCCTTGCTCATTGCACCATCAGGATTCAAGCAAGCCGGGCCGAAGATGGCTGCAATGCCAGAAACCGGTCCCCGGAAGCTTGTTTCCTTTCCTGTAAAGAATTGGCTTGGTAGTTTGGTCTGCCCTGTTCCCATGATGCACTGGGCCAGGGTCAGAGTAATTTGCATGTAGCCAGGTTCTGAGCTGGGATGGTGCAGTGAGCTAAAAAACGGTGATGGATCAAGCCCTGATCTTTTGACATGGGTAGGAGTGTTCTGCTTAATTCAGATACTCTGTCCATCACCACCCCCTTTTATGAATCGAACACTACAACTCCCAGCATACTCCAATCTGGGATGATAGTACGTGGGGAAACCGAAGAAAAGTTCTTGTGTTTCAAGGCGTATGCAGTGCTCAGCGACCTTCAAACAGTCTTTAAAAACATAGGAACCCCTCAAGTCCCCGCAATACCGCTTCAATATATATATATTAGGAAAAGCACTCTTTGATCTGCTAATAACTTTGGCGTCATTCTATAAAACTTCGCAAAATTCTTTAAAAAAAGTCTATCTAGGTCAGCTCCTATCCTGAAAGTTTGGTGGTGATTCATCAAGCGGGGGCTGAGAAAAAAGGGGGGTCCCAAAATGCATTTTCCCTATGTTAATTTCAATAGGACATTTTGAGACGGACTACAGGCCGAACTGCTGAACGGAATTACCTCAAATTTGGCAAAAAGGTAGAGCTTGATTCAGAGAGGGACCTTTTTTTAAAATGGTGTAAATCCGTTCAGTAGTTTTTGCGAAATTCAAAAAATAATAGTCAAAAAATCAATTTCCCATAGCAAACTTTGGGCAAGGCTACAGCCGAAACTGCTAAACAGAATTACCCCACATTTGGCAAAAAGGTAGTGCTTGGATCAGAAAGCAACCTTTTTTTAAATGTTGTAAATCTGTTCAGTAGTTGCAGGTAAAAAAAAAAAAATTCTATATCTAGGGCAGCGGTGGATTCGCGACCCCTCCTGGCCATGAGCTTCATTCTAATTGGCTGTCAATACTCCAAACCAAAAAGTGTTGGCAGCCATCTTGTGACTCGGTAGAAGCGAGTAGACAGAAAACAGAGAAACAAAGATATAAAACAAGAGAAGGGTGCAGGGTAGAAACCCCTTGACCCCCTAGGCCTGCTCAGGGGGACCCAGAAGGACCCCAGGGCCAAAAAAAGCTTTTCTTAAATAAAGAAGTCTACACCATTTGTGCTGGGGTCATGAATTCCACTGAAATTGATAATAAAATGAAGCAGGGGATCCCGCGTATTATTTTAATGAGATCCTCAGGTGGGCTAGGTCCCAGGGGCATTTCTTAGAAAATAATAGTGGAGGCCTGCAGGGGCACCCGCAGCCCCGGGGACCACCACGTCCCCTGGGCTTCACTCATGTTGGGAGGTGAGCCATGCAGCCCCCCTCCTGGAGCTAGTGATGGCCCTGGGGACCGCCATCCCCCAGGGCCAGCTCCTGCAGTGTCCTGGGGTGCCCACCCCCGGGACACTGCTGTTTGCTAGGACAGGGTGGGAGCCGCGTGGCTTCTGCCCTGTCATAGCAAACTTGCTTTGGACTTTGGAAGCGACAAAATCAAAAGCTGATTGCTATTCCACATGGGGAGGTGCATGTCAGCAGCTCCCCATGTGGAAAAGCAAAGCCGGCTCCTGCAGGACGTGGGGAGCCGGCGGGACCGAGGGGGCATTGGGGCTCCCTCCACCATCCCCAACGGTGAGGCCAGGCCCCGGGAGATGGGGTCTTTAGGCCGGAATTGGCCACTGGAAGGGGGGCCGACGCAGCCCTCTTCATGTTTTTTTTTAAAAATAATAAACATGTCGGCATGCTTCAGGGGATGTGGTCCCCAAGGGGAATGTAAATTAGTGAAAGTGGACGTTTTTTTTTTAGCCACGACTCTGGCGCGGCTCTCACGGCGGCCCGTGTGAAAGCGATGGGTGCGCAGCTCTCAGCGTAGCACTCGAGTCTTTCTTAAGTCTTTCAAACACTGGGTATATTCGTAAGTACACATCGCCCACTTAAAAGCACTTAATCGCAACCAAAATGGTGATAACTTTAATGCACCATTCACAAGCTGGAGCAATCAGCCCATATCACCAGTTTCCCAGCGATAGCAGCCTCAAAAAGCATTGTCACGGATGACCCCGGCAAATATTGCTAATGAGATGTAGAGTAGGCATTCCAGTGCAAAAAGCAGCAAACACATCACTTCGCAAGTTTCTCAACCACCAGCAAGATCGTTGAAGAGAGTACAAAACAGGTGATATGGTGAGTTAGTAGCATGTAGTTTACATCTGCTCTGAGCTGGTGTAAAGTCAGACAACAACCTAAAACATGAAAGGGAGACCAGCCCAGAGCCACACCTGAACAACAACGGATGCAATGGAGCCAACGATCATGCAGCTCGGACACCCAACACTGCTCCGACAACCCCCGCCACAAGCCCCTTGTCCGCCATCCCCCCTCACCCTCCCACAAACAGATGTGACAGCAACCTTAGGAAATATGGAATGCAACACATTGGCTGATATCGCACAGTTATAATTAAGAAGATGCATGTGAGGTTGGACAAATAAAAATCACATTCATGTATGGATTAACATATAAAACATTTTATTTAAACAAAACAACAACAAATAAAACTAGGTACAGCCATGGTGTGTCATCCTTGGACCATTTGTGAATCACAGCTTGCAAGACAAAAAGCAAAATAAGATTATGCTTCATGCGTCCATCAAAGGAGAGAGAGAGAGAGAGAGAGAGAGAGAGAAAGAGAGGAAGAGTGAGAGAGAGAAAAAGAGAGAGAAAGAAAGGAAGAGTGAGAGAGAGAGGAAGACAGAGAAGGAAAGAACGAGTTGGAGAGAGAGGAAGCGAGAAAGAGTGAGCTACAAGGAAGAGAGAGAGTAAAAGAGAGAAAGTGTGAGAAAGAGGAAGAGAGAGAAAAACAGTGAGACAGAGAGGAAGAGAGAGACGAAGACAAAGAATGAGAGAGAGAGGAAGAGACAGAGAAAGAGAGAACGAGTGTGAGAGAGAGAAAGGAAGAGATATGGAGTGAGAGAGAGAGAAAGAATGTGGGTGACAGAAAGTAAGAGATGGAGAGGGAGAGTGAGTGTTGACACTGTGGAGAAAATCCTCACAGCTCACCTTTCTGCCACCTGTGTGTCTCCAACCACGTGCCGGGACATAGTGCAGCCCTCAAGTTTAGTCATCTGAAACATAGCATAGAATCGATAATGGCAGAGTACATACAAATGCAGATGGGTAATTCTCTATTTAGCCCCTGCATACCCAGGCTGCTGCACACCATTGACTTCCGCCATGCAGAGGTGTCTCCAAGCCCTGCACACTCAGGCTGCTGCACCCTATTGACTCCTGCGGCCCAGAGGTATCTGCCCACCTCTGCGCATACAGGCTGCTGTACCCCATCCACTCCCACTGTCCAGATGTATCTGCCCACTACTGCGCACCCAGGCTGCTGTACCCTATCCACTCCCACTGCCCAGATGTATCTGCCCACTGCTGTGCACCCAGGCTGCTGCACTACATCCACTCCCAGTGCCCAGAGGTGACTGCCAATTCCTGTGCACTGAGACTGCTGCACCCCATCCACTCAAACTGCCTAGAGGTGTCTTCCCGCTCCTGTGCACCCAGGCTGCTGCACCCCATCCACTCCCACTGCTCGGAGGTGTCGGCCCGCTCTTGTTCATCCAGGATGCTGCACACTATCCACTCCCACCGCCCAGAGATGAATGTCCGCTGCTGAGGAAACAAGCCTCTCTTCTCACCTTCTGCCACCAGCGTGTGTGTAAGAGGGTAGCCGTTGTGTACACACAGTCAAGCGGAGCTCACAATTCAGAGAGGGTGTTGATTGCCAGGATGGCCACGCATCATCACAGGCTGCGCACTCGTTCAGCTCTGGTGGTGCTAACTCAGTGAAAGTGAAGTCATCGCCTTGTGGCGGAAGGTCCGTGTAGGGGGGTTGTCAATCAGTGAATCACATCCTGCTAGACAAAAAGCAAGATAAGATTGTGCATCATGCATCCATCAGAGGAGAGAGAGAGAAAGAGGAAGAGAGAGAGAAAGAAAGAGTGAGAGGAAGACAGAGAGAAAGAGAGAAACTGTGTGAGAAAGAAGAAGAGAGAAACAGAGGAAGAGGGAGTGAGAGAGAAAGAGGGAGAGAAAGAGAGAGAGAGAGATGAAGAGAGAGAGAAAGAGGGAAACGATGTGGGAGAGAGGAAGAGAAAGAGAAAGAGTGTGAGGGAGAGAAAGAAAGAGATGGAAAGGAACAGTGACTACACCCACTGTGGACAAAACTCTAACAGCTCACCTTTCCACCACCGGTGTGTCTCCAACCATGTGCTGGGACATAGTGGAGCCCTCAAGCTCACTCATCTGAAACATAGTACAGAATCAGCAATGGCAGAGTACATACGCCTGTGCACCCCTAAATTGCTGTCCTGCCTTTGTGCATCCATGCTACTGCACCCCATCCACTTCCACTGTCCAGAGGTGTCTGCCCGCCACTGCGCACCCAGGCTGCTGCACCTCATCCACTCCCACTGGTCGGAGATGACTGCCTGCCGCTGTGCACCCAGGCTGCTTCACCACATCCACTCCCACCGCCCAGAGGTGACTGCCCGCTGCTGCGGAACAAAGCCTCTCTGCTCACCTTCTGCCCCCGGCGTGTGTGTAAGAGGGTAGCTGTTGTGTACACACGGTCAAGCGGTGCTCACAATTCAGAGAGGGTGTTAATTGCCAGGATGGCCATGCATCATCACAGGCTGCACACTCGTTCAGCTCTGGTGGTACTAACTTAGTGGAAGTGAAGTCATCGTCTCGTGGCGGGAGGTCCGTGCAGGGGGGGGTTGTCAATCTGTGAATCACAACCTGCTAGGCAAAAAAGCAAGATAAGGTTGTGCATCATGCTTCCATCAGAGGAGAGAGAGAGAAAGAGGAAGAGAGAGAGAAAGAAAGAGTGAGAGGAGGACAGAGAGAAAGAAAGAGAGAAACTGTGTGAGAAAGAGGAAGAGAGAAACCGAGGAAGAGTGAGAGAGAGAGAGAAAGAGGGAGAGAAAGAGTGAGAGAGAGAGGAAGAGAGAGAGAAAGAGAGAAACAGTGTGGGAGAGAGGAAGAGAAAGAGAAAGAGTGTGAGGGAGAGAAAGAAAGAGATGGAAAGGAACAGTGAGTGCCCACACTGTGGACAAAACTCTCACAGCTCAGCTTTCCACCACCTGTGTGTCTCCAACCATGTGCCGGGACATAGTGGAGCCGCCAAGCTCACTCACTGAAACATAGTACAGAATCAGTAATGGCAGAGTACATACGACTACGCACCCCTAAATTGCTGTCCCGCCTTTATGCATCCATGCTACTGCACCCCATCCACTTCCACTGCCGAGAGGTGTCTGGCCGCCGCTTCACACCCAGGCTGCTGCACCCCATCCACTACCACTGCTCGGAGGTGACTGCCTGCCGCTGCGCACCCAGGCTGCTTCACAACATCCGCTCCCACTGCCTGGCCGTGACTGCCCGCCGCTGCGCAAACAAGGCTCTCTGCTCACCTTTTGCAACCTGTGTGTAGAAAAGAGGGCCTACCACGTGCCACTGCAAGCCCCAAGCCCGGGTCCCAAGGACAGGGCACCCTGCATATCATGCAACCCCTCTCCGCAGGCCACCAGGTCTCACATTTAGTGCTGCGTCTTGATTTTACCATGGCAGAGGATATATCAGTGCCTCTGCTTTTGTCGCAGGTTGCACACCTGCTCAGCCCTTGCAGTGGCACTAACTCTGTGACTAGTGAGGCCACTTCCACGTGGTGGTAGGCCCCCGCTGTTCGATGGCTCAGGCCTACACTGCGGTCCAGTAGGGCACACAAAACCTGACCTGTCCGGACTGCGGTGACGGGCCATCACCGCAGGCTGCACAGCCGTGCAGCACTTACAGTGCCCCTAGTCTGAATTGGAAATGGCGTGGAACATGTGTCCTGGTCCTTTTTATTGGCAGGGTCAGGTGTCCTGTGATGCCTGTGCTTGATGGGTGTGGTGTGGGTGTAAACCATCCATCAGGGAGTGGGCGTGTTGTACTGACAACTAGACCTGTGAGCAGCAGATCACTACAATGAAAATCTGGGCCACGTAGCATTGCTGTCCCTCTCTGTATGCGTAAGTGGAGAGGGCTGGCCTGGCGTATGCCAGTCCTGCATGAGGCTGTGAACAATGACTTCGGAGCTCTGGGCGAGGTTCCGTCCTGGGTTGTATGAGGAATCAACTGATGCGGGTGTCCCTGTTGTAGTGCTGTCGCCCCATATGTACTTACCTAATCAGTCCGCCAATTCCGAAGCACTTATAAATTCACTATACACTCTCCTTGCAGTACTCTAATGATCCAGTCTCTACCTATGTACTTATACAATGACTGAGACAAAGTTACATAACCAAGGTTTTCCCCACTGCCAGAGATACCATGGTTGCGAGCGCCGGGTACAGCAGAATGCAATGTGGTAGGGCCCAGGTGTAGCATCATGCATACATAATGAACACAAGGACACAGTTAGATAGATAGTGGAACTGCGTACGGGCACGTTCGCACGGGCCCTTTGTATTACCAGGGTCACATGTCCAGTGACGTCTGTGCTGTATGCGTGTGGGGTGAGTGTAAGCCAGCCCTCAGGGAATGGGTGGTGCTGGCAACAAGTACAACAGTAATCATTGGATCACACACAGAGATTTAATCATAAAGGGTTTATGACTTGTGCTGCACTAAGTTAGGGGCACCAGATGTGAAATAATGCACAAAAGATTCTATCATAAAGGTTTCATGACTTGCGGTACACTGAGGTAGGGGAAGCACATCTGAAAACATACACAAAAGATTCTATCATAAAGGGTCCATGAGTTGTGGTGCACTGAGGTAGGGGCATCAGAAGCATTCCATGTGTGCACAGCTAGCAATGATGCGTGGTCCGGGAGGGCCGCACTGGTAGCAATGTCTGTTGCCTACTAGATTGCGTCATCTGCAATCGCAACTCGATCTGAATTGTGAGCCCTGCAGTCCGCAATGTAGATGGAAGGCAGTAGTCAGCACATACATCAAGGAATGCTTTTTGTCACTTCCTATTGACAAAATCTGAGGACTTTGAGTACAATTCTGTCTGCAAGTAATAAATCAAGACTGAATTCAAATTATGAGCTCTGCTGACTGTAGTGTAGGTAACAAAAGATGAAATATGTATGGAATACATTGTCGAAATGTGTAGGTTTTGGGGACGTTATAGTTAGTTGCCTACTTGACTCTGAAATTAATGAAGCAAGACTGAATTTGAATTGTGAGCCCTGTTGACCACAATGTAGGCTGGAGGCAGCAGTCAGTAAAGGCCCAAAAACAGGTGGAGTTGACTTTAGCTGCATAGATTGGGAGCATTTGGTTTTCCTAACTGATTATAGTCTATTACACAATTTGCATCTGTACTAATCTTGAATTGTGAGCCCTTCGAACTGCAGTGTTCACCAGGAGCAGAGGTCTGGAAGGGCCAACAGCCACATGTCGTCGACTTAAGCTGTATGGAGTTAGTGGTAGGTGTGGTGCTCAGTGTGTGCACAGCCAGCGATTATGCGTGGTGTGGGCAGGCCGCAGTGGGAACAATGTCTTTTGCCTACTGGACTGTGTCATCTGCAGTAGTGACTCCATCTGAATTGTGAGCCCTGCTGTCCGCAGTGTAGATCAAAGACAGTAGTCAGCAGTACATAACACCGTAAAAAAAACACCGGGGAGACCCATCATCTCCAGCTGTGGATCATTGTATGAGAACATCTCCACCTATGTGGATTACTTTCTGGCTCCTTTAGTACCAACCCTAATATCCTACATCAAGGATACCTGTGATTTATTTTCTAATGAACATTGGATGGAACAATGATTACTGGCTGGTAACCATTGACGTAGTTTCTCTTTATACGTCCATCAATCACGATTTAGGCCTGACAGAAATAGAGAATTTTCTTAAACAAAAACCAATAGAACATCTCCATCATTGTAAAATAGTCTTGGAAATCATAGAGCTGTGTCTCAGAAACAATGTTTTGCTTTTCAACAAAATCTACTATTCCCAGTCCTGTGGCACTGCCATGGGAGTTTCCTTCTCTCCAAGCTATGCCAACCTAGTAATGGGTTGGTGGGAAAAGACCGTAGCTTGGAGAGAAGAGAACGACCATCACGTAGCCAAGGTTATAATTTGGCTGCGTTTTATAGATGACCTTTTTTTTAATTTGGAACGGGGCAGAATCTGAATTTTTTGAATTCTTTGATGTACTGAACAAAAATGAGGTTGGGCTGAAGTTTACTCACTCAATCAGTTCTAGTGAGATTGTATTTCTGGACACAAAAGTCTTCATAAAAGATGGCCAACTTGAGATAACTGTCCACAGAAAAATCACGGCAACCAACAGTGTGTTGCATAGTAAAACGTTCTATCCGGAAATCCTGAAGAAAAACATACCCTAAAGGGAATTTATCCGAATAAAAAACGGAATTGTTCTAATAAGAATGAAATGAACAAAAAATGTAAAGATACAACGCAACGATTCCTAAAAAGAGGTTACAAATACAATGATGTGAGACGTGGCGAACAAAAGGCCAGAAAGAAAAGGAGGTCTGAAATCCTGGTCAACAGAAAAAAAAATGTGGAGAAACCATCAAATGAACCAATAAGAATGGTATTAACTTACAGTAAAGAAAGCCACAAAGTACGAAAAATTCGAAACAAATATTGGAACATCCTCATGAAAGATCCAGACATTGGGAAAGATTTAGGTGAACATCCACAAATGACATTCAGAAAGGAACCGTCCTTGTCTGACAAATTGTTCAGAAGCCATTTCCAAATCAAGAAACCGGACACCTGACTACAGGACAGACAAAAGGGCTTCAACAAATGCAGCCAATGTAAGGCCTGTAAACTAGGAAAATCAATGAAGTCAATAAAGGATCCACATGGGAAAATCTTTAACATCGAGAATGTCATCACATGTAAAACCACCCATGTGGTGTACATGTTGGAATGCTTTCGCGGCAAGAAATATATTGGGAGTACCATCTGCCTGTTAAGCAAAAGAAACCTTGAACATATACGAGCCATACAAAACAACGATCAAATGTATGCCATAGCAAAGAATATGCTGAATCACGAAAATAAAACTTGGTAAGATGTAACCTACAATGGAATTGCTACTATACCCATCAATGAGAGAGGTGGGAATAGAATCCTCATGCTGAGACGCCTGGAGTCAAGGCTTATCATTCGTTTTAAAACAACAACCCCGCTGGGTTTGAACGGGGATGAGGAACTATTTACACATCTATAAAGTGACTGTAAACAAGAAAATTGGAACAGAAACATCGATTTGCAGAGATGACCACAAGTCGCAAACATACACTTATGGGACTATAAGACTACTTTATATCAAATAGGGCACTGGGCCCCAAATAACATTGAACAGAATGTGAGCCTCAGGAGGTTCAGATATGGACACTATACCAAAAATGAACTGGGTTGCTATATCTGGCAAAAGCCTTTTGAATTAAACCTGTAAATCATCAACTTGGGCGAGTGCAAGCGTATTTTTTGGTGGAAGATTATTGTCGGGGAAAGTCCGTCCCCGCAACAAGCACCGGCTGTGCAAAGTGTGCCCTCGGTGTTCGGGCAAGTTTGGTGAGCAATATATATATATATATATATTACCTACTGGCGGTCGCCAGTAGGTAGTTATAGTTAGGATCTACTTTCCATAGGAAATCCGCAACATTCTATTGGGAATAATTTTCGCGCCGGTGGACGAATCTTCGCAAATTTGTCAAAGAAGGTGGCCCGCTCCGCTCTGCTCTTTCCCTGAAAGTTTGGGGGGGATTCGTCAAGCGGGGGCCAAAATAAAAGGGGGGTCCCAAAACGTGCCATAAAAGGGCCCCGCGGGGCAAAAAAACAAACGATTTTCGCGGGGGAAGAGCCCGGTACGCGCACCGGGGAGCGTACCAGGGAGCGTACCAAGGGGAAAACCCAGTGAAACAGTAAAATAATAATTTAAAGTGCTTAGAGGTAGGGTAGCTTTGCATAGAGTTGTTGTGTTGTGTGGGTGATTTAAGTACCAGCATGTAGGTACCAATACAGAGTCTTAAATTTAATGTACACCGTCTCCTCTGTAGATAATTTGCATGTTGTTACAGAAGTTATTGTGGTATATGGAATCCATACCATAGTCTGCCATGAAAGCAGAAACAACATGGAGGTAGTAGATGAAAAAGAGATGTCAAATACACATTGGAGATAATATATTGGGCGAAAGGAAGTAACTATGAGCAAAATTACTATGTAACACAAAAAAGTTGCACAGTATACTATAAGTCTCACTTTATAATATATTCATTTTGGTACTATTTCATGAATTACATGTAAAAAAAATAATGTCTCGAGCAATTTTTAATCATTAAATAAAAATTTATTGCTGTGATTTTTCAAAATTTAAAAGAACTTCCAACATTATATCGTCAAGAATGTCCTCATTTTGAGTCCATGATTCCATTTCTTCCACACAATTAACTAAATCTTCGTCCAGAGACTGATCCATAAAGTCTAAGTCTTCCTCAGGATTGTTCTCCTTAACAATCTCGAAAGAAATATTAATTTTGTTTGGTTCTCCTTCCATTTTCTTGCTGTAAATTGCATTAAAAATAAATATATCAGTAGAGTCAGGGCAGTGTTGGGTTTAAGTTTAGACAGGTACTTCTGAGTTTTTAACAGTGAAGTTATCTTTGGGCAGTGTATGGTATCAGGCAGGAAGTAGAAATATCAAAAAAGTGTATGTGAAGAAGCCTAAGTAATGTTATAATTATACCAGAGAAGCCTAACTATAACAGAGAAGCATATCTCAATCTATAACTATAACAGAGGAACAGTAAATAACTATCAGAAAAAGTTTTTCAAATTAACTTAAAGTGCCCCTTACAAATTAACAACTTACCTTATTAAAAGGTGATGAAGATAAATGGAGAAAATTCTTTAAAGATGTACCTCAGGTAGTTGTAGTCAAAATGGCCGTGTTTCCATCTCATTTTTCATTTATATTCATGTAAATAACCAATCAAATGTCAGGAAAAAAAATAGAAAATTAAAGTAACATTTTAATTGGTTGTAAATTCTAACACTTCATATGTGTTTTTGTCATGTAATTTACCTCAGGATATTTAGACAGTGCTATAGCTCAAATGGCTCAATGGAATTCCACCAAATTTGGAAAAATGGTAGGGACTGGTATGTAGTAGGGCCTATTCTATATTTGGTGAAAGTGTCTCCAGTGGTTTTTATGTAAATTAACTTTTACAATTTTTGGGGAGCGCTCACCAGTGCGCGCCCCGGTACCCGTACCGGCAGCGCTACGGGAGTCCTCCATCTTGTGTTTCAGTAGATTGGAGACACAAGATGGAGGACAAACAATGTTGGGAATGGGTAAAAGGGGGCACGGTAGACACCCCCTGATCCCCTAGGTTTTCTGAGGGGGGCTTAGGAGGCACATATAGGTGCCTGGTACGCGTACCGGGGAGCGTACTTTGGTGAAAAACAGTGAAAAAAGTTAGAGTAAAGTAATCATTTGGAGTGTTCAGAGGTAGGGTAGCCCTGAAAAGAGCTTTTGGGTTCTGTGGCTAATTTAGGTACCTACAAGTAGGTTCCGATGCACAGTCTTAAATTCAGGAGAAATATTCTATTCCCCTCATCTGAGAAGCGCACACCATCTCCTCTGTAGATATCTTGCATATTGTAACACAAGTTATTGTTGTATATTGAACCCATTCCATAGTCTCTCATGTAAGCAGAAACAGATTTATTCACATGTTTCCGTGCTTTCTCAAATTGTGGACAAAATTGGTTGGACCACTTCCATTTCTGTCTTTGGCATATATTGGAATATACCAAGGCAGTTTGTGGAAAAAGTGTCATCAATTGCCCAAAGGTGTCCTTTAAAACCATTTCCAGACCTACCCCAGTCAAAGTGCCTAGGTCATTTCCACCACAGTGCAAAATTATAAGGTCAGGGTGTGGCAAATGGTGAAAGGTTTTCACCAATGGTATCAATTGATGACATCTCAATCCACTTTGGCCAATCCACTTGATGTGCACATTTGGTAAATCAAGGTTGTAAAAATTTCTGAGAGCTGCATACCTTTGAGCCCAGTGGATGTAGCTATGTCCAATAATCCAGACAGAATACATGGTGAGAGGAGGTTCTGGTGCAGTCAGATGAAGTGTAGGAATAAAATGGCAGTTGGAACAGTAGGAGTTTGGAAAAAAAACGGTGGAGTTTCAGTGCTCTTGAATCACAAGCAAAGATTGGTGGATTCAGATAGTTGAAAACTGAAAGTTAGGGTGCATGGTTCTGTTCTGTGAAAGAAGTAATTTGAATGGTTAAGAAAAAGTCATTTAAAGAAAAATAGCACCTGATAAGCTGGTGTATTGAGAGGTCGAACATCCTTGCTCAGTTCATTTGCAACATTGTAGAATAAACTTTTAACCCTGAGAGCTCAGTGAGGAGGGAGTTCCTATGGTAACCGGTAGAAAGGGCTGATGGGGGGAAGGGTGTTGGTTTGAAAATAGAGAGGGAAGAGTTTTGATTGGTTAACATGAGGGATATCAATGGCTTTTACATTTTTGAGAAGGAATAAATAGTGTGTGCATGATTACATAAACATATTTGAACCTTTCACAATCATGCCACCTGTGTTACCTCAGATTAGGAAGCACAGTGAGCTTCTTTGCTGTTGGTTTGTGTCATTTTTTTGGTAATGCTTGGTTGGAATGTTTGCAAGAGAGAGGAAATGTATTTTGTAAAATAGTGAGTTTTCAGTACTGAAATGGAATGCTTGTACATAGGACCTGTGCTCTGTTTCTAAAAATATTTTATTAATTTGTAATGGTACGTTTTTCAGTTGGTCGGAGTTGAAGTAGGACGGATATACAATAGATGGCAACAAGTTAACCTAATTACTCTTTTGCCTTTGCTTATATTCGGGGATATTAAATACAGGGGCACTGGAATTATGCAACAGGGGAGTGCCACATTATGTGACAGGGCTGACAAAATTATGGGCAAAAAAAGGCAATTTATGGGGTATTATCGGGCACATTGTGTGATAGAATTACCTAATTAGTTTGTATTTTTTATGGTAATTCTGTCTGGGCAAAGATTTTACCTCATTAGTACCAGTTTAACAACTAAATGCACAAATAAGCAACTTAAAGATAACCAGTTAACCTTCACAAAAGGCATTCCGTTGTGTGTCAGCATGTCGTGACGATTTTAGTAACCTTGTATCCATTTGAACTAGAATCACATTTTTTGTTACAATCTGCAGATTATGCAGCAGAAGATGGATTATTTGATAAATATGACAAATCCATAATTATGCGGGGGAAAAACTGTGGCCACAGATTAGCATATTTCCAGCGGCCTTGATAATAGGAAAGCTTGCAAGCAAGCACTGTCCATGAGTAGTCTGTGCACCATCTTTCTCTGTACCTAATACAAGCACAGCTTCGCACGCTGTGGCCTGTTGTTGACAAAGAACTGAGTATAAAACTCACACGTTTTAGACATTTAGGGGAGGACATTTGATTTTGTGCCAGACAGCTGAGCTTCTTGCCTATGAACTCAGAACACTGACTCTGTAATGGGAGCATTCACAGTCATTGACCCATGGACATGTCGCATCAATTTGACAGCTTACTTTTCTAGTAGGGATGGGTGTAACTAGGGTAATTGTCTATTGCATAATTACTCGTAATTTCAGCAAAATTACTCAAAATTATGCATAATTATATTAAAAGCATAACCCAGTGTTTAGCACTATTTTTAGTTTGCAAAATGAAACTTTGGGTCTAAAATGGGTCTGAAGATGCATTCTGCCCTAAGAAAATAGCACTAAATGCTATAGAACACAAAGAGCAGTAGCCAGCGCCCACTCACTCTCTCTTAGATATTTGCTCCTGTGCCCCTGCAGTAGGACACATATATCATGAAGGTAAGTTTCCATAGGTAAGCAAAGTTTTACTATATAAACCTCTGCATAAATGTACCTTCACAATTTATATATATTGTGACGGAATGGGTAAAAAACAAGAAAAAAATCTACTAACACGAAATCTGGGTCCACGCTCGTTTTTGATTTGATTTGATTTGATTTTAGGATTTCTAGAGCGCGTAGCTACCCTCGGGCATCCCAGCGCTATCATGAACGCTTGACAGTACTCCTGGAGATGGTTTATTGGGGGAACAACCAGGTTTTCAATAATCTGCGAAATGAAAGAAGATTGTTTTCTTTGCGGATGTTAAGGGGTAAACTGTTCCATAGCTTTGACGCGTTATAGGAAAAGCGGCGCCCGCCAGCACGGACTTTTCTTATTCTGGGAACGTTTGCTAGAACCAGAGAGTCTGACCTGAGCTGTCGGGATGATTTGTGTGGTTTGATGAGGGGTCTCAGTATTGGTGGACCTTTGCCTTGTAGGATTTTGTGAGAGATACACAAGGCTTTGAAGGAAATGCGTTCTTGGACGGTAAGCCAATGAAGGGCTTTAAAGGAAGGGTCTGGCTGAGCATCTAGATTTTGTTCCCGTCAGAAGTCTTGCTGCAGCGTTCTGGATATGTTGCAGTTTTTTTATAACCGCTACAGGTGCCCCTAGGTATAGGGCGTTTCCATAGTCCAATCTAGCCAAGATGAGGCCCTGAATCAGAATTATTCTGGATTGGGGGGAATGAGCGGTAGGATCTTACGGGCTGCTCGCATGAGCCCAAAGCAAGTACCGGCTGTTTTCCTCGCTTGGGCTCTGAAGCTGAGGTCTTGGTCTAGCCAGATGCCTAGGCTTTTGATTTCTTGTTTTGGTATCGGCGGAGTGCCAAGGTTATAATTTGGCTGCGTTTTATAGATTACCTTTTTTTTATTTGGAACGGGGCAGAATCAGAATTTTTTGAATTCTTTGATGTACTGAACAACAATGAGGTTGGGCTGAAGTTTACTCACTCAATCAGTTCTAGTGAGATTGTATTTCTGGACACAAAAGTCTTCATAAAAGATGGCCAACTTGAGATAACTGTCCACAGAAAAATCACGGCAACCAACAGTGTGTTGCATAGTAAAACGTTCTATCTGGAAATCCTGAAGAAAAACATACCCAAAAGAGAATTTATCCGAATAAAAAACGGAATTGTTCTAATAAGATTGAAATGAACAAAAAATGTAAAGATACAATGCAACGATTCCTAAAAAGAGGTTACAAATACAATGATGTGAAACGTGGCGAACTAAAGGCCAGAAAGAAAAGGAGGTCTGAAATCCTGGTCAACAGAAAAATAAATGTGGAGAAACCATCAAATGAACCAATAAGAATGGTATTAACTTACAGTAAAGAAAGCCACAAAGTACGAACAATTCTAAACAAATATTGGAACATCCTCATGAAAGATCCGGACATTGGGAAAGATTTAGGTGAACATCCACAAATGACATTCAGAAAGGAACCGTCCTTGTCTGACAAATTGTTCAGAAGCCATTTCCAAATCAAGAAACCGGACACCTGGCTACAGGACAGACAAAAGGGCTTCAACAAATGCAGCCAATGTAAGGCCTGTAAACTAGGAAAATCAATGAAGTCAATAAAGGATCCACATGGGAAAATCTTTAACATCGAGAATGTCATCACATGTAAAACCACCCATGTGGTGTACATGTTGGAATGCTTTTGCGGCAAGAAATATATTGGGAGTACCATCTGCCTGTTAAGCAAAAGAATCCTTGAACATATACGAGCCATACAAAACCACGATCAAATGTATGCCATAGCAAAGCATATGCTGAATCATGAGAATAAAACTTGGTAGGATGTAACCTACAATGGAATTGCTACTATACCCATCAATGAGAGAGGTGGGAATAGAATCCTCATGCTGAGACGCCTGGAGTCAAGGCTTATCATTCGTTTTAAAACAAAAACCCCGCTGGGTTTGAACGGGGATGAGGAACTATTTACACATCTATAAAGTGACTGTAACCAAGAAAATTGGAACAGAAACATCGATTTGCAGAGATGACCACAAGTCGCAAACATACACTTATGGGACTATAAGATTACTTTATATCAAATAGGGCACTGGGCCCCAAATAACATTGAACAGAATGTGAGCCTCAGGAGGTTCAGATATGGACACTGTACTAAAAATGAACTGGGTTGCTATATCTGGCAAAAGCCTTTTGAATTAAACCTGTAAATCATCAACTTGGGCGAGTGCAAGCGTATTTTTTGGTGGAAGATTATTGTCGGGGAAAGTCCGTCCTCGCAACATGCACCAGCTGTGCAAAGTGTGCCCTCGGTGTTCGGGCAAGTTTGGTGAGCAATATATATATATATATATATTACCTACTGGCGGTCGCCAGTCGGTAGTTATAGTTAGGATCTACTTTCCATAGGAAATCCGCAACATTCTATTGGAAATAATTTTCGCGCCGGTGGACTAATCTTCGCGAATTTCTTAAAGAACGTGGCCCGCTCCGCTCTGCTCCTTCCCTGAGAGTTTGGGGGGGATTCGTCTAGCGGGGGCCGAGATAAAAGGGGGGTCCCAAAACGTGTTCTCCCCATGTTACTTTCCATAGGGCGGTTGGACTCACTTTTAGCCCGAATGGCTGAATGGATTTCCACCAAACTTGGCAAAATTGTAGGGACTGGTAGCCCGATGTGCCTTTGCTATGTCTCAAGATATGTGCTCCAGTGGATTTTGAGTAATTTAGATTAAAAAAAATATATATATCTATAAGCGCGCCCCGGTACGCGCACCGGGGAGCGTACCAGCGCGCTACACGAGTTCGCGAGCGGAAAGCTGATTGGCTCTCGGGTGTCTGTCAACATTCCAAACAGTCCGGAGCGGCCGCCATCTTGTGTCTCGGTAGGATCGAGACACAAGAGGTGCAAAAAGAAAGGGGGAAATGACCATAAGGGGGCAGGGTAGACCGCCCTGACCCCTAGGTTTGATGTGGGAGCCATAAAAGGGCCTCGCGGGGCAAAAAAAAATAACTCGATTTTCTCGGGGGGAGCGCCCGGTACGCGCACCGGGGAGTGTACCAGGGAGCGTACCAAGGGGAAAACCCAGTGAAACAGTAAAATAATAATTTAAAGTGCTTAGAGGTAGGGTAGCTTTGCATAGAGTTGTTGTGTTGTGTGGGTGATTTAAGTACCAGCATGTAGGTACCAATACAGAGTCTTAAATTTAATGTACACCGTCTCCTCTGTAGATAATTTGCATGTTGTTACAGAAGTTGTTGTGGTATATGGAATCCATACCATAGTCTGCCAGGAAAGCAGAAACAACATGGAGGCAGGAGATGAAAAAGAGATGTCAAATACACATTGGAGATAATATAGTGGGAGAAAGGAAGTAACTATGAGCAAAATTACTATGTAACACAAAAAAGTTGCACAGTATACTATAAGTCTCACTTTATATTATATTCATTTTGGTACTATTTCATGAATTACATATAAAAAAGAAAAATGTCTCGAGCAATTTTTAATTATTAAATAAAAATGTATTGCTGTGATTTTTCAAAATTTAAAGAACGTCCAACATTATATCGTCAGGAATGTCCTCATTTTGAGTCCATGATTCCATTTCTTCCACACAATTAACTAAATCTTCGTCCAGAGACTGATCCATAAAGTCTAAGTCTTCCTCAGGATTGTTCTCCTTAACAATTTCCTTCCATTTTCTTGCTGTAAATTGCATTAAAAATAAATATATCAGTAGAGTTAGGGCAGTGTTGGGTTTAAGTTTAGACAGGTACTTCTGAGTTTTTAACAGTGAAGTTATCTTTGGGCAGTGTATGTTATCAGGCAGGAAGTAGAAATATCAAAAAAGTGTATGTGAAGAAGCCTAAGTAATTTTATAATTATACCAGAGAAGCCTAACTCAATCTATAACTATAACAGAGAAGCCTATCTCAATATATAACTATAACAGAGGGAAAGTAAATAACTATCAGAAAAAGTTTTTACAAATTAACTTAAAGTGCCCCTTACAAATTAACAACTTACCTTATTAAAAGGTGATGAAGATAAATGGAGAAAATTCTTTAAAGATGTACCTCAGGTAGTTGTAGTCAAAATGGCCGTGTTTCCCTCTCATTTTTTTTTATTTTCGCGGGAGAGCGCACGGTACGCGGAGCGTACTTTGGTGAAAAACAGTGAAAAAAGTTAGAGTAAAGTAATCATTTGGAGTGATCAGAGGTAGGGTAGCCCTGAAAAGAGCTTTTGGGTTCTGTGGCTGATTTAGGTACCTACAAGTAGGTTCTGATGCACAGTCTTAAATTCAGGAGGAATATTCTATTCCCCTCATCTGAGAAGTGCACACCATCTCCTCTGTAGATATCTTGTATGTTGTAACGCAAGTTATTGTTGTATATTGAACCCATTCCATAGTCTCTCATGTAAGCAGAAACAGATTTATTCACATTTTTCCGTGCTTTCTCAAATTGTGGACAAAATTGGTTGGACCACTTCCATTTCTGTATTTGGCATATATTGGAATATACCAAGGCAGTTTGTGGAAAAAGTGTCATCAATTTCCCAAAGGTGTCCTTTAAAACCATTTCCAGACCTACCCCAGTCAAAATGCCTAGGTAATTTCCACCACAGTGCAAAATTATAAGGTCAGGGTGTGGCAGATGGTGAAAGGTTTTCACCAATGGTATCAATTGATGACATCTCAATCCTCTTTGGCCAATCCACTTGATGAGCACATTTGGTAAATCAAGGTTGTGAAAATTTCTGGGAGCTGCATACCTTTGAGCCCAGTGGATGTAGCTATGTCCAATAATCCAGATAGAATACATGGTGAGAGGAGGTTCTGGTGCAGTCAGATGAAGTGTAGGAATAAAATGGCAGTTGGAACAGTAGGAGTTTGGAAAAAAAACTGTGGAGTTTCAGTGCTCTTGAATCACAAGCAAAGATTGGTGGATTCAGATAGTTGAAAACTGAAAGTTAGGGTGCATGGTTCTGTTCTGTGAAAGAAGTAATTTGAATGGTTAAGAAAAAGTAATTTAAAGAAAAATTGCACCTGATAAGCTGGTGTATTGAGAGGTCAAACATCCTTGCTCAGTTCATTTGCAACATTGTAGAATAAACTTTTAACCCTGAGAGCTCAGTGAGGAGGGAGTTCCTATGGTAACCGGTAGAAAGGGCTAAGGGGGGGAAGGGTGTTGGTTTGAAAATAGAGAGGGAAGAGTTTTGATTGGTTAACATGAGGGATATGTGTGTAGAATTAGAGGTTTTCTGTGCCATTCATGGTTACAGTGTCTGGAGTCCATACCTTTTGCTCTGCTAAAGAAATATTGGTGTGTGTATCTGACACTGTTCTCAATCTCCCAAAGTGTTTGTAAAGGTGAGTTATGATTCATTTAATATAGATAGAGAGTTCAGATTAGGAAGCACATTGAGCTTCTTTGCTGTTGGTTTGTGTCATGCTTTTTGAAAATGCATGGTATCAATATTTGCAAGATAGAGGATTTGTATTTTGTGAAATAGTGAGGTTTTAGTAGTGAAATTTAATGCTGGTACATAGGACCTACGCTCTGTTTCTAAAATGTTATTTAAAAAACGATTTTAGGGCAAATCAATGGGTTTCAGTAGTGGAATTGAATGCTTGTACATAGGACCTGCGCTCTGTTTCTAAAATGTTCTTTAAAAAACGATTTTAGGGCAAATCAATGGGTTTCAGTAGTGAAATTGAATGCTTGTACATAGGACCTGCGCTCTGTTTCTAAAATGTTCTTTAAAAAACGATTTTGGGGCAAATCAATGGTTTTTATATTTTTGAGAAGGAATAAATAGTGTGTGCATGATTAAAAAAAATATTTGAACCTTTTACAATCATGTCACCTGTGTTACCTCAGATTAGGAAGCACACTGAGCTTCTTTGCTGTTGGTTTGTGTCATTTTTTTTTGGTAATGCTTGGTAGGAATGTTTGCAAGAGAGAGGAAATATATTTTGTAAAATAGTGAGTTTTCAGTACTGAAATGGAATGCTTGTCCATAGGACATGTGCTCTGTTTCTAAAATGTTATTTAAAAAAACGATTTTAGGGCAAATCAATGGCTTTTACATTTTTGAGAAGGAATAAATAGAGTGTGCATGATTAAATAAAAATATTTGAACCTTTCACAATCATGTCACCTGTGTTACCTCAGATTAGGAAGCACACTGAGCTTCTTTGCTGTTGGTTTGTGTCATTTTTTTGGTAATGCTTGTTAGGAATGTTTGCAAGAGAGAGGAAATGTATTTTGTAAAATAGTGAGTTTTCAGTACTGAAATGGAATGCTTGTACATAGGACCTGTGCTCTGTTTCTAAAATGTTATTTAAAAAACGATTTTAGGGCAAATCAATGGGTTTCAGTAGTGAAATTGAATGCTTGTACATAGGACCTGTGCTCTGTTCCTAAAATGTTATTTAAAAAACGATTTTAGGGGAAATCAATGGGTTTCAGTAGTGAAATTGAATGCTTGTACATAGGACCTGTGCTCTGTTTCTAAAATGTTATTCAAAACACGATTTTGGGGCAAATCAATGGCTTTTACATTTTTGAGAAGGAATAAATAGTGTGTGCATGATTACATAAATATATTTGAACCTTTCACAATCATGTCACCTGTGTTACCTCAGATTAAGAAGCACACTGAGCTTCTTTGCTGTTGGTTTGTGTCATTTTTTGGTAATGCTTGGTAGGAATGTTTGCAAGAGAGAGGAAATGTATTTTGTAAAATAGTGAGTTTTCAGTACTGAAATGGAATGCTTGTACATAGGACCTGCGCTCTGTTTCTAAAATGATATTTAAAAAACGATTTTAGGGCAAATCAATGGGATTCAGTAGTGAAATTGATTGCTTTCTACATAGGACTTGTGCTCTATTTCTAAAATGTTATTTAAAAAACGATTTTAGGGCAAATCAATGTGTTTCATTAGTGAAATTGAATGCTTGTACATAGGACCTGCGCTCTGTTTCTAAAATGTTATTCAAAAAACGATTTTGGGGCAAATCAATGGCTTTTACATTTTTGAGAAGGAATAAATAGTGTGTGCATGATTACATAAAAATATTTGAACCTTTCACAATCATGTCACCTGTGTTACCTCAGATTAGGAAGCACGCTGAGCTTCTTTGCTGTTGGTTTGTGTCATTTTTTTGGTAATGCTTGGTAGGAATGTTTGCAGGAGAGAGGAAATGTATTTTGTAAAATAGTGAGTTTTCAGTACTGAAATGGAATGCTTGTACATAGGACCTGTGCTCTGTTTCTAAAATGTTATTTAAAAAACTATTTTAGTGCAAATCAATGGGTTTCAGTAGTGAAATTGAATGCTTGTACATAGGACTTGCGCTCTGTTTCTAAAATGTTATTTTAAAAACGATTTTAGGGCAAATCAATGGGTTTCTGTAGTGAAACTGAATGCTTGTACATAGGACCTGTGCTTTGTTTCTAAAATGTTATTCAAAAAACGATTTTGGGGCAAATCAATGGCTTTTACATTTTTGAGAAGGAATAAATAGTGTGTGCATGATTACATAAAAATATTTGAACCTTTCACAATCATGCCACCTGTGGTACCCCAGATTAAGAAGCACACTGAGCTTCTTTGCTTTTGGTTTGTGTCATATTTTTGGTAATGCTTGGTAGGAATGTTTGCAAGATAGAAGAAATGTATTTTGTAAAATAGTGAGTTTTCAGTACTGAAATGGAATGCTTGCACATAGGACCTGCGCTCTGTTTCTAAAATGTTATTTAAAAAACGATTTTAGGGCAAACCAATGGGTTTCAGTAGTGAAATTGAATGATTGTACATAGGACCTGTGCTCTGTTTCTAAAATGTTATTTAAAAAACGATTTTAGGGCAAATCAATGGGTTTCAGTAGTGAAATTGAATGCTTGTACATAGGACCTGCACTCTGTTTCTAAAAAGTTATTCAAAAAACGATTTTGGGGCAAATCAGTGGCTTTTACATTTTTGAGAAGGAATAAATAGTGTGTGCATGATTACATAAAAATATTTGAACCTTTCACAATCATGTCACCTGTGTTACCTCAGATTAGGAAGCACACTGAGCTTCTTTGCTGCTGGTTTGTGTCATTTTTTTGGTAATTCTTGATAGGAATGTTTGCAAGAGAGAGGAAATGTATTTTGTAAAATAGTGAGTTTTCAGAACTGAAATGGAATGCTTGTACATAGGACCTGCGCTCTGTTTCTAACATGTTATTTAAAAAACGATTTTAGGGCAAATCAATGGGTTTCAGTAGTGAAATTGAATGCTTGTACATAGGACCTGCGCTCTGTTTCTAAAATGTTATTTAAAAAACGATTTTAGGGCAAATCAATGGGTTTCAGTTGTGAAATTGAATGCTTGTACATAGGACCTGCACTCTGTTTCTAAAATGTTATTCAAAAAACGATTTTGGGGCAAATCAATGGCTTTTACATTTTTGAGAAGGAATAAATAGTGTGTGCATGATTACATAAAAATATTTGAACCTTTCACAATCATTTCACCTGTGTTACCTCAGATTAGGAAGCACACTGAGCTACGTTGCTGTTGGTTTGTGTCATGTTTTTTGATAATGCTTGGTATCAATATTTGCAAGATAGAGGATTTGTATTTTGTGAAATAGTGAGGTTTCAGTAGTGAAATTGAATGCTTGTACATAGGACATGTGCTCTGTTTCTAAAATGTTATTTAAAAACGATTTTAGGGCAAATCAATGGGTTTCAGTAGTGAAATTGAATGCTTGTACATAGGACCTGCGCTCTGTTTCTAAAATGTTATTCAAAAAACGATTTTGGGGCGTGTGTGCATGATTAAATAAAAATATTTGAACCTTTCACAATCATGTCACCTGTGTTACCTCAGATTAGGAAGGACACTGAGCTTCTTTGTTGTTGGTTTTTGTCATTTTTTTGGTAATGCTCGGTAGGAATGTTTGCAAGAGAGAGGAAATGTATGTTACCTGTGTTTCCTCAAATTAGGAAGTGGATTGTGCAGATGAGGTGTGGCATGTCTAATGGTGCAAAGGAGTTGAGGCCTGTGTCCATGAGTGCAATGGAGAGGACTTACCTCTTCTGACCCTTAAACAAGCATTATCTAATCTGTGCCCCTTGGACAGGCTTCAATACATTGAGTATGATTGATGGTAACTGTGTGCAGATGAGATGAGGCGTGTCCAGGGGTGTAGATGAACTGAGGCCTGTCTAATGGTGCAGATGAGTTGAGGTGTATTCAGGGTTGCAGATGAGGTGAGGATTGTCCAGGGGTGCATAGGAGGTGATGCCTGTGTTGAAGAGTGTAGTGGAAGAGAGGTCTGTCCAGGGGTGGAAAGGAGGTGAGGGCTGTATCTAAGAGTGCCGTGGGGGATAGGCTTCATGAAGAGCAGTCCAGTGCACTCTTAGACACCGGCCTCACCACCTATGCTCCCCAGGACAGGCCTTACCTCATGTGTACAATCTGCTTACTAATCTGAGGAAACACAGGTGATATGATTGTGAAATGTGCTAATATTTTTTTTTAATCATGCAGATACTATCTAATCCTTGTCAATAATGTAAAACCAATTCATGTGCCCGAAATATTTTTTTAGAATAACATTTAAAAAACAGAGATAAGGTCATATGTATAAGCATTATAGTGTTTATATTGTTTACTTATTGTCATTGCTTTGTTGTTTGGTAATAGTGGTCTATAATGTGTTTTTTTGTTTTTTTTTGTTTACCACAGATTGAAATCAAGATTTCAATAGTAAGGAAATATGCCCTCAAGGCAGAGGCGAAGGAAAGATGCTAAGCGGAAAAAAACAAAAACAGCAACGGAATTAAAGCAGTCTCGTACAACAAATACTTCAAAAAACGCGAAAAAAGCTCCTGGTAAGACAACTAAGTCTTTTTTTCGGAACATATGTAGATAAAAAAAAAAGATAATATACATGTGAATTTACAGAAGGAGAGAGCAAATTTGAAGAGGAAGGAGAGGTCCCCCAAAAATGTTACTACTGCAGCAGGAGACAATAATATATATAGGAATAGAAGGCAAAATCAATTTAGGGACATTCGTAAACGAATGTTTCGCAATAGGGTAGTTTTAAATTTGTTAAAAAACGTTAAGAAAGGTAAACAGAGAGCTGCTTTTTACAAGAAAAAGAAAACTGTAGAGAAGATTGTTGATCAAGCTTTTGAAGTTAAGAAAAAATTATTTATTTTAGTAATTAATAGAATTAGGACACTTAACAAGACAGTTGATGTTTTCAAATCAAACAGTAGATGCAAAAGAGTAATTAATCGAACTAATTTTTGTAAAGCTTTTTCTGGAGAATGGATGCATAGTTCAAGTCGTGAGCCATTTTTTAATGAGGAGAGTTACTTCCAGGAGAATGATTTGGTGCATGCAGTTGACACCAGTGGTCGAGCATATGAGGTGAAAGATGGTTGTCCGATTGAAAAAGAGAAACTTGTGTCTAGAGATGCAGAAGAGGTGTTAGCTGATGAAGTTTTAGGGAGACGTACTAAGGGTCCAGTGTACACTTGGAAGTGTAGTAGTATTTGTAGTGTGCGACAGGATTCAATCGATGTGCTTCGTAATTCCTTACGTACATATAGTAAGAAAAGTCTAAAACAGATAATGAAGATGTTGCAAGACTTAGATCCTTGTAGAGTGAGAGAAAACACAGGTTTGCATGGACATTCACTGGCTTGTCTTTCAAGAAAAGTATGTCAGAGTGTTTTTCATCATTTTAGGATGTTAGCAGTGCATCATAACAAAATGAGGAAATTAGTGAGAAGGTTGTATTATGCAAAAAGTCCAGCACTTAAGCTTAAACAGTTAAATAGTGCTCTTTTGCATGGAACTGAATTAGATGTGAAGAAGATTTGTGAAGAAATTGAGATTTGTTATTTTTGTGAAAAAGAGGACAGTATAGAAATTGACACAGTAATACAAGGTAATGTGGAAGACAATGTACAGATTTCAAGTACAGAAAATTTTGACCAGGAAATTACCAAGTTTAAGGTGAAATCAAGCGAAAGGCCTAATTTTACTTATGTGTGTTGTCGACGGACTCATTATAAGATTCAGACTAGGTTAGTTGATTTATATGCAAAAAGTGAAATGGAAAATAATAGTGAATGGAAGAATTTTGCAACTTATTTGTTGGTGGAGAATTCTTTTGATTTGAGTTCTGATCAGCGTATTTGTAAATATTGTTATAATACATTAAATGAAAACAGAATGTCTGCTAGAGCTGTTCATAATAATCTTGAGTTGGTAGACATTCCTGCTGAATTGATGGATTTAAATACATATGAATCTATTTTGATTCAATGTGTCCATCCTTTTCAGGCTATTGTTCGCATGGAGCCTAAGATAGGGAAATTGCCTCCTTCAGATTTACAGAGAGGATTAAAGGGAAGAGTTGTTTATTTGCCTCTAGACTTCAAGAAAAATATTGATACAATTGGTGTAGAAAAAGTGGAAGAGGAACCTTTAGTTATTTTAGTTAAGGGGGTTCCGACAAAGAGTAAGAACATTTGGCAAGATTTAGTGGATGTTAGGAAAGTCAAAAAGGCAACGTTGTATTTAGTCAAAAACAATGAGTACTACAAACATGTATGTGTTGCAGCAGAGGAAATAGCTGCAGAAGAAGACAGTGATTGTTCAGCCGGCCAAATTGAAAAAGTTCATGTGTCTAGAAGTGAAGAAATATATCAACATTATACTGTTCCTCCTTTGCATTCCAAAGAAGTAATGGGGAATGCAATTGAATTGTTTCAAATGAAAGCAGCAAAAGGAAGTCCCATTAGTGTATGGGAAGAAAGTTTCGTTCTTTTCTACAGTTATTTCCAACAGGTCGAGGTGGACGATATGACGATCGACTACTTCAAATTCCTGCATCTGAATACCGGACTTTAAGATTATATGCTGAAGATCCAAGATTTCGTCAATGCATTCCATGTTTGTTTCATCTACTGTATGAAAGTGACATGTCTGGGCTTTCTTATGCAGTAAATCATCTACTGAAAAGTGGAGCACATCTGCAAAATATTTCGGCGAGGGACTTTATGGAGAAAGAGAATCTGCAAGATAATGTTTTGGAATCTCATCTAATCAATCTCATGGCATGTCAGCGTGGTACAAATGAGTATTGGTACCGTCGTCATGGGGAATTGAAATGTATGCTAAGAAACTTAGGAACTCCTACATGGTTCCTCACTCTTAGCTGTGCCGAGTATGCATGGGACGACTTACTTCAATTTATACGCGAGGCAAATGCAAATATATAAAATATAGAATTCAAAACACCTGGAGAACTGTGTTCTTTGGATCCAGTGAATGTAAGCAGATATTTTAATCATAGATTTGAAGCTATGAAGTCTTTTATTACCAACAAAAAAAATCCTCCCCTTGGAGAGGTTTTGGATTTCTTTTGGAGAAAGGAGTATCAAGCGAGAGGTGCTCCTCACATACATATGTTGTTGTGGATTAAAGATACACCCAGATTTGGAACAGATTCGGATGAAACAGTGATGAGTTTCATTGAAGAGTATTCAAAATGTGCTGTTCCGAAAACTACCGAGGAAAACAGTTTAAGGCAACAAGTTTTAC
Organism: Lissotriton helveticus; assembly: GCF_964261635.1. Lineage (NCBI taxonomy): Eukaryota > Metazoa > Chordata > Amphibia > Caudata > Salamandridae > Lissotriton > Lissotriton helveticus. The sequence goes on along the minus strand of NC_136063.1, from coordinate 755,263,098 downwards.
GCTTTCAATCCCATCGTTGTGGGAAGTATTGTCGTCGAAAATTCAAAAACAAGGAAAAGTTCTACACAAAATGTCGTTTCGGCTTTCCACGACCAGTGATTTCTAAAGGAAGAGTAAATAATTTGATGTCTTCTCTACGACATACTGTGACAAGGAAATCACCAAAAAATACATACAATTTAAAAAGAAACAAAGAATCCAAGTACATCAACGACTACAACCCAGTGATTTTGCCCATGTGGAATGCTAACATGGATATTCAATTCGTTGCTGACAACTCTATTGCTGTGGCTCGATATGTGACGTCTTACATCACAAAAAAAGAAAAGACAGAACTGAAGGAAATGTGGGAGGATATTTCACATGAAAAGAGTCTAAGCAAGAAATTATACAGTTACAGTCTGAAGATGTTGTCACATCGAGAAATTGGAGCATATGAATGTTCTGATCGATTGTCATCAGCAAGTCTATATGCCAAATCTATAACCATCATTTGGGTGAGTCTAGGTCTTGCTGCAACACGAAACCGAGTTTTGAAATCTCTACAAGAAATAGAGTATTTGGCGGAGAAAGAACCAGAAAGTACAGATATTTTGAAGACAAACATGTTGGATACTGAGGGGCCTATTAGGATTGCGTTTTTTCCGCATCCTCCGGGCCGGCGGAAGCCACCGCCGGCCCAGAGGATGCAGAAAAACCGCAGCTGACCCACCAGAGACCCACCGCCACATTAGGATGGCTGGTGTGTCCTGGTTTCCGTCCGCAGCTATTCCACCGCGGTTGGCTTACAATAGCGGCGGAAAAGCTCTAATATGGTGGGCGTGTCTCCTAGACACCGTCCACCATGTTAGGAAATGCTTGAAAAGATGCTTTTCCGCGGCGGATTTTCCGCCGTGGAAAAGCATGTGGAACTTCACTGCGGGGGCCCGTTGCGGGCCCCCGAGGTGAAGGGGGGTGCACATGGGGGGTACCTATGGTACCCCCCTGCATTTGTATGCAGAGATCGGCAGGCACCGCGCGGTGCCTGCCGCTTTCTGCATACAAATGCAAAGTATGCATTTTTAACATTGCGGCGGGTGCAGCTTGAAGCTGCACCCGCCGCAATGTTAAGGATAGAGGATGTGACCGCCACCCTGGCGGTCACATCCTAATCTTCACGGGGGGAACGCCGCTGCCCATGCGGACGTTCCCCCCTACTCTATGGTGGCGGACGGACTCAGGTCCGTCCGCCATCATAATCGGCCCCATACTATCCAAATAGAAATCCTCACCTTGAGAACGCTTGTCTCTATGAAGTTCTGCAAAGCTATATTTATAAGAGGAACATCAGAGAAGATATCAATAATGGAATATATGCTGTCATTGGATGTGAAGGATGTCTAGTGAAACAGAGAAAAGGTCATTCGATTAATCATCGAAAATTGAGTTGCGAAAATCCAGACAAAGGGAATTTTACTATTTGGCTCTTTTGCAACTCTTTAAACCATGGCGTACAGAAGAGGAACTACTTGGAGATTTTCTCTGTTATGAACATTCTTTTAATGCAACCAAGGGTACCATAGAATGTCCTGTTTTTCCAAATTATCTGCAAATGTTGAACGAAGAAAAAGAGCAAGAAGCAACAATTGCTGCAGAGATTGCTAGAGACAGTTCTCAAGACAGTCAGAGTTCTACTTCATTGAGTCAGGATCCACTAGGAGGACCAATTATTCAAAATGAGGCTGCCACTGCCGTGGATGAGGTAGAAAGAGCTATGGAACAAGCTGAAGAGGATGTAATTAACCTAGAAGATTTGGTGAAACAACTAAACATTCAGCAGAAACAGATATATGATGAAGTCACAGAACAGATTGAACATGGATTCAGTCATGAGAAAAAAGAGTGCTCATGTACATCATTTAAGCCTGTCCGACTGTACGTGAGTGGAGAAGCGGGAACTGGAAAAAGTTTTCTGATTAAAGCAATTGCAACTTATTTGTCTTGTGTTGTAACCACTCCAACTGGGCTGGCAGCACATAACATTAAAGGGATTACTTTACATTGTTTACTGATGCTACCAGTTGAGCATGATAATAAATTGCAATACCACAAGTTATCTGGAGATGCGTGTTCTGAAGTTTCGAGAATTCTGAAGAAAATGAAACTTCTTATCATTGATGAAGTAAGCATGGTCTCAAATCTAATGCTTGCTTTTGTGCATTTGAGAATGCAAGAAATTCTTAGAACAGACTATGATGTGTTATTTGGAGGAAAACACATTATTGTTTTTGGAGATCTATTGCAGTTGACTCCAGTGAAAGGACAACCTGTGTTTAAAATGCTCACGCATGAAGATACCAGGAAGTGTCTAGGAAGCATTGGAAACGTTAATATATGGTTACATTTCAAATATGCAGAACTGCTTCAAAATATGCGACAGGCAAAGGATCAAGATTATAAAAATATTCTACAAGATGTAAGAATCGGAAAACTAAGTGAGCATGGGAAGGAAGCTTTACATGCACGATTAATTTCAAACTTGTATCCAGATGAAAACATTCTTCCAGAGGATATTTTTAAGAAAATTACTGACAACAAATCTGGGATATGTTTGATGCCAACTGTGAAAGAATGTTCCATTTTCAACAACAAAATGTTAAAGTTAGAAAGTGAAGAGATTGTGGAACTGGAAGCTATAGATAAAATAGAGCATATGGGAGCAACAATTATTTTGTCTGAAAATTTGAAATCAAAATTGGATTCAATAGAGAAGAGTATATCTAAAACTGCTGGTTTTGAAAAGACTCTGAATGTGTGTTTAAATTGTCGTATCATTTTGAGAAGGAATTTAAATATTGAAAGAGGTCTGGTAAATGGAGCAATGGGTCATGTTGTTGATTTTGTGAATTACAGAAATAGAGATGGAATTGAATTTTTAAAAATTAAATTTGATGGCATTGAGGAAGTACAACAAATCAGTCGTTGTTCTGCTCGATTTTTGCTTGTAAAAGACTTATATGTTCGCCGAAAACAGTTTCCTGTTTGTTTGGCATATGCGGTGACAATTCATAAATCTCAAGGTTTAAGTTTAGATAGTGCTTTGGTGAACATTGGAAGTTCTGTGTTTAAAGAGGGTATGGCACATGTGGCATTATCACGAGTCAGAACTTTATCTGGATTGTACTTGGTTGAGTGTAATGAGACAAAGATTTGTGCAGATCTAGATTGTGTTCAAGAATACAATAGGTTAAGAATAGAGTATGGTCCACATTTGCCTCAATATCCTCTGTTTGAAAAACGTGTGGTAGACCGAAAAAGAAGAAATGAGAATAATTGCAGTGAGGTACTAGCAAAAAGACAAAAAGTAGATGAAACTGTAATTGTAAGCAGAAAAAAAAAAGGATTCTGTTGAAAATGTTGTTGGATTTCAATTTGAAAACAGTTCTGGTGTCAACTGCTATGCTAATGTAGTTGTTAATATTGATTTTTTTCTACAAATTCTACAAAAACCGATAGTTGAAAATCGAAATCAAACATTCTGCTGTTTATTAAATTCTGTGTTTGAGAAATGTAACAGTGATAGAGCAAAAATAGAAAGTGTTTCAGAAATTCGAAATCTTTTAGACATATGTTCTGGTCAAAATCAATTTTCACAGAATATTCAGCAGGATTGTCAGGAATTTTTAATGTATATGTTTGGTGTATTAGAAAATGAAGGTGTAGATGTAGAAAATCTATTTGGCCTTTCTTATCAATGGCAGCATGACTGTGACAATTGTAGTTTATCAAGTAGTACTAGAATAGACACTGAAAAATTTATATATTTGACTTTACCAGACTGCAAATCAGTGTCTTTCAATAATCTAGTTAAAGCAGCTGATCACAATATGGTATGTACCCAATGTAAGTCTGCAATGCTGTCTACATTATTTCTACAAAGTTATGGTCACTATGTCATTTTAATGTTCCAATGATGAGGACCTGATGGAACGAAATTGACAACTTCTATTAAAAATTTCGTGGCTTCTCAGTTATCAATTTCAGGAAGAACCATTGCAACTGTAGCTATTATTTATCATGACGGTCCATCGACAAGATCAGGGCATTACACATGCTATTTAAAATGTCAAAAAGGGTGAAAGTTGTGTAATGATACTCATTTGACTTTCAAACAACGTTTGCCTTTTGACTTAAAAAACTCATACCTAGTGTTTTTAGAACCAACATTTAAGTAAAGGTAATTGGCCTATGAGGACAGGAGCAGTTAATAAAAGTTAGTTTATTGTTTAAAATTATATTCTGAGTAAAATTGATCAAGATAATATAAAAAATTGAGTTGTCATATAGGTACTGTAAGTGGATCTCATAGTAAGTGATATTAGTATCATACGAAATGTTGAACATGAGTGAGCCAGAGATGGAATTATGAATATTTAAATATTGTGAAAATTTTGTATAAGCCTTTCTTTCAGAACGTCGGGAAAACGGTAATTTCAGAGTTTGTTTTAAGTAATTTGAAAATATACTGATACATCTGACACTATTTGGCCTTAAGGAAAAGTGAAGGAATGAGCAAAGAGTCATGACTGAAAAAAAGGAGTATATGAAAATATTGAAACATATTTCAGATGTTCTTGGAGCTTTTCTTCTAGAAAGTCGATGAAATGGATTTTTTAGTGAACAGCAGAGTACTTTCCAACGAAAAGGACCTTCATGATGTACTATTTGGCATAAAGGAAAAGTAAGTGAATGAAAGATTAGTGTACATTTGTGATTTTTAAGTTTATATGTTTTTTTTAAAACACAATCTCTCTGATTGTGGTTTTTTCCCGCTGTCATATGATGAGTAGTTTGAACTCACTGTTTTAAGTGAAATTCAATATATTCTGAGAACAGCAAAAATAAACTATGTAACATGTTGTACAAGTTATTCTATAGTTTGTATTGTGTAATTTAAATTGTATTCCCATTGTCTCACACTCACTTTCCTTTTTGCACCCTCTTTCAGCTCTTTTTACTCACTTATAATGTCTTTCTCTCACTCTGTTTCACCCCTGTTCCTTTACTCCAATTCTTTCACAACCCCTTATTCCCATTTCAACTGTCTGCATCCCCTCTCTCCCTTGCATCAGTTTTCAACTTTCATTCTCTCTGTTTTATTTCCCTTTTCCGTGTTTTCCTTCTTTCCTGTGTTAGTAATTCCTCTTTACTCATTCAGCTCTTTTGTCGTAGTCTGTCACTATAACTCACCCACTCTCCCTCACTTATCTTTCTATGCTTTTTTCTTTTGTCCTCTTCTCTTTCTTTTTCCTTCACTACCTCTATGTCCTTAGTCCCTGACTCTCCTTGTGTTATGCTCACTTATGTTTATCTAGCTTCTATCATTTCTCTTAATACAAATTCACTGCTCCTCTCTCATAGTTCTTCATCTCCTTTTTTTTTTACTCCGGTTCCATTACTACTTCTCATTTCCTATTATTCAGTGTCCTTCTCTTTACTTTCATCACCGAATCACATTCTCTCTGTTCCATTGCTTTAGTCCTCTTACCCTCTCTTTCCTTCTTTTGCTCCCTTAATCATTTTCCTTTCCTCACTCATTGTATTCCACTTCACTCAGTCCTTCCCTTAGTCTCTCTGTCTACTAACTTCCTCACTCCTTTTCCCTCAATCTTTCTATATTATCCTCTCTCCCTTCATCCCTTCACTCTATGACTCTCTTTCACTTACTCTTAGTTATCTTCCATTCCTCATTCTTCTAAATGCATCCTTAATTAGACTCCTTTCCCTCTCAAGCCATTGTCTTTTTACTTACTCTTGTTACCTGATTTAGTTTTGCTAACTCACATTCTTTTAGTATATTTCTTACCTTCAGTTCATTTCTCTCTTCTTCTCTTTCTCTCTGTCAGTGAATCTATATGCCTTACTCTTAGTAATTTGCTCTCCTATTTCTTTTACCCTCTTTTTGTCCTTCTACATTACTTTATTTCCCTTTCAGTGTCTTTCACTCGTACTTTATTTCTTAATACACTGTTATGATTTTTAACCTCTTCATTTGTATCTTTTATTGTAAAATATATATTTTACTAATTATAACTTATTTTTTCTTCTCTCTTTCACAGATACAAAGTGTAGTAAAAAAATGTAATTAAAGTTACATTAATTATATGGTAAGTGTGAATAAAAAAAATGTGTTTGTCATCACCCTTTGCTTTAACCTCACTACTATTTTCTCACCCTACCTCACTCCTGTTTCCTTACTCTGCTTCCCTCACTTATTCTTATCCTCTATGTTTACTCCCCTTTCCCTAACTCCCCTTCCACATTCAACTTCTTTCAGTCCCCCTGCTTTACTTCCCTTACCCTCTGTTCCCTTCCTTTGCTCCCTCACTCATTTCCTTTCCCTTAATCATTTACTTCACTCCTGTCACTCCTTCTCTCAGTCCGTCTGTCCTCACAGTTCCTCACTTCAGTTCCCTCAGTCTGTCTCTCTTTCCGTCGCTGTCTATGTTCCCTCATTCTGTCAATACTCTTTCGTCATGCTCACTCCCTACAACTCACCCACACTCCTTCACTTACCTTTCTTTGCTGCTTCACTTAATCCCTTTCAGTCACTCCTTCCTTTACTCTCTCTCTCCTTTCTATCTGTCACTCCCCATGTCTTACTCTTATTCACTTTTATCCACCCTCTTTTACCCCTCTTTACTTAGAGTCACTGCTCTTTTCTAATCCTCCCTCACTGTTTTACTATCTAATACACAGTCCCTTTGTGTTCCTCCCTCTAGCTCTCTTTCTCTTAACATAAATCTCTCTGTCCCTTTCCCTCATGTTCACTCCTTCATTCTTTTTTTTTGGGTGCGCGCCCCGCTACGCGTACCGGGGAGCGTACCGGGGAGCGTACCGTTACGCGTTCCGTTGAGAAAAAAGAATGACAGAGTTTTTTAAAAATGTTTTTTTTTTATAAATTAGAGGTAGTTCTAAAAAGAACTGTTTTTTTATTCTTTTTGTTGTTTTATATTTTTATTATTGTTTTTTGGAACATTTTTTTACTTTTTTTGGCTTTTCTGAACAGTTTTATATATTTTTTTGTATTTTTTGGGGGGAGAAACAAAAAACAGGGAATTGAAAATGGCTCAACTGGAGCACAAAAAAAATCAGGAAAAATTAAGGTTTCCGCGGGCATTTGTGGTTATCAATAGCAACATTGATTAGTGTAATGCTCTGCTGACCATAACTAATTGATTTGTTACAATATATACAAACAAATTTGTATCCCCCAAACTTTGTTTGTATATTTGGAATCATCTCACTTGCCTCTGGACCCGATGGAGTGGGTTCTTTGGTTGTTGAGGTTCTGGATGATGATTGGGGTAGGTTTCTGCAGAGTTCTCTCACCTCTGCTGCAGAATAGTTATTTGGGTGCAAACGCTGCATGTGCCGAATCATGGTATGATTCCCAAAGGAATATTTTTTTGCAGGGTTCCCCTTGGATAGCACAGCACCACAGATCAGGCAGGTTACCTTCGCAGCGTTCACTTTTTTGGAACCCCTTGGGATTTTGTAAAACTCCCATATGAAATGCTCCCTAGGTTTGTATGGGGTTGAGTCTTCAGGCAAGAACTGCCTTCTCTCTTCCTCCTCTTCCTCCTCCTCCTCCTCCTCTTCTTGACCACCAATGTGATCTTCTGGTGGTCGTTGTGGTGGTGGTGGTGGTGGTGGTGGTGGGGCAGATGCTCCAGCTGCTGCTAGTACTGTAGCCATATCTGTAAGCAAAAAGCAGGTCTTCCTCACTCAAAGAACAAAATGAGAATGAGGACAAAAGGTGGGGGCTTTCATCATTTGGAAAACAAAACTGTTCTGAACCAATGAAAAGTGTGATTTTCAAGTCACATGATCCGAGCTTTCATCATTTGGAAACCAAAACTGATCTGAACCAATGAAAAGTGTTATTTTCAGGTCACATGACCCGACGCGCTTCTGTTACGCGCCCCGGTGCGCTCCGCGGGTGCGCCCCGGGGCGCGCCCGGCGGCGCTTACGTTGCGCGATCGTATGCGCTCGGGCGCTTCCTGGTGCGCTTACGCCGTGCGTCATAAGACGCATCACACGGCTACGCAATACGTCACGATGTTGTTTTCGTTCGCGGCAATAGCGCTAACGGGAAGCTCACCTGTACACGCAACGGGACGCGTAACGCTGCGCTTACCGGTGAGCGCATCGGTACGCGCCCCGGGAGCTCACCAAGGCAAAAAAAGAAAAAAAGGGAAAATTTAGATAATTTTTTTTATTATATTAATATTCAATATACGATTTATTATAAAAAATATTATATATCATAGCTATAGATATTAGCTATTAAAAAACATATGAAATTCACTGAAAAAAACTTAGGTTTGAGGCCCTATATAGAGTTAGGAATTAGCATTTACAAAACCTATGAAATTCACTGAAAAAAACATAGGTTTCACACCAGTTATAGTTAGGAATTAGCATTTAAAAAACCTATGAAATTCACTGAAAAAACCATAGGTTTCACACCAGTTATAGTTAGGAATTAGCATTTAAAAAACCTATTAAATTCACTGAAAAAACCAAAGGTTTCACACCAGTTATAGTTATCTGGAAATTGTACTCGCATAAAACCAATGAAATTCCCACGTTATAGTTAGTTGGACTCACTATAACTTGCGCGTGCAATGCACTACTGATGACGTCACATATTACATCACTCATGACATGGTCAGTGACATCACTCATGACATCACTGATGACACCATCCTTGTGACAGAGTGACAGACTCCTTTCAATGTAATGTAACCCTGGAAACACATATTCAAAAATAGAAACAAAAATTTTCAAAAAAATGGAGATACCCATACCAGTTACAACAACCAATTCAATAATTTCACCATCTATATACACATCCACTCATTCACCAACAGTTCTATATAGTCACTCTTACATATACTCACTCATCATATGTAGTGATACACCTATACATCCTGTTACACACCGACAGTCATGCAAAAGATACTCTCACACATACTCACACATGCAAATAAACTATTTAATATCCATTTATTTGCATATACAGCTATACAAACACTATCACCTTACTTCTAAGGAAACTTACACATACTTACTCTCTTAAACAATCACTTATAGAAACACATACGTATTTAAACAGGAACTCTTACAATACCTCACTCTCACATATACTCACTTATATACATCAATATTCACATATATTAGATTAAATCATATATAGTTACAGATAAAGACACTAGTGAGACAGTCATTCACTCACTAACACACACATATACACACTCATCCACCCATACAGTCTTCAAAACACATACAAAGAGAGAGTCAGTCACTCATGCATCTATGTTCTAAGTAATACCCCCACCAAACATATAGACACTCATACTGATATAAAAAACATCTAATAACCCATATACCTACACATGTAGCTACTCACCAACCCATGCAGCCACTTATACACAAAGTGAAACACTAATCCATATATTTAAATATTTAAACATTACTCACTAATATATGTATTCACTAAGATACACTTAATAAGCTAGTTTTTTTTTTGTAAGACCTTTATTATTCTAAGTTAGTCATACACGGCCATGAGCCTACAACCCGGAGGCCGGCTGCAATGTGTTAACGATTAATTATAAGCAACGAGAGGCAATATTATCAGCACATGGATTCGTAGCGCCCTTCATCCAACCTTGTTAGGTCCAGCGGTGTAATGCATTACCTTGAGTCTTACAGTTTGTAATTTTGTAGATGAACAACAGTAGATAAATAACTCAACTTAGAGACCTAAAATAGAGACTATCTTAATAGGGACAGTGTACTATTGCAATCCGTACGATTCCCACCCTGTATTACAATCAAACAGTAAGATCCAACCTCCTCATAGAGTCTCCCTTTACATTACCACAAGTATGGACAGTTCATACATCTGTGTCCGTATCCAGTGAGTACACATAGTCTGTTAAGTAACCCCAAATGTCCTTGGGCCTAGATTTTGCAGGGAGGTCTTCCTCATAAGTCAATAACTTGTCTCAACAACTGGACATGTCATGCAGCCATGTTGACTTCTTAGGTACTTTCCTACTGTGCCAGCATTGTGCAACCTGTCGTTTGGCAAGTAATAAAGATATCACACAGAATTTGCGTTTGGTGGCTCTGAGTTGTGGTACAATTCCAAGCAGACATGTTTGCATTGTGCATCCCACTTCCGCCTCTAACATAACAGTAAGCGTGTTAGTGATTTCCACCCAGTAGTCTTGTATCTTAGAGCAGGACCAGGCCAAGTGCGAGAAGTCTGCGCCCTCTCTACCACATCTTTTACACCTATCATCGTCTCGCTGCCTGAACTTAAGCATTCGTGCAGGTGTATAGTATGCCTGATGGATGAATTTATAGTGTATAATTCTTAAGTTACCATTAGAGGTAAGTATTTGTGTCAGTGCGCATGTTTGTTGCCACTCTTCCCCAGTTAAAGGGTCCACTAGTGCTCTGTCCCATCGTGCTCTAGCCTTGTCGGTGGTATGCGTTATTTCAGCCTGTGCTGTTGAGTATAGCCTCGAGACTAAGTGCAATACGTCCTGTGTTGTGATAATCAGCTGTAGTGAGGTTAAACTATCTGGTTCTTTGGGGAATGTAGGATAAAGTTCTTTCAACGCGCGCGTTAATCTATAGTATGTGAAACGGAACAAAGGCGACTTATTTTGGATATACGTTAGGTGCTCAATGTCCAGAAATGTGCCCTCTTGAAACAAATACCCCATTCTGTCTATGCCTGCTCTCTGTAACAGTGACATACTCATCTTTTCGCCTGTAACTGACAGTGCCGGATGATGTTGCAATGGCATTGCCGGCGCGTACAACGGGAGTTTGTGCGCCAATTGACCTAGTTTCCGCCAGGCTTTCACTGTGGTGTCTATGGTGTTGACATCTTTCGCATGTAGCGGTTGTCTGACATGTGATATGATTGCTGCTAAAGGAATTGGATCGGCGTCTCCCTCTTCAATGGCTGTGTGTGTGTGAGGTATGGTATCTCATGGTACCAATAAATCACATACTGCGCCTGGGAACATAAATAATAAAAGAGAAAATCTGGCACCCCGAATCCACCACGTATATACGGAAGAGTCAGTGTCTGAAGATCTATACGGACCTGTTTGCCTTCCCAGATTAGCTTTAGTACTAGCGATTTTATGCGGCGAAAAATCTCCCCAGGGGGAGTGATGGGAATGTTGTTAAAAAGATACAACATTTTGGGCAATATATTCATTTTTACGATCGCTATACGATCCGCCAAGGACAGTGGTAAGTTTATCCAGCGCTGCACCTTGTCTTCCAATTTGGATATCGCTGACCCATAGTTAGCCCTCATAACTTCCTCCGGATCTCTATGGTACATTACACCCAGGTATCTTATGGGACCTTGCTGCCATTCCAGTGGGAATTCAGTGTCAAAGGGAGCGGTTGTATCTGTTAGAGGGATGATAGAAGATTTGGTCCAGTTAATCGCCAGTCCCGAATGACCCCCAAATTTGATGTATTCTCTGAGCAGTCTGTTGAGATGTGTGGTAGGATCGCGAACGTACAGCAACATATCGTCCGCGTACAGCGATATGTGCAGTGGTCTCGAGTTAAACCTCAGTGCTGATTGTTTGTAGTTTTGCCGCACTATGCAGGCCAAAGGTTCGAGTGAAAGCGCGAAAAGTAATGGCGATAGAGGGCAACCTTGTCTAGTACCGCGTTCCACATTAAAGATCTCAGACACGTAGCCATTTATTCGGACCCTAGCACATGGTTTGGTGTATATCAATGAAACCCATTGAACAAAGCGCTTGGGGAACCCCATTCTGTTCAAAATAGTAATCATATAATTCCACTCAATGGAGTCAAACGCCTTAGCGGCATCAAGCATGACCGCCACTGCCTTCACGGATGGTTGAAGATAGTGGGACAGGGCAAACAAGGATCTGGTATTGTGGGACGTCGACCTCGTGGGGATAAATCCAGTCTGATCTGGAAGGACCGAATTTGTCATCAATGGGGACAATCGAACAGCCAACAATTTCGCTAGTATTTTTGAATCCACATTGATGAGCGATAGCGGTCTGTAGGAGTCACACTCTCCCGGGTCCTTGGAGGGTTTTAAAAGTGCGATGATCATTGCCTCGCGGAGTGTGGGTGGTAGTATGGCCTGTTCAAAAGATATACCAAACATGTCTACCATGTAAGGCGCAATAATATCAGAATAATATTTATAGAATTCATTTGTGTATCCATTTGTAAAGTGTACTATATGTGTCAACAAAGCTATTCAGAATGTCTGCGGCTTGTCTCTGCGGCTTCCCATCCTTTGATTTAACGCGTAGTATGGCTGAATGACCCTTCCCTTTGCATATTTTCCTCGCCAGTATTCCTCCTGGTCTGCCCCCTTCACCAAAGGATCTAGCTGTGTGTTTTCGATCTAGGTATTTTATTTCATCTTCTACAAATGTCTGATGTTCTGTGTGTAATTGGCGTAGTTCTTCCAATAGTGCGATGTCCTGTGAGGTCTCGAAGGCTATTCTAACTCCTTCATGCGTGTTTCGCAGCGCTTAATCTGACGTCTAATGTCTTTTAATATACCTATACTGGTGCTTATGCATACGCCCCTTATTGTGGCCTTGAAGGCATCCCATAAGAGGCCTGAGTCTTCAATTACTGGTGAATTGATTTGGAAATATTCCTTGATAGCTGTTTTTATGGTGTCTGCGTAAACATTATCAGAGAGGGCTAAGGAATTGAACCTCCATTGAAACGGAGGTGATGCGTAATTTGGTATCCTGAGTTTCATTAAGACAGGGTTGTGATCTGACAGTGTGCGCAGTAGGACCTGCACTTCTTGTGTCCATAAGGCAATGCTGTCCGTGCCTAGCCAGTAGTCCAGTCGTGACCAACTACTGTGGATCGCTGAGATGTGGGTGGCCCCCGGTGCATCTATGTGCCGATGCCTCCAGATATCAGCTAATGACAGATCCGTTAGCATATGTCCTAACTTTGTCCTTGCTTGTTTATGCTGTTCTGAGGAGTTGGGGGATCTATCCAGCCCATCCACCATAGTCACGTTCCGATCTCCCCCACATATGATATGCGTTTTTGTGAATGTCTGTAAGTGTCCCCATATTTCTTGAAAAAACTCTGGCGCATCTATATTTGGACCGTATACATTAAGGAGTGTTATGTGTTGCCCGCGTAATGTGCCAGAGACTATCACATATCTACCATTGGGGTCCTGTACCACTCGATGTGATTTGAAGTTTACACCCTTACGGATCAGTGTGATTACTCCCCTCGAATAGGAGGAATAGGAAGCCGTATAAGACGATTCCGCCCATCGTTTACCTATATGCTGATGTGTGTTAGGTGCAATGTGCGTCTCCTGCAATGTAGCCACATCTATCTCCCATCTATTTAGATAGGCAAACACCTGCCTTATTTTCTTTGGTTTAGGTGTGTTCTACCTGTACGTCCAGTATCCTGAGTCATCGATAGGGCCAGGACGAGCTATCTAGGATCAAGCTATAACCAGAATTGAAATCCGAACCCATCGAAATGCAATTACATACAACTGATCTACCAGTCCCAAACCACAGAGGACACAGGGACACGCTATTGCTCAACTTTCTTGGTCTCTCAATATAAACAGAACCCCTACTGCCTCCCACCCCACCCACTCCAGCAACCCAAACCTGCCGAAGCCATATTCCCCTTTGAGACATTCCCTTCAAACTAGAACAATTCAACACATTTACCCTCACAATAGAACTTATTTTGGGGGTTACCCTTGTGGAGGACCGCTTGGGGCACAACTCAACACCCAACGTATTGGATGTGGACGACACCCTTACCAGATTTTTCATACACGTTTGGTATGTCTGTTTGCCCACCCCCCCACCCCGCCATAACCAGCTTTAGCGTGGACTGTGATCAATGACAACAACTCCCATACAATATATGTTGTTCATATAGTAGCAGTTTGAGCAAGATTGGTGCGTCTCACCCTCAACAGTTCTAGTGAACACTCCGCCTCTCGTGGGCTGATCTCACAAACAGATATTTGTCAGATATGCATGTCGGTCATACACACTTGCAGTGGTTCAATCGTATGATTGTTCAGCAGAGTTCCGTAGCCCCATTCAATCAGAGTACGGCACCATCGACATCCCATAGTGAAGGTACGATCAGTGTGTGCATATGACCATATAGGGCAAAGGATGCCGAACCAATCTCACAGTACCTCCCAATATAACAAAAAGTTTTACGATAAATTCGAGAACAGCTCGTAGGAGTATCAATGTTCGCGACTGTCAAAAGCAATTTTAGGTGCACAGATAATGCGTGATGTGGCCTCCCGGTCAGATACCCCAAGTTGATCCAGTTTTACCCACTCAGAGTCACAGGAGGTCATGCATGTAGCCGCCTGGGCCATGCAATGGCCGCTGTAGTATTTAGACCGTCACATTCATATACTCAACAACCATATACTCAACAACCCAGTGGAGAAGTGTGGCTCAATGGTTAGAGCGGCAGACCCTGATGCAGAGGTCTAACCCAGGACCAGGGTTCAATTCCCCGCCTCGGCGGGTCTTGGGCTCAAAATTCCACGGTCCTGATAATTCTCGCCTCGGTGCCTATTCCAATCATGGAGTCCCACTCTGCAACTCTGGGCAATAGCTTGCTTAATCTCCACAACGGCCCCCACAACGCTAAGGATGCCTGGCCTCCACCTTGGGGGTGCCCAGGAGTGGACACCTCACAGGGAAAGCCAGGATGGGTTCCACAGCGGTATTCGTACAAGCGCCTTGAGACCCTTGAGGGTGAGCAGTGCGCTATACAAGTATCAATTTACATTTACATTTACATTTCCAGTTGCCAACGGCAGACACATGGGTCACACCCTGCCCTCCTACAATCATGTAGAGTCTTACCGCAAATCTCTCATGGGTCTTACCAGTACAGTTAGTCTGAGTCTTGACGCTGTACCTCATGATCTGTATTTCTTCATTCTTGCATAACTTTTTTAATGAATTCCTGCACCGCTTTAGGTGAGGATAACAGCACCGCTTTGTCGTTCCATGTCAAACGCAGCCTGGCCGGATATAGCATGGAATACCCAATGTCAAGATCCCTGAGTTTGGCCTTGACTGATGTATATTCCTTCCTAGCTTGCTGCACTGCGATGGTGTGGTCCGGGTAGAATTCTAGTGAATTACCCTGGTTGGTAATTTTCCCTTTCTCACGTGCAAGGCGCAGAATGGCATCTCTGTCGCGATAATTTAATATCCTCGCTACTATTGGCCTCGGTGTCGCTCCAGGTGGTGGACGAGGCACCAGGGACCTGTGTGCGCGTTCCACAATGAAGATTGGCGACAGCGCTTCTGCTCCGAAGAGGTCCTTGCATAGATTCTCCACGTACAATTCCATACGCCCAGTGTTTGTTGTCTCCGGCAGGCCTGTGATGCGCACATTATTGCGCCTTGAGCGCGCTTCCAACTCCTCTTCCTTTGCTTTAATCACCTCCAGGACGCCTTCCATGCCAGCACACTTGGTGGCCGTTGTGCGCGATTCATCTTCCACAGCTGAGATGCGTGTTTCGGCCTCGTCCAGCCGTTCACCGTGTTTTTCTTGTCTTGCTGTCATGCCGTCCATCCTGCATGTTAAGATATCCAGCTTACCGTTTATGTCTTGTAAATTCGCTTGAATAGCCAATAATATTTTTTCCATGTTGCTGCTGGGTGCCGGATCCACTCCTCCATCGTTGTCCGCCATGTTCTCCAAGGGTTTGGGTGTTTTTTGTTGTCAAAGGATAGATTCTGCTGTTGTTTATCCGGTTTCCCCATCGCCACTGTCCGTGGTGTAGTCGCCCTTGTCGTGTGGACTGATGCCCTGGTGGTTCTTGCCGCCGTTTTGCCCCTGAAGGTGAAGGACGCTACTGGGGTCCCTACGTGTGTTCGCAGTTCAGGCACTCCATCCACTATGGGTCAGGCGCGTTCCCATTACCACATGTCTGCGCTGTATAACATCACAGCTTTACGGTGTTTAGGGGGACCCGTGACTTCCGTGGTTGTCAGATCGTTTATGGAGACGTAGAAGCTTCCCCTATGCAGCCTCAGTGTTTGGAAAGGGGGCCTGTGTCGTCTCCAGCAGTGAAGCTTACCACGGGACTTAGGTAGTCTATGTCCTGAACCCTCCTCTCAGCCGCAGCATATTGATGGGACTTGGGGATCACGGCCGTTAATGTGGTTGCAGCCTGCAGTTTCGCGCCGCTTTTTATTTTTCGATTGCCGTGTTTTAGACAGCAGTGCCCGAGCGACGATGTCTCACTAAGTTATCTACCACCAGCATAATCGTCACATTTCGCCGAACTGGGCATGTTAGGCGCCGTCACAATCGTGCCTTCAAGCCTCCTGTAGCACTCAGTACGGAGAATTACATCTGCCGATCTCCGGCCGTATGGGCGCCACCATTTTATCCTCTCTCACACTCGGGCTCAGTGAACGCAAAGCAGATCGTTACCTGCGTTCCAGCATGCGGTTTCGCCAGTCTGATGTAGCCGCAAACGTATCTCGCCCTCGGCAGCTTCCACCTTGGTCGAGACCTCCGCAGTACTCACTTAGCCGCCCCAGACGTGATCGGATCAGCACTCTCGTCCTCCGCCATCTTGTCCGCTACGCTGTCCCGCAATCAAATCCACGCTTTTTCGTACCTCTAAGCCTGCGACAATTTATTCCATCATCGGTCCGCTCATGCTCGGTAACATCCTGTACCACAATATTTAATTATTTGGCGGAACGGTGGGGCCCAAGGCAGGGACAGACCATTTCGCATCCATGTAAACACTTATTTAAACATTTATTCTCCCATCAACTTTTACATATACATATATAACACATATTTATTTTTTAAAAATACACACATTCACTGGATGGTGTCATCAGTGATGTCATGAGTGATGTCACTGACCATGTCATGAGTGATGTAATATGTAACGTCATCAGCAGTGCATTGCACGCGCAAGTTATAGTGAGTCCAACTAACTATAACGTGGGAATTTCATTGGTTTTATGCTTTTACATATACATATATAACACATTTTTTTTTTTAAATACACACATTCACTGGATGGTGTCATCAGTGATGTCATGAGTGATGTCACTGACCATGTCATGAGTGATGTAATATGTAACGTCATCAGCAGTGCATTGCACGCGCAAGTTATAGTGAGTCCAACTAACTATAACGTGGGAATTTCATTGGTTTTATGCGAGTAAAATTTCCAGCTAACTATAACTGGTGTGAAACCTATGTTTTTTTCAGTAAATATATATATATATATATATATATATATATATATATATATATATATATATATATATATATATATATATATATATATATATATATATATATATATTACCTACTGGCGGTCGCCAGTAGGTATATATAGTTAGGATTTTTTCCCTATGGGATTTTTGAAAATTCTATGTCTAATAACTTTGGCGTTTGAGGACGGAATTGGCTGAAATTTTCTGGAAAATGGAACATTTTGTTTCTGAGCAGCCCCTGAAAATTTGGGGGGGGTTCGTCCAGGGGGGGCCGAGAAAAAAGGGGGGTCCCAAAACGTGTTTTTAACATTGAGTTTTCCATAGGGCGGTTGGCCTCACTGTTAGCCCGAACGGCTGAATGGATTTGCACGAAACTTGGCAAAATTGTAGGGACTGGTAGCCCGATGTGCCTTTTCTAGGTCTCAATATATGTGCTCCAGTGGATTTTGAGAAATTAACGTTTAAAAAAAGATATATATCTGTAAGCGTGCTCCGGGCAGCGCTCCTGTCCGCGGACTTTAAGCGTACCGGAACTTCGCGTAGCTAAGCTGATTGGCTCTCCGGTGTCTGTCAACATTCTAAACAGTCCGGAGCGGCCGCCATCTTGTCTCTCGGTAGGATTGAGAGACAAGAGGAGGCCAAAACAAAGGCGAAAATGACCATAAGGGGGCATACTAGATCCTCCCTGATCCCCTAGGTTTAATGTGGAGGTTTTAAAAGGGCCTCGCGGGGCAAAAAAAAAAAAAATTTTTTTTTTTGCGTGGGGAGCGCCCGGTCCGCGAACCGGGAAGCGTTCTGGGCAGCGTACTGCAATGAAAAATGAATGATAGACTTTTCAAATGCTGTATGTTAATTGATTGTTGTTTTTGTTGATTATTTTTTATTTTCTTTATTTTTTAAGCATTTTTTTTTAATGTGATTGTGTTTCATAATTTATTAAACTTTCTAACATTTCATTGTCAGAAATTTCATAATTATCATGGAATATACATTGTAGTCTCTGAGGGTGTAAAATGTCCTCATTTGCAAGGAGGTTATCTACTGCTTGTACACATTGCAGTAGTTCATTGTCCCAAGTTTCATCGAAAAATTCAATGTCAATTTGATCAATTGTATCAATCAATTCTTGGCTGCTGTCTTGCAGGTCCATTTCAAAAGAAACTTGGTTTTCGCCTTCCATTTTGCCTGAAATTTGAATTAAAAAAATATATATTAGTAGAGATAGGGCAATGTTGGGAATAATTTTAGATAGGCATTTTTTATCAGTGAATTTATCTTTGGGCAGTGTATAGTATCAGAGTGGAAGTAGGAATATAAAAATGTGTATGTGATTTAACGTAAGTAAATTCATAATTATACAAGAGAAGCCTAACTCCATCCTTAACTATAACAGAGAAGTCTCTCTAAATCTATAACTACTACAGAGGGATAGTATATATCTATCAGAAAAAGTTTACCATATTAACTTATAGTGCACAATATACTTCAGTTTTAAAAATAAAAACTTACCTTTAGAAAGAAGTTGAAGGAATTAGTGAAAATACTATTGAAATGTACAGCAAGAAGTAGTAGTCAAAATGGCTGTGTTTTCTTCTCTTCCTTTATATATATTCAGGTATATAACCAATGAAATGTCAGGTAAAAAAAATAGAAAATGAAAGTAACATTTTCATTGGTTGTCAATTCCAACACTTCAGATGTGTTTTGTGAAGTAATTTACCTCAGGGTATTTAGAGAGGTCTACAGGCTAAATGACTAAATGGAATTCCAATCAAATTTGTGAAAATGGTAGGGATTGGTATGTAGTATGAGCTAATCTATATTTGGTGAAATTGTCTCCAGTGGCTTTTCTGTGAACTACTTTCCCACCTTTTTTGATGGTGCGCTTCCCAGGGAGCGACCCGGTACGCGAACCGTTGAGCGCCCCGGTTCGGGAACCTTAAGCGTTCCGGGAGTCCACCATTTTGTGTTTCGGTCGAATTAAGATACAAGATGGAGGGCAAATAATGTTCAGAATGGGTAGAAGGGGGCACGGTAGACTTATCTTGACCCCCTAGGTTTTGTGAGGGTGGCTGAGGAGGCCCATATGTGCGAAAAAAAAACATTTTTTTAAAAAATTTCGAGAGGTTAGCTCCCGGTTCGCGTACCGGGTAGCGCCCCGGGGAGCGTACTTTGTTGAAAATTAGTGAAAATGTTAGAGTAAAATAATAATTGTGAGTGATTAGATGTAGGGTAGCTCTGAGAAGAGCTTTTGGGTTTATGGTACATTTAGGTACTTATAAGTAGGTACCAATGCACATTCTTAAATTCAGAGTGAAAACTCTGTTGCCCTCATCTGAGAAGTGAACTCCATCTCCTCTGTAGATATCTTGCATGTAGTAACGCAAGTTATTGTTGTACAGGGAGCCCATTCCATGGTCTCTCATGTAAGCTGAAACAGATTTGTTTACATGCTTCCTCGACTTCTCAATTTGTGGACAAAATTGGTTTGACCACCTCCATTTCTGTCTTTGGCATATATTTGAATATACCAAGGCAGTCTGAGGAAAAAGTGCCATTAATTGCTCAAAGGTGTCCTTTAAAAGCATTTCCAGACCTACACCAGTCAAAGTGCCCAAGTCATTACCTCCACAGTGCACAATTAACAGGTCAGGTTTGGGCAAATGCATAAAGGTTTTCACCAATGGTATCAATTGGTGACATTTTAATCCTCTGTGGCCAAACCACTTAATTTCCACATCTTGTAAATTGAGGTTAGGTAATTTCCTGTTTTCAACGTACCTTTGAGCCCAGTGAATATAACTATGTCCAACAATCCAGACAGAAAACATGGTGAGAGAAGGTTCTCCTGCAGTCAGATGAAGTGTGGCAATGAAATGGCAGTTGAAAAAATGAGAGTTTAAAATGAAAAAAACTGTGGAGTTTCTGTGTTCATGAAGCAGTAACAGTGATTGGTGGATTTTGATTGCTGAAAACAGAAAGTTAGGGTGCACGGATGTGTTCTTTGAAAGATGTATTTTGAATGGTCAATAAAAAATCATTAAATGAAAGAATGCACTGGATATGCAGGTGCACTGAGAGTTCAGAGTTCAATTGCAACAAAGTTGTGTGAACTTGCAAACACCAGAAGTCTTCCAATGAGGTGGTTGCCATGCAGAAAAGACAGAAAGGGCAGAGGGGGGAAGGGTTTTCATTTGAAAAAAAGTGAGGGAAGAGTTTTGATTGGGTGACATGAGAAATATGTGTGAAGAATTACAGCATTTCTGTGCTTTTGATAGCTGCAGACTCTGGAGTGCATACCTTTTGCTCTGCTGAAGACAAATTGGTGTGTTTCTGAGACTGTTTTCAAACTCAAAGTATTTGCTAAGGTGAGAAAATATTTCTTTAACTTAGATAGAGAATAGTGTGCTTTAAGGAGAAAATTATGAATTATGTGGCGCAAATTGATTGTAAATATGCTCCCACTTGTGCATGGAAAATTTAGATTTTGAATGTTTGTGTTACATAGCCATGTTAAAAGTGACCCAACCATGCAGGAAAGGCAATCAAAAAACGCTTTTATGTGTCTTAAGGACATTTTAAGTAATTTTCCCATGTGCAGTGTTTTGAAATTATGAATTGAAAATCGTTTTTCAGGTAAAGGAATTGTTTTTAAATTTATGACAAGGACATAATGGTGTATGCTTCTTTATAAGGCAATTGACTGTCCCTGATGTTATTTTCCCCATTTTAATGTAAGACTTTTCTCTGTGGCGCAAATTGCTTGTAAATATGCTCCCACCTGTGCATGGTAATTTTAAATTTTAAATGTTTGTGTTACATAGCCATGTTAAAAGTGACCCAACCATGCTGGAAAGGCAATCAAAAAACGCTTTCATGTGTCTTAATGACATTTTAAGTCATTTTCCCATGTGCAGTGTTTTGAAATTATGATTTGAAAATCGTTTTTGGGGTAAAGGAATTGTTTTTAAATTCATGACAAGGACATAATGGTGTATGCTTCTTTATAAGGCAATTGACTGTCCCTGATGTTATTTTTCTCATTCTAGTGTAAGACCTTTCTCTGTGGCGCAAATTGCTTGTAAACATGCTCACACATGTGCATGGAAAATTTAGATTTTGAATGTTTGTGTTACATAGCCATGTTAAAAGTGACCCAACCATGCAGGAAAGGCAATCAAAAAACGCTTTTATGTGTCTTAAGGACATTTTAAGTAATTTTCCCATGTGTAGTGTTTTGAAATTATGATTTGAAAATCGTTTTTGAGGTAAAAGAATGTTGTTAAAATTTATGTGCGCCATATGCCCCCAAATTTATTTTTCAGGGGTGCAGCAGGGTGTTATTGAGACACCCCTGCAGCTTTGGAAAAATTCCTAATTTGTGATGAGCACATTGTTAATCGCAAATTGCACCTTCATTTATATGAGCCTCCTAGCCCATGGAAATGTATGGGTAATTTGCAATTAGCAATTTTCTCATCGCAAATTTGGAATGGTAAAGAATCGCTATTTATTCCTTAAAATTCGCTTTTTTGGAAATGCAATATAGTTATATGATACATATGGCGGTTGATGTCTAACAAGATAAGAAGCTTAGGCATACATTTATGATGACTGGCGCAATGAAGTAGAAATCACTTACTTCATTGGTAGAGCTTTACATGTATTATCTCCTCTTTATTCTTCATCAAGCGTAACTTTAATCTGCAATCCTGAGTAGGCCTCACTTTAAACAAACCTCTGGATAGGCCACATCTTATTGTTATCTTGATTTAATCATTTAAAATGCTAGGGACAGATTTATGATAGGTGTATGCCTCTTTTGCGCCACTTAGAAAACATTGTCCATGGGGAAATGACTTAAAATGTCCTTAAGACACATGAATGTGTTTTTTTAAAACGTTTGCAATTTTTTTGGGTCACTTTTAACATGGCTATGTGACTCAAACAGTCAAAATCTAAATTCGCCATGCACAGGTGGGAGCATATTTACAAGGAATGTGCTCCATGGGGAAAGGTCTTATAATGTAATATGGGAAAAATGACATCAGAGACACTGAAATGCCTTATAGAGAAGCATACACCATTATGTCCTTGTCATAAATTTGCAAACCATTACTTTTCCCCAAAAACGATTTTCAAATCATAATTTGAAAACACTGCACATGTGGAAATGACTTAAAATGTCCTTAATTCAAAATGTGCGATTCCTTAAATGCAATGTATCAAACAAAAAATATGTAAAAAATGATATTAAGGATTTGGAAACTACCACCAACTTCTAGTTTGTGGTAATTTGCGAATTCTTTTCAAAAAGCATTTTTTTCCAAAAAACAAAAGGTCCCATATGACGCCCATACATGCCCTTAGGGCATGTAGGTGTGCCATATGCCCCCAAATTTATTTTTCAGGGGTGCAGCAGGGTGTTCTTGAGATACCCCTGCACGCTTGAAAAAATTCCTATTTTGTGATGAGCTAATTGCTAATCGCAAATTGCAACCTTCATTCCTATGAGCCTCCTAGCCCATGGAAATGAATGGGTAATTTGCAATTAGCAATTTGCTCATTGCAAATTAGGAATAGTAAAGAATTCCTATTTATTCCTTAAAATTTGCTATTTAGGAAATGCAAAATAGTTTGATGGTAGATATGGTGGTTGATCTGTAACAAGATAAGAAGCTTAGGGATACATTTATGATGACTGGCGCAATAAAGTGCACATTACTTACTTCATTGGTAGGCCTTTACATGTATTATCTCCTCTGTATTCTTCATCAAGCGTAACTTTAATCTGCAATCCTGAGTAGGCCTCACCTTAAACAAACCTCTGTATAGGCCACACTTTATCGTCATCCTGGATTAATCATTTAAAATGCTAGGGACAGATTTATGATAGGTGTATGCCTCTTTTGTGCCACTGTGCGTCACTTTTATGATGCAGCGGTGGTGCAAAAGATTTGCTATGAGGCGACAACATTACAAATTGATGCATTTAGGCAGATATGTCATGGTGTAAAAAAAACGTACCACATGAAACCGATGCAGCAGTGATGCAAAAGATGCACCATGTCGTAAGACAGGCCTCACTTGGGGCCATATGTATCAAGCTAATTAGCATTCGCAAAGATCAAAATTCTACGAATTTTGGCCTTTGCGAATGTTAATTAGACAAATGGTATGTATCAAACAAGTTTGATGCAAAATAAGGAGTAGCAAAATTTGCTATTCCTTATTTTGCAATTGCACTGAAGGATTTGCAAATTTTGTGACTACTTAAATGCAATGTATCAAACAAAAAATATGTAAAAAATGACATTAAGGATTTGGAAACTATTGTGGTAAATTGGTGGTAATTTGTGAATTCTTTTCAAAAAGCTTTTTTTTAAAAAAACAAAAGGTCCCATATGACGCCAACACATGCCCTTAGGGCATGTATGTGTGCCATATGCCCCCAAATTTCTTTTTCAGGGGTGCAGCAGGGTGTTCTTGAGACACCCCTGCACCCTTGGAAAAATTCCTAATTTGTGATGAGCAAATTGCTAATCGCAAATTAAACCTTCATTCCTATGAGCCTCCTAGCCCATGGAAATGAATGGGTAACTTGCAATTAGCAATTTGCTCATCGCAAATTAGGAATGGTAAAGAATCGCTATTTATTCCTTAAAATTCGCTATTTAGGAAATGCAAAATATTTTGATGATACATATGGCAGTTCATCTCTAACAAGATAAGAAGCTTAGGGATAGATTTATGATGACTGGTGCATCACCAGGGATGTGCCAGTCATCTTGCGCCGCTGTTCCGCCACCCATGGTGTGCTGCATTTACAATGCGGCGCAGCATGGGGCAAAAACGGCACAGATGCTTGACGCATCTGTGCCGTTAAGGTGGCGCATTGCTGGAGTTGTATCGCAAGTGCGATGCAGCTCCAGCAAGGCTCAGGGGTGCACCATCTCCACAATGTTGCGTCAAGACCTATGCCTGCTTCAAGCAGGTGCAGGGTTTTGACACAGGTTTCTCCTATCTGATTGTAAATGCGGCACACCATGGGTGGCAGAGCAGTGGTGCACGTTAACTGGTGCATGCCTGGGGATGTGCCATTTAACATAAATCTGCCCCTTTACATTTAAGTATGTGCAGGGGACACAGAGTCGGTGAGGCTTATCCAAGGTTAAGAACAGATGAGTCCTGTTCAGTGAAAAATTAGACATAGGCTTCACCTGCTCAGCATCGCTGGACATGGCTAAATAATAGCTGCAAAATGTTACTCTTGTTAAACAATTTTACTATTATAATCTGTGAGATTTGTCTCTTACTCTGCAACATCTCATTGTTGTTATCTTTCTTTAAAGATAAAGACAACCTCAACATGAGCGACAATCTGCAATCAGTTGATTTTGACCTCATCATTGAACTTGTAATTGAAACATCAGTGGATGTTGATCCATTGGATGATTTAAATCCTGAGGATGAAGAAGAGCGTGATGAGGATGCAGATTTGTCCGAATTATATGATATAGGATGGGAAGCGGACCTGCTTGAGCCTTTGGAAATATAAACATTTATTTTTAAAATTTATAATTAATAAAAAGTAAAAAGGAAACCGTTTAATTTAAAAATAAAGACACCTTCAAAAGCAGGTTATGTGTAGTGTCTTCAATAAAATATTAAAATATGCTCATAAAATTAGATCAGATTCACATATAAAATAGCATAGGTAACATAAATATAAATGTCATTTCTTTTCTGGTATTTCTGTATTGTAAATTTGCCAACGACTAAAAAATCTTCTAATTAAAATGTCAAGTAGTGTGTTAAGTTTTTTATCACTGTTACTGATTTACTGTTTGGTAATAATGGTTAATAACATTATTTATTATATTTTTCCACAGATTCAACTGCAGATCATTTAAAGATTTCACCATGCCTACAATAGAAAGACAGAGAAAGGCTGCAAAACGTCAAAGACAGCAGGTGAAAAATAATACGCAGCAGTCCTCTAACAAAAAGATTTGTCAAGTCACGAAGAAAGCACCGGGTAAGAGCACAAAACACTTTATAAGAAATATGTGTAATAAAAAAAATATTACTACAGAAAATGTTTCAGTCCATAAAACGAGAAGGAAATCAAATGGAAAAGAAAGGCCAATGAAAAATGTTACTGCTAGAGCAAGAGATAACTCTGTGCATGATAGTAGAAGGAAACAACAGTTTAGGGAGATTCGTAAACGAATGTTCCGGAACAGGATAATTGGCAATTTGTTAAAAAATATTAAGAAAGGTCAACATAAACTAGTTTTTTATAAGACAAAAAAAAAAGTTGAGAAAGTTATTGATCAGGCATTTGAAATTAAACGTAAGTTATTTATTTTGATAATCAATAGAATTAGGAAGCTAAACAAGGCAATTTTTGATTTCAAAAGAAATAGTAGATGGAAGAGAATAGTTAATCGTAGTAATTTTTGTGAAGTTTTTTCTGGAGAATGGATGCATAGTTCAAGCTGTGAGGCATTTTTTAATGAGGAGAGTTATTTCCAGGATAATGATTTGGTGCATGCAGTTGACACCAGTGGTCGTGCTTATGAAGTGAAAGATGGTTGTCCAGTTGAAAAAGAAAAACTTGTGACAACAGAGGCAGAAGAGGTGTTAGGTAATGAGGTTTTAGGAAGACGTGCTAAGGGTCCTGTGTACACCTGGAAGTGTAGTAGTATTTGCAGTGTGCGACAGGATTCCATCAATTTGCTTTGTGATTTTGTACGGTCATTTAATAAGAAAAGTTTGAAGCAGAAAATGATGTTGTTGCAAGAATTAGATCCTTGCAGAGTAAGAGAAGTGACAGGTTTGCATGGACATTCACTGGCTTGTCTTTCCAGGAGAGTATGCCAGAGTGTTTTTCATCATTTCAGGATGCTAGCAGTGCATCATAACAAAGTGAGGAAATTAGTTAGAATGTTGTATTATGCTAAGAGTCCAGCAATTATGCTTAAACAATTATGCGCTGCTCTTTTGCATGGTTCTGAAATAGATGTGAAGAATATATGTGAAGAAATTGAGTTTTGTTACTTTGGAAGTAAAGAGGAGAATGTTGAAATTGAGCAAGAAGAAGAGGGTCTTGTGGAAGATAGTGTACAGGTTTCCAGTACAGATAATTTCCAGAGGGAAATTGCGACGTTTGAGGTGAAATCAAGTGAGAGGCCGAATTTCACTTGTGTGTGTTGTCGACGCACTTATTATAAGAATCAGACTAAGTTAGTGGATTTATATGCAAAAAGTGAAAGGGAAAATAATAGTGAATGGAAGGATTTTGCAACATACTTGATGGTAGAAAATTGTTTTGATTTGGGATTGGATCAACGTGTGTGTACTTATTGTTCT
The DNA here is from genome assembly GCF_964261635.1 of Lissotriton helveticus. NCBI lineage: Eukaryota > Metazoa > Chordata > Amphibia > Caudata > Salamandridae > Lissotriton > Lissotriton helveticus. The sequence goes on along the minus strand of NC_136063.1, from coordinate 755,236,341 downwards.
TGCAAATTAAATCAAAACCAGATGCCTGCTAGAGCAGTTCATAATAATCTGGAATTGGTTGAGATTCCTTCTGAATTGAAGGATTTAAATACTTATGAATCTATTTTGATTCAAAGTATCCATCCCTTTCAGGCTATTGTAAGAATGGAGCCAAAGACAGGGAAATTGCCTCCATCAGATTTACAGAGAGGATTAAAGGGAAGAGTTGTTTATTTGCCTCTAGATTTGAAGAAAAACATTAACACAATTGGAGTAGAAAAAGTGGAAGAGGAACCTCTGGTTATCTTAGTTAATGGGGTTCCGACAAAGAATAAGAAAATATGGCAAGATTTAGTAGATGTTAGGAAAGTTAAAAAGGCAACATTGTATTTGAAAAAAAATAATAAATACTATAAGAATGTATATGTTGCAGAAGAGGAAGTAAGTGAGGAAGAGGATAGCGATTTGTGTGCTGGTCAAATTGAGAAAGTAGAACCCTCTACTAGTGAAGAAATATATGAACATTATAGTGTTCATCCTTTGCATTCCAAGGAAGTCATGGGGAATGCTATTGAGTTGTTTCAAATGAAACAAGCCAAAGGGAGTCCCATTAGTGTTTGGGAGGAAAGTTTGGAAGCTCGGTGTTTCCCACAGCTTTTTCCAACAGGTCAGGGAGGAAGATATGATGAGCGACCTCATCAAAATCCTGCTTCTGAATACCGGACTTTGCGATTGTATGCAGGAGATGCTAGGTTTCGACAATGCATTCCTTATTTGTTTCATCTCCTGTTTGAAAGCGATCTGTCTGGACTGTCATATGCAGTGAACCACATCTTGAAAAGTGGTATACACATGCAAAACATCTCGGCAAGTGACTTTATGGATAAAGTCAATGTCCAAGACAGTATTTTGGATTCTCACCTGATTAATCTCATGGCGTGTCAGCGTGGTACTAATGAGTACTGGTACCGTCGTCATGGTGATTTAAAATGTATGCTGAGGAACTTAGGTACTCCCACATGGTTCCTCACTCTGAGCTGTGCCGAGTATGGCTGGGAAGACTTACTTGAATTTCTACGAGAGGCAAATGCTAACGTAGATATCATCGAATTCAAGACACCCGGAGAACTGTGCTCTTTGGATCCAGTCAATGTATATAGGTACTTCAATCATAGATTTGAAGCTATGATGTCTTTCATCATGAATAAGAAGAATCCACCTCTTGGAGAGGTGTTGGATTTCTTCTGGAGAAAAGAGTACCAAGCAAGAGGTGATCCTCATATACATATGTTGCTGTGGATCAAGGATGCACCTAAATTTGGAACGGATCCAGAAGACTCAGTGATGAGTTTCATCCAACAGTATTCTACGTGTGCTGTTCCAAACGCAAAGGAGAAGAAAAGCCTAAGAGAAAAAGTTCTGCGTTTCCAAAGCCATCGATGTGGAAAGTACTGCCGTCGTAAATTCCGAAACAAGGACAAGTTCTACACTAAATGTCGTTTCGGCTTTCCACGACCGGTGATTTATAAAGGAAGAGTAAACAGTTTTATGTCTTCGCTGCGACACAATGTCATGAAGAAATCACCTAAAAACACTTACAATTTGAAGAGGAACGAAGAGTCCAAGTACATCAACGACTACAACCCGGTGATTTTGTCCATGTGGAATGCTAACATGGATATACAGTTTGTGGCTGATAACTGTATGGCTGTGGCTCGGTATGTGACGTCTTACATCACCAAAAAAGAGAAGACAGAATTGAAGGATATGTGGGAGGACATTTCCCATGAAAAGAGCCTCAGCAAGAAGTTGTACAGTTTCAGTCTGAAGATGTTGTCGCATCGAGAAATCGGAGCGTACGAATGTTCTGACCGGTTGTCTTCAGCAAGTCTCTATGCCAAGTCCAGGAGTATCGTTTGGGCGAGTCTTGGTCTTGCTGCAACGCGTAATCGAGTTCTCAAACCTGTGCGGGAAATTGAGTATTTGGCGGAAAAGGAGCCAAACAGTACCGACATTTTGAAGACAAACATGTTGGATACATATTATCCAAATCGAAGCAGTCACCTCGAGAATGTTTGTCTGTATGAGGTTCTGCAAAATTACATATTCAAGAGGAACATCAAAGAAGATACTGAGAAAGGAGTGTATGCTGTAATAGGAAGTGAGGGATGTCTGGTCAAGCAAAGAAAATGCCACTTGGTAAACCATCGAAAATTGAGTGGCGAATCTCCTGAAAAAAAGGAGTTTTTCTATTTAGCACTTTTGCAACTTTTCAAGCCTTGGCGTGCAGAAGAGGAACTGCTTGGAGATTTCCTCTGTTACGAAGACTCTTTCAATGCCGCCAAGGAGACCATAGAATGTCCTGCTTTTCCCAAATATGTAGAAATGTTGAATGCGGAAATTGAGCAGGAAGCAACGATTGCAGCCGAGATTGCCAGAGACAGTTCTCAGGACAGTCAGAGTTCTGCTTCATTGAGTCAGGATCCACTAGGAGGACCTGTTATTGAAAATGAAGCTGCCACTGCTATGAATGAAGTGGAAAGAGCCATGGCACATGCTCAGGAGGATGCGGTTAACTTAGAAGAGTTGGAAAGACAACTTAACGTTGAGCAGAGGAAAATATATGACGAAGTTACCATGCAAATTGATCATGGATTAAGTCATGATAAGAAAGAGTGCTCATGTACGTCGTTGAAGCCTGTCCGACTGTACGTGAGTGGAGAAGCGGGAACTGGAAAAAGTTTCCTCATTAAAGCAATTTCATGCTATTTGCAGGAAAGGACAGAGTCATCGCTGTCTTGTGTTGTCACTGCTCCAACTGGACTGGCAGCACATAATATTAAAGGGATTACTTTACATCGTTTACTGATGCTGCCAGTGGAGCATGACAACAAATTACAATATCACAAGCTATCTGGAGATGCTTGTTTTGAAGTTTCAAGAATCTTGAGGAAAATGAAACTTCTTATCATTGACGAAGTAAGCATGGTTTCCAATGTCATGCTTGCTTTTGTGCATTTGAGGATGCAAGAAGTTCTCAAAACAGAGTATGATGTGTTATTTGGTGGCAAACACATCATTGTTTTCGGAGATCTTTTGCAGCTGACACCAGTGAAAGGGCAACCTGTGTTCAAAATGCTCACGCATGAAGATACCAGGAAGTGCCTAGGCAGCATTGGCAACGTCAATATATGGTTAAACTTCAATTATGCTGAACTGCATGAAAATATGCGTCAGGCGAAGGATGAAGTTTACAAGACTATTCTACAAGATGTTAGAATTGGAAAAGTGACCGAGCATGGGAAAGAAGCTTTACATGCACGATTACTGTCAAATTTATATCCAGAACAAGATGTTGTGCCTGAGAATATTTTTCAGAAAATTACTGAGAAGAAATCTGGAATATGTTTGATGCCAACTCTTGCAGAATGTGCCAAATTTAACAACAAAATGTTGCATTTAGAAAAGCAAGAGATTGTGAAACTGGAAGCTATTGATAGAGTAGAGCATATGGGATCAACAATTATTTTGTCTGAGAATCTGAAAACAAAATTGGATTCATTAGAGAAGAGTATATCTAAAACTGCAGGTTTTGAAAAGACTCTGAATGTGTGCTTGAACTGCCGTATAATTTTAAGAAGGAATTTACATGTTGAAAGAGGTCTGGTAAATGGATCAATGGGTAATGTTGTTGATTTTGTGAAATACAGAAATAGAGATGGAATTGAATTTTTAAAAATTAAATTTGATGGCATTGAGGAAGTACAGCTAATTGCTCGTTGTTCTGCTAGATTTTTGCTTGTAAAAGACTTATATGTTCGCCGTAAGCAGTTTCCTGTTTGCTTGGCATATGCGGTGACAATTCATAAATCGCAAGGTTTAAGCGTAGACAGTGCATTGGTGAATATTGGCAGTTCTGTGTTCAAGGAGGGTATGGCATATGTGGCATTGTCACGAGTTAGAACTTTATCAGGATTGTACTTGATTGAGTGTGATGTCACAAACATTTGTGCGGATCTAGATTGTGTTAAGGAATACAATAGGTTAAGAAGAGAGTATGCGCCACATTTGCCTCAGTATCCTTTGTTTGAGAAACGTGTGGTAGGCCGGAAACGAAGAAATGAGAACAATACTGGGGAGGTTGTAGCAAAAAGACAAAAAGTCAATGAACCTAAAATTACAAGCAGAAACAAAAAGGATTCTGTTGAAGATGTTGTTGGTTTTCAGTTTGAAAACAGTTCTGGTGTCAACTGCTATGCTAATGTAGTGGTTAATGTTTTATTTTCTCTAAAAAATGTAAAAGAAGAGATTGTGGTCAATTCTGATCAAAGATTTTGCAGTTTGTTAAATTCTGTGTTAGAGAAATGTACCACTGATAGAAGAAACATAGAAAGTGTGTCTGAAATTCGAAATCTGTTAGACAGATGTTCAGGCCAAACACAATTCTCTCAAAATATTCAGCAAGATTGTCAGGAGTTTTTAATGTATATGCTTGATGTATTACATGCTGAAGGTGTAGATGTAGATCAGCTGTTTGGGCTTTCTTATCAATGGCAGCATGACTGCGAGAACTGTATGGTATCAAGTACTACTAGTGTAGACTCAGAAAGATTTATATATTTAACTTTGCCAGACAGTAAATCAGTCTCCTTTAATAAGCTAGTAAAAGCAGCTGATCACAACATGGAGTGTAGCCAATGTAAATCTGAAATGATGTCCACATTATTTATACGAACATATGGCCAGTATGTCATTTTAATGTTCCAACGATGTAGGCCTGATGGAACAAAATTGACAACTTTAATTAAAAATTTTGTAGCTTCGCAGTTGTCAATATCAGGAAGGACTTTTGTAACTGCAGCAATTATATATCATGACGGCCCTTCAATAACATCAGGACATTACACAGCTTATTTAAAGTCTAGAAATGGCTGGTCATTCTGCAATGATTCTGTTTTAATTTTCAAAAAAAATTTGCCGTATGAACTTAAAAACTCTTACCTGGTGTTTTTAAAACCAAAATTTTAGGGAAAGAATCTCGGGATGTGCTCTGTGGAATTTCAAGAAGTTCTAATGGCTCCTACACAATTTGGCCTTGAGGATAAGTGTTGTTCAGAGACATAACTTCTAACCATAGGACTGGACATTATGGAGAAATACGTGCACTTTGAATGAGTTCAGAAAAACTGTTTCTTTTTATAAACTAATTGAAGCAGCCAATCAAAACATGGAGTAGAGGGAATGTAAGTCTGCAATGCTGTCTACTGTTTTACATTGCTTTGTGATTAAAAGTGATGTAGAGAATTAAATAATTGTAGTAGTCATAGGGGTAGTGTAAGTCTGCTTGTATCAGTGTCATAGGAAAAGTAGAACATGACTGAGCAAGAAGGGGAAGATATTACTATTCCAGGATTGTGAAAATGATCTTCAACATTTTAATTCTGAAAGTTGCGGAAATGCCAAATGACGGGATTGGCTTACAAGAAATCCAAGAGTTATCAATGGCTCTGACAAGATTTGGCCTTGTGGAAAATTGTGGTAGAGAGCAAGAAGTCATTTATTGCATGTAACGTGTTTTTAAAAACGATGGAGATTTTCTTTCAGAAAGTGGCGGGCTGAAAGTAATAACAGCACAAAAGAGTGTAAGCTGTTCATAGGACATCCTTGGACGTCATGGAAAGTAAGTTAACTTTAAGGAGTTCTGAATTTTGATTTCTGATGTTGTATGGGTTTTTTAAACACAATCATTTTGATTGTGTTTTTTTTCCCCGCTGTTACATGATGAATACCTTCAAGTCACTGTTTTTAGTGAATTTTGATACATTCTGAGAACAGCAAAAATAAACCATTTAACATGTATAATTAATTCTGTACTGTTTGCATTTATGATGTATATGTAGAACTGAGTAGGAGGCATGGAGAAGGTGAGGCTTCTGTAAGTGTCAAAGTTGTTGCATGCAGTGCTGCACTTCTGCGTATTCTTTCATATGCTAGACTACATCTGCACAATGAGATACCTAAGCAAAGGAAACGCAAGTGATGTGATTGAGAAATGAGCAAAATAAATTGCACGTATTTCAATTACATCACCTGTGTTTCCTATCATTACGAATCACATTGTGCAGATCAAGTTTAGGTCTGTCCAGGGAAACATAGGAGGTTTCTACTTTGTTGAAGAGTGCAGTGGACATGACTCACTTCATTGGTAGACTTTCACAGATATTATCTCCTCTGTACACTTCAACAAGTGTAAATCTCATCTTGAACTCTGAGTAGGCCTCACCTCAAACAAACCTCTGGATAGGAGACATGTTATTGGCATCCTGAAGCGACACTTTTCTGAAACAAGAGCAATGCAAAAGATGCACCATGTTTTAAGATAGGCCTCACTTCATCTGTATCAAGATACTGTTAGTTTAAAATGTATATCTTTAGGACTGTGTAGGGGACCTGGAGAAGCAGAAGCTTCTGTCAGTGTCAAAGTTGTTGAAAAACTATTTGTCCTTCAATCTTTTCCCTTGTCTTTTGTAATTTTTAAATACATGTTTTAATATTTTTCAAATGTTGGTTCTCTCTTTCACAGATTGAAAGTATAAAAATAAAAAGTTAGTAATTTAACGGCAATTATAAGGTAAATAGTTGTACTCTTTTCGTTACATTTCTATCACATTCACCTACTATTAGATCCACTGCTTCACTTCTTTAACCCTCAGTTTCCTGCCTTTGCTACTTTCCTCATTCCTTTCTCTATTACCTACTTACTCAACTCCTTCCACTCTTTTTCTCAGTCCCTCTGTTCTCATAGTTCCTCAGTCTTGTTCACTCACTCCGTCTTTATTACTGTTAGTGTCTGTGAATTACTTTCCCACCTTTTTTTTTGGACCGCTTCCCGGGAAGTGGCCCGGTTCGCAAACCAGCAGCGTTACGGGAGTCCACCATTTTGTGTTTCGGTTGAATCAAGATACAAGATGGAGGGCAAATAATGTTCAGAATGGGTAGAAGGGGGCACGGTAGATGTATCTTGACCCCCTTGGTTTTCTGAGGGTGGCTGAGGAGGACCATAGTTCTTCACTCTTGTTCACTCTCTCTGTTTCTATTAATGTCACTGTTTCTGACTGATCAAAAAAAATTTTTTAAAAAAAGAACAGTAACTATAAGGGAAGGAAACAGACAGTTATGTTAAAAGAAAGACAGCTATAGGGAGTAAACTAAGGATACTGTTACCCGCAATCCACTGCTGATGATGTTATTGACCATGTCATGAATGATGTGATATGTGACATCATCAGCAGTGGATTGTAGGTAACAGTATCTCTTGTTTACTCCCTAGAGCTGTCTTTCTTTTCACATAACTGTCTGTTTGCTTACCTTATACTTACTGTTCTTTTTTTTAAAAATATTTTTTTTGGTTAGCTTCCGGTACGCGTACCGGGTAGCGCTCCGGGGAGCGAACTAAGAGAAATAGAGGTTGGCAGAGTTCCAAATATTCTACCAATTTTTTTATAACGGGGAGGTAGTTCTGAAAAGAACTTTTTTTTAATGTTTTTGTTGTTTTATATTTTTTTTAGTATTTTTTGAACATTTTTTTACTTTTTTTGTATTTTCTGAACGTTTTTATATTTTTTTGGTTTTTTTGGGGGGGGGGGGGGAACAAAAACGATCCATTGTAAAGGGCTCAACAGGAGCAACAAAAAAAAAAAGAATTTATTTTTTGGGGCGTCTCGGACAAACATTAACATGATTCTGAATAGCTCTCATAATCAAAATGATGCTACTTTCCCTGTAGCAGATGAAATCGCCGCAGTGCACGCACACTTGCTTCACGTGCCCAAACAACATTTGAATGTTTGGGATCATCTCCCTCGCCTCTGGTCCCGACACCTCTGGAACAACCGATCTTCTTGCCATTGGGAGGGGATTTTGTTGCTCATCACGTAGCTGGGCAGCACTATAATTATTTGGGTGCCACCTACTCATATGCCGATGCATAGTGTGATTGCCGTAACTGTATTTTTTTTCAGTTCCCCTTGACAATCTATCACCGCATATACGGCAAAACACGTAGCGTGCATTCACTTTTTTTTGCCCCTCAGGAAATCTATAGAATTGCCAAATGTAATTCTCTTTTCGATTGTACCTCCTGGGCTCCTCTGGCAAAAACCTTGGCTCTTCCTCCTCTTCCTCCTCTTCCTGTTCTTCCTCTTCTTGCAAAATTACTTCAGCAGGTGGTCCTCTCTTCTTTGGATTTGGTGGAGGTGGTGGGTTAGAACCAGCTGAAGCTACTAATGAAGCCATGTCAAAGTGTAAATAAAGGGTCTTTCTCTCACCAAGATGAAAGTCAGAGTGAGGAAAGAAGGAGGGGTTTTCATCATTTGGGAAAAGCAAAAGTTCTAAACCAATGAAAAGTGTTCATTTTAGATCACATGACCTAGTATTACATCATTAGGAAACCAAAAGTGAAATGAACCAATGAAAAGTGTTATTACCGAGTCACATGACCTGCTGTGTTTACGTTACGCGGTCGGCGCCGCGCCCCGGATCGCTTCCGGTTCGCGTACCGCTGCGCTTCCGGGTACGCTAACGTAGCACGTCATATGACGTATCACGCGAGAACGCGAAACGTCATGCTGACGCGACGCGTCACGATGTTGTCATGCTGACGCGACAGTTGCGCAAACGGAACGTTTACCGGTTCGCGGACCGGGTCGCGGCTCCGAATTGAGCTAACGGGAAGCTAACCGGTTCGCGTACCGGGAGCGAAACAATAAAAATAATTAAAAAAAAATTGTATTAAAAACATGTAAAAAATATTTTTCGATTTAAAGAAGAATACATTGTAAAGGTTTTGATATTTGCTATTAAAAAACCATTGAAATTCATTAAAAAAAACATAGGTTATAGACCATATATAGTTAGGAATTAGCATTTACAAAACCTTGAAAATTCACTGAAAAAACCATAGGTTATAGACCATATATAGTTAGGGATTAGCATTTACAAAACCTTATTTTACTCACACAAAACCATTGAAATTCCATATATAGTTAGTTGTACTAACTATATATCACGCACCCGCAATCCACTGCTGATCATGTCACATATTACATCATTCATGACATGGTCAGTGACATCACTGATGACATCACTGATGACATCTCAAATGACATCACTGATGACATCACTGATGACATCTCAATGCCATGACTGATGACATCACTGATGACATCTCAAATGACATCACTGATGACATCACTGATGACATCTCATTTGACATTACTGATGACATCACTGATGACATCATTCATGTGATAATACGATGAACTTCTTCAGACTCTAAAATAACCTTAGATACACTCAGTGTAAACAGACACTCACAGACTGTCACTCATCCATGGAGTTACTCACACACCTACTCAGTCATGCAAAGAATCAATTACACCTCCATTTCCTCAACTATACAGTTATACATACCTTACTTATTCAAACATATACTAACACATATTTACTCTCTTTTACAATCCCTGATACAAGTTCACAATGATCAATACAGCCACTCACACATTCACGGACTCTTATGCACAGTTATTTATATATGTCAACTCTCACATGTACTGTGTTTTACATATGTTCTTACTTTGACATGTAGCACTCAGATATCCATTCACTCACCAATGCACTCAGTCAACCGCCCATACACCTGTTTCCACATGCACTTTTGAATCCATATATCTAGTGAATCAACTGCTTACACATCTATGCACAGAGTCATACACCTCCCAGCCACCCACACACACACTCAGTCTCCCATACAAATACTTGGGCAACCAATCAATAACCCATATACTTACTCATATAGCTACTGATCAACACATGCAGCAGTTTACAGAACAACAGACATAATGATGCACAAATTAAGACAGTTTACTGACTAACCCATGCACTCAGTGACACACATTTAATCACTCACTCATACAGTCAGTCACACACCTACTAAATCCTTCATCCAGACACTTATACATCCACTCATTCTTCAATATGTAAGACATTTGAGATGTCATCAGTGATGTCATTTGAGATGTCATCAGTGATGTCATCAGTCATGTCATTGAGATGACATCAGTGATGTCATCAGTGATGTCATTTGAGATGTCATCAGTGATGTCATCAGTGATGTCACTGACCATGTCATGAATGATGTAATATGTGACATGATCAGCAGTGGATTGCGGGTGCGTGATATATAGTTAGTACAACTAACTATATATGGAATTTCAATGGTTTTGTGTGAGTAAAATAAGGTTTTGTAAATGCTAATCCCTAACTATATATGGTCTATAACCTATGGTTTTTTCAGTGAATTTTCAAGGTTTTGTAAATGCTAATTCCTAACTATATATGGTCTATAACCTATGGTTTTTTCAATGAATATATATATATATATATATATACATACATATATATATATACACTGATAAAAACATAGGGGCAGATTTATGATGACTGGCGCATCCCTGGGGATGCGCCAGTCATCCTGCGCCGCTGCTCCGCCACCCATGGTGCGCCGCATTTATAATGCGGCGCACCATGGGGCAAAAACGGCACAGATGCGTGACGCATCTGTGCCGTAAAGGTGGCGCATTGCTGGAGCTGCATCGCAAGCGCGACGCAGCTCCAGCAAGGCTCTGGGGTGCCCCATCTCCACAATGCTGCATCAAGACCTACGCCTGCTTCAAGCAGGCGCAGGGTTTTGACGCAGCATTGTCCTTAAAGCGACTGAGTGAAATCTCATAGATTTCACTCAGCCACTTTTAGGAGGCGTTCCTGCGCAGGAACGCCCCCCCCTTGCGCCGGAACGCCTCCTTAAGGCCCAGGGCTTTACAACGTGACGCATCTCCTAGATGCATCATGTTGTAAATAGGGCGCATTGTTTGCGCCGCCGTTGCGTCAAATAAAGTGACGCACCGGCGGCGCAAGGCCTTCATAAATCTGCCCCATAGGGTTCACACACGTTATAGTTAGGAATTAGCATTTAAAAAAACCTTAGAAATTCACAGAAAAAAACTGAGATTTCACACATGTTATAGTTAGGAATTAGCATTTAAAAAAACCTTGCAAATTCACTGAAAAAAACAGAGGTTTCACACATGTAATAGTTAGCTGGACATTTCACTCATACAAAACCATTGAAATTCCCCCGTTATAGTTAGTTCAGCTAACTATAACTCGCGTGCCCGCACTGCTGTTGACGTCACATATTACATCACTCATGACATGGTCAGTGACATCACTCATGACATTACTGATGACATCTCAAATGATATCACTGATGACATCACTGATGATATCCTCCTTGTGAAAGAGTGGCAGACCTCCTCTCACCATAATCTAACCTTTGATACATACATTCAAAAATGTAAACTACAATTTTGAAAAGAGTGACGATACCAATACCAGTTACAACAACCTGTTCAGTAATTCCACCATCTAGATACACATCCACTCATTCACCAACAGTTCTATATAGTCACTCGTACATGTACTCACTCATTATATGTAGTCATACACCTATACATCCTGTTACACACCGATACTCATCCATACAGTTACTCACACACATACTCACACATGCAAATGAACTATCAAACATCCATTTACTTGCATATACAGCTATACACACACCACTACACTTACTTTTACAGAAACGTACACATACTTTCTTAAACAATCACTTATAGAAACACAGTCTTATTTATACAGGAACTCTTCCATTCTCTCACACTCTCACATATAATCACTTATATACATCAATACTCACATACAGTAGATTAAAACCCATGTAGTTACTCATAAAGATACTATTGAGACAGTCATTTACTCACTAACACACCCATGCACACACTCATCCACCCATTTAGTCCTGCACACATGCTGTCTTCAATACAAACAGTGAGTCACTCATTCATGCATCTGTGCGCTAAGTAATACTTCCCACCGAACCATACAGACACTCATACTGATACTCAAAAAGCCAACTAATAACTCTTATATACACTCATGTAGCTACTCACCAACCCATCCAGCCACGTATAGACAAAGTGAGACAGTGATGCAGATATTTACATATTTAAACATTAGTCGCTAATACATGTATTCACTAAGATAAACTTAATAAGCCCTTTATCAAGCCTTTTTGTTGTAACTACTGTTGCAGTGAATATGCTCCTACACACAACTGTGCATAAAGACTTACGACCTCAGTGAATTGCGGTGTTCCAAACCCCACCTTAGTACCCAAACCCCCTAACAGACTAGCAATCAGTGACTCATTGGTTCTTCCTACTATAGCAACAACACCAATTATTAGTCAACCCACAACATGCGACTTAGGTTACCTCAGGTAAGGTAGATAACAAGAGCACTCTTTTGTTACATTCTTACACCAGTCCAAAACAAGCACTTAATAAACACACCTGCAACTTTGAAATGTTTATTTCACACCATAATCTCATGCCCAGTGCCTTACATAATACAAGCAAACATATTATCAGAAACAATGTTGTCAGCATTGTTCCTATTCCATAAAATACAAAGGGAGAAAGCATCCTATAATGCAAAAGGGAAACAGATTTAAAATATACCTAAATGTAACCATCCCTACTTAGCCGGTTAGATTATAACTACAGAAGATCTCATACGACTACATAGGCAGATGTATAACTGTTACTCAGCAGTAGTGGATCACATTGAGTTCTGCACAAACTGTCAAGATACGAATGTTCTCAAACTGTGTGTAATCATGCCTGCACACTTCATTACTAAACACGCAAGTATAAGAGATGCCATAGCTGCATATCTCTTATGGCTCCAACGTGCGAACATCATTCCGAATAACACACATAGTATCCAACATAACCTTGACGTTTCATGCTCTCACTATACACACTAAAGTAGCGAGGCAGTCTACAAATGTAGTATATCAAATTATTCTCATATGAAGCAAAATACTCACCCTTCTCTAAACAATATTGCAAGTGCGTGTTGTGTGCAAAGCAGAGCAGGAAAACAAAAATGGCGTTTAAGCTTCTAATAAACCCATGCTAACTTAACACGGTGTGAGTGCAAGGCTCAGCCCACAACACATTTCCTTGACCAAAGCACTTAATATAAACGTGGGCAAATTACGAACGCAGAGTCCAAGCCTAAAAAGCATAGTCAAGTTCAAATTTGCAAAAAAAAGTTAATCGCTCTTTGATAGAAAGCAGTTACTAAATAATAAAGAATACGTAGAAAAATCAAAGAGTCTTAATCCAACAGCGTGTAAGCACGGTATGTAGCAACAGCCTCCAACAGGAAGTCATTGTTCTCATCTGAAAAATTTCAGCCATCCAATTCAATAATGGGAATGAACATACATGTTCCTCAACGACCGGAAACTCCATCACCATCGGAGGAAAACTCGGGTCATATTCAATGTAACTGCGTGCCAAGAACTCAAGCGCCGCTGCAAAAACATTCCAACGTCCCATTATTTCATGTGTCGCTGCTAAGGCCATAATCCCGCCGCCAGAACAGTGCACGTCATGAACCACTAAGGGGCTCATCAGCTGGTCATAATCCGTGTTGGGAGACACCGTACTGCAGAGACACAAATCCAGGGTCCAGTCGAAATCGCAGCTCAGGCAATGGAAGACAGGCTGAATTCATGTGAAAAAGGAGAATCAAAACGATAATCCATAAGCTGCACTCAACGTTGCAAGAAGCAATCAATCAATCAATCAGAGCATTTGTATAGCGCACTACTCACCCGGAGGGTCTCAAGGCGCTGGGGGGGGGGGTCCGCTACTGCTCCAACAGCCAGGTCTTGAGCTGCTTCCTGAAGGCGAGGTGGTCCTGGGTCAGGCGGAGGTGGGTCGGAAGGGAGTTCCAAGTCTTGGCGGCCAGGTAGGAGAAGGACCTTCCTCCTGTGGTGGCTCTTCGGATGCGGGGGACGGCGGCGAGGGCGTGGCTGGTCGATCGAAGCTGGTGCGTGGGAGCGTAGAAGTTGAGGCGGCTTTTGAGGGATCCTGGACCTTGGTTGTGTAGGGCTTTGTGTGCGTGGGTGAGGAGCCGGAAGGTGATTCTCTTGTTGACCGGGAGCCAGTGCAGGTCTCTCAGGTGTCCGGAGATGTGGCTGCGGCGGGGGATGTCCAGGATGAGTCGTGCTGAGGTGTTCTGGATCCGCTGGAGTCTCTTCTGGAGTTTGGCGGTGGTTCCGGCGTAGAGGGAGTTGCCGTAGTCCAGACGGCTGGTGATGAGGGCCTGGGTGACCGTCTTCCTGGTCTCGGTGGGGATCCATCGGAAGATTTTGCGTAGCATTCTCAGGATGTGGAAGCACGACGAGGAGACGGCGTTGACTTGTCTGGTCATGGAGAGGGAGGAGTCCAGGATGAAGCCCAGGTTGCGTGCGTGGTCAGTTGGTTTGGGTGCGCTGCCCAGGGCGGGGGGCCACCAGGAGTCGTCCCAGGCAGAGGGTGAGGATCCCAGGATGAGGACTTCCGTCTTGTCTGAGTTCAGTTTCAGGCGGCTGTTCGACATCCATTTGGCTACTTCTGTCATCCCTTCGTGCAGGTTGGCTCTGGCGGTGGCGGGGTCGTTAGTGAGGGAGAGGATCAGCTGGGTGTCGTCGGCGTAGGAGATGATGTTCAGGTTGTGCTGGCGTGCGATGGCTGCGAGGGGGCTCATGTAGACGTTGAAGAGAGTTGGGCTGAGCGAGGAGCCTTGAGGAACGCCGCAGATGACTTCGGTGGCCTCGGATCTGAACGGGGGGAGGCGGACTCTCTGTGTCCTTCCGGTGAGGAAGGAGGTGATCCACTCCAGTGCCTTCTCCTGGATTCCGACGTTGCTGAGGCGCTGTACTAGGGTGCGGTGGCAGACAGTGTCGAAGGCCGCGGAGAGGTCCAGGAGGATGAGGGCCGCTGTTTCTCCGTTGTCGAGCAGGGCTCGGATGTCATCTGTGGCTACGATCAGGGCGGTCTCGGTGCTGTGGTTGGCCCGGAAGCCAGACTGCGAGAGGTCGAGGGAGCCGTTCGTCTCGAGTAAGGCGGCCAGTTGCTTGTTGACGGTCTTCTCGATGACTTTTGCCGGAAACGGGAGCAGCGAGATGGGGCAGTAATTCTTGAGGTCGGTAGGGTCTGCTGATGGTTTCTTGAGTAGAGCGCTGAGTTCGGCATGCTTCCAGCTCTCCGGGAAGGTGGCGATGTCGAAGGAGGTGTTGATGATGTCCCGCAGGTGGGGTGCGATGACAGCGTCGGCCTTGTTGAAGACGTGGTGAGGGCACGGGTCTGTCGGAGATCCGGAGTGGATGGAGTTCATCGTGCGGATGGTGTCTTCGGTGCTGATCGGGGTCCAGGCGCGGAGGGTGGTGGTGGGGGGCAGTGGTTCGGTCGTGGCGTGCGTTGGTTGAGTGCTGAAGCTGTTGTGGATGTCCGCGATCTTGTTGTGGAAGTAGGAGGCGAGGGAGTTGCAGAGGTCTTGCGAAGGGGTGATGTCATTGTTTCCGGCGTTGGGGTTGGAGAGCTCTTTCACGATGTTGAAGAGTTCCTTGCTGTTGTGTGCGTTGTTGTCCTGTCGTTCCTTGAATGCGGTTTTCTTGGTGGCGCGGATCAGCTGGTGGTGTTTTCGGGTGGCGAGCTTGAGGGCAGTCATGTTGTCCGGTGTTGGGTCTGTGCGCCAGGTTTTCTCGAGTGCTCTGCAGTTCTTCTTGGAGCTCTTGAGTTCGTCGTTAAACCATGGGGCTTTCTTGCTGCCGGGTCTGCTCGGCGGGGTCTTCAGCGGGGCGAGTTCGTCTGTGCAGTCGCTGATCCATTTCGTGAGGTTGGTGGCTGCTTGACTGGGGTTCGTTGTGCTGGTGGGAGGGTTCTTGCTCAAGGACGTAGTGAGCTGGTCTGCAGTGATCTTGTTCCAACTTCTGCGGGGAGCCTGTTGCTGGTGATGGTGGAGCGTGGTCCTTCTGAAGCTGAAGTGGACGCAGCTGTGGTCCGTCCATTGGAGTCCCGTGGCGTGGCTGAAGGCGATGTCCTTGCTGGAAGAGAAGATCGGGTTGAGTGTGTGTCCGGCGTAGTGGGTGGGGGTGGTCACCAGCTGCTTGAGTCCCAGGTTTGCGAGGTTGTCCAGCAGGGTGGTGGTGTTGCGGTCGTTGTTGTTCTCCAGGTGGAAGTTGAGGTCCCCGAGGAGGATGTAGTCGGCTGAGGGGAGGGCGAGCGGGCTGATGAAGTCGGCGATGTCCTCGCTGAATTGTGTGCGTGGTCCCGGGGGTCTGTAGATGAGGGTGCCTCTGAGGGTGGTCTTGGGGTTGACGTGGATCTGGAAGTGCAGGTGTTCGGCGGGTGCGATGGTGTTGTCGGTGTTGGTCGTGATGCGGATGGTGTTCCTGTGGATGATGGCGATGCCTCCTCCTGTCTGGTTGACGCGGTCCCTCCGGATGATCTTGTAGCCGTCCGTGATGGCGATGTCGGGCGCTGAGGGGGCGTTCACCCAGGTTTCTGTGAGGAAGGCGACGTCTGGGGCTGTGGTGTCGAGCAGGTTCCAGAGCTCGACGGCGTGTCTGTGGACGGAGCGGGCGTTGAGCAGGATGCACTTCAGGTGGGTGCTGCTGGTGCTCGGCTTGGTCGGTGCTGGTGCAGTGCAGGTCCAGATGCAGGAGAACTTGCAGGACTGGCAGATGAAGGGTCCGTGGGTGCGTCTCGGGGTGGCTCTGTAGCATCCAGGGGTTCGGCCGGCGTTGAGTGCGTTGAGGGTGGCGGCGTCGTAGGTCCGGCGGGTGGGCTGGGGTCTGCGAGGGCCAGGGGTCCTGGCACTGGGCGCGGTCCAGGCACGGACGGGCGTAGACGGGCTTACCTTTGGCGCACCTTCGGCGCTCATTTGGTGCTCCCCCTGCGCGCGTCCGCTGCGCGGTCGCTCTGGGGGCGTCATAAGAAGGGGGACGTGAGGGCGGGTCAGCTGGGCGGCGGGAGCGGCTCGTCCAATGGGCCGGTGGTCGGCGTGGCCTGGGCGAGCAGCGGCGGGAACGGGCGAGCGGCCGGCTCTGCAGTGGCTGGGCCGCTCGTGGGACCAGGGGGGCGTCTGCGGCGGCGGGAAATGCGGCTAGGCAGGCTGGCAAGGCTGGCAAGGCAGGCTGGAGCAGGAGGCGGCAGGAGGAGCAAGGGGGTGACCCGGCCTGGTGAGAGGCGCAGCGGTCACTCCCGAGCAATCCTAGCTGTCCCCTTAAGAAGGGGGACGTGAGGGCGGGTCAGCTGGGCGGCGGGAGCGGCTCGTCCAATGGGCCGGTGGTGGGCGGGGCCTGGGCGAGCAGCGGCGGGAACGGGTGAGTGGCCGGCTCTGCAGTGGCTGGGCCGCTCGTGGGACCAGGGGGGCGTCTGCGGCGGCGGGAAATGCGGCTAGGCAGGCTGGCAAGGCTGGCAAGGCAGGCTGGAGCAGGAGGCGGCAGCAGGAGCAAGGGGGTGACCCGGCCTGGAGAGAAGCAGCGCTCCATAGTAACTAAGCATTCACTTGCGGCCCAGCAACAACCGAGAAATATTGTCGTCTGCTGAAAGATGTGCATCCATATTTAAGTAAACAAATTAATACAAGCACACAGGCAACTAATGTGAGCATTAAGCACAATTCACCAAAGATGCTGGAAAAAATCGAATGAAAAAACACTGACATGACACCAAATATAGTTTCTAAAAAAGTCACAAGGCCAATGCTTATAACTTTAAAAAAGTAAGCTAAACCCCTACTCGAGGACACATTAAAGATAGTCTAAATTAACTCCCTAAAATTCCGGGGCACGTCTGTATTCAATAAAGCATACACTTCTGTGCGGGTGTTTGCTACATGAAGGACAAATGTTTCTCTGGCAGATGTAAAAGCGACCTCTTTTTGAGACAATAGAGCTCTTATACGGCTCATTTGGTTGACTCTTCTTTCAAGGTCGGAATCGACGGCCAGATGGAAACATCCAGCTTTCCATACAGAGGAGTAAACACAACTTTTTTGTAGCAAACCACGCGCTCAGTTAACGTAATCATGTAAGCGATTCCTGCTAACATCGCACAATAAGCCACACAGCTGAATCGGATCTCCAATAAGTGACCACTTCTAACTATTCTCATAGCGCCCTGTGCTCTGATTTGACAGTGAGAGAGTGATCGCACCATAGTTTCCACTGCTAATCATTCTCAGCATACGCAACGAATACGATAAAACGGCAATAATTTTAACACCGGTCCTTGATAATATGCCCCAAATTTCGTAGCGCGCCCAGCATCGAAAAATGCGATGCAGGCCACGGAACGAAGGGGCATATTATCAACAACATAAGGCGATACATTATCGCCCCTCCCCTGCCCCGCCTGTCCCACCGCAACTCCCTCCACGGGCTGTGTCTGAGCTTGATAATACGCCCTTGTTAATTCCCCTAGAAGCCCATGTTAACACCAGAACATGGGCTTCTATGGGAATTAACAAGGGCGTATTATCAAGACCATTTTCGCTGTTTTATCGGCAGTTTCCTGGACATAAACCATCAATAATTTTAACACCGGTCCTTGATAAAATGCCCATCAGTGCCATATTACCCGTAAAGGGCGATACATTATCACCGCTTTCATCGGCAGGAAACTGCCGCTTAAGAGGCGATAATGGATTTGATAATAGGCCCTTGTAAATTCCCATAGCAGCCCAGGTTCTAGTGTTAACCGGGCTTCTATGGCAATTCAGAAAGACATATTATCAAGACCATTATCACCACTTTACCATCAGTTTCCTGCCGATAAAAGCGGCGATAATGTATCGCCCTTTATTGATAATATGGCCCATAATCCCTTAATGTACAGAGACGCACAAACTGATATTAAACAAAAAAACATAACAACATGCATTATAGCAAAACACATTTACTACTATAAAACGTTTAACAACAGACGAATATAGGAGCATATTATCAAGACAGGCGATAACATTATCGCTGCTTTATCTGCAGTTTTCTACCCATAAAGCGGCAATAATATCGCCTGTCTTGATATACTCCATAATTCCTTAATGTACAAAGATGCACCGCACACACTCCCATACAACTTATCAACTCACCTTTCAAATTGATTTGTAGATTAAGGAGAATACCACTCACACAGTGGATATTCTTGTTCAGAATCTCTCTAGTTCCGTGTTTGCAGCAGAACCATCAAATTGAACATTTTTCCTCTCATTTGACAGATACATACAGATATATAACCAATTAAAATCCTGCACACAATAATTCAAAACAAAACACACATTTCTATTGATTTAACATTCCAAACCTTTCCAACTGACATAACTTTCCACCCTACCCCCAACAGATCATGCAAAGTCAACAGAGGTCAAAAGTTCAGCACTGTATAAAATACTGCTCCTCAACAAATTTAGACTATGCATAAGCACTTACTTATAAGTACCAATAAAGCAAAAACATCTCATTACAAGCAACAAAGATATAAACACATAAACTTGATAAATATTTGTAAAATATGTATTTTTAATTCATTTTTCTTGCTTACGTACGCTTATGGAACAACTTTCAGAATTCGCACTGTATGTGCACAATAAATATACCATAAAAAAATAGCATACATCACTCATTTTTTACAATCACCAGACACCCCATTCACCAAGCCTCAAATAAGACCGTAGGTAGAGCCCCAAATCCACCACGGTACCAGCCGGCTCCCTGTATCATTCGGGAGCCGGAATTGCTTTTGGTCAGAGAAACTACCTTACATACTGCTCTCTCAGATGAAAAACAATCTGCTTTCCTACTTCAAAGAGAACTCTCGCCCAACCATAGCAAACAGCAGAC
This sequence comes from Lissotriton helveticus, assembly GCF_964261635.1. Lineage (NCBI taxonomy): Eukaryota > Metazoa > Chordata > Amphibia > Caudata > Salamandridae > Lissotriton > Lissotriton helveticus. The sequence continues at coordinate 755,216,504 of NC_136063.1, read as the reverse complement.
TCCCACGAATAGGCACCCTATAACACTACAAGAGCTGACCCTCGGAGACGGTGCTCCCCAGGGCCATCAAAGGCTCAACAAAGGCCATCAAAGATTTTGAACTTGGACATCCTTGTAAATCCCCCTAAGCAGTCCTACGGGATCAGGAAGTCCTATAGCAAATAGCAAACTTTTCCGATCAAACTACATACTCAGTCTACACACATATGCAAATGAATAAAAAATCACATTTATTCCCACATTAAATTCAAAACGATACACACATTTATATTGCTTGAACTTTTGCACCCTTTCCAACTGACAACATTTTCAACCCTTCCTCCATTCCACAATCTGCCAGTTACCATAGAAACCCTTCAGGGAACACCTAACTCAACACACAGGTGAAAAGTTCATCATACATTGTTGCAAATTAAAACAGCAAGTATGCTTCACTTGAGTATATACCAGCTTATTGTTTGTAACGTTCTTTGCTAACACTTATTCTTAACCAATAAAAATCAGCCTTTTAAAACACGGAAACATTCATTGTACCTTAGTGCAGAATGATCTCGAACAACTAATCAATCATTTTCGTTTTTCAAAACTGCACGTTGTCCACCATTTTAGAAAACTGCCACTTAATTTACAGAGACCTTGAGAGTGCATCCAGACCTCTCTTCAAGATGCTTACAGTGTGGATTGTGGGACACAGCTATATTTTCTGGAGTCAAAGGTACGCAGAACGGAAAGGAATTGACAAAGACCTACGTTTACCAAATGTAGACATTAAATGGATTGGACAGAGAGGGTTAAAGTGGCACCAATTAATTCCATTGGTGAAATCCTTTTTGCATCTCCAACACCCTGACCTCATAATTGTGCACTGTGGTGGCAATGACCTAGGCACTTTGACACGGGTAGTGCTGGAAATGCTTATGTAGGACACCTTTGCACAATTGATGACGCTGTTTCCCAAAACTGACTTTGAATAGTCTAATATATGCCAAAGGCAGAAATGGAACTGGGCCAACCATTATTGTCAACGGATTGAAAAAGCTAGAAAACATGTGAATAAATCTGTTTCTGCCTTTCTCCGAGACTATCGAATGGAGTCCATTTACAACAACAATCTGCATTACAATATGTATGACATCTATAGGAGAGATGGTGTATATTTTACAGATGAGGGGAACAGAGCCTTCCTCATAAACCTAAGACTCTGCATCGTTACTTACTTGTAGGTACTAAAATCTCCCAATAAACACAACGGCTCTTTTTAGAGCCAAACAACACATAAACAAATACACTTCATAAATATCTAAAATTATTTTTATTTTTCTTGCTTAGGTACGCTTACAGGACGACTTCCAATATTCCAGCTGTACGTCGTCCATACGTGCTTGGTACGCGTATGATAAATCTACCATGAAGAAAAATAGCCTTTATCACTAATTTTCTATAATTCCCGAGGACCCCATCGCCCGGTGCTCAAATCTAATGTTGCGGACCGTGGGAACAGCTGCAAGGCCTCCACGATCCCAGACGACTCCCTCATGAATGGTATAAACCAACACCACACCCATTCAGCGCATCCATCACTACACACGTGACCCTATCTATAAAAAAGACGGAGCGCACATGTTGTACGCCATTTTGGAATTGTTACCAAAGCACCGAACAAAGGACTCCATGATCCCAGCCGGCTCCCCACTTCCTGCGGGAGCCGGCATTGCTATTCCTCACAGAGAGCAGCTTCCATGCTTACATTCTAATTTCAAACATGATTTCAACAGTTTGTTAAACATTTTATAAAATAATATAGTACTGCACGCTAAAGCAGAAAAGTCAGCCCAATTATGATAGAATACAAAATAGAAAAAAATATATATATACTTCTACACTCAACAAACTCGTAACCAGAGTACACAGTTTAATTTAAAAAACACCCTACCACAACTAGTTTTTCAAACGCATTGTACATTAAAATTCGTCACAAAATAGGTTACATACATGGTGACTCTATAACGTCACATAGAAAAAAGATGGCCTCTCTTACACTACCAGAAAAACACAAGAGTACAAGGCCCAAACTTCCATTGTAGTGATTTCTTTGTTGCAAGTCTAGTTGTCAGATCGACACACACACTCCCTCATGGCTGGTATACACCCACACCACACCCATTCAGCGCATCCGTCACTACTTCCGTGACCCTATCTATAAAAAAGATGGAGCGCACGTGTTGTACACCATTTTAGAGTTGTTCCCAGAGCACCGAACAAAGGGCCCACTACCACATGAGTGGCCTCTTTGGTCACTGAGTTAGTGGTGCCCGAAGCACTGAGCGGGTGAAGAACTTGCGATGATGTTGATGGGAGCACGCATGTGTCATGAGCCATAAAGGTATCAAGACTCGGCAACACGTATGAGACTTCTTTGTTAAAGATCGTGACTACATCATGAAGAAACTCGTTTCCACAAAAGGTGAGCCGTGACTCTTGAGTACGCATCAGAAGGAATCAAAGGGTTGTAGCTCACTACATACAAAAATGCGACTTAATATTTTAGATGAACGCACTCCTATATAATGTATTAATTTACATATTTAAATTTTTTTCCCAGTAGCAGTAACGTTTTTATAATCGCTGAAATGTCCGGAATATATTCAAAATACAAACAGACATATTATCAAGGACCGGTGTTCAAATTATAGCTGTTTTATCGGCAGGAAACTGCAGATAAAGCGACGATAATGGGTCTTGTGTTAACCTGGGCTGCTATACGAATTCACAAGGGCATACTACCAAGCCCATTATTGCCGATAAAAGAGGCGATAACAGCCACGGCCGGTAGTGGGAGTACCGGCCGGGCAGTGACGTGGGGAGGGGGAGGGGCAGGGTGGGGGTTTGTAATGTATGAAATACGGACTTTAAGAGGTAAGTAAAAAGTAAGCAAGGGACTCACGTCTGAGCATACCCTGCCACACTTATGGTGGCCAAAAGCGGTACAAAAGGGGGTGGTGATGGACTTTTGGCCACCATAAGGGTGGCAGGGTATGCTCAGACGTGAGTCCCTTGCTCACTTTGCCACTGGATTCGAGCAAGCCGGGCTGAAGACGGCTGGAATGCCAGAAACCGGTCCTAGGAAGCTTGTTTCCGGTCCAGGGAAGACATGGCTTGGCAGTTCGGGCTGGACTGTTCCCATGAGGCACAGGGTCAGACTGATTTGCATATAGCCATGTCTGAACTGGGGTGGCAGAGTGGGCTAAAGAACGGTGATGGAATAAACCCAGATCTTTTGACTGGGTGTGAGTGTATGATTGATTCAGATGCTCCGTCCATCACCACCCCCTTTTGTACCGCTTTTGGCCGCCATAAGTGTGGCAGGGTATGCTCAGACGTGAGTCCCTTACTCACTTTGCCACTGGATTCAAGCAAGCCGGGCTGAAGACTGCTGGAATGCCAGAAACCAGTCCTCGGAAGCTTGTTTCTGGTCCAGGGCAGACATGGCTTGGCAGTTCGGGCTGGACTGTTCCCATGAGGCACAGGGTCAGACTGATTTGCATATAGCCATGTCTGAACTGGGGTGGCAGAGTGAGCTAAAGAACGGTGATGGATTAAACCCAGATCTTTTGACTGGGTGTGAGTGTTTGATTGATTCAGATGCTCCGTCCATCACCACCCCCTTTTGTACCGCTAATGGTTATTCACAAGGGCATATTATCAAGCCCATTATCGCCGCTTTATCTGCAGTTTCCTGCCGATAAAAGCAACAATAATGTATCGCCTTTTGTTGATAATATATCCCATTGCTCTTTTTTTGACCAGTAAACTTAGGTGCATATTATCAAGGACCATTGTTAAAATTATCGCCGTTTTATTGGCAGGAAACTGCAGATAAAATGCGATAATGAGCTTGATAATACGGCCTTGTTATTTCCCATAGAAGCCCATGTTAACACCAGAACATAGGCTTCTATGGGAATTAACAAGGACGTATTATCAAGCCCACCCTTCCAACATTAATAAAAATCCCCAGACAATGCAGGTACCCGGAGCTGGAAGGCCATTTTACATATTACTGCCCCAGAAAGGTGGCGTTGCACGCGACGTGTACATATTTTTTTTTAAAAAAGACCCGAGGGGTGCCGCTCACCGAGAATGCGGAGAGTAGGACCGTAACCCCCCCCCCACATACTTCAAAATAAAACCAGAGGAGTGCTGTTACCCAGTGCTCGGGGCACCTTACAAGCCCCCATTATGCAAAAAAAATTGCCCACGTAATTTGCCCCCCGGGACCTAATGAATAAAACGGACTTCTAGTTTTTTTTCACCTTTTCCACCACGTACAAGTACTGCACGAGTACCCCGCCTTTTTATTTTAAAAATGAGCCTAAAGATCCATGTACCACCCCCTGACCAAGACTATAGGGTCAGAATGTTTCTACCCTGCCCCCTTTCCTTATTTCTCAACTTTGTTTTACTGTTTTCTTGTGACTCTGCTCTCCCGACAAACAAGATGGCTGCCAACACTTCCTGGTTTGGAGTATTGTCAGCCAATCAGCATGCATCTCCTGCTCGTAATTGTACGTATTTCCATATGCGTACACCGCGATTTTTCTTCAAAAAAATAGAGCCTAAACATCCATGTATGACCACCTGAGCAAGCCTAGAGGGTCAGAATGTTTCTAGCCTTCCCCCTTCCCTTATTTCTCAACTTTGTTTTACTGTTTTCTTGTGACTCAGTTCTAGCGACGAACAAGATGGCTACCAACACTTCCTGGTTTCGAGTGTTGACAGACAGTTCACAGCCAATCAGCATGCAGCTCGCGTAATTGAACGGATCTCCGTCCCCTTGTAGAGGTCCGTCTTTAGATATTGCTATGATTTTACTTGTAATTTTCTCAGAAACTACTGAACGGATTTACACCATTTAACAAGGAGCACAATCTGCGAACCAAACTCTACCTCTCTGCCAAATTTGGTGTAATTCCGTTCAGCCGTTCGGGCTGTAGCCCTGGCTAAAGGTCACTATTGAAAATTGCATGGGGAAAACATGTTTTGGGACCCCCTTGTTTCTCAGGCCCTCACTTGACGAATCACCCCCAAACTTTCAGGGAAGGAGCGGAACCGAAAAGGCCATTTTCTGTGAAACATTCATGAAGATTCGCCCACCGGCGACAAAGTTATTCCAAATAGAATGTTGTGGATTTCCTATGGAAACTAGGTCCTAACTATAACTACCTACTGGCGACCGCCAGTAGGTAATATATATACATATATCTTCAGGATTCTTAGATGTGGAATTATGAATAGTAAATATATACCTACCTATTTGCACTTACTTTTTTATATTTTGGTCCTCAATATTTTTGACATAATATTCGGTCAATACAATATTTTTATTTCTGATAGTCTGTCAGTGATCCTTCTTAAATGCATATCCTTCCTGGTTCTTCCTCCTTCAATATATTAAAAGATAATCCATGTAATGTAATGTAATGATGTCTTGTTATGTAATGATGTCTTGTAAAGCTCATGAATCACCCCACATGGGGTATCTGCGCGCTGTAGACCGCTGGGGAACCCGTCCTGGCTTTCCCTGTGAGATGGCCCCTACAGGGTATCTCCAAGGTGAAACAAGGCATCCCCGGCGTATGTGGGGGGGCCGTTGTGGAGATAAGGCAAGCTAATGCCCAGAGTTGCCGAGTGTGATCCCTGGTTAGAGTAGGCACCGAGGCGAGAATTATCGAGTCCGCTGACCCTGGTCCACGACCCTGCCGCGTCGGGAATTGAACCCTGGTCCCGGGCTGTCCTCTGCTTCCGGGTCTGCCGCCTCTAACCAGTGAGCCACACCACTCCACAAACCCGGGACGTTTCCAATCCTTTATTAGATTTTCATTTAAAATAATTTGGGTGTAGCTAAAGTGTTTCTTTCTTTAAGAACTTCTTCAGACTCACCAGTCAATTTTATATGCTCCATGGATGAATTCAGTTGTATTTCTATGTTGTTTGACAGACCTCAAACTTCATTAACTAAATTCCATGCCACAATGTAAGTAATGGCAACAAGTGCTGTGCTCATGGCAGATGTGAAATAGTCTATTGACTATTTCATTCAGATTTCTAGTTTGTAGGAAATTTGTATCTATGTCATTCCACTGAATCAACATATTTTTTTGAGAAGTGGCTTCAAGTGGTTCAACTCTCATCATGCCAAACTCAACCTATAACACTTAATTATGGGGATCGATTTTTGTCACCCCTATTATTTAAACATCTGCATGCTTCCATTGTCTGTAGCTGTCCATCAAATGGGCGTGGCCTTTTTTTCGATAATCAATTTTATTGATTTTTGACAATTCACAAAACGAAAGGAAGATGTACATTGCAGCACAGGTAATCATCATAGTTGACTTCCAAAACACTGACCATGTGGTCAGTTCTTATAAATGCATGGAAACTACGACCATTCACTTGTCTAATGGGACCACATAGAATGCACAGACATTGAGGTTTTATCAATTGAGTTGTTGCAACTATTTGCCCCATATCCTTTCATGGTTCTTTGGGCAACATCTGGCTGCAAACGAAGGTTTCTCCTGAGTAGCACACCAGTCCACTCCTCGATGCCACGTGGCTATTCTCGGAGGGTTGGACTGGAACCAAGTCGCTGCAATGTCGCGTTTTGACACCATAGTGGCCGTTCCCAGGAACAGTTTGTCTGCCCGGGACTCATCCAGGCACTCCATGGCCCCCAAGAGAAGGTGTAGCGGGTTGTGGGGGATCTGCCACCCTAGGACATTTATGAGTTCTGATTCTATTTTACCCAGAAACAGCATAGTTCGAGGACAGGACCAGATCATGTGAAAGAAGTCTGCTGGTGTTTGCACACAGCGTGTAAACTCTGGCGAGGCATGCAGGCCTGCCTTATGGAGATGCTCAGGGGTGAGATGGGCGGTGTGCAGGTAATATAGTTCAATTAGCAGGAGTTTTGCGTAAGTAGTAATGGTCTTGAAGGCCATAAGTGCATCCCGCCAATCTTCATCCTCTAAGGGGTCCAGCCATTGCTCCCATCTGTGTTGCAACAGGTCCAGTGATGCGGGCAATTGTTAGTTAGTGTGTGGTATATCCATGATAACCCACCTTTACCCAGGTTTCCTATCATGATTTGCGCCTCTGGCAGGCTAAGCCCATGGAGCGCGGTGCCTGTGGAAATGTGGGTGCTAAGGGCATGCCGCAGCTGGAGATATTTATGGAACTGTCAGATGTGGAGAGCGTAGCGCATTTGTAAGTCTTGGAATGTACTGATGTTGTCACTCATCCAAATGTCACCCAATTGTGATATATCGATGTGATCCCAGCCCGTGAAGCCCTCCAGTGCCGCCACCTCACCCAGCCATGTTCCCTGCCCGAGAGGCATCTTTTGCGTCAGTTTGTTGTCCCAGTCTGTGTGTCGAAGGGCCGATCGCCAGGCCAGTAGCACTGCCCGGGTCACCGTCGGGAGTGTTTTGGGTATTGGGCATCCATATAGGGTGGCTTGGATGCGGGAGAACTCCATATCCCCTAGCTCAGTTTTGTAGGCCGGGTCCGACCAAACCCCCGTGAACCAGTTGTGAATGGCGAGCATTCAAGTGGCTAAGTAAAACAGGTAGAGGTCGGTCATACCCATGACTTAATCGAAAGGAGGAATTTGACATTGGGCTAGGGCTAAGGTTGGCCTCCTATCTCCCTACAGAAAACTGGTAGCCACACTATTCATTTCTTTGAACCAACTCTGTGGTAAGTTGAAGGAGGTGTTTTGGATGATATATAAGAGGCAGGGAAGGATCATCATCTTGAACAGCACAACCTTCCCAAGCGGGTTGAGTGGTAGGGTTGGCCAGAGAAGGAGATCTTCTTTGGTTTTTTTAACAAGAGGGTTGATGTTTAGCACCCATCGGAGCTCGGGGAGCAGCGCGACCCATATGTCCAGGTACTTTAATGATTGCCGCCTAATAGGGATGGTTAATTGCCAGTCAAAACACTCCTTGAAGAGGTGGAGGGGGACCAGAGTGAATTTTTCTGGGTTAAGCCAGAGGCCTGAGATCCTCTCAAAGGCTTGAAGGATTTGGAGGCATCTAGGGCCTGAACTGGCTGGGTCCGCCAGGAAGAGCAGGACATCATCCATGCACAACGCAATTTTATCGCTGTGATGGCTTTCCCATTTCCACCCTTCAATCTGGTTGTCTGCAAGAATGAGGCATGCTAGAAGCTCCATCGCCAGAGCTAAAAGAAAAGGGGCAGCCCTGTCTTTTATCTCTTTGAATTGGAAAGACCTCTGGGGTAAAGGGGAGTTCCAGTTCAGCCGCCTCGGACTGTGTTAAGCAGGGAAGGCAGATTCTCTCGCAGTCCAGCAGACCCGATAGGGATGCATCATGCCTGAAAGGAGCAGTATAGATCAGCACAGAGGGCATGCGCCTGGATAGCTCCAGTAGGATCACAGAGCTCGAGAAATATGCGATTAGCCAAGGGGTAGCAGCTTCCCATTCTTGTCTCCCATCCATAGACTTGAGTGATGGAAGAGTTCCAAAGCAATTTGGCACTAACAGACAACTGACAAATTGCCATGCAATGAGGTAGGTAATGTCCACTTGTTAAAATGCAGAGTTTTTAGTGCTTCCCTAATCTACCATGAGTCCGATTCAGCTTGAAGGTACGGAGGTAACCCATGTCAGAGTTTAGCTGGTATCACTAAAAAGTCCCTTTATCTAGGATATTGGCAGACAGGGTAACCCTGTCCACGAGGTACTTTGTCATGTTTGCAACAGAGTATCCTGTCCGCCTAGTGCTTGGTCCTCCCACCTCATTTAGACCCATGTGGCCCTTAAGTATTTTATCGAATGAACCCCTGTTGGCTCCATTAAAGGAATACTTACTTTAATGCACAGACTGAGTTGGGTCGATCTCAGGAAGAGCTTTTAGGATCAACAGTGTAAACATTTTTTTCAGTCTGTCACTGCCAGGAAAAAACTGGTGGTAAAGGACAAATATTGACCTCCACATACTCGAAGAAAACTCAGCTTTGGGAGTTTGTTTTTAAGCAACAAGGGGGCATGTTAGCAAGAACCTCGTTAAAATTATCTCAGTTTGAGCTGAAGGAAACTGCCGCTAAAACGGCGATAATGGGCTTGCTAATATGCGTTATAGAATTCCAATAGAAGCCCAGGTTAGATGTCCTGCACAACTAACCTGGGCTTCTATTGGAATTCTATAACGCATATTAGCAAGCCCATTATCGCCGTTTTAGCGGCAGTTTCATGCCGCTAAAACAGTGATAATTTTAAGGAGGTTCTTGCTAATATGCCCCAAAGTTTGATAGCTGGACTAAATGGCAGATGGTATCGTCCGTCAAACGTTTGGCACATTGTTAGGTACCAGCATGACTGTTGTTCCTGTCAATGCAGAGATTTGTGAGTAGGGCCGGTAGACAACTCTAAGGGGCATATTTACAAGCCCCTATCACCACCAAAACGTCACTTTTAGAGACGTTGCAGTGGCGATAGGGACTTGCCTTATTTACAAGGCAGCGTTAAGCCACTAAACGTGGCGTAACGCTGCCTTGTGAACAAAGGTACCCTTTCACGCTGTACTTAGCATGAAAGGGGTGGACAATGGGTGTTGCGGTGTGCGTTCCACCACAACACCCATTGATTTAGACTCTGCCCCCTATTTACAAGGTTGGCGTAAATAAGAGGCAGCGCTAAATTTAAGACTAGGGAAAACCTGATATTAGGCAGGCGAAACTAGGGGAAATGTTTTATTTCTCCTCGTTTTTGCTGTTTTCATGTGTGCAGCCTTGTGCAGCACACATAGAAACAGCAAATTGCCTATGATTGTTTATGTGCAGGAAGGGTCATCTTCCTGCAAATAAACAATTAAAAAAAACATGATGTTTTGCAACTTCTATGTGTGCTGCATTAAGCAGCACACAGAAGTTTCAAAAGGCCATGAATGATTGTTTATATGCAAGAAGGGAGACCATCCCGCAAATAAACAATCATTTCCTCCAACGCAGGTACCCTTGCACTATGGTGCAAGGGTTCCTGCGTTGGCACTAGGCAGTTGAACTCAGCGCCATCGCTAAAGGAAATGCAGGGGTGCGCCGCATTCTTGTGAATACTGCACATCCCTGCATTTTCAGAATGGAGAAGTGTGGCGTTAGCAATGTTTACTTAATGCCACGCTTCTCCACTCTGTTGCAAATATGCCCTCTAATTTTAGCATGTGGGGTCCCTTGTGATGATGGAGGAACTTTGTCAGCCAAATTTGAAATCAGGCACTAACTCATCTTGATTTAGGACCTGATACTAGAAATCTGGAGACAGAGCAAAGTAAACAGCTGTGGTGCCACATCAATTTTACTGCCCAGATTTAGGTGCACTTGTAATGTAATGTGTTACAACTAAGTATAAAGGCCTTAAAGGAAAATTCTTGGCCGGATTTAGTGTTTTGTTGGACATGTTACTCTATTTAACTACATTGGATGTAACAAGTGGACATTACCTACCTTATTGCATGGCAATTTGTCAGTTGTCTGTTAGTGCCAAGCAGCTTCTGCAATTGCTGCACGCCCTAAGTTCCATGGTCCATAGTTTATAGTCCATGCAAATGTTGTACTAGGTTGGACTCCAATTATCTTACTGCACTTATGATATGTTTTGAAGTTAAATAATAAAAAAAGTTTCATCATTGTTATTGTCTTTGAGTTGTTAGGAGTCGGACAAACCAGATGATCCCATGGACAAGATATGGAGCTCTGAGGTCCAAGGGATATAAAACTTTTGAGACCACGCCAAACTTACCGTGAGAGCAGCGAGGGGGTCCACGAACGCCGTTTCCACCGCCAGAGAGTCAAGCAAAGCATTTCATCGCGCCGCCGCCCCGGGACCACAGTTCCCGGAAGCCTCAGCGGCGGCGCGCACCAGTGACCTCGCACCAGCGCCCGGAGGCGCTTAAATCGGCGCAGAGGCCGGCGGAGCTTGGTGACCACGCCAAACTTACCGTGAGAGCAGCGAGGGGGTCCACGAACGCCGTTTCCACCGCCAGAGAGTCAAGCAAAGCATTTCATCGCGCCGCCGCCCCGGGAACACAGTTCCCGGAAGCCTCAGCGGCGGCGCGCACCAGTGACCTCGCACCAGCGCCCGGAGGCGCTTAAATCGGCGCAGAGGCCGGCGGAGCTTGGTGACCACGCCAAACTTACCGTGAGAGCAGCGAGGGGGTCCACGAACGCCGTTTCCACCGCCAGAGAGTCAAGCAAAGCATTTCATCGCGCCGCCGCCCCGGGAACACAGTTCCCGGAAGCCTCAGCGGCGGCGCGCACCAGTGACCTCGCACCAGCGCCCGGAGGCGCTTAAATCGGCGCAGAGGCCGGCGGAGCTTGGTGACCACGCCAAACTTACCGTGAGAGCAGCGAGGGGGTCCACGAACGCCGTTTCCACCGCCAGAGAGTCAAGCAAAGCATTTCATCGCGCCGCCGCCCCGGGACCACAGTTCCCGGAAGCCTCAGCGGCGGCGCGCACCAGTGACCTCGCACCAGCGCCCGGAGGCGCTTAAATCGGCGCAGAGGCCCGCTCCGCGGGACGCCCGGGGCGAAGCCCGGGCAAAGGGCGGGCCCTCTACGGCCCTCATCGGCAGGAGGAGGCAGGGGCAGGGCTCGACCCCCTGTTCCATCAGAGACGCGCCTACAAGTAAGACTCTGTTGCCGTGTTGTTTGTTAACCGCGTTATATATAGATGACGTCTAAAAAGAAACCTGCTGCTCTGTCCGCAAACACCATGGATAACTATGTTGTGCAAACAGTAAAGAAAATAAATGAACAAAGGAGGGAATCACTTGGGCTAAGCCAGTCACCAGATTTGCGTAGGTTAAGCCCTACTTTACCTCTGTCAACTGAGGATAGCCCCTTCGTGTTGGTGGAAACCAGGGTCTCACCAAATGCTTCACCTATTAGTGAGACTGGCAGCCAGCCATTGATCACGTTAGTATCCCCTGTTATTCTGGATGTAGACTCTGACAATGTTATTGATTCAGACCCAGAAACTGCAACTGGTCCCGTGGAGGATGATTTACCACCGATTGAGCACACACCCCGGCCTGTGCGCGCCTGTGTGAAGAATCAGCGGAAACAGGGCGGTCAAAGGCCAAGAGTGAAAAGGAAAAGAACATTATCCCCAGGTTCCTCGAGAGCTCCCCAAAAGGCTGTAGGGGAAGGGACTATAAGAAACAGAGGAGATGACGAAATGTTTAGTAAACTGCTTGAGGTTGTAGAGGGTAAACTTATTGAAATTGTAAAACCTCTGATCTCAAAAATTGATAAATTGCAGGCTGAAGTAAAAAGACTTGGAGGTGTGCAAACAAAGTTGACGGAGGAAATAGGTAGTCTTAATACTTTATTAATAACAAGAAATAGTACCGAAGGGGTTAACCAAGCTGGAGAAGGGACATCTGGTGTGCTGACCAATCCAGTCCATATGCCGGCCCCGATTGTTAATCACAATCTAACAATAGCAGAAGGGCGTCCCTTGATAGCAAATTTACCACAAGCACAAGTTCACGGTACAGACCCACTGCAGTTTATTGAGGAAGCCTCACCTGTTGTATTGGTGTTAGCTAATGTACCCCTGTTGGATGACGGCATTACCGAGTCATCTAGCTCTCTGAGTAGTAAGGCCCTCCACTGGCTCTCAGGCAATATGAGGCTAGCGCCTGGTGGGTTACAGCAACTGGCGCACGATATTAAAGCAGTTAAACGTGTCCCCTGGATAGGGAATCGCCCCAAAAGATTTAAAGGGGATTGTGTGGCGGTAACATTTTCACACCCCGATGTACTTCCAAATGTCTTAACACATATTCTTCCACCTCAGCGTAGAAGAGGTACGGTGGTTCCCCTAACATTAAAATTCTTCCACGGGGAACAGCAAAATGTAACCCTACCAAAAACGCCTGCACTAGGATGGGATAACAACTTGAATATGCATAACCGCTGGGCTTCCCCCCTAGTACCAAGCATGCTATTACACAATAGATATGATGCCCTGTCTGGTCTTAATACCTGCGATTGACAAGAGGTCAGACACGAGTTTGCCGAAGTGGTTGCAGGAGTAGATTTAAATCAGTCCCCAAATACTACTGGTAGTATACTGCCTAAGTCTGTGGGTACATCTTGCAATACCTTAGAGGGGGCATCAACAACTTGCCTTATTGCTAGTTGGAATATAGCAGGACTAGTCTCTAAATTTGAAGTATTAGGGTGGTTGGAACTAATTAGAACATTTGATATCCTATGTTTACAAGAGACCTGGTGTCTAAATTTCAAGGGCCTTGATGGTTTTGTAGCATATGAGCTACCAGCAGTGGCAACTACCTCAGGGAGGGCCAAAGGTGGTTTGCTAATTCTGATTTCTGTGAAAATGCGAATTAGGGTGAAGGAGCATATCACCGTGGGTAATAATTCCCAACTGCTGTGGTTAGCTGATGAGGCAGACAAAAACATTCTGTTGATTAATATGTATAATAATGTTTTTGATGCCAGCAGACACGTGGTTATTTTAGAATTAGACGTCGCAATCAAACAATTGATGAAAGCTTCTAATACAGTTTTTGAGTTCATATATGTTGGAGATTTTAACATTTCTGTTTGCCCTCTCTCTAATCAAAAGTTGTGTGGCACTTTGAACCGTGTTGGAGAGCCAGCTACACATTTCCAACACAATACATACGGAGAAACTCTGAACTCCTTCCTACTCGCCTATGATATGGAGATCCTAGAGATTGAGCAGGACGGAAAGGGTGATAGCTTGCCAACCTTTGTGGGGAGAGGGGCGAACACTGTAATTGATTTTATTTGCATGTCTTCCGAATTAGCTCATTTTAGCTCTGATGTCAAGGTTGTAGACCACATGGTTAGTGATCATAACTGTTTTGTTATTGAAACTAGGTTTTGGGAAGTTTGTATAATTCCGGATAGTAGCCCTATCATAAACATTGAGGTACATAGGCCGAACGGATTCAGAATAAGGTGGGCAGGGGATAAAGCTGAAGTAACTTCTAATTGCATTATCTCATGCTGCTTAAATGACATTACATCAATTATTGATGAGAAACCAAATATGGAGGCCTGTATTTTTCACTTTACAAAAATCAATGTTTTCATTAGTGGTAAGTTTACTAGGTCTGCTGGAATTTTTAATAATAAAGCAAGGGGATGGTTCAATAATGCATGTACTGTGGCACTGAAGACACTAAAAAAGGCATTATCCATCAAACCTAGAGACAAAACAGTTGTAGCTAAGCTTAGATCTGACTATAATTTAGAAAAGGGGGTGGTGATGAACAGAGTGCCTGAATTAAGCAGACCACTCTTACCCAGTCCAAAGATCAGGGCTTGATCCATCACCGTTTTTTAGCTCACTGCACCATCCCAGCTCAGAACTTGGCTATATGCAAATTAGTCTGTTCCTGTCCCAGTGCATGATGGGAACAGGGCAAACCAAACTACCAAGCCAATTCTTATACTGGGAAGGAAACAAGCTTCCGGGGACCGGTTTCTGCCATTTCAGGCGTCTTCGGCCCGGCTTGCTTGAATCCTGATGGTGCAATGAGCAAGGGACTCACATCTGAGTATACCCTTCCACGCTTATGGTGGACAAAATGATTCAGAAAAGGGGGTGGTGATGAACAGAGTGCCTGAATTAAGCAGACCACTCTTACCCAGTCCAAAGATCAGGGCTTGATCCATCACCGTTTTTTAGCTCACTGCACCATCCCAGCTCAGAACTTGGCTATATGCAAATTAGTCTGTTCCTGTCCCAGTGCATGATGGGAACAGGGCAAACCAAACTACCAAGCCAATTCTTATACTGGGAAGGAAACAAGCTTCCGGGGACCGGTTTCTGCCATTTCAGGCGTCTTCGGCCCGGCTTGCTTGAATCCTGATGGTGCAATGAGCAAGGGACTCACATCTGAGTATACCCTTCCACGCTTATGGTGGACAAAATGATTCAGAAAAGGGGGTGGTGATGAACAGAGTGCCTGAATTAAGCAGACCACTCTTACCCAGTCCAAAGATCAGGGCTTGATCCATCACCGTTTTTTAGCTCACTGCACCATCCCAGCTCAGAACTTGGCTATATGCAAATTAGTCTGTTCCTGTCCCAGTGCATGATGGGAACAGGGCAAACCAAACTACCAAGCCAATTCTTATACTGGGAAGGAAACAAGCTTCCGGGGACCGGTTTCTGCCATTTCAGGCGTCTTCGGCCCGGCTTGCTTGAATCCTGATGGTGCAATGAGCAAGGGACTCACATCTGAGTATACCCTTCCACGCTTATGGTGGACAAAATGATTCAGAAAAGGGGGTGGTGATGAACAGAGTGCCTGAATTAAGCAGACCACTCTTACCCAGTCCAAAGATCAGGGCTTGATCCATCACCGTTTTTTAGCTCACTGCACCATCCCAGCTCAGAACTTGGCTATATGCAAATTAGTCTGTTCCTGTCCCAGTGCATGATGGGAACAGGGCAAACCAAACTACCAAGCCAATTCTTATACTGGGAAGGAAACAAGCTTCCGGGGACCGGTTTCTGCCATTTCAGGCGTCTTCGGCCCGGCTTGCTTGAATCCTGATGGTGCAATGAGCAAGGGACTCACATCTGAGTATACCCTTCCACGCTTATGGTGGACAAAATGATTCAGAAAAGGGGGTGGTGATGAACAGAGTGCCTGAATTAAGCAGACCACTCTTACCCAGTCCAAAGATCAGGGCTTGATCCATCACCGTTTTTTAGCTCACTGCACCATCCCAGCTCAGAACTTGGCTATATGCAAATTAGTCTGTTCCTGTCCCAGTGCATGATGGGAACAGGGCAAACCAAACTACCAAGCCAATTCTTATACTGGGAAGGAAACAAGCTTCCGGGGACCGGTTTCTGCCATTTCAGGCGTCTTCGGCCCGGCTTGCTTGAATCCTGATGGTGCAATGAGCAAGGGACTCACATCTGAGTATACCCTTCCACGCTTATGGTGGACAAAATGATTCAGAAAAGGGGGTGGTGATGAACAGAGTGCCTGAATTAAGCAGACCACTCTTACCCAGTCCAAAGATCAGGGCTTGATCCATCACCGTTTTTTAGCTCACTGCACCATCCCAGCTCAGAACTTGGCTATATGCAAATTAGTCTGTTCCTGTCCCAGTGCATGATGGGAACAGGGCAAACCAAACTACAAAGCCAATTCTTATACTGGGAAGGAAACAAGCTTCCGGGGACCGGTTTCTGCCATTTCAGGCGTCTTCGGCCCGGCTTGCTTGAATCCTGATGGTGCAATGAGCAAGGGACTCACATCTGAGTATACCCTTCCACGCTTATGGTGGACAAAATGATTCAGAAAAGGGGGTGGTGATGAACAGAGTGCCTGAATTAAGCAGACCACTCTTACCCAGTCCAAAGATCAGGGCTTGATCCATCACCGTTTTTTAGCTCACTGCACCATCCCAGCTCAGAACTTGGCTATATGCAAATTAGTCTGTTCCTGTCCCAGTGCATGATGGGAACAGGGCAAACCAAACTACAAAGCCAATTCTTATACTGGGAAGGAAACAAGCTTCCGGGGACCGGTTTCTGCCATTTCAGGCGTCTTCGGCCCGGCTTGCTTGAATCCTGATGGTGCAATGAGCAAGGGACTCACATCTGAGTATACCCTTCCACGCTTATGGTGGACAAAATGATTCAGAAAAGGGGGTGGTGATGAACAGAGTGCCTGAATTAAGCAGACCACTCTTACCCAGTCCAAAGATCAGGGCTTGATCCATCACCGTTTTTTAGCTCACTGCACCATCCCAGCTCAGAACTTGGCTATATGCAAATTAGTCTGTTCCTGTCCCAGTGCATGATGGGAACAGGGCAAACCAAACTACCAAGCCAATTCTTATACTGGGAAGGAAACAAGCTTCCGGGGACCGGTTTCTGCCATTTCAGGCGTCTTCGGCCCGGCTTGCTTGAATCCTGATGGTGCAATGAGCAAGGGACTCACATCTGAGTATACCCTTCCACGCTTATGGTGGACAAAATGATTCAGAAAAGGGGGTGGTGATGAACAGAGTGCCTGAATTAAGCAGACCACTCTTACCCAGTCCAAAGATCAGGGCTTGATCCATCACCGTTTTTTAGCTCACTGCACCATCCCAGCTCAGAACTTGGCTATATGCAAATTAGTCTGTTCCTGTCCCAGTGCATGATGGGAACAGGGCAAACCAAACTACCAAGCCAATTCTTATACTGGGAAGGAAACAAGCTTCCGGGGACCGGTTTCTGCCATTTCAGGCGTCTTCGGCCCGGCTTGCTTGAATCCTGATGGTGCAATGAGCAAGGGACTCACATCTGAGTATACCCTTCCACGCTTATGGTGGACAAAATGATTCAGAAAAGGGGGTGGTGATGAACAGAGTGCCTGAATTAAGCAGACCACTCTTACCCAGTCCAAAGATCAGGGCTTGATCCATCACCGTTTTTTAGCTCACTGCACCATCCCAGCTCAGAACTTGGCTATATGCAAATTAGTCTGTTCCTGTCCCAGTGCATGATGGGAACAGGGCAAACCAAACTACCAAGCCAATTCTTATACTGGGAAGGAAACAAGCTTCCGGGGACCGGTTTCTGCCATTTCAGGCGTCTTCGGCCCGGCTTGCTTGAATCCTGATGGTGCAATGAGCAAGGGACTCACATCTGAGTATACCCTTCCACGCTTATGGTGGACAAAATGATTCAGAAAAGGGGGTGGTGATGAACAGAGTGCCTGAATTAAGCAGACCACTCTTACCCAGTCCAAAGATCAGGGCTTGATCCATCACCGTTTTTTAGCTCACTGCACCATCCCAGCTCAGAACTTGGCTATATGCAAATTAGTCTGTTCCTGTCCCAGTGCATGATGGGAACAGGGCAAACCAAACTACCAAGCCAATTCTTATACTGGGAAGGAAACAAGCTTCCGGGGACCGGTTTCTGCCATTTCAGGCGTCTTCGGCCCGGCTTGCTTGAATCCTGATGGTGCAATGAGCAAGGGACTCACATCTGAGTATACCCTTCCACGCTTATGGTGGACAAAATGATTCAGAAAAGGGGGTGGTGATGAACAGAGTGCCTGAATTAAGCAGACCACTCTTACCCAGTCCAAAGATCAGGGCTTGATCCATCACCGTTTTTTAGCTCACTGCACCATCCCAGCTCAGAACTTGGCTATATGCAAATTAGTCTGTTCCTGTCCCAGTGCATGATGGGAACAGGGCAAACCAAACTACCAAGCCAATTCTTATACTGGGAAGGAAACAAGCTTCCGGGGACCGGTTTCTGCCATTTCAGGCGTCTTCGGCCCGGCTTGCTTGAATCCTGATGGTGCAATGAGCAAGGGACTCACATCTGAGTATACCCTTCCACGCTTATGGTGGACAAAATGATTCAGAAAAGGGGGTGGTGATGAACAGAGTGCCTGAATTAAGCAGACCACTCTTACCCAGTCCAAAGATCAGGGCTTGATCCATCACCGTTTTTTAGCTCACTGCACCATCCCAGCTCAGAACTTGGCTATATGCAAATTAGTCTGTTCCTGTCCCAGTGCATGATGGGAACAGGGCAAACCAAACTACCAAGCCAATTCTTATACTGGGAAGGAAACAAGCTTCCGGGGACCGGTTTCTGCCATTTCAGGCGTCTTCGGCCCGGCTTGCTTGAATCCTGATGGTGCAATGAGCAAGGGACTCACATCTGAGTATACCCTTCCACGCTTATGGTGGACAAAATGATTCAGAAAAGGGGGTGGTGATGAACAGAGTGCCTGAATTAAGCAGACCACTCTTACCCAGTCCAAAGATCAGGGCTTGATCCATCACCGGGTAAGAGTGGTCTGCTTAATTCAGACACTCTGTTCATCACCACCCCCTTTTCTGTATCGTTTTTGGCCACTATAGGTGTGGCAGGGTATACTCAGACATGAGTCCCTTTCTCACTGCTCCATCAGGATTCAAGCAAGCCGGGCCGAAGAGGCTGAAATGCCAGAAACCGGTCCCAGGTAGCTTGTCTCCTTTCTGGTGAAGAATTGGCTTGGTAGTTTGGTCTGCCCTGTTCCCATGATGCACTGGGCCAGGGACAGACTAATTTGCATATAGCCAGGTTCTGAGCTGGGATGGGGCAGTGAGATAAATAACGGTGATGGATCAAGCCCTGATCTTTGGACTGGGTAAGAGTGGTCTGCTTAATTCAGACACTCTGTTCATCACCACCCCCTTTTCTGTATCGTTTTTGGCCACTATAGGTGTGGCAGGGTATACTCAGACATGAGTCCCTTTCTCACTGCTCCATCAGGATTCAAGCAAGCCGGGCCGAAGAGGCTGAAATGCCAGAAACCGGTCCCAGGTAGCTTGTCTCCTTTCTGGTGAAGAATTGGCTTGGTAGTTTGGTCTGCCCTGTTCCCATGATGCACTGGGCCAGGGACAGACTAATTTGCATATAGCCAGGTTCTGAGCTGGGATGGGGCAGTGAGATAAATAACGGTGATGGATCAAGCCCTGATCTTTGGACTGGGTAAGAGTGGTCTGCTTAATTCAGACACTCTGTTCATCACCACCCCCTTTTCTGTATCGCTGACTATAATTTAGCTCTTAAGCAAAGGAAAGCTGAACTACGTGAGGAAGCTTGGGAGCGACTTGATCTAGCGGCTGTATTGAATAATTGTACTCTTTTTTGGGCAGTAGTAAACAGCCCCCTTTTAAAAGATGATAAACTTCCCGTGTTAACCTCAAACGTGGGTAAGGAATCATGGGTACAGCATTTTTCTGGCATTTTTAATCCTAACTTGGTAACGTTGCCGATAAGTTGCTCTTGGCCAGTACTTAGCCTAGATATCACCTTACAGGAGGTCCTAAGTAGTATCAGGGCTAGTAAGGGCGGTAAGGCCCAGGGACCCGACGGTGTCCCAGTTGATGTGTATAAATTCGCACCTGAGACTTGGGGGCCAGTACTAGTCAAAGTTTTTAACGCTGCTGTTCGCTATACTATTCCGTGCACCTGGTCTGAATCAATAATAGTTCCGATTCACAAGAAAGGGGACCGAGGAAACGTTAAAAACTACCGGCCAATTTCATTGCTGGATTCGTCCGTCAAGATTATGAGCCGTGTACTCCTCGTCCGATTAGAAGAGTGGGCAGAGTCTAAACAGATAATGACAGACTGCCAATACGGGTTCAGGAAAGGAAGAGGTTGCATTGAACAATGCTTAAACCTGGAACTCCTGATAGGGAAATACACCCGAGCAAAAAATGGTTTACTCTACCTTTGTTTCGCTGATCTGAGCAGCGCTTTTGACCTGGTGGATCACGCCATACTATGGACTACCTTGCTAGAAATGGGAGCACCTAGGGAAATTATATATTTTCTGGCCCGTTTATACGAGAGGCTTAGCTCGAGTGTTCGGTACGGGCCTTCGGGCGAATGTACAGATAAATTCAGGGTCAGGAGAGGTATTAGACAAGGGTGTGTTTTGGCACCCTTGCTTTTCACTCTGTTTATTAATGAAATAGACTCGATCCTTAAGAAGGCACCAGCGGACGCCCCTAGAGTAAACACAAGTACCATCCCCGTGTTACTCTATGCGGACGACGCTGTGTTGCTCTCTAGGACTCCTCGGGGTCTACAGCTTTTGATGGATAAATTTGTGGCCTTTATTGAAAAAAGAAAGCTGGTCATTAATAAGAGCAAGACATATGTGATGGAGTGTGGAGCTAGTAGAGTCAAAACTAAAAAGCCCTATAGGTATCTTATTGATGGCCAAGTGGTCCAGTGTGTGGAAAATTTTTGCTACCTGGGGGTTAACTTTTCCAAAAATGGTCGCTGGGATGTCGAGCACAAGGTGGTGCGCGACAAAATGATCAGGAGTGCCAATGGAATATTTGCTTTTGCAAGTAAATTAGGTAGTAGAAGGCCTAAAGTAATGCTTAAGATCTTTGAAGCTAGGTGTCTCTCGGCTGCCCTCTACGGAGCAGGGGTATGGGGGTATCCAGGGTAGAATCTCTACAGGTAGAAGAGAATACATTTCTGAAAAAATTATTGTGTCTCCCGACATCCACTGCTAATAGCTTGGTCCATAAAGAATTAGGACTACATCATCTAAATGATCTATTACTATTGAGACCTCTGATGTTATGGCGTTCGGTCTGGATGAAAGACGAAACCTCATTTAATAGGGCCATCATTGAGGATTGTTTACGTCTAGACTATTTTCTCAAAATCCCATGGATTAAATACACAATTGAATCCTTTTCTAGTGTGTTTGGGTTAAACGTTACATTAGATCACTGTTCTGCTTCGGATCTCTCTAAAGAGAGTCTGAAATCAATTTTCTTAAATCATTGTGCAGAAAGACGAGCCACGGATGATCTTAAACTTTCCACCTGTATACGTTACAACCATTTGAATGAATTTGTGGGCCTACACCCTTACCTCCTCCAGGTAACCAAAGGGCAACACCGGTTTGTTCTTACCAGGATGAGGATGGGTACGGTCCACCTATTGGTTGCATTCCCTGAGATTAAGATGCGCCCTACAGGTCCATGTCGGTGCGACAACATTTCAGAACAAAGCACAGAGCACTTTCTACTTATATGTAACCTGTATAGTGAATATCGTAAATTCTTTTTAAAACCTTTATTTATTAAATTTGGAGCAAGAACCATTAAAGCGGCAATGAAATTACTTTTTAATTTGCATCACCCTGACATCTGTTTTTATACGGCTAGTTATTTACTCAGGGCCATCAGCTATAGGAAAAGCATGATTTTCTAAAACAAATATAAAACTTTTTAAAATATTTTATCCATTGGAAACTTTTTTAAAGTGTGTCACCTGATTCGTTATATGTATCATACTGTATTTTTAGCGGATTGCGATTGTCAAGTGTATTTTTCTTTTAACATGTATTGTATGTATGTACTTTTATGGACATGATTTACATGTTCCGAATAAAGTTTTTGACTTGACTTGACTTGAGAATAAAAATCTATTGTCTTGCTTCAAAGAACACTGAAATGAAAGTGGAGTCTACATGACCAGCATCATTTGTGTGCTTCAACACAAAATCTTGCTATGGTACTTAAATTCCTAATAAATTGGCATCCCATCAGTTCTCAACATGCAGAACCTTGAAAAGAAAACTCACAAGACCACTGCAAGTTTAGCCATCTATCAATATTTGATTTAGGAGATTACTGGCATCCAAGCCTGGTTTTATATTTATTGACAATGTGACTAACATTTTCATTTTATGTATTGAGTAATTGAACTGACTAATGACACTTTCGCACATATACCATGTTTGGCACATGTCGAAAGCCACTTTGTGCAGACATTTCAATGGGTTCTTCAGCTTCGAATTATCAGAATGGGTTTATACTGAATTTCCGAATTTCTAACCTTGTTCTCAATGGCTATATGGGTGTTAGCTGTAGTAGTATTTGCCACCCTCTCAGCTGATTAAGGTTGTTTTAACTTGGCTGAACTCAAACGTACTCATGTTGCGATATGTTCACAATGAGGTATAGTGCTTGGAGAACATTAGGCAATTAGTAAGTGTTTCCTTTTCAATGATGGTATGTACTTGGCTGCACATGTGGGAAACATCTCAGAAAATGTTTATTAGGCAAACCTCTGGTAATGATATCATCGCTGGAGAACATACCAATAATCAATTAATGCAAATATAGGCAAAAGTAAAGGGACCATCTCTGACACCACTGTCAAAGATGGTGCCAGACCCTCTTAGAAACGTATCCAGGTACTGTGACTATTAAGGGGAAGGAAGAGTATAACTGGAAATTATTTGTGCAATAAAAAATATACAGTCACTTTGTTAGAGCTTTTGACAGGCTGTGCTCAAGGACAGGTCGTAACAATATAAATATACTATATTTCATTAAAATGAGGAGAATGGATTTTGAAGAAACTGGTGTTGGCAGAGTATATCAGTGTCAATATCTCTATATGTCTGTAACTGACACTGCAGCAGATTGAAATACAGTAAGGCACTACTTATATAAGGTATTATATATCTTGTGATACTCAGTCTCTCCTTGTGACAATCATTAATTTATCCCCAAATTTAGAAAGAAATATGTTATTTTAAATAGATTTAAACTAATATTAACACAAAAGTGCCCTATTATTCTACCCTGTGTGGCTGCTGTTAAGTTACAGCCAGCTAGCACTTTGCTAAATAACCCAGTCATGATGCTAAACAACATGAAGGATGCCTTCACGTGTGTCACATGACCGGTCATCCTAAAGTCCTCCTTCTGCCTTAAATGGCATCATGAGAATCTTTACATATACAAAACTGACTTTTACAGGGGACAGAAAAGACTGCATTGCCTCTATTTTCTGTTACAAAATACACGACAGCCATATGAGGTAATCATGTCACCTTTCCCTCCCGGGGACACTACTATGCCTATTAAGTGCTGTGTTTACCAAGTTTCAAGCATTGGTGTATCTCCTTTCTTTGCTACCCCTATATAGACCTACGTTTGTGAAGGGTATTTCATTACCTATAGATAATCCATGAAGTCCCCCTTTTCAATACCTACCTTCCTGACCGCACCTATCTGGTATTCCTGATCCCATCACCCTGACACCCT
This sequence comes from Lissotriton helveticus, assembly GCF_964261635.1. Taxonomy (NCBI): domain Eukaryota; kingdom Metazoa; phylum Chordata; class Amphibia; order Caudata; family Salamandridae; genus Lissotriton; species Lissotriton helveticus. The sequence goes on along the minus strand of NC_136063.1, from coordinate 755,192,809 downwards.
TCACTCCTTTTCCTTAGAAGACTGCTTTCCTCCTGCTACTCTTTAGTAAAGGCCATCGAAAATATATATAAACACACTCTAGTAAAACATTTTAGGGAATATTGGGCCTTCCTCCATTTTGAAATAGGTGAGGTTGTTAGGGGCACTCAGATAGGGTTTTTTTTTATAATTTGACAATAAAAAGTATGCAAACATGTCTGCCTACATTACTTTGAAAGCACTTTTGCAGGAGACACAGAGGTTCAAAGAAATAGCCTCCTCTGATAATGTATAGATTAAGGGGCAGATTTACAAAAAGTGATGCATCGCTACCGCAACGCAGCAATGCGTAAAAAAAAGGCCTTGCCACTGTGGCAACACATATTGCCATGGATGCGTCAAATTGACATCTTGGTGGACCGTTCCACAAAGCGGCATCCTTCGTCAGAATAACTGACATAGGTGCCTCAAAACTGACACAAGCCAGCCTGACGCAACAGCTGAAAAAGTCAGGTAAGGCAGTTTTGCGCCACACAACGCCTGCCCGAGCACCGTGCGACACTCACTACTGTGTGAAGGGGCTAAAACCTACGCAAATAAAAAACAAAAACTTTGGGGACCCTAGAGGAGTCTGCAATGGACCAGGAAGGACACTGCAGTAGTCAGGACCCTCAAGCAACCACCTGCAGAAAAGCCCAGATGCACATGCTGAGACCGTGGCAAAGAGGAAGCTCCAATCGAACTTTAATCAGGAGGATAATGAAATACTGGTCACTGAGGTGACTAATTACCAGCACCAGCTCTTTAAGAGTTCGAAGATGCCATTTGCCAAAAAGGAGGCTAGATGGCAGAGCATTGTCCAGAAGATAAACAGTGTAGGGCGAGCTAAGAGGACTATCGTCAATGGTAAAAAGCGCTGGCACGATTGCAAGCGCAGAACAAAAGAAACTATTGCGGCAAACTGTAAGGCAGCCTTACAAACAGGAGGAGTTAGCCCATCGGAACGGGAGCTTCTGTATGCCCTGGAGGAGCGTGTGGCAGCTGTCATACCAGGGGAGTTGGTCACTGGAATATCAGGACAGGACAGGACAGGACAGTGCAGCCTGAGAAATTCAAGAGCAGTCAACAGGTAAGTCACAATAAGTGCACATATTTGAGTAATGGGTCATGGTGGTCTGAGCTAGAAATGTCCCTGTGCCACAGTCTGCTGTGTGCACAGGGACAGGCACTTGGTGTACTGGGACTTGTCCACAATCCCAACTATTCCTAATGTAAGTAAATCACATATGACAATCACACTTTGCACATGTCAAAACAGCCCTGCCATGTCTCTCTCTGATGGTGCAGATATACTGCACCTTATTTATAAAGGGCCTTGCGCCACCGGCACGCCACTTTTTCACATTTTTAAAGTGACTAACTGTTGGCACAAGGACTTCATAAATAAAGTCCACAATCCTGTTGTCCCATCCGAGCAATAAGTTGTGTGAGACACCAGTGGTGTACACTTTTGTGTGTGCTGAACGAGGACAGGTAAAGCCACCTTGCATGTCTAAACCTGTGCCTGTAAATAACAACCTGTAAATGGTCATTTGGCATGCCAGTGGTGTGACATGTGTGTTGCTGTGGGTATTTTCATGCAACACCCATGTCCACTAATGCATGTTCAGATTAATGACCAATTGTCAATCAGAAAATGCATCAAAGTGCTATGCCACCCTACGGCTGGCCTGGTGAGGAGGAACAAGGAGGAATGTTCATATGTGCCAGCGTATTTATGCCAGTCAAATGCCTAATGGATTCCTCAGCATGCATCGGAAGAGGATTTCACATCAGCAGATTATTCATGTGCATGAAGATGCCCCTTCATGCACAAAAACAATATAACCATCAAGCTGGCATCCCAGCACCATGGTGCAAGGCTGCCTGATTGGGCAACGTCCCTACAAATATAGGGGGTGATCAGCAAGCCACTTGTGCAGCTTGTGTGTTACTGTTAACATGATTAAAATTGTGCCTGTGCAGGATGCACATTTTTCAAGCACCATAATGTTGTAAAGATGTTGCATGCGCAAATATCAGAAGGGTTGCAGTGTGGGGTGCTGCCAACGAGTCCTGCACATTGCAATCACACACTAATTTAAGAAATTCCTTCACAGTGTTGGCATAAAAGTGTACCTACCACCAAGAGAAACATTAGCAAGGCAGTGTATGTCTACGGGTCAGTAAAAATAAGTACCACCACCCTGCACCACTGTTGTAACAATAAGTGGTGCAATTATGATGCAAGGGGGATAATCATGATCCTTGGTCTGCATCACAACATAGATCACTTGACTGTGACACATAGATCATCCTTGAAAAAACACATGATGCTTTTGTTTAAACATTACAAAGATTAAACATGCCATCACTAGTAACACATTTCAATCTTTTTAAAGCAGATGCACCTACATCATCCAAACATGTGGCTGACACACATGATTTTAGAGAGATGGATGACAAGCTTCCCACAATAGACCATGACACTCCTAATGACATACTTTATACCATAAGGTCACATTCCCCACCTCCAGAGAGTAACAACAATGTGGTCGCTGCTCCTGCAGAAACACAAACAAGTTCCAATACTGTATCAGCAACTACACATCCACCCCCTAACTTTGAGGATATGCATCTACAGTTCCAAAGAACAGCTGGTGGGCTACAGAGTGACCTTCTCAGGGAGGTACATGCAGCTGTGGAGAGTGCGGGTGGTTATGGGGTGAACTGTGCTGAGATGAGAGGCAGTGTGCTCCCTCCCCCCTGTTTTCAAAAGGCTCCCTTGCGCCAACAAGCTGACAAGCTCTCCTGGGATGCACCTATGTGCCTGTGGAGAGGTACTGTGACCTGTGAAGACGTGGGCACAATTTCAGCAACCCCTGATGACTTTTCTCTGCTCCTTACTACTTTGTGCTCTCTACTGATGATGGGCTAAACCCAGAACACATGTCCAGAGAAAACAACACTGCCTGCACCAACTTTGGTGAAAAACTACAGCAACTTTGAAAGTAAGCATACTGTATTTACCAGGATGCAATGGGGTGAACTGTGCTGGTATGAGAGGCAGTGTCCTCCCTTCCCCCTGTGTTCAAAAGGCTCCCTTGAGCCAACGAGCTGACAAGCTCTCCTGGGATCCACCTGTATGCCTGGGGAGAGGTACCGTGACCTGTGAGGACTTGGACACCATTTCAGAAAACCCTGATGACTTTTCTCTGCTCCTTACTACTTTGTGCTCTCTACCTATGATGGGCTAAACCCAGAAACACGTGTCTAGAGATAACAGCACTACCCGCACCAACTTTGGTGAAAGACTACAGCATCTTTGAAAGTAAGTGTACTGCATTTACCAAGATGCAATGGGGTGAAGTGTGCTGGATGAGAGGCAGTGTGCACCCTCCCCCCTGAGAGTGCGGGTGGTACACTGCAGGCCATCTTCGGAAGCCTGAACTCTGAATCTGTAAACATGGATCAGGAACAAGCCATCAACAATCCAACCCCTGGCCTCGCCCAATCATTATCTGAGATATCTGCAATTATGAGTCTGAGGCATGAACAAATGCCTACACAAAGTGGTAGCAGGGAGGTGGCAAAACATCTAGAAAATATTTATGATATCCTACATGACATGCAGCAAAAGCAGGACACTTACCTTGCAACCATGTATGGTTATCATAGGGAGTTACTAACTGTCATCAGAAACCACATATTTTGATAAATGTGCTAATGCCTAACATCTTGGCACAGGAAAATGCTCTACCTCACACCTCCTCTGCCACTGCTTTTAGTCTGACTATGCCCCCACACCCAGCACCTACAGAGCCAACAAAGCAACAATCCAAATCTTCTGATGAAGATGATTCTACTGCAACTCAATGTAAGCGGAAGACGGAACACTAAAATCATGCAGTGTCACATGTGTTGTTTGCCAAGAGAACATTCTCTTCAGCGTTGACAAATTTTACAAAGAGACAATCTCCTCCCCATACAGGTTACACCTGTGCCCCTCAATCATTATTTTCTCATGTCTGAAGTTCAAATCATTGTGCCAATGACAATGTCTACTTCACAAAATAAAGTGCAATGAACTTGCTTTTTCAATCAATCCTCACAACACTGTCAACACGAGTGCAGCTTCCCAACTTGTGGGACAAGAGCAATGTCCCCTTGTTTTATGTTTGACCAATTTCACCATGTCACTGTGATTGTTCTGTGTAAATAAATTTGAGGACCCATGAAAGAGTGTGTAAGGACTCGATCTATGTCTGGTATTACAATGTCAATATTTCAATCCATATTCTAATATTGCAATCTAAAACATAAATGATGCTGTGTAAAATAATCAACATGTACAAGCAAGTGAAATTAGTCATACCAGTAACCAAGATGTGTGCAAAGTTGTACCCGTGCACTCAATGCATTATCAATGCCACTCAACGTGTCCTGTACACAGACATTGTGGTGGTCAGTAATATGAATTTACTACTTGTAACACGATAACTAGTTGACCATGAACATGACATTTTATTTTTTTTATTTTTTTATGGCGCTGTATAGACCAGGGGTTCTCAGTGCGCTTTACAACAGGAACAACAGCGAGTTATACGAATAGCAAAATTAAACATTTTTCACAAAAATTTCGAAGTAAATAAAAATCATAAGAGGCAGAGAAGGAAAGGGGGACAGGAAGATTAATAAAAGAATAGGTGGGGAGGGGGGAAGGGAACATGAGAGGGGAGGGAGTGAAGGCAATCAGGCGAAAAGAGAAAACGTTCAATTAAGAGTCAAGGTATTATAACGATAAACATAAGGTCAAGGTACAGTAATTAAAATATGGAGTTGTACAGATTGAACAAGGAGAGTGGGAAAATTATAGTGGTGGAGTAGGTAGAGGGGGATAAATGTAGTGTTCTGAGAGAGAGAGAGTTGAGGGGAGAGGGGGAGTTGGGGGTTGGAGTTAAGGCAGACCAGAAAGATGGAGAAAAACGTTGGAGGATCTTCAGGAGGAGAACAGAGGCAAGAGGGAAAGGACAGAGGTTGAAACAAGATGGTGTGTCAGGGTCCTGGGAATCGACGGTGGCCAGCAACAAAATGGCTGGCAGAGCAAAATTCAAAGAGTCAAACAGTCCATAGATGCAAACCAGGGAACAGGATTAAAGTGCAAAGAATTCAAAGTCAAAAGGGGGGGATCGAAGTTTCAAAAACAAAAGTGGGTGAAAGGGAGAAGAGGCTTGCAGGTTCAGGACCACTGGGGCATTGATATAGGCAGTCTGCGGGTCATGGCTCGCGCACAACCATACCTGGAAAAGGAATCACCGGTCACAAAGGCGGGTGGAAGGGAGAAGGGGTGTGCAGGTTCTGGACCACTGGGGCATAGGTGTAGGCAATCTGCCGGTTGTGGCTCCCGCACCCCCATACCAGGACAAAGGTCTCCTGGGTCTCTCGAGCACACCCAGGCAGGCGGACAGCATGTGGAGGAAGCAAGGGAGCAGCGAGGACTGGCAGGCAGCTGATGAACACAGAGAGTTCCATGGCTGGGCCCATCATCAGCCATCCACTGCGACTCGCTCAGAGGAAGGGATCAGAGGGGGAGAACAGCAGCAGCGGTGGCGGGATGAGAAATGACATGCCCAGATGTCCAGCTGGGTAGGTCGCGGCTGCGGGAGAACACAGGTCGGACTCCTAGATAGCCGAACCAAGCAGCTCCACTGGGCATCGGCCAAGTCGTCTCGATGTCCCGGACAATAGGAATCACGCCCCGAGCAATCCCACGTCATCCGGAGCCATCCGAAGGATTCAGAACTGAGCAGTGTCTGGACAGTCATCAGGAGGACGATTAGTTCCAAGGGAGGTGGTATAGGTGAAAAGAGAAGCAGCATCAGCGGGATAAGATAAGCCATGCCCCAACGTTCGGCTGGGTAGGTGACGGCTGCGGAGGAAACCAGGGCCGGACTCCTCTTTAGCCGAACCAAGCGGCTCCACCATGCATAGGCCAAGTTATCTCAGTGTCCGCTGTCGGGATAGGGAGAAAATTACAGGGAAAAAGGGGGTTTTAAGGCCAGAACGGCAGTCACTGACCAGGAGCTCCCAGCCGAAGCTCCTCACCGGGCGGCTATTTTGAAAGATGAAATAGCTCTAATAACACCTAGACTAACAATGTATAGTGTGTATGTCCTGTTCATCTGTGTAAGAAGCAACACCTATGTAGCCAAATATATCAGCACTAAACATAGTTGACACTGATTCTTGGTACATACATCTGCAAGTATACTCTGGATAGCCATTAGTTAAATCATAGCCATATGTATGTCAAGCCACAAGAGTGTCTGCACAAAACCTTTGATTCCCAAGTGTTGAAATAACATGTCCAAATACATCATCATGGAGCTGCAACCTGCTACATTTTGCAATGACTAATCACTCAAATACAAAATCTAGCTTACATTCCATGTGCCCAATGACTCAAACATCAACATTTTGAAATGCTGGCCAACAATCAATCAGATCAAATTTTGAAAACCCCTATATTTTATTAACAATGAAAATATGTAATGGAAGTCAGTAACAGACTATCTATATCACTTATACAAAACTATCTTAAAAGCTAAAACTCTGTCTAAAAATATATATATCCTAACTATGAGTAACCTACCTTACTTAACTTAACATATCCAAAGCTCAACATGTATCATGTTAGACAACTAAACATCAGCACCCACCCACCCTTAACACATCAATGCACAATAGACAAACACATACTTATCCTATACAAAAACTAAGATGTAAAGTTGTAAAACACATATAATTTTTTATATATTTTTTTTATATGAAAGAAGTATCAACACACTGCATTACCCACCCACCCCGAAGTATAGAAAAAATTCACTATAAATAAAATTGAAACATACGTAGTAGTAAAATAACAAACTACCCTACCTAACACTACCTAATATAACTACGCTACACCTAGACTATGACTAATCCTAAGTATAATAACAACAGAAGTAGTAAAAACTATATACAAAATGGCCACTAGAATTGGCTCATGATATGGTCCATACACTGCTGCATGTAGTTCAATTTCTTCAACATTGTAGCCATTTGTAGTTCTAGGCCACGTATTTTGAGTTTAAGAAAATCCACTTCTTGGCTGGACATCCCTGGTCGTAAGACTGTCCAGAAGTTGAGGGTGCATTCTGTCCGGGGCCAGGGGCTGCTGTTGGTGCTTGAGACAGTCCAGCCTGCAAAACATTCCCACCTCCATTGCCTGTGTCCACGGAGGACGCCTTGCCATTCCACTGTTTTTTTCTTTTCTGGGACATTTGCCATCCATGTTTTGGCTGGCTTCTGTTTCTCATGGAGGCGAGACATCCAGCGGAAGCCCTTAGCCACCTCACAGATGTGAAAGTACCTCGTCTTCCTAAGCCAGAAATGTCTTTCCTCCTATGCAGTCATGTTATATTTTGGAAAAGAAGTACATATGTGTCAGTCAATGTGTATATAACTGACAAATGTAGATAGAAAAATTGTGCCATTCATCTGATCACTCTGTGGGCCAAACAACACTAAAAGCGTACTGCAAAGTTTGTGCAGCACATACTGTGCTACCAGCTAAACCTCAAGATCCAAGTAAACCTTAGGTTGTCATGAATACAAATGATAACAACACTCATAGACATTAGAAACCAGTTAACATACATAATGGTCCCAGATCAGTTCAAAACAAATATACATTATGTGGCTCACCAGGTGACATTCATGTAGGTATGTGATCCTTGAGCTGAAACCATGGCTGTGATCCAACAGTTTCACAGTGTGTTCATTATAAAGTTCATATTTGCAAGCCATTTCATCTGCATGTATGTCCATTTCACACCTTTACAGAGTTATACACTGGCGTTGCAAGTGTCTTTTTGAGAAGCAGAGATGTGCTCTGTGGTGCAAAAATGATGCCACATCTAATGAATGCCACTACTTATGGTGACTGACAAGCAGCATACCATGTAGTATTTACTAGCAGGGTGAACTACACATGGGCTTATGACTTAGGCATACATGACCCTATCTAGAAACCAAGATTCAGTGTATTGGGTATATTGCTCACTCAGCAACACATTACATTTTTGCTACAGTTTGTTGACAGCTACTTAGGCCTCATGTAAATGGCTCAAGAAAACATATGTGTGGAACAAATTCAGTCCCACACATTCAGGACTCAGAAGGTAATTCTTAAGTACAAGTTGTGCTTCAATTGCATCATGACACAATAAAATCTTGTCCTTAACACCGCACAATGTTACCTCAGGAAATGACACAAGGCAGACTGACAATTATAGACCTCAGTTGCATACTAATTTGTCCGGTCTCTTTATGGATATTGAAAGTACCGCATTGATCCAATGTTTACATTCCAAAATATCTGAACATGTATGCATGTACATCATATTACGGTTAGATGACTAAACTTGCTCACATGTTAATTTGCAAAATAATTTTGAGATAGATGTCAATGATGCACACTGAGCCTGGGCATATTTTGATTTGTTGAACATATAATCTCTGCAAACCTCCATTAAAATCCATGGACTTCCCTGGTCCAGCTGACTCTGACATTGCACCCACACTGCTACACCGCCCACCCTCCCGTTAAACAATTGGTTACACCACCACCACTCACACGTAGTGAGGACTGTTGTAAGACTATCTTCCTCTCAAAACTTCATACTACTGATGCTGCTGTCTCCACTTGGCTTCTACTACTCCAGTCAAAGTGACAATAGGCAATGCATTGTGCATTGTGGACTGTGTGAAGGCATGTCTGACACTTTCATGGGATTTCATAGGTCCAGGCATGTCTTTATGCAGTACACCATGCACAATGTGTGTCCTCATGTTATTTGAATTTGAATAGGGTCAGCCAAGTCGAGACATCAGCTGCATCCTGTGATCTATTAATAGATAGGCACAGACATATTCAATTTTTGAACCTTGCACATCTTCAACATCACAATCATTGATAAATGATACTCACTGGTAGCTTTGGGGTCCTCAAATGTGTCAACCTCCTCTTGTGTATATGGCTGGGGTCCACCTATGAAACATTAACAGATGTACAATCAGCCGTGAATGCCGGACATATATACAGTGTATGCATTGTGCACAACACATTGTCATAACACATGCAGGTAATTCACAGAACATGTAACTTTTTTATGATAAAGTACTGCAACGTGGCATTACTGGCACTTTGACTGCGTCAATGCTGGGACACTTCCACAGCAACGTTTACTGAGAGTTAAACAATGATCTGTAGCATCCCTAGGATCTTGTCTGTGCTTTGCCTGAAACATCAGACATGCCCTGCTGCAGACACACTCGCACAATTATGCAAGGATGTGTGTGTCACAAAGTTGATTTTGTAAATACACAAATGGACACATTCTTCCACATGATAAGTCACCATCACCATAGATGTTTGAGAATCTACATGTTTGCAGCATGATGCATGATGCTTCCTAAGTCATTCTGACAAATGTGCTAGGACTAAATGTCTCACCATAGAGCCTAGATATGTCACACAAGTGTTGGTGTGCAGTGCAATGACTTTACATTATGTTGCATTAAAAAAAACGTAAAGAATATTGATGGTCCATGGGTGTTGAGCGTGAACACACATAGCAACACCTATGGAAAAGGGCTGTGATGTAAAAGTGCCACACACATATGTGCATTATTTACATAGGCAATGAATGCCACACATGTTATCTTCACACATCACTGGCGATATGATGACACAAAAAGCTTTTTGTTGCTTCACCCAAAGTGTTCCACCCTCAGCACTGTGTGCTTTTGAATGTGCAAAGATACTATTCAAAAATACATTAATTGTGAGTTTCTGACATATGGAACTGTGACCTCACAACATGCAAAATTCACGTTTTATTTCATGACGTATTTTCTCGGAGACCATTGCGCCATCACTGATTCTTATGTAATTATGGACGGAGCAATGTGTGGCATTGCTGAGACCTCTTAATAAACAACAATTGTTGTCTTAGATAATTACTTACCAATTGGGCCACTGACTTCCAGTATAAGAAGGTCCAGCAAGTCTCCCTCTCTGCTGACAAGATCCTGCCAACAATCTCAGAGCCCGTCGCCTGATTAGTTGGTTGTCTGTATCCCTCCTGAGGCGGAAGCCGGGAGGTTCTGTTCCTGTGTTTATCGTGATTTCTGTATTTTAATTACCTCATTGTACAATTACAATTGCTTTATTTAATAAGCTTTTTAGTCTTCCCCTCACCTCCCTGCTGCCTGGGCCACTCGCAGCCGAGCATAGACGCTGACGAGTCGGTCCCGGGTACTTAGTTACGGCAGACATATTGGGTGGGTTCTGGTGCTCTGACGCGCTCTAGTCGCGCTTAAAAGGAGGCGGGCATGCCTCCGTGCAGCGGATGCGATCAGCGGATGCACCGGACCTGCGCCGGAGTCCTGCCAGAGTCCTGCCCGTCTGCGCCCGTCCGCGGCCGGACGGGCCCAGGGGCCATGGATGCTGTCTCTCCTCTTACCTACTCTCCCTCTGCCCTCAGGAATCTACAATCTGCACATTGCGTATTATCTCCGGCAAGCCTAGATCGTGTCTCATCACTCGGCATTGCGCGTAAAGCATCTTTCCCACGTTCTAGTTGCAAGCCCTCAGCCTGCTCCAGTACTACCGAAACGGGCACCCGTGTATTATACCTAAACACACGCTCATTTGTAAAACACCAGGCTGATCTCTTTCTTCTCCTCACCGATGAAAGCCCCGATATCCTTTTAATTACCGAGACCTGGCTGACTGATGATTCTCTCCCTGACATCCTGGCAGCCTTGCCCCCCGACTACTACATGCTCAATATGAACCGACCCTCTGGTCGCGCTGGTGAAGGGGTGGCAGCTGTCGAAAGGAGTTCAAATTCATCTCCACGTCTTCTTTTATCCTCGCTGATGTGGACAACCTCATCATCAGCCTGGAAACTGGAGAGGGAGCTCTTACCCTTATTGTTCTTTATCGCCCCCCCCCATTCTATGCCTCTGTTTCCCGTCGCTTTCAGCGAACAGCTAGCCAACGTGATCACCTCATCTGCCCGAGTCGCTATCCTTGGCGACTTCAACTACTGGTACAATGATAGCGACGCTGGCCCCCATGCGGCCGAGCTGTTTGAAGTCCTTTCTAGCCTTAACATGATACAACTTGTTACTTCTCCCACCCATATCAGGGGCCATATTCTAGATCATATCTGGACCCACAACCTCACGCTCTCCTGTCCCGTGATCACTCCTTGTATCTGGTCGGACCATCATATGATCGACACTGTGATCACGGTCAGGGGGCGTGGAAAGATTCCTCCTCTGGTAGGTCGGGTTGCTCGTAAATGGAGCGCCCTTGATTCTCAAGGTTTTCTTTCGTTCTTGGCTGAGACTCGCCCCCCGCCGTGCAGTGTCGCGACTGTCCATACACTGGAGGAGGATTTCTGCAGCTGGATTACCAAAGCCAGCGACCATTTCGCCCCCCTCTCCAGATTCCCTCGCTCCCGGCACAGCAAGTCATACAGGTGGTTTAACACCACCCTGAAAACTCATCAACTTGAACTGCGCCAGATGGGATGCAGGTGGAGACGTAATTACTCGCCCACCGACAGACAGTTATACGTCGCTGCACTGAAAAAATACAAAAGTGCAATTATAGCAGCAAAATCCTTACATATCTCTGAAAGGATCCTCATTGCCCCTAACAAGTCCAAGGAGATTTTTAAAGTCATGAGTGAGCTCACGTCTGACGCCAGAACCCTCGCTTCTCAGGCCCCCACCCAAGAGTCCTGCAATGCCTTGAACAGTTTCTTCATCGAAAAAATTATTAAGATTAAGAATACTATTCCTCCTGCCTCTCCCGCTGCCATATTAACTTCCTCTCTTGGAAACCCACTCTCACTATCATACTTCCTCGTCCTTGATTCTACCACTCTGGCAAAACTCGTTGCCCGAGTCAAATCTGGCTCGCCCAATGATTGTTGTCCCCCCTCTGTTTTTCACGACATTTGCCTGGCTCTGCCGGATTGCATTTTGCCTCTGTTAAACACCTCCCTTGAGACGGGCGCGGTACCCAACTCCTTTAAGGAGGCTGTCTTGGTGCCCCTGCTGAAAAAACCTGGAGCCGACCCGGAGGACCTTGCCAACTATCGGCCTATTTCCCTTTTGCCCTACCTATCCAAACTCTTGGAGGCACACGTCACCAGTTGCCTCTCTCAATTTATCGAGTGTTCCAACTACCTCGAACCCAATCAAGCCGGTTTTAGACCAGCCCACTCCACCGAGGCTGTGATCCTGGCAGTCATGGATTCTCTAAGGGATAATGCCGATAAAGGGGCACCTCAGGCGCTCGTCCTATTGGATCTGTCGGCGGCATTCGACACGGTGGACCATAACATCCTTCTCCACCATGTCGAGCAGGCCGGCATTTGGGGCCTGGCCTCTGCTTGGCTTAAATCTTTCTTGTCGGGCAGAACCCAGGCGGTCCGTTTAGGCCCTTTCACGGCCGCTAAGGAACCATCCACCTGCGGAGTGCCCCAGGGATCATCCCTGTCCCCTCTGCTTTTTAATCTTTATCTCCAACCGCTCATCCACTCCTTGAAGAGGTGGGACATCACCGTCTTCAACTATGCAGATGATCTGCAAATTATCTTTCCCCTCAACACTCCAAATGCAGCTCTCGACTGTCAAGCGGTTATGTTACACATCCAGCAATGGATGAATCTTAACCAGCTCAAGCTGAACCCGGGTAAAACAGAGCTAATTCTCCCGGGCAACAGCCCCACTTACTGGTGTCCACAGTTCTGGCCGGTGGAGCTTGGCTCCCCGCCTGCTCCGGTCAAGTCAGCAAAGAGTCTTGGGGTCATCATTGACACGGAGCTCTCCCTCAAGCCTCAGGTGGGTGCTGTCGTGTCATCATGTATGTTCCAGCTAAGAAAAATCAGGAAAGTCTCTCACCTCCTTACACCTGAGGCTTTGATACAAGTCTTGATTGCCCTAGTGCTCTCCCGCCTGGATTTCTCAAACTCTCTGTACCATGGCCTACCCAAATCCCTTCTCCACAGGCTCCAATTTGTGCAGAACCAGGCGGCTAGACTGGCCTATAAAATCCCGAAGTGGCAGTCTGCGAAACCATTACTTAGCAAACTCCATTGGCTGCCGGTCGAACAGAGGGCTGCGTTCAAGATCGGCTGCCTGACATTCAAAGCTGTGTCTGTGACTTCCCCCGCCTTCCTTAAATCCCTGGTCACTCTCTATTGTCCGGTACGCAACCTACGGTCTTCTCATCGCCAGCTCTTAGTTGCCCCCCTAATCAAGCTTAAAATATTTGGCGGCCGTAGTTTCGCTCACTTGGCTCCCAGTCTTTGGAACCCGCTGTCCCTCCCGCTTAAATCTTCCAACTCTTTTCTGGAATTCAGAAAACTCCTGAAAACCAGCCTTTTCACACAGTTTGGCTAGACCCCTGCTCTTACACCTCTCAGCATCCAACCAGCGCCAGGAAACTTATGGTGTCAGAGCGCTATAAAAAACCCTCTTAAGATAAGATAAGATAAGAACAATGTTTCAGTTGATGTACTGTGAATTGCACATTAAATATGCGCGCCATGTGGTGCTGGACCCTGGCACACCTCTGCTGCTGTTCAGATGGTGAGTAGCCTTTAATCACCTTGCCCCCTGTGCTGATCATTCTGGGCAAGGAATTAAAAATTAGCCAAGCAAGGTCCCCAAACTGTCTTTGAGACAGGTTCTTAGACCTTCACTGTAATAGGGGCTACATATAGCCCCAAACAATCGCACAGCTTAATGTGCACAATTGCAAAAAAGTTTACTGATTTCTTCAACACTTATCCATTTTAATCCGTAGTTTTCAAATTTTATCATGCTTATTCTTCTGTTTTAATTCGAGTCCACACGCAAAAGTGTAAATGCGATTTCCGAGTTTTTACTGATCAATCCATGTCTATCCAGACTTTAAGAAAGAGCAGGACTAAAGCATTAATTCATTTCAGGCAGCGTTTATTCAACAAATACCCAATGCATTTCGGGCACAACGCCCTTCTTCGGGGGTGTCTGTAAACAAATAAAAATGACATCTATCACAAAAATGCATTATCCACTTCCATGTTAGCATTACCAACTACTGACCGATATAATTGAAACTCTTGCACGATTCCAGAAAATATTTATACTTATACATTTGAAAAGCTTCATACCACAAGTCTATGCATTACGAGGGTCCCTGAATCACAAGCGGTTTTATTAGTTTACTCCTCCCTGTGTGAAACCTTGTCACATTCCCATTATACAAACAGTCAAAACCACTATTTTACCCAATTCCTTAAATTCAATTCAACGGGCAGCTGAAACCTCCCCATCACCCGGTTCCTTACGTTCCAATTTCTCACATTGCCTTACAAATATTCCCTTGCAGTGTCTCACTAGTGTGCCCCTTCGAAACCTCTCTATGTACACAAGCCCTCTACATGCATTCTTTTCATCAATAATACACCTTATCCAGAGCGCCGAAGCTTGTTTCTCGTTTTACTTTCATTCCGTGATTTATCAAACAATATTAACTTCTCTCTGTTCCCACCCCTCCACACTTAGTATTTTGCCCACCAAACCATGCCTTTGCAATGTGCGTCACTCATCACGTACCTGCCTTCTTGTTAAAAAGCCATACTGGCTTTTTCCGTCCGAGTTTCCCATTGATCTCCCTCCCTGAAACCCTCTCTTATAAACACCTGGTTTCAACTCCCCAATTAGGCTCTCAGTCAAACTTTCCCGCCCTCCCTATGTCACTGATTGAATTTTATTCGTGAAACACTAGAGCGCCCATAATGCAACTCAAATGAATTTAAACCGTTCCGTGCAATTGATGATAATGTAGCTAGATATACCAAATAGTGCACAACATTATAGAGTGTGAATATTCAATGTCATGTTTCTCTGAGATAAAAGCCTCAGGCGTCTCTTTCACTGTCTTTAATAAACCACATCGCTGTTGCTGGCGTGCAGACTCGTATTTTGTTGCCATTGTATCTTCTATATTCTTTGTCTTCATCTGTGGGTGCAATCCTGGTGTAGGGCATATTGATAAACTGCACTGTAAAAGGGGGGGCAGGATGCACACCTATTAATCCATTTCTCAAATTTATTCCTTTCATCTAAAGTTTGCGTGCTGATTGAGTTGTGTGCCATGCCCTAATGGCACTAAAGTTAACAACTTCACTGTAATAGGGGCTACATATAGCCCCAAACAATCGCACAGCTTAATGTGCACAATTGCAAAAAAGTTTACTGATTTCTTCAACACTTATCCATTTTAATCCGTAGTTTTCAAATTTTATCATGCTTATTCTTCTGTTTTAATTCGAGTCCACACGCAAAAGTATAAATGCGATTTCCGAGTTTTTACTGATCAATCCATGTCTATCCAGACTTTAAGAAAGAGCAGGACTAAAGCATTAATTCATTTCAGGCAGCGTTTATTCAACAAATACCCAATGCATTTCGGGCACAACGCCCTTCTTCGGGGGTGTCTGTAAACAAATAAAAATGACATCTATCACAAAAATGCATTATCCACTTCCATGTTAGCATTACCAACTACTGACCGATATAATTGAAACTCTTGCACGATTCCAGAAAATATTTATACTTATACATTTGAAAAGCTTCATACCACAAGTCTATGCATTACGAGGGTCCCTGAATCACAAGCGGTTTTATTAGTTTACTCCTTGAGTTTCCCATTGATCTCCCTCCCTGAAACCCTCTCTTATAAACACCTGGTTTCAACTCCCCAATTAGGCTCTCAGTCAAACTTTCCCGCCCTCCCTATGTCACTGATTGAATTTTATTCGTGAAACACTAGCGCGCCCATAATGCAACTCAAATGAATTTAAACCATTCCGTGCAATTGATGATAATGTAGCTAGATATACCAAATAGTGCACAACATTATAGAGTGTGAATATTCAATGTCATGTTTCTCTGAGATAAAAGCCTCAGGCGTCTCTTTCACTGTCTTTAATAAACCACATCGCTGTTGCTGGCGTGCAGACTCGTATTTTGTTGCCATTGTATCTTCTATATTCTTTGTCTTCATCTGTGGGTGCAATCCTGGTGTAGGGCATATTGATAAACTGCACTGTAAAAGGGGGGGCAGGATGCACACCTATTAATCCATTTCTCAAATTTATTCCTTTCATCTAAAGTTTGCGTGCTGATTGAGTTGTGTGCCATGCCCTAATGGCACTAAAGTTAACAACTTCACTGTAATAGGGGCTACATATAGCCCCAAACAATCGCACAGCTTAATGTGCACAATTGCAAAAAAGTTTACTGATTTCTTCAACACTTATCCATTTTAATCCGTAGTTTTCAAATTTTATCATGCTTATTCTTCTGTTTTAATTCGAGTCCACACGCAAAAGTGTAAATGCGATTTCCGAGTTTTTACTGATCAATCCATGTCTATCCAGACTTTAAGAAAGAGCAGGACTAAAGCATTAATTCATTTCAGGCAGCGTTTATTCAACAAATACCCAATGCATTTCGGGCACAACGCCCTTCTTCGGGGGTGTCTGTAAACAAATAAAAATGACATCTATCACAAAAATGCATTATCCACTTCCATGTTAGCATTACCAACTACTGACCGATATAATTGAAACTCTTGCACGATTCCAGAAAATATTTATACTTATACATTTGAAAAGCTTCATACCACAAGTCTATGCATTACGAGGGTCCCTGAATCACAAGCGGTTTTATTAGTTTACTCCTCCCTGTGTGAAACCTTGTCACATTCCCATTATACAAACAGTCAAAACCACTATTTTACCCAATTCCTTAAATTCAATTCAACGGGCAGCTGAAACCTCCCCATCACCCGGTTCCTTACGTTCCAATTTCTCACATTGCCTTACAAATATTCCCTTGCAGTGTCTCACTAGTGTGCCCCTTCGAAACCTCTCTATGTACACAAGCCCTCTACATGCATTCTTTTCATCAATAATACACCTTATCCAGAGCGCCGAAGCTTGTTTCTCGTTTTACTTTCATTCCGTGATTTATCAAACAATATTAACTTCTCTCTGTTCCCACCCCTCCACACTTAGTATTTTGCCCACCAAACCATGCCTTTGCAATGTGCGTCACTCATCACGTACCTGCCTTCTTGTTAAAAAGCCATACTGGCTTTTTCCGTCCGAGTTTCCCATTGATCTCCCTCCCTGAAACCCTCTCTTATAAACACCTGGTTTCAACTCCCCAATTAGGCTCTCAGTCAAACTTTCCCGCCCTCCCTATGTCACTGATTGAATTTTATTCGTGAAACACTAGCGCGCCCATAATGCAACTCAAATGAATTTAAACCGTTCCGTGCAATTGATGATAATGTAGCTAGATATACCAAATAGTGCACAACATTATAGAGTGTGAATATTCAATGTCATGTTTCTCTGAGATAAAAGCCTCAGGCGTCTCTTTCACTGTCTTTAATAAACCACATCGCTGTTGCTGGCGTGCAGACTCGTATTTTGTTGCCATTGTATCTTCTATATTCTTTGTCTTCATCTGTGGGTGCAATCCTGGTGTAGGGCATATTGATAAACTGCACTGTAAAAGGGGGGGCAGGATGCACACCTATTAATCCATTTCTCAAATGTATTCCTTTCATCTAAAGTTTGCGTGCTGATTGAGTTGTGTGCCATGCCCTAATGGCACTAAAGTTAACAACTTCACTGTAATAGGGGCTACATATAGCCCCAAACAATCGCACAGCTTAATGTGCACAATTGCAAAAAAGTTTACTGATTTCTTCAACACTTATCCATTTTAATCCGTAGTTTTCAAATTTTATCATGCTTATTCTTCTGTTTTAATTCGAGTCCACACGCAAAAGTATAAATGCGATTTCCGAGTTTTTACTGATCAATCCATGTCTATCCAGACTTTAAGAAAGAGCAGGACTAAAGCATTAATTCATTTCAGGCAGCGTTTATTCAACAAATACCCAATGCATTTCGGGCACAACGCCCTTCTTCGGGGGTGTCTGTAAACAAATAAAAATGACATCTATCACAAAAATGCATTATCCACTTCCATGTTAGCATTACCAACTACTGACCGATATAATTGAAACTCTTGCACGATTCCAGAAAATATTTATACTTATACATTTGAAAAGCTTCATACCACAAGTCTATGCATTACGAGGGTCCCTGAATCACAAGCGGTTTTATTAGTTTACTCCTTGAGTTTCCCATTGATCTCCCTCCCTGAAACCCTCTCTTATAAACACCTGGTTTCAACTCCCCAATTAGGCTCTCAGTCAAACTTTCCCGCCCTCCCTATGTCACTGATTGAATTTTATTCGTGAAACACTAGCGCGCCCATAATGCAACTCAAATGAATTTAAACCATTCCGTGCAATTGATGATAATGTAGCTAGATATACCAAATAGTGCACAACATTATAGAGTGTGAATATTCAATGTCATGTTTCTCTGAGATAAAAGCCTCAGGCGTCTCTTTCACTGTCTTTAATAAACCACATCGCTGTTGCTGGCGTGCAGACTCGTATTTTGTTGCCATTGTATCTTCTATATTCTTTGTCTTCATCTGTGGGTGCAATCCTGGTGTAGGGCATATTGATAAACTGCACTGTAAAAGGGGGGGCAGGATGCACACCTATTAATCCATTTCTCAAATTTATTCCTTTCATCTAAAGTTTGCGTGCTGATTGAGTTGTGTGCCATGCCCTAATGGCACTAAAGTTAACAACTTCACTGTAATAGGGGCTACATATAGCCCCAAACAATCGCACAGCTTAATGTGCACAATTGCAAAAAAGTTTACTGATTTCTTCAACACTTATCCATTTTAATCCGTAGTTTTCAAATTTTATCATGCTTATTCTTCTGTTTTAATTCGAGTCCACACGCAAAAGTGTAAATGCGATTTCCGAGTTTTTACTGATCAATCCATGTCTATCCAGACTTTAAGAAAGAGCAGGACTAAAGCATTAATTCATTTCAGGCAGCGTTTATTCAACAAATACCCAATGCATTTCGGGCACAACGCCCTTCTTCGGGGGTGTCTGTAAACAAATAAAAATGACATCTATCACAAAAATGCATTATCCACTTCCATGTTAGCATTACCAACTACTGACCGATATAATTGAAACTCTTGCACGATTCCAGAAAATATTTATACTTATACATTTGAAAAGCTTCATACCACAAGTCTATGCATTACGAGGGTCCCTGAATCAAAAGCGGTTTTATTAGTTTACTCCTCCCTGTGTGAAACCTTGTCACATTCCCATTATACAAACAGTCAAAACCACTATTTTACCCAATTCCTTAAATTCAATTCAACGGGCAGCTGAAACCTCCCCATCACCCGGTTCCTTACGTTCCAATTTCTCACATTGCCTTACAAATATTCCCTTGCAGTGTCTCACTAGTGTGCCCCTTCGAAACCTCTCTATGTACACAAGCCCTCTACATGCATTCTTTTCATCAATAATACACCTTATCCAGAGCGCCGAAGCTTGTTTCTCGTTTTACTTTCATTCCGTGATTTATCAAACAATATTAACTTCTCTCTGTTCCCACCCCTCCACACTTAGTATTTTGCCCACCAAACCATGCCTTTGCAATGTGCGTCACTCATCACGTACCTGCCTTCTTGTTAAAAAGCCATACTGGCTTTTTCCGTCCGAGTTTCCCATTGATCTCCCTCCCTGAAACCCTCTCTTATAAACACCTGGTTTCAACTCCCCAATTAGGCTCTCAGTCAAACTTTCCCGCCCTCCCTATGTCACTGATTGAATTTTATTCGTGAAACACTAGCGCGCCCATAATGCAACTCAAATGAATTTAAACCGTTCCGTGCAATTGATGATAATGTAGCTAGATATACCAAATAGTGCACAACATTATAGAGTGTGAATATTCAATGTCATGTTTCTCTGAGATAAAAGCCTCAGGCGTCTCTTTCACTGTCTTTAATAAACCACATCGCTGTTGCTGGCGTGCAGACTCGTATTTTGTTGCCATTGTATCTTCTATATTCTTTGTCTTCATCTGTGGGTGCAATCCTGGTGTAGGGCATATTGATAAACTGCACTGTAAAAGGGGGGGCAGGATGCACACCTATTAATCCCTTTCTCAAATTTATTCCTTTCATCTAAAGTTTGCGTGCTGATTGAGTTGTGTGCCATGCCCTAATGGCACTAAAGTTAACAACTTCACTGTAATAGGGGCTACATATAGCCCCAAACAATCGCACAGCTTAATGTGCACAATTGCAAAAAAGTTTACTGATTTCTTCAACACTTATCCATTTTAATCCGTAGTTTTCAAATTTTATCATGCTTATTCTTCTGTTTTAATTCGAGTCCACACGCAAAAGTGTAAATGCGATTTCCGAGTTTTTACTGATTCAGCTGCCCGTTGAATTGAATTTAAGGAATTGGGTAAAATAGTGGTTTTGACTGTTTGTATAATGGGAATGTGACAAGGTTTCACACAGGGAGGAGTAAACTAATAAAACCGCTTGTGATTCAGGGACCCTCGTAATGCATAGACTTGTGGTATGAAGCTTTTCAAATGTATAAGTATAAATATTTTCTGGAATCGTGCAAGAGTTTCAATTATATCGGTCAGTAGTTGGTAATGCTAACATGGAAGTGGATAATGCATTTTTGTGATAGATGTCATTTTTATTTGTTTACAGACACCCCCGAAGAAGGGCGTTGTGCCCGAAATGCATTGGGTATTTGTTGAATAAACGCTGCCTGAAATGAATTAATGCTTTAGTCCTGCTCTTTCTTAAAGTCTGGATAGACATGGATTGATCAGTAAAAACTCGGAAATCGCATTTACACTTTTGCGTGTGGACTCGAATTAAAACAGAAGAATAAGCATGATAAAATTTGAAAACTACGGATTAAAATGGATAAGTGTTGAAGAAATCAGTAAACTTTTTTGCAATTGTGCACATTAAGCTGTGCGATTGTTTGGGGCTATATGTAGCCCCTATTACAGTGAAGTTGTTAACTTTAGTGCCATTAGGGCATGGCACACAACTCAATCAGCACGCAAACTTTAGATGAAAGGAATAAATTTGAGAAATGGATTAATAGGTGTGCATCCTGCCCCCCCTTTTACAGTGCAGTTTATCAATATGCCCTACACCAGGATTGCACCCACAGATGAAGACAAAGAATATAGAAGATACAATGGCAACAAAATACGAGTCTGCACGCCAGCAACAGCGATGTGGTTTATTAAAGACAGTGAAAGAGACGCCTGAGGCTTTTATCTCAGAGAAACATGACATTGAATATTCACACTCTATAATGTTGTGCACTATTTGGTATATCTAGCTACATTATCATCAATTGCACGGAATGGTTTAAATTCATTTGAGTTGCATTATGGGCGCGCTAGTGTTTCACGAATAAAATTCAATCAGTGACATAGGGAGGGCGGGAAAGTTTGACTGAGAGCCTAATTGGGGAGTTGAAACCAGGTGTTTATAAGAGAGGGTTTCAGGGAGGGAGATCAATGGGAAACTCGGACGGAAAAAGCCAGTATGGCTTTTTAACAAGAAGGCAGGTACGTGATGAGTGACGCACATTGCAAAGGCATGGTTTGGTGGGCAAAATACTAAGTGTGGAGGGGTGGGAACAGAGAGAAGTTAATATTGTTTGATAAATCACGGAATGAAAGTAAAACGAGAAACAAGCTTCGGCGCTCTGGATAAGGTGTATTATTGATGAAAAGAATGCATGTAGAGGGCTTGTGTACATAGAGAGGTTTCGAAGGGGCACACTAGTGAGACACTGCAAGGGAATATTTGTAAGGCAATGTGAGAAATTGGAACGTAAGGAACCGGGTGATGGGGAGGTTTCAGCTCCCCGTTGAATTGAATTTAAGGAATTGGGTAAAATAGTGGTTTTGACTGTTTGTATAATGGGAATGTGACAAGGTTTCACACAGGGAGGAGTAAACTAATAAAACCGCTTGTGATTCAGGGACCCTCGTAATGCATAGACTTGTGGTATGAAGCTTTTCAAATGTATAAGTATAAATATTTTCTGGAATCGTGCAAGAGTTTCAATTATATCGGTCAGTAGTTGGTAATGCTAACATGGAAGTGGATAATGCATTTTTGTGATAGATGTCATTTTTATTTGTTTACAGACACCCCCGAAGAAGGGCGTTGTGCCCGAAATGCATTGGGTATTTGTTGAATAAACGCTGCCTGAAATGAATTAATGCTTTAGTCCTGCTCTTTCTTAAAGTCTGGATAGACATGGATTGATCAGTAAAAACTCGGAAATCGCATTTACACTTTTGCGTGTGGACTCGAATTAAAACAGAAGAATAAGCATGATAAAATTTGAAAACTACGGATTAAAATGGATAAGTGTTGAAGAAATCAGTAAACTTTTTTGCAATTGTGCACATTAAGCTGTGCGATTGTTTGGGGCTATATGTAGCCCCTATTACAGTGAAGTTGTTAACTTTAGTGCCATTAGGGCATGGCACACAACTCAATCAGCACGCAAACTTTAGATGAAAGGAATAAATTTGAGAAATGGATTAATAGGTGTGCATCCTGCCCCCCCTTTTACAGTGCAGGTTCTTAGACCTGCCAGAGATTGTAAATTAAGATTTTGGTAATTAAAAAGAAACTTACAGAAAATAATTAATGAAACTCATCGGAAGAAAAAAGAAAACCCACCTGTATGACTAACCTACTCCTATCTTCCCCAAATGAACACTCACACCCCAATAAACAGCAATTCAGGCAACATAAAGACTTTAAAATGACAATTGACAGACAAAAAACTGTTTTAGGTGCACAAAACACAGACAAAACACAGTACAAGGACAAAAAACTATCACAGCAATCAACAACAGCCTCCTCCACCAAGCACACTCCTAGGAATAGTAAGAGAAAGTGAACGTAACTGTGTACTTCCTGGTTTTCAGCATGGCCGAGTCATTGCATCATTTCCTGCCGGGATGTGACACGTTTTTACATTTTGCGTCACATTTCAGACGATACGTCGTGATTTCGACTCAATTGCCATTTCAGCTCACATGTGCAAGTGTGACGTTTGTCTGTGTTGCATGGGTTTCAGCGTTCTTGCATTAAGCCTAATGCAGTAACAAATAACAAAAGGAGATGCCAGTGCTGATAATATTTACTTAGGGCTAGGACTAGTCCTCCGCAGACAGAAAATTAATTCCAGAAAGGGTACTGCTGTTTAGTCGCAATTTTATTTTGTAGAAAATCAACAATTTGTTATAAAATTTATCTTTACATTAGAGAAGAAAACATTGGAAAAAATCAAGAAAAGGACGGACACATCAAATTACATTCAATTGAACACATCAAACATTCAAAACTTCAATCATGTCACATTCACAACACATTTGACACATTCAAACTTGACTCAAGCATACCACATGTTACTGCTGCAAGAGAAGAAAAATACAAAACTAGTCTGTGTCAATTAAGCGAAAATTCAAAATAATTGTTTGAAAATCGTACAAAACCGTAAATTTTTACATTTTTGGACATTCATTACGAGTTGATACAAATAGGAAATGTACAAGAAATTGTAAGGAGTATGCAGATGGACGTAACTCCTATACACATAAGCAGACCAGTGAGGTATTAGGCCTACGCGTTTCAAATCCCCTTTATTTCATCGGAGATTCTCATCAGGGCCTCAGGCAACTGAAAAGAGAGGAGAAGAACATACACAGAGGTGTTTTTTTGAGAAAAGAATTAAAGCAATAGTGACATGTGAAAAAAGAAACAAATGCAAGGATGCATACACTGTTATAAATAACGGTGGCATACACTGTTGAAAGAAGGCATTGGCATACATCGTTGAAAAGTGCTGCACAACAGGAGTCTCAAAACTTAGTGAATCATCAACTAGAGAATATCCCTAGGCTGGAGGTACACTATTGTAGAAAATCTGGTCGTGAAAAGACGGCATAGTGGTCCTTGGATGACAAGGGGACCCCTGCACTAAACTGGAGGTATTAAATAAAACACAAGAGATCATAAGATTGGGTATTACTTACCACTAAAAATGGCTAAACAGAGAGCCTATGGGGGTCCAGATGAAAAGAGCTTCTCTATGGTACAAAGCCTGAGAATAAAGAATGAAGTCTAATGGGTCAGTGGGAAATAACTAAACTGCTATTCTAGCAGACAAAGGCCTAGGAAGGTAACTTACCGCTCTGTGAAAATCGGTGAACACAGGCGGCAAAGGAATAAGTGTGTCCAAGTAAGCCATCTGTAAGAAAATGGAGAACCTTTTTAATGGGAACCTAAACACACAATGTGAGGACAGATAGAAAAAATAGAGTAAACATAATGCGGATAAGGTCGGCTACCTTGGAGTGAAATATATATGCCACAGTCGAGTGAACCATGAAAGGGGACGTCGACTTATAAGATGAATGGGACCAACGTGGTCATAATATGGCGGCGTTTCGTACTTGCTCACATACGCTCCGAGTCCTGTAGGAAGTTTAACCAAAAGTTTATAGGTATTTGGGGTGGATATGGAATTCATAAAAAAAGGGGAAAAGCAATCAAAGGTGTATATCACCTGGGAGAAGCGGTCGAAAATGAAAAGCTTCTGTCGATTTAATCCAAGCTGCAACGAAGGGGTGGCATCGTCAACACATGTAGACTGAATCGCGTGTGCTATAGAGGAAAGGAACGACAGTTGGTTGAAAATAAAAACAGAGGTCGGGGAAGGTCTCACTACGGCCCTGTCAGATACAAGCAAGAGACCGGGGTCCACGGGGAAGCTAGTACTAACTCTTACCAGAAGGAAGGAGTCCACAGGTTTCTTCTTCGCGCTGGAGCCGGGCGGCGTCGGAATCGACACTGATCAATCGCGCAGGCGCGTTACCCTGCCGCGTGAAACTCTCTCTTTTATCGCTGAGAGAACACTGAAGCCTCAAGAAGGAGGCGGTTCTACGGCCGTGGGTTGACTCAAGCGGGGGAGCCACACATGGGTAAAATGGCCAGGGGGGTGGGGATTTAATGCATATAATGCATAGAAATGAGGCCCAAAGGTGGGGTTTCATACATGAAAAAAATGGAAAGAAAATCCTAAGGAATGTGTTAAAATTAGATCTCAAGTGCTAGTGGATTAGTAAACCTAAGCAGTAGTGCAGGGTGGCAGATCTATTATATCCAAAGATGGTTCATAATTTGAATATTTCGGATAGTTCATTTAGACCTGACACGGCCGTGTCGAATTTCACAATTAACATTGCTTCCCTTTTGGATAGTTGGAGGCTCAAGTCGCCTCCTCGGGGGTCTTTTTCTATCCTGGAAATAACTGTCCATTTGAACTCATTGAGTCCATGTCGCATTCTAGTCCAGTGATTTACCAGCGGGGCGTTTTCAACATTTCTCTTCAACCTCGACTTGTGTTGTGATATGCGTTGACGCACTTCTTGTTCTGTTTTGCCGATGTACAGGCAATCACACGGGCATTTTATGCCATAAACTACGAATTTGGATTTACAATTACTAAATACCTCATGTTTCCAGGATATGCCCTTATGCTGGAAAACAGAGCCCTGTATGGTGGTTTCGCAGCATAGGCATGTACCGCATTTGTGGTGACCTAGTATAGGTGCAAGTCCCATCATTTGGCGGAGTGATGGTTGGATTTGAGTTGGCATGGAGGCTCTTACCAGATGGTTTGCGACACTGTTCTCTCTTTTAAACGCAAACAAAGGTGGATCTCTCAGGCTTTCATCTAAATTTTTCACCAAGTGCCAGTTTTGTCCAATGATGCGTTTCAACTGGTTGGCATTCAGGCAAAAGGTGGTGACACAGACCTGGCGCTTCTGCTCTGGTTTCTTTTTGCGCTCCAGTAATGTTTCACGGGGGGTCCACCTAGCTCTTTTCATACAGTTCTTCACCAGTTTTTTGGGGTACCCTCTGTCGCAAAGTTTGGAAACAAGTTTTTCCGCATGGTGGGAGAAGTCGTTCTCATATGTGCAGTTTCTGCGCACGCGCAGAAACTGCCCATAGGGCAGATTTTCTCTTAAGCTTCTCAGGTGATTGCTCTGGAAAAGTAACGCCTTATTGCGATCTGTAGGTTTTATAAACAGAGTCGTTGCCAACTTGCCAGCTTTGGGGAAGACCTCAACATCCAAAAAGGCGATTTTGGTTTCAGAGTAGGAAAGACTGAATTGAATGTCAGATGTTCTGGTATTGAGCCATTGATGGAACAAGGTCAGATTGTTGATTCCTCAAGTCCATACCATAAAGACATCGTCGATAAAACGATACCATTTACCAATATATTCTCCGAAAGGGTTATTGTTATGTATGTACATATCCTCGTACATCAACATAAACAAAACTGCCAGCTCTGGGGCAAAAGGACACCCCATTGCCACCCCCTTTACTTGGAAATAGAATTCTTTGTTGAAACAAAAATAGTTCTTCTTCAAAGCGAAGGAAGCTAAGTCAACCAAGAACTTTGTGGGAACTTGCATAGGTCTAGGGCGTGAATCTAAAAAGAAAGAGAGCACTGCCACTGCCTCATCCTGGGGGATTTGCGTGTATAGTGATGTCACGTCAAGAGTGACTAGCAAATCTATCCCTTCACGAAAGGTTATAGTTTCCAACTTGTTTATAAAGTCGGTTGTGTCCTGTAAGTATGATACAACTTGGCTCATAAATTGTTTGAGAAAACAATCAACATACTTCGCAATAGGTTCCAAGAGAGAACCGCATCCTGCCACGATGGGTCTCCCTGGGGGATTACTCTGCTTTTTATGCACTTTTGGCAGCGCATAGAACAAGGGTACCTTTGGATGTTTAATTTGTAGGTACTCACATTCTTTCTTGCCAACAAAGCCTTGATCAAAACCTTCCTGGATAATCACAAAAAGTTGGCTTTGTAAGTCATTTGTAGGATCTTTGTCGATTTTGCGATAGCAACTGGGGTCGTCAAGTTGCCTTCTTATTTCATTGGTGTAATCTACAGTATCCCATAGTACTATAGATCCACCTTTATCGGCTTGCTTTATCACAATTGTAGGGTCGTTTTTTAGGGCCGCTAAGGCCCGAATGCCAACCAGTTGAAACGCATCATTGGACAAAACTGGCACTTGGTGAAAAATTTAGATGAAAGCCTGAGAGATCCACCTTTGTTTGCGTTTAAAAGAGAGAACAGTGTTGCAAACCATCTGGTAAGAGCCTCCATGCCAACTCAAATCCAACCATCACTCCGCCAAATGATGGGACTTGCACCTATACTAGGTCACCACAAATGCGGTACATGCCTATGCTGCGAAACCACCATACAGGGCTCTGTTTTCCAGCATAAGGGCATATCCTGGAAACATGAGGTATTTAGTAATTGTAAATCCAAATTCGTAGTTTATGGCATAAAATGCCCGTGTGATTGCCTGTACATCGGCAAAACAGAACAAGAAGTGCGTCAACGCATATCACAACACAAGTCGAGGTTGAAGAGAAATGTTGAAAACGCCCCGCTGGTAAATCACTGGACTAGAATGCGACATGGACTCAATGAGTTCAAATGGACAGTTATTTCCAGGATAGAAAAAGACCCCCGAGGAGGCGACTTGAGCCTCCAACTATCCAAAAGGGAAGCAATGTTAATTGTGAAATTCGATACGGTCGTGTCAGGTCTAAATGAACTATCCGAAATATTCAAATTATGAACCATCTTTGGATATAATAGATCTGCCACCCTGCACTACTGCTTAGGTTTACTAATCCACTAGCACTTGAGATCTAATTTTAACACATTCCTTAGGATTTTCTTTCCATTTTTTTCATGTATGAAACCCCACCTTTGGGCCTCATTTCTATGCATTATATGCATTAAATCCCCACCCCCCTGGCCATTTTACCCATGTGTGGCTCCCCCGCTTGAGTCAACGCACGGCCGTAGAACCGCCTCCTTCTTGAGGCTTCAGTGTTCTCTCAGCGATAAAAGGGAGAGTTTCACGCGGCAGGGTAACGCGCCTGCGCGATTGATCAGTGTCGATTCCGCCGCCACCCGGCTCCAGCGCGAAGAAGAAACCTGTGGACTCCTTCCTTCTGGTAAGAGTTAGTACTAGCTTCCCCGTGGACCCCGGTCTCTTGCTTGTATCTGACAGGGCCGTAGTGAGACCTTCCCCGACCTCTGTTTTTATTTTCAACCAACTGTCGTTCCTTTCCTCTATAGCACACGCGATTCAGTCTGCATGTGTTGACGATGCCACCCCTTCGTTGCAGCTTGCATTAAATCGACAGAAGCTTTTCATTTTCGACCGCTTCTCCCAGGTGATATACACCTTTGATTGCTTTTCCCCTTTTTTTATGAATTCCATATCCACCCCTAATACCTATAAACTTTTGTTTAAACTTCCTACAGGACTCGGAGCGTATGTGAGCAAGTACGAAACGCCGCCATATTATGACCACGTTGGTCCCATTCATCTTATAAGTCGACGTCCCCTTTCATGGTTCACTCGACTGTGGCATATATATTTCACTCCAAGGTAGCCGACCTTATCCGCATTATGTTTACTCTATTTTTTCTATCTGTCCTCACATTGTGTGTTTAGGTTCCCATTAAAAAGGTTCTCCATTTTCTTACAGATTGCTTACTTGGACACACTTATTCCTTTGCCGCCTGTGTTCACCGATTTTCACAGAGCGGTAAGTTACCTTCCTAGGCCTTTGTCTGCTAGAATAGCAGTTTAGTTGTTTCCCACTGACCCATTAGACTTCATTCTTTATTCTCAGGCTTTGTACCATAGAGAAGCTCTTTTCATCTGGACCCCCATAGGCTCTCTGTTTAGCCATTTTTAGTGGTAAGTAATACCCAATCTTATGATCTCTTGTGTTGTATTTAATACCTCCAGTTTAGTGCAGGAGTCCCCTTGTCATCCAAGGACCACTATGCCGTCTTTTCACGACCAGATTTTCTACAATAGTGTACCTCCAGCCTAGGGATATTCTCTAGTTGATGATTCACTAAGTTTTGAGACTCCTGTTGTGCAGCACTTTTCAACGATGTATGCCAATGCCTTCTTTCAACAGTGTATGCCACCGTTATTTATAACAGTGTATGCATCCTTGCATTTGTTTCTTTTTTCACATGTCACTATTGCTTTAATTCTTTTCTCAAAAAAACACCTCTGTGTATGTTCTTCCCCTTTCTTTTCAGTTGCCTGAGGCCCTGATGAGAATCTCCGACGAAATAAAGGGGATTTGAAACGCGTAGGCCTAATACCTCACTGGTCTGCTTATGTGTATAGGGGTGTACAGTCATAATATCGAGTCAATTATTTCGACTGGACAGAATATCGAGTAAAAAATATAGAATGGACATAATATCGACTAGACATAATATAGACAACAAAAATATCGACTAGAGAAAATTAATATCGAATAGAATGGACATAATATCGAATCAAAAATATAGAATGGACATAATATCGACTAGACATAATATAGACAACAAAAATATCGAATTTAAGGTAAGTTAATAATAATTTTTATTTTTTGTGTAATATAAGTCTGTAGCGGGTTGTGGGTTTATAGGGGAATAGGGTGGGAAGTAATTTAATTCTAATTAATTAAATATGTTAATTTATTTATTGATATATATTTAGAATTAATTGTTAATTAATTATTAATTGGTAATTAATTAAAATATAATTGGTAATTAATTATAATTGATTAATTGATAAATATTTAAATTTTAGTAATTTATTTTCTGTAGCGGGTTGTGGGTTTATAGGGGAATAGGGTGGGAAGTAATTTAATTATAATTAATTAAATATGTTAATTTATTTATTGATAATAATTTAGAATTAATTGTTAATTAATTATTAATTGGTAATTAATTAAAATATAATTGGTAATTAATTATAATTGATTAATTGATAAATATTTTAATTTTAGTAATTTA
This sequence comes from Lissotriton helveticus, assembly GCF_964261635.1. Lineage (NCBI taxonomy): Eukaryota > Metazoa > Chordata > Amphibia > Caudata > Salamandridae > Lissotriton > Lissotriton helveticus. The sequence continues at coordinate 755,162,700 of NC_136063.1, read as the reverse complement.
TTTTCTGTAGCGGGTTGTGGGTTTATAGGGGAATAGGGTGGGAAGTAATTTAATTATAATTAATTAAATATGTTAATTTATTTATTGATATTTTAAAAAAATTAATTGTTAATTAATTATTAATTGGTAATTAATTAAAATATAATTGGTAATTAATTATAATTGATTAATTGATAAATATTTTAATTTTAGGGTTCAGGGTCAGTTTTCAGTTTTTGGGTAAAGGGGTATTTTTAGGGTTCAGGGTCAGTTTTCAGTTTTTGGGTAAAGGGGTATTTTTAGGGTTCAGGGTCAGTTTTCAGTTTTTGGGGTAAAGGGGTATTTTTAGGGTTCAGGGTCAGTTTTCAGTTTGTAGGTAAAGGGGTATTTTTAGGGTTCAGGGTCAGTTTTCAGTTTTTGGGTAAAGGGGTATTTTTAGGGTTCAGGGTCAGTTTTCAGTTTTTGGGTAAAGGGGTATTTTTAGGGTTCAGGGTCAGTTTTCAGTTTTTGGGTAAAGGGGTATTTTTAGGGTTCAGGGTCAGTTTTCAGTTTTTGGGGTAAAGGGGTATTTTTAGGGTTCAGGGTCAGTTTTGGGTTTTTGGGTAAAGGGGTATTTTTAGGGTTCAGGGTCAGTTTTCAGTTTATGGGTAAAGGGGTATTTTTAGGGTTCAGGGTCAGTTTTCAGTTTTTGGGTAAAGGGGTATTTTTAGGGTTCAGGGTCAGTTTTCAGTTTTTGGGGTAAAGGGGTATTTTTAGGGTTCAGGGTCAGTTTTCAGTTTTCGGGTAAAGGGGTATTTTTAGGGTTCAGGGTCAGTTTTCAGTTTATGGGTAAAGGGGTATTTTTAGGGTTCAGGGTCAGTTTTGGGTTTTTGGGGTACAGTGGTACTTTGTAAAAATAAAGTAAAATTACATTTAAATTACATTTATTTAATAAAATAAAATTATATTAAATTATATTATAATATTTTTTATTAATTTATATTCAAAAAATTATTATATACTTACCAATACTTATGTTGTAATGGTATGCGTTGTAAAGGTATATGCGTTGTAAAATCTTGCGTTGTAAATGTATGCGTTGTAAAAGTTTTTGCGTTGTAAAAGTTTTGTTGTAATGGTAGGCGTTGTAAAAGTATGCGTTGTAACGTCATACATCCCTGGAGTGGGAATAGTAATTTTAACCTCTACGCTATCCAGCGCTTTCCCTACTGTTGCACCCACTGGAGTGGGAGTAGTAAATGTTACCTCTACGCTATCCAACACTTTTGCTAATGTTGAACTCACTATAGTTGTAACAATAAATTTTAAACATTTTCTAAAATTTTATATATGTTTATTTAATAATATGTTTATATATATATATATATATATATATATATATATATATATATATATATATATATATATATATATATATATATGTGTGTGTGTAATTTTTGGTGATATAATTTTTTTAATTATATAAATTATTTATTAAAATTATATTTTTTTAATAATTATTTCTAAGTTTATATTAAATATATTTATTACTATATTAGTTTTAACTTAATTTTAAGACATTTTAAAAAATCGATATTTTGACAGTCTATATTTTTGTAAGTCGATATTTTGGAGTCGATATTTTGGTACTTACCTGTTTGAAGATAGGGAGTCGATATTTTGTCAATCGATATTTTTGACTCGATATTTGTGTATCTCGATATTTGTGTCGTCGATATTATGTCAGTGATCCGTGTATAGGAGTTACGTCCATCTGCATACTCCTTACAATTTCTTGTACATTTCCTATTTGTATCAACTCGTAATGAATGTCCAAAAATGTAAAAATTTACGTTTTTTGTACGATTTTCAAACAATTATTTTGAATTTTCGCTTAATTGACGCAGACTAGTTTTGTATTTTTCTTCTCTTGCAGCAGTAACATGTGGTATGCTTGAGTCAAGTTTGAATGTGTCAAATGTGTTGTGAATGTGACATGATTGAAGTTTTGAATGTTTGATGTGTTCAATTGAATGTAATTTGATGTGTCCGTCCTTTTCTTGATTTTTTCCAATGTTTTCTTCTCTAATGTAAAGATAAATTTTATAACAAATTGTTGATTTTCTACAAAATAAAATTGCGACTAAACAGCAGTACCCTTTCTGGAATTAATTTTCTGTCTGCGGAGGACTAGTCCTAGCCCTAAGTAAATATTATCAGCACTGGCATCTCCTTTTGTTATTTGCTATAGAGGCTCAGCCTTGCTGATTAGAGCCAGCCCTATTTTGTTTTCACTAATGCAGTAACAGGCATTTGTGCATGAAAAGCGACATGTTTTTCATTTTGCGTCAATATTTTCATACAACACGTTTTGTCTGTCGGAGTGACTCAACCCTGATTTAGAGATGCTACCCATTTTTTATTTTGCAACATTTTTTATTCATATGTGACAGGTTTTGTGTGTCGGAGTGACTCATCCCTGATTTAGAGATGCTACCCATTTTTGATTTTGTGACATTTTTCGTTCATATGCGACACGTTTTGTGTATCGGAGTGACTTAACCCTGATTTAGGGATGACGAGGTGAAGATGCCTGGTATTGTGCAAGTGATGTATCACATAATGCACATGTATGTGTTTGTTTTCAAAATAATGCTTGTTTTTTGATGAGTTGTGCTCATTTCTGTTAAGACCTTCACGTATATCATGGGATATGTGTACATAGCTTTTGGGAAATTGATTTGTTTGTTTGTGGTACTTTGACAGTCTACTTGCTCAGCAGGTGGATAATGTTGCATTACGCACCATCAGTACTACCTGCAGGACAATTCTTACCATGTCACAGCCAGGCACCCTGTGTGTCTTCACATATGTTTGTGTCAAATCCCACCTCTCACCCAAACTTTTTATGTTTGGGTGTTGGTGTGGCTTTTGCATTCAACACACATGTCCACTATTGCATGCAACATTTATGTGCATTAATACATGCATCTCTGCATTCAACGAGTACACAACAATGATGTGACATTTTTTGGTACACATACATTTTCACTCTTCCAATATATGCTGATTCACACATCACACACTTGAAGCGGTTATCTGCCTAAATGTGTTTTTATTAGTAATGAAGGTGTCACTTTCTGCAGCGGTGCATGTCATCCACACCACACAGCCATCCTTGCACCATGGTGCAGGTGTGCTTATGCCGACGAATGCCAGGAGTTTGTGCACATGCACAGAGTACAACACAGAGAAGAACATGTGTTTGGGAATATGTTGCATGCATGTGCATCATTCATGACCCAGCTTGACTCTGTAAATGTTGTTGCATAAAAATATGTTTTTTATTTATCATTCCCAGGGACAGTTGAGCACAGTTTTGAGAATTCACATGAAGGATGTTCATGTTTGTGATGTGATACATCACATTATTGCATACTATGCAGTGTTGTGTATGTGATGACATTGCCTAAAGGCATGATCTCTGATGACATCTGCAATAATACTGTGAATGCCTCTCCTGAACAATGTAAACAGTCATTGCTTGAGGCAGGTGGACATGCTAGTGAAGACTGATGTAGTGTGCCAGTTGCATGTGGCAGTGCACATATGACAATCTGAGTGTCACATCTGTAGATGTTGATAGCCTGATGAACGTAGATGTCCTATCTGTAGCAATGGGGTGCACACACAAGCAGATGCAAAACATTTATTTTCATTTTGGTAATTCTGTGATCCAAATCCATGGGTACACATGTGTTACATACACAGATCATTTTGATGATTCATGACATGAGATGTTACATTTAATAAGAACAATTTACATAATATGTATTTGTATTGTATGACCTGTATATAAAATGGACAGCAAGGTGAATCTCTGATGTTTTTATTTTTAATTGTGACTTTACTGCATATTGCTACAAATGTTGAATTGCGACATCATGTGAAGAATTGAGTGATACTGTGAGTGCAACGTCTTATCCCTGCAGCAGTGTTAAGTATGGCTAGTCCTTTTGCTTTAGAATCATCATCACCATCATTCATTTGTTAAGGGGGCTGTTCCTCGTCATTCCAAGGCCCATTTGTTTTGACACATATGTTATGTAGTATTGCACATGACATGATCTTCTTGCACTCCATGTCTGGTGAATACAGTAGCCTTCCACCTGATAAATCCAGGCAGCGAAACCTGGACTTGAGCATTCCAAAGCTTCTTTCTATGATGTTTCTTGTTCAGCAATGTGGATGGTTGTATGACTTTTGTGGATCAGTCTGAGGATTGCCAAATGGAGTCATCAACCACTTCTGTAAGCCATAGCCTTGATCAGTTGTAAATGGAAAGTAGGATAAATGTGTTAGCTTCAGTGAGAAGTAAGTATACATGGCATGTGTTGTTCGTCGTTTGCAAACATTTTAATTTTGATTTCTGGTTGTGATGATTAGATGTATTTAACATTGAGTTTCACATTGTTTGTGACACTTGTCACTTCACTTGCTGTCTATCAATTGTGGTGCATGACAGGGGACGGTGCTTTGCAGTGCATGATTTGTTGAGTGAAAGGTGTGTAGTGTTGCAATGTATAAGTGATACCTGTGTACTTATTATGTTTGATTCACACTTTCACAGATTGTGCATGGCACATCTAGGCACATTTCAAAATGAGAGTGTGGCAAATGATTTGTCTGTGCAGAAGTGAGTCGGTTGCTCAATGTGTTTGCCACTGCATTGCCACACATTCTGATGACAGGGCCCTGCACAGGCACCCTTGTACCATGGTGCACTAATATCTGCATCATTTTTATAAGGTATGTGAAGACAAAGGGACACCTTAATGCTTTTGCTGGATATCTATTTCCATGCATGCTTTACAATGCATTACACATTGTAACAGGTAAATTGAATTAGATGAGATTTGTGCATATGTCGACAGTGTGACTTATTATACTTCACAAGTTATTTGTAGGATATTCGCTTGCATTTCTATCTTGTATCCCTGGGCACTTTCTGTTATGCTGCTATGTATGTATGCTGCTTTGGACTGTGTGTTATGTGATTATAGTGTATATGTGGGTTGGTATTATCACATTCACTAATTGCATCATTCTGACACAAGGACATGTAATGTGCCAGATGGCAAATTATTCTTACAGAGTATTCTTTTGTGTTAATTTGTTGATGCTTACCTACAAGTAGCCCATTACCATAATGTCCATTTTGGAAACAGTCATTGATTATAGTGTTTCTGTAGATATAGAAATCATGCACACTCCCAATATATTTGGAAAGTACATTGATTAATAGTCCCCGATGGTGCACAATGGCCTGGATATTTATAGAGTGTGCGTGCTTCCTGTTTTGGTATAGGTGTGAGGTTGCTGCAGGTGGTACCAGCTGGACATGCATGTAGTACATTGCACCATTGAGGAATGCCAGCTGCTGCTGTTGTGTGTTGGGGAAATGGATGTACTGTGGTGTGAGCTGAATGATGGCATCCAAGACAGAAGGGAGGAAAGCGCAGAATGATGCCTGTAAGACCCCTGCCACTCATGCTGCAGTTGTTTGGAAATATCCGGAGGCCAACATGTGTAACACCGCCAGTAGGTTTGTCTGTGGTGGAATGTTGCAGACCCTTTCATTTGGTGTCTGTAGCCGTGGGGAGATCTAACGCAGCAAGGTCACAACTGACGCCTTCTTGAGGCGATACATTTTGATGACTTGTTTATCCCGGAGTCCAATGATGGTGGTCCTTTGATGGTAGATGTGTTCCCTTCTCCTGTGCTGCCTTTGTGGTGATGGTGGAGGGTGTGGTTGTGGTATTTGGTCTGGTGGTGGTTGCCAGCTTCTTGGTCCGACTCCCAGCTGCAGGATTAGGAGTTCTATGTTGTTTAATCTGCTGCAAAACTGCTCTGCTGGTCTTGTCTTCTATTTATATGGTACTTACGTCATTTCCTGCGCATGGTTTAATTAGGTGTAGGATTGTGATTGTAATTTCAAAGTTGCATGACGCAGCCAAAAGATGCATCACTGCGTCACTGCTGGAAATTGTTGTAAATATGCCTGCATCAGAAATGCGTTGGATTTAATGTCGGAACGCCTACCATGCATATTTTAATACTTACATGACGCAGCAGATTCTCGGGCAGTTCCATTCCGTAGCATCTCCATCTTCCCTGTTGCATCTCCATAGAAGCGTCATCTTGTGAATTTTACATATACAAAAAACACGCACCGGTGGAGCAAGGGGTTTGTAAATCTGCCCCTAATTTTTCATAGCTGTTATAAGCAAGACAGAGTTGAGAGTGAGGCAATCATTGCTGATGCAAAACCGGTGCTTTTTACAGGCCAGTTGCAAACTGGGTAGCATATCTAATGACAAAGCATAATATCAGGGTGTTGGGCTTTGCTGGTGTGTTAAATCAACTTTATATTCTTTCCCAAGATTGGCGACTTACGTTGTCAAAACATATGTTATGTAGTGTGAATGTGTTTCTCAAAAAATGTTCAAATATGAAGGAAAAATAAACGCCAATATTCTTCTTGCCGAAGAGCTACTATTTGAAATTGCAATTTGTTGCTAAACAGTTTGACAAAACAAGTCAGATGTGCTAAAAGTTTTTCGAGCTAATGAGGCCACTGACTGATGGTTTTGGGTAAGTAACTAAATAGAGGGCATATTATCAACTAACAGCGTTAACATAAAACTGCCGCTAAAGAGGCGATAATGGGCTTGATAATACGCCCTTGTGAATTCCCATAGAAGCCCATGTTCTGGTGTGAACATGGGCTTGTATGGGAATTCTCTACGGCGTATTATCAAGGCCATTATCGCCTCTTTAGTGGCAGTTTTCTGCCGCTAAAGTGGCGATAATGTTAACACCCTGCTTGATAATATGCCCCCTGTTTTTCTATTTTTCGCCATGCACGGTGCACTCCAATCCTCCACTTAAGTCTTTTTTGTAGTAGGTTTGTGATTACAAAAATATGAGCCAGGAAGACAAATACTTTCTTAATTTTCATCGTATTTAAATAATGAAGCTTTAGAAGTATTCTTAAATCAGCTGATGTGCAGTTGTTTCCTCCGCTATAGCTTTCTGAGTCCCACCCTCCACTCCCTGTGGCCAGACTGGGACTGCCATGGGTCCCAACAGAAACTGGCTGTTTCCTCCTACCTCTTCACTTAGCAGTTTGCTTCCGGTGCTCCAATTGTATTTGTTGAGGGTGTTAATTTCAACACATCAGTCGAATGGCTTCTAAAATGTCAGAATTCTTACACCAAAAAAGTAATTGAAACTCGGCAACTACTGGCATTGCAAGTTGGTAGCCACGAATTTCTGACGCATCATCGATCAGTAACATTATAAACTCTGGGGCATATTATCAAGCACGGCGTTAACATTATCACAGCTTTAGCGGCAGAAAAACGCAGCTAAAGCAGCGATAATGGGCTTCATAATACGCTGTAGAGAATTCCCATAGAAGCATATGTTCACACCAGAACATGGGCTTCTATCGGAATTCACAAGGGCGTATTATCAAGCCCATTATTGCCGCTTTAGCGGCAGTTTTCTGCCGCTAAAGCAACGATATTGTTAACGCTGTTTCTTGATAATATGCCCCTCTGTTTCGTGTCCATTGAAAATAAGAACATTTAGACATGCGATTAAAATAAATTATTAAAAATAAACACAAAAACAGTAATAGGTGAATTTAAAAAAAAGACGTTCCAGTAATGCACCAAGCTCATGAAATGCCCATACTCCGAGTCTTTCATTGGTTTTGATCATATAAATGTGCCCCTAGCACTGTCGCAGTGGATATTGGGGCATTTGACCACCAGCGAGAGATTTAAAAGGCTCAGACGGCACAGCGATTGCAGTCAATTTCCTTGTACTAAACACTTCAATCAATCCTGCTGTAATAGTGTGCGAAAATTGCATATAGTCCCTCATGAGACGCTCTTTTGAGATCTTTAAATTTCCTGTACATAAAATGAGTTCTCATTTATTTATAAAAATGCTTTTTTCCCTAAACCATTACGTTGCCTTTTTTCATTTTGGAAATACACTTAGGAAATAAAGGCCTATCCAAACTTGTGCAATGTAATTTCTTTCCCAATGCTTCTTTTTGTATGTAATGTTTGATTAGCAGTGTTGCAGGGTAGCCTCTCAGTACTGAACGCTCATGGCTTACACCAGTACCACAGCTCACCAAAAAGAAAATGTTTTCAGTGAGTATTATGGTTCATTTTTCAGTAAATTCACCTCGATCATTGACAGGCCTAATCTTAGGCAAATTATAAAAACATTGAGGATAAAGGTGAAATACACTTATATATATGCAGGTTGGCTTCACTAGTTCTGCTCAAGTTTCCTTCTCTTTAAAAGGTATGTTGCTACATTAGTGCTGGTTTAAATTTTCCACCAATATTTCAGTGTTATGGTGGGCAATATTTATGAAAAAGTGTCAAGGCACAGAAAGTCACATTGCTGCGCTGCATCACCGAGAAAAGGCAGGAATGTGCTGTATTTAAAGCAATACGGTACATTCCTGTTCCTTCCCCTGTGCTGGTGCACATTGGGCTGCCCAGTGTCAATGCAGGCCTCCCTGCATCATGGTGCAAGGGTGCCTGCATTGCAGGCAGGATTGTTATTGAGCAGGAAGCAAAATCCTACACAAAAACAATCCTGAGAGTCTTTTTCCTCTTTCTATGTCTGCTGCAGAAGGCAGCACATAAAGAAAGTGAAAAAAACAGGAGAAATGAACATATTTCTCCTCCTTATGCCCCTCCTGGGTACGTGTATCTTTTTGGTGCATTCCCAGGTTTTCCTGTTCTTGTAAATCTGGGAAATCCCTCAAAATCCATGGATGTTGCATGAGAACATCAATGAAACACCCATGGAAACACCTCCCTAGCGCAGAGTAATGCAATGCAGCTATTTGCACTGTGTTACGTTACTCAAAATGTATGAAGCCAAGCAGGGCCACACAAGGTGGCCTTGCTTAGCAACATATACCTTGTTTTTCAGTTGCATCATGACAAAAACGGGCCTGGACCTCTCCGCAGCCTTTGACACAGTCTCCCAATGTACCCTAGCCTGCAGACTCCATGACGCAGGATTCTGCAACAAGGCCCTCCACTGGATCCGCTCTTTCCTCTCTGGCAGAGCGCAGCGGGTCAGACTCCCCCTTCCTCTCTAATCCCACACCGACCACCTGCGAAGTCCCTCAAGGATCCTCCATCAGCCTCAGCTTGTTCAACATCCTCATGGCTCCGCTCGCACCCATCACCAGATCCCACAGACTTTACATCATATCGTATGCAGATGACACCCAACTCATCCTCTCCCTATCCAAAGAACCCAACACCTCCGAATACAATTTTCAAGAAGGAATTGAAGCAATCGGCAACTGGATGAAGAACAGCTGCCTACAACTAAACACAGACAAACCAGAAGTCCTCATCATGGACCCGGACCCCAATGCCTGGAACGACACCTGGTGGCCCCCCCGCCCTCGGGGACCCACCGTCCCGACTGACCAGGCACGCAACTTCGGAATCATCTTGGACTCCAAACTAGACATGAACCGTCAAATCGACGATGTAACCTCCGCCTGCTTCCACATCCTCTGCCTTCTACGAAAGACCTTCAACTGGATTCCCCTTGAACACAGAAAGACCTTTACCCATGCCCTCATCAGCAGCAGACAGGACTATGGGAATGCACTAAATCCCAGGATCAACAAGAACTTCACCCTCAAACTCCAGAACGTCCAGATCACTACCGCCAGACTAGTCCTCAACCTACCGCGCCTCTGCCACATCACCCAACATCTGCCGACCCTACACTGGCTCCCCATCGAGAAGAGAATCACCTTCAAGCTTCTCTTACACGCGGTGCTGATGACCATGATTCCATGTACTACAGATGCGCAGAAAGTAACATATCAATTCTAAAAGGAATTTCCAAAGGAGCCTGTCGGACAGAAAGAGGCAGCAATTCTACAGTTTCAAAGCTAGAAAGCTAAAAGAGCTGCCACAAGTTGCACACTTCTAACTTTCAGAATGGACACCCTCCTAGCCCATGCAGACCTGAGATTCCTTAGAGGGCCATAGGGTGATTGAAAGGCTGAATATCCCAAAGGCCATTGTTTCTCAAAGCTTTTTACAGTAGCACAATGCCTTAAACGAGATCCTCTGCTTCCCAGGGAGTTAGTGTAGCTTAGCAAGTGAGGGTCTCATAGAGGCATGTTTTGGGAGATTGAGTAGCAGACAAGCCGCTGTGTTCTGCACTCCCTGGAGTCACATCATACAAGACTGTGACATCCCAGATACAGCACAATATAGTACTCCAGCTTCGCGATGATAAAGACCTGATCTGCAGCTTTCTCTCCAGTTTCTGGTAGCAAATCCAGGATCTTCTTCAGGGTCTTGAGGATACCAAAGTATGTCCCAGCCAACGCCGTAATTTAGCTGACAAAGGACAGCTTATTCTGTCAAACCAAATGCCCAGGTTTTTCACTTTCAGCTTGGGGCTGGGTAAAGGGCCAAGAGTTTTAGGCCACCAAGAGGTCAACCAGATATTGGGTTGTTTGCCCAGGAACGAGGCCACTGACTATCCTGTATTCAACTTTAAATAATTTTACTCCATCCACTCGGCAACCTCTTCCAGACAAGACCTTGGTGAAGAAGTCATGATTGCAGCATCCTGGGAGAGGGTGATGGTCAGCTCAGTATCATTAGCATAAATGATCACTGTGAACGAATGACGTTCAATTTTCTTAGCCAGGTGGCACAATATATATTAAATATGGTTGGACTCTGGGAAGAGGCCTGCAGTACTTACTCCCTGCTGCAGGTTAACACTTTAGAGTGGTATGGTTTTTGACTCATCTGGAATGTGCGTCCTTGTAAAAAAGGTGCGTCCTTGTAAAAAGGAGGCAACCCACCATAAGGCCATATGGCCGACAATGCATCTCAACAGACGCTCAATGATCAGATTGTGCAATACGTTGTCAAATGCTACACTGAGATTTAGCACGAAGAGAATTGTATTAGCGTTGTAATCTCGGCAAACGTACTTGATGCACCCATCATACTGTTTGTGCACAGCCAGCTAGTTGATTTTGTTGAGGAAGCAGGGTTTACATCGCATGGGGTACAACGTATGCGATTACAACGTGGTTGTTACAATGTGCATTGTTACAACGCTAACAATTACAACGCAAGATGTTGGGCTCTCCAAACTAAGGAATAATATAATTTACTATTCCAACACCTTCCCTACTGTTGCGCATGCTGGAGTTGGAATAGTAAATGACACTATTCCTATGTCCAGTGCACCCCCTATAGCAAGTCGTAGAAATGACTTGTGATGTAATGGTATGTGTTGTAATAAAACGGTTGTTGTAACAACCGCAATGTGATCGCATGTGTTGTACCGTATGCGATGTAACATTGCATATTCATTTTGCTGTCAGGATCATATGCCCTAAGCCACAGGCATACAAGGTGCTTACATTTATTTTTCAGTGCTATCAGTTCAGCAGTACACCATTCAGCAGATGATTTCTGTCTTTGAAAAGGCTCGTGGTTCAGAGGGGCTATTTGATCTAGGGCCAGCTAGGTTGGCTATCTTTTAATGCTTTAGTAAAACTAGAAGTGATCACTTTAGCCCTCTGGCGTACTTGTGCTGTCTGGGCAAAAGAATGATTTGCAGTCAGTTTCGAATAGCGAAGTGGGAATGGAATAGTCAAGTGGTCTGACAAGACAAGTGAAATAGGAGGGCCGGACACTAACTGGACCAAGTTGGAAAAGATGGGATCTACAATATGCCTCAGTCTGTGAGTACGGGCAGAGACAAACTGGGTGAGCTGTAAGCCCTCTAGACCTGCAATTAGGGCTGATGCTTCTGTGCACTCTGGATCTTCAAAATGAATATTGAAATACCCTATGACCAAAAAATTGGCATAGTGGAGAACAAAAGGGGCAGAGCATCTGCAAGAGAGGTGCAGGAATTGGCTACTGGTCCAGGCAGGTGACAGAGCAGAATCTCCGAAACTACAAAAATCTTTGTAAGAGCATGGGAAAACACAACAGGGCAGCTTCACACTCCTCAATAGAACATTTCGAGAAGGATCATTGCAAAGATTTGTTTAAAAATATTAGCAATCTCTCCCCCTTTATGAAAGTGCCTATCCTGTCTCAGTGTTGTGAAGCCTTGTGGAATGGCTGCCAGAATATCCAATGAGGAATTCTCGTTTAGCCAGGTCTACGTCAAGACTTCCACATCTGGCAAGTGTTCCTCCAGGAATTCCTTGAACTCTAGTTTATGTTTAACTAGATACCTGCAATTCAATGAGACAAGTTTGGCAGAGAATAGAGGCTGATGTGTAAGACTTATCTCCCTGCTCGGAGTCAGAGTGGTCACTGTACGAAACCAACACTTTTCGCAGCTAATCTTTGCCTTGGAGAGGTCCAAAACAAGATGATGCATATTAAATGCTGAGGATGCCTAGTTCCATACTTCAGCTGGGAAGTACTTGAGGGAGGCTGACCTAAAATGACCAGGGGCCCTGGCCCCTGGCTCTGCCTAGGCTCGGACAGGTGCAGACCGGTTCGCATTAGGGGTGCCTTAAGACCAACAGCAGTGCATCCACCCTGGCATATTCCTTAAATAGGTGCTGAGAAGGAGTTAAGTGCTCTAAACAACGATATCACTAACCACCAAAATGGCTGTATGGTTCCGTAGTAGGAAAACAAGGCTTCCTGTACGATGCCGGCACACCCTCTGTTCAAACAGCTAAAATCTGTTTAAGACCAGAGGGTAGCAGCCAAGAGTAAACTAAAAAGAAATTTCCCACCCATCATAGACCCCAGAAATGCAAATATTTATTTATTTTTATTTATTTACAGCCAGATTCATCATTGTCCCGTTTTCTGAGTACTTAATAGCGATTATTAAGGAATCGCTATTAAGGACTTGCAAAACGGTATTCATGTAGAAATTGCAAAAAAATTGCCCATAGGAATGAATGGGGAGTTAATCCATATTTGCGATTAGCAATTTGCTAATCGCAAATAAGGATGCGATTTCAAGGGCGCCAGGGGTGTCCAAAGGACACCCTGTAGCACCCCTGAAATGAAAATGTAGACTGATGTTGCGCACACACATGTCCAAAGGACATGTGTGTGTGTAACATACAACTTAGAAAAATGCACTAAAGTGCATTTTTCTAATTTTTCGCTATTTACCACGAAGTCAGACTTCGCGGTAAACAGCGGCCAAAAATTGCGAATTCGCAATTTAAAAATGGTTAATGAATTGCATTTAAGGAATCTCAAATAGAGATTCCTTAAATGCAATTCCTCGCAATTTTGCGATTTTGCTATTAGCGATTTTTGCATTTGGGACGATGAATCCCAAATGCAAAAATTGCGCTCACAAAGGGCCAGATTCTCAGAATCTGGCCCTTTGCGAGCGCAATTTGCAATGATGAATCTGGCTGCTAGTGTTTTGTGTAGCGCAAACAAGACACATAATTGGGTATCAGAGCACTTTACAGTATAAAACCAAAGTAATTCTAAGCAGTTTAGTAGAGTCCTATAGATAGTTACCATGCTGCTCTATACATATGACAGGTAGGTAAGGGTACATTCAATAAAACATGCTAAATAGATTAGGTAGCTAACTTCAAGTAGAGTCAGACGTGTTCTAAGTAGTAACAGTTCACAATTCGAAAGGCTAACCTTAACAGGGTATCACAGTATGAGTTTATTATAGAGGATTGATTCTTGGGGGGGAAAAAATGTTATAGAAATTAGAGCTCCCTCCAGGATTCAGATAACGTAAGAAACTATCAGGGAGTGTCACTCTGATGAGAAGAGCAAGTCGAGAGATTATCTGTTGGAATTTATGGAGTAAAGGTGAATACAGCTGCAGAGGATTTAAGGGAAGAATTTGCTATTCTTTTGAATACTGAAGTTGATGGGCTTCTTCTGATGCTCAGAGGGAGCGAGGTCTAAATTCTTGGTGCAGCTCAAGGGAATGCTCTATCATATGTTTTTTTATTACTGAAGACTTAAGGTTTCAGTAGAAGATTACCGCAACTCCAAGAGAGTCTGCTTCCTCCTGAGATCACAAGTTTATGGGCTAGGTACCGGGGAGTTTTGTAGTGTATTGCTTTATGTGTGATACAGTCCATCTTTAGTTGTATTCTCGCTTATTATGGCAGCCAGTTGAGCACCTTCAGGTGGGGCGGGATGTAGTCAAATTTTCTAGATCCTGTTATGAGTTGTGCAGCTGCATTAAGACAAGCTTTTAGAGGGGCTGGAAAGACCTGATAAAGTTGTGAATCGGTATTCCAACCTTGAGATGACTAGTGCCTGAACTGCTGTTTTGAGGTCTAGTATTTTGATGAAAGGTTTAATTTTTCTAAGATTGCTGTGGTGAAAGCAGGCATTTTTAGCCATCATGTTGATGTGTGTTTTCATATTTAGGTTCTTATCCAGAGTAATTCCTAGTGATTTGGTGGAGTCCACTAGGATCAGGTACAATTGAGTGCAGTGATCAGCTTGGTTCAATCCTTTAATAGCAAAGAGTTTCTTGAGGGGGAGAGTAGAAGGTATTCAGGGGCATATTAGCAAGAACCTTGTTAAAATTATCGCAGTTTTAGCAGCAGGAAACTGCCGCTAAAATGACGATAATGGGCTTGCTAATATACGTTACAGAATTCCAATAGAAGCCCAGGTTAGATGTCCTGCACATCTAACCTGGGCTTCTATAGAAATTCTTGGTTGCTAGCGGCTTATGGTTGTCCTCCAGTGAGGCTGTCTCCAGTGACGTCTCTGCACCCCGGTGGCTGGCTTTTGTTGATGAACACCTTCTCCCATGCAGGCATGAGTCATCTGTATTATTGCATTTCTCCTTTTCACTTACACACCTATTGTGGTTGTTCGCCCTGTGGCATCGTGGCACTCTCTTCTCCTCCTTTGCGATGACGCGTCCTGCCACGCTCTTCCTTTCTTCCGACCAGTAACATCACTCTGACGTGTTGTCATGCCTCATGTTCACACTACATAGAGATTTCACTGGTCGCTTCCTGTTTTTAGGACTGTCTTTTCTTTGCTGTGAACCTATCGCAGGTCTGTCCTGTTGATAAGACATGCTTGTCCTTGTGGGCCACTCTCAGCCTCTTCATCCACTCCACAGGGATTTTCGTGGTGTTCCTCTACCAGGACGGCAAGTCACCTTCACTCGAGGGCGTTTTGCTTGCGACTTGAGCCTGCACCGTTGGGGCACCTGCTCCTGCCTCTGCTCAGGAAAGCTTAACGGGACGGTCACTTCGTGTGACGTGCTCCTTGGTTGCAGCCCGCCACGTATCGCAATTCGTTGAAGCACATGTTGCGGTGACAGCTTGCCATGTGCGACTCTCCTCTTGCCTGTATTGGTCCACTGGCAACTCTGTCCTGAAGCAGTGTGAGGGAGGACACTCTTTGCTGTTTTTGGCCCAGTGCAGGGCTTCACTGGTGCAGTGGAGATGTGGAGGCTCTCCTTGCTGCCTTCAGCATTGCTTCTCTGTGGAGAGGTCTCACTCTACTGGGTGTCTGAACATGCTGCCAAGCTTCAAGGTGCATGCATTGCGCACCTCACACTTTGCACTCTTGGTCCTTCTTTGGGGCCCCCTTTTCTGGAGCTTGGCATGCTTATTTTCCTTGCTTGCGGTGATGTTCTTTCACCATTTGGGGCGTGTGTAGCAAAACCCTGGCTTGGCCACCTCAGCGTTTACAGTGCTGCTGGTGTTTCCTATGAGTTGCTCCCTTTTTTAACTGGTGCAGTAATGCCCAGTGACCACTAGGTTGCAGTACAGTGCTATTCATAGGCCCGGGCAGTTTTCCTGATGTTGCAGGTCTAGCGGAATGTCAAGGACTTCGGTGCCCCACAAAGAGACATCACTGGGCAGTGCCTCGCAGAAGGGCTTCGGGAGCCTTCAGATCGTGGAGCCACAGAGGGTTCAGAGCAGGTACGGGCTCTTCTTGTTCCTAATTATTGCTGAGTGGCTTTGTGAATAGTAAGAATGTTTTCTGTCACTGTATTGGCAAGGCCGGATCATTGCATCACTGGTACGGTATACTGAACTGCAGCTAGGTGGTGCTATTACCACCGCTTTTCTCAAGCCGATGCAGCCTATGGGTCACTGCTCCCTCCTGGTCATTGCTGGGTCTTGTGCAGAGCCTCTCCTGAAGCTTAGGCGGCCTCGTGGCTTGTTTGTGGGCAGGGCTTGCCGCTACTATGGCGCAGCAGCCTGGTTTATTCTCGGGACACGCCGCACTTTTCATGGAGATTTCAGGCGCTCCGGCATGCAGGAGATGTATCTGTAGTGGTACACCTTGCACTGTTTCGCCTCAGTTGGGAAAGCGCTTCCCCCTTTTTTCCCACTGGGGCTGCAGACGTGGCACCTTACTGGTGCGTAGCAGATGGGAAAGGAGGTACTGCGTGTAATGAGCCACCCGGTCCCTCCACTACATTGTTGCACACTCAACTACCTTGGCTGGGCTCAGGCCCAGGAGTATAAATAAAGTGTGATGTCAGTGCTCGTGGCTGGTGGCACAGACTACAGTACTGCGGGGCTGTGTGTCCATGATTGTGCCCTGCATACTGTAGGCCTCCCCCATAAGCAGGATCCCCATGATCAATCCCTTAGGGTTCCTAGCCTCACCAGGGGACCCCATTACATTGGCGATGAGGGTGGTGATCGTCCCGCACACGCACGCCTCTTGCCACACAGATCGGCATTGGCAGCGTGTGCTGGTGCGAGCCGCGTGTTGAGTGGTGGAGCCGGTGTACAGCAGCAGGTGCCTGACTACAGCGTGGCCCTGAGGCGGTGAGGGAGACACCAGAGAACCGCGGTAAGGTGGGGGGCCCAAGCTTCAATAAATGTTCTAGGAGTGATGCAACAAGGGAAGCACAACCTTGAAGAACATGAGAGGGGGGGGAGTGCCACATCGCCACTGCGGTTCAGCAAGGAAGGTGGGGAAGGTGACCCACGTTTTCCCACTGGCGCAGGCTGATGCGCAGGAGCAAGGCACAACAGGGGACATGGCCAGTTCAAGGATGGCAGTGAAGGCGCTTCCCCCTTTCAGCCAGTTGGCAGACCCGGGCCGCGGCAGCACCCCGGTGGCAGAAGTGGATTGGGCAGCTGGAGAATTATTTTGTGGCAACTAGAGAAACAGACAATGTGGGAAAGCGCTCTATAATATTGCTCATTGGGGGAGATGAGCTCTACGACCTATGCCAAGACCTCCCTGGCACAGGGGAAGGCAACGACTATGAAAGGGCGGTGAGGGCCCTGGATCGGCATTTTGACCTGTAGGACGTTGGTGAGTTCCTGTGTAGGTATTGACCAGTTGTTTGAAACCAGGGCGCAGCTGATCGTGGGGTGCAAGTCATTTGAACTACATGAGATGATAATGCGTCAACCAGGAATATCGTTGGATGACATCCTAATCCTAAGGAGATCACACAAGTTGGCTGATGCGAGGGCGAGTGAGATGGAGTCGGCACTGGCAAGAAGGCCCACCAACCCGCAACCCTTATACCCAATCCCCATCAAGGAAGAACGGATGGATGCAATCAGGACAACCCAAAGCTGTGGAAGTGGCAGTGCCAGGGGCACCAGAGACCGCCCAGGGAAACAGAGTTGCCGGAATTGTGGTTCAGCAAACCATTCACAGAGAGGATGCCCAGCACAAAGAAAACAGTGCCTGTGATGTAACAAATGTGGTCATTTTGCAAAGATGTGCATGAGGGCAGCCCGATCAGGGGATGCCCTCAACAGAGGGCTGAGGCCACAGCAGAATGTGAAGGTAGTGCAGGAAGTTGAGGACATGGACAGCCGGTGCCAGAAGATGCACATCACAGAGGAAGAGGATGACGATTAAGTATTTGTGTTGTAAAAAATTCAAGGCGTCAACGCTAACAGAAGACCACCACCCTTGCGTCAGATGTGGATTGGAGATAACAATGTCAAGGCACTCATTGACACAGGTGCATCTATGAACATTATAGAGGCTACACAGTATGAGAAACTCGTGCCCAAGCCGTTACTTTACCTACAGTGGCAAGGAGCCCATCCCTCTCCAGGGGGTGATAGAGATAGACGTCAGACATGGAGACAGATCTATATGCATCCGATTTCATGTAACCTGTAATAGGGCTGGGGAGATCCTGGGCTGCCATTCTGCAGAAGACTTAGGGCTTGTGATGTTTGCAAAGCACATCCATCATTTGCAGGTGGAGTGGTCCTGGCAGAATTTCCCGAGCTGTTCCGTGGTCTGGGCTGTCTGAAGGGAATAAAAGTTCAACTCCACATTGACGACACAGTCAAGTCCGTGGCGCTACAGCATTCCAGGGTGCCCTTTCATCTCTGTCCACTGGTGAGGGCAGAATTGTAGCGACTGGAAAAGGACGGAGTCATAGAGAAGGTGTCGGGTCCACTCCATTGTTGTCGCCATTGGTTGGCGCACCAAAGCCAAAACAACCGGGGCAATCCGCCTCTGTGTGGATATGAGGCTCCCTAATAAAGTAATCCAGATTGAACTGCACATCACGCCCACCATTGATGAGATCGTGGCTGATATTAACGGGCGCAGTGGTTCGCGAAGGTAGACCTGAATTCTGGCTATCATCAGCTGGTGCTGGCAGAGAAAAGTCGATATATAACTACGTTCTTGACGCACGTGGTGCTCCACCTATTTGAAACTACGTTCTTGACGCACGTGGGGCTCCACCAGTTTAAACACCTCAGCTTTGGAGTCTCTTCTGCAGTGGAGGTGTTTCAGGATGCTGTGAGGGAAGCACTGTCAGGACTGGTGGGCATGCTAAATGTCAGTGATGACATTCTGATTTCTCCAACTCCCTTGAAAAGCACCATGTATGGCTAAGAGCGACACTGAGGAGGTTGGTGGAGCAAGGTTTAACCTTACATCGAGCCAAATGTGAGTTCTGTGCCAACAAAGTCGAATTCTTTGGCTACAGGTTCTGTGCTAAGTGATTACAGGTGGATCCAGCTAAAGTGGAAGCCATCCGAGCGGCGGCGATTCCCCAGACCCAATTAAAAGTCAGGAGTTTCTTAGGAATGGCAAATTACTGTGGACGATTTATACCCCTCGCCACGCTCTCCGAGCCCTTCAGAAATCTTACTAAGAAAGACGTTCGATGCAATGGTCCGTGAGGAGGCCAGGGCGAGATCAAGAGAGCGCTTCTGCAAGCAGCTACAGTGGCCTATTTCAAGCCAGGGCAGCCGATGGAGCTCGTGGTGGACGCCAGTCCGGTGGAGCCGGGTGCTGTTCTCCTCCAGAGGGACCAACAAGAAGAGTGGATGCCCATTGCCTATGCCAGTCGGGCACTAACAGACATGGAGATTAGATACTCTCCGATTGAACGGGAGGCATTGGCGATTCGCTGGGCATGCCAACATTTTGACATTTATCTGTGCGGCCACAACTTCACTGTGGTCACAGATCACCAGCCATTGGTACCTTTATTCACAGGCACAGCACACAACAGACCACCCAGGGTAGAGCGATGTGCAATGCAAATTCAGTACTACAAATTTGATGTAGTGCATCGTCCGGGGGTCAACAACCCAGCGGACTACTTGTCAAGGCAACCTCTGGCCATTGGTCCCGGGACAAAAGGTGAGGTTGGCGAAGGCACGTAGTCATTTGTGAAGCAAATCGTGGAAGCAGCGTGCCTGCAAGCACTGTTGGTGAAGGAGATCCAAGAAGCAACAAGGGACGATGTGTGCCTGCAAGCAGTCAGACAGACGCTACACAACCATCAGTGGAAGCTGTTCCTTCAGGGGGTCCAGTGGGCTGATGGATGAAGAGAGAGTATGGGACTGTGGAGATGTCAAGATGAGCTGATTGAAGGGTGCGTGGGGGTGATTCTAAGAGGCACACGCATGGTGATACCCGCCAAGCTATCGAGAACATTGGACCCTGCCCGCCAAGGACATCAAGGGGTCGAGAAGACAAAAGCCCAGTTGAGGTCAAAGGTATGGTTCCTGGATGTGGACCATATGGTGGAAAAAAAGGTCCAAGGTTGCCATGCATGTCTGATCACGGGGGCTTGATCCCCACGCCCCCAGTGGTCTCTGATGCACCCAGTAATACACCATGGGCCAAGATAAGCATGGACTTTGGAAGCTTCCAGGATGGGAGACATACCGCGGTTATTATGAATCAGTCACTCCAGGTTTCTGGTGGTGGAGGTGGTGGCCTCAACAGTGTTTGAAGGCATCAAACCTGTTATGGAAAAAAAATTGCACTCCTTGGAATGCAGGAAGAAATATGCACAGTCAATGGACCCCCTTTCCAAGGAGTATCTGCAGCTGCACAACATCTGACACCGCCGAGTGACACCCCAGTGGCCTCAAGCCAATGGGAATGTTGAAAGGCTGATGAGGACTCTGAACAAAGCGTTATGTATTGGACTTGACCAGGCCGAGGACTTGGAAGGGTGTTTACACTGGTCCTTAAGGGCCTATCGCCAGACCTCACAGTGCACCACCAGGTGTGCACCTAGTGACCTGCTCATGCAGCGAGCTGTGAGAGACGTGCTCCCCACCAGTGAACGTTGGTCGCCAGTACGTTGCGTACCCAAGCTATGAGACAACGCAACAATGACAAGGCCAGTCAGCTATTGAGCGCCAAGCACTCGGACATTTGCAGGGGAGATTACATGGTGGTCTATAGATAGACACCCAGGATCCAAGTTTCAGACACCATTTGAGCACAAGCTGTGGGAAGTGGTCCAAGTTATGTTATGATATGTTATATAGGCTAATATAGCGCACAGCTGCCCCAGCAAAGAGGCGTCCCGGCACTTCCAAAAACCGAGAACTAGAACTGATTGCTACGGCAGGAAGCTCTAACATAACAGCGGCCATAATAAAGTATTTTAGAGGAAAGAGGTGTGTTTTATTAGCCTTTCTAAAATCCAACAGACCCTCCAGTCCACGTATATGAACCGGCACAGAGTTCCACAACTTGGCTGCCAGGTAACGGAAGGAGCGTCCTCCCGCCCGACAACGCTTCATCCGGGGGACAGTGACCAAATGCTGCCCCAGAGAACGCAGTTCACTGGGTGGAACATAAGGGGTCAGAAAATTGCAGAGCAGATTAGGTGTGGCAAGTTTCAAAATCTTAAAAGAAAGACATAGCGTCTTAAATCGGATCTGCTCCACCATAGGGAGCCAATAAAGTCTCCGGATGGTATAGGCGATAGGAAAGAACCGTGGAAGTCCTACTAAGGCTCTGGCCACCGCGTTTTGGATACGCTGCATCCGGATGATCTTAACTTGTTTAGCACCCAATAGCAAGGAACTAGCATAGTCCAGGCGAGAAAGAATAGTCGACTGGACTATCAGCTGGCGGGTTGACGAATGAAAGAATTTCAGGATAGGTTTAAGACCTCGTAAAAGGCCGAAACATGTACCTGCCACTTTTTTAGTGTGACTGCAAAAACTAAGAGAGGAGTCCATCCACACCCCCAAGTTCTTGACTTCCTTCTTAGGTTCCGGGGCCTTACCCAAAGCATTCGGCCACCAGTGCTCACCCCACAGGCTAGCATTCTTGCCGACTAGCAAAACTTCAGTTTTATTTGCAAATAATTAGAAGTCATCATATCCGCCACGGCCGTCATGCCGCTTCTGAACCTAGAGGCATTCAGGGTAGAACCTTCCACCAGTGCAACCACTAGCTGCGTGTCATCCGCATATGAGACCATTGAAAGATCCTACTGCTTGGCGACTGCCGCCAGTGGCTGAACAAAAAGGTTAAACAACGTGGGGCTCAAAGCCGAACTCTGAGGGACCCCCTGCTCAATAGAACGTACCTGGGATAGAAATGGGGGAGTAGAGACGCGGAAAGATCTTCCTGTCAAAAAGGAGTTAAACCATTCCAGAGCCAGGCCCGAAAGTAAAAGGATCTATGGTCACAGCGCGAAGAGGTACCCACCAGAAATTAAGGAATGTATCCTGGTTCAAAAATGCAGTCATACCTGTCGCTATCTAGGAGGAGGAGGCCGAAGGCCCCGTGGAAGGCGAAAGCCTGAGTCCGGCAGCCGTGTTCCGGGGACACTGCCAGTTGTAGAGCACTGAAGAAGTAATCCTCAGCCCAGAGGACAATGAGGCTACTTGAGGAGTACACCAATGCAGGCTTCGATCCAACCCCCAGCCCAGCACTCGATTGATAGACTTTCTGTGTTAAGCTAAAGGAAATGAAGAACTTCGAGCTACACCGTGGACTCTACTGACTCTGCTCAGTTTGTTATCTTACCCCCAGATTCATCAAGAACACATTTTGCTATTCCTTAATAGCGAAAAATACCGATTCGCTATTAAGGAATAGCAAAATGCTATTCATCAAGAAATCACTTCAAAAATAGCGATTTTTAATAATTCCTAAATTGCGAGTCGCAAATTGCTATTCGCAATTAAGGAATATCTCCCCATTCATTCCTATAGGCCTAGAGGCCCATAGGAATGAATGGGAAGACAATCTCGATTTGCTAATCGCAATTAGGGATTCACAAATTGAGATTGTGATTTCAAGGGTGCAGGAGTGTCCAAAGGACACCCTGTTGCACCCCTGAAATTGATGTGTGCACATATGTTGCGCACACACATGCCCTTAGGGCATGTGTGTGCGCAACATGAACCTTTCAAAAAATGCACTTTAGTGCATTTTTATAAGTTTTTGCTATTTACTACGTAGTTACACTTCGCGGTAAATAGCGGCCCCAGATTGCGATTTCGCAATTTTAAAATGGTTCATGAATTGCATTTAAGGAATCTCAAATTGAGATTCCTTAAATGCAATTAATCGCAATTTAGCGATTTCTAGAATTGCGATTTTTGCATTTGGGATGATGAATCCGAAATGCAAAAATTGCGCTCGCAAAGGGCCAGATTCTCAGAATCTGGCCCTTTGCGAGCCGATTTTAGTTTGATGAATCTGGCTGTTAGTTTGTTATGTTGATCTGTTGTTTTAGTTGATTGGTTAGATGGGATGTAATGAGCCACCCGGCCCCCACACTACATTGTTGCACACTTAACTCCCTGGGCCGGGCTCGGGCTGGAGAGTATAAATAATGTGTGACGTCAGCGCTCATGGCTGGCGGAAAAGACTACAGTACTGGGTGGTCGTGTGTCCATTATTGTGCCCGGCATACTGTAGGCCTCCCCATTAGCGGTATCCCCTAGATCGATCCCTTAGGGTTCCTAGCCTCACCTGGGGATCGCGTTACACTGTGGAAGGCAGCCGCCCTTGCCTACGGGCCTCGCTGTGGTTCTGCCTGTGCGTCTCCTCTTCTCTCTCCTCCTGCCAGAATGGCTGTCGGCATGCAGGGTCACTTCGGGAGCTGGGGACTTCTTGCAGTGCAGGTTGGTAGACACAGTGCCAGGTGTGACGCACATGCAGATTTCTCCCCTTCGCCTGCTGCACATTGTTCTACCCCCAGGTTCAGGTCATGCCCGGCAGGTTGTGGGACACAGCTCCCGTCCACTCCTGCCTTACAGGTGTCGCTGTAGGCAAGCGACTGCATGTCATGGAGGTTGGGGGTGCCTTTGAAACAGGCTAAATTTCCCCTCTACGACGGTCTGACGGAAAACAACCTTTACAACGCAACTTTTACAACGCACTACCATTACAACGAAATTTTTACAACGCAAAAACCATTACAACGCATGTATTTACAAAGCATGTTTTTACAACGCAGGTACCTTTACAACGCATACCATTACAACGTAAGTATTGGTAAGTATATAATTATATTTAAAATGTTAAATGTTTGGGGTTTTTTAGGTGTATTTTTAGAATTATATTTAAAATGTTATATGTTTGGGTTTTTTTAGGGGTATTTTTAGGGTTCAGGGTCAGTTTGGGGTTTTTGGGTAAAGGGGTATTTTTAAGGGTTCAGGGTCAGTTTTCAGTTTTTGGGTAAAGGGGTATTTTTGGGTAAAGGGGTATTTTTAGGGTTCAGGGTCAGTTTTGGGTTTTTGGGTAAAGGGGTAATTTTAGGGTTCAGGGTCAGTTTTCAGTTTCTGGGTAAAGGGTTATTTTTAGGGTTCAGGGTCAGTTTTCAGTTTTTGGGTAAAGGGGTATTTTTAGGGTTCAGGGTCAGTTTTGGGTTTTTGGGTAAAGGGGTATTTTTAGGGTTCAGGGTCAGTTTTCAGTTTTTGGGTAAAGGGGTATTTTTAGGGTTCAGGGTCAGTTTTCAGTTTTTGGGTATTTTTAGGGTTCAGGGTCAGTTTTGGGTTTTTGGGTAAAGGGGTATTTTTAGGGTTCAGGGTCAATTTTGGGTTTTTGGGGTACAGGGATACAGGGTAAAAATAAAATAAAATTAAATTAAATTTAAATTAAATAATTAAATAAATTAAATGTAAATTAAATCAATTAAATGAAATGAAATTAAATTAAATGCAATTAAATTAAATTAAATGAAATAATATTAAATTTAATTAATTTAAATTAAAAAATTAATATGAATTTAATTAATTTAAATAATATATTTAATTAATATAATTTAATATAATTAATTTAAATTAAATGAAATTAAATTAAATTACATTTAAATAAATTAAATAATATTAATTTTAATTAATTTAAAATAAAAAAATTATTATATACTAAATTAAATTAAATAATATATTTAATTAATATAATTTAATATAATTAATTTAAATTAAATGAAATGAATTTAAATTAAATTACATTAAATTAAATTAAATAATATTAATTTTAATTAATTTAAATTAAAAAAATTAATATATACCTAGCAATACTTACATTGTAATGGTATGCGTTGTAAAGGTACCTGCGTTGTAAAAACATGCGTTGTAAATACATGCGTTGTAATGGTTTTTGCGTTGTAAAAAATGTGTTGTAATGGTATGCGTTGTAAAAGTATGCGTTGTAACGTCATACATCCCGCTCTGACAGGTGCAGCAGCTTGCATGTGGGGTGAGACCCATTCGTCGCCATTTTGGCTACTAACGATGGACATGGACACACAGTAGTAGGGTACTGTAACTGGCCCAGGGCACGTACGCCCGGCCCCTTTTATTAGCAGAGTTACCTGACCAGTGACACCGGTGATTGTTGGGTTTAAAGTGTGTAACATCCATCTCCTGAACAATAGAACGTGTCCCACCGGACACTACACCACCCAACACAGATCTCAGAAATATTAGTAAAAAGGCAGGTTTTGTTTTTTTAAAACAAAATGCGCTAAATGTAAATAACAATTACTTGGTGCAGGGAGCCTGCATCTGCTTTGATAGTATTACTTTATTAGTTTGTCATTTTTACTCACTCTAACACAGTTTGGGTAAATATTTCACCTCATTAAGGCCCGTTTAATACCCTAATACAGCAATAAGCATTATCAGTCAGGAGTTTCTTAGGAATGGCAAATTACTGTGGACGATTTATACCCCTCGCCACGCTCTCCGAGCCCCTCAGAAATCTTACTAAGAAAGACGTTCGATGCAATGGTCCGTGAGGAGGCCAGGGCGAGATCAAGAGAGCGCTTCTGCAAGCAGCTACAGTGGCCTATTTCAAGCCAGGGCAGCCGATGGAGCTCGTGGTGGACGCCAGTCCGGTGGAGCCGGGTGCTGTTCTCCTCCAGAGGGACCAACAAGAAGAGTGGATGCCCATTGCCTATGCCAGTCGGGCACTAACAGACATGGAGATTAGATACTCTCCGATTGAACGGGAGGCATTGGCGATTCGCTGGGCATGCCAACATTTTGACATTTATCTGTGCGGCCACAACTTCACTGTGGTCACAGATCACCAGCCATTGGTACCTTTATTCACAGGCACAGCACACAACAGACCACCCAGGGTAGAGCGATGTGCAATGCAAATTCAGTACTACAAATTTGATGTAGTGCATCGTCCGGGGGTCAACAACCCAGCGGACTACTTGTCAAGGCAACCTCTGGCCATTGGTCCCGGGACAAAAGGTGAGGTTGGCGAAGGCACGTAGTCATTTGTGAAGCAAATCGTGGAAGCAGCGTGCCTGCAAGCACTGTTGGTGAAGGAGATCCAAGAAGCAACAAGGGACGATGTGTGCCTGCAAGCAGTCAGACAGACGCTACACAACCATCAGTGGAAGCTGTTCCTTCAGGGGGTCCAGTGGGCTGATGGATGAAGAGAGAGTATGGGACTGTGGAGATGTCAAGATGAGCTGACTGAAGGGTGCGTGGGGGTGATTCTAAGAGGCACACGCATGGTGATACCCGCCAAGCTATCGAGAACATTGGACCCTGCCCGCCAAGGACATCAAGGGGTCGAGAAGACAAAAGCCCAGTTGAGGTCAAAGGTATGGTTCCTGGATGTGGACCATATGGTGGAAAAAAAGGTCCAAGGTTGCCATGCATGTCTGATCACGGGGGCTTGATCCCCACGCCCCCAGTGGTCTCTGATGCACCCAGTAATACACCATGGGCCAAGATAAGCATGGACTTTGGAAGCTTCCAGGATGGGAGACATACCGCGGTTATTATGAATCAGTCACTCCAGGTTTCTGGTGGTGGAGGTGGTGGCCTCAACAGTGTTTGAAGGCATCAAACCTGTTATGGAAAAAAAATTGCACTCCTTGGAATGCAGGAAGAAATATGCACAGTCAATGGACCCCCTTTCCAAGGAGTATCTGCAGCTGCACAACATCTGACACCGCCGAGTGACACCCCAGTGGCCTCAAGCCAATGGGAATGTTGAAAGGCTGATGAGGACTCTGAACAAAGCGTTATGTATTGGACTTGACCAGGCCGAGGACTTGGAAGGGTGTTTACACTGGTCCTTAAGGGCCTATCGCCAGACCTCACAGTGCACCACCAGGTGTGCACCTAGTGACCTGCTCATGCAGCGAGCTGTGAGAGACGTGCTCCCCACCAGTGAACGTTGGTCGCCAGTACGTTGCGTACCCAAGCTATGAGACAACGCAACAATGACAAGGCCAGTCAGCTATTGAGCGCCAAGCACTCGGACATTTGCAGGGGAGATTACATGGTGGTCTATAGATAGACACCCAGGATCCAAGTTTCAGACACCATTTGAGCGCAAGCTGTGGGAAGTGGTCCAAGTTATGTTATGATATGTTATGTAGGCTAATATAGCGCACAGCTGCCCCAGCAAAGAGGCGTCCCGGCACTTCCAAAAACCGAGAACTAGAACTGATTGCTACGGCGGGAAGCTCTAACATAACAGCGGCCATAATAAAGTATTTTAGAGGAAAGAGGTGTGTTTTATTAGCCTTTCTAAAATCCAACAGACCCTCCAGTCCACGTATATGAACCGGCACAGAGTTCCACAACTTGGCTGCCAGGTAACGGAAGGAGCGTCCTCCCGCCCGACAACGCTTCATCCGGGGGACAGTGACCAAATGCTGCCCCAGAGAACGCAGTTCACTGGGTGGAACATAGGGGGTCAGAAAATTGCAGAGCAGATTAGGTGTGGCAAGTTTCAAAATCTTAAAAGAAAGACATAGCGTCTTAAATCGGATCTGCTCCACCATAGGGAGCCAATAAAGTCTCCGGATGGTATAGGCGATAGGAAAGAACCGTGGAAGTCCTACTAAGGCTCTGGCCACCGCGTTTTGGATACGCTGCATCCGGATGATCTTAACTTGTTTAGCACCCAATAGCAAGGAACTAGCATAGTCCAGGCGAGAAAGAATAGTCGACTGGACTATCAGCTGGCGGGTTGACGAATGAAAGAATTTCAGGATAGGTTTAAGACCTCGTAAAAGGCCGAAACATGTACCTGCCACTTTTTTAGTGTGACTGCAAAAACTAAGAGAGGAGTCCATCCACACCCCCAAGTTCTTGACTTCCTTCTTAGGTTCCGGGGCCTTACCCAAAGCATTCGGCCACCAGTGCTCACCCCACAGGCTAGCATTCTTGCCGACTAGCAAAACTTCAGTTTTATTTGCAAATAATTAGAAGTCATCATATCCGCCACGGCCGTCATGCCGCTTCTGAACCTAGAGGCATTCAGGGTAGAACCTTCCACCAGTGCAACCACTAGCTGCGTGTCATCCGCATATGAGACCATTGAAAGATCCTACTGCTTGGCGACTGCCGCCAGTGGCTGAACAAAAAGGTTAAACAACGTGGGGCTCAAAGCCGAACTCTGAGGGACCCCCTGCTCAATAGAACGTACCTGGGATAGAAATGGGGGAGTAGAGACGCGGAAAGATCTTCCTGTCAAAAAGGAGCTAAACCATTCCAGAGCCAGGCCCGAAAGTAAAAGGATCTATGGTCACAGCGCGAAGAGGTACCCACCAGAAATTAAGGAATGTATCCTGGTTCAAAAATGCAGTCATACCTGTCGCTATCTAGGAGGAGGAGGCCGAAGGCCCCGTGGAAGGCGAAAGCCTGAGTCCGGCAGCCGTGTTCCGGGGACACTACCAGTTGTAGAGCACTGAAGAAGTAATCCTCAGCCCAGAGGACAATGAGGCTACTTGAGGAGTACACCAATGCAGGCTTCGATCCAACCCCCAGCCCAGCACTCGATTGATAGACTTTCTGTGTTAAGCTAAAGGAAATGAAGAACTTCGAGCTACACCGTGGACTCTACTGACTCTGCTCAGTTTGTTATCTTACCCCCAGATTCATCAAGAACACATTTTGCTATTCCTTAATAGCGAAAAATACCGATTCGCTATTAAGGAATAGCAAAATGCTATTCATCAAGAAATCACTTCAAAAATAGCGATTTTTAATAATTCCTAAATTGCGAGTCGCAAATTGCTATTCGCAATTAAGGAATATCTCCCCATTCATTCCTATAGGCCTAGAGGCCCATAGGAATGAATGGGAAGACAATCTCAATTTGCTAATCGCAATTAGGGATTCACAAATTGAGATTGTGATTTCAAGGGTGCAGGAGTGTCCAAAGGACACCCTGTTGCACCCCTGAATTTGATGTGTGCACATATGTTGCGCACACACATGCCCTTAGGGCATGTGTGTGCGCAACATGAACCTTTCAAAAAATGCACTTTAGTGCATTTTTATAAGTTTTTGCTATTTACCACGTAGTTACACTTCGCGGCAAATAGCGGCCCCAGATTGCGATTTCGCAATTTTAAAATGGTTCATGAATTGCATTTAAGGAATCTCAAATTGAGATTCCTTAAATGCAATTAATCGCAATTTAGCGATTTCTAGAATTGCGATTTTTGCATTTGGGATGATGAATCCCAAATGCAAAGATAGCGCTCGCAAAGGGCCAGATTCTCAGAATCTGGCCCTTTGCGAGCCGATTTTAGTTTGATGAATCTGGCTGTTAGTTTGTTATGTTGATCTGTTGTTTTAGTTGATTGGTTAGATGGGATGTAATGAGCCACCCGGCCCCCACACTACATTGTTGCACACTTAACTCCCTGGGCCGGGCTCGGGCTGGAGAGTATAAATAATGTGTGACGTCAGCGCTCATGGCTGGCGGAAAAGACTACAGTACTGGGTGGTCGTGTGTCCATTATTGTGCCCGGCATACTGTAGGCCTCCCCATTAGCGGTATCCCCTAGATCGATCCCTTAGGGTTCCTAGCCTCACCTGGGGATCGCGTTACACTGCGGAAGGCAGCCGCCCTTGCCTACGGGCCTCGCTGTGGTTCTGCCTGTGCGTCTCCTCTTCTCTCTCCTCCTGCCAGAATGGCTGTCGGCATGCAGGGTCACTTCGGGAGCTGGGGACTTCTTGCAGTGCAGGTTGGTAGACACAGTGCCAGGTGTGACGCACATGCAGATTTCTCCCCTTCGCCTGCTGCACATTGTTCTACCCCCAGGTTCAGGTCATGCCCGGCAGGTTGTGGGACACAGCTCCCGTCCACTCCTGCCTTACAGGTGTCGCTGCAGGCAAGCGACTGCATGTCATGGAGGTTGGGGGTGCCTTTGAAACAGGCTAAATTTCCCCTCTACGACGGTCTGACGGAAAACAACCTTTACAACGCAACTTTTACAACGCACTACCATTACAACGAAATTTTTACAACGCAAAAACCATTACAACGCATGTATTTACAAAGCATGTTTTTACAACGCAGGTACCTTTACAACGCATACCATTACAACGTAAGTATTGGTAAGTATATAATTATATTTAAAATGTTAAATGTTTGGGGTTTTTTAGGTGTATTTTTAGAATTATATTTAAAATGTTATATGTTTGGGTTTTTTTTAGGGGTATTTTTAGGGTTCAGGGTCAGTTTGGGGTTTTTGGGTAAAGGGGTATTTTTAAGGGTTCAGGGTCAGTTTTCAGTTTTTGGGTAAAGGGGTATTTTTGGGTAAAGGGGTATTTTTAGGGTTCAGGGTCAGTTTTGGGTTTTTGGGTAAAGGGGTATTTTTAGGGTTCAGGGTCAGTTTTCAGTTTCTGGGTAAAGGGTTATTTTTAGGGTTCAGGGTCAGTTTTCAGTTTTTGGGTAAAGGGGTATTTTTAGGGTTCAGGGTCAGTTTTGGGTTTTTGGGTACAGGGGTATTTTTAGGGTTCAGGGTCAGTTTTCAGTTTTTGGGTAAAGGGGTATTTTTAGGGTTCAGGGTCAGTTTTCAGTTTTTGGGTATTTTTAGGGTTCAGGGTCAGTTTTGGGTTTTTGGGTAAAGGGGTATTTTTAGGGTTCAGGGTCAGTTTTGGGTTTTTGGGTAAAGGGGTATTTTTAGGGTTCAGGGTCAATTTTGGGTTTTTGGGGTACAGGGATACAGGGTAAAAATAAAATAAAATTAAATTAAATTTAAATTAAATAATTAAATAAATTAAATGTAAATTAAATCAATTAAATGAAATGAAATTAAATTAAATGCAATTAAATTAAATTAAATGAAATAATATTAAATTTAATTAATTTAAATTAAAAAATTAATATGAATTTAATTAATTTAAATAATATATGTAATTAATATAATTTAATATAATTAATTTAAATTAAATGAAATTAAATTAAATTAAATTAAATTACATTAAAATAAATTAAATAATATTAATTTTAATTAATTTAAAATAAAAAAATTATTATATACTAAATTAAATTAAATAATATATTTAATTAATATAATTTAATATAATTAATTTAAATTAAATGAAATGAATTTAAATTAAATTACATTAAATTAAATTAAATAATATTAATTTTAATTAATTTAAATTAAAAAAATTAATATATACCTAGCAATACTTACATTGTAATGGTATGCGTTGTAAAGGTACCTGCGTTGTAAAAACATGCGTTGTAAATACATGCGTTGTAATGGTTTTTGCGTTGTAAAAAATGTGTTGTAATGGTATGCGTTGTAAAAGTATGCGTTGTAACGTCATACATCCCGCTCTGACAGGTGCAGCAGCTTGCATGTGGGGTGAGACCCATTCGTCGCCATTTTGGCTACTAACGATGGACATGGACACACAGTAGTAGGGTACTGTAACTGGCCCAGGGCACGTACGCCCGGCCCCTTTTATTAGCAGAGTTACCTGACCAGTGACACCGGTGATTGTTGGGTTTAAAGTGTGTAACATCCATCTCCTGAACAATAGAACGTGTCCCACCGGACACTACACCACCCAACACAGATCTCAGAAATATTAGTAAAAAGGCAGGTTTTGTTTTTTTAAAACAAAATGCGCTAAATGTAAATAACAATTACTTGGTGCAGGGAGCCTGCATCTGCTTTGATAGTATTACTTTATTAGTTTGTCATTTTTACTCACTCTAACACAGTTTGGGTAAATATTTCACCTCATTAAGGCCCGTTTAATACCCTAATACAGCAATAAGCATTATCAGTCAGGAGTTTCTTAGGAATGGCAAATTACTGTGGACGATTTATACCCCTCGCCACGCTCTCCGAGCCCCTCAGAAATCTTACTAAGAAAGACGTTCGATGCAATGGTCCGTGAGGAGGCCAGGGCGAGATCAAGAGAGCGCTTCTGCAAGCAGCTACAGTGGCCTATTTCAAGCCAGGGCAGCCGATGGAGCTCGTGGTGGACGCCAGTCCGGTGGAGCCGGGTGCTGTTCTCCTCCAGAGGGACCAACAAGAAGAGTGGATGCCCATTGCCTATGCCAGTCGGGCACTAACAGACATGGAGATTAGATACTCTCCGATTGAACGGGAGGCATTGGCGATTCGCTGGGCATGCCAACATTTTGACATTTATCTGTGCGGCCACAACTTCACTGTGGTCACAGATCACCAGCCATTGGTACCTTTATTCACAGGCACAGCACACAACAGACCACCCAGGGTAGAGCGATGTGCAATGCAAATTCAGTACTACAAATTTGATGTAGTGCATCGTCCGGGGGTCAACAACCCAGCGGACTACTTGTCAAGGCAACCTCTGGCCATTGGTCCCGGGACAAAAGGTGAGGTTGGCGAAGGCACGTAGTCATTTGTGAAGCAAATCGTGGAAGCAGCGTGCCTGCAAGCACTGTCGGTGAAGGAGATCCAAGAAGCAACAAGGGACGATGTGTGCCTGCAAGCAGTCAGACAGACGCTATACAACCATCAGTGGAAGCTGTTCCTTCAGGGGGTCCAGTGGGCTGATGGATGAAGAGAGAGTATGGGACTGTGGAGATGTCAAGATGAGCTGACTGAAGGGTGCGTGGGGGTGATTCTAAGAGGCACACGCATGGTGATACCCGCCAAGCTATGGAGAACATTGGACCCTGCCCGCCAAGGACATCAAGGGGTCGAGAAGACAAAAACCCAGTTGAGGTCAAAGGTATGGTTCCTGGATGTGGACCATATGGTGATAAAAAAGGTCCAAGGTTGCCATGCATGTCTGATCACGGGGGCTTGATCCCCACGCCCCCAGTTGTCTCTGATGCACCCAGTATTACACCATGGGCTAAGATAAGCATGGACTTTGGAAGCTTCCAGGATGGGAGACATACCGCGGTTATTATGAATCAGTCACTCCAGGTTTCTGGTGGTGGAGGTGGTGGCCTCAACAGTGTTTGAAGGCATCAAACCTGTTATGGAAAAAAAATTTGCACTCCTTGGAATGCAGGAAGAAATATGCACAGTCAATGGACCCCCTTTCCAAGGAGTATCTGCAGCTGCACAACATCTGACACCGCTGAGTGACACCCCAGTGGCCTCAAGCCAATGGGGATGTTGAAAGGCTGATGAGGACTCTGAACAAAGCGTTATGTATTGGACTTGACCAGGCCGAGGACTTGGAAGGGTGTTTACACTGGTCCTTAAGGGCCTATCGCCAGACCCCACAGTGCACCACCAGGTGTGCACCTAGTGACCTGCTCATGCAGCGAGCTGTGAGAGACGTGCTCCCCACCAGTGAACGTTGGTCGCCAGTACGTTGCGTACCCAAGCTATGAGACAACGCAACAATGACAAGGCCAGTCAGCTATTGAGCGCCAAGCACTCGGACATTTGCAGGGGAGATTAAATGGTGGTCTATAGATAGACACCCAGGATCCAAGTTTCAGACACCATTTGAGCACAAGCTGTGGGAAGTGGTCCAAGTTATGTTATGATATGTTATATAGGCTAATATAGCGAACAGCTGCCCCAGCAAAGAGGCGTCCCGGCACTTCCAACAACAGAGAACTAGAACTGATTGCTACGGCGGGAAGCTCTAACATAACAGCGGCCATAATAAACTATTTTAGAGGAAAGAGGTGTATTTTATTAGCCTTTCTAAAATCCAACAGACCCTCCAGTCCACGTATATGAACCGGCACAGAGTTCCACAACTTGGCTGCCAGGTAACGGAAGGAGCGTCCTCCCGCCCGACAACGCTTCATCCGGGGGACAGTGACCAAATGCTGCCCCAGAGAACGCAGTTCACTGGGTGGAACATAAGGGGTCAGCAAATTGCAGAGCAGATTAGGTGTGGCAAGTTTCAAAATCTTAAAAGAAAGACATAGCGTCTTAAATCGGATCTGCTCCACCATAGGGAGCCAATAAAGTCTCCGGATGGTATAGGCGATAGGATAGAACCGTGGAAGTCCTACTAAGGCTCTTGCCACTGTGTTTTGGATACGCTGCATCCGGATGATCTTAACTTGGTTAGCACCCAATAACAAGGAACGAGCATAGTCCAGGCGAGAAAGAATAGTCGACTGGACTATCAGCTGGCGGGTTGACGAATGAAAGAATTTCAGGATAGGTTTAAGACCTCGTAAAAGGCCGAAACATGTACCTGCCACTTTTTTAGTGTGACTGCAAAAACTAAGACAGGAGTCCATCCACACCCCTAAGTTCTTGACTTCCTTCTTAGGTGCCGGGGCCTTACCCAAAGCATTCGGCCACCAGTGCTCACCCCACAGGCTAGCATTCTTGCCGACTAGCAAAACTTCAGTTTTATTTGCAAATAATTAGAAGTCATCACATCCGCCACGGCCGTCATGCCGCTTCTGAACCTAGAGGTATTCAGGGTAGAACCTTCCACCAGTGCAACCACTAGCTGCGTGTCATCCGCATATGAGACCATTGAAAGATCCTACTGCTTGGCGACTGCCGCCAGTGGCTGAACAAAAAGGTTAAACAACGTGGGGCTCAAAGCCGAACTCTGAGGGACCCCCTGCTCAATAGAACGTACCTGGGATAGAAATGGGGGAGTAGAGACGCGGAAAGATCTTCCGGTCAAAAAGGATCTAAACCATTCCAGAGCCAGGCCCGAAAGTAAAAGAATCTATGGTCACAGCGCGAAGAGGTACCCACCAGAAATTAAGGAATGTATCCTGGTTCAAAAATGCAGTCATACCTGTCGCTATCTAGGAGGAGGAGGCCGAAGGCCCCGTGGAAGGCGAAAGCCTGAGTCCGGCAGCCGTGTTCCGGGGACACTGCCAGTTGTAGAGCACTGAAGAAGTAATCCTCAGCCCAGACAATGCAGGCTTCGATCCAACCCCCAGCCCAGCACTCGATTGATAGACTTTCTGTGTTAAGCTAAAGGAAAAGAAGAACTTCGAGCTACACCGTGGACTCTACTGACTCTGCTCAGTTTGTTATCTTACCCCCAGATTCATCAGGAACACATTTTGCTATTCCTTAATAGCGAAAAATACCGATTCGCTATTAAGGAATAGCAAAATGCTATTCATCAAGAAATCACTTCAAAAATAGCGATTTCTAATAATTCCTTAATTGCGAGTCGCAAATTGCGAGTCGCAATTAAGGAATATCTCCCCATTCATTCCTATAGGCCTAGAGGCCCATAGGAATGAATGGTAAGACAATCTCAATTTGCTAATCGCAATTAGGGATGCGCAAATTGAGATTGTGATTTCAAGGGTGCAGGAGTGTCCAAAGGACACCCTGTTGCACCCCTGAAATTGATGTGTGCACATATGTTGCGCACACACATGCCCTTAGGGCATGTGTGTGCGCAACATGAACCTTTCAAAAAATGCACTTTAGTGCATTTTTATAAGTTTTTGCTATTTACCACGTAGTTACACTTCGCGGTAAATAGCGGCCCCAGATTGCGATTTCGCAATTTTAAAATGGTTCATGAATTGCATTTAAGGAATCTCAAATTGAGATTCCTTAAATGCAATTAATCGCAATTTAGCGATTTCTAGAATTGCGATTTTTGCATTTGGGATGATGAGCGCTCGCAAAGGGCCAGATTCTCAGAATCTGGCCCTTTGCGAGCCGATTTTAGTTTGATGAATCTGGCTGTTAGTTTGTTATGTTGATCTGTTGTTTTAGTTGATTGGTTAGATGGGATGTAATGAGCCACCCGGCCCCCACACTACATTGTTGCACACTTAACTCCCTGGGCCGGGCTCGGGCTGGAGAGTATAAATAATGTGTGACGTCAGCGCTCATGGCTGGCGGAAAAGACTACAGTACTGGGTGGTCGTGTGTCCATTATTGTGCCCGGCATACTGTAGGCCTCCCCATTAGCGGTATCCCCTAGATCGATCCCTTAGGGTTCCTAGCCTCACCTGGGGATCGCGTTACACTGCGGAAGGCAGCCGCCCGTGCCTACGGGCCTCGCTGTGGTTCTGCCTGAGCGTCTCCTCTTCTCTCTCCTCCTGCCAGAATGGCTGTCGGCATGCAGGGTCACTTCGGGAGCTGGGGTCTTCTTGCAGTGCAGGTTGGTAGACACAGTGCCAGGTGTGACGCACATGCAGATTTCTCCCCTTCGCCTGCTGCATATTGTTCTACCCCCAGGTTCAGGTCATGCCCGGCAGGTTGTGGGACACAGCTCCCGTCCACTCCTGCTTTACAGGTGTCGCTGCAGGCAAGCGACTGCATGTCATGGAGGTTGGGGGTGCCTTTGAAACAGGCTAAATTTCCCCTCTACGACGGTCTGACGGGAAACAACCTTTACAACGCAACTTTTACAACGCACTACCATTACAACGAAATTTTTACAACGCAAAAACCATTACAACGCATGTATTTACAACGCATGTTTTTACAATGCAGGTACCTTTACAACGCATACCATTACAACGTAAGTATTGGTAAGTATATAATTATATTTAAAATGTTATATGTTTGGGTTTTTTTTAGGTGTATTTTTAGAATTATATTTAAAATGTTATATGTTTGGTTTTTTTTTAGGGGTATTTTTAGGGTTCAGGGTCAGTTTTGGGTTTTTGGGTAAAGGGGTATTTTTAAGGGTTCAGGGTCAGTTTTCAGTTTTTGGGTAAAGGGGTATTTTTGGGTAAAGGGGTATTTTTAGGGTTCAGGGTCAGTTTTGGGTTTTTGGGTAAAGGGGTATTTTTAGGGTTCAGGGTCAGTTTTCAGTTTCTGGGTAAAGGGTTATTTTTAGGGTTCAGGGTCAGTTTTCAGTTTTTGGGTAAAGGGGTATTTTTAGGGTTCAGGGTCAGTTTTGGGTTTTTGGGTAAAGGGGTATTTTTAGGGTTCAGGGTCAGTTTTCAGTTTTTGGGTAAAGGGGTATTTTTAGGGTTCAGGGTCAGTTTTCAGTTTTTGGGTATTTTTAGGGTTCAGGGTCAGTTTTGGGTTTTTGGGTAAAGGGGTATTTTTAGGGTTCAGGGTCAATTTGGGGTTTTTGGGGTACAGGGATACAGGGTAAAAATAAAATAAAATTAAATTAAATTTAAATTAAATAATTAAATAAATTAAATGTAAATTAAATCAATTAAATGAAATTAAATTAAATTAAATGCAATAAAATTAAATTAAATGAAATAATATTAAATTTAATTAATTTAAATTAAAAAATTAATATGAATTAAATTAAATAAAATAATATATTTAATTATTATAATTTAATATAATTAATTTAAATTAAATGAAATGAAATTTAATTAAATTAAATTACATTAAAATAAATTAAATAATATTAATTTTAATTAATTTAAAATAAAAAAAATATTATATACTAAATTAAATTAAATAATATATTTAATTAATATAATTTAATATAATTAATTTAAATTAAATGAAATGAAAATAAATTACATTAAATTAAATTAAATAATATTAATTTTAATTAATTTAAATTAAAAAATTAATATATACTTAGCAATACTTACGTTGTATTGGTATGCGTTGTAAAGGTACCTGCGTTGTAAAAACATGCGTTGTAAATAAATGCTTTGTAATGGTTTTTGCGTTGTAAAAAATTTGTTGTAATGGTATGCGTTGTAAAAGTATGCGTTGTAATGTCATACATCCCGGTCTGACAGGTGCAGCAGCTTGCATGTGGGGTGAGACCCATTTGTCGCCATTTTGGCTACTAACGATGGACATGGACACACAGTAGTAGGGTACTGTAACTGGCCCAGGGCACGTACGCCCGGCCCCTTTTATTAGCAGAGTTACCTGACCAGTGACACCGGTGATTGTTGGGTTTAAAGTGTGTAACATCCATCTCCTGAACAATAGAACGTGTCCCACCGGACACTACACCACCCAACACAGATCTCAGAAATATTAGTAAAAAGGCAGGTTTTGTTTTTTTAAAACAAAATGCGCTAAATGTAAATAACAATTACTTGGTGCAGGGAGCCGGCATCTGCTTTGATAGTATTACTTTATTAGTTTGTCATTTTTACTCACTCTAACACAGTTTGGGTAAATATTTCACCTCATTAAGGCCCGTTTAATACCCTAATACAGCAATAAGCATTTGAAAGATGACCAGTCAGCCTCAACAAAGAGCCTTCCACTGCACAAAAACGCATGTCAAATTTTTGTAAACTGTGATCCATTGGAGCAAGACACAATCAATTTTTGGGTAAATTGTTCAGATTTTGCAGCAGATGATGGGTTATGTGGCATATGTGGCACATCCACAATAATGCGGAAATCAATGCGGTTGAAGATTTTCATAATTCCAGAGGTCCTGATTATATGGCAAGGAAAGACAAGTCGTGTGAAGAAGAAATACTAATTGTGTGAGACATTAGAGGAGCAAAATCAAAATATGCAACGCTTTCTGCTGCATTTTTTGTTTTAATAAACGGCTTGGTGAATACTCGAGAACACTCGCACACATAGTCACAAGCACATATACACATATATTTATGAAAAGGATAAAACCTATGTAGGTTATGAACGATATCTAAATCAATTTAGCAGATCCTGTTCACCTAAGGTTTTGTGTAGCATGGAGTCACACAGGAATACTGTTTTGCCAGTACTCTGTGTTCTGCCTTCTGGAGCAGAATCGTGCTGAACACATTGGAGTACTCGACAGGAATATGCATTAAATGATATGTACTCTTCTTTTAAGCACACCTCAGCCATGATTTTAACCTGGCTTTTGCTTCTCATTACTGTGTTCAGATTATAGAGATCTGGAAAGACATTTTTCAAAGAAGAAATCGTCCTGCAGAACAACAGCGCAGCTTAATTTCAAAAGGCAGTACTCTATGATTCGAGACATCAGACCTTAAAAGAAATTCAAAATAGTTGAATTTCTTATAAACTTCAATGTCCTCTTGAAATCAGTTCTTCTTTGAGAAAACTGTGATGTAAAAATAAATATGCACGATTAATGAAACAAAAAGGTTTAGTGACTGATAAAGGAATGATTCTTTAAACACTACGTGAATAACATTTAAATAACAAAGGTGCTTGTTTCCTTGTGCACAAAAAAAGCGCTTCCTTCTGTAAAACAATTGTGGATATTAGAATCTTAAGAACACATTTGACAGATCTTTATGTCTGAATCATCAGGTAAAGGTGAGCTTAACCACAATAAAGATCTGTGTTGCACTCCAAATGCATCTTTTATGTAACTTTTACTAGATTAAACTACACATTTTTCTTTTTTATGTGCATGTAAAATACATATTTATGAGTGACTTGATGTAGTTTCACCTGATTACAAAGGACTTGCATATAATTAATATAAAACTGTTCGCATTTTGGAATCTATTCATGAGAGTCGGAGTTAATCATTGTCATACATTTCTGCCTTCTTTAGCTCCTGCTGCATATACATGGTGCCTATATTATGTAGAATAGAGTTGTAATCACCCTAAACGCTGACACAACGTCTGCTTAATATTAGCATCTTTACTTCCAGATGTGTGTTCTCTAACTCGCTGGATCATGAGGACTTAACCCTCATCTCGGTAATGAGGCTCAGCAAAGCCAAAACAAATGTGAAGGTACTAGTGTTCCTACTGAAGAGAAGTCTCGGGTCACACTCCTCTGGAAAAATAGATTGCTGGGGGCCTTTCAATTGAGGAATATCAGAGGCCTAGGCCATCTGTGTGTCGGTTTTCCATCTACTTTTAGTAGGGCTTTGGCAGGTGTAAGACATTAGGTTATTTATTAGTAGAGAGGAGTGAGAGCCCCACTCGAAAAATATTCACAATCATGGTCAGGATGAACCACAAAAGTCACTAAATAAACCTATGCTTAACTGTTAGACCTGTCAGTTTATATTGGCCTTCCCCCAAACATTTTGCCTTTACCCTCCAATTTTTCTGAATTAATGTATGCCGGCATTAGGACTCTGTGCACTGAACTAATGCTAACCAATGCTAAAATGATTGTACTAATGGGCTGCTGCTCACTCCATAAAATGTGGTAATATTGTCTTAATCCTGAATGCCTTATTTATTTCAGTTAAATGTCCCTAGTCAAGTGGTATACCACATATGAAGGCCATGTACAATCAATGCTACTAGTAGACCTGCACCACTTATTGTGCCACCCAAGTGAGTAGCTCCTTAAAACATGTCCCAGGTCTGCCATTGCATCCTTTGCAGTCTTCATTTGCCAACTCAACTTGGCAAAATAACTCCCTTGCAAAGCATTGAACTCCCCTTTTATTACACATAAGTCACTCCTAAGATTGGCCTTGGTAGCCCAACGGGCACGGTGCATTGTAATTGAAAGGCTATGTGTGCACTTTCAAGTTCTATGTGTCATGCTAGTGAAAAACCCATAAATTCGATTTTTACTACTGTAACGTTTACTCCTCCCATAGGCTGACATTTGCTTGCCTTATTAAATTTAATACGTGCTAACTTTTGAATGGGAACAGTTAAAGATTTCATGTTTGGTGTCTGAGAAAAATCCACTTTAATGGTAAAGTCAGATTGTAAGTTACAATTTTGAAAATGACACTTTTAGAAAATTGCTGCATCAACAAATGATGAACGGAATGCTGAATGAATCAAACATTCAACCCCAGTAAAGAGATCCATCATTATTTTGCCACCCCTGTTTGAACGCATCCATATGCAAATCAATCTTGACCTTGTTCCTCATGGGAACAGTCCGGCCCGAACTGCTAAGTTTGTCCTCCCTGGACAACAGAATAGAAATCTCAAAACAATTCTGAAAAATAGGTAACGTTTAAATAAATAAAATGACATTAAAAAAATCTGATAATTCTTTTTTACATTTTAAAAAAAATAGCATTAAAAAGCATACAGCACCAACAGCAGTCATCTGGTCAAGCTAGACCAGGTCAAAGTCAAAAGCTAAGGCTGACTGCGATGGAGCAGGTTTATATTAGTGGAAGGTTCAGAAAAGTCCTCATTGATGGGACTGAGTCATCTGTGGGTCGGGCTGCAGGCTGGATCAATAATGGGTTGCTGAAGTTGAGGTCCTGAGTAGAACATCATGTTGGCAAAGAGCTTGAGGCAGTCGTTGTTGGCGTGAACTGCTGCTCGTTGATTAGAACTGCATGTTGGAGGGAAATGCA
Source organism: Lissotriton helveticus (assembly GCF_964261635.1). Classification (NCBI taxonomy): domain Eukaryota; kingdom Metazoa; phylum Chordata; class Amphibia; order Caudata; family Salamandridae; genus Lissotriton; species Lissotriton helveticus. The sequence continues at coordinate 755,121,566 of NC_136063.1, read as the reverse complement.
GGGCATCAGGCAGGCTAGCTTGAATCCAGTGGCATTGCAAGCAAATGACCCACATCTGGGCATACCCATCCCACTCAGGACAACAAGTGTTGCAGCAATAAATGATGGACTGAACGGTCAAGACTGATTTGCATGTGGTTGGGTCCAAACTGGGGTACCATGGTTAGCAAAAGAACGATGGATTTAACCCAGATCCTACTCACTGGGGGCGAATGTTTGCATCGTTCAGCATTCTGTCCATCATTTGTTTTGTATTTGTCGCCCTAAGTGGGAAGGTTATGCCCAGACGTGCGTCCCTTGCTCACAGCACCAATGGATTCAAGCTAGCCTGGCCGATGAGGGGTGATACCCCAAAACTGTTCCCAGGGTGCTTGTTTCCAGTCCAGGGAGGACCTGGCTTGGCAGTTCGGGCTGGACTGTTCCCATGAGGAACAGGGTCAAGACTGATTTGCATATAGCTGGGTCAAAACTGGGGTGGCGTGGTGAATAAAAGAACAATGGATTAAACCCAGATCCTTCTGACTGGGGGTGAATGTTTGCACTGCTCAGCCTTTTGCCCATCATTTGTTTCTTTTTTCACTTTTGGAAATTGGCATTTTCTTTCCCTCGCTATTTTGGGACTACAGTATGTTCCTGGGTCACATGACTGAGTGTAGTTGGGAGTTGGAGTTTGTTTACTCCTGTCAGACAGTCACACAGTAGAGGCATCGGATGTTCCTGGATGGGCCATAGCTGACAGGTTGGTGGGCAGAGTTAGATACAGCCCCATTTAAAAAAAAGGATTTTCAAATCAATAGGCTGTGCCCTGCATTCAAATAAAGGACTTGTAAACACTGCAATAGTCATGCAGCCATCCTGAAGGCAGAGAGGGGGAAGCAGAACATTTTTACTACTTCAAAGAAAGCACCAGGTATAAAAGTAGAACCCTCAGACACACTCTTCAATTCACTTTCTGGAACTATGGAATAACTCTTAGAGGTCTGCATGCTGCTATGGCTTGCTGGATACTTCAGAATCCTGATTTGCTGCACCGGGATAGACTACTCTGCTACCTGAAGACTGCCTTGAACCCTCAGTTGCCTTTGAGGCCTGATCTACTTCTTGAACCCAGGACTTCCAGAGTGACTCTAAGAGCTAGCCAGCTAACCTCCTGATCAGATCCACAGGGACAGAAAAGGCTCCAACCTTCTTGAACCCACATATGGACACAGCTTGAGGGAGTCCTAACATCCCCAAATGATGCCCCTCGAGTTTTAGACCTTATTGGTGTTGTTAAAGGTACCCAGATAGCAAAACCTCAAAACTCATGACTTATAATATTTGTGGCTAAAAAGGGTTCCCAGAACCGAGAGGAGACCGTGACCAACACGCTGATCTATCTGCCCATGGTGCATCACCCATTGGCCTGACTTCGCGGCAGCTCCTGCTATGTATTTCTCCCAGCAGGAAATCCTGTTCAAAGGGCCTTCGCAGAAGGGGTATCTGGCCTCATGGAGCCCTCATTGGCTACAACTTCCAGCCTCCAGCCTCATCGTGCTGTAGATTTTCGACTTCCAAAAAAATGACTAAGTCCATATTTCAAAACATTGAAATCTTTGTTGCAACTTTATCCAGCCTCCTCCTTGACAATGCCTGCAACCTTGTCCCACTGAACGTCTACCTTATTAGAGCATTAAAAAAAATCTTCTAAGTTCAAAGGTAAGCGCAGATGGGCACAATCCACTTCTTGTATCCGACTCAGGCGCCATCACGGTTGACCAAACTTTTCAACTTTTAGCCAGTCTTGTGTGACTACACATCTGCAGTTGATGATTTGAATTTTTAGGCGCTAGTTTTACCTTAAACTCGAAAAATTCATAACTCTTGTTATACTGATTAGATATTTTTTGTTTGTTGTCAAATAATATATTAAAGTGTACTGTGTTTTTCTAAATTGGTGTGGGGTTTTATGTGTTTTCATTTTATTACTGTTTTTGTGCTTCATAAACACTTTTCACATTGTCTCTAAGTAAAGCCTGACTGGTTTGTACTAAGCTACCATAGACTTATGCACAGGTTAATATAGTGGCTTTAGTGGTTTACACTGACAGGAATTATCCCTGTTGCTTGCGCAAGGTCAAAACCCCAGTCAACCAACAATCCAATTTCTCACATTAACCCTCTGGAAGCTTACCAAAAAAGTAGTCAGGCTTAGCTGAGAGGCAATGTGCGAAATATTTTATGGAGCACTCAAAGAGTAATAAAGTGAAAGCACAACACAATAGAAATCCGAAAGCAATTCAGAAAAAAAAATAGAAAACATTTAAATAAATAAAATGACATAAAAAATCAGATATAAATGTTTTAAGTTTTCAGTAAAAATAGCATTAAAAAGCACACAGCACCAACCACAGTTATCTGGTTGTGCTAGATCAGGTCAAAGTCAAAAGTTATGGTGGACTGTGATGGAGCACGGTTTGGATACAGCAGCCAGGTTTGTATTGGTGGAAGGTTAAAAAAAGACCTCAGTGATGGTAGTCATCTTTGGGTCGGGCTGCAGGCTGGATCTGGAGAAGGGCTCATCAATGATGGGTTGCTAAAGTTGTAGTCCTGAGTCAAAACATTGACTTGGCAAAGACCTCGGGGCAGTCGTTGTTGGCGTGAACTGCTGTTCGATGATTAGAACTTTGTGTTAGCGGGAAATGCAGGGCGGTCATAGTCACCACAAATTGTTCTGTGCGGGGAAGTTCGGGGTCTTTTAAGGGAAGGTCTCATCAGCAGTTGGATGCAGTCTCTGTGTTGGCCTTGGTGTAGTCTGGGTATGCAAGAAGACTAGGGACGGTTGTTGTTGACACAAGGACATAGGCTAGATGAATCTGACCAGTGATGTGTCGACAGCAGCTGTGGTTTCAGCAGTGTCCCTGTATGAGCCTTTGATTCTTTTGAGGAAAAGTTTAACAAAGTTTCTAAGAGTTTAGTTTTGCAGGTTTTGGACATGGGGAGTGCATCTAACACCTGCCAAGGGTCTAGGACCTGGGGGGCACCTTTTGGGGGGTCTCCAGCAGAGACCAGTAGCAGGGTCCAATACAATTGCTGTTGGAATTGGTCAGCAGGAAAAGCGAGAAAGTTGCAGAGGATGGCTTCTGGAAGCTTCTTATGCCCGTGTAGCTCATACTGGAGGTCAGCCAACTGACCCTTGGAATCACATCTGAGGTCCTAGGTTCAAGGGAAGCAGGTCCAGACTCTGTTTAGGCTTCAGACAGCAAGCAATCCTTCTTCTGAGTCTTCACAGGTCCAGGATCTGGGTCTGGCTTCAGCCTGGCTAGTGAAACAAAGGATAGTCAGTCCCAGATGTGAACTGTGTTTGTCAGTGAAAGGGCAAGCATCTTATGAAGGTAGGAAGGTGCTGGGTACAGCCCTCGGCTACGCTTTGAAGCTCAGGAAGGAGCTGGGTAGAACCCCCCAGGCTATCCTGCTCAGGAGAGGAAAACCCTTCCCCACACCAAAGGCCCTTTTTATCTCCTTTCCTAAAGGAATACACATCATACCACATGAGAGCCATTAACAGTCAAAAATAAGGTAGGCAACAATCAAGAAGAAATTACGAGTGCGATAGAAACACGCACGAATACCGGTAGTAAAATGTTGCTTTCACTGTTTTAGAAAAGCTGTAACAGAAGAAGCACTGATTATCCTTATCCGATGTTTAATGTCAGTGTGAAGGTTTCTACCACACTGTTTCAGGTACTAGAAACTAAGAGGTGCATAAAGCCCAGTTTTTGTGAAAAATTGACAGCAAAGGAGACACTAAAAAAATGTTTATTTTATTGTACAACTAGCAACCCGCCCCGACGTTGTCCGGGGGCAATCAGGCTTCGCGCAGGCAGTCCGCCAAACTTTACCGCTCCTCCCCGCGCTCCAAACGGCCTTCTCCAGCCCGCCAAAGATTACCGCTCCTCCCCTTTCTTGACCCTCCGGGGGCAATCAGGCATCACACAGGCAGACCGCCAAACTTTACCGCTCCTCCCCGCGCTCCAAACGGCCCGCTCCAGTCCACCAAAGTTTACCGCTCTTCCCCGTGCTTGACCCTCCGGGGGTAATCAGGCATCGCGCAGGCAGTCGGCCAAAGTTTACCGCTCCTCCCCGCGCTTCTAAGTTAACCGCTCCTCCCCTTGCTTGACCTACCTCAGCCCGCTCCAGTCCGCCTAAGTTCACCGCTCCTCCCCGCGCTCCTGTCCGCCGCTCCTCCAAGCGCTCCTGATGATGTCAGCACGCGCATCGTTAGTGCACACGGCCGGCGCTACTTCCAAGGGACTACTTTTTTTGGAACGTATATTTTTTAAGGAACGTATTTTTTTTGTGGTATATAGCCTATGTCACTCTGCAGACCCTGACAATTACAATGATGTATTGGGTGTTTGGATTGTCGCTGTGATTCCCGAGTTAACCCGCCTCAAAGGTTCACAGTTCTCGCTTTATAATAGTAGTATAGACTTCTTTTTTTAGATCTAGAAGACAAGCCCTGATGAGAGTTCTGTGAAGAGTCTAACAGAACTTGAAACGCATCGGCATATGGTTTAAATCCATTCTAAACTAAGGGATAAACACCCTTTGTGCCCACAATGTATTGTCCACTGTAGTTTATAAACGTAGGAAACGCTCTGTGGACATTTAAAAATAGGGCAATAAGACAGAAAGTAGTTGTTTTAATGTAGTGGATTTGTCATTCATATACTGTTTGGTTCATAAATTGTCTATTCAAAACGTCATGTGAGGTTGTTTGTAAAATATAATTTATTGTCTTTTATTCGTGTAAATGTTTTATGAAATGCTTTTTGTGATATGAAAACTGAAGGACATTGTTTTCATTTTTTCATGTGACTAATGTGTGAAAATCCAATTCAAAATATTAAGGGAAGAGGTTTGAATAAATTAACCAGGATAAACATAAGACGAAATTGTTTGTCTAAAAAGCTCAAATTGTTTAAGCTTTCAAACATTCAGAGATATAGGTTTATCCTCAGTTGTGAACTTTCTAAAAGTGGCATTTAAAAAATTGCAATTTAAATGAGTGGAAGAAGTATTTGTAGCCTGAGAGTGAAGATAAGCTATTGATAATGAACAATAGGCTCACTGAGACAGAGTGACCAGGACACCCAGGTCAATCAGAGTGAATAGAAGCCAGACATATAGGTAAACATGATCCTCTGTGAAAGAGGGACCTGAAGGTGAGAAAGGTTTAAGGAAGATTCATATTATGCACTGGAATAGTTCTGTTTCCAGTCTTAGCCAATGATACTGACCCTAAAGGCTGTTAATTGCTTAATTACCACAAAGTACTTTGATTGATAGTTTTTGTGACTGTTTTCTTTGTGGTGTCTCCACTAGTGATCTACTGGGAGGAGGTTGGCTGCTTGGGCACTTTGGGGGTGACTGTAATCCTCTGTCCCTTGCACCATTCTGAGGGTGCTGTGAGTGATGACTAGACTTAATGGGTGACAGTATCATGACTACTATGATGCTAACATCCCCTTCTTTTTCACCACCACCTCTTTCTGACAGTTCAATGTATTCTTCTCTCTCACCAACAATGACCATTTCTTTTGAGGTACACTTCCTATACTACTGTGAGTTGATTTTTCAGGTGGGCCTGCTAGCACCCTGTACAGTAATATTCATCTGACTTACCCTGACAAACCTTTTTTGAGATAAACTAAGCATTTTTCAATGTGCTCCTCAAACAGCCTGAGTGCAAAAAAGTCCCACATTTCTGGGGATAGCTTTATTGTTAAGTCAACAACTGAAGAACTTGTCATGGTGGAGCTGGGCTGTTTCACTTGCCTTACCCTTGGGTCATCTATCGGGTGGTGACTGCTGCACGTTTTTAGGGTCTTCAAAATATATAAGTAGGCAGTGCTGGTGGAACTACATTAATCAGCGTGGATTGAGCGATCTGCACTTTATCTGTGCTATCCTCCATACTAACAATCACTGTCTTATTATCATGCACTGTAACCATTTCCAACTCAACACAACAATATTGTGTGATTATAGCAATGTTCATGTCCAGTTAGAGATAGTGTGTGGTTATTTTAATGCTGAGGTCCTGACAAGTATATCGTGTGATGATTGTGTTTAAGTCCCCGCTGCAATAGCACATAAAGATAATAATTGAGTCAACTCACAGAGAGTGGAAAGATAATGATGTTCAAATCCAAACATGTACAGGGTGTAATTTTAGACATGTTCAAGCCTCCACACAAAAAGTGTGTGATTAAAGTGGTGTTCAAGTCATAACAGAGATAATGTAAGAAGATAATCTGTTTCCTTTCCAAGTCTCCACATTGAGAGCCTGTGAAGTTGATGATGTTCAAGTCCAAACATAGTTTGTGTACGATTATAGTAATGTTACACTCCCCACATAGAGGGTGTTGTATAACGGTGGTGCTGAAGTTCATACAGAAATAGTATGTGAATATAGGAATAATGTAGTCTTCACAGTGAATCTGTGAATGTAATCACTGACAAGCCCCCACAGAGATAGAGTTTAAAGGAACCTTGGTCAAGTGCCCACTGAAATATTATGTAAAGACAATGTTCAAGTCTCCACACAGGTAGAGTGTGAACATAAGCATGTTCAAATCCAAACAGAGATGGTGTGTGAAGGTAAATGTGCTCAGGTCCCCACAAAGATACTGCATGAGGATAAATGTTTAAAAGACCACTCAAATAGTATGTAAAGATATAGTTCTTGTCATCATCATCATCAAAGTAGTTTATTTCGGATTATAAATCCTTAAAAACAGCATACATCATATCATAATGAAAACAGTCAACTAAAATCATAATAATCTAGTAAAATCAGCGATACTGAAATAGCTCATAGCAATACATAGTATGTATGCAAGTTAAAATCATAAGTCATTATAGCATTAACAGCATTAAAAAAATGTCATAAAGTGCTAATGCAAAGGCAAAGAGGGCGACTATTATTAACACCAGCAATCAAATGAGACTGTACCTACATTGTCTTAAAATACTGTAGTTATAATTAGTGAAATGCAAGCATTATATTACAGAAGTTCTTGGATAACCAATATGATCATGGTGAGTCACTGGTCATTCTCTGCACAGAAGCTTTCTTGCGAATAATCCATGTGGAGAATAGTGACACTGATATACATCATTTTGTTCATATCAGATCTCAATATTCTCTGCTAAAACCTAATGAAAAAACACATTGGTTTACTCCTTCTCTTATGAGGGATAACATAGGCTTTACAAAAGAACACTAAATGGTGTCGTGTTTCTCCTCCAAATTACAAGTAGGGCATAAAGTGGTGCAATATTTGGGTCCCCAATGGATGCAGAAACGTTTGATGGGTAAAGTTCCATATCTAAATTAGCTAGTGGACAAGTAATCATGTCAGGAAAAGGCTCAAAAGATGGAAATACTTTAAAATATTTAAAAAAAACTGTTGGTCTGGCTGCTGGAATTACAATTCCTTAATTCCCTCTTCCCACAAAAAAGACTTTAATGTATCTTTTACCACAGTTCTAGTAATAGAAGCGGCATTTGCAGGAGAGTTTGAAAGGGCACCTAAATCTAGATTGAAAGTCATATCCTCAACAAACCTTAGCCAAGGAATTTTATGACACACATTTAGACACATTAATTCAGCAAGAAAGAGCCTGTATGCTGGCGGTTCATCATTGGACCACAATCGGTGCCAATAGAGTAAAGGTCTAAGTTTGATTACTAAGGTTATTAGAAAAATACCTGCATCTGAGAACTGCAGTAGTCTGGGGTTGCTTTGTGGAAGGTTCAGCAAACCCCCCTGAACTTATTTTCTACTGAAGTGAGGTTATTACAAATATCATGGTTCCAAAGTTCTGCACCATAAAGGGCTGGTTCTTAGGCCTTAGCATTGTATATTTTCACTACTGGAGAAGGTGACCTAGTCTTGATCTTTATAGTCTTCATGAGGATCACCCTGGATTCTTGCTGGAGCTTTCATGCACTCTTCTCTAACTTCAAAATATTTAACTTGTTCGAGCAGTTCATTATATGCCCAGATACTACACCTCCTGGATGTATGGGGATTGAAGGACATAAATGTTGTCTTTTTGATGTTCAGTTCCAGATCCCTTTTGGCACAGAATAACTAAAAGTGGGCCACTAAAACCTCCAAGTCAGACTGGGGGTTTGGATATGAGCAGTGTATCGTCCGCCAACAATAATGTCTGGACTTTGAATGCCCCAATTTTTGGTGCATCATTTCCAGGAAAGTCCATGAGAAGAGAGTTGAAGCCAGGACACAGCACTGGCACACTCCCTTCTGGATTCAAAAACTGCTCTCCAGTTTACCATTTCTACCACGCCGGACCCAAGCAAAATTTTTCTCATGCAATCTTATCAAAGTTGAGAGAATTCCATCAGGTACTCCCCTGTTACCGATAACAGCCCATAGATCGTGTCTTGGAGTAGAGTCAAAGGCCAATTTCAGGTCCACAAAGACCACATACAAGTAACCCTTCCCCAGTAACACAGTTTTCCAATAGATTGTGCACACGCCAAACATCTGCTCCTTGGTGCTTATCTTTTTTGTCAAAATTATTTTTATTTGGCAGCATCATAGACATATTGTTTTGTCAGAAACTCAGCAAGTTTTGCCAGAATTTAACGGCAGAAAGGATTTTCCATCCCACCTATCAGACTGATAGGCCTGCAGTTTCGATGATCATCACAATTGCTCTTTTTTAATATAGGCACTATCTCAGTCTAGTGCCATGACTTCAGTAGAGGCTGACCCCTCAAAAAAGACTTAGTAAGAAAATGTTGAAATGCGACACAAATTAAGGGTTCTGCAGCAGATAATTTACATGGTATGCAATCAGGGCTCAGGGATTTTCCAGGGGCAATGGCTGTCAGAGTCTCAAATGACTCTTTAATAGATATGTCAAAAGGACATAATAATTCCTTAGAATTGAGGAGATCTAAGTGGAAGGCATCACCAGAGGTTGTATCAGCATCCGAAACAGCCCCTCAAAATGTTCAACGCAAGTTTGAAGCTGGGGAAAAACATCCACATGAGGGACAACAGATTTACTTCTATGGGCAGCTATACTCCAAAAGGACTTGTCTCACTGCCCTAGCCAGGTCTTCCCACACATCTGTTTCCCACTGCTTATTAAACCAAGGATGCTTAGATCCTTCTTTATGTGGCTTATTGCAGTCCTTAACAAATAAGGTACCTAGCTGATGGAATAGGTCATCATGATGTTTAAGATGTTGCACTGCACTGTTCCCATATGATTCCATACTTGTCATCACCTCAATTGAGCCAACACCTTTTTTAAATATCTGGGCCGTGATATTAGGACCACAGAAAACAGAGCGCCATTTTAAAGACTGTTGTTGGCATGAAGAAAATCCTTTGGTGCCCATAGTACTACAATTCACATTTCATTAGTAGGAACCCTTTCATTACCAGTTGGAGGACAGTATGGGCACTGTCACTTCTGGGAATGATCATCATAAGCAGTGTATATGGCCATAATTCCAAAGAGAAAAGAAAATTATCAAATCTACTGGATTGGTTATATAGCTTAAATGTAAGGATTTCACACAAATCGTGGGTGCCTGGGGTTTGGATCTCAATAGGAACCAGCTAAATAGTGGAATTTTGTTGACATGAAGTTACCCTAATCTCAGGAGGGCTGAAGTTGAATATGATGTTGGAAAAACTGTACAAAGTGTTCGAACTTCCCAGTTAATTAAAATCCTCCGCCAAGCTCTGGGATGTTAATGTGATTTCAACATGATCAAAACTGTCTGCTGGGACCTCATGATGGGTTGCCCTCTCAATGTCAGTGCGAACCACAGAGAACCATTTGTGCATACCAAGCGACCAGTGTACTACTTTGTTAGTCAATGAATCCCTTCCTTCTGTGCTCTTCTGAGGAGTCTAGGAACATTATGCATATAACCCACCCTGCCCATACCCCATCGTTGAATTAAGGAATTTTAATCAGTGCCAACCTAAGAGTGCACTTATATGTGGGCTGTGAATAAGAGGTGACTGCCTGGATGGCTTGATTCACTGGCCCCTCAAAAGGGATAGAGTCCCTCCTTTCTGAGATGTGTGATCCCTTGCCACACTCAAACAAATTGAATGAAGAGCCAGGGGTTGGCAGCCCAGTTTCCATCCCAGGGGTAGCCTTGTTCAAGAGGGGTGGATTAAGACCCTTTGGGGCAAAGCACAACTATCTTCCATCAAGGAAAAGCAAGGGCCTTCAAGAGAGGCCTAGTTGCCCCTAAGCCCTTGGTGAATTATGCTTTTGTCCTTGTAAATCAAGGGGGACAGTTGACGTAAAAGTGGGATAATTGATGAAACATTAGCTCCCTAAGCTCCTCCAATTCTAATTTTAGAGCATATACCATCTTAATGATGTCCTGCTTATCATGCTCCCCTTGTGCTGGAGTTCACAGGTCATGGCAGCCTGGGGAGGGTCTTGATCCTGGCCAGCTAGAATAGTGAAGCGATTCTCACAATAGACTGTAATATCGCAAGCATGGACATCAATTGGAGGCATTCAGGGGTCGGAGCTGTAACCTATAGCTTGCTCCCTGCTACTCCTGGCACTTTCTTTGCAAGGGGTCACAAAGGAAGTGTCAGGAGTATCAGGGAGCAACTAAAAGGTCACCGCTCCGACCCCTAAGTAGGATCACTAGCTATCTCCCTCCTTGGTGACTCCCTCGGTATAGAACCATTTGAGATACTTGGGGGACTTGTGGGATCTTGTGTACCGGTGGTTTGTCATCATTTGCTTTTTTCTTTTTCTCAATGAAATTTTGCCTAGGGTTTCCCATTTCCAGAGGGGGCTGGGTTTAATGTAAATATGGACTCCACCTCTTTTATTGGGTCATTGATTAGTTTCAATGTTTAGTTAGTTCTCTTTTTAGTCAGGGACATCCCCTGGGGAAACTCTTGAGCCTTCCTTTTCCTCATTTTGCAAAGGACAACAGCACTAAACAAAAGGCTTGATCGAAGGCCCCAAATTGAAGTTTTAACTTATGTTCATGTCTTCAGACAATGTTTGAAGATTAAGGTATGGAAAATGTGCATATTTTGCTATCGCAAGATTATGCAAAATTACGACAGAATTACGCTAAATTATACCTGATAATGTGTACTGCAAATCTGCCATTGTTAACTATATTTTAGCGCAAAAAACATCCATCTGTCAATTTATGGCACTAGGACACATTTAAACAGGGGCACAGCAAACAATAGCTGTTGTTCCTGTGCATTTGTGGTAACTGTTGTACTCAAATTACCGCATATAATTCCATACTTTGTACATTTTTACCACAAGCTGCTTACAATTTCTCAATATGGGGTAATGGCATAATTTCCAGAATTTAGGGTAATAGCCTTACTACAAAAGTCACAAGGTTACGTGAATTAAACTGCCATTATTTAAAATACACCCTGGCCTGGTGAAGATAATGATGTTCCTTTCCAAACAGAGATAGTATGTGAAATTAGGCATGTTTATCCTCCACATTGTGTGTAATTATAGAAATTGTATAGGTCTCCCAGAGATGTTGTGTGAAGTTTATCTTGCTTAAGTCCCAACAAAGATAGTGAAGTATCATTCCACTGTTCAAGTCCCCATAGACATATTGTGGAGTGATTGTCAGGTAAAAGGAGAGTGTGTAAATATAAAATAATCTTGTTCAAGTCCCTACTGAAATAGTGTGTAAAGACAATGGCCCACATGCATCAAAGCAAAAACTGGTCACAAGCAGGCAGATTCTCAGAATCTGCCCCTTTGCTACCGGTATTTTTGTATTTAGGATGTATCATCCCAAATGCAAAAATCGCAATTTAAGTGATCTTTAAATTGTGAATACTTGAATTGCCATTGCATTTAAGTAATCGCAAATTGAGATTCCTTAAATGCAATGCATTAAAGTAAAAAGACTAGCGATTCCGCTAATAGGGGGCGCAAATTACCATGAAGTTGAACTTCATGGTAATTTGCAAAACCTTCCATTTTACACACTCACATGCCCTTGGGGCACGTGTGTGCGCAAGATGTATTCATATGCAGATTTCAGGGGTGCAACAGGGTGTCTGTTGCCCATAGGAATGAATCAGGAGGTATTCCTTAATTGCGAGCCACAATTGAGGAATGTTTAGAAATCGCTATATTTGAAGCGATTTCTACATGCATAGCCTTTTGCTATTCCTTATTAGCGAATCCTTATTTTTTGCTAATAAGGAATCGCAAATGGCATTGTTGATGCATGTGACAGTAACTCCACAACTCTACACAGATGGAGTGTGACAATAATGATTTTCAAGCCCCCCGAAATGTGAATGTAATGGTGTTCATACCCCCACTTAGAGAGTGTTTAAAGTCAATGTTTTAAAAAGGGCAATAGGGATGACCCGAAGTGTTATCGGCCCATTTCCCTGATTGACGTATCGGCCAAACTTTTGGGAAGGGCAATCCTGAATAGATTGACCGAATGGACCGAAGAGAACAACATCTTCTCGGATACCCAGTATGGGTTTAGGACAGGGAGGTCCACTAGCGACCAGTGCCTGAACCTATATATGCTGACTGCCAAGTATACTTTGGCCAGCGATGAACCCATCTATATGGGATTCATGGATTTGGCAGCAGCATTCGATCACGTCAACAGAGGAAAGTTGTGGGATATGATGGCAGGTATGGGGATAGAAAGTGGCCTAATCACCATATTGAGGGAACTGCATAGTGACACCACGGCCAAGGTCAGATTTAACAGGGAGGGAGGACTGTCTGACCCCTTTCCATGTAGGAGTAGAGTCAGACAGGGCTGTATACTTGCCCCTTTTTTGTTCTCCCTTTATATCAATAACCTGGAGCAGTTCCTTTTGGGCCTAAAGGCAGATTGTCCAAGGGTTGGGCCGCGGAGTATCCCCGTCCTGCTTTACGCAGATGATGCGGTTCTACTGGCAAGAACACCTCGAAGCCTACAAACCCTGATAGAGGGGTTTGCGGAGTTCATGAGTAACCTGGACCTATTTGTCAACCTAGGTAAATCATATGTGCTCCTGGCCGTCAAAAAACCTTCCTCCAAATTTGTTTATACAATTGGTTCCCACAGTTTGGAGCAGGTTAAGACGTTCTCCTACCTCGGGGTAACTTTTGACGGTGCCTTGCAATTTACCCCTTTGGTAGCGGAACGCTGTACTAAAATGATTGCCTCCAACGGGGCGATAGCTGGTTATGGCAGGAGGGTGGGCAGATGGAGTCCGGAACAGGTGATGAACTTGTATGGCTCCATAACATGCTCCAAAGTAACTTATGGGGCAGAAGTCTGGGGGTTCGTGAATACAGCAAAAATCCAACAGGAAGAAAATAGGTATTTGAAAGCAACCCTGAGGGTGCCACCCAGCACGGCTGGTCTTATAGCCCACAGGGAGCTAGGTCGGCCATATTTGGAAGATTTGTTAAAACTTAGGCCAATAGTAGCCTGGTTAAAAATATGGACAAATCCAGATGCGCATTTAAGCAGAGAAATTTTATTGGACTGCCTAGGTAGGACCCATTCAATGCGCATCCCCTGGCTCAAATACGTGAAAAACACCCTGGAGGATTTAGGGTTGGGGAATCTCTTCACGAACCCAGCTACTATTTTAGCACAACACAAAAAGAGAGTAGGGGAACTATTTCTGGAGCGAGAAACCCAACGTCGAGTTGGTGCTGAAGGAATGAAAAAGACTGTAAGGGCCCATAGTTTGGTAAAAAGCGTGGAGGGTATGGAGCCTTACCTATTTCTTCTACATAATGCACAGGACAGATTTTTAATGTGCCGTCTTAGATTGAATTTGCTCCCCTTCATGTTGGCTGTGCCCGCCGGGTTTACTTCATCTATCGAGCAGAAGGGCCCCTGCGGCTGCGACAACCGGTCTCCGCAGGATTCCCTTCACTTTGTTTTGCTTTGTCCCTATTTTTCCATGCCCAGGCGTAGATTCCTTGTAAATATTTTAAAAAAGGCCCAACTGGAACACGCCAGGGATGCTTTAGTATTTTTGTTAAAAGCCTCTGACCCTTTAACTTTGTGTAGCATTTTGAATTTCATCAAAGTCGCAATTCGTTTAAGAACGACGAGGGGTGAGGAATGAAATATTGTGATTTGTATTTATATGGCCCTATGTCGGCATTCTTTTTAGCGTATGAATTATGTACAAGGATCTTAATTAGTGTTTAATAATGTTTTATTGTTTACCTGTGTATATATATGTGCTTTTATGGTGTTTTTTAATCACCGAATAAAGATTCTTGAATTGAATTGAATTGAAAGTCAATGTTGAAATCTCTATTCAGATAGAGTGTGACAATAAGGATGTTCAAGTAGAAACAAAGATAGTCTGTGATTATAGAAATGTTCAAATCCTCACAGAGATGATGTGTGAAGGTAATCATGTTGAAGTCCACACAAAGATAGCGTACGTCTATACAGATGTAAAAGACCGACAAACATAGTGTATGGAGTGAATCACATTCAAATCAAAAAGTAATAGCTGGCCAACAGAGGACTTTAATTTAGTCCACCACTGACAGTCCAAACTAGCTACATATTATAACCTTTTTTGACATCTAACAATAGCAATTAGATATGAGATGATAGTAACCAAGTCCATCTAAGTAGATCTCTGATCAATGTCTTCCTCCAACATATGCCTGCTCAGAACCATAAACTTTAAGCAAACTATCTTAGAATGGACAACCTGGTAAATTAACCATCTAAGGGGGCAAGGGAAATACAGAATACCATAATGGGACCTACATAGCTGCTCAAAGCTGCCAGGTTACCGAAAACCATAAACCATGTGCCTGTTGCTCACACTTGTTCATTCATCACACTGATAAGAGCTGCATTCAATAATGCAATAACTTCATCTCTGTGGTCATCATGCACAACAAAGAAACACTCCCCAGATAAGATCAAAATAAAGACAACACCCTTGCAACCACACACCCTGTAGAGTGCCCTGCCCACGTACATTTCAAAGTGCTGCCATCAGCACACTCACGAAGGAACTTAACAACAGCCTTTCGTCATCCTAGACTACTTGGAACCTGGGCAGGGAAAGGAAGGAACCTTCATGAACCAATGTGGTGGTAGAGTAGACATTTCCTCCACTTCAAATGCCGGCACCAGGTATAAATATTGGAACCTCAGACCAATTCACCAGTACACTCCTAGACCTGTGGACTGCCTTGTACCCCAGAGGACTGCTTTGCTGCTTGAGGCCTGCCTTGTTCTTGAGGGGGCTGCTCTACTGCTACCAGAGGACTGCCTTGCCCCATGAGTCCCGCTCTGCTCTCTTGAACAAATCTGGACCCGCTCCCTTCATTCTAGGCTAAACTAAAGGACTCCTAGTGTCAATTAGCTGACCGCCTTTTCTGAGCTACGTGGACACAACAAGATCCAGAGTTTCCTGCAACTGCCCAGATGACCTGCTGCAACTGTCCCTGATTGAGCCCTGCTGGCCAGAGTGAGTCCTGAGCCCCAAGCAGTGCCTCCCCAGGTCCTGGACCCTTGTCAGGTAGCAGAGTGCACTCCTCTGCAAATAAAGGGTGAAATCTTGACGTTCCAGGTACTTTACAATTGCATCAGGTCTATATGCACCAAGACTCTGCTGCCAGTAAGCAGCCACGGACTGTGCAGGTAAGAGCGTTGGGGCGATGGAGGGATTTCAACAGACGATGGCAAGGGAAAATGATATAAATAATACATTTTCCCTCTTCATCGTCTGCCGAAATCCCCCCCCACCCAGCCCCATCCCCCCACCGCTCTTACCTGCACAGACTTCGGCTGAATGCAATCACCGCTTACATGAAGCTCCAGTGAACCGACTCTTTTTGCTACAGCAAGAGATGGCATTGTAAGATCTAAACGTTGTGCTACACCAACAGCCTGCAGTGACCTCTAATGCGAAGCTCTAGCAATGACCATCCAAGACGCTTGACTGTTCATCGTGCTATAGCATTGTCTGTCTGGAATGCCAGGCATGCTCTTTGTGCTACAGCAATGACCATCTGAGATGCTCTCCACATTCCTTGCGGCCTCCTCCACCGCAAACTGGACTCTTCACGCCAGACCATGTGAAGGTAAAGTTTTTAGTGGGACTACCAGGTCCCTGTATCTGGCTTGCACTCCATTACAATTGGGCTGAACTTGTGACTTTCACCAAGTCTAGCACAATCAGGTGACCCTGAGTGGGGTTTGTGCCTTTGGGCATTATACTTACCTAAAGCACATATTATTTATTAAAATGTCCAACATTTTTCTAAATTGGTTTGGATTATTTCTTGTGTTGTGTTTTCACTTTAGTGCTCTTTCCGTGTGAAATAAATACTTAACACAATGCTTGAGTAGGAGTATCACCTCCCCTCAATCAATGACCCAATTTTTCCACATTATGCATGGGTCATTCCTCATTCTATAAAACTCTGGTTTTACCCAAATATAGAGAATATCCAGAAACTGCTCCAAATCTCAGTGCCTCTCTTTCTATTGCCGGAAAAACTATTACGGGATCTGAGGTAAAACAGCAACATCTTCAGCATATGCAGCCATCTTTCTAGTATTACCATTAAGAACAACTCAAGGTACATCCACTGATTGGCTCGGTATTTGATGAATGGTTATAATTAGGTAATGAATACCCGGGGTGAGAGTGGCTATCCCTGCTGAGTTCCTTGCCTAATTAAATAGTTTTCAGAGGTTATAGCCATGCAAATAATGTTCACAGAGAGGTCTTTATATAGCGATTGAATTCTCTGGATTGGATCGTTTGAACAGACACCACAGAAAAGGCCAGGAAACCCGGTCAAATTAAATGTTGTCATCTAGCAGGATTTTTCTGCCCGGTGCCCCTCGCTCTGATGCTACATCAGAGATTAAAAAGACTGGATTTGTACAGAATGTAGTACCGCGGCTCAGTGGCTGTTGTCCAGAGGTGTCGTTGAAACCAGTGCTGTGGGTGGTCGTCGCCAGGCTGGCAGGTCACGGTGCAGGCAGTGGCGTCATTGTTGTTGAAGTGCTGTCGTCGGGTAATGACCTGGAGTCGATGGCGCTGGCGTCGGTGGGCCAAGGCAGCGGTATGGGATGGGGCAGTGCATAACTTATGAATGGTGCCCCCAAACCATGGTGCTGGGGGTAGTGTTAGGGTTAGCTTGGAGTGGTGCCATCAGTGAGGTCAGAGCGACAGTGTGAAGCGGGATGGTGCTAAGTGTTCTCCACGAGCGGTTTCCACAGGGTTCGGTGTAGGCAGCGTCATCAGTGATGGCATCGCAATGTCACCGGAGATTCCAGGGCTGTAGTGTAAAGTGAGGCCCACAGGGCACAGTGAAAGCAGCGGCTTAGTGGGTGCGTCAAACGCACATGAAAGAGTCTGAACTGCAAGATATTGTTACCTCTCCAGAACCTCCTCAATTTAATGGTTTTTCCACTTTTACTAAGGAGAAAGTCATTAAGTTCATTGATCTCATCAAATCCGGGGCTCCATCAGATCTTTTCCACCACTCGTTCTCAAACAAATTGCTAAGGTGATTGCTGGCCCGCTTATGGAAGTTTTTAATGAGATACTGATCTCCGGGCCTTTTCTAGATATATGGAAAAAGGCCTCCATTCTGCCACTGATAAAGATACCTTTCATGGACCCAATGAAGACGGAAAGTTATAGGCCTATATCCTGTCTACCTTTCCCAGCTAAAATTCTTGAAAAGCACTGAATGAGGATGTCCTAGCGTTTCTGGATGCTAACTGTTAGACCTGGCACCATTGGTGTGGGTCTCCCTTCCATTTGTTGCTGTTGCCTCCTGTGTTTTTGCTATGTTTTTTCTGGTCTAGATGCTTTGGGCACTGTGTCACTTCTGTTTAGTGCCACAGTGCAAGTGCTCCCTATTGTAAAGTATTGTGTTGGATTAGTGACTTCATGATTGATTCATTTGATTTACTTGTCAGACCCTAGTACAATGCACCATGTGTACCCAGGGCCTGTAAATCAAATGCTGCTGGTGGGCTTGCAGCACTGGTTGTGCCACCCACAGAAGGAGCTTGTAAAGTGTGTCTCAGGCCTGCCATTGCAGAGCCTATGTGCAGTCTGGTACTGCCAAGTTGACTGGGCAAGTGCACCCAATTGCCAGTCCCTTAACCTTCCCTTTTCTACATATTAGTCACCCCCTAAGGTAGGCCCAAATGCAGGGTGCATTGTATTTAAAAGGTAGGACATGCCCTGATGTGTGTAGCATGTCCTAATAGTGAATTACAGCCAATTTCGTTTTTCACTATTGCAAGGCAACCTATTCGCTATAGGCTAGAATGGGAAGTTTTATTATAGCATCTTATAATCCTAACTAACTCAGGGAACTAGGTAGAGATTCGAGTTTAGTATGTCTGAACTCAGAATGATACAATACATCTTTTAGCGAAGTTGGTTTTAACATTCTGTGTTTTAAAATGCCACTTTTAGAAAGAAGGTATTTTCTTGCCTAACTATCCAAGCCTGCCTCTGCTAGGTTGTGTATTCTTTGTCTGGTTTTTGAGTGACGAGCTGGGGGCTCCAGGAGACAGGGTGAGACAGCACCGGGCTGAATAGACCCATCTGCATGTAGAGTGGTGGGAGGAGTTGCACCTGGGACCTGAATAGGGCTGTGCCTGCCTTCCACAATGCTGGCTCTACCTTCTGTGGCGTGTCTGATGACCTTGGCCCACACTGTCAAAGGAAAGAAGGATTCCTGTAAACAAAGTGCTCCAGGACTGACTAGAACTGGTTTGGACTAGGTACAAAGGATTTTGGTGTACAAAAGGGGGGACCCAGACCCCAGAACTTTAGATCACTTCTGGTAATCAAGATGACCCTTTGCCAAAGAGAAGAACCAAGGAAGCTGGAGGAGGAGACTGCCCCTGTGCTGTTGGGGTCGGCCTGCAGTGGTTACTTTATTGCCAAGGAAAGGAGAAAAGGAACTTTGTGTGTACTTTTGCAATCTTGAAAGAAGAATCTCCAAGGGCTTGAACTGAGCTTGCCTCCTGCCTGAAGTCTCAAGGCTACATGACTTCACCCCCAGCTCCCCTGAATTCCCTTGCTGTGGAATTCTGCCTGAAGTGAGGTGCCTACTGTTGTTTGGGCCCTCTGAGAAGACTGCGAGTCGCTGGGAGCTGGAAGCGGGACGCAATGAGGAGATGAGTGTTGCAGCAGTTGCAGTTGCATCGCCAAAGAAACGTGTTGCCGCTGCAGCTGTACGCCATCGCATCATTGACGAAGCACGCCACATCACTGGAGAAGCGTGTCGCCGCCACAGAGGTCACTGTTGCCTCACCAGAGAAGTGTGTGGCACGGCCTGTTGCGGCTCAGAAGTTACTGAGTACGCTGCACGGCCATTGGGCGTGCACGCATCACATCCAACATTGTCGCATCGCGTCAAGGCGCCATTTTTTTGCATCACACCGGATCGTCGCATTGCATCGAGGTGCCACCTTGTCGCATCGCACCGGATCACAGTATGAAAGCGATGCATCACCTTCTCTCCGGTAAAGAACTGATGCATCACCTTCCCTGCGACCCTTTTGTTTGTATTGCATGATGCATCCAAGGTACTTTTAGAGTAAAGTGTCGCATTTACCATCTACATTGAACTAAGCTATTTCTACCATTCTAAAAGTCTAATTCTGATTACAATATTGTGGATTTTTGTTGTTTGCTCTTGTGTTAAGTCTAGTAAAGATTACTTATGTTTCTAAACTGGTGTGGTGTCCATTTATAGTGTGTTCACTATATTACTGTATTTGTTCACAAATCCTTTACACACTGCCTCTAGATAAGCCTGTCTGCTCATGCCAAGCTACCAAGTGGGTGAGCAGCGGTTATTTTAGAAGTGTAGCCCCTTACCCTGACTAGATATAAGGGTCCATCTTTCATCAAAGGTACCTACTTCTGCCAACTAGAGACCCCCAATTCTAACACTAACTCTTTGTTTGACCCCTCACAGTATGGTTCTAGAGCAAACCACTGTACGGAGTCGGACCAGGTAGAAGCCTAAGAGGAAGTTAGAATGGTAGTTGATAAGGGTGGAAACGCGGCACTGATCTTATTAGATCTCTCTTAAGCTTTTTATATGGTCCACCAATCACTCCTCGTAAAACATTCCCCTCAGCTTGGGATCAGAAACTCGGCTTTGACTTTGTTAAGCTCATTCTTGAGCAATAGGCAGCAACAAGTGGAAATGGGGAAGTGAGTTCAACACCCTTCTTTTTACCGTATGGTGTTCCTCAAGGGTCCTCGTGCTTCTCCTTTACCTCAGTCCCACGCTGTTTAATGTATATGTTAGCCCCCTTATCAAGTTCATTCAAAGTGAAGGACTAGCTGTGTCCTCCTATGCTGATGATACACAGATAGTGGTTTCCATCTCATCGGACATGGATAAAGAGGCTAAAAATGTCAAGAACTGCATGTCCCAAGTGGCATTGTGGATGCAGAATAATTGTCTGAAATTGAATACAGACAAAATGGAAGTGCTGCGTTTTGGAAAGGAAACCTGTTTCTGGAATGACTTATTAGTAGCCACTACGCCTAGGCGCATTACCTACTCCTGTCCAGACATTCTTTAGTCAAAAAAGAAATAAAACAGTTACACCGGCTTCCAGTTAAACAACGGATTCAATTCAAATCCCTGTGGACAGTCTTTAAGGCCTTTCAAGGAGTAGGGCCAACCATCTGAAACTGCACTTTCAATGGTACATCCCAAAAAAGAGTCCTCCGCTCCTCCGGAGCAAATGGGGTGATCATTCCCCCAGTTAAAAAAGCCAACGGGGTGGTAGAAGTTTCTTCACATGTGCCACCAGGGCCTGGAATGAGCTTCCTTTCCACCTTAGGAACGCCACTGAGTACATGACATTTAGGAAAGGACTGAAAACGTGGCTTTCTACTATATAGCAGTTAATCAAAGGTAGATAGGACACTTGTAACCACGTTACCAGGAGATCTGTTGAAAACCCCTCATAAACGCTGTGTATTTAAAAAGCGGTTTATCTTGATTCTCCGCCCCACACTAGCGTTGTGGCATTTATCATAGGGTTTGACAACGTGCACCATGCCAGCCTCACCCGAGGCAGTCTCTGGTGTAACGTGGTAGTCTCCAGAGATCTCCAAGTGTAACCCCACAAACAGGTTTTTCTTAAATAAAAATAGTCTCCAAGCAACACCCGTACTTTATTTTGTTGTTGGACAACTAATTTAAAAATATAGAAGATGGGTATGCTATACGGACCGAGTTATTGAGTCTCAAGCATATCACTTTTGGTTACATACGTCGACATGTTTCAGCTCACTGGGCCCAAAAGGGTCTATGGAGCCTTCGTCAGGAACAAAAAACATATAACATTGAATATTAAAAGTACTAGAACAATTTGTGTAGTATGGAGCGGGTTCTAAAGTTTTAGTCTTACCCACTGTGGTTCATAATTAATTCCACCTGTCTATATTGGTGAATTCTCCGTGAACCTAAAAAGCGATCTTGATATTTTCCCTCAGAGGGAACGGACTAAATAGTCCCAGGCCGCGATGTAAGCAGGTTCCGCGTCTTGTGCTGGCTCTGCCCTCTGGACTTTCTACTATATAGGTCATCACACACCTCAGCGATCGATAGGTAGCAGTCAGCGCCAGGACACCCTCGGGTAACTGTTGCGCTTAAGAAATTGAACTAACATAACATTTGATTCACAGGCCCTGGGCACACCTGTGCACATTACTAGGGACTTACAAGTAAATCAAATATGTTAATCATGGATGTACCAATCAGTAACACAATTTACCTGGAGCACTTAGAATTTAGTACTGATCAGCAGTATTAATGTGTTCAGAAACACTAAACCAGCAAAAACAATATCCGGAGTACCAGAAAAAACCAGGAGGTCAGAAGCAAAAAAACTGGCAAAAGATGCAAAGTATAACACATTGTAATTATATCTTACTTTAAATGTATAAAAACCTTAGAAATTGACTTTAAAAAAAGGTTAAACTAATGTTATAGTTTGGTAAACATCTCAGTTAAAACATACCATTTTAAGCAAACAAAACCACTGAAATTCATGAGTTATAGCTATCTCAAGTGACTATAAATCATACCATAAAGTAGCTGTAACTCACACCGTCGCCAGGCATTGCTGATTACCCCATAAATCACATCACTCATTACATCATCTACAACATCTTTCATTGCTTGTTTGCGAAATGGGGAGAAGATGTGGCATAATAGTCAGAACTGGGTATCCAGGTTCGCGTCTCAACATCCTTTGACTCTGGGCAAATACTTAGGGGCACATGCATCAAGGTAGGCAATTGCAATTCCTTGATTGTGATTATCAAGGAATTACAATTATGGAACCGCAATTGCTTAGGCATGTAGGTTTAGCTAAAATATTAGCAATTCCTCCATATTCCTTAATTGCGAATCGCAAATTGCGATTCAGAAGTAAGGAATAGCTTCTTATTCACTCCTATCGGCCTAGAGGCCCATAGGAATGAATGGGAATTGCATGCGCAATTTGCGAGTACCAAATAGGTTATTGCACATTGTTCATGCAATTTTAAGGGTTCAAGGGGGCCAAAAGGCCACCCTGATGTGCCCCATTTATTGGCATGTGTGCACGTGTGGCACACACACATGCCCCAAGGGTATGTGTGTGCGCCACATTGCACTTTGAAAAAAGCAATTTTGTGCATTTTTCAAAGTATTTTTAAATTACCATAAAACTTGCAGTTGATGGTAATTAGCGTTTCCTAAATGCGAAGTCACATTTAGGAAAAGCTTTTTGCGTCCCAAATAGGAAATCGGAAATTTGCGATCACCTAAATGCATTCACAATTTAGGTAATTGCAAATTTTGTGATGGCATACTTTGCGAATTTGCATTTGGGTGATGCATCCCAAATACCAAAATACCGGCTGCAATGGGGCCAATTCTGCAAATCGGCCCATTTGCGACCGGTATTTTTGTGCCCCTTAATCTCCCCATGCCTGCAAAAAAATAAAGAAAATAGAGAATGTGTCATCTTACAACGCAACTACTGCTTTTTTAAAGCGCTCCAATACCTCTGAGTCGAGTTTTTACTATATAAAACTTCAAAATAAATCATTCGAAATGTCACACTTTATGACAAGACTGTGCATGGTGAGGGTACAAGTCTCACTTGAATCTTCTCAAAGTGTTAGCATTCTAGTTGTGCATTAGAACACTCTGGTAAAGCTGTTTCTGGTGTTGAAAGGAAACGTTTCAGTCTGCATGGCCGAATATTTTTCCAAAATTGATGAGTTAGGTAATGGAGTACTCATAATAAATCTTTCCTTATTTTAGCTTTCTAGAGCAGTAGTTCTGATCTCTGTGACAAAAAGAAGGTCATCATTTTGTTGTTTTTTAAAGGAAATGCTTTACATTTGATAGATTTGTATGCCACATGTTTGCCCTAAATACAGAATATCATTGTGTTAGTTGTTCATTGGAACACTGTGTGAAACTGCAGTTGATTACTAGGGAGTTAACTGACAGACTGCTGTGTTGGTGTTGAAAGTAGATATTTCAAAATTTGTACTGACATGGATGAGAAAGATTGTTGAGGACTCCTAGAAAATGTGTCCTCATTTTAGCTTTCAACAGCACTAAACTGCAGTTCTGTGACAAAAAGGACACCCTAATGTTGTTAATATCTAAAGGAAATGATTCCACAAAACTCCTTCAGGCGTGCCAGATGTTTGATATAAACACAGAATGTTAGCTCTCTAGTTGTTCACTAGAACACTGTGAAAGCTTCAATAGAACACAGTGTTTTTCAACCGAAAAACTGCTGCTACTAACACAAGTATGTTTTCCTCAGGATATTCTCACATGACTAAGGAAGATAGTGTGAACCTATGGGAAATGTGCCCTCAGTTTTGCTTAAGGAGCACCTGTCATATTCTCTATGAGCAAATGATGCGAGAAAATAGTTTTCTCTCAAACATGGTTCATCAAATCTCTGTTGAGGATTACCATTGGCATTAACATTAGCATTCTGTGATCCTTTTTGATACCCTTTTGCACAGACTTTCATTACATGCATTTCAATGGAATCATGGGATTGAGTCCTATAGTGGCTGAAAAAATTTGTTGAAAATGTTCTGGCTAGCCACATGCCCCTTTGGGCCAGGGAGTGCTCACCTTTTCCCTTTATTGTTTATTAATTAATTTTCATGACACAGGGACCATGTCCCGGAGTACTATAATGGCTACCACATCATGTTTGATCGGTCTCCTTTAAAGTTGTCAATCAGAGGACATCTTGATACCAAAAATGTGAATATTACTATCTTTTAAACCTCTTTATGACCACTAGGGCACATGTTTAAATACAAATTTCATGAAAAATTCCCAACAGATTTACACCACATAACAAAAGCACACATTCAAAAAGAAGTTCTAGCTTTCTGGCAAATTTGCTGCAGATCTTACACTTTGATGAGATATACGTTGGGCCACACAACAATCTTGCAGATAATATGGGATTTAGAAAGCAAGGTTAACCCTCCGTAGAGCTATAAACTAATATACTTTTGGGAGGCAGAGGGTTCCATCCCAATCATATGCTTCTCACAACTTCAATTGTTCTCCTAGACTAAGCAGTGCACAGTTCTAGGAGAATAGGGATTTTAAATCACACATAAACCTAGGACCTACAGACATACTGTGACCTAGGCTTCAAAGATCATAAAACAATTTTGATCGTGATCTCCGACTATTTTGTTGTCCCCTCCAAGCCACTCAATCCCCTCAGGAATACCCCCTCTTCTTATTGTAAAATAGTCATGTTTTAACTAAGAATTGCCATCACATCTACCATTACAAAAACAACAATTGGTGGCCAGAATGCAGAACAATGTCATACATTCACCCCAGTACAGAGATCTGGGACTAAAACCATTGTTTTGTGTTCACCATGCCATTCCAATTTGAACACAGCCATATGGAAATCAGTCTTAACCCTGTGCCAATGGGAACAGTCCAGCCCGAACTGTCAGGCCAGATCCTCCCTGGACTGGAAACAGGCATCCTAGGACCGGTTTCTGGGTATCACCCCTCTTCAGCAAGGATAGCTTGACTCCAGTGACATGGAGCGCACGGGACCCACGTCTTGTTATCATCACGTGCTGTAACATCACTTTAACCCTTGTTTTTTTCATATGTTCAATCTTATGATGGGTGCCCCACCACTCGCTGTGCACATCTAGCCTCTGATTGGTCCTGCACTCTATCTCCCCAGGATGCCAATCCCAAATGTGCGCAAAACCTCTCACTATGCACAGATAAAGCTTGGGCTCCAGTACAGAGTTACCAAAATGACTCACTGGAGAAAAAAACTCCCTGAGCCAGTCAGTAGGCCCAATTTTCAAAATGTTTTGGTACTGTGGCAGTTGCGCTGAACCAACAATCCAGATAACTCTTTCTGAGTGTTAACGCCTACATGCCAAACCTGAGCCACTCTTTAAAGGCTAATTTCCTTAAAACAGCTTGAACGTGTTTATACTAAATCACAAAAACATTCTTTCTCAGTAAAGTTCTAACTTTTTTGCCAAATTTTGTTTAATTATATTCAGCTTTTTTTTTTTTCATAGAACAACGTTTCCTATGGGAACTAACATGAGAGATGCAACATGGAAAAGGCAAAAGATTTTCCAGCGCAAAAAAAATAATTAAAGAAATAAATAATGCCTTCCTCTAGAAACTCTGACCTAACTATAACCAAGTAGTGGCAATCAGTGTAAAGCAGGTGCAAACTAAGCATGTTTAACTTAGTCCTTTATGAACTTTCATTAAAATCTATGTAGGGCATTGCTCTTTGTGCAGTGTAGTTTCTGGGCATAATTCATACATAAACTATACAGTAGTCACCTAGTCTATTTATAACTACTTGATTCAGAATTTTAATGATATAAGTGTCAGCCAGTCAACCCTTGTGAATGTCCACTGGGGTGTCTAATTTTCACTTGATGTATATGTTTATGTCACACACCTGACAGCATTGCATCACTATTCCCTAAATAGACATCAATGTTAAATCAGCACACTGGATAACATGTAAACAGTGGACACAGGAACCTGTTATCTTTCTGTAAACAAAACACGCATAATACCACTTCATAATATGTGGCATATTTCAGCAACATGTTAGAAGCACAGAGACATCTCTATTCTATAAATGAAATGATTCTATTGTGCCATACAAAGCACACAGGGGGCTATTCAAAAAAGAAATGTTGTAATACCTTTAGTAATAATACAGGAGTACTACGAATGTACTACAATATGCTCAGACTTGGAGTTAGTCCAGCACCACTCATGGCCAACCACTGGTACTGCAGCACCCTCCTATAGGTAATGATGATGTAGGGACCTACAGTGAAAATCGATAGGTACAAATGTAAAGTTGAATTATATTATTTACTATATAATATAAATAAATGTAATTCAGTGTTTGAAAATTATCTAAAAAGCATTTTTATTGACACTTAACACAGCTTAATAAACTTTTTTACATTAAAAAAATCTATCTAACCTCACACAGTGGCTGGAGTCATGGATGCCCCCGGGGTCGCTATCTGCCTGTTTTATTATCGAAAGAGCGCACCGCGCCCTGACGCAAAGGCCGCCTGAGGGCGAGCGGCCTAGGGCAGTAATCGCTAGGCTGCTAAATTACCACGACAGGGACGCTATACTGAGGGAAGCCAGAACCAAGGAAACCCTCCTGTATGAAAATCATAAGATCATGATTTTCCCTGACTATACTAGACTCGTGCAGCAACAGCGCCATTCTTTCGTGGCGGCTAAGGCTAAGTTGAGAGGTCTTAAACTACAATACTCCCTGTTGTACCCAGCGCGCCTGAGGGTGATATTCCAGTCACGGACACTGTTTTTTGATACCCCGGAAGACCTTTTCAAGTGGACGGATGAAACAGTGCGGGTCAGACCGAATTCTCAGCCAGGACTTCATCCGGGCACCCCTGAGGGTTCACCGCGGGTGCAGAGAGACCAAACGACAAGGAACGGACGACCCAAACGCTCCAAATCACGGAGGCGTGCGGCCTCGGTGGATGGCTCACAAGACACTGGTAGAACCGAAGATTCAGAGCAGTCGGGAACGGATCACTGAAGTCTTCGGAGCCTTGACTCCATTTTTTTTGCTAGTAATGCTGTGACTCCTGGCTGAGTGCGCTGAGTCGCTTGAGACCTTGAATTGCTGACTATTTTGCAGCTCTGAGACAGTACTGCTTTGATCTCCTGATTGTGGGAAGAGCTTTGGTGGGGTTGGGGACTTGGGGACTACGAGATAGGGGCTACCACTCTCCTAATTGTGAGTGGGACGTCAAGGGGAGGGGGGTGTGTTTACGGTTTTTTCTGTTTGGGATGTTGGGATCCATTGGTATGGGTGGGCCCGGGCCCTCGGTTTTGGTCTCGAGTCTACCCATGCCGCGACAGGTACTTCATGGTTCATTGAGGTATAGGGTGGGGGGAGGCGGGGAATGGGCGGTCGGGGGTGCGACTGCTGAGTTGGGGAAGGGAACTGTTGCAGATCGTGGGACATGGGGGTGGGTAGTTTTTCTTGGGTTAGTTAGTGTAATGCATGTGTGTACCGAGATGATGCTTTGTGTGGTGTGTGGCGGGTGGAGCGGGCCTAAGGGGCTTTTGTGGTGGACTCCGATTGACTATGGCTGAATCGACCAATCGTCTCCCTGTGGACTCTATACGGGTGATTACGTGGAATGTCAGGGGGTTGTTAGACAAGATTAAACGTGGGGCGGTGTTGCGATGGGGGAAAAAAGAAGCGGCGGATGTATTATTGCTTCAAGAGACTCACATGATGGGCACGAAGGCACTGGGTCTACAGAGATTTGGTTATCAGCAGGTTTTCCACGCGGGGTTCTCCAGGGGATCCAGGGGAGTGGCCATACTTATACACCGCAGGGTGGCATATGTGCACGAGAAGCAGTGGGTGGATCCTCAGGGCCGCTACTTGTTTGTTAAGGGCATGGTGGGCATGGAGCCCGTGGTGTTTGGGAGTGTATACGCCCCCCCTCCCCTGCAGTGGGCCCTGGCAGAGCGGCTGTTTGCGGTGTGGGAAGACGTCTCTGGATCATTGGCAGTGATTGGGGGTGATTGGAATGATGTGATGGACGTGAGTATGGATCGCCGGAGACGTCGAGAGGTGACCGTGACCACCCCCCCTCCCTTCCGCCCACCAGATTGCATGCAATGAGTGAGGGGCTTGGCTGGGTGGATGCTTGGCGACATATGCACCCTGTAACCCGAGATTATACGTATGTCTCAGCAGTACATGGCTCGTTCTCGCGGTTGGATTATATGTTTCTACCTGGAGAATACTTGTGTAGGGTGAAGGGCGCAGACATCTTCCCGAGGGGCCTGTCCGACCACTCCCCAGTTTCAGTTAACATAGATCTACTTCAGAAACGGCAGCCGTTTAGATGGAGGATGTCCTCGTGGCATCTCCTGAAACCGGCGTATACTAAGCACTTGCGAGAAACCATAGACCATTATTGGCGGGAGAACCTGGTGGAGGGTGCCGACATAGGTGTGGTGTGGGAGGCTATGAAACCTACCATACGGGGAGTCGATATCGCATGGTGCTCAGCGGCCCGTCGGCAGCGTCGTGAGCATACTACAGAGGCGGCTGCCCGAGTGGCGACCCTCGAACAAGTACACAGTGCTGGTGGTGATGGGGTGGATCTGCGGCTGCTCCTGCAGGCACAGCAATCGTACGCGTCCCTGTTGCTAGATGAAGCCAAGCAGGCGTGGCTAGCCACAAGAAGTAGGGTGTATCAATGGGGGGACAAGTCGTGTTCCATGCTCCATAGATTGTGTCAGCACAACTTCCAGCCCCTCGTACTGCCGGGTCTCACGAACGACAACGGGGAAGTCCTGACCGACCCGAACGACTTGGCGGCGAGCTTCGCCACATACTTTACTGATCAGTATGCCTCGCGCGACCAATTGCCTGAGGGCGACTTGGCCCGCTTCTTCGCAGAGTTCCCGCCGGTGCCAGTGTCGGACGAGACCAGGGAGGCCCTAGACGCACCCCTCACGGCGGAGGAACTGGGAGACGCATTGGGGCAACTCAATGCCGGTAAGGCCCCTGGACCGAATGGCTACCCATGTGAATTTTTTAAAAAATTCCATGTGCAGTTGGGACCACATTATCGCCGAGTGCTGGAAGCGGCCCGTACTCGGGGTATGCTGCCATCAGACTGGCGCCATGCAGAAATAGTGGTCTTTCAGAAGCCTGGCAGACCCCCGGATAGCCATGATTCGTATAGGCCCATCTCCTTAATTAATATTGAGGCTAAGATATTGGCCAAGGCTCTGGCGAACCGTCTGGCTCCACACATCACGGATTTAGTCCATTCGGACCAGGCAGGCTTTATGCCCCACAGGGCAACGCGACACAATATCCGGCGCGCACAGGCGGCGATCGACGCTGTTGGGGCCTTGGGGGACCAGGCGGCGTTGTTGCTGGCCGATATCAACAAGGCCTTCGACTCGGTTGGCTGGTCGTACCTATTTACATTACTATCTTGGCTCAACTTGGGCCCGGTCTTCCTGTCCTATATAAAGCTCCTCTACACCGATGTTACAGCCTCGGTGCGGGTCGCCGGGGCGGTATCAGAGACATTCCGCATAGGCCGAGGGACCAGGCAGGGCTGCCCGCTCTCCCCCTATCTTTTTGCACTGGCCATGGAGCCCCTGGCGGCAAGAGTGCGCCGGGATGCACAGATACTGGGCTTTGTATGGAATGCTACCCTGTCGGATAAGATTGCGTTGTACGCGGATGATGTCCTCTTTTTCCTTACGGATTTGCAACGCTCGGGTCCACGTGTCTTGGAGATCATGCACCAGTTTGGGGAGGCCTCGGGCTTGTATCTCAACCTCCACAAGTCCACCCTGTGGGTGCTATCAGGAGACCCGGTGACAGACCCCTGGGCTTCAGGATTACGAGTGGCCACAAATGGGCTGAAATACCTTGGGGTGTTTCTCTCGGACTCGGCTGACACTGCCTGGGACCATAACCTGCAGCCCGTCTGGGAACGAGTTCAGACGGACGTCAAAACTTGGTCTCGAATGCCCCTGACAATCTTTGGCCGTTCTGCCATTTTCAAGATGGTTGCGCTCCCGCGCCTGCTCTACCAGTTACAAAACCATCCGTATACTATCCCACCTCGGTGGTTTAAACAGGTTAACTCAGTGCTGGGTCGTTTTCTCTGGGCGGGAGGTTCTGCCCGGGTGGCACTGCGCACATGTTTTTTGTCCACCTACTGTGGAGGCCTGGCCACCTCGGATCTGCAGTCGTATTACCAGGCCGCTCATCTCCTTATTCTGAACGAATGGTGGTACGGTGACGGTGGGGATCCGGCCTATGCCCTCGAGCGTGCTTTGATGGGCGATAACTCGCTCCATACCATCTTATACTCACCCCGACTGCGTAGCTCGCTGCCGAGGGTTACTAAACTCGTATTTGCTATATGGCGACAGGCCTTGCGTCGCGTGGGCTGGTGGGGCAAACTAACCGCAGAAACGCCTTTATGGCGGAACGGTATGCTACCTGAACTCTCTAAACTGTCAGGCTTCGATGGCTGGGATGCAATAGGTATCTCGCAGTTAGGCCAGGTGATGTCTGGAACGTCGCTCAAATCCTTTCAGACCCTCAGTACCGAATTTGATATGCCCCAATCTCAATTTTTCCGGTACCTGCAATTCCGACATGCACTGACGCCCAGTATTGCCAACCTTGACTCACTCCCTGAATTTAGCCCGATCGAGGCGAAGGTCTTCATGGGTGATCTTGGGGACAAAAAAGTATCGCGCATTTACCAAACAATGGTCACCCACTGCTCCCCTACTCTTCTCTCACTGAAGACGACTTGGGAGGCTGATCTCGGCCCCTTGGACGAGGATGACTGGCGAGAGGCCTTGGAATCCCCGAGGGGGGCGGCTATCGCAATGCGATTTCGACTCATACAGTTCAAGATTCTCCATAGAGCATACTATACCCGAGAGCGTCTGTGGAAGGCGGGCCTGATTGGGTCCCCAGAGTGTCTGCGGTGTGGGGCTGAGGTGGGTACGTTACTTCACACGATGTGGTCGTGCTCTCGGCTGGTTGGCTTCTGGAGGGGTGTTTGGGGATGTCTGTCTGAGGTGCTGGGCTGGACCCTCCCCCGTACTCACCGTCTGGGTCTATTGCACGTCCTGGAAGGGGTTGGTGGTAATATCTATAAGCGGCACCTGCTCCTACTGGGGCTAGTGGTAGCTAAAAGAGACCTGGCCCGAGCATGGAAGAATGTGAGGCCCCCCCCCCTGAATGCATGGAAGGCTGGTATAGACTTCTGTATGGGCCTGGAGAGACCTATATTTGAGGCACGAGGATGCCCCCGCAAACACTTTAAGATATGGAAGAGGTGGGCGGACTATAGAGGTCTGACACTGGACCCCCCAGTGGAGCAAGAAGAAGATCTTTAGCCCCGTACGGGCTGGCAAAGCCCATGTCCACGCACACATTACCCGCGTCACAAACTTACGTCGATACAGTTAGTGCACACATGCATAGGGTTGGGGTGGGTTCCAGGGTGGGATCAGGGAGTTGGGTACGTAGATAGCGGAATAAGATGAAGGTGGGGTAACTGTTTTCTGATATCCTTGATTGCATTATCTCCTTGCTTGGACACTCGGTTGACTGCTGTGATTGTATCAAAATGTCTGGTGGTATGGTCCTGATTATGGGCTGCCACTCTATTTCATATGCTTATCTTCATCAATAAACTGGTTGTGAAAAAAAAAAAATCTATCTAACATTATTTTTCTGGAAATATAATGAAATTACTTTTAACTAATCAAATAAATCCTCCTTAATAATTCTTTATACATATTTTTTTTACTTTATGTGGGAATATTTTTTAGGAATAAGTTTTCAATCATTTGAATTTAATTGATTATATTCAAATTTATTGCAATTGAAATGTAAACATTATTAATGCTGTTGGTTTATTTTACCTTGTAGACAATCAAAATAAATATTTAAACTTATTTAAAATTCATACTCTGAAGGAAAATATTAATAAACCTTTTTTCGTATCCTTCTATTTTGCAGGAGAGAGCTCCGCCCTGGTGACCTCTGTCTAATTTGGAAAGTTACTAGTAGAAAATGTAAATTATTACCTACTTTTTCCCCTTTTTATTACATTAATTAAAATATATTATTTTAAATACCCCACCTAAAGTAAAATGTTTACATTTACTTATTATGTATTAAAAACTGCCAAAAGTTCTATGCTGAAATAGTTGAAAATAATTTTACTTTTCTCTTAAATAGGTAAAGTAACTCTCATTTTCAAAGTTTGAAAAGGTTATTTAACAATTATTTCATTATATGATATATTTACAAACATTTAATGTATACATATTTTTACACTTTTGATTTATTTAAATTTAAGATTATTTCAATTGGGTTTAATTAAGAATTTTGACTCCTTGGCTTCATTTTTTCCTTAAGAGGGTGTTGCATTGTCAGTGGTTGGCAATGTGGCGTTCTGGATTTACCACTTTTGGCTGCAGTAACGTACACTCGTAATTGTGGCTCCAACACCTGTATCAGAGGGAGAAGACATGTACGTCTACACTTTTGAGGACCTTGACACTCGTAAATGGTAAATAGCCAAAAGTAGTAATCAAAAGTGTGGACGTAAACGTACTCATGTATACTTTATCATGTGTGAGATTACCTTTGTGAACAGGTGCACAGTTTTTAATTTTCAGACATTTCTGCCTCTTATTGTGAGACAGGGAATGGTGAAGTAGCTAAACTGCAATGCAATGGTTTTGTGCAAGGGGCAGTTCATAAGGAAATTGTTAGTGATATTCAGAATATATAGACAGCATTTCACATACACTGCATTGCTTGGCAATGTGATTTTGACATTTTTTTGGACAAGGTAACTCATCCGATAGGGAGTTGAAATTATATAAAAATAGTTATATACAAATATTGAGGAGGCAGAGAAGGAGAGAGGGGAGAGAGTGCTCCGCAGAGCTCTTACTACAGCTGGAGGCGGCCCAGGCACTCACATCTCCCGATCGGATCTCTGTTGCTCTCAGGGTCTAGGAGCCGGAGTACGTGTTCAGGACTTATGTTATTCAGCGAGAATCTACCCCCAGTATCCTCTTTGACAAACAGGGGCAGGATCCCGCCTTTCATGACAGCCAGCAACTGACACCTCGAGCGTGTGTTCAGAGGACTGTGTCTGTAGTGACCCATACATAAGATTGCACAATTACATGGCTACCTGATGAAGACCCAAGGCCGAAACGCGCGTAGACTTTATTATTAGCCATGAAAGATATATATAACTGAATCTCATCTGTTATTTTTCTCTTCTTTGTTCTTTGGACATCCATTGTAAATATGACATATGAATGTGATATAAACAACACCGATCTCGGATTAATTAAATAATGGTTGTATAGATCAAGGATTATACTGCATAGATGGGTGTGCATCATTAGACAATTATGTCAACCAAAGATTGATTCAATATTTGTGATTTTATAAATTGATGTGCATATGTATATACACATTTACTCCTTTCTTCCCTTTTTTGTATGAAATACTTAACTATAATAATAAAAAATATGCATTTTGAATAATATTTACCCATGGGTGTGTACATGTTTTTGTAGTTATTGAATCCACGTTATATTGTGGTTGCTATATGGTTATTTTCATATATGTACAAATGTGCAACAGGTGCATGGGTTTTCTCTGTGTACCTGCTGCACTGCAGACTGTGGTGCCACAATGCACAATGTTTGCCTCAGTTTGTTTTCCATTACCATGCTGATATAGTGGATATCAATTGCCGAAACATTGCAAGGTAAGTAATTACAATTCTTACCTCCGCCTATACATACCTTACCGTTGGATTAGTTACATTTTGTACATAAATGTCACAAACATGATTTTTAGAAAGCTTGTTTAAAACCATCTGTGCAACGACAGACCCCCGCCATTGAGTAGTGTCTGTAATTCGATTTTCCAAGTACAAAAAGACCCCCGCATCGGTGTGAGCAATACTCATCAGATTTCCTCGAAAACCCATGACCTTCAGGGACTGCTGCCATGCTGGAGGATTACAGGTAGGAAAACATGAAAGGAGTACCTGTGGGCGAAGTGTCAATCTACCCTTGCATGAAGAATGTGAAAGGAGTGGACATAAGATGATGCCAAATAGCTCCACAGATAACTGTGGACTTTTCTGGTTCAGTGAAAGGAAAAAAATAACATTGACCAGCTTTTGAAGCTAGCCTCTCCGAGACCAAGTTGACTGCTCTCACTCAGAAAGGTAGAAGGAAAACAAACCGATTTCAGTCGTTTTTCTTCACCTAATGGCATTTCACTTTAATATACAAGACCGGCGATCCAGAGGATAGTATTTTGCATTTTCAAAACCATCTATTCTAGTCTTTCTGGGTATGTTTGAGCAATCGTTCAGAGAAAACATTGAGCTTAACATGCGCCATGAGAAGGGCTTAAAGCAGTGCATTAGTAAGGATAGGTTCAGGGCCTAACCAACCAGAGCGGAGTTTCTACTATGTCATTGATCTCCCACCACCTAGAAATCAGAATATGGAATTGGATAAGCTAAAGCTTATTTTCCTGAAATCGGTTTAAGGCATGGGCGTCCGCAGAAATGTTTCCAGGGGGGGGCAAAATTTTAACTTCATCACTCGCCATCCGGGGGGGGGGGCAAAATTTTAACTTCATCACTCGCCTTCAAGGCACGTTTAATGCAGACGGCCCATTGTCATTCTTTATGTGATGATCAGCAGCAGAGAGAATGAAAATGGGCCTGTCCACAGTCTGCTCGAGGTCGGGGAGGGGCTGCTGCAGCCTCTAGAGTTCAAAGACAAGTGCGAGAGGCCCCAAGTGAGAGAACATTTAAACTCCTGGGGCTTCTCGCAGGGGAACAGCCTGCTGTAATCTTGAACATTACGGACCAAAAGGAATGGGACCGGCGATCCGGGGGGGGGGCAAGTGCACCCCCTTGCCCTCCCCTGCGGACGCCCATGGTTTAAGGCCATGAATCCTGCCAAAATTCTAAAATGTGTTCTCAAAGGGTCAATGAACGTATCTAACTGATATCCACAAGCAAATCGTAAAAATAAGGTCCATCGTAGAAGAAGAATAACTTGATCTTTGAGACTTGTCTCTAGCTGAAGCCCTTGCTAGGTGTGAAGTGCCTGCTGCCTAATGTTACCTCTGCCATAATATGAGCAGCTGCCTCTGTAAGTGTGAGAGTTTTGGGAGCGACTAGGAAGAAAATATTCAGTTGCAGATTTACAAGTACCTTGCGCCACCAGTGTGTCACTTTTTGTATCGTACTGGTAGCGCATTATACTGCTCCATATTTACAAGAACAGAAAAAGCCACTCTGCGCGACTTTTCCTGTGCTTGTCAATATGGCCCCTTTGCATGCAGCACTTTCGTGAAAGGGGTGTTTCTGTGGGTGTTCCCACACAACACTCATGGAACCAAACACATATCCAGATTTAAGAGGAGTCGTAAATCTGGAAATGCGTGTGAATGCTACGCCTCCCCAGGGGAGACGTAGGGAGGCACAGCGAGGAGAAATGTATTAATTTCTACTTGTTTTCTTTTCCTCTTTCTATGGCTTAGGCCTTTTACTAAAATGGAAGACCCAGGCATTAGCCTGAATTGACGCCTCAAAAGGAAGGTAAGTTGCATTGCAAGAAGGAGAATTAACTACATCATGCAATCACTAGTCTGACACATACTACACAATAATATTATTACGAATTATAAAAAGTACTGCCCAAATGCTGAATGCAAAACTCTTCTCATACAGCCAACAGTGCTCCTCCATGCAAGTCCCCCATGTCTACTTTAACATTTGGGTGCTTTACTCTGATTGTGGTTATATTTTAATTTACTAATTACGCTAATACCAAAGAGGTGTCCTGGCACTGAGAGACTAAAATATATGAAACCAAAGAAACGGGGATACACAACCAGAGAATTATTGGCAAAGGAGGCAAGGTTTCTACTTCTTTTTGAGGAATCAATGGACCAAAATTGATCAATTAAGCAAAAGCAATGAATTTCCACAACTTGGTAACGATCCCAGAGGAGTGGCCACCAGTCATGTTGTATATTACATTAGGAATCCCCTTGTGGCCATTTTAAAAATAACAGACTAACAGGATTAGATTGGCATTAGAGATCTACATTGATTTCCATGGATTATTTTAGCGCTGTTGTCAGAAACTCATAGCTTCCAGTCCATTTTTATCAATTTATGACATTTCGGTATAATTTTATTCATTTATCATTATCCTTTTTAATACATTTGTTGACAGCTACTAGGGCTAGGACCAGGATTTGTCAATAAAACATGATGATTCATTTTTGAGTTCTGGGTTACTTAATTTTGTGGAAGTTCATTCACTGCTCTCCCACCGATATTATATTCTTGTTTCTCACACTAGGCCTAAATAAAGAAACCCCATTTCTCTATCCTGAAAGATCTTTATTAGACATTCATTCATTCAAATCTTTATTTCGGTTAAAAACAAGCCATAAAAGATACACAGACAACTATATTCTTTGAGACCAGGGGTGCAAACATTGCAGAATTATCAGCTCCATTTTCCATAATCAGTTAATCACGATTTCGTTCTATATGAGGTAGCTGCAGTATTAAAAGAATAAATAAATAAATACCAGGAGTAATGACATTAATTGATACTACCCGAAAATATTATAAAAACAGTATTAAAATATAGCCAGTATATATAGTATTACTACTATTCCATATGACAAAAAAGTAAAATACATAATTTGTAAGTGGTTTTGGTGTCTTTACATCACTTCTGCAGCCCATAAACCCTTGTTCACCATTATTATTAGCACTGGTGAATTACTCTACACCATAATCTATCACAGTTTAAGACCCCGTCTTCTACGGGCTATTTCCACAGCAAAAAGATATCGGCTTACGCTGAATACAATAGCCTGGGTTGTGTCACCCCTAAACACCCTTTCTGCTTCCTTGAGTTGTCTAAATCCTAGGAGGCGGCAGATAGGTCTTATCCATTTCTTCCTAATATGTTGATACGCGGGGCATATAAATACAACATGAGCCTCATCCTCCCTTAATTCCATGTCACATAATTCACATTTTTCTTACGTATCCTTTCCCGTACCGTCTTTGTTACATACCCATTTCGCTGTATTAGCTTTGATTTGAAGTATTCCGTAGCAAAATTTTAGATACAGTGATTTTGCTACGGTTGGTAAAATTTCGTCCATTAAACATTCAAAATAGCTCACTATTTTCATTTCAAAGAACTTAGGGGTTAATACTCCAGTTTTAGGATTGTGTAATGTGAGTTAAGAATAGAGTCCCAGAACCTTTCAGGATCTTTCCAGTAGTGATGTAAACCCAGCTTAATGAGCCAGTTTTCAATATGGATCAGCCATACCAACCAAGTCGTATTCCTTATTCCCATGATTTCTTTAAGGGCTTCTCTGTAGTCAACTAATTCGTCTGTTGACCACAGGCATACCCAATATAACAAAGGTCGTAGGATGGCATGGTCGTCAGAACGATGTATATTCAAGTCCAGAAAAAGTGGGGTACGTCGCGGTACTGCTAATAACTGCCTACAGAAAATATTTTCGTGTATTGAAAAGGCATGTTTAGCTGCGTAACCCCATAATTCCGCTCCATATAATGTGGCAGACTGGGCTTTATATTTAAATAACTCTATTGCAGGGGTTACAGCTCTCGAATAGCTATTCTTATGTCTTCTAGCTATTGGGGCTAGATTTTGTTTCAGAATTTTTTTACTTTTGTCAATTTGTGATTTCCAATTCATTTTTATGTCTGGAGTAATACCCAAGTAATTAAAACTACGCACATATTTGATCGTTTCATTATTAATAGTAATAGATCTTTTAAAACTCTTGTGGGGGTTAATTGCCATATACTTTGTTTTGGACGAGTTAATCTCCAGGCTCTTACCCTCACAGTAGGATTTAAAAGTATCAAGTAAATTCTGCAAACCTCTTGGAGTCTGCGAGATTAAAATAGTATCATCTGCAAATAACAATGCGGGGATTACTTGGCCACCCAGCTTGGGAGAGTCATGCTCGCAGTCCAAGAGGGTATCCGGATGTCATTAACATACAAGGAGAACAGAGTCGGTGCCAGCATGCTTCCTTGCCTGACACCTCTCTTTATTTCTATGCACTCTAATAGTTCTCCATTTGGGCCCCAACTCACCCTGGCGTAGTTGGCCTCATGCAACCTAATGATTTGTTCGAGAATTTCCCCAGGGACACCCTGATCCCTTAATCTCCTCCACAGGTTGCCCCTGGGGACAAGGTCGAAGGCCGCTCTGAGGTCAACAAAAGCCACATACAGGTGAGAGTTCCTAATATTAATATATTTCCAGACTATACATAAAAATGTAAAAACTTGATCGACAGTGCTAATTTTATCCCTAAAACCAGCCTGGTACTTGGTTAAAATAGAATGTTCTTCCATCCAAGCACTTAGCTTACTTAATACTTGACGTGCAAATACCTTTTGGAGAACGTCAATCAAACTAATGGGTCTATAATGGGCCGGGTTAAGTCTGTCACCCTTTTTAAAAATTGTCACAATTTCAGCACCCCTCCATGTGTCAGGGATTGGCGCACCTCTGGCAATTTTGTTAATAAGGGAATTGATCTACGGGGCCCATATCATATTCTCGTGTTTCCAAAGGTCCCCAGATACCCTATCCTTTCCTGGTGCTTTACCAGGTTTGATTGCCTTAATGGCTGCCACAGTGTCTCCCATACTAAATGATAGGGGTGTCACGCTTAAATTTGATCCTACGTCCTCACTATCAAACCTTTGCTCATTTTCTCCGCCTGAATATAAAGTGGAGAAATGTGAGACCCACACGTTCGCTTCCAAAAACATATCCCTAGACGGGGGTCCCTTCTTTTTTTCCCCTGGCTATCAAGGCCCAAAATGAGGTCTGGTCTTTTAGTTTACAAACTTTTAGTAATTCTAACCAGACTTTTTCATCCCAGCCTTTCTTTGCCCTTACTAATGTCTTCTTATATAATTTCCTTTTTTCTCTTAGCATTGACATATCTTTACTTTTTAAGGCTACTAACAGTTCAGTTTTGGCATGGCGACATGTTTTGTCGTACCAGGAGCAACTTTTTGGCATACTTATTTTGACCAATACTTACTCGTTTAATGGCACTAGTGGGTATTTCTCCAAGACCCAGTATCATTTTCCATGTACCTCTATTAGAGATGTTTTCTGGGCCGAATAATCAGCCAGGGGGGACAGTAACTTGATATAGAGCTCATCATTTTTTTTAATACTGGAATCGTTTCCCATCACTATGGGCCACTTAAGTGCTCTGCGATTATTAGACAATAAAGGGTCAATACTCGAGCATTGCGGATGGGATATTCCTTCCTTAGGCAACTTAACCATTATATTTGTAAGGGTAGAATAAGTGGGTAGTGGTCGCTCTCTATGCGATCTTCCACCACCAAATCTATCATCATCGGCCAGAGGATCATTGAGACCATTATGTAATCTAAATGACTAGCACAACTGCCCCGTCTGAAAGTAGGTCTAGTTGGACAATCTGATGGCAAGCGACCATTACAGGCACGCAAGCCGTATGTCACTGTCAGACGGAGCAGCTGAGATGCAGCTTTTGAGCAAGGTACTGTTACATTGGTCTCGATTTCAGGGATATTATTAGCGTTATCTTCCATCTCAAGAATACTTTCCAGACCCGTTATAGGTTCGAACCTCCGATTGAAGTCTCCTCCTATAATCATCAGGGTCTTACGGTCAAGCCTAGAGATAATATTATCTAGCATTGCAATGGTATCTGATTCCTTGTTAGAGGACTGAGGTCTTTTATGAATATTTATAATACAGATATCCCTGTTATTGGTGTCTGTGAACTTTATTCCTAAAATATCTGGGCTATTACAATCAATTTGCTTAAAATCAGTTCCTAGTGTGATCTTTGTCCATATTATCAGGCCTCTCGAAGGTCTTCCTTTATTCACACTATATGCGGGAACACAAAAAGATCTATAGCCGATTTTAAAATGATTTTCGACACCCCACGTTTCTTGGAATAACACAATATCCCCATGGTCAATATATTCATGCCATGTGGGGTCGCTCAAATTTTTTCTTATACCAGCAATATTCCAAGACATTAATTTAACCTGAGTTTTAGCCTTAAAGCCCGGTATAATATTTTGCATGCTTGTGGAAACTTTAAGTGCTAGGCTTTTGGGGTCGGCGTTTACGGTATGTTCACATTCAGTCAAATCAGAAACCTTAAGCATATTGGCTTTGTTTTTCCCTTCCTTTGTATCTTGTTTTTTTGGGCTATTATCCAATCTCCCCGTATTGGCAGATTCAGTATTCAGGGCCATATCTATTTTACTAGGATTCAACAGATAATTCCCTTCTGTGCTACCTACTGTTGGAATATAATCTGGCCTACTGCTAGAGGCTGTATATTTATTCCTTTGGTGGTCGCCCCTACTAGTGTTGTCACCCACCCTATTTAGGGCGCCGACCCTCGGGACTGCTGAGTTCCATCCTGCTTCTCCCAGTCATTCCACGTCGTCCAGCCCATATAATTCCATGAAACGATTGGTAATGGGAACAGAGAAATTGATATTTGGTCTTTCCATCATCCCTTCCTGCGTTCTACCCGAAAAATAATCAGCCGTTAATGGCATAGGAACTGGGTTGTAAAAATAGCTTAAATCTTGTGTGCCAATTCTGCTCCAATCTCTGTGGAGCTGTTGGTCACAGATAAATCTCATCACACGCCTATCCCTGAAATTTACAATAATATTGTCCCCAGGTATGTCTTTGGGTCTTCGACCTACCCAGTTGACTCTTCTGGCAAACAGGATTTCCCCATTCATATCTCTTGGAACTGGTCTATTCTTGCTTAGCCAGAATATAACTTTATTTTTTAATTCTTGGTAGGATTTGATTTTACCACTCTTTAATTCAGGGACGTCCGTGAGTACAACAACGTATGGTAAAGAATCTGGTGGTAGATCAACACTAGCAAAGGGGGGTTTAACATTCTTGTCGCCATTATCATTCGCTTCCGGTTTCTTAACTATACTTTTGGGGCTAGTTTGTTTCTCCATCTCTCGCCTACGTGAATAGTTACTTGGTTCATGTGACCCTTTATCATGCGCTGTGTTTGTTGGTTTAGTAGTATTTAGAATATTTTGAGTTGTAGCGTCTAGAATTTGCACGGCTGGTGGATTAATTGCAACTGCAGAAGCCTTTGCAGATACCTTTGATGTGTTTGATGAAGTCGCATCAATATTCAATCTTTCTTTTGCCTCCATTTTTATCAATGATCTTAATGAGAAAAAGTTGTCTAAGGTAGTTTGTTCAAACCTCTCCAGCCTTTCAATAACTACTTTTATCCTCACAAGAAGTGGGAGAATCAGTGATCTTACAACTTGCTCTATCTGGGTAATAGATTCACCAGGTTGATGAGAGATAGGGGTAGATGTGGTTGCCCCACTAGTATTAAGGGTCATTAGGCTATTTGGTGGTTACAGTGCGCCTGGTACTATTTTGGCAGGGTTCCTAATCGTTCCTGCCTCCGTAAGTGTTGACTTCGTGGTTTTAAGTATTTTTGAGCATCTCCCCTTTTGGGCAGTCCCCACTCTTTTTCTCTTTATATTGGCTGTTTTATTAGCCCGTGTCTGTGGGTAAGTTGTTACAATTTTACATGCATCATCATTTGCAGGAGCATGCTCAACTGATGGCATTGTTTCTTTCACACTTTCTTCGGGGCTTGTTAAACTATCTTCCTCAATAGTTGATGAATTTCTATCAGTGTGCCCTTCTGGAACATTTGGGGAAGTGACAAGCATTAGTGGACCAAGGGACGAGCGTCTAGCATACATTGGTTTAACTGAAAGACGCCGTTCAGTGATGGCAATCTCATGTTCAAGGACAGAGGCTGCCTGGTAATAAACTGGTCTAAAGTGCCACTCACCGACTCCCCCACCCCTGTTTTCTTCCCTTTTCCTGTACGCGTTGCCATTAAGACTGAACCTGGCTAACAAGCAATATTCAATAGCCCAACAATATTAGTAATGTACAATATCATGAGTAGTGCGCCTTACAATGCGGGAGATGTTCGGGAGATGGCCCAGCCCAGCCTTCTCCGGCCTTTGAGGGCCACAGACGGTCCCGCCCTTGTCCCGGTCTTCTCCCGGCGCAATCCCGCCCGCGTCCCACGACGCGGGGCTCTCAGGGCTTTTTTAAGCGCCTCTGGGTGCACGCTGGATGATGGCAGCGTCAGCCGCAAAGGCTCTTGGGGGATGTATTCCCCCCTCCCGGCGGCAGCGCTGCGATGTCCAGTGGCAGCTGCGGTGGCGGGGGGAGACCAGGGCTTGTGGGCTTGTAGCAGGGGTTTGTATGGGCAAAAAGTACAGCTGTCCCAATAAAATTAGAAAGAGCTCCGGCTCTCCCGAGGATCTCAGGGCTTTTTTAAGCGCCTCCGGGAGCACGCTGGATGACGGTGGTGTCTGCCGCAATAGCTCTTGGGGGATGTAGTCCCCCCTCCCGGCGGCAGCGCTGCGATGTCCAGTGGCAGCTGCGGTGGCGGGGGGAGACCAGGGCTTGTGGGCTTGTAGCAGGGGTTTGTATGGTCAAAAAGTACAGCTGTCCCAATAAAATTAGAAAGAGCTCCCACTCTCCCGAGGCTCTCAGGGCTTTTTTAAGCGCCTCCGGGCGCACGCTGGATGACAGCGGCATCAGCCACAAAGGCTCTTGGGGGATGTAGTCTCCCCCTCCCGGCGGCTGTGCTGCGATGTCCAGTGGCAGCTGCGGTGGCCGGTGGAGACCAGGGCTTGTGGGCTTGTAGCAGGGGTTTGTATGGGTAAAAAGTACAGCTGTCCCAATAAAATTAGAAAGAAAGCCCGCCCTCCCGAGGCTCTCAGGGCTTTTTCAG
The DNA here is from genome assembly GCF_964261635.1 of Lissotriton helveticus. Classification (NCBI taxonomy): domain Eukaryota; kingdom Metazoa; phylum Chordata; class Amphibia; order Caudata; family Salamandridae; genus Lissotriton; species Lissotriton helveticus. Next base: position 755,078,365 of record NC_136063.1, on the reverse strand, counting down.
CACCTCTGGGCGCACGCTGGATGACAGCGGCGTCAGCCGCAAAGGCTCTTGGGGGATGTAGTCTCCCGCTCCCGGCGGCCGCGCTGCGATGTCCAGTGGCAGCTGCGGCGGTGGGGGGAGACCAGGGCTTGTGGGCTTGTAGCAGGGGTTTGTATGGGCAAAAAGTACAGCTGCCCCAACAAAATTAGAAAGAGCTCCCGCTCTCCCGAGGCTCTCAGGGCTTTTTTAAGCGCCTCCGGGCGCACGCTGGATGACGGCGGCATCAGCCGCAAAGGCTCTTGGGGGATGTAGTCTCCCCCTCCCGGCGGCCGCGCTGCAATGTCCAGTGGCAGCTGCGGCAGCGGGGGGAGACCAGGGCTTGTGGGCTTGTAGCAGGGGTTTGTATGGGCAAAAAGTACAGCTGTCCCAATAAAATTAGAAAGAGCTCCCGCTCTCCCGAGGCTCTCAGGGCTTTTTGAAGAGCCTCCGGGCGCACGCTGGATGACGGCGGCATCAGCCGCAAAGGCTCTTCGCGGATGTAGTCTCCCCCTCCCGTCGGCCGCGCGGCGATGTCCAGTGGCAGCTGCTGCGGCGGGGGGAGACCAGGGCTTGTGGGTTTGTAGCAGGGGTTTGTATGGGCAAAAAGTACAGCTGTCCCAATAAAATTAGAAAGAGCTCCCATTAATTTCCGTCAAAGTCAAACCAAATACGATTTGCCTTTTTCCAGAATGCTCAGCTTATGTGGGAACGAATTATCTCTGCAGCATATTTTCTTTGGGGGCCCGTTGCGGGACCCCCATGTGCAGGGGCAGTTTGTTTTTGCACTTGTGGGGCACCTATGATGCCCCCCTACTTTTCACTCCACCATGTGGCAGGCACTGCATGGTGCCTGCCACGTAGTGCAGGGAAAAGCAAAGCCTGCCTTTTTCCATTGCGGTGGGTGCTGCACCCCTAACAATGGAAAAATGCCTTTTGCTACCGCCATGGTGGCGGACACATTGTAATTGCAGATATGGGACTTATAGGCGGGCAGTCCCCAACCCCGGGACGATGGCAGATGAACAGAAGTCCGTCCGCCATCGTATTTATGCACCAAGCCATCTTATATCTATTCAAATACTTCATTGTCTGTAGTCCTCAAGAAGGTGGGCTAGCGAAGCAACTTTTTCATAGAACTCTCTGATTACCTTTCCCAGCACCACAAATGATATGCACAATGCCACCTGATGTTGGTTAAATCATCATTGCTGCACCCGTACATCCTTCATTATTCTATGACTCAATACCGATATATCGATATACAACTTTGCTTAATTCAAACCATACATATAAAACTTAAAAAATATAAATGCATAATTTAATACGGTAAATCATGCATATAAAACAGCAAATACATTGCACAAGAGGTAAAAAAAAACTTAAAGTTTGCGACTAAAATTGTGATTGATGTACTAAATTAGTAGTTTAACAATTGTGAATTGCAAATTATCTAGTAACACAGACTTTTAAAGATGAAAAACTATTAGTTTCCATATATTACGATGACAAATTCCTTCTATGTTTGATTATGCCGTTAAGGTAATAAGGTAAGTAGCCATGGCCACACAGATAGTCTTACAAAGCCACATTTGAAAATAGAGTAGGGCAGATTTGCATTCAGTAAAGTTCCGTGATTTATTGAACGGCACCAAATGACACTTAAGCATTGAATAAAAACATTTGCAAAACAAAATAAAGTGCATTACAGACTAGACTGAGATATAATCACAAGGGCAGGGAGGGAGACAGCTGATTAGGGAACACCTAGCCCTTGGCAGCACTTCATAAAAGTGCACAGAACCCGACCTAATATATGTCAGTAAAAATCTATTCTGGTCATTATTCACCCAACAAATATAGAGATCTCCGGTAAAAGCAGTCTTTAGAAGAACATATGAACGCATGGACCGTTTTGCAAGTTCATATTCCTTCTTCAGGCCTGATGTACATAGGTTTGGCTTTGCGATTATGAAATAGCGAGCTTTTGTGATTTGCTATTTGGTAATCGCAAGCACCCATATACCAATGTGACATTTTTCCATTCTTGATGGGTCGCGATTAGACTTACCTCAGTAATATTCATGAGTTAAGTCTCCTTTTGCAACAAATTCAGAATCGTTAAATCACAGGGAAAGTGGCCTGCTGGGGTCAGCTGACCACCATGTCTATGATTGATTTTCCATAACGAAATTCTTTCTTTTGAAATGCAGCCCATTTTTTTTAAAGGAAAATGTGATGCGTCTCAAAAATAAAAATGAGGGGAAAAGTTTGCACCTGATTAATAATCAAATTTTTGATCTTGAACAACATGGACTTTGTAGATTTGGTACTAATCATCATAGTAAATTGTTTGGAAAATTAAGGGCGGGAGGTACAAAGCATTCTTGAAGTCACAAAAGTCCTATTTGCATAATCAGGCTGTTTATGACCACAAAAATGGTTTTTGGCATGTACAAGACCAAAATTGCAATTTGGTATCTCGTTACCGAATTGCAATTTGGGTTTTGTAATTCCGTATTTGGAAGGGGTGTGTTGAGGGTGTACCTTCCTAATACCGAATCGGAATGGCCTGTATGAATGGTTTGAAACTAAAATGCAGTTGGAAAACATTGTTAAATGAGAGCATCACCGTGGGAGATTAGCACTATTGACCTTGTTTACGAAATTAGCTAAATTTTTTGCCGATAAATCAGGATTATTTTTAAAAAGATCTATGGACAGCCAGTCAGGACCTGACTCTTTTCCTTTAGGACAAGCATGAATTGCATCACTGACCTGAATAGTAAATGCTATTGAAGGAGTTTGTAACAAATCACTGGTGTAGTCAAGAACCAGTTCTGGTTTAGGCCTTTTACTAAAATAGAAGACCATGCATTGATACCTCCAAAGAAAGGTAAGTTGCATTGCAACAAGGAGAATTAACTACATCATTCAATGCACTAGTCTGACTCATACTGCACAGTAATATTTTCATGAATAGCAAAAAGTATTGACCAAATAATTCCTGCAACCTCTTCTCATACAGCAAACAGTGCATCCCATCCTAATCCCTTATGTCTACTTTAACACATGGGTACTTTACTCTGATTGTGGTTGTGTTTTTTATTTACTAATTGCACTAATACCAAATAGGTGTCCTGGTACTGAGAGACTAAAACATATGAAACCAAAGAAACAAAGGAGACACAACCAGAGAATTATTGGCAAAGGAGGCAAGGTTTCTACTTCTTTCTGACGAATGAATGGACCAAAATAGACTTATTAGGAAAAAGTAATGTTTTCCACAACTTAGTTACGGCCACAGAGGAGTGGGCACCAATCTTGCTGTATCTTACATTAGGAACAGCTGAAAATTGATCACAGGCCTTAAGGTTCTAATTGAAGTATGCCATTGGAACCTACAATTCAAGAATATCAACTTATACCCTCTAGGGCGATGTGACATATGTGGAGGAAGTACCATTGATTTAGATGTGACTAGATTAATCTGGGGACAGCTTGCTGTCTATTGCAAAACCCAAACTGCCAACCATATCACTCTCCGGAAAGGCATCTGTCTTTCTCCTTGACTTAAAGCTGAAACCTACTTAAATATATCCACAATAGCTCTCAACAACTACAGTTTCCAACTAGAAGATGTTTAATGCTGCACTGGCCACCATGCATTTTGCCACAAACACAGACAATGCTATGAGACCTCCCTGGCCCTAATCAATTTACTGTAATATTTATGCTATCCAACCTCCCCATGCAATCTTTTTCTTTGATCTGTAAAATCTCTTGCCCATTGATTTTCTTGCTACAATGTTTGGGAACAATAAAAAGGTAATGCATATAACTTGAAAATACACATTTTTTCAATGCACAAATTCAGCACTTTCCTGAAACCTCGAAAGAGAATTTCTTTGGGTATATTTCTTTAATCTATGTCTTGCTCTTTATTTTATAACCTAAATTCTAATTGAATTAGCTACTGAGAATGTCTGGATTGTACATTGTGTTTCTTTTGTAAAATGATCGGGCACTACCAGCTACTGGACAATATGTAATAAAGATTCGGAAAGAACCACAGCACAGAAACCACACTAATTGCAGCCACCAATGATTTAAGGACCATTCTTGACAGGGGAGAAATAGCTGCCCTTATCCTACTTGACCTCTCTGCAGCATTTGACACAGTCTCCCACAACACACTCATCAGAAGACTCCACAAGAGTGTTATCTAAGGACCAGCACTCAACTGCATTTGCTTCTTTCTCAGGGAAAAACCCACAGAGTCAGCCTTCACATCCAAAGTCAAGAAACATGTATGCTGCACCCACAGAGTTCTTCCCTCAGCTCTACCCTGTTCAACATAACATAGTTCCAACAGCCAACATCATCAGATCTCAAGGCACCACCATCATATCTTACATAGACAACACCCAGCTAATCCTCTACCTGAAGGACAAGATGCCCAACACCAGAGTCAACTTCACCAACTGCATGACCCTCAGGGTGGAATAGATGAGAACAAACTACTTGAAATTTAACTCCAACAAGAGTGAGGTACTGGTCTTTCAAAACAAGATCTTCCCGTGGTACGGCACCTGGTGGCCAGCAAAACTTGGACCCACTAAGGCACCTACCAACCATGTCATTAATCTAGGATCGGATCACTGACAGAATATCGACGGCAGAATATTGAGCTACAGGAATATCGAGTCTACAATATCGATGGACAGAATATCGACAGCCTATCTCTACAATGGGAAGTACAAAAATATCGAAACCAAAATATTGTTGTTTAAAATATCGTTGTTTAAAATAGAGTTTTTTTTAAATGTTTTAAAAGTAATATACAAATAACTAAATATTAAATATAATTAATAAAAACATAGAATTATTTACAAATGTTAAAAACTGATAAATAATGAATGTGATAAAAAAAGTATATTTTTTAAAAATATATATTAACGTAATAATATTAATACATAATAATTTTATTTGAACAGAAAATGTTAGAAACATAAGAAAAGTTATAAATAAATATACATATATAGTGGAGAAGTGTGGCTCAGTGGTTAGAGGCGGCAGACCCGGAAGCTGTGATCGGCCGTGGACCAGGGTTCGATTCCCCGCCTCGGCGGGTCTTGGGCTCTAAAAATTCCACAGACTCGATAATTCTCGTTCCGGTGCCTACTCGACTCATGGGGTCACACTCTGCGACTCTGGGCAATAGCTTGCTTAATCTCCACTACGGCCCCTCGCGGCAGGATGCCTGGCTTTCACCTTGTGGATACCCTGCCGGGGTATCTCACAGGGGAATACCAGGACGGGTTCCCTAAGCAAGCGCTTAGATACCGTGTCGGTGATTTGCGCTATATAAGTACATTTACATATATATACATAAACCTGTAATAAAAATAAAAAATATATAATGAATTAAAATATTAAAATTTATATTTTAAAAAAATATATATTTTACACTACATTAACTATAAAAGTAGGGAAATGTTGGATAGCATAGCAGATACAATTATTATTCCCACTACAGAAAGTGCAACAGTAGGGAAAGTGTTGGATAGAGGAGGGGAATCATTTACTATTCGCACTACAGCAAATGCAACAGTAGGAAAAGTGTTGAATAGCGGAGGGAAATAATTTACTATTCCCACTCCAGTGAGTGTAACAGTAGGGAAAGTGTTGGATAGCGGGTGGGTAAAAATTACTATTCCCACTTCAGTGAGTGCAACAGTAGTGAAATTGTTGGATAGCAGGTGGGTAAAAATTGCTATTCCCACATCAGTCGGTGCAATAGTAGGGTAAGTGTTGGATAGCGGGTATGTAAAAATTACTATTCCCACTCCAGTGAGTGCAACAGTAGGGAAAGTATTGGATAGCGGGTGGGTAAAAATGACTATTCCCACTCCAGCAAGTGCAACAGTAGGGAAAGTGTTGGATAGCGAGTGGGAATAATTTACTATTCCCACTCCACCAAGTGTAACAGCAGGGAAAGTGTTGGATAGTGGAGGGGAATAATTTAGTATTCCCACTCCTGCAAAATAATTAACATTAATTAACAAATAATTAATTTTTCAAAATTAATTTACCTCCCACCATATTCCCCTATAAACGTCACCACGAATATTGTAAAATATTACACAATTGACATAATTATTTAACAATTAATGAATTAACTAATAACAATTAACAAGCAAATTAAATACAATAAAAGATACATTAGTTGACACAATTAACACTATAAAATAATTTTAAATAAATATTGTATATAAAAAAGAATACAAATGCAATTAAAATTAAAGTACTTCCCACCCTACTCCCCTATCAACCCACAACCAACTCATAATATAATTACCAATTATTCATTAATAATTAATATCCAATTAATAACAAATTATTAACATTTTTTAACAAAATTAACAATATAAAATCTTAATTACATAAATATTTTTTGATAACATTAATAATAATTAATTTTCATTAAATTACTTCCTACCCTATTCCCCTATAAACCCACAACCAACTCATAAACAAATGATACAATTAACATATTTATAAATTATTAATTAATAATTGTTATCCAATTAATAACGATTTAATAACATTGTTAACACAATTAACAATATAAAATAGTATTGCATAACTATTCATTAATACGATTATTAATTGATTAATTATAATTAAATTACTTCCCACCCTATTCCCCTATTAACCCACAACCCGCAACAGAATTAAAATACAATATTTACGTTTTTTTTAATGAATAACTTCTAAAAATTATTAATAAATATATCATAATTAAATGACTTCCCACCCTATTCCCCTATAAACCCACAACCCGCTACGGAACCAAAATACGCAAAAACTAATTAACATTAAATTAATTACTTGTAACAAATTCAGACATACATTACAAAATAAAACTGTACTTTTAACACATATACTAACATACAAAACACCAAAAAACAATTGATATTATTAGCAACAATATTTTTACTAACGTTATTACTAACCTCAATATTATTTAAAACAATATTTCTTACCTGCATGTCGATATTCTGGTCTACGATATTCTTGATGTTCGATATTCTGTCATATCGCTATTTAAACATCGATATAATGGTATATCGATATTTAGACATTGATATTATGTCTGCATACCCTGGGATCATCTTGGATGACAAGCTCAACAGGATGCACAGGTCAACGCAATAAGATCCGCTTGCCTTCACATCCTATGAAGGATACAAGAAATCTTCAAGTGGCTCCCACAGAACACCAGGCGTAGCGTCACACAAGCATTCTTCCAAACTGACGACTATGGAAACACAATGCCAGAATTTCAAAACATTTACTGAACAGACTGCAGACCATCCAGAATGCCACTGCAAGACTCATACTCAACCTCCCTCACTGCACCTACAGCTCACCTCAACTCCGGGAACTCCAAAGGCTACCCATTCACAAACGCAGCCAATTCAAACTCCTCACACACACCTACAAATCCCAACACAACAGAGGGCCTGCTTACCTCAACAGCCATATACACTTTAATAACCCATCGAGGCACACCCACTCAGCCTCACACCCATTTGCAAACAACCCCGTATTCACAAATGCAGAACATGAAGTTGCTCATTCTCTTACATAGGACCCAAAACGTGGAGCAACCTCTCGCATCAGAGCCTTCTCTTCATTATTTAAGTTTTGGAAGAAGCTGAAGATCTGTCTCTTCAAATAATGCAGAGGGGGGCACATGCCTACACCCCTGCTGTAGCGCCTGGATGTCCTCATGGGCAATTAGTGCACTTTACAAATCAACATAACATCAAACTGATCAAATGAAAATAACACACTGGGTCCAGTGCTGAAGCTGAAACATGTACAATGATTCTGATGACGTTTTCTAACTAGTGAATGATTGGATTTTTTTGTAAAAAGTTTGAATACAATATGCAGTTTCCAATTGTCGTATTTAAGTGGGAAAGTGTGAGCAATTAAAGTCAGATGGAAAAGCGAGAATGGGAACAATAAAGTTTTAGGTTTCTTGCTTTGTTTCACACGTCCCCGTCACTGATTGCCAAGTTTATTCTGTTCAAATTAGGAAGAAAAAAGATGTTAATGTGTACAGAATGTTTTGTACCTACAATCAACTAAATAATTATCGAAAACAATCACACTGAACATATTCATCTTGTTTTTTGTCTGCAGGAGTTTTAAGATGAATAAATTATGCAACCGCAAAGACATGACAAATCGTTCTGAAAAGTTTATTTGTTCAGGTGATCTTCCAACACATTATCCAGAGAGACAAATATTCAAGATATTTTATATAGCAATACAAATCCACTGGGATCTATCTAGTTATGCTAGCATGAGGAGTCTGCCTATATACATAGTAGAAATGATGTTATGGCTGACAATATCCCTTAATATATGTTGGCATACCAGTATGCCAGCTGAGTAGATCTGTGTGCAGCCTGAAGGTTTGGATTTACTGGGTTTGAACTTTTGCAGATACACTAGGTAATCTCTTCTGTCCACAAAATAAATTATAATTAATTAATTAATTAATACTAAGATCTGCTCTTCGCAAGGCAGGAAACTCCATTAATTTGGCAGATAAAATGTATATTGTCTCTATGATTATTATACCCTACAGCTATTTAATGGCAACAAGAGGAAGGCAGCCTAAATATGGAGAAGTTAATCTATTTTCATAAACTACATTGTGAATTTGTCCTATAGCCCGCTGGCTGGAAACGTGCTGCCTTAACTTCAACATAATATTCCGGGTCGGTGATGGGTAAATTATGAGGTTTTTTCTGCTATTAACTCAAATGCTAGGTAAAAGGTAGAAATTGTTTACTATTTGACCAGCAGCCTTGAGAATAGAAGAGAAACTTTAATATGTACCCAGCCGCTGGCTAAATAATAGAGATTCTGAACTGTGTGGTGAACAGCGAGGCAAACAGCAGAGAAACCTATAATATTTTCCCGGCCGCTGACAGCCACATCGCCAAACCTGTCGTCAGGCAACCCACCAGATTACGAGTGTTTCTCATTTCTGGTGGGCTTTTTTTAATGTTCCCATGGCAGTACTTCAGGAAATCAGCATTCCAATGGAAAAGCCAAAAACAGTTTCTGCACAGCATGGACGAACTGGGGTGCATGCACACAGGGGAGCACAAGTTTTGCCACCCTGCGTGCATCCACATTGCGAGAGGCACCAGGGGGCCCGTGTGGAACAGGCATGAAAATCGTGGCAGAGAGGAAACTTGAAATATGCTTGATGGGACGGCAGCGGTCCCGTCAAGTTCATTACTGCCTGTACACCGCTGCACCACCACCAGAGAAAGGCAGTTTCCTGGTGGCTGAGGCTGGGCGATGGTGGTCGAATGCTCTAATTGTAGTAGGGCAATCAGGAGATCTTCACTGCCATGCCCCCTCAAGTGCAGTGTGCATCTGGCAACTATGTAAATAGCAGAAACATTTCAATAATAACCCAGATGCTGGCTGAATAGTACAGATTATGCACTGTTCAGCTGGCCCCCATGCAAATAGCAGAAAAGTGTTACTACTTCCCTAGCCACTGGCTAAACAGTAGAGATTCTGCACTGTTTGGGTGGCAGTTTTTGGAAACATCCCCATTCCCGAATCTGGCAACATTGTGTCCTAAGGGGACCCCTTCCCCTTTCCAAATTAATTACTAAGCCAACTAGGGGACTGGTAGCTCATCAATGGTTTGTGACAGCAAGTGCAGTCACAAACTATAAATAAACTATAAATAAATTAAATTCCAAATTGGAATGGAGAGAGAGGAAACACTTTTCATGATCTCTTTTATTTGTAATACAGAGACATTTGCAAAAGTCCATTTACTAGTCTTAAGACATTTCCAACTCATACAAAGGGTTTTTAACATAATGATACTTTTTTTATGTACACAAACCTTGTGATTTTGTAACATGAGGCCCTTAGTGCAAAAACTGGCTTAGATGCAGGCACTATCACATAGGTCTAAATGTTAGCAATGTCCAAATATTTCCAAGTTATTTTGACAGACATGGCACAGAATCCCACTCCATTGTACAGTGGGCCAAGCCATAGCGAACTGAGAGGCCCTTTATGGAACTTTCTCATGCTCCACAAATGCTCCTACTCCTTAACATTTACCTTCAGATGTGACTAATTATAAAGATGATTAGAAACCTTGCAAGACTAGTTAAAGCTGTGTAGTCTTCGAAAGCTATATACTTGCTCTGACTCACAAAGCCATGAGCATGTACAAGGGCCTGATAAAAGATTACCAAAAGGCTCCATGTTATGAGAGCAGCTCTTTATCTACAACAAATCAGTGAATTTTGCAATTATTAATTCTGGTTCAGTTCGATTAATCAAAACAGACTAAAACACCTGAAAACAATGCTTTTTATTAACATAAACCCAAAACTGGAAATGCTGTATCTCAGTAATATAGACCCATCTAATATGTAGGGTGCTTTTATCAAAATAGAAACAACTGAATATGGCCCCTTATGAAGTGACCAACACAGTATACTTGAGAGGCTTCATTCCAATCCCATGACAGAAGTGTAAAAACTTTGGGCCTAATTTAGTGTTTCAAGGAGGGAGTTAATTTGTTCAGGATGGCAGCAGTCAATACCTCTGTCATACTGAGGGGTCTCTGCCTGCCAAATTTAGAGTTGTCTGCCTGCTCTGTGGATAGCTCTCTACATTAACAGGAATGCTGTCATAGCGGTGTCTGTCTATGCATAAAACATTTGAAGCACAGGACAGTCAGACATGATGGCTGGCTAGCAAACCTTTAAAAAAATGTTTGTTTTTCAAAAACAATTTCCCAAAGCAGGAGTTTGTTTTTGATTAAAAAAAAAAAGAATGGTCCCACATGCCAGGTTTTACTCTAAACAGGGTGGATGGTATAAAGTCTTTCCTTCAACGGCCTATACTTTGTTGGGCCATCAGAGTAAGTATTCTTTCGAGAATCCACAAGCAAAGGAATGGCACTATAATTAATTGAATGAATTTCATTGAACTATAAATGAATTTTCCCAATAAATCTGAGAAAGTAGGCATCCAAGACAACGAGGTAGAGAAACTCACAGAGATTTAAAAACAAAAAATCTTTTTATTGGTACGTATATGATAATTTGCACATGGTGAAAGCAAAAATTTGGTGACATCGCTCCATTGTTTTTCATATCTGTTTCTTACACATGTTACATCGAGAGTCAGACATACTTGACAGTAATCGTAAAACATCATGCAATTTGTCCTTACTGACCTCAGTAAGTCTGCCAGACCGCCCATATTTTCTCCCCCTTTTTGGGGCACCCTCTGTTCTTATAGATCATGAGTTCTGCTTGCCAGCACCAAGCCTGGTCATTTTCCCTCTCCTCCAATATCGGAGTTTCGTCCACCCCCATTTCTTAGCAACATTCCACTTTTTCACTGCTGCTGCCAGTGCCAGCCATTTTTTAGCATGTCTCGGCCAGTCATCGTTTCCCTCCATTACCAGCAGAAACCATTTGGGCATAAGTGGTACCTCCGTGTCCACCACTGCCGCCATGGCCTCGGCAATCTTTTGCCAGTATAACTGTAGGCTCGGGCATTCCCACATCAGGTGATCGAAGGTCCATTTGTGTCCACATCTCCTGTGGCATAGTGTGCTCACGCATCTACCAATACGGCATAACACTTTCTGGGATAGTATACTCCATGCAGCACCTTCAATTGCATGAAATGGAATGTAGCCCTAATTGCCACCTCTCTCTGGCTTTGAAGCGCCTCCAACCATTCTTCTTCCTCCAGTGGTCCTACATCTTGCTTCCATGTTGCTCTCAGGGTGATCTTAAGGTCTGGGGCATTATTTGTTCTTTCATTGTACAGTAGGGATATGGCTTTGGTTTGTAGGTGTTCTGTCAAGACCCTGTCCTCAAGAGGTGAGGAAACTTCCAATGATTCTCCTTCCCTCAAATATTCCTTCAGGGAGTGTCCCTATTGGGTATATCTGAGCCACTCTCCCTTCCCTAGGTCAAATTCCACTGGTAGGTCAGGGAATGTGATAAATGATCTCCCCCTCATACATCTCCCTGCATTTCTAGTCTTAATAATTCCCATTTTGCAAAGCCCTCAAGCTTCTTTATGCCTGGCAGTCGATCACCTGCCCAGAGAGGCATCATTTCTGTAAGTCTATCCTCCAATTCTAAGTGTTTTGTCGCTGCCATCTGTGCCTTGACGGTTGTTCTTGTGTGATGGGGAAGAAGCCCGCCAACCATTTGGTGTACAGTAATGCCCTAGGAACTTTCCCACCCATGGCCAGCTTGTCAACTCTATACGCTGGGTCCGATCTATCTTCAAATACCCATCCATTAATGTTTACTAGCTAGGCTGCCCAATAATAGTTGCATATATCTGGTACAACTAGACCCCCATCATAGATTCCTCTTTGGAGCTTTCCCAGAGCTATCTGTGGTGCCCATCCCCACCACAACAGTGCGTGGAGCTCCGAATTTATTCATTTGAAAAACACAGGAGGTATCTCATAAGGCGTATTTTGCAGTGCAGATAGTAATCTGGGGAGCGCCATCACTTTAAAACATGGCTGCCCGGCCCATCATGATTAAGGGTAATGCCCGCCAATGTTTGGCATCTGCTGTACATCTATCGAGCTGTTGGCATACATTTTTACGGTAGAACTCCTCGGCATCCCTCATTATGTGAATCCCCAGATATTTAAAACGTGCTTCTTGGATTGGCACTCCACATCTAGAAGTGAGAATGGGCGTTCCTCCCGATACGTAATACAACAACAACTTGTCCCAATTAATTGTGCGTCCAGAGAAGCTCCCATACATATGGAAAATACGAAGTATGAGGTCTACTGAGTGTCTCAGTTTCTACACGTACAGTAGGATGTCACCCGCATAGAGTGAGATTCGGTCCTCCCACTCTTCCCCCAACAGAATCACCCATATCAAACGATCCGGCCGCACCGATGCAGCAAGTGGTTCTAGGGTCAGAGCGAACAGGACCGGGGACATCGGGCATCCCTGCCTGGTACCCCTCTATAGGGCGTATTCTCGAGAAACTGTGGCATTGACCTGCACTCTAGCCATTGAGTGTTCGTACAGACGTTTGACCCATTTTATGAATTTGGGGCCTTTGCCTAAGGGGGGAAGGACTGCCAAAAGGTAATTACACTCTACGCAATCGAATGACATTCTGGCATTCAAGGACAGAAGGGCTGACTGCTCGTCTGGGTACTTCTCGGTCATGTGGAGTATACCAAAGCACCTATGTAGATTTAGCTTAGTGCTTCGATGGGCCATAAACTAGGATTAGTCTGGGTGCATGAGTGTGCTAATCACTCCAGCCAAACGCATAGATCACCATCCCTTTGTAATTAAGTAGTGAAATCAGCATGTATGACCCACACTCCGTTGATGGTTTGCACACCTTTGGTATTACCACTATAACCGCTGTCCTCTGATCCATGGGCAATACACCCTCCCCCATTTGTAAATATGTAGCTGATGTTCCGCCATTATATTCAACAAAGATTTATACATTTCTACCGGGAGGCCATTTGGCCCCACTGCTTTTCCAGATTGAAGGGCTTGGGATGCAGCTTTTATTTAGTCTGTTGTCAAGTTGCCCTCTAACATTTCTCTGTCCTCCTCTGTGAGTCTTGGCAAAGTTATGTCACGCATCAGATGTGTAAATCCCTTCATAATATTTGGCACATTCCTCTGCTATCTGCGTCCCACTCTCGCATCTGCCCTCCTCCTTGTCAATCAGTCCAGGGACCCACCCTCCACTCTAACCAAGCCAGCAGTGTGTTTGCTTTATCGTCGACATCATAAAGTCGGTGTTGCGTCGCTGGTGACTGTTCCCTAGAGCTGTCTTCTAATAAGTCGTGAAGTTCTTTTTTGCCGTACTTTTAGCGGTTGTCTGTCAGCGGTTGCTTGGGGGTCAGTTCCCGCTGCCCAGGCCTTCAGTCATAACATGTCTTTTTCAAGGTCTAGACCTTTGAGGATTTTTTCAATTTTTATGACTCAAATTTGTGCCAGGGCCCTGCCTCTAAGGACAGTTTTGAAGGCTTCCCAAAGGGTCACAGCTAAATCGACTGTTCCCTCATTAACCTCAAAATATTACTCTGCCCCTTCCCTTATATGATCTCAGAAGTCCTCATCCCTGAAGAACCATGGGTCTATGCGCCACGGCAGTGTGTAACCCCTCACAGGGCCGGACAACTTAACTTCCACTGGGGAATGGTCTGATACACCGCGAGCCACATGTGTGGCATCTATGAACTATCCCAGCCCCAGGCTTTGCGCAATTGAGATAGTCCAGTCTTGAAAGACTGCCAGTTGCTACGGCCAGGTGTGTGTATTGCCACATTGTTTGGTGTTGGTGTCTCCAAATATCATCTAGGCCCAATGCTTCTAAAATGCCCTTCAGCTGGCCTCCCTGTCTCTTGGTCTTTATCTATGTGTGGGTCCCTCTGGTGACTTCCAGGTCTGGCTATATTATGTTGTTCATGTCGCCTCCCAAGACCAACTTACCCTCCAGAAGTTGTATCAATAGGGGACTCAGCTCCTCTATTGTAGATGTCTGTTGGCTGAGGAGGGGGAGGACACTGATCAGAGGATGAGGTCCCTCCCTTCCCATGTTCCATATACTGCCACGTATCATCCCAGTGGATCAGTCCAACTCTTGCCCTGGACAAAGGGAAATGCCCTCCTTGCTAGGTTTCCCACTCCCCTGGAACCGGAAGTGTATTCTGCATGTGCTATCAGATTGTAGCCATATCTATTAAGAGCTCTACAACAGTTGCCTTTGAGGTGCATTACTTGTGGGAGAACAACATCTGGTGTATGTTTTTTTGATAAACTGCAGGACCTTTTCATCTTAGCATTGAGCCCGTTAACGTTCCAGAACCATACTTTCATCCGGGACTGAGTGCATTTTGTACTCGTCATCCAGGGATATTCTGTTATCGGTGCTCCATATCAGGGCAGGCTTCCTTCTCTCTGCAGACTTAATCTCGCTGCTTTGTGCTTTCTCCAAAATACCCTACCTATCTAATAACCTACCTATCCCACTGTCCCCTCACCCCCACCCTCCTACCCTGCATTTAAGGTTATGGAAACCCCAACTTTCCAACCCACAGAGTGCCTGTCGCCCCAGTACATGTATAACAGTTCTAACTAATAGGTTGGGGGGGTGCTCAGTCCAACAAGACCTAAAACAGTTTACTCCCTATCCCTCCCTCCCGACCGAGCGCACTAGATATTTAGTGCGCTTCATGAGTCTCAGGAGCCTGACCTCGACCAAATGTCCCAGTCAGGCCTCTGAAACAAGTCTCAGTGCGCCCCAAACAGTTCTGAATTGTTCAGGGGGTCAAATCATATCTCTTTCGGCCTTACCATCATCTCAGGCTCACCAGTTATTACTCTGGTGCCCCCTGCACGACAGGTGAACTGACGGAACTTGGGGAAGTGCCCTGTTGTCTCTTTTCTGTGTCTGACTCTTTGCCATCTTTATTGGGACCGCTCCGACCTAAGTCCCAGCCTCTTCCTCTGCCGACCATGCGCCAGCCCTCCCGCCACTCCTGGGCCTCCTGTGGGGTTGCGAAATGCTATGCCTTCCCTTTGGCCATCACGTGTAGTCTCGCCAGAAAGAGTATCATATATTTTAAGTCCCTGGACCTCAGCTCTTTTTCCACCTGCTCAAAGTTCCTCTGCTGTCATTGTACTTGCAGAGTGAAGTCTGGGAAGAATCTTATGCGTGCAAGTCACCTTTTACTCTTGCCGCTTGTAGAATTACATCTCTGTCACGGAAATGTAATTTTCTGGCAATGATTGTGTGTGGTGGTGCTCCAGGTCGTGGAGCTGGACCCCGCGCCCTGTGCACTCTTTCGATTGAAAATAACTTTGATCATTGCGGGGGGCTGTAGCTTCTTGACTATGAGGTCTTCTAGGAACAGGTCAACACTGGGCCCTTCTGCTCTTGCATTTAAGGTTATGGAAACCCTAACTCTCCAACCCGCAGAGTGCCTGTCACCCAGGAACATGCATAACAGTTCTAACTAATAAGTTGATGGGTGCTCAGTCCAACAAGACCTAAAACAGTTAACTCCCTATCCCTCCCTCTGACTCAGCTCACTAGATATTTAGTGGCCTTCCTGTGTCTCAGGATCCTGACCTTGACCAAATGTCCCAGTCAGGCCACTCAAAAAGTCTCAGTGTTCCCCAAACAAATCTGAATTGTTTAGGGGGTCAAATCAGATCTCTTTCGGCCCTACCATCATCTCAGCCTCACCACTTATTACTCTGGCACACCCTCCACGACAGGTGAGCTGACAGATCTTGGGGAAGTGCCCTGTTGTCTCTTTTCTGTGTCTAACTCTTTGCCATCTTTATTGGGACCACTCCGACCTGTGTCCATACTCTCTTCCTCTGCCGACCGTGCACTAGCCCTCCAGTCACTCCCAGTACTCCTGCGGGTTTGCTAAGTGCCATGCCTTCCCTTCAGCCATCACATGTAGTCTCACCGGAAAGAGCATCATATATTTTAAGTCCCTGGACCCCAGCTCTTATTTCACCTGCTCAAAGTTCCTCCTTTGTCGTTGTACTTGCAGAGTGAAGTCTGGGAAGAATCTTATGCGTGCAAGTCATCTTTAGCTTTTGCCGCTTGCAGAATTACATCTCTGTCACGGGAATAAAATATTCTGGCAATGATTGTACCTGGCGGTGCTTCAGGTCATGGAGGAGATGGCCCCTGCGTCCTGTGCGCTCTTTCGATTGCCAAGAACTGTAGCTTGTTGACTATGAGTTCTTCAAGGAACAGATTAACACTGGGCCCTTCTGCTCCTTCCAGGAAATCTACGAACCATATGTTATTTCTCCTTGCCCTTCCCTCTTGGTCTTAGAGTCGTACAGCCATGTGCATGGCCTGTTGCGTTAACATCTGGACTTGTTCTCCTAGGCGCTTTGCTTTTGACTGGAGTTGGGTGAATTGAGTCTAAGCTGTTGATACTTTTTGCCTTAACTTAGATAGGTCTGCTCTGATCAATGTGACCTCTGTTGACACCACATCTATTTTCGGTTCCAGGGAACCTTTGACATCTCGGATCGGATGGCTCTTCCGCCCCCATCTCCTCCTTCATATTTGTTGCAGATTTCATGAAGGCATAATTGTCCATTTTGTTAGACTGTACGTGGCCCACTCCTCTGGTATTCCCCATTCTTCCCCTCGTCCGTAGGTCACAGGTGTGGATCCTGTCCCCCCTTCGCTCTCGAGGTGCACCAATTAGTCTGGTTCTACTTGTGGTCCTCTTCTTGGGGCCTGTGTAAGTTATTTGGTATCACTCATAGGTGCCACACCCCAGTGCGGTTTGGCCCCGTCTTGGGCCTTGGGACGGTCTACGCCCCGCTGGCCCAATGTAGGTAAAAGCTAGAGGGGGCACTGGGGGGGAGAGAAGAAACAAGGCTTTTGGCTGCTGATTAGATTGCCCTGCCGGGTTGCTCTTGTCCCACGCCGGGCCATTATACTATGGGCATTAATGGCAATGTCTCTTCTCTTATTGAGGGCAAGAGCCACTTTGATCCCGGTGAGGGATGTGCAGCACCGGTCCGAGCCTCAAGGCAGGCCACTACCTTTCAAATTGGCCTCACTCCATTCTCCTCACACCCACCCTTGCAGTGCCACCAATATCGGCCGGTCTTATCTGTTTTCAGCTATGAGAGGAGAGCCGCTGCTGCCCTGACCTTCCTCTTCGGACCCGGCAGCATTCGAGCTACCTCCTGGTATCAAGGGCTGTGTTTATATCCAGGTGTAACACTCCGGGCCCACCTCACGGCCGCCTTGACTTTGGTGGCAGCCGTAGCCTGGCCTTATCCCAGCAACACACACCTGGCAGTGCTTAGGGTCTCCTTCACTCACTTCGCCAGTTTACATCCTTTGGCGATTCCAATGTTCCCATGCCTCAACGCAACTCCTGCCGCCCTGGCTTCCCATTCAGGCTCTGGGACAGAGCCCCACCCGTGCCAAGTCTCTTTCTTCTCACTTCACTGCGGCTGCCCCCCAAGGCCGCAGACCGATCTCCTACGTTAAAGTCCAGATTCAGGAGCTGCTGTACTCCATCGGGTCCGCAGGTATGTGCCCCTGTCCTTCACCGCTACTTCACAATACTCCAGTGCCCGCCAGGGCCATGATTAATGCCAGATATTACGAACTTGATCCGGAGCTCCACTAGTCTGCAACCATCCTGGTGTGAGGACAAGTCACGCCCCCTCACAGAGATTTTTATCCATGACTCTATTAAAAATATTGGAAGAAATAAGACACTGAATAAACAAATACATTTTGTTACCTACATTCTTATAACCTACTAATTGATCATTTCACAGTTCTACTCTAATACTAATTTTCCAGGCAGCGGATGTGGATCTACTATTGAGGTTTCAGAACGGATTTGTAGTGTTTCTATTTCAATTTTTTTCTGTATGTCACTCAGATACAGACTTTGTGCTATGTGATAGCTCTCACAACAACAGCATTAGTGCTCAGCACCTGGTTGTCATCAGCTTTCCTGAGTAGTCATCAGGCACAGACAAAAGGGAAGTCCTGCTTAGAAACTTTGAAACCTTTAACAAGAGAAGCTATGACGCATCCCTCACGTCTGCCATCTACCTTAAGTCATCACTCAGGAATAGAACTAATCAGCAGACTTCTGCTAATAAGGATCTCACACACTTTTGTTAAGTAGCATTTTCTCCATTTTCCCTCACTTTAGTTCTGGATCTCCACCCTCTATCCACAGGGATGCAGTTAATACACTCTTACTGTGCAGAGTTGTTGTATTTACTCTCCATCACACCAAGCAAAATGCATCCCACTGGTCTGTGCATTAAGACTTTCATCACACAAGGAGTCTTACTACTACTCACTTAGAGGCAGATTTACTAAGTGTTTGGATGCCTTTTCTCAAGCAAAGCAATGCAAGACAAAACAACCCCTTAAATGAGATTTACTAATCCAAGCAAAGTCACCTTGCATTGCTCTTCGTGACTTAGTAAATTCAGAGTTATGCAAGGCTGAACAAATGACTGCCTTGCATTAATCTGTGTTGAGAAGACATTCCATGGGTGGAGCACGGGAGTTCTTATGCATCTACTCATGGATTGTGACATAATACCAGATTTACTGAAATGAGTAAAACTGGGATTATGTCCAAATGGTACATGAGGTGTAATGAGGAGTAATATCTGTATTGCTCCTCATTACTTCCTCTTTCTCGCAGCACACATAGAAAGAGGAAAATGCCTCAAGGGATTGTTTTGATCCATGAAGGTGTCCCCTTCCTGCACAAAACAATTCTACTCATAATGCAGGTACCATTGCACATTGGCACTAGGATGTCTGTGTTGCCTGTGACAGTAGACAGTGCGCAGTTGTAGGGAGGGAGTAGAAATACTTCATAACAAAGTACATATGGCGCATCTCTGCTCTCCCTTTCACGCAGAGCAGTAAAGAAAATTGCCTTGTTGCAATGCTACCTTGCGTGACTTCTTTGTAAATATGTCCTTTGCTACATACCCACCTTACATACAGATACATGAAATGTCAGGACAAAGATCTGGAGGTCATACAGAATCCATCTTTGGGCCATCTGAGATGATCTATATGGAGCCTCCAAAACCCCTCTTCTGCTCATCATAGCATTCTTATGATCTTGAGCTTCCCTTTGCTAATTGCCATATCCATTTCACCCCTTTGTTAGCCATTAACTATTTTCAGCTATCTGAGTTTCTCAAGCCCCTTCTGCCATCCTTCACAGACCGCACACATTTTCACTCATTAATCTTCAAACTCATCTGCAAAGTTCAATCCCTAGGCCCTCAGATCTACCCTCAAAGTACAGTACCAGCATCAAACCAAGTCTTCTAAACTCAAAGGTCAGTGTCTAACAGTCCCTACTTTTTATTAACTTTGCATACTCTGATTTTTGAGCAAACATCTTTCTAGTTCTATATATGGGCTGAAGAGGAGGGGGCTTCTAGGGGTTGGCAATAATAGTATCATGAATAGGAACCATTTGCGAATGGCATATCCTAATACATGCAGCCTCGCCTCAAATAGGTGTTCTCCTGCTTCTGTTATTTTTCCTTCACTTCCAGGTTCTTCTGTGCTTTTTGGTGTTGGTCCTTCTCCTAGTTCTCGTCCAGTTCCAACTTCACCTTTTCTGTGTAGGTTTGGTTCCTCTGATGCTCATCCTGGCCCTGATCTAACTAGTTCTGACCACCCTGGTGCTAGTTAACTGGGTTCCTGATTGTAGTGCTCGCTGTTCCTGGTCTTGCCGGACCTGCTCTTAGCTCAACATTGTATTAGCCCTTCCTCATCCTGATCCTGCTGGTCTGCTGGGTTCTTATCCTTTGCTTTGTCCTTTTTGCTTATCCTTAGCTTTGTTCTCCTTCTCCTCCTAGGGCTGGCCCTCCTAGTGTTCCTGGCTTGGGTCACGCTGAATCTCCTTGCGCTGGTCCTTGAGGCTAGCCTGGTACTGCCTTCACTGGTCCTGGTCCTCCTTATTAGGTCCCCTTGGGCTGGGCCTGGTCATTTTGGTCCAGACTTGGTCCCATTGGTCCTCATGGCTCTGATTGTCCTAGTTCTCCTGATCCTCATCAGCCTGGCCCTAATACCCCAGTTCCTAGTTCTCCTGCTCCACTTGGAACTTCTGGTCCTGGTCCCTTGGTTCTGACCTCTCTGGTCTTCCTAGCCATGTTCCTAATTATTCTGTTCCTTCTAGTCCATCTATTCCTCCCTCCTCTGGTCCATAGTCTAAATAGCCCTATCCCGCCTACTCCTGCACTGACTAGTTCTCCAGGTCCATCTCCAACATGACATGACACTCTTAGCCCTGGTCCTCCCGCTCACTGTCATCTTGGACTAACTTGTCCATTTAATCTAGATCCTCCTTTTTCAGGTCATCCTGTTCCTAGCCATTCTTAGCCACCCAGTTTAGTCATTTTTGCCCCTGTCATTCTGGTCTTCATTGTCCTGGTCCTGCTGCTTGTCATAGTATGCCAGGTCCTGATACTCTTAGTCGCTGATAATTGAGCTTCCTATTCCCCTTGGTTGTTGTCTCACTAGTCCTCATTGTCTTGGTCCTCTTAGCTCTTGTACTGTTGGCCCTGGTTTCCTTGCCATCTCCTCTTTATTCATCAGGTCCTGCTCTCCCAGTGTTCTTCATGTTCAGTGCAGTTTGCCTAGCAATGTTCTTCCTATTTCTGTTCCTCAAAGTCTGTATTCTCCTCCTGGTTTTGTGTCAATAAACCTGATCTTTTTGTTGCTGGTCCTCCTTGTTTGGGTCTTTGTATGCCTACTCTTTTTGATTCTAGTTGTTCTGGCTATCCTGGTCTTCTCAGGCCCCCTTCTCTCAGCTCTTTCTTTTCTTTCCTGATCCTCGTAACCATCGCCATTTAACCTGAAACTTCTTATGCTGCTCAACCTGCTCATCTAGTTCCCTGTACACCAGTTCCTGGTCCTGATGGATCCAGCGGTCTACCTGGCCTCTTGTGTCCTGGCCCTCTTGGGCCTTGCCCACTTTGCTCTTATCTTCCTGCTTTGGATCATTTGTGCCCTCCTGGACCTGTGTCTTGTACTCATGGTTTGTCTGGCACTGTATCCAATGGCCCTCTTCATCCTGGTTCTAAGCCTCATCATTTTAGTCCTCGTCTTCCTGGACATCCAGGTCCAGCCCCTCTTAGTCTTCCTGGCTCTGGCTGTTCTGGTCCTCCTTATCTTCCTCATCATGGTCCTGCTACCCTCAGGTCCTGTTCCTATAAACAGGGCCCACTGGCACTCCATGGTCTCTACCTGGTCCTACTGGCACTGATCCTGCTAATCCTCCTTGCTTTGGTGCTGTTTCACCAGGTTCTGGTCCTCCTATATTCTTGGTACTGACCCTCTAATCTTCCTTTCTTCTTTTGCCTGGATTATGTATAACTAGAATAAACCCTGATCCCCTTGCTGCTTGTCCTCATACAGCTACACAAATTGTTCATGGCCCTCCTTTATCTGGTCCTCCCGGGCCTGGCCATCATGTTCCTAGCTCTGTGACCTGGACCTCCAGGCTTTGATCATCCTGGCTGTGATGTCCCTGGTCCTAATCTTTGTTACCCTCCTGTTCTTACTCACTCTGCACCTCATGGTCCTGGTACTCAAGGTCCTGATCATTTTTGCCCTGATCTTCCTGGTTTCCTTAGTCCTGTGTTTCCTGGTACTTTTAGAACGTTTACTACTGACTTTGGCTGCCTGTGTCCCTAATTTCAGATATCTGGCACTCCTGGCCAAGGATTCTTCTTAATTATAGCTTTATTCTATCTCAAGATTCAGTGTCCATTGCCCCTGATCCTCTTGGTCCTGTTCCTTATAGTTGGGTTCTCCTTTACACAGTTCTCTTGGACATAACCTATATGCTATCTTAGTCTCTGTCTCTTTGGTCCTTGTCGAACTGGTCCTTCTTGTCCAATTGTGCTGTTTAGCATACACTTGGCCTTTTAGCCATCATGGTCCTTCGTGTTTCTCCCAATCTTGAACTATCTGGCCCTGCTCCTTTGTGGTCCTATTGGTCCCAGTCACCTTGTCCTGGTTCTCCTCACCTTTAACCTCTTGGTACCACAGGTCCAGGTCCGTTGAACTTCTACTGTTCTGGTACACCTAATCTTTGTACTTTTTTTGGTTGTCCTTGTTCTCCTGGATCTCGGCCATGTCCATCATAGTCCTACAGGTATTGCAGCCATTGATCCATGTCCTCTTAACTCAGGTTTTCCTTGTTCTGGTCTTCCTGAGACTGGTTGTTGTGATCCTGGACCTCCTTTCTTTCACTGTCCATTTACCTTGGACTTCCAGATGATGGTTGGCCTTCTTTTCTCAGACCCTCCTCACCCTGGTCCAACTACTTGTAAGGATTGCTCTGCCCCACTTGGTAATTCGAGCCCTAGTCCCCTAGGTCCTGATCTTCATGAACCCCTTAGTCCTGTTTCTGGATCCTTTTAGTTCACCTAGCCCTTTTGTGCTGGTTCTGAATGCCCTTGATTTTGCCCTCATTAGTCTTGCTAATCCCTGTTCTGCTTATCCCAGTATCCTGGAGAAACTGACCATTGCCTTTCAGGTCCTGACCTTCTTAGTCCTCTTCAATCTGGTCCTGATTCTCCTGGCCCTCTTCCTCTTGCCCCTTAATCGCTACGATTCGGTATTTAAGAATCGGTAATCTGGGATTACCTACATCAGGCCCTAAATCTTTTTTTTTTTTATTGAGATTTTTCCCCCATTTTGTTAGGGTAAAGGGCACAGCAATAACAAAGAAGAAATTACTTATTCATACATCACCAGAAAAAAACCCAAGTGCAACGACATTGACATCCAGAGAGAAAAAAAATAATTAAACAATACATGGCAGATCTCAATATATATTCTGCTTCGCTTATTATAGTTCAAACACTGCTACCTTCTCCTCAACTCATACAGAGAGAAGGGGGAGAAGAGAGAAAAAAAAAGAGAGAAAAGAAAAGATAAAAGGGAGAAAAAGGGTAGAGAACTAAATAACATTGTCATCATCTCATCCTTCCACCTGGTTATTGGCTCCCAAATTTTTCATCCAAGCCTCCTCCCCCTCCTTCCCTTTCTAGCGTAAATTGCTTTTTCCAGACTATATATTCTAAGTATCCTGGCTAACCACTGCTGATACGTTGGTGGCACTGGGTCGAGCTATACCCAATCTTAGTACTGCCATAGCCACGAAGACAAAGTACCCATCTTCACTCAGGGTACCGTCCGGATTCACGCCCAGCATAATTATTGAAGGCGTTAGGTTAAGTGGTATGGCTAGTGCCCTCTGCATAAATGTCTCAATCCCTTTCAAGATTGTACAAAGATGTGGACATGTTGAAAACATATGGATAATATCCGCCTGCAAACTTCCACATCTAGGGCAGTTAATCCCCGATACTCCCCCCATTGTGCTATCTTCGCTGGGGTGTAGTATAGCCGATACAGTGTTTTGTAATGCTGCGCCTGAAGGGCTGCAGAGCACAAAACATTCATGCCCATTTCTAATGAGGCCTTAAAACAATCCCTTTCTACCTCCAACTTGGTTGCCCAGCTATCCGCCCATTTCTCCAAGTCATCCTGCTTAGTTTCAATTAACTCATAATAAAATCGCTTAATAGTACAGCTTATTCCACCCTGTGCCACCTCCATTACAGCATTTTTTGCAAACCCCATAGGCCCCCCTATTTTATTGGCCAAAAAACTTCTTACTTACAGATACTTAAAGAACTGCCTTGCATCCACCCCATACTTTAGCTGGATCTCAGAAAACTGTAAAATACCCTGTGTCCCCATAACATCCCCAATCTTTGTAATTCCTTTTCTAGCCCATTCTTTAAATAGTGCATCTGAAAAAAATATCTCGAGGGAATGCTGGATTATCAATCATTCTGGTATATCTATTATATCTGCCTAAGCCATATTTCTTGCTAAAAGCCTTCCAGATACTATGTGCAGCCATTATCGTCTTGAAACGCGTCCTCTTAAAGTAGCTTGAGTCGAATTGTCTCAACATCACATTTTCCGCCTCTCCTCCCATCAGCAGGGCATAAATTGCTACAGTTTCTAGATCATCCTCCCCTTCTGCCTCCGCCCCACCTATCAGACCAACCATATACTGCAGAGCAGCTGCCCAATAATAAAGTTTCAGATCTGGTAATGCCCAGCCCCCTCGTTCTCTTGGTAGTGCCATATATCGCATTGCCCTCCTAGTTTTCCCTTTGGACGATATAAATCTATTGATCATAACCTCTATGTTCTTAAACCAGACATTTTTAAATAAAAATGGGATTGCCCTAAATATATACAAAAATTTTGGTAAAACCAACATCTTTATTTTATTTGTTCGGCCAAGTAGTGATAAGTGCAGATTATGGAGCCTATCCAGATCTCTTCTTACTTTAATTATAATAGGGGTGATGTTTAATTCTACTATCTTATCTAGCTCCGACGTAACTATAATCCCTAGGTATGTACCTTCCCGGACCACCCGATAATCCTGACACACCAAATTCTTATTCTTAATTATTTGCGTTTTGGAGGTATTTAAGGAATAACCTGACACTTTGCCAAATCTTTTTGCCTCCAATTTAACCTGTACGATAGCCTCCGTGGGGTTTGATGTTAGGACCGCCACATCATCGGCATATGCAAGTATCTTGCACTCCCCCCTATATGTTCTTAACGGAGGTATGCTTTCATTCATTGCCATCCTTCGAATAAATGGATCCAAATACATTGCGAAAAGCAGAGGGGAGCATGGGCACCCCTACCTTGTTCCCCTTTTAACCTGGACTGGTGAAGTTAAGCCTGCATTTACCCTAACGGATGCAACCGGGTCCCTATATAGTGCTCTTATTGCATTAACAAAGCCCTTGCCAAACCCTGCCCTAATTAAAACACACCATAGATAATCCCAGGAGACCCGATCGAACGCTTTCTCGGCGTCTAAGAACATTGCCGCCATCGGGTCCCCTGTAACTTCCATGGTGTCAGATAACGTAATAAGCTTTCGGGTGTGGTAAGTAGTTCCCCGCCCTGGAATGAAGCCATGCTGGTTACCGCTAACTAACGCTCCTATAACACTTGCAAATCTTATTGCAAAGGCCTTTGAATAAATCTTTGTGTCGGCATTCATGAGGGTTATGGGCCTGTAGGAGCCCGGTTCATTAGATGGCTACCCCTTCTTTAAAATAATGACAATTTCCGCCCCGGCCCAGGAACTTGGCACAGACTCCCTCAGCTGTGCTTTTCGTACTACATTTATCAAATCCTCGCCAAAAACTCTCCAAAAAACCTTGTAAAACTCCAATGGTATATGGTCCGGCCCCGCTGCCTTCCCAGATGGGAGACTCATCATTGCCTCTTTTATCTCCTCTGAGTCTAGGGGGGTATCCAGCCTCTGCCGTTCTTGCTCTTCCAAGCCCTCCACAGGTATATTATTCAGGTAGACTGCCATTTCCCCAGGGTCCTTCGCTTGCTGTTCATCATATAGCTCTATATAGAATTGTCTAAACACTTCCCTAACTCCTTGTACATCCGTGATTAAATTCCCTACACTATCCTTGATCTCCCTTACTTCTCCTGCCGCAGCCTTTTGTCTTGCCCGAACCGCTAGGGTACGGCCCACCGTTTCGCTAACCTCATGACACTTTTCTCTATTTGCTGTGTAGATTTTAGCCGCTGTAATTGCTAAGTCCACTTCTATTTCCATTCTTAGCTTGGCTAATCTAATAAGTGCCGACTCCACTAATCTACCTGCCGCTGCGGCATCACTCAGCTCACCCTCAGCCAGAATCATCTCCCTTTGTAATGCCAAATTTCTCTGATGTTCTGTCTTCCGTTTGTTTGCGCTATAACTCAAAGTT
This sequence comes from Lissotriton helveticus, assembly GCF_964261635.1. Lineage (NCBI taxonomy): Eukaryota > Metazoa > Chordata > Amphibia > Caudata > Salamandridae > Lissotriton > Lissotriton helveticus. Next base: position 755,051,840 of record NC_136063.1, on the reverse strand, counting down.
TCCCCCGTACCCCTGCCTTAAAGCTATCCCATACAATCCCTACTGCTGCGGTACCCCTATTAATCTCCAAGAATCCCTCAATCCACTGGGTCACGTGTTGTATATATTTTTCATCCTTCATGAGTCCTCTCTCGAAAGTCCATACTCTCCTCTCGCCATTGGTGGGTGATAAATCCAAGGTTAAAACTAGGGGATTGTGGTCCGATAGCAACCGTGGTAACCTCTCTATTTGAGCTGCAGGCAGGGACGCGTTAGTAACCAAAAAGTAATCTAGTCTTACACTCACCCTGTGAGGTGCAGAGAAATATGTATATCCCTTTTCTCCTGGCTTAAATCTATCCCAAACATCTATTAGGGCATTATTCCTTACTAGATTATCCAGTGCTCGAAAGACCCTCCTTTTCCTCCCTTGATAAAAAGAATGAGCTCCTGACCCCAATCCCAACCCCCCCGCTCCATCAATGTTGAAATCCCCTGCAAGCACTATTCGAGGGGCCCAGGTAGCCAGCTCAACGTCAAGGAACTCAAAAATCTCTGGGTCATCCCCCGTAGATCCATACACTGATCCCAAAGTTATCCATTCTCCCCCAACCAAACATTCTACCAGAGCCCACCTCCCCCATACATCTTCCATTTTTTTCTCCTTACCTGGATATCCCTACGTCGTGATAATATGGCCACCCCCCTATTTCTCGAGCCCTGCTTTGAAAAGGCTAAAACTGAAAACCCTAGCTGCTCTAGCAAATATATTTCAGTTGTCATAATGTGCGTTTCCTGTAACAGTAGAAAATCCACCCTCATTTTTTTAAATAAGTTTGAGACCTTTTGTCTTTTCTGCCTGTCATTTAACCCGCATACATTCCAAGGTAATATCCGGGTACCCATTAAAAGACGTCCGGTGGCTGTCCTAACCACTTACACCTGCAAGTTTCATTCATAAAAGATTCATTCTGAGGCTGTTTAGTGCAAACATCAAATTCCCCCTTTTTTCTTTTTGATTTTGTGTGTTGTGCCCCTGTGCTGTGCCCTGTGCCCACCCCTAATCCCCTCCCCTGAAAGCCCTCCCTGATGTGCCCTCCCCCCCTACGGGCAAGTAGGTCCATAAGACCTATGCGTGACAGCTATGCCCCCCAGATTACTCGCCCCCCCTCTCCCTCCCACATGATATTACTGGCACACCATGTTTCCTTATCAACTTTACTTAGATCAACATCTAAGTTAACCCTATCTTAAATCTAGTGCTGAGACTTTCGAGTACCTTGAGCCACTAAAGCCATCGTGTCTGGCCGTACTCCATTTTCTTTTAACCACACCAGATATTCTCGAGCCTTAATCCTAAATCTTTTATTTGTAATGGAGAGGTGGTGTCCAGAGTACCCTCTTTTACTTATCTGGGCGTACTCTTTGATGAGAGAGGCTCTTGGGTCCCCCAATATAAATTAAAAAAAATGCTGTAGTTAGATCTACTTCAGCATTAATGGGGTTTGCACGGCCCCTGGGAGCTAGGCCTTTTAAAGCCATTATTTCCATCTATACAGCATAATGCCTGGCCATTGCTACGTATGGCCCTTCAATTTGGGGTTACAAACAAGTGGCTGGGGTGCAGTTGGCCGAAAATAGTTTTTTACGCACCCTCCTGTCTGTCCCCCAATCAATGCCAACCTTTGCTATCCATCATGAATTGGGCTGGGTTATGTGACCGACCTACTGAAAGTAGCACCTTTGGTCTGTAGGCTGAAGACTTGGCTCAACCCTGACATAACATTGAATCATCTAATCCTACGAGATTGTGTTTTATTGGATAAGGCTACAAGTATTCAATGTCTGTCATATGTAAAATCTATGTTTGCCAAGTTGGGACGGCCATATCTTTATCATAACCCAGAGGGGATCAGAAAAGATGAAGTGAAGTGGGTTAAGACCCAATTCTTTAACTTTAAGATGATGGACCAAAACCTCTGGTTAGGGCCCATTATTTGATAAATACCTCTCCATTAATTGAGCCCTATTTAAAGATCGTGACCAATCATTTCCACCAGTGGCTCCTGACCAGGTTTCGATTGAATATGATTCATTTTATTTTGGGGGATAGCATAGGGTGGTGCAAACCAGAAGACGCCGGCCCATGTAAGTGTGATAATTTTTCATCACAGGACACCTTGCACTTTATGCTATTTTGTGACCTTTTTACTGATATACGGAGGAAGTTCATAGTGCCGCTGTTGTAGATGAACCTTGGATTATGTTTGGTGTTGCTAGTTTTCTTGCTGCTTCTGTGCGCCTTAAGAAGAACAGTTCTTTTATACTTGATGTCATATGAATTGCTAATTTTTATATTTGTTTTATTGAAATTATTTTTATCTATTTTACATGGATTATTGATTTGATCCTGAGGTATTTTATCTTGTAACACCCATATGTACATACTAAATGTTATTAGTTTTGTGTTGTGTTGTGTGTATGTACTTTTTATGATTTTAATTAATCGAATAAAGATTTTTTGACTGACTGACTGACTGACTTTATGAGAGTCAAAATTTTGGTAACAATATTCTGATAAGAAAATATTTATAATGAGGCATAGTACTGTAAGTTAGATGCAGGACAGAAGCCAGATTACTTAGAAGGCACCTATACCTATCTTGCATCAAACACTTTTGAGATGAACATGGAGGAAATGTAATGGAACTACGATATTCTTGTATCAAGCACATTAAGAATAAGCACAGGGGAGGAGCTTGCCAACTGAGTTTGAGAAGGATGGAGCCATGCTAATCATCTCGATGGCTAGGGAAGTAACCATGGGACATAATCTAGATGCTGAATTGCATGTACACTTATGAAACTATTTCTTATCCTGGAGTACATATATTGCAAAGCTTGCAGAAATAGAGGTCAGACTTGAATGTGCCATTTAAATGTACTTTAGACTTGATGAATTGCCTTGCATGAATAAATGATTTTAGATATGAGAGGCAGAGAAGCTGCATTACATGATGTAAAGAATAGGGGAAAATTGAACATGATATATTAAAATAACGGAGTACTGGTAATGCATTTGCACTTTAACATCCGCACCTTAAGCACTTGTTGTAATTGCACTTTAGACTGCTTTAAAGGTAATAAGCATTTGCACTTCAATGCATATATCTGCGGATTGAGCTAATACTGCAATTGCACCCATTTCTCAAATTAATGTTCTGCAGTCATTTGCACAGAATTGTAATCAAAGATAATGAATTGTACTTCACAATTAGAAAACAATTGCCTTAAAATGGTGGATGACAATCAACAATTATGTGTAACAAATTAGCCAGTAAGATGTTTTTAAAAAGGAAAAGTGATAAAGGACTATAGTTGGGGCACCTTTAAAATAACAATCTAGATGACGGAACTCTATGGTCCTGTGGAAGGCAAAGGCTGAAACACATTGACTGTCTCTGTTGTGTATGCACTGTTGCTGAGAACTAAATTAAAAATGATATCCGTTGCCTGTTATTCTGCACAATTCTTACCATGAAGGGAGGACTTTGGAGTAGCTGAATCAATCACGAGTAGGTGGTTATGTTAGGATGTGGTTTCCATAGGAAGACAGTTTTTTCAGTTGCCAAAAACGTTGGTGCATTCAGCTGCTGTCTTGAAAATTTTGGAGTGATCCATCAAGCGGGGCTGAAAAACAGGGGGGCACAAAACGCGTTTTCCTCATTTCCATAGGAACTTGAGATACGGCTACAGCACGAACTGCTGAATGGAATCACACCAAATTTGGCAGGAAGCTAGCTGTTGGTCCAGAATGTGCCATTCTGTTAAATGGTGTAAATTCATTCAGTAGTTGTGGAGTTATCTAAAGAAATTTCCAGTTGTATATCTAGGGAAGCAAAGGACTTGTGACCCCTCCCGATCTCGTGCTGACATCTGATTGGCTGCCAACACTTAAAACCAGGAAGTGTTGGCAGCCATCTTGTGACTTAGTTGAACCGACTCACAAAAAAAACATTTAAAAATTAGAGAAGGGGGCAGGGTAGAAACACCCTGACCCCCAGGCCTCTTCGGGGGGTCCCAATGGGACCCTTCAGGACCAAAAAAGCATTTATTTATTTTTATCAGGAGTTTCGCTAATCCTGCCACACTTTTTTATTAAAATAAATCGCGGGCTTTCTGCTCCATTTCTAATCGGCCCCCGGATGGGCCAGGTGCCGTTTTTTTTTTAAATAGGAGGGGGCACATGTCCCCCCTCCAGGGGCTTATTGATGCCCAGGGGACCACCACCTCCCTGGGCCTTGAATTTAGAGAAATGCGGGGGAGGAACATACAGCCTCCGTCACTGCCTTGGAGCCAACCACCCCTCCAGGTCTTGTTGAATAATTTATTTGGGTCGCCTTTCGGACCCCCTTATCCCAGGGAACCACCACCTCCCTGGTGCATAATCATAAAATAATGCGGGGAGGGCTACTGAGACCCCCTGCAGCCCTGGAGGTCGCCACCTCCCGGGGCTATATTAATGAGTAATGTTGAGGGCCGTGCAGACCCCCCACCTCCCCAAAGCATATGTTCAATTCAATATGGGGAGCTGTGGGGCCCCCTCACAGCCCATGGGACCACCTCCTCCTGAAGCAAATCACAAGAAAGGAAGGGGCCCGCGTGGTACCCTTCATGGAGCCATCCCTATTAGTGGCCCACCATCCTCCCTCCTCAAACCGCCTCCACTTCAACAAACACTCAGGGACTCCTACGACTAATGCTTTGTTGTAAACTCACTGAGAGGCCCCGTCCACTGTTCACCCCGGATGGACAGTGATAGCGGAAAATTTGCTATAGTGCCAAGGAGCCCTGGCGCATAGGAAAGTGAAGTCTATACCTGGGATTAGAGTCAGCATGCACAGGGACTCCCTCCGATCATACTCAGGTCGAGTTGGGTGGTCCCATTCAGGAAGTGTCCTGGGTCCCGCACTCCTGTGTTCAGCCCTACACGACATTGCCTGCATCCGGACAGCAGACGATTCTCCAGGGAGTCAAGTAAGCCGCCCGAGCACAGAGGGGCTGAAGAGGGAAAGTGCCTACGGCAGTCCCTTAGCATCGAATCCCTGCCATTCTGAGCAATCGGGACGCTGACAAAATATACTTGGTCAGTCTTTATTACACAACTGACGATCATGGATGCTGCATACCTGCCTCCACCGGGGAGCCTGAAAACCACCGGGCTCGACTGGACTGCGCTTGCTGGGAGTCCGTGGCAGTGAGTGGTGCTTCCCCCCCCCCGATTTCCTACTTCATCCTGGCCTCACATATACAGACTACGCTTGCTGGGAGTCCGTTGCGGTGAGTGGTGCGCCCTCCCACCCCCTGATTTCCTACCTCATCCTGCCCTCACATATGCGGACGGGATCACTGCACAACTGCGAGGCCTCCACCAATCTCCTCCCTTGACCTGGCCCAGCCCCAGGTGCATGCCCGGCCTCTCGCATCTGCAGCTGTGATCGCTGCAATGCTGCTGCGAGGATCCTAGGGTGGAGTACTCAGCTGCCCCCTTATTTCAATTACTGGTGATTGCTATGTCCATTTTCACCAGTGGGGGCGCGGCACGTTGTGCTGTTGGCTGCCCCCCTCTGGTGACTTTGATAGCATCTTTCAACACAGCGGAAGTTGCTGTTTGGAGGTAGACATCCGGGTCGGCATTTATCGAAACTGTTGTGTGCTGGCAGGTTGCAGAGTGAAGCGCTTCTTCAATTACTATTGTTCTCTTTCATTTCAATGAAGAAATGAAGGTACAGATTAGGTGCGGAGTAAACATTTATTTGAATGGGGCTGTTTTGTGTTGACAATTTCATGGGGGGGCTTTGGGGATCTGCCTTCCTTCCATCTTGTTAATGCTTCTCCCCTTACTCTCCCCTTACTCTCGAGGGCACCTAGGCAAAATGCAGTCTTCCTTCCTACCTTAGAAATTGAAGTAGGACTGTTTGTCTACCATCCAGCTCCTTTTGTTAAAGGATCGGCCATCTTGGAAAGGCTAAGAAGTACTCTTCGACCAACACATTTATTTTCTGGTGGAATCTAGGCTCACCTCTAACGTTACCCAATCGGGGTCCCTCTGGTTGGTCCCGGGCTGCATGGGAATATGTAATAGACTTTGATCTCGGTCTGGATGTAGCCTTCTGATATGGGAAAAAGGTCTATGGTTATCCCCTGCTCCCTAGGAACCCAATTATCAAAGCCAGCTGCCATTCTGGAAAGGTGTTTTGCATCTGAACACATAGCTAACGTCGGGAGGGAGCTCTGATCTAAGCTGCCTGAACACGGTCATTTGGCCCCTACATTTCAATTGGTCTACCCTACCTCCTTCTTCTGTTCATTTTCCTCATCATGGCTCATCACACCTCTAATTCCTTTGGCCTCCTTACTCAGGTAGGACTGAATTCCTTTAAAATGATCTACCCCCCAACTTGTCGCAGAAGGCGGAAAAGACGTTCAAACACAATCTCCTCAAAAGATGGCCTGAAACACTTATCTCACACACCTATGTCTCCTCGTCTAAGGGTACCGTGGTGACAGACCTCATGTTCTACATGAACAGAAGAGCCCAGTGGAGATAGGCTATATCATCTACGCTGCGCTCCAAACCTCTGTGCAAAACACCACACGGTTTCTGTTTTAATTACACTACCCTCTCCTGCTTTTAAGGCAGATCTGACCATTTCCCTATACAATAATGGTAACATCCTCATCCAAGCTTCAGCCCTGAATCTCAAGCGTTTTAACTGAATATTTATGAGGATTAAAAATACTCTTAATATCTTGAATCTGACCACCATATTATCAGTCACATGCACTTCACCCTCTGTTCCCTACACCTCTTCCTCCCCCATTTCTGCATCCCCCTCTTTACCCATTCCCCATTTGGTTATGTCCAACAACACGGAGGATGGACATATCACACACACAAGTAACCCTGACAACCCTGTGAATTTACCCCTGGACTCCGTTACTACCAACTCTAGGTGCAACAACCCGGATGATGAACATATCACACACACAACTTACCCTGACAACACTGTGAATCTCCCCTGGACTCCGTGACTACCAATTCTAGGGCCTTACACCGAACTGCTGCCCACAGTACCTCTCCTCGCTTCCCACACACCTGTGATCCTCCCCGTGCGTCCCCATTACATTTGTTAATTCCACAATGCCCGTAACTAATCCTACTCAATTATCTTCCCTGAGCCCCCTTGCACTGAAGCCTATTCCATTCCATGCTATTCCTGCTCCCTTATAGGATGCTGAGACGACTCCCAAGATAAACTCTATCTCCCCCTGTAATTGTAGTGATGGACATACTTTGTCAGCAACACCCCTCTCACAAATGGGTCCCTCCCGCTATCTCATTCTGAGCAGGCCACTAATGGCAAGAACCTTCCATACCTTGAGGAGAAACTAGCTGACATCAAGCTTGAATCCTGGATGTCAAATATACCATGCAGACCCTTTTACAGTTGACTGAGAATCTCTGGAATCTATACCCCTTCTGTGGGACTGACCAACCCAATCCTCTAAGAGTTAACTACAGCAGGGATGTTCGGTCCCCTGTCATCTCCCCACTTAGCCCTAGTTGGAGATCTAGGCCACTTCCTAACCACTACTCTAGGCCACGTAGTTTTCAGCCTCAGGTGTCGGTGGAAGACACTCTCACTCTTCTTCTTTCATACAAGGTCTCTGGGGGTATCTCCCCAAACTCTACAATCAACATCCCCACTATTTCCTCTGACCCAGACTGAGAACCTAGGGACACCTTCAGATCGGTTAATAAGGAATATTTCTCTACCAACTCTCACGTCAAATCGATGCTCCTCAACTGCAAATCTGCAATGAAACATGCAGCGGATATTTCTGAACTCATCATTTCGCTAAATTTGGACCTCTTGATTCTCACTGAAACCTTGCTTAATAATGCCTCCTCCCCAGTTCTTAACATCTTAATCCCAACAGACTATGCCATTATCAGATGCGATCTACTTGTTAAAACTGGGGGGGGCATTGCTTGCATTCATTGTTCCAGCCTTACTATAAAGCAATCTCAAAATGTTTTGTTGTCCTCTTGTGAGCAACTAATCACCAAAATCTGAAATAATGGCACGTTTGTCTGTGCTCCTCACGATTTATCATCCACCTTGTGATAATCTGCTTTTCATCGAACAAATCATGGAGGCCATTAGTTCTTGTTTGGACCAACCCTACCATATCTTCCTCAGAGACTTTAACCTTCTTTGGAATGACACAAATGACCCTTTAGTATGCTCCTTTAAGGCTTTCCTCTCCGATCTAAATTTCACACAGGTTTGTAAAGGTCCTACTCACAATGGTGCCATCCTCGACCTGATCATAGATTAAGACAAAATCATACAGTTGGTTGACATTCTACCCTGTGACTGGTTGGATCCTCATCAAATTTCCTTCCACATCCTCGAAAAGATCACACGCAGAAAGGGCCAACCTCTTAAACCCAAACAACTGACTCGCAATCTGTGAGACATCAACATTAACATGCTTCCTTCCATCACCAAGAACAGGCTTCAGCCACCCTCTAACATGACCAACATGGACGATGTTTCTGAGCTCTACTTTAGCACTTTGACTAATATTTTCGACACTATTGCACCGAAGCAACTCAAAAGGATCCCAGTCAAACAATCCAAACCATGGTTTAATTGTCCCCTGAATGATGAACGTCGCAAACTTAGGTTTTGGAGAAACTCTCCCTCCACTGCAAGCCTCTTTCAATTAAGAAAGTTGTGAAGCACTTATAACAAACACATTCGCAATGCCCAAACAAACCATTTCAGGGCTTAGCTTGACAGCGCTACAACCAGGCCCAGGAAGCTCTTCAAAATCATCAAGCAACAATCGAAACACTCTTCCAACCTTTATGCGGCACCCTCGATCCCCCTTCATAGTCGGGGGAGGTCTTCTCAGCAAATTTCTCCGAAAAGGCAGGAAAAATTTAACTGGAGCTTCAACCTGAAACACCAAACTTAAGGCCGCTGAACTACACTGTATCATCGGATGAACCCACGGAAACTTCAGTAGGGTCTTCACTCTCCTTCCATTTTGGTTGTTCTCCCAAAAACAACACCTCTTGGAATTCTTTCTTGCTTCCAGATGACTCAGAGCTGCTCCTCTCTATGGCGTCCTTAAAACCTTCCAATCACTTCAGTAATCCTTTACCTGCCAAGTTTTAAAGACCTCAATTCGTCCATTCTCCCTCTTTAGGCCCATATCATTCGCGAATCTCTCTTGCAGAGGAAGATACCTGTCTGCCCCAAGATGGGTCAACTCACTCGTATCCCTAAGAAGCCTAACACCAATCTAGCAGATCCTAACAAGTTCCTGGCCATCACCAACATCATGGCTTTAGCTAAATTGCTCGAGAAATGCGTCCACACGCAGCTTTGCATCCACTTAGAGAACTTTCAACTCCTTGACCTCCACAAGTCGGGTTTCAGAGCTGGGCACAGTGCTGAAACTACACTAGCACACATCGTTGATGTCGCCCTCAGATGCCTCGATCAGAATGTCCCTTGTCTTCTGATCCTTCTTGACCTGTCCTCAGCATTTGACACCATCAAATTTGAAAACCTGTTTGCTCTTCTTCAGCATAGGATGGGTCGTTCGGGCCATGTCTTAAATAGTTTGCCTCTTTTTTACAGAACCGCACAGAAAGAATTAAAGTTAACCATTCCCTTGCATCTAGTACCCCAGTCACCACTGGAGTTCCTCAAGGCTCCGCACTTTCGCCCACTCTTTTCAACCGTTTTATGGAACCTCTCTCCGATATTCTGATCCGTTCTAATATTCTCTACCACATGTATGCTAATGACACGCAATTGTACTTGAAGATCTCTCCAGAGGACATTAAAACCTTAAATGATGCACTCATACAAGCTCAACAATGGTTATCCCAGAACCATCTCATGTTAAACACTCTCGAAACAGAATTCCTTCTGATTATCTCCTGCAAACCACTTTGCACCTTTGCACCTACCCTGGAATGGCTTAAACAAATCACTGCCCTTAACTGCACTTCATGTAGTTGACTCTGCTAAATCATTAGGTATTACCTTGGAAAAATACCAAAATATGCAAACACACATAAGCCCAACTACTAGGGGAGCCAATCTCCAGCTCAACATCCTCAAGAAAATCAAGCACTTCCTTCTGTTCAATCCCTGGTTATCTCTCGCTTGAAATATGGCTTGGGACCCACCTTTCTACCAAAATAACCACAACAAAGGGCCTAAAGCAAGGATGCGTTTTGGCCCCTCTGTTATTTAGTCTTTTCCTGGCGGACCTACCTGATAAGCTCAACTGATGGTCTTCCCAAGCTCCAAAATTAGGCGGCATAACACTAACAAATCTGCTATACGCCGATGATCTGGTCTTGATCAGCCGGACACCCATTGGACTACAGCGCCTTCTAGACGTGACTCATAAGTTTTCGCAACAGAATGGCCTAAATATAAACTTTCAAAAAACCAAAACCATGGCAGTAAACCATCACAAGAAGGCAAAACCTGGTTGGTATATGGCTGGTAAGCATATAGACCAAGTAACAATCTACAAATACCTGGGTGTGTTGCTAGACCATAACAACTCATTTAAGCCGCAGCTGGAATCCTTGCGAAGGAAGGAAGTCACGACCTACTTAGCGCTGAAACCTCTGAAGAAGCTGCTTCCGGACTTAACTCTCGACCCTTTTCTAAAAGTCCTCCGAGCCAAATTGAAATCTATAATCACCTACAGAAGTGAATCTATGACCGGTAGAGACGCCGCAACTCTTGACAGCATAATGGCACCCTCCTATAGAGCAATTTTCCATCTTCCCATTTACACTTCACTAGCTCAAATTAGGCTGGAATTTGGCCATCAAAAACAGGCAGTAGACAGGATGGGAGCCTTTATAAAAAGCTGGCACAAAATTAGAGCTGCAGAATTAGGGTCCTTAAATAATCATCTCTGGGTAGAGTTGCATCGAACAGCAAAATTGCCAGCCTACAAGTATCTCCAAGAATCTATTAAAACCTTAGGCTTGACAGAAGCCTGGAACATCTCAATCAGCCACTTGGAGTTTAAAAAATAAGTAATAAAGACAACAAGGTTAATATCATCAATAGAGGACAAGAAAACATTGTCCAAACGTGCTCACGGTTGGGCTGTGCTTAATAACTATGAAGTCCTCAAACTCCAACCCTATCTTACGGCATCATCAAAGATTGCCACCAAGGAAGGAACATTTTTAAGACTTCGGCTGGGAGTTGGCCTGATTAACCCATTTCTACCGCCTTGGGAAAGAAAGGGAGGTGAAAAGTTTTGTCGTCTGTGCACCTGCGACACGGAGAATCTCGTCCATATTATATATATCTGCAAAAACTTAAAGGACATACGGATCTCCTTGTTGAAACCATTCTTTAATCTGCACGGCGTCAGGTCTTGCAGACAGGCGGTGATGCTGTGCCTTAATCCAACTTTAGTACAGCTCAATTGCCGTCTTGTAAAATTCTTTGAACTAACAGAAAAAAGGCTGAAAAATGCACCCTCAGTTGTCATTGACTAGATCCGTTCAACGGCCCTGGCTCTACAAGATCTTGCCTAGTAAAGGTATCTCATGGTTTCCTAAACTGGTACTGCAAATTGCAAGCAGGGCCATCAGACAGCTGTCTCATGCCGCGTAGATGCTTCTCATTAGTTCAAAGTGATATATTTGATCAAACTGACTTTTCAGTGACTGAGTATTAATTGCACAATTGATTATTTTTTCTTTTAATCTAGTCATTTTTAGTCTTGTAAACTCCTCATTTATTGTAATCTTGATTTAATAGTTATGTGCTATATGCAAGGTTTTAATTAATCAAGCATAATAAATTACTCACTTACCTTGCAGGGCTTCCTAAAGCTAGTTTAGTGCCACTCAGAGCCACTCTAAACACATCGGCCAGGCGCATCACAGGCTCCAGAAAACATGACCACATCATGCCTGACCTAATTCAACTAAATTGGCTGTCTATGGAAGATAGGATATGATTCAAGATAGCTTGCTTGATGCACAAAGCTTTCTACTACAACACTCTGATTTACTTGGCTAAAAATCTTGAACTATCTGGCTCCAGTCAGAACTTAAGAAGCTTGACCACCCAACTTTTGAAAAACACCAAATTTAAAAAGAAAATAACTTACAATTGTGCTTTCACTGGTCTTGCTCCAAGAATTTGGAACGCTCTTCCTCCAGAGTTCAGATCAAACCCATCCACTGCATCTTTCAAGAAACAGGTCAAATGGCTAATCTTTAGTGAACATCAACAGCATTCCCCTGACTTACCTTCCCCAGACTCCTCTCTATCAGGATTTGATACTTATACCGTGTTGTTGAATTTGTTTTTCTTTCTATTTACTTGTTATCTTGTTCTATGGTCCTGCTGAAACTGTACTCGCCCCTCTGATTGGGATTACTCTCCTCCCCCTTGACCTGATTGTTTCCACCTCTGTTTGTCCATGTGATTATTTTACAACTGTATTTATTCCATTGTGTTATTTTATTCTTGCTTTCGCCACCATGTACAGCACTCTGATACCCGTAAGGGTCATGTTCGTGCTTTATAAAACATTTCAAATAAATACGTGGCACTGAGGACCGCCACACTCCAGGGCCAGCTCCTGCTATGTCCCAGGGTGGAGGAAGCTTTACCGCTCTCGCCAGGCCATAGGGGAGCTGCATGTTAGCATCTCCCTCTGTGTCAAAGCAATGCCAGCTCCTGCAGGATGCGGGGAGATGGTAGTGACCGAGGGACCCTTGAGGCTCCATACGGTCCCAAACACTATCAAGTGGGTGCCCTGGGTGATTAATTTGCATATAGCTGGGCTGAACTGAGGTGGTGAAGTGGGCTAAAGAATGATGATGGATTCAAACCAGATCTGTGACTGGGGGTGATTGTCTGAAAAGTTTCAGCGCTCCGTCCATCATCTTTTTGTGTTTGGTTTGTTTGCCCTGAGTTGGCAGGGCATGCCCAGACGTGGGTCCCTTGCTCACTTTGTCACTGGATTCAAGCTAGCCTGGCTGATGAAGGGTTTTACCCAGAAACCGGTTCCAGGATGCTTATTCCCGGTTCAGGGAAGACCTGGCTTGGCAGTTCGGGATAGACTGTTCCCATGAGGCACAGGGTCAAGACTGATTCGCATATAGCTGGGTCTGAACTGAGGTGGTGAAGTGAGCTAAAGAATGATGACGGATTCAACCCAGTTCGGTGACTGGGGGTGAGTGCCTGAAAAGTTTCAGCATTCTGTCCATCATGTCCTTGTGTTTGCTTTGTTCGCCCTGAGTTGGCAGGGTATGCCCAGACGTGGGTCCCTTGCTCACTAGGCCACTGGATTTAAGCTAACATGGCTGATGAAGGGTGTTACCCAGAAACGGTCCCAGGATGCTAGTTTCCAGTTCAGGGAAGACCTGACTTTGCATTTAGGGCTGGACTGTTCCCATGAGGCACAGGGTCAAAACTGATTTGCATATAGCTGGGTCTGAACTGAGGTGGCAAAGCGAGCTCAGGAATGATGATGGGTCCAGCCCAGATATGTGAATGGGAGTGAGTGTCTGAAAAGGTTCAGCGCTCCGTCCAACATCTCCATGTGTTTGCTTTGTTTGCCCTGAGTTGGTAGGGTATGCCCAGACGTAGGTCTCTTGCTCACTTTGCCACTGGATTCAAGCTAGCTTGGCTGATGAAGGGTGTTACCCAGACACCGGTCCCAGGATGCTTGTTTCCAGTTCAGGGAAGGCCGGGCTTGGCAGTTCAGGCTGGACTGTACCCATGAGGCACAAGATCAAGGCTGATTTGCATATAGCTGGGTCTGAACTGAGGTGGCGAAGTGAGCTAAAGAATGATGATGGATTCAACCCAGATCTGTGACTGGGGGTGAGTGTCTGAAAAGTTTCAGTGCTCCATCCATCATCTCCTTGTGTTTGCTTTGCTCGCCCTGAGTTGGCAGGGTATGCCCTGACTTGGGTCCCTTGCTCTCTTTGCCACTGGTTTCAAGGTAGCCTGGCTGATGAAGGGTGTTACCCAGAAACCGGTCGCAGGATGCTTGTTTCCAGTTCAGGGAAGACCTGGCTTGGCAGTTCAGGCTGGACTGTTCCCATGAGGCACAGGGTCAAGACTGATTTGCACATATCTGGGTCTGAACTGAGGTGGTGAATTGAGCTAAAAAATGATGATGGATTCAACCCAGATCTATGACTGGGGTGAGTGTCTGAAAAGTTTCAGCGCTCCGTCCATCATCTCCTTGTGTTTGTTTATTCACCCTGAGCTGGCAGGGTATGCCCAGACATGGGTCCATTGCTCACTTTGCCACTGGTTTCAAGCTAGCCTGGCTGATGAAGGGTATTACATAGAAAAGGGTCCCAGGATGCTTGTTTCCAGTTCAGGGAAGACCTGGCTTTGCATTTAGGGCAGGACTGTTCCCATGAGGCACAGGGTCAAGACTGATTTGCATATAGCTGGGACTGAACTGAGGTGGCAAAGTGAGCTAAGGAATAATGATGGGTGCAACCCATATATGTGAATGGGGGTGAGTGTCTGAAAAGGTTCAGCGCTCCGTCCATCATCTCCATGTGTTTGCTTTGTTTGCCCTGAGTTTTTAGGGTGTGCCCCGACGTGGGTCTCTTGCTCACTTTGCCACTGATTCAAGCTAGCTTGGCTGATGAAGGGAGTTACCCAGAAACTGGTCCCAGGATGCTTGTTTCCAGTTCAGGGAAGGCCTGGCTTGGCAGTTCAGGCTGGACTGTACCCATGAGGCACAAGATCAAGGCTGATTTGCATATAGCTGGGTCTGAACTGAGGTGGCGAAGTGAGCTAAAGAATGATGATGGATTCAACCCAGATCTGTGACTGGGGGTGAGTGTCTGCAAAGTTTCAGCGCTCCATCCATTATCTCCTTGTGTTTGCTTTGTTCACCCTGAGTTGGCAGGGTATTCCCTGACTTGGGTCCCTTGCTCACTTTGCCACTGGTTTCAAGGTAGCCTGGCTGATGAAGGGTGTTACCCAGAAACTGGTCCCAGGATGCTTGTTTCCGGTTCTGGGAAGACCTGGCTTGGCAGTTCGGGCTGGACTGTTCCCATGATGCACAGAGTCAAGACTGATTTGCACATATCTGGATCGTAACCGAGGTGGTGAAGTGAGCTAAAGAATGATGATGGATTCAACCCAGATCTATGACTGGGGGTGAGTGTCTGAAAAGTTTCAGAGCTCCGTCCATCATCTCCTTGTGTTTGCTTTGTACACCCTGAGTTGGCAGGGTATGCCCAGACGTGGGTCCCTTGCTCACTAGGCCACTGGATTTAAGCTAACATGGCTGATGAAGGGTGTTACCCAGAAACGGTCCCAGGATGCTAGTTTCCAGTTCAGGGAAGACCTGACTTTGCATTTAGGGCTGGACTGTTCCCATGAGGCACAGGGTCAAAACTGATTTGCATATAGCTGGGTCTGAACTGAGGTGGCAAAGCGAGCTCAGGAATGATGATGGGTCCAGCCCAGATATGTGAATGGGAGTGAGTGTCTGAAAAGGTTCAGCGCTCCGTCCAACATCTCCATGTGTTTGCTTTGTTTGCCCTGAGTTGGTAGGGTATGCCCAGACGTAGGTCTCTTGCTCACTTTGCCACTGGATTCAAGCTAGCTTGGCTGATGAAGGGTGTTACCCAGACACCGGTCCCAGGATGCTTGTTTCCAGTTCAGGGAAGGCCCGGCTTGGCAGTTCAGGCTGGACTGTACCCATGAGGCACAAGATCAAGGCTGATTTGCATATAGCTGGGTCTGAACTGAGGTGGCAAAGTGAGCAAAGGAATGATGATGGGTCCAACCCAGATATTTGAATGGGGGTGAGTGTCTGAAAAGGTTCAGCGCTCCATCCATCATCTTCTTGTGTTTGCTTTGTTTGCCCTGAGTTCGTAGAGTATGCCCAGACGTGGGCCTCTTGCTCACTTTGCCACTGGATTCAAGATAGCTTGGCTGATGAAGGGTGTTACCCAGAAACTGATCCCAGGATGCTTGTTTCTGGTTCAGGGAAGACCTGGCTTGGCAGTTCGGGCTGGACTGTACCCATGAGGCACAAGGTCAAGACTGATTTGCACATATCTGGGTCTGAACTGAGGTGGTGAAGTGAGCTAAAGATTGATGATGGATTCAACCCAGATCTGTGACTGGGGGTGAATGTCTGAAAAGTTTCAGTGCTCCGTCCATCATCTCCTTGTGTTTGCTTTGTTCGCCCCGAGTTGGCAGGATATGCCCAGATGTGGATCCCTTGCTCACTTTGCCACTGGTTTCAAGGTAGCCTGGCTGATGAAGGGTGTTACCCAGAGATGGGTGAGAAAATGCAGGGGCAGCCTGCAAGCAATGTGCACTGTTCCCTGGAAAAACTATATTCCACTATGAAAATAATACAAATTAATCAATTAATCAGCTTTGTTGTTTAGCATTTACTTTTGTCTTTAAAAAAACAGAATTCACATTAGTCAAACAATTCCTTCATTGTTTCAGCAAATATGACACATATTTATGAACATACATATAATATCACTGAATGTATGTCTATATAAATTTGTGCATTTGTGTTACTTAACATTCCAACAAATACATGTTTTCAATAATGCCAAAAATCACATTGATACATAGCATGAAATAATCATGTGACTTTAGTTTTCATAGAGTCCGGAGCCCAATGCATTTCGGGAATAAAATTTCCCTTTGTCAGGGGAGATTTCCTAAAACATAAAATGAATATATATATATCTGTATTAGCAACTGTAATCCAAACATAAAACATACGGGGTGTCCCACCATTGTATGAATGTGACACAGGAGACTATGAAATGCTCAAGGACAACGGTCAATGATAGGGGAATCAGAAAGTGGAATCAGAAAGTGTGGAGTATCCAAAAATCAGTTTTAAGAATCAAGAACACTAGTCACCAGTGTGAACTCAGATGTCAATTACAGAATATTCATGCATGTGCCTGCTCAATATTAGAAACCACTTCTCATGCACCCACGTGTGTCAACTGCTGTGAGCAGCTATACAAGTAATCTTCCTGAACTCAATCTTTAATGTTGAAATACTCGAATAGTTGCGCGCTCTCAGCGTAGATACATCAACCGAAGAACACCTGACAGAAAATGTAAGTGTATGATTCACAATAGATATGTAGTGTACTCGTCTCTACACAAAATGCATGTTTACAAGTGTCCATTCTGGATGAAGAAAGGAGATATCCTTCATAGGTACTCCATCGTTAATGGTGAATAGTAACGATACCTACTCGCTCGATCGTAACTGTGCTATATAGTGCCAGGAAGTTGTTGGCGAAGGACATAATCACCACAAGCTGTGCTGAGCTTATTATCGACATTGCAACTGCATCATCGTATGCCGATCTGACTTTGCATTTAGGGCTGGACTGTTCCCATGAGGCACAGGGTCAAAACTGATTTGCATATAGCTGGGTCTGAACTGAGGTGGCAAAGTGAGCTAAGGAATGATGATGGGTCCAGCCCAGATATGTGACTGGGGGTGAGTGTCTGAAAAGTTTCAGCGCTCCATCCATCATCTCCTTATGTTTGCTCGGTGGGACCAGGGCACCCACACTAGAGGCCAGTCCCCAGTGGATGGGGTCCCTTGGACAGAAATCATCCCGGGAGGGGTGCTGCGTGCCCTCCTCCCAATATTTGTTTTAAGGATGTAATTGGCCCAGAGAAGGGGAGCCTCCCTTCTGGAATAAATAAAAAAAATTAAAGACCCTCTGGCAAGTTACCGGAGGCCCACCCCCTTTCAACACCACTCTGCAAATGCACCTCTGTACAGCCACTCTCATAACCACACACTCACCCATACAACTACACACCCACTTATTTATTATACAGTTACTCAAACACCCACTCGCTCACCCATAGAGCCTTGCAACACAGCCATTCAATCACCCATACAAACATGTAGTATACCTCAGTCTTAGTGCAGCTACTAAACTAATTTAACTTTTGTAGTAGGTTAGTATACATGTTTAACAAACATTAACTCTTAAAAACACTTACACTCACTTGATGATGTCATCAGGGATGTCATTTGAGATGTCATCATTGATGTCACTGACCACGTCATGAGTGATGTAATATGTGAGGTCATGTGAGGGGGCAGGTCTCTGACCAGCTATCCGAAATCCTGCTGAGTAAGACTTATAGAAAGTACCAGGAGGGCCTCTTGGTCCCCAAGCTCATTTAGCATCCAGGACAACTTTATTCTGCAACCAGCAGTATGCCAGGAGATGTGTTTGCAGAGTAGTGCAGAAAGGGTGTGTGGCTTCTGAAGACCTCTTAGCAAACTAACTGTGTGGAACTTGCGGGAGGTAACATGAGGGATACTTGGCCCCCAAATACTCTTAATAGCCAAGGAGACTTCACCCCCTAAATAGTACTTTGCTAGGAGGGGGAATTTGCAGAGTGATGGAGAAAGGATGTCCTTGATGATTGTACAGGTAGTGCCTGTATGATTCTATGAGTGCCATTGCAAAGGACAGACAGCGAATACCGGGTGTTTTTAAGAAAATGTTAAACACATGCATGAATATATTCTACATAAGGTTTCAGTGTAGCTCTTTTGTAAGATACTAATTTAACTTTCCCATTTGTATTCATGTGTTGAAATAACTAAATCAGAAATCCATTTTCCTTCTTCACAGCAACACCAGAGGTCGCAATGGCATCATTAGTCACAAATACAAATGACAAAGTGAAAAAATTATATATAGACATATTTTACACAAAGTATTAGTAAAATATTGGTTTAACTTTATTTTAACAACACATTTATAAAAAAGAACAGTGTAAAAAACAAACTCAACATCTGACCTCATAAATAGAACATACCTACCAAACACCTATCAAACTACCCATTGTTACCCAAACTCAATGGGAAGTAAAAACTGTTGCCAAACTAGTGCAACACACATCAGTGGCAGCATCAACAATTGCCGGCCACAAAGTCTCTTTAGAGGTACAGACTTCTACAACACATATGACTCCAGAGTTTTCAAGTATGGCCACACATTGCTTGAACTGTAGTGTTGTTATAACTACTGGTGAGGAGTGTGTTACAGTTATTTGCAATGCTGCCAAAAGTCATACATGGTAATTTTTTCCCCCTTTTATATTTTTGCACATTTCATAAGAGAAGTTTATAGTGAGCAGCAAGAAGGTAAAGCAAAGATGAAGGACACTTGAATTCAATAGTAGCACAATCACACCGAAGCAGAAAGTCTATTCAAAAGTCCAATCTCAATTTCAAGATGTGGCTCCACATTTTTCCCTGATGATTTTATACTGGATTGTGGAGTTGTAGTCCATAATGGCCATACGCAATGCTGCAAAGAATAATAAATGTTGATTTTTCTTTTCTACTTTAGCAGGCATTATATTATTTTACAAAATGGGTATCTAATATCTGTGTGTTATTAATTTTATTATCTTCTAATATATTGTAGCACTCCTTACATATAACTTGCTGCATATTCAAGTCAAACTGTCCCTCTACAAATAAATACATAGCTAGCTTTTGCCAATTATCATGATTTACTTTTTCCCTTGTTAAATATGTCAACAGTGTGTGTTTAAATCTTCTAGTAAGTGCATAGACATCATATACACAAATACTCCATTTTTTTAGACAACACTGTGTTACATTTGGAAATCTCTTCTTAAAAACTATCAACTGTAATAAACGTGTCTTGTTCTGCAACTCCTCCTCTTAACAACTCTTCATTTTCCCAAGAATCCTGCTCAGGACCAGATAAACCAAAGCTGCACATCACCACAAATCATTTCTACGTCTGCCACACTATAGATACTTTTTTATATATATCAATGGATTGCTGTCTAATACTAGAAACAATACCACAATTCCATTTGTATACAGTACACTGACTATGTCTTCCTTTTCTGCAATACGTTCTTCTACATTTCTAGGTACCATCACCTCTTTTGAGATAGGACTACCATTCTTCATTTCATAACATCATCCTCTTTAATCAATAGCAGTAAGTAATTTGTAATCCTGGAGATAGCTTTCTTCATTAAAGAAAGGCTCTGTACAAGAAGCATGTATCCATTCTACACTAAAAACTGTACAACAGTTACTTCTATTCACCATTCATTTATTCTGGGTTTGTCTCCTCATGTACAAAACAATTTTGTCAAGAGACTTCATTCTGTTTATCATCCAAATGTTAAGCTTCCTCTTCAAAACAAAGGTATTATAAACTACTCTCAGCCCTTCTTTCTGTTTCACTGCATCTCTCCTCCTTCTACATTTTTTTCAATTTAACACTAAATGTACAAGTCCGTAACTATGCAATCATTATAACATTTGCCCAAAACCTATGCAGCTATCTAAACACCTACTGACAACCCATGCAGTCCTTGCATACTTGCATACTGAGGCACATGCGTGCACTGATGAAACACTCAGGCTCTACTCATGCACTCATGTAATACATAGAGAGCACAATTGTAGTAAACCTATCACCCATCCAGTACCTACAACATTTAAAAAACATTCAAAGTACAAATCATTTTGTGAATATCATGCCTACATCATTTCTTAAATACTATTTCTGCTTCTGAAACATATATTCAGCATATCTCAAACAAAAGTTACACTCAAAATGAAGCTAGCACAAGAACTCTCAAAGCATTCTACACTATTAATCCTTCTCAATTTACGGTGAGGTTGGAGATCGCGATGACATCAGTAATCATGATCCCCACGGTTACATCGCGAAAGCAGAAAGCAAAAACAGGAATTCAATAGCCACCACCACATAATAAAATTATAACTATATAGTTAATTTTAACGATCACAGTAGATAACTCACTTTATAAATAACTCTATAAAAACATTTATCAAAATCTCAATAACAATGTATTAATGATTCACTGATATATATTTTTAATATTTTCACCAATATTCACTACGACGTTGATAGTCGCTATGTCTTCATGATGGTACAAAGGGCCACGCTGGCAGTCGCGCCATCGTCGTGAATGTCGCGCACGATTAAAAAAAGCTATTTTGGACATGGAACTTGTGTCACTAGCACCTCCATTTCTCAACAATGGGGTCGGAATATCTCCAACCTAACCCCTTTTGTGGGATTTCACACAGATTTACAGCCCTGGAATCGATTCTGTTATATAAAATGGCGGCCACAACTTTCTATTCAAGTTGTGACCAGCCAATCAGAGCATTCACGTTGGTGCGTGCATCCACGATTCATCGCAAAACCACCACGAAATATCCATGGCCAGAGATATCACTATTATTTTTAACCTAAAGTTCGCAACAACTACTGAACATATTGACACAAAATAAGCAAAAGGCACTTCCTTGAACCGACATCTATCTCCCTCCAAATTTGGTGTAAGTCTGTTCAGCGGTTCGGGCTGTAGGTGTGGCTAAAGGTTCCTATGGTAATAAACATTACAAAGGCAACCTAATTTTGCACAACAAATTCTCGATCCCAACTGCTCAGATCACCCCCAAACTTTCCATAACAATAGTACCCACCAGGACCCTTTTTGGCAAAATTTCATGCAGATTTGTCAAACCACCCCAACTTTATAGCCAAGTCAAAAAATTATTTTCCTATTATAAACTAGATCCTAACTATAACTCTCTCTCTCTATATATATATATATTCACAGAAAAAAACATAGGTTATAGACCATATATAGTTAGGAATTAGCATTTACAAAACCTTGAAAATTCACTGAAAAAACCATAGGTTATAGACCATATATAGTTAGGAAATAGCATTTAGAAAACCTTATTTTACTCACACAAAACCATTGAAATTCCATATAT
This sequence comes from Lissotriton helveticus, assembly GCF_964261635.1. Taxonomy (NCBI): domain Eukaryota; kingdom Metazoa; phylum Chordata; class Amphibia; order Caudata; family Salamandridae; genus Lissotriton; species Lissotriton helveticus. The sequence continues at coordinate 755,029,901 of NC_136063.1, read as the reverse complement.
AGTTAGTTGCACTAACTATATATCGCGCACCTGCAATCCACTGCTGATGATGTCACATATTACATCATTCATGACATGGTCAGTGACATCACTGATGACATCACTGATGACATCTCAAATGACATCACTGATGACATCACTGATGACATCTCATTTGACATTACTGATCACATAACTGATGACATCATTCATGTGATGATACAATGAACCTCTTCAGACTCTAATATAACCTTAGATACACTCAGTGTAAACAGACACTCACAGACTGTCACTCATCCATGGAGTTACTCACACACCTAGTCAGTCTTGCAAAGAATCAATCACACCTCGATTTCCTCAACTATATAGTTATACACACCTTACTTATTGGAACATATAATAACACATATTTACTCTGTTATACAATCCCTGATACAAGTTCACAATAATCCATACAGCCACTCACACATTCACTGGCTCTTATGCACAGTTATTTATATATGTCAACTATCACATGTACTGTGTTTTACATATGTACTTACTTTGACATGTAGCACTGAGATATCCATTCACTCACCAATACACTCATGCACACAGTCAACCGCCCATACAGATGTTTCCACATGCACTTTTGAACCCATACATCTAGTGAATCAACTGCTCACACATCTATGCACAGAGTCATACACCTCCCAGACACCCACACACACACTCAGTCTCCCATACAAATACTTGGGCAACTAATCAATAACCCATATAGTTAGTCATATAGCTAATGATCAACACATGCATCAGATTACAAAACAACAGACACAATGATGCACAATTTAAAACAGTTTAGTCACTAACCCATGCACTCAGTGAGACACATTTAATCACTCACTTATACAGTCAGTCATGCACCTACTAAATCCTTCATCCAGACACTTATACATCCACTCATTCTTCAATATGTAAGACATATTTTAACTTTACAGAAGCATACAGTCACTGGATGTTGTCATCAGTGATGTCATCAGTGATGTCATTTGAGATGTCATCAGTGATGTCATCAGTGATGTCACTGACCATGTCATGAATGATGTAATATGTGACATCATCAGCAGTGGATTGCAGGTGCGCGATATATAGTTAGTGCAACTAACTATATATGGAATTTCAATGGTTTTGTGTGAGTAAAATAAGGTTTTCTAAATGCTATTTCCTAACTATATATGGTCTATAACCTATGGTTTTTTCAGTGAATTTTCAAGGTTTTGTAAATGCTAATTCCTAACTATATATGGTCTATAACCTATGGTTTTTTCTGTGAATTTCATTGGTTTTTTAACAGCTAATATCTGTAGCTGTAAAATGTATTCTTCTTTAAATCCAAAAATATATTTTATATGTTTATGAATAATTTTTTTTTAAAATATTTTTTTTTCTTCGTTCCCGCTTCGCGAATCGGGAAGCTTCCCGTTAGCTGACCTTGATGCCGCGAAATAGACCGCGAGCCGGTAAACGTTTCTTTACCGCAAGTGCCGCGTTAGAAAACAACATCGTGACGCCTCCCGTCCGCATGACGCTCCACGTTGTCGCTTGATACGTTATATGACGTGCTACGTTAGCGAACTGGTACGCGAAGCGAGTGCCAAAGCGCAGGTTTCTGGAAGCAAACAGGGAGGCCCTGCAAAGCGCTTAACGTAAACACAGCAAGTCATGTGACTTGGTAATAACACTTTTCATTGGTTCATTTCACTTTTGGTTTCCTAATGATGTAAGACTAGGTCATATAATCTAAAATGAACACTTTTGATTGGTTGAGAACTCTTGTTTTTCCCAAATGATGAAAATCCCTCCTTCTTTCCTCACTCTGACTTTCATCATTGTGAGAGAAAGACCCTTTGTGATCACTGAGCAATGGCTTCTTTAGTAGCTTCAGCTGGTGCTTCCCCACCACCTCCACCACATCCAAGGAAGAGTGGACCACCTGCTCAAGTTGTAATTCAACAAGAAGAAGAAGAAGAGGAACAGGAGGACGAGCACGAAGAGAGGCAGTTTTTGCCTGAGCAGCCCAAGACGTCTCACCGGAAAGAAAACTTCATTTGGCAATTTTTTAAAATTCCCAAAGGTCAGAAAAAAGTAAATGCAAGATACGTAACTTGCCTTATATGTCAAGATAGACTGTCCAGAGGGACCGACAAAAAATACAGTTTCGGAAACTACACAATGCATCGCCATATGACTAGGTGGCATCCTAACAACTACAGTGCTGCACAGTTTCGGAACGACCTAGATAATCTCCCTATTATGGCCAGAAGATCTGTTGTACCGGAAGTAACGGGACCAGAGGGCAGGGAGATGGTGCCAAATATACAAATGAGATTTGGTGAAGTAAAACACACCTGCGTATTTTGCGATGGATTCATTTCCTACGGAGAAAGAAGCATCACTCTGATCAACAGAGCTATTGACTATCATATGCAAGTTTGTCCGAAACGCCCAAAATAATAAATACTTCTTTTTTTTGTTTTGTTGCTCCTGTTGAGCCCTTTACAATGAATCGTTTTCATTGCCCCCTCCAAGAAAAACCCAAAAAAATATAAAACTGTTCCGAAAAATTCAAAAACAGTAAAAAAATGTTCAGAAAAGTAAAAAAAAAAGTTCTTTTCAGAACTACCTCCCCGTTATTAAAAAATTGGTACAATATTTGGAACTGTGCCAACCTCTATTTCTCTTAGTTCGCTTCCTAGTTCGCTCGCTGGTACGCGAACTGGAAGCGAACCAAAAACAGTAAGTATAAGGGAAGGAAACACACACTTATGTTAAAAGAAAGACAGCTATAGGGGAGTAAACTAGAGATACTATTACCCATAATCCACTACTGATGATGTCACATATTACATCATTCATGACATGCTCAGTGACATCATCAGCAGAGGATTGCGGGTTTTTTGGCAACATGCCTTATCCACGGTTTAATAACGCTGCCTTTTGCTTTATATAAGTTTTCAAATTGTATGAAATATATACCAATAGGTCTTTATGAACCTTTAGGTAGTGCTTTTGTTCATGAGGTCTGGTCGCTTCCATACACATACAGATGTTTCAAAGATGATCAAGAAGTTTATCTGAATGGAGAGGAATGCACTGAGACGCCAGATCATTCACTAATGTGTAGGCACATACAGTTACACGATTCATGCAACAAACACCGACCAAATATGGCTTGCGTGTTGCAAGGCACGCCAGTTCCTGCTATCATCCCCACGTTCAAGTTGTTGGAAAATGGTAGTTATTTGATGCTCAATAATGAAGATTGTTCTGAGTTAATTAAAAGTATTCCTTTTATCGTAACAGTAAGTGAACGGGTTATTTGCTGCAGAAATGTTCTATTTCCTCCCACACATGAACATAGGGAGTTTTCAATCTGGCCACAAATACCAACCTTGGGACACGTTTCAACGGCATGACAAGAATAAGAGCTCTTTTGTCTCAGAGAGAGGTGGCCTTGAGTTCGGCCCGTGAAACTTTCCTACTTCACATAGCGAACACCCGTACACAGGTTTGCCTTTCAATTTCAGCAACATGTTTCCGACTATCTTTAACGCATCCTCCACAAAATCCCTGGCACACTTTTTTAAAGTTGTTACCAGTGGTCTCGTGACTTCATTTGAGAAAATCTTTGGAGTCATCCCTGCTCCCTTTCATTCCATTTTCTCCACTCTGGTTCGTGGATTGCATTTTTACTTGCATTACCAGCGGACGCTCTTGTGCTTTTTTACATTTTTAAATATGGATGTCCCTCCTATGCAACCTCCGACCCTGCAGCTGCTGACACTGTTCCGCAATCGCATGCTAGAATATTATGGCACAATGCCGTTGGCGATATTAAGCACGGCATATGGATTATCTTTTCGGTTCTCCTACTTCACCTGTGTCCAGCCTGTATTTCACTGCCTGACCTGTGATTTCGATTGGGCCATTGATTTGTGTCTCTGCGGACCGGTTTCTCCTGACGTCGACTTTAATCAGCTGATGACTCCTATCATTACTCACGAGTTGATTTGTCCTGGCGAAAGGATTATGGCTGTGGCATTGATGCATGGACTACTTGGTCCCTGGAATTTACTGGCGGCAGCACAGTCTTTCTTGGAACACAGCTTTCTTGAAAACCCACCGAGCTGTCCTCTGATGGTGATAGAGGATCCGGTGCTGGGAGAGCACGTATGTTCTTTTCCGCTTTTAAATTGGATGGCTGAACTGTTTTCGGATGAAGACTGTGACTTCCTATTGGAGGCTGTTGCAGCTTATTTTGCATACACAGTTATGTCATAGACCTTTTTCATGTTTGATATGCTGAGTACTAGCATTTCATTGACAATTCATTGACTTATTTGTCAAGTTTTTATTATTTACCTTGCCTATTGGCTTAAGACTCGATAAAGTACTTGGCTGTTTTATTTTTCTTTAGCATTGAATTTTCCTAGTTTTTAATGCTTTACCTTGCGGACCGTCCACATATAAACTTGCAATCTGCTCTCATGAGATGGCACTTCTATTATCTTATTCAGTTCGTTTCCGGATCATGAGGAGGTGTCATCTAGGTCCTGGATATCTTTACACCGTGTTAAGTTAGCATGGGCTCATTACCGGTTTAAACGCCATTTTTCCTTTTTTGCAACTTCTGCACACGACACTTAGTTGTTGCTTTAGCTTTCCACCTAGTAGTTCATCGTGGTTTACATGAGAATAATATGTTATTGGTCTACTATCTGCTTTACTTGTTAAACTATATCTGTACAGCGAGTGCTAAAGTTTCAAGAACAACACGATACAGAATTGTTATGAGGTCTGATCTCCACGACTTCATACTCATAACATAAGTGCAACTTCTGCCAATTCTGGGCATGAGGCGGGTTTTATATTGCTTTGCCGAACACACATACACAACAGTTGATGCGGTTCACATGAAGAGAGAGCTGGTGTATGCTGATGTGATTCCTTCAAATCTAAGACACTAAAGTATGGACACGCCCTAAACCAACACAAAGAGACCTTCTTAGCAAATAATATAATATGTGTATTAGGGAGGGTGAGATATAAGCAGCCGCGGGCCGTGGAGGGAGTTACGATGGGGCAGGGAGGCGGGGAGGGGGAGAAGCAGGGTGGAGCCCTCTCTACCTTGCCCCTCCCCCTCCCCGCCTCCCTGCCCCACCGTAACTCCCTCCACGGCCCGCGGCTGCTTATAAGTGTTGCTAAATCTTATTCATTTACAGCATGTTAACATACTGTCACCATTCGCTTTTTATGTACTAGTAACTATGCTGGTAATTTTGCTACTGATAATATGTGTACTTGTATTCTCCACCCTGCTTCTCCCCCTCCCCGCCTCCCTGCCTCACCGTAACTCCCTCCACGCCCGCGGCTGCTTATAAGTGTTGCTAACTCTTATTCATTTACAGCATGTTAATATACTATCACCATTCACTTTTTATGTACTAGTAACTATGCTGGTAATTTTGCTACTGATAATATGTGTACTTTTATTATCTAAGGTACTACGCCTGAGAAGACGGCATTAGTAAATAAACATTTCAAATACACATGTGTTCTTCTTAACTCCATGTTCTGGTTTCTAAGAAATATATAACGACCGACTGTTCATGAGTTCCACGTATCCTGAGGTACTATAAGTTCATATTCTGGATTGTCTAAACATTGAGAGTTTGGTATATCCAATGTGACACTGTACCTAGCTTGCTAAATAGTTTTTGATTACTAACGTGAGTTTTGGGACACCCTAATTCGCCGAGGTTCCAATCCTCTGTCCACAGTTCTGTGTGAGAACAGAAACCCTGCGACAGGGGCACCCCCGACCCTTGCTGGAGCTTCATCACACTTGCGATACAACTCCAGCAATGCGCCACCTTTACGGCACAGATACATCACGCATCTGTGCTGTTTTTGCCCCATGATGCGCCGCATTGTAAATGCAGCACACCATAGGTGACGGAACAGCGGCACAGAATGACTAATCCATCCCTGGTGATGCGCCAGTCATCATAAATCTATCCCTATGCTTCTTATCTTGTTAGAGATGAACCGCCATATGTATCATCAAAGTTATTTGCATTTCCTAAATAGCGAACTTTAAGGAATAAATAGCGATTCTTTACCATTCCTAGTTTGCGATGAGCTATTTGCTAATTAGCCGAATGTAGCCCAATGAAGCCCAATGTAGCCCAATGTAGCCCAAAGATGGCCGCCAGACACACAAAAAAACAAATGTAGCCCAAATATCAGCCAGATGTAGCCCAACTATAGCCCAGTGACAGAATGACCAATCAGCTTCGCAAACCTCCGTTACGCGAAGCGGAGCGCTGTTACAGATATATATCTTTTTTTGAACGTTAATTTCTCAAAATCCACTGGAGCACATATATTGAGACCTAGCAAAGGCACATCGGGCTACCAGTCCCTAATATTTTGCCAAGTTTCGTGCAAATCCATTCAGCCGTTCAATTATTATTATTTTTTTTTTTTTTTGCCCCGCGGGGCCCTTTTAAAACCTCCACATCAAACCTAGGGGGTCAGCGAGGATCTACTATGCCCCCTTATAGTTATTTCCCCCTTTGTTTTGACCTCCTCTTGTCTCTCGATCCTACCGAGAGACAAGATGGCGGCCGCTACGGACTGTTTGGAATGTTGACAGACGCCGGAGAACCAATCAGCTTCGCTTCACAAAGCTCCGTTGCGCGAAAAGTCCGCGAACCAGAGCGCTAACCGGTCCGCTGGTACAGATATATATCTTTTTTTAAACGTTAATTTCTCAAAATCCACTGGAGCACATATATTGAGACCTACAAAAGGCACATCGGGCTACCAGTCCCTACAATTTTGCCAAGTTTCGTGCAAATCCATTCAGCCGTTCGGGCTAAAAGTGAGGCCAACCGCCCTATGGAAAACTCAATGTTAAAAACACGTTTTGGGACCCCCCTTTTTTCTCGGCCCCCACTGGACGAACCCCCCCCAAATTTTCAAGGGCTGCTCAGAAACAAAATGTGCCATTTTCCTGAAAATTTCAGCCAATTCCGTCCACAAACGCCAAAGTTATTAGACATAGAATTTTCAAAAAACCCATAGAGAAAAAATCCTAACTATATATACCTACTGGCGACCGCCAGTAGGTAATATATACATATATATATATATATATGTATATATATATATATATATATAGATGCATAGCTAGATATACAGACAGACAGACAGATGGAAATATGAATAGGCAGACGGATAGATAGATAAATAGATAGATAGATAGATAGATAGATAGATAGATAGATAGATAGATAGATAGATAGATAGATAGATAGATAGATAGATAGATAGATAGATAGATAGATAGATAGATAGATAGATAGATAGATAGATAGATAGATAGATAGATAGATAGATAGATAGATAGATAGATAGATAGATAGATAGATAGATAGATAGATAGATATGAAAATGGAAAAGAAAGAATGGGTGGACCTGCTGATTCGGTATGCAGTGATGGTAAAAGATTTCTCCATAAAGGTCCACAAGGGGGTTTATCTGCAAATGTTTTTGTTTCTGTCATGCCCTGAAATGGGCAAGGAGACCACCAACATTTAGTCATTGTGTGTGGAACGCTACAGGAGGGGCAGCACCCCCTCGCCAAATCATTTTAAGACACTGTTAAAGAAGAACATAAGCCCCTAGAGAGGTTTAACTGCTTTAAAATCATCTTTTAGGCTACAACTTTTGTAGTTGATCTGTTGAATATACGAACTCCTAGTGGTTGGTCTTATAGTTGCATTATGTAACCTGAATGTGCAAATAAAGACTTTGATACATATGATTTTATGTTGAAAATACTTTATTGACAATGCTTGTATTGCTAATGTATGCATTTGTATATTATTGTATATCTCATTGGTTGTTACAGTGAATTTAAATGTGTTTACTGTCTTATGGATGTGGTGACCCCTGGACGAAGCCAATAGGTTTGCATTATATATCTTAATGGGGTGACACTCTGACACATAATGACATCCCCTCATTTTAAAGTATTGCATCTGGGGTCTAGAACCCACTAGGAGTGAAATGAAGTACAAAGATGCCACCAAAGAAATGTCTGTCTGCCTGCTCGGCACATTTGTAAGTTAATGTGCAATATGTAGTAGTGTGTGTATAATAGACAATAGAATTTTACCAGAAAGAACACTGACTAGAATATAATTTATTGAGTGCTTATGTTGCTTACCTATGAATTGGGACCTTAACCTAACGAAGGAAGACAGCACACGCGGTTCACAGACCAGAGATACCGATAAACGCTGTTGTTATCAACCCTCACGCTGCGCCGCCCCAGACAAACAACTAAATCTGTACAAGTTTACCGAGCGTCTCTTCACCTTATCTGCCACGGGACTTACGAGAACTTCATTCCGTTAAGCCTGGCCGTTCCCCTGCATATCAACGTGCTACACCAAACTCTCTGAGTAGATTGGTCGATAATGTCAAGCCGGGTCGGCTAAACGGGCGGATGACAGCGTGTTTCAGCGTTTAGATAAGCCAGAGACTGAATGAAGACACTTCAGTTATTATCATGACAATATATGCAACTAGATACGAATCACCAAATTCAAGATATTAAGTCTCTTTATATCTCTGTGACCTGCTTACTCCTACGGTGTCACCCGTTTTTAAAAAGATACACCTAGAATATATCCACGTCAGTTTTTGACGCACTAAAAGAATATCGATGGTACAGTCCTGAAGAAGACACGAGTCACGTGTCGAAACGCGTCGACAGGAAACCATCCATTTTTATAGTGTCTAATGAAGTTTTATCCATGACAAATTATGTATATTTACAATGAAGTTTGCATTTCCCCTGAACATTGTAATACATTTTTATCGTATGATTTTTTATGAATACCTAAAAGAAATTAAAACCAAGTTTATTGGAGAAAGCAGATGCTCAATGTTCTTGTAGATAATTTTATCTGCATGTGTACTTGCTAGTAACGTTTGTGTATGCCTGGGAATTTTGGTTTACATACATAATGACATCCCCTCATTTTAAAGTATTGCATCTGGGGTCTAGAACCCACTAGGAGTGAAATGAAGTACAAAGATGCCACCAAAGAAATGTCTGTCTGCCTGCTCGGCACATTTGTAAGTTAATGTGCAATATGTAGTAGTGTGTGTATAATAGACAATAGAATTTTACCAGAAAGAACACTGACTAGAATATAATTTATTGAGTGCTTATGTTGCTTACCTATGAATTGGGATTGCTAGCCTATAACATCCACCTTGAGTAGGCCTTAGACTGCTCTGCACTGCAATAAGGCGAAGACTGTGGACTTATTATTTGTAATTAGGTCTCATTTTATGAAAAACAAAGCCTAGAAATTCCTGAAAAAAAGGTTAAAGTGAAGTTATAGTTAGGTAAGGAGAAAAGACATTAACCTACATTAAAACAAAAACCTTAGAAATTCACTAAATAAAAAAAGTTGAAAGATATTTTAACAATGTCTTTCATAGTGTTACTTTTTCAGCCTGAAAAAACACTAAAATTCACCAGTTATAGTTCATTGGGCTAACTATAACATGCTTATCCCTGCCATGCACTGCTTATGACCTCATACATTACATCACTGATGAAATCATCCAAACTACTTTACATTATAAACCAGTAAAGGATTTCACATATGTAAAGAAGTACTAAATGGTGCAGAATCATGTAAAGTGCAAATTGCAAGCAGATAACTACATATATAAAATGATAATAGTGAAGCCCAATCCTTCAAGACACCCAAGTCCCCTTATTTGAGAAAGCACCTTTTAAAAAAAGCCTATGCTGTGTACATAACTGTTCATGAAGACCACACTCTGTCCAGATATCAAGCCATATTAGATGGCAAAGCCGCTAGTGCTCACAGCCTTCACCCTGTGCACCCCATTGTATGGAGACAACACTCCCTCCAGATTCCCAACCACCATTAGGGGACCATGCTCCTACTATGCACAACCTTTGTCCTGTGTTCACAAACTTCATGGAGAGCTCACATTTTTCAGAAAAGCCCCTTGAGGTGAACAAGCCCCTCCTTTGCACAATGACCAGTGGAGCACAATGCGTGCAAAATAGAACATTTAACATGGCTGGCGATCAGAATGACATGGAAGCACTGATTTAAATGCACAAACATTTGATGAGCAACACAGCACAAAGACAAACCAGAAGTGAACTCTGTGGGTGGCTTTTTGAGCTCTGTTGAAGCTCTCATGACAGAGAAATGCACTGGATATTTGTTGTGTTTTTATAATCACCTCTGTTTTTATAATCTCTTCCAGAAGATAAATAAAGAAATTCACTGCTACCGTAAGCTGAAAATCTTTGGAGTGCTTCTTTGAAGTCATGAACTCATCTAAGGCTATATATTACACCGTGTTGTTGTTGCCTCCCTGTTATTTAGAATTGGATTTGGGTTTGGGTTTGGGCAGTTATCACTTATAGGTAGGCAATAGATATATGGACAACAGGGTGGTGCAATGTATTGTACGTTAACTGCCCAGTTGTTTATTCTTCTACTCCACACAGACATCACCATGTGTACAACTCTTTACAGAGAGGACAATCCCTCCAGACACAGAGGACGCATTAGGTGGTCAAGTCTGTACTACGCACAGCCTTAGCCCTGTGGACAGCTGCTCATGTGGAGTCCGCTTCCACCATTCACCAACGCCATGCTAGATGGCCAAGCCCCTACTACGCACCGACTTTAACATGTGCACAGATCTTTAAAGAAAGTCCACTCCTTCAAGGCACACATGCGAGATTAGGAGGCCAAGCATATTGTAAAGGCCAATGCTTATTAGTAATAACACGGTATTGATCATTTGCCCACTAAATGTATTTCAGTGTATAGCAAACTGTCAAAATCATTGGTTGATATAATTTGAGATGTCATGAGTAATGTAATCGATGGTGTCATTAAGCATCTCACAAGTGATATATTATGTGAGGTCGTAAAGAGTACATTGCGGGCTTCAAGTTGTAGTTTGCTCACTGAATACTACTACTAATGAGCACACATTCTCTCAAGAATTATTAATGTGAAAAGGTCAAGACATGTGGAGATGCAAGGAGATGCAGAGAGTAGCTGAAAGGAGATGCAACGTTGCAGGCTGCAGGGGCTGATGCTCCTAGATGATGAGGCGTGCCATGCAGTGCTCATGCCAAAAGCTTTACCACCGCTGCTGCTGACAGCCATGTATTAATGGCCCCCTATCGCTGGCTACTTGTAAAAAAAAAAGCTTTTAATCTTCTGCTGCTTACCTTCCCTGGTGATTGCGACAACCAACAACCCAACCTGATCTGTGAGATATCTTTGAAGGTGACCAAAGAGTGCCATAAAGGTGACACAACAGACTGCAGTGGTGGACCGTCATCAGATGCCAGAGGCCAGTAAGAGGTGCTGGGGAGTGTGTTAAAGCAGTGGCTAGACTCCATTGCTTATCTGATTGAGTCCCATTTTCTTCAGCAGCGAGGAAAAAGTATGGCTTGTAGATTGCGTGTGCTCCCTGCCTTGTCACATACCACTTTTCAGCAGGACTGTACCTCCTGCTATTCCCCTACATTCTCTAAATTCCTACTAGGTATCATCGTCTTTATAGCGCTAATAGAGCCTTTTGTCTTCAGCATTTAAACTCCTTAATGCAATTTGGATATAATTGACATTGGCACTTTCCCACTTCTTGTAGCCAGGCTGGTGGAGTTCAGAGGGGCCTGGTTTATTAGGGCTGATAGCAGTGCTTTTGTCTGAGAATTTTCACTCATTTTGTTTTGGTACTTTCGCAACAGACCTTTGTTTCCATGCCAGAACGCTCATTAAGATAAAGAGGCAGGGGTGCTGCAGCATAAGGCCCCCGTCCTTCATCAGGGATCAAAAGGTGCAAACCAGGCATAAACTGGTGCCGGGCATGGCGCCATACAGAGACCCTGCTTGGTGCCCAGTCCCCATGTCCTTCATGCAACAAGTAACCAGTTGGGTGCCAGTTTGGACCCTGCCTAATGTCAGGCAACAGAAATTGTCTTGGAGAGAACAGACTCATTGGATTATTTAAGATGGACCAGCGAGAGTGTTACTAGGGACTTCAGGGGTCTCAGTGTCTCGCACCTCAGTTTTTTTCTGCAACTGGATGAAGTGGGGTAGGGCTATTGGCCAATGATATTTTGGGTTGCATAACAGATTCCAAGTTGGAAGGGGTGTCGGAGGTCCTTCCTGGTACCAGAGTGGTATCGCCAACTCATGGTCCCTCTGCTGAAATCTCATCTGTTGATCCATATATAACCCCATCTGTCACTTTACCGCTCTCCCTGTTGACTCAAGACTCTTGGAAGGTTTCCCTGCATCTATTGGTAGGAACAGTACAAAAGAAGCCCACATCTAGTTCTTTTATTTCTGAGACCACACTTGCCTATTCTACTGAGGTAAAATGATCCCAAGCAGCAAGTTACAACCATAAGGCTACTAAATCAATGAGATCTGTAGCTGGGTTGCCCACCTCTCTAAGAGAGTTAGTGCATATTTACAACAGAATGGTGGAGCACAGTGTTATGCACCAATTGGTAACGCCATGCTCTGACATATCCTGAAAATGCAGCGATAGACCGTATTTACAATAATACGGTTTTCCCTAGTGCCAACACAGGCCCCCTTTCACCCTAGTGCAAGGGTGCCTGCGTTGCAGGGAATGATTGTTCATGTGCAGGAAAATGTCCCTCCTTGCACAAAAACAATCAATAATGGTGAATTGTAACTTTTATGTGAGCAGCAGAATGCAGCACATATAGAAGTTGCAACTCATTATTATTTAACTAGCAACCCGTCCTGACGTTGTCCAGTTATGAAATAGAATGTGTGTAATGTGTGTATTTGGCAAGGGCAATTTATTTTAAAATCTCGCGGTAGACAACATTTTTTGTTTCAATAGAATAGGGACGGAGAAGACCCAGCTGCAGCCCTGGTTGATGTTAGCAGGCGCGTGTAATTGGTGTAGTGATCCGCCGCCTGAGCCCGGCTACAGTCCTGGTTGATGTTAGCAGGCGCGTGTAATGTCGTTGAATGAGAGAGTTATCAGCCGCGGGTAAATCCGTTTAATGAGAGAGTTGAGTGACAGCGAGTAGGAGAGGCTGCAGTAATTGTCCCCGCAGACACGCTCATTTGCGTGTTCCCCCGCTTGAGGCCCAGATGCAGGCCTGTTTGATGTTAGCAGGCGCGTGTTCCCCCGCTTGAGGCCCAGCTGCAGCCCTGGTTGATGTTATTAGGCACGTGTAATTAGTGTACTGATCTGCCGCCTGAGCCTGGCTAGAGCCCTGGTTGATGGTAGCAGGCGCGAGTAATTTCATTGAATGAGAGAGTTCAGTAACAGCGCGCAGGAGAGGCTGCAGTAACGTTACTTACCAGGCCTCCAATTGAACGTGGTTGTCATGCCCCCAGCACATGGCCACACCAGACGATCTTCTGATTAATGTACAACCCACATGGCATGAAGCGCGATTCGTAGCACACGCCCCCAGCGTGCCCCTTAATCCGGCACAATTGCGTTCACATGGCATGAAGGCCGGACACATGCCCCCAGAGTTTCTCATGCCCCGCAGCATGTCACGCCCCCAGCGTGCCCCTTGAAGCTGCACAGCAACGTAATTGGCGCTTGTATGTACGACTCACATGGCATGAAGGGCGGACACACGCTCCCAGCGTTTCTCACGCCCCCAGCGTTTCTCACGCCCCCAGCACACGCCCACAGCCCACGATCTGATGGCCGTACCACACGCCCCCAGCGTTAGTCACACCCCCAGCCCACGCCCACAGCACAACGCAGACACGCCCACAAGGGACTACTTTGCTGGCACGGTTCTTTTACCTTTTAAATGTATAAAGGAGTTGGCCTAATGGCTAAGGCGCTCGACCTCGGACCTGGGTATCTGGGTTCGAGTCTTGGTAACGACGCCAAACATCCTGTGATTCTGGGCAAATCACTTAATCTCCCCGTGCCTAACAAAAATGAATATGTGTCCCCATGTAACGTAACTGGTGATATGTAAAGCACTCTGATACCTGATTCAGTTCGGGTCAAGTTCGCGCTATATAAAACTCTGCAAAAAATAAATAAATATGGTGGCCGTCTGCATAGCCTATGTCCTTCTGCTGCAACTGCCCTTTCCAACGCTGTATTGGGTGTTGTGATTGGTGCTGTGGTTACTGAGATTACCCACCTCAAAGGTTTAGGCTCTCTCTTTATAATATTAGTATGGATGAATGTTTATGTGCAGGAAGGAAAACCTTCCTGCACATGAACAATGAGTATTGGCAATTTGCTCTTTCTATGGCAGCACAGATAGAAACGGCAAAAACAAGGAGAAATAATAATTCCTTCTTGATGTGTCAGTTTAAGACCAGGTTTTCCCTGGTCTTATTTTTGGTGCTGCCCCATATTTATGCCAGCCTTGTATATAGGGGCCAGCATCAAAAAGCAATGGGGGATGTAGCGGAACGCCGACTGCAACACCTATTGCCTTCCCCTTTCATGCTAAGTGCTGCGTGAAAGGGCATTTTTTACAAGGTGGCATTAAGCCCAGTTAAGTGGCTTAACGCCGCCTTGTTAATAAGGTGAAGGGGTTATCGCCACCACAACGTCAGAAAAAGTAACGATGAGCACTTGTAAATATGCCCTTTTGTTACAAAGTACTTTAAAGTAAGGATTCCAGTTCCTGGAAATCCAGAGCTGAATGTGGAGGTGAATCATGTGTGATTGAGCAAAAGTAGTGTCCCAGAGGAGGGAACTGATAGATTTGATCTTGTAAATGTGGGAAGGTTTACCTCCTTAGTCAGTATAGAGGATGGGCTTAATGGAGAAGAAATCTGTATGGTAGGGCTTAGCACCACCACCGTGCAACCAACAGCTGAGTTGGAAGTAGTTCACCTTAAAGATGTCTGCGGGGTAGGTGGAATGGTCGTCCCTCTAGAAATTAAAGGAAAGGTAGAGGTTGTACTATGTAGGCCACATCCTGTGGTTGTTTTGCTGTGGCCACTCCTGGATGCTTCTAATGAAAGGAGTGACTCCCCCTAGGAGGCTAACCTCACAGCCTGAGGGACTACTGTAAACAGTGCTAATAGAATGTCCAGTCAGGCTCACTTGTGCTCCGGAGACCTCCAACTTAGTCCACACACTAATGTGGAGTTCGACGTTGAGTGCTTCCATCTGGCAGATGAATGCATTAGGAATGGCCCAGGAGAACTGGAATTATCAAGTTTGATGAACTTGGCTGAGAGGTTTCAAAGCTAAGGAAGGGGTCATCTAGGAGCTAGAGCCAGTCCCACAAGATCTTCATCCTCATCAGGAGCTGGGGGGAGACAGTTTTGGGGCTGATCGGTCTAAGCCAACTTGTAGCCCCCCCCCCCACTAAACAGACACACCTTGCTGGGTCCAAAGGGCTGGCTCAGTGAAGGGGATTTTTAAAATTATTTTCACAAACTGCCTAACCATGAACCATCTAATAAGACTATCTCCATGGAGGCCATTTCGGACTTTGCCCAGAAACTATAAGTTTTGAATTTGCTCTCCCTTATGCAAGTAACCTTCCAGGGAATTTTAAAGGCCTTGTGTTAAACAACGCCCATAACGTTAAAGTAATCCAGCTGATTGAAACCTTTAGCCAATCCCTCATGCGTGAGGCTATGGATGTTGCTTTGGGGGTTGGCCCTCCCCCTACCTCCCAAGATGTGATTCCATCTAGTTTCCTCTGTAAATGTTTGGACATACATCTCTAGAAATCCTTATCTAGTAATAAAAAGGAGGAGTGTTTTCGGAAAAAATAAAGTTGTATCTAGATTTAGTTATACTCTCCCCTAAAAAGCAATAGTGGAAAAAATGGCTTGTGGAAGGAAGGGGAATGAAAAAGGTGTAGGCCGATTAAAACAGCAGTGAGCATTGTTGATAGGCCACTATTCTGTGCTGCTTACCACAGCGATGATCCCAGTGATACAGAAGAAGTCTACCCCTAAGGGGAGCCCTGGTAAGGAATACTCAGGAAGATTGCAGAAATCATTAAGCATAGGGAACACCAAGGATTGTTTGAAGGTAGTAACAGAGGCCTCTGGGTGCAAAAGTACTAAAGAGAGACCTGCTGCTGGGGGGCGTGGCTGCGGTGGCGATCGGAATGGCCGCAATCCTGTGAAGCTTCTCCGTGCGGGCTCCTGACGGCGGCGATGGAGATGTAGTCCGCTATTTTTCGCTTTCTACATCCTTCTGGATCCGAACACCGATGTCGGCCCGACCATCTGGGTGACTCTGAAGTGCTTGGGAGCGGCCTGGTGAGTGCGCTCGGCGGAGGAGAAGCGAGGCCCTCGATCCTCGGCGCCATCTTCTCTACCTGCGCCCGTCCGCCGGTGAGTGCCGCGCGGTGCCTGGTTGCCCGGGCCCTCGCCCTCTGGTCGTCTGCTGCGGACTCTTTCGCGCACCGCTCATACGCTGGTGGCTCCCGGGTGGGGGCTCCTGGTTCCTGTTGCCTCCGCGGCCTGCTGGTCCGGGAGTGGGCCTGGACCGGGGCCTCGATTTGCGGGCCCGGGCTGGGTGTTGGGCGGCGTGCAGGGACTTTCGCTGGGGGGCGGCGGGGGTGGTGGGGTGCGGAGACTCGGGGGCCAGGGGGCGCTTCTAGCAGATTTCCAGCAGCCCCGCCTTTGGCACACTCGGGGGTGATCTACTGGTCCCTCCACTCCTCCTGCTCCACGCGACAGGAGAGGGTCGCTCCCCGCTCCATTGGCCAACGCGGGTGCAATCACCACATTGAACCTGGTCCACACTACGCCCTGAGCTGGGTCTCGGAGGCGGCCTGGTGCCATAATCCTCCGAGAGAGAAACGGTCCTGGCATCTGTTCACCACCACTACTTACCTCTACTCACATCTGACTGCTTTAATTTGCCTGTTGGTGGCACCGATTTGGGCTTTGGCGTTGGACTGCCGCTTTCCCACCTTGGCGAGTTTCTTCTGGAGGTTCTCCCCGACCGCGCCCTCTGCTCTACCGCGGCAATGGGGAAAAGAGACCCTAATCAGAGGAAGCTTAGTTTTGATAAGGCATCCCTACTTGCTATGGACCCCCCACCTGGTTCGGCGGCTGGTGCTTCCGGCTCGACAGACATGGGGGACGCCGCGGCCCTGGTCGCCACCATGATGGGCGAAATGCGCGCAGGCTTCAAGGCGCTTGACACCCGTTTCGACAGCCTCGACCAAAAGCTAGCGGACATGGGCGCCAAGATGCAGGTCCATGACAAGAGGCTCGACGTGGCTGAGTCCAGAATATCGGACATCGAAGATGGCGCCTCTAAGTCCCTTAAGAGATTGGAGCGGGTTGAGAAAATCCTTAAAGATGTGGCCATCAAAAATGAGGATTTGGAGGCGCGCAGTCGCCGCAACAACATTCGCATTCTTGGCGTGGCGGAGTCGACTGCCACGGGCCGGTTTGATACCTTTGTTGAACACCTCCTTACTGAATTATTCGCAGGGACACTTTCACAGCTGGCTTTGTCGTCGAACGTGCACACAGGTCGCTGGGACCTATACCTCGCCCTGGTCAACCGCCATGGCCTATAATCGCCAGACTTATGAACTTCCGTGACCGCGACGCTGTGCTGCGTGCGGCGCGGGAAGCTGGATAGGTCCAGTGGCAGGGCAGCAGAATGTCATTTTTCCCGAATTTCACTCTAATGGTCCAGGAGGCCCGTCGCAAGTACAATGGAGTTAAGTCCACCCTCCGGAATCTGGGTCTGAAATACGGCATGCTGTACCCGGCCAGGCTGAAGGTGGATGTGAACGGCAGATTCCGCATTTTCGACTCTCCCTCGGAGGCACAGGACTTCTGCCAAGGTTACAAGAATCAGAGCTCGCCAGCAGCCTCCGGCTCGGCGCCACACACCTCTCCTCGCAGCGACACTCAGTCCAGTGCGGACCTTTTTGCTGACCCTGGCCGGGGCTGAATGCTTACCTTTCCCTTCTTTGTGGCATCCCCTTTTTTGATGTGTTGTCTATTGGATGTAGACCTTCCAGCGTTTATTGGCTGATCTCTAGTTATGGTTCCGCCTGTTGGGACGCCCGCACGGAGTGGTGTTGCTACCCCCTAAGGCGCAGGCCGTGTTGTTTATGTTTTGTGGGGTTCTAACACCATCTCGTTTTTTGCAACGAAATTGTTTGCTTGTGTGGTCACTACTGTCTTTATTCTGCACTTTTGTTCAGCAAATGTTGGGGGACTGCCTCTCTGGGGTCACTGGGAGGCTGGGTGGTGGGTGGGGGTTGGGCAGCGTTTTGTTACATTGGGTATCTACGTTTGTGAGCAATTGCGAGGAACCTGAGAGTAGACTGTCGTATGCACGCCTATCTATAATTTTCAACGATGTGATGATATGGCCAAGCTAGGTTTGCAGTCTGGTCCGTCCAGACTTACTTTGATGTCTTGGAACGTTCGTGGGGTAAACTCCACGAGGAAGCGCAAGCAGGTACTGAACTACGCAGCGCGGCATGGGGTGGATGTCCTCTTTCTGCAAGGGACCCATTTGGTTCAGTCGGACACGGTCTCCGTGGCTAGGGATTGGGGGTCACACAGAGCATTTTCCTGTTACAGCAGATACGCAAGGGGTGTTGCAATCCTGGTGCACAAACGTGTCCCCTTTGTATTGACTGGCTGCAAATCTGATGGGGAGGGCAGGTACGTGCTTATCACGGGAGTATTGTTTGGTTATAAGATCGCACTGGTGGGAATTTATGGTCCTAATGTTGATTCCCCTGCCTTTTTCCAAGACCTGCAGATGATGTTGCTTCGCTCTGACATTGATTTATTGGTCCTGGGTGGAGACTTCAACTTATTGATGAATCCTGACAGGGACAGTACCTCTCCCTCTCATGACAGCAAACCAAGGGCCCGCTCAGTGTTGGCGGAAATTTGCAACCACTTTTCATTAGTGGACATAGAGGCTCGACTTCACCCACACACTCCTGATTACACACATCATTCTGGGTTTCACAATACCAGCACTAGAATTGATTATTGGCTCCTCTCCCCGGGCGTTGCGGGTTGGGTGGATAGCTTTTCCACGCTGCCTCGCACCCTGTCTGACCACTCTCCCATAGTCTTGACATTGGCGGTCCCCAGGCTGGGGGGCTACGAGAGGCAGCGGCGATTCCCTGGCAGGGCTCTACTGGATCCGGTTTTCAAAGAGGACATCCGTACTGCCATCGACGACTATTTTGCCATTAACACCGGCTTTGTCACCTCCTGGGCCACGTTATGGGAGGGCTTCAAGGCCACCTTGCGGGGGGTTTGTATTGCCAAACACGTGGGGTCCCTGCGTGAGATTCGTTCCACACTGACACGCATCGAGACGGCCATCTCGGCACTAGAAAGAGAAATCCTTGAGGACCCCTCTGCGGACCGGGAGGCCAAACGTCTTGAGCTCCTCCTGGAGTTTAGGGACGCTGCAGACCGAGAATTGAGGTTTATGAGTAAACACTACACAGCACGGCAGTACGGCAAGGGAAATAGTCCAGGCAAACTATTGGCGCAAATGCTTAGGCCGCCACGTCAGGCAGCCTACATTACAGAAGTGGTTGACGCTCAGGGCACGACGCACCACACCACTCCCGATATTTCTGCAGCGTTTGTGTCATACTACAAGACCCTATACACTTCTACACTCTCTGGGGAACAGCGCAACCCGGGTCCCTATTTGAATGAAATTGCCATGGTGTACCTGGGAAACAAATGCAGGAGTTTTTGGCCATGCCCATAACGCCTGATTCTATAATTGAGGCCATCGACTCATTGAAAAGCTCCTCGGCCCCCAGCCTCGACGGGTACTCGGCTGATTTTTACAAAGAATACAGGGAGGAACTTGTCCCTAGGCTTGTCGAAGTCTACGCTGAGGCGCTTGAGTTGGGCATATTACCACCCACACTCCGGGAAGCGGTCATTGTTTTATTGCCTAAGCAGGGAAGGGACCCCTCTTTGTGCAGTTCCTACAGGCCCCTGTCCCTTTTAAACTTGGACTACCAGATTTTAGCCAAAGTCCTGGCGATTCGCTTGGCGCTGCTCGTGGAAAACATCATTTCGCAGGCGCAGTCCGGATTTGTCCCACACCGATCCACCTCACTCAATCTCCGGACACTGTTTTCTGTTTTGCATAGAGTTGAGCCCTCTACTCCGGCTGCAGCGGTGTTCTTAGACGCTGAAAAAGCGTTTGACACCCTTGAGAGGCCCTTTTCTTTTATCAATTATGAGACGAATGGGGATGCCCGATATGTTTGTGGCGACTGTGGAGTTGCTGTACTCGGCTCCCACAGCCAGGATTCGGTTGAATGGCACCATTACTGACAGCTTCGCACTCTCACGAGGTACCCGTCAGGGATGCCCTTTATCCCCGCTCCTGTTCATCATTGCGATGGACCCCCTGGTTCGACATTTTCAGGAGAAACATCTCCACAGGGTGCTCCAGTTCCGCACTGGGCCGCTTCTCCTCTCGTTGTATGCCGATAACACAGTCTTGTACGTTCGGACCCCTCAGTCCAACTTGGAACCTCTGTTGTCGGAGATTGCTTGCTTTGGCGACTTCTCGGGCCTTAGAATTAATTGGCACAAGTCGGTCATTTTTCCACTCACCCCCTCCACCTTGCAGTGGAACTGTTCGTTTCCACTAGAATGGTGCACCGACTCTGTGAAATATTTCGGTATACACCTCCACCTCGACACTGTGTCCAAAGTCCGTTTGAATTACGGGCCTGCCCTTGATTTTTTGGAGGATCACATGGAACGCTGGCTCTGCCTCCCACTTTCTATGGCCGGTCGGATAGCCATCATAAAAATGATTGTCCTCCCCCGATTTTTGTATTTATTCAATAACATTCCGATCCCTCTCACCAAGATTTTTTTTTCTCAACTTCGCTCCTCACTGCTGCGATTGGTGTGGGGTGGCAGAAACCCGCGGGTGGCCTGGCACACACTGACACTTCCTTACGAACATGGAGCATTCGGAGTACCAGATTTTTATCTTTATTATTTAGTAGCGCAGAGCTCCTATCCTATCCTATCCCTTGGTTCCACCCAGATGCCAGAATTCCATTTCTGAAACCTGAGGCTGATTTGGCTCTCCCGTTGCCCTCAGTTCCGTCCTAACCAGGGGAATCCCTCGAGACCCTCAGGACATACAGCCTTTATCCACTACATGTTGGTCATGGCATAAGTTGCGACGTCTGCTGCGTGTTGAGAAATTATACTCCCCAGCTCTGCCATTGCCTAACCCTCACAGGCTCCCCATAACTGGCGAATTGGTGATTCAGCGTACCCTGTCCAAATTTCAGATACACTCGGTCGGCGATCTTTTCCCAGACGGACACGCTTTCTCACTTACGTAGGACCACCGCTTCACAGATGGGACGTTTATGGACTCATTCATGCTGACTAGGATTTGCTCTATGCTCAGGGCTGAATTCCCCACATATCCGCTCCCTCCTGACGACACTCCTGCACTAACATTTATCATACAGAATCAGACGGGGCGCATGTAGTCTCTAAGCTATACAAGTTATGCCTTGCCTCGATTCCATCCACTGACGCAGCGGTGCGCTCCGCTTGGGAGAATGACCTGGGCACCAAATCACTGATGAGCAATGGGCGGCGTGTTGTGCCACCACGAGGGACGTGTCCATTAACACCAGACATAAACTCATACCCTTTAAGTTCCTGAGGAGGATGTATCACACTCCCGTGCTTGCGCATAAGATCGACTCTGACAGGTCACACTGTTGCCCTAAGTGTAATTCCCCTCAGGCGGACTTTGCCCATCTTTCCTGGACCTGTCCGCAGCTGACTGGCTACTGGCTACAAGTACACCGGGTCCTGGGGGACATCCTAGGCATGGATCTGCGACCCATCCCTGAAATTGCGTTGCTTGGCTATGTTGCAAACTTCCCACTCCCCCTTCTTAGGTTGGCATCCATTGGCTTTCTTCTGGCCAAACAGGAGGTGGCACTACTCTGGTGTGCTAGGCGCGCTCCAACGGTCCGTGCTTGGCTGCGTAGTTTGGCCTACTTTAATGTCAACAGTGTTGAATACTCAGAACAGATTCCGCTTGCTTCAAGACCGATTGACATATGGGAACCATACCGGTGGTATGTGGCACGGCTTGCTCAGGAGACGAGACCCCAATTGGTTACTTCATTAGTCCCTACAGTGGTGGGCTAGTTCTGGCCCCGCATCGCACGGGGTCTGCCTCCGTTGTTATTTTCCTGCTGGGCATGTATATTCTGCACTGTTTCACGTTGTTATTGGGAAACCCAACGGCTAGGAGACAATATACATGAGCCGCCCTGGGTGTTACCTCCCTGACGGAACGATTCCACAGTTGCTCTTCTGGTGCCGGACTGGGGACCCGTCCTGTACCTGACAGCCTACACGTTTCATTTCCTATTAAGCCATATTGTGAATAGAATTGTCCTTTGTGGTGCTGATGGTGCTGCTCTACTATGCTCGCAACCTTACTGATATGTCTACATTTTGCATACTGCTTGTTACCTTTTCTTCAGTTTGTCTTTGGTTTTTCTCTTTCTTTTTAGTTTCTTCGGAAAACAAGAACATTGTATTATTGCATTGTGTCATTCTAGTAGTCGGCAACTCCTCTATGAAACACTTACTGTTCGGATATGTACTCTGCTAGTGTGTCGATATTTACCTTGTTGCATATATATATGTGACTGTGGATTGCTTTTTTGTGCAATAAAAAGAGTTTAAAAAAAAAAAAAAAGAGAGACCTGCTGCTAAATCGGCAGTTCACAATTGTTACCCTGATAAAAGGGAGCTTCAGGCTGACCCAAAAAAGCCCACTTTAGACATTAAAAGAGCGTATTACTTCAAAGGACTTAGTGCAGGCTGTTTTTTGTATTTTGTACCACAGCAGGTGAATAACTAATCTGGGTACTATTTGCTTCTTAGGAAACTAAGAGTCTATTGGAAAGCTTTGCATTTTCCTTGGCAGTGAATGGAATCTGCCTTTGTGAGGGAATATAGGATAATTGGGAGGCCTCAAGGAGACCAGGGGAAAATAGTCTCCAGCAGATAATCTCCTTTTAATAGAACATGGTGGGTAAAAACACAATCAAATCACATTCTCTAAGTTCCTGGGTTTAGGCCAGTGAACATGGTCTGGAATGAGTTGGTGGGAATGAGATAGGAGAAAAGCTACTGTCATGTTCCGAAATCATGGAGCCCCAAATGGGAGAAACTGTAATCCATCACTTGCAATGGATTGCAATACATTTAGGAGTTATGATGGTTAAATGAGGAATGGTTACCTTCCAATGGGAGCTGATTTCTACCCCTTAGATGAGGTGTAAGGTCACTGTTTTTTAGCTAAGAATTCAGGAGGGGTAGAGTATATTGATTGGCAGGAAAGCAAACACAAGGAGGCTGGGCAACTGCAACCGTGTCTTGTCTTGATATGGAACATACTTGGGTATAAAGCATTTTTCAAAGCTGGAAATTATTGAGAGGTCCAGATCAATTTCCCAGTGCTGGTCCTTCGGGAGACCAGGAGTGCTCAGCAGTTGATGAATTTGTTGTTGTAGATAAAAGTGCCAAGGCCTCGGAAAGAGGTAGGGCAATGGGCGAGTTGTTCATTTTGATTTCTGCTGGTTTCGTACAGAAGGCAACTAAGTTCCAAACTTCCTGTGTATGGGCTCTGGAGGGTCTAATTGACTTGTTTCCCAATGATATGGGGCTAAATCAGATGATATGTCTTAATGCAAACAAATTGCTACTGGAATATCCATATGCTTTGTTTGTGGTAGAATGGGATTTTAATGAAAGATCAGCTTTCAAGGAATGTTATGAGACAACGAAAGAACTGAGATCTGCATTAAAGATTCCTGATTGCACTTTTCCAGGTAGTGAAGGGTAAGGAGATGCTAAGGTCTTACTCTGCCTATCCCAGCTGAATTTGATTAATGTCAATGGTTAATGTAACAGTGACATTCCAACGGACAGAACCTTTAAACATGGCAACATTAACATGCCCATTGGTTATGCTTTCATTCCAATTCATCAGTTCTGTCAGGTGAAAAAACAACAACTTGCTCTTAGTTTGGAACCTAAAGATACAGTTGCATTATATGCTCTCACAACTCTGCCCCCTGATTTAGTCCATCACAGTAGAATTCATGTTGTGGTCAATAAAGATGCCCTGCGAATCCTCTCATCATTCGACTTCGCACCTTTAGATTTGGAAATAAGAGAGGATAGGATTGGCTGGAATTGCATATTAGCTAAGCCATTATTGTTCCATTTAAAACTAGCAACAGGGGGGGCCTGCATAAATCTTGTTGGTCCAAAATGAAGGGGGACAGCTGGTTTGTTTGTGACGGTTGGAAAGCTAGAAGAGCGGTGAATAGGAATCGCCGCCACTTGAATGTAGATGTAGATCCAAGAAATACCAATCTAAGGGATGCCATGATGGCCCCGAAAACTACTTATCGAAATTTGTGTGTTTAACGTTTTATAGACTAAAGTGGGAATTAATGTTGGCTGCCATTAGGGAAAAACACAGTAGGAAGTTCTGGAGACTGGTGAATTTGGTAACCCTCTTATCACCATCCTCCCTCAAAGCACATATCAGTGAGCAAGACTTGTATACTTCTATTCACTTACTTAATAGGAGTGGTGTCTTTGAGAACTAGGTAGTTATTGAGTCCCTTTCCCAAGTGAATGTAGAGGTGATTGCAAATGCGCAGCCACCAGTAATTCTGTCTGAAAAAAATTGTAATATGAAGGCTTCTAGAGCTGGTGGCCAAGATGGCTTGCCATCTGTGAAAGATCCTAAAAAGTGGGGTCTAGTTCTGAGTGTGTTCTTCAAGTGAGAAACATATTCGGTCTGTCTCCCAGACTCCTGGAAAGGAGCCATAGTGAGGCCTATTCACAAAAAAGGCAATTTGGATCAGCCGGCTAATTATCGTTGATTGGCACGTTAAATATCACTTTCAAATTATTTGGTCAAAGTTTGCTAAAGCATTTAGCTGCTTGGGCTTTAGATTACAGGTTGATCCCTGTTAAGCAAGGGGGTTTAGACCAAAGTATTCTGCAATGGACCAATGATTTACCCTGTGGTGGGTCGCAAGGCGGTCAAGAGAGCTGGCAGGTGGCCTATGCTGCTGCTTTGTTAACCTCCGATTGGCCTTTGACAGAGTGGACAGAAGTACACTGTGGTGCAAACTCCATCAGTGGAATATCTCTGGAGCCTTGTTAGGTTTGATGGCAAGGCTTCACCGTGATAAATGGGTCCAGGTTGACCTAGATGGCTTAGGTAGTTTGCTGAGGAAAATCCCAGTAGAGAAAGGTCTGCACCAGGGGTGCTTGTTAGTTCTCTTGTTCTGCAGTCTGTTCATTGCGGACCTTCCTCAGAGTACTATTCAAAGTTACTCACAGAAGATTGGGGGTAGACCTACCAGCTGCCTACTGTATGCAGATGATCTCGTAGTAATAGATCTTATGCCTAATGAAAAAAGAAAAGAACCTTCCCTTGTTCCTAGGGAATGCATGGCTAGAGCAGGTCAGAGACTATAAGTATCTTGGTATGATTTTTAAGGTGTACTACGTTGAGATACATATATTGCCTCTCAGAAATTAGCAATATTAGCCGAAGTGAAGTCCCTGTAAAGGTATGTCTATAGATTTGGCAGTTATACTTTTGAGCCATTAAGTAAGGTATCCCAGGGTAAACTTATTTCTCAGGACCTTTATTGGGCTGAGACGTTAGCAATGGAAAGGCGTGTCCTATGGGAGAAATTGCTCCTTAGCCTTCCCACAAGTGTAATGATTCAAGCTATATGGGGGGAGCTAGGTACCCTTGCCTGGAGCACCCTTGCTGATACAAGAGCCCTGCACTTTTATTTTATGATGACAAACGAGGTTGAGGCCGAAAAGCTATCGGCTCAAATCCTCTCTGAGGTATTGTCAACCTTCTCTTGCAAGAGTAATCCTGTGTTAGTTATGCTAGGTTGATTTATGCCTGGAGAAGGTAAAGTTTTACATATCAGTCATATAAAATGCCCCCGTAGGAAATGTGCCATGGAAACTAGTCAAATGGACGACTTACACTATCGCCAATATCAGTATTGTTGTATGCGGATGACACCCCTAACGGCCTTCAGCATCTCTTAGATAAATGTGCACATTTTATGGAGAATTTGGGTCTTTTAATTAACAAAGGTAAAACGTACGTTATGAAAGATGGTCAAAAGTTAGCCAAGGGATGCAATAATTCAATAGGGAATGAGATTTTACCTCAATCATCGACTTTCTTGTATTTAGGAATTTTATTTGATAACAATGGTAACTGGAAAAGTGCAGTAAAATTGAGAAGAATGCAGTTCCTTAGAACAATTGCAGGTCTGAGTAACTTTTCTAGGAAACTGGGATGCAAACTTCCCAGGGATATGTTGAGCATTTATAATGCCAAATGCTGGTCAATAGTGATGTATGGTTCTGAGTTGTGAGTTGTGAGGACACGTAGATGTTGATTCCTTACAGCTTGTAGACAATGGGTTTCTTAAAAGCCTTTTAGGGCTTCCAACCAGTTGTTCTAACTTTGTGTGTCACGCGGAATCGGGCGTAACCTACTTGGAAGACTTGATAAGGGTCCTGCCAGTCCTCCTTTGGCACAAGCTTTGGACATCGGATTACACAGGGTTTAACAGAGCCATAATACAGGACTTCTGTGGGGCTGATCATGTGCTGAACATACCATGGTTGAGGTACATAAAAAATTTCATGCATGATATTTGTCACTCTGAATATTACAAAAATCCTGAATCTTTGATGCATATATCTAGAGTATCATTAACGTAAGTATGTTTGAACCACCTAGAGGAAAAGAGATTAACATTGGAACTTGTGAAGCCCATGGTACAACATAATCAAATGGTACTGACCTGTTACACGATGCAACCGTATTTAGTTGGGGTTTTAAATGCTCAACATAGATTTCTCTTGACACGTTTTAGATGAAACATTTTTCATCACTTGACAAGTTTCCTCAATACCAATAACTGGTCTCGCCAACTAACATGCTGTCCTTGCGACCAGATCTCTAAAAAATCAACTATCCACATACTTTTATTAAGCCTTTAATTAAATCGTTACATTGTAGACAACACAGGGGGAGCTATGCCGGAGAGCCACACCTCCAGATAGCCGCAGGTAGCCACGCCCCCCCGTGATGGCGATTCCCTGAGTTTTCCGCATCCGTCCGGCCAGCGGGTAGCTTGTATGCCGCGTCTACTCCGGTGAAATGCCGCGAATGCCACGATTTGGAAACTAAGCCGCGGTGGAAGGGAGGAGGCGGCTATCTTTATTTTTTCTTTCCCTGATAAGAAGTTTGCCTGCTTACGATGATGCTGCAAACATAGAACAGCAGCCTTGTGGATACAACGCGGAGGCGACAGTGGTGACGGCCACGGCGGTGGTGGGAAGAGAAGGAAAAAACTGAAGCAGCCTAAAGCTTCTAAATGAATGAGGGAAGGAGCAGGTGAGAGGTGATTTAAGCTCTGGTGGTCCGAAGTCTGGGAAAGTCGGACAGAGAAAACGCAAGGAACGGACGGACAGAGAACATAGAAACCAGGTGAGGAGAGACTGGAGAATAGAAAACGAAGGGTCACCTTTCCAAAAAAAGATATCAAAGGGGGAATAGGGCGATACACAGTGGCAAGAAGGGAAAAGAAAGGGAGAAGAAAAACAACACAACAAATATTTTTGCCCTTAGAAGGGGGAGAACATTCTGTTGGTGGATATACAAGGTCTTTTTTTGGACATTGGGTACTGGACATCAGAGTGCTCCCGCTGTGCTGCCACTGTGAGTCTGAGAGTCTGTCAGTTACTCCTACGATTATAGTTTGATTAATTTGATTAATCAAGTGATCATGGGGAGACCTGACAAATTGGGTCGGCTGGTCTCCAGAGGAGATACGAACACCGCTCTAAAAGTTAAAACACGGCTTGCCAAGGCACAGAAAAATTTGACAGCGGGTGGCAGCAAGTTAGGAGTAACTGGGGAGTCCCAACTTCATAATTCTAGTTTTGAGAGCTCAGACAAGGAGGAGCCACCACTGGAAGCAACAACAGAGTCTCCTGTGATGCTTATGGAAGCTGGAACCCCCCCACAATTGGCTACTAGTACATCTGGAGACATTATGATCAGCCAGAAGTATGTCTAAAAGGAAAAGTTGGCAAAAAGTAGGAGGGGGGAGAAAGGAGTTCCCCCTTGTTTGTGAAAAAATTGGTACAGCCTACCCCCCGCGTGCCACTCTATTTCCATCTCAGAATATAGCTGTTGACCCTGATGTAGCCTCTCCTGGTCCACTCCCATTGGACCTAAGTTTGTCAACCTTAACATCGCCAGTGAATTCCTTGATGGCGCCAGCCACATCAGCCAATCAAAATCCGCCACCTTCACTTTCAGGATCTAATCTTATTGTTCTGACACAAGAACCAGAATTGAACCTGCCAAATTCCCCCTCCCCCGCCTCTCTGGCCTCCTCAGCTTGTAGCAGCACGGCACAAGCCTTGGCTCAGCCACCAACATCTTCCATCCAGACGAGGCAAGTGCATGTTCCGGGCAGGAGTAATTTGACTCCCTTTCCACAAATCCAGGCTCTACAAAATCTACAAGTTCTTAGTCCCGAGCATGATGTGGAAATGTTGAATGCACTTACTGAGTTTCCAGAAGTAGCAACTGGGGCAACTAAACAATTGGAAATAAAAACACTGCTTAACCTTATCCTTGAAGAGATAAGGGACATGAAGAAGTCCCAAGAGAAGGAAATCACCTCTCTACATGCCAGATTAAATAAAATAGAGGAGGCAGTTACATGTCTTCCAGGTAGAGTACAAGAAGCAGAATCACGGATCTCTCAGTTGGAAGACCAGATGGCAGGACTGTCAATAAAGTGCACGATGTTAATAAAGATAAACTTTTGCTGGAGAACAAACTTGAGGAGTTGGAGACCCACTCCCGGCGCTCAAGTCATGCCGGACTTTAGCGGAGACTTAACCATTACAAGGGCCCATATGTTTCCATTCCATCCTTTTCCAAGCTCAAGTGGTCCACGTACGATTTTTGTCAACTTTTCAGATTAGCAGATCAAGCAGAAGATCCTTACCAGGGCCATACAGCAAAAACAGTTTCCAGTGAATGAAACTTCGTATTGTAGGATTTTTCCAGACATGTCGGCAGCCGCTGCCCGGGGACGGAAGGAATTTGTTAAACTGCTCTTTCTGTTCAAGGCACAAGGAGCGGAGGCATCTATTGCCCAACAATCTAAATTGCGCGTCCTTGTTAAAGGGAAGTTTCACATGTTCACTAATATGGATGATGCACAAGAGCTCCTTAAGGAAATGTCAGGGCCTTAGTAAGGCGGTGTACATCTGTTTTCTTCAGCTGGAGAGCTGGAGAGTCTGGAGAGAGGTGTCTTGTGTTCTCTATATTTTCTGATTTAGAGGAAGGAATGATGAGAAAGACGAGAAAATTAATTGAAAATGAATCTAGTAGCTTAGAAAGGCTGTCACTCTTAACTTGATTAAGTGTTAGATTTAAAAATGTTGCGGGGTGTGGGTTAACCGGGTTCAATCACATGGCACATTTTAAGGAAGCAGGGGATGGTAAGAGGTGGAGTGTGTGGGGAAGTAGGGGTTTCACCTCTGGGGGAGGGAGGGTCGGGGGGCTGGGGGGGGGTGGTTTGAAGGGTTAGGGGTGGTTAAAAAGTTCAGGTGCAAAATGAGCAGTAGCAGGGGTGCATCAGGCAAAGATATCGAGATTTCGTGGTACGAGTGCTTGGTTAGTTTTGAAAAGCAAGGAAAGAATAATGAATAATAGGTGTAGTACCATATCTATTAATGTCAATGGTATATTAAATAAATCCAAATATGGCGCATTAATAAGATGGTTAGTTTCCTGCTCCCCACAGGTCCTGTTCTTTCAGGAAACTCATTTGAAAACTAATTCTCCCAAATTATATCTTCCAAGGTATTTTTCTCATGTGTTTTTTGCCTCTGCTGGGCTAGCTAAAAGAGGGATGGGAATATATTTTAGCCGCAATCTTCCTTGGGAGTTCGGGCAAATTAGGAGAGACCCGCATGGGCAATGGATTTGGGTGGCGGCTAAGTTGAATGGGACGTTGCTAAAGTTAATAAATTATTATGGTCCTGTAGTTGATGATACTTCTCCATTGCTCAAGATTACCGAGCTACTTCCCGGGGAAGATCGTGGTTGGTGGGGATTTCAATTTTATTCAAGATTTGAAGAAAGACACCTCAAATAAATATAAAAAAGAGTTGAAACCCCAGACAAAGAAGGTTCTGGAAGCCCTAAAGCAGGAACATTTATTAGTAGATCAATGGCGGTTTTGCAATCCCTCTGGGGCTGAATTTACTTGCTACTCAAAACAGTTTCACAAGGCCTCGTGGATCGATTTTATCCTTAGTTCACGGTCACTAAGGGTTTTAGGTACCTCCATAGGGATTAATCCCTTCTCTGACCATTCTCTGGTTAAAGTTGAATTTGAGATCGAGGGGGAGTGAAGGTTCAATCCAGGTAGCAGATGGATCGGCTGCTCCTCCAAGACTCTATATGGGTGGCTTCAACTAAGGAATGGACAACTGAGTTTTTTAATCGGAATGAGGGTACAGCAGAAATTTTTTCGGTCTGGGGAGGCTTTAACGCAGTTATCAGAGGCCATATGAAAGCACGGTCAGCCGCACAGATGAGAGAGAGGCGCGACAAGATCAATAAGCTTCAGTTAGTTGTGTCAAATGCTTTGGTTTCGAGAGGTACTCTTTCTCAGACGCAGCTCTACAACTGGAAAGGGCTAAAGCTGCCTTAAAAGAATTTTTTTTAATTGAGGAAATCAATAGCTCTAAAACTTATCAGCAAAAGATATATGAGGAGAGTGAAATGGTGGGGAAGATGCTAGCAGGACTGACAAAAATTAAGCAGGAGAAATCAACAAATATGGAGATTATGGATCCAAAAACACAAAACATAGAGACAAGGATGATATAGCCCAAGTGTTTTTAGAGCACTACTCTCAGTTGTATTCAATGACATATAAGGTAGGGACGGATCAGATCTATAGATATTTTGATGAAGTTCATCTACCTACGGTATTTACCTATTTGACGGATAAACTAGAGAGTGAAATCTCAGAGTTAGAAATTCGGGATACAGTTAAACTGATCGCCGGGGCAAAAGCATGTGGAGCTGACCGCCTTCCAATTGAATTTTATAAGCTCTTTGTAAAAGAATTGACTCCCTTTTTGGCGAAACTATTTAATGCTATTAGATTGGGAGAACAGGTCCCCGCTAGCTTTAAGGAATCCATCATAGTTAGCTTTGTCAAAAAGGGTAAGGATGAGAAAGACGTCAATTCTTACAGGCCGATCAGCCTCCTTAACGCCGACTTTAAAATCCTTATGAAAATTGGGGTTCAGCGCTTGTTTCCGATTGCCCAGGCGTTGATTCATGCTGATCAGTCTGGCTTTCTCCAGGGAAGATCGATGGCCTCAAATACCGGGTATTTAATTCAGGCATTAGATTATGTATCTAACAATAAGATCCCAACTCTAATCTCAATGGTCGACGCCGAAAAGGCCTTCGACCTGGTCAATTGAGACGCTTTATTTATTGGTCTGTTAAAATTCGGGTTTTCTGAGGGAGTAGTGAATGTGTTAAAAAATATTTATCACAATGCACAGGCAAGGGTGGTAGTCAATGCTAACTTGATAGGGACTATGAATATTAATAGAGATACCAGGCAAGGGTGCCCGATGTCCCCTATTTTATTCACTTTCTTTATAGAGCCCCTCGCAATAAGAATACGTGGAAACTCTGATATTAAACCACCCATACCAGGAATGGCTAAAATCAAACTATTTTCTGATGATATTATTTTATATTTACACACTGACAGATCAAATTTCGAACTAGCAATAGGTGAATTTAGCAGATTTGAATTGATTGGTGGATACAAGATCAACCAGAACAAAACCGAGGTATTAGTCATGAACTCGGATTGTAATTTTTTACCTGAAAATTTAAAAACACAAGCGCTAAAAAAAGAACCAATTAGATACCTAGGCATCTATGTATCCAATCAGTTCGAACAACTATTTAGTTTGAACTACTCCACAATGTTAAAAATTCAAAATTTGCTAGATAAATGGATCTTATTGCCATTGACTTTGATTGGTCGGGTGGCCCTAGTAAAAATGTCAATTCTTCCGTTAATGATTTTTCTCTTCTCAAACGTACCGTTAAGAATCAACTCTTAGTATTTTAGAGAGATTGATTCCATGATCAGGAGATTTGTCTGGAATAAAAGGTCCCCTAGGGTGAAATTGAGTATACTCCATTTAGATACTACGCAAGGGGGCTTAGCTTTACCAAATATACGTATGTACAACATGGCAGCAATAATGGACCTCACAGCATGTTTATTGAAGTCCAATGGTATATATGACATGTTTTTTAATAAAAAAATGATTCAGGAGGATGGATCTCAAGTTCAGATCATTTTAAAAACAGCAAAATTTTGAAATTAAAAATTATGGAGAACCTGGGCAAGTGCCCTTGTTGGCGGGGTCATAAGTACTGAGTGAGTTATCTTTTGTTGGAAGGTGTATTCTTCCTTGAGTAAAGGAGGAAGTTTATTTGCCCTGTTTTTATAAAATATGGCACTCAAACATGTGATGAGGGACTTCACCTGATATGTGGCCTCAGGTTTTATAATGTAGCTATTGCTACTGGTCAATTCTTGCAGAAGATTGTAACCTCTTACTTATTATCTTCACTTGTCAGTAGATTCAGACTGAGGGTATGGTTTCTACTCCCTGGTTTGGTAGGGACTACTTACATTTTTTGATGGAATGATCCCAAATATGTTAAGATGGTGCTCAAAGGGGAGGCCTGGGGCTGTGATAGTTGTTCTGCAAACAGTACTTTATATTGTTGGTTGGTAAAATGAGATGTATGCTTCAGGGAATTGCTAAGTTTTTTAAATGCTGCTATCTGGTTTGAGAAAATGGGTTTGGGTTGCATGTTGCTCTAGTTGGGAAATTGCCCTAGTTGGGAAATGAGCTGCTGGCCTTGGGCAATACATTTCCCCCTATTAAATAAATATGGCCCTGGACTTTGTACTTTACAATGTTCCACCTGCTTATATTTCTTGGGTCATTAAGGATATCTTAAATGTTCTTAATTGGTATGTGTCAATGTTATTACCTTGATTGAGATTTTTACGTGAAGGAATTTTTACATTTTATCTTGTATGTCCTTTTATTTCAGGCTACCGATAAGTGTTGCTGAAATAATCAAAGTAATTGTGATGCATGGATTTTATGTTTGTAATTGTGTATGTCAAATAAAGTCTAAGTAATTTTTCTATAAGAATGCATTTCTTAGTAATAAAGGTTTTTAACTTGATTTAAATAGAGACATATTTTTAACTGAATGAAATAGAATGGTACAGCATTTGCAAAGGTCAAATATCAGACTCTTATCTCCCAGGGTGCTTTACATTCTTTTAGAGAATTTGTTTATGATAGCTCACACTGATGATATATCCTTGACATGGCTTTACTTCTTTTTATAGAAATGCTCCCACAATGTTCTCTTGGCCCTTTTACATCAACATAGGTTATACCCACATGTAGAGTCCTTCAGCGCGCCTATTATTCCTCGATGCCCTTTAATGCTTAGGGGCAGATTACGATCCCGTCAGGAAAGCCTTCCTACCGAATTGGTTCCAGAATGCTTTCTGAACGACTCGACCGCGAGCAGCTCGAACAACGGATTAGGATGCATTGCATTTTAAACTCCTACCGAGT
Source organism: Lissotriton helveticus (assembly GCF_964261635.1). Lineage (NCBI taxonomy): Eukaryota > Metazoa > Chordata > Amphibia > Caudata > Salamandridae > Lissotriton > Lissotriton helveticus. Next base: position 754,995,927 of record NC_136063.1, on the reverse strand, counting down.
CAGTAGTAAAGCAATCCGCCAACCGAATAATCCGGAAATGCAGTAAAATAGCGTATCTGTCACAAAACAGACTCGGTTTACCCCGCGAAAAGATGTCGATGCATCCAACGCGGTTTCTGAACTGTGCCAGGTGGTGTCACAAATGTCCATTGGAAACTAATAAAAACTGTTAAAACAAGCACTGATTCCGCCAAAATTCACCCAAAAAATTCTCAAATATTAGCCACACCCACCAATCCACCTATATAAAGTTCCAAAAACATGACCACAATCCGTTGCTCTAACAGAACTGATAGCACACAGGATTTGCCACACATTTCCTGCTCCCTGCCTCATACACTCACACTTCACCCACCACACAACTTGCACACATTTTAGCTGTAAACAAATCTTACAAACACACACTCTTTTTCACACTCACCCTCAACTTCACACTCACCCTCACCTTCACATTCACCCTCACCCTCACCATGCCCCCAAGGATGCAGCCTCGGTTCACAGACAAGGAGTTGGAAGTGCTTGTAGATGAAATAGTCAGAGTAGAGCCACAGTTATTTGGGAACCTAGTCCAACAGACCTCCTTTACCAGAGAAATAGGATGTGGGACAGGATAGTCAGCAAGGTGGATGCTGAAGCACCTGTCCTCTGCACAATGGATGACATCAGGAGTAAGTACTATGATGTGCAAAGGAGGGTAAAAAAACTGCTGGCCAGAGAACACGCCCAGAGCCAGCAGTCTGGCAGTGGCCCTCCTGCATCACCCATGCACTTCACTTCTTGGGAGGAGAAGATGCTCCTCCACAGTCAAACAAAGTTACCAATCACACCTCTTTAGACATTACTGTAAAGGATACAGGTATACAAACGACTGTTAATACATGAAAAAGCTAGAGTTAATGAGCCTGTGATGTGTATGTCATATTGATAAACAACGAACCTGTAATGAAATTGAAAATGCCTAAAATTCTTACCTTGTTCATACTCCTTACAAACTCATAGCAGGGCTTTGTGCTCCAAACACCGATCACCAGTGTAAACCATCTTGCCAGCATATTTTCACTCACTCTTAAGAAAGCTGAGTCACAGGTAGGCTGTTTGGGATGGCTGGGAATGTGGGTGTGGGCACAGTCCTGATAGGAGATGTAGTGACTGCAAACACTCCTCCTCTCACAGAGCCCAACAAGCCCACATGAAACTATGTTTTTCTGACAGTGAGTGGAAATGTACTAGCAAGATGACTGACACTGCTGCATGGTGTCTGGAGCAGACGGTCTTGATGGGAGTTGCAGTCAACTCAAACAACAGACACCAGTGTCAGACATCCTGAATGTACACTTCCCCTCATTGTCAGGACATTACTCTCCCTGGTGGCCTGGTTGGGCTGTCTGGGAGGAGGAGTGCTTGCACTGAATATATCTTCCAAAAGGCTCTGTCCCACACACACCTTCCCACCCAGCTCAAACAGCACACCTGGGACTTTGCTGTCCCTGACGGTGAGTGGAAATGTACTGGCAAGATGGCTGACACTGGGGACTGGCGTTTGGAGCACAAGGCCATGATGGGAGTTGTAGTAACTTCAGACCCCAGGCACCACTGTCAGACATCTTGAGAGTACACTACCCCTCATTGTCAGATCATCACTCCCTGTGGTGTGCTCTTTGAGGTGTGTGGGAAATGGGGGCATGTCTGATGGGAGTTGCAATGACAGCAAACACTATTCCTCACACCCATTCCAAATAGCTCATCTGGGCCTATGGCTACCTGACAGTATGGGATAGTGTACTTGCAAGATGGCTGATGGTGTTGAACTTGAAGCCAAATACCATCACGGCCCTGTAATACATAGACCAGGCCCCAGTGTCAGCCATCTTGCCAGTATATGTCCATTCACTCTCAGGGACTGCATAGTTCCAAGTGTGCTTTATGGGTTGCCTGGGAACACCGAACAGGAGACCGTAACGGCGGTATCTGTTGGTGCTGAGCACCCTGCTGGGCAGGAATGTGCCGTTCCTTAATGTATATGTACCTAATATAGACAATCCTAATTTCTTCGAGGAACTTCTTGTCCAGCTTCATCGTTATGATTATGATACATTATACCTAGGGGGAGACTTAAATCTCTGGCTCGAACAGACTTGGGACCTCTCTAACCCAACAGACATTACCAAAACACGCTCCCTTATCGTAATGACAGACCTCATCGATTCCTTTGACTTGGCTCATACTCCATCCCCTGCCCCCTGTCTACACCTTTCATTCTGCACCACATTCCACTTACACTTGCATAGACTATATATTGACAAACACACTGGGATGTCACTGGACCAAGGGTATAGATACTCTCCCACGCACTCTGTCGGCTCATGCACCGGTGTTGCTACACTTAGAAGTCCCACACTCAGCTGGGTGGGAACGTAGATGGTCCTTTCCAGCTTCTGCGTTGCTGGATGAGGTCTTCAGATCGCAAATAGAGGAGGCTATTACTGCATATTTTAATCTGAACACGGGCATGGTACAGCACTACTCTATGTCTTGGGACGCCTTTAAAGCTTATATTCTGGGAGTTGTCATATCTAAGCAGGCGGGTATACTCCGAGCGATTCGAGGGAGACTCGCTAAAGTGAAAGCTGAATTGGCATTATTAGATGCTGCAACACAGGACCCACAAGCCCAGCATCTATGTAGTGCCCTCCTTTTGTAATTTAATGAACACGCTGACAGGGAAGCATCGCTGCTTAGCAAGTTTCATACAGCTCGGAGGTTTGGGGAGGGGGGCGCCCTGTAAAAACATTGGCACGTCTGGTGCATGCCACATAGCAGCGATAACACGTGCAAACGGTTCTTTAGCAACAGAAGGCACTGATATACTAGCGGAACTAGTTGCATAATATCGCTCTCTCTACTCCACCACTCTCCTCAAGGGCGTTTCTCAACACTTAGCATACCTGATAGAGGTTGCAATGGTGTGGCTTACTAAAGGGCAAGCTGATTTTCTGGTGGACACCTCCGCAGTGGAGGAAATTACACTTGCTATAGATGCCCTCACCAGATTAGACAGTCTCTCGGGTGTCTTTTATAAAGCTTTCAAAGTCTGTCTAGCGCCACAGCTCCTAGAGGTATATGCTGAGGTCCTGGAGACAGGTACCCTCCCCATCCATGCGAGAGGTGGCTATCTAGTTATAGCTCAAAGCGGGTAAATAACCCACAAATAACCCACAAATTGTTCGTCATACCGCCCCATCTCCTTAATACATTTTGAAAATAAAATCCTTGCCCAAATGTTATCCTCTAGATTAATGTGATTGTTGTTCTTGTTAGAGCAAAACATTTCCCCAGTGCAATCTGGTTTTATCCCTCATCGTTCCATGGCCCTAAACCTAAGAACTGTTTTTTCAGTCATAAACTGTATTGAACCTACTACACCCGAGGCCGTGGCCATATTAAACGCAGAAAAGGCCTTTGATTCACTCGAATGGCTTTTTCTTACTGCCACATTGCGTAAACTAGGCATCCCAGCCAATTTCATTGCACTGATTGTACTGCTTTATTCATCCCCTACTGCTCAGCTTCAGGTGAACGGCTCTCTGTCGTTCCCCATTCCGATTACACATGGGATGCGACAGGGATGTCCATTATCCTCGCTATTTTTCATCATTGCTTTGGACAGACTGGTCTGAAACATGCAGGAAAAACACATTTTTTGTGGTCTACAGATTCCTGCGGGCCCCCTGTTAATGTCCATGTATGCGGACGCTATTTTGCTTTTTGTGCGACACCCTAACTATAACCTACAACCCCTCATAGAATAGATTGGCCAATATGAGGACATTTCTGGTCTAAAAATAAACTGGGACAAGTCAGTCCTTTTCCTTATCACAGACGGCGGACGAAACCGAGCAACCCCTGCGGAGGGCAGGTGACACCACTAAATACCTTGGAGTTCACCTCTACAGAGTCAAAGAGTAGGTCATTTGCTTAAACTATGGCCCTGCAACTGAACAACTTACTGCACAGATTGAGCGGTGGTTTGAACTACCCCTATCTATTGCCGGTAGCATCGCCCTCATCAAAACTATACCTCTACCGCTCACCAATGCCTTCTTTAGTCAAGTGCGGGCTTTAATTATCATACTGATCTGGGCAGGACGTAGGTCAAGTGTCTCCTGGGACACTCTGACACTCCCATATAGTAGAGGCGGGTTTGCAGTCCCTGACTCCTAGTTATATTTTTTTAGCAGCGCAGGCACAATTTGCCTATCATTGGTTCCATCTGGATGCCCGTATTCCCTATACGAAACCAGAACATGAGCCTGCAACCCCCACCCCATTTGAAGCCCTGCTCTCAAAGGGTGCACCACTAGATCCACACGACATTCAACCCATTTCTACTACCTGCTGGGTGTGGCGCAAACGTAACATTTTGCTGGGTGACGGCCCTCTTTATTACCCGGCCATTCCCCTATCCAATAACCCATTCCTCCCACTTACCTCCGAAAAGGTAGTTCAGCACACCCTCACCAAACTAGGCTTGGACACCCTTGGTTCCTTATTCTCCAAGGACCGAGCACACACCCTAAAAGAACTGTCAGCACATCCTGGAATGACATATATGGACAATTTCATAGTTGGCAGACTCTTGAGTACACTTCGTTCCACTATAGCTTCCTTCCCGTCCCCACTGGCAGACTTTACCCCACTCACTCTGCCTATATCTGACAAGGAAGGTACACATTTGGTTACAAAACTGTACATGGCTTGCATGGCGTTTCAACAGTTTTGGGACAGAGGGGTCTGACTGCGCTGGGAAGAGGACTTGGGTCACTTGTTAACAGATCAAGAATGGGCATTCTGCCTCGAACAAACACGGAAGGTCTCTCCCAATCATAGGCACAAACTTCTCCATTTCAAATGTATACATAGGGTGTACATCACCCCACGACAACTAGCCAGATTTGACCCTACCAAACCATCCAATTGCCAGAAGTGTAGAACACTAGACTCTGACTTTGCACATATGATGTGGTCGTGTCCCCGAATCATGCCCTACTGGACAGAGGTATTCCAACCAATATCTAAAATAATCGCCGCACCCCTCATTCCCTCTCCACGACTCGGCTTGTTGGTGTTGGTCAACCATATTAAACCTTGTTACCGTAGATTTGTGGGCATTGCCTTGATGCTTGAAAAAAGAGAAATAGCGATACATTGGGGGCTAAACACAGACCTACGAAGGCGGCATGGATACGTAGCATGTCCCATTGCTGCTTACAGACTGATATTTATGCCTCACTTCAACCTCCAACATCGTAACCCAAAGACATATGGTGCATCTACTGCACGTATTTGCAACAGGTTCTTGACACTGCCCAAGCATCAACTGCAAAACCCGTGAACCCCCTGTGAACGATAAGAACAGGCTTCCCCCTACTGCCACGTGACACCCAAATACAAATGTCGTCAAATTCTTTACACCCCCTACTATGGCCCATACCTTAGAAGACACACAGTAAAACTTTGCCGCCAAGACTCCCAGTACCAGCCATTTTAGTTAGTGTGAAGATGGAATCCCCCTCCCCATTATTTTCCTAATGTATTGCCCTGTTTTTTTTTCAACTTGATATTTGTATTGATTAGAGAAAAGCAGGCAGTGCAAAATCAAAAACTGGACATGTTCATGAATAAAATGGATGACATGACTGAGGTGCACAGGGACATTGTCTCCTGCCTCAGCCAGATTGCCAACAACATGTCCACACCACCCTGTGTGCCCACAACATCCAGTGCATCAACATCAGTACAAGCCACAGGGAGGGATGAGGACTCTGGCTAGAGTCCCCAGCACCACTGCCTGTCTGCACCTGAGGGTACCCCCACAAAACTTGGAAAGGGTTGTCCAAGGAAGAATCCGTGAGAGACAAATGGCAATGCCTCACTCTCAGGAAGTGACAGTCTGCCCCAATATCGTCCATTGTGTGCCAAGGGTTCACTTTGTTGGCTATCATCAAGAACTGTCCCACATTGGATGGTGGGTCAAAGTTGAACTTTGGACTCAAATAACTGTGGACTTACTTCTGTAGACTTCTTCTACAAACACTACCAACTTCTATCTGCACTTTGTTTTGTTTTTTGTAGAGCACTCTGCCATTGTGTGGAATGATTTACCACTTCCATGCACTAAAATAAATCACTTTTCACTAAATACTTGCTCATGTTGTGGCATTTTCCCAAATGTACAGATTGAAATGATGCCCAAAAAAAGCAAAGATAAAAGTGTCAAGAAATCACTTCCAAAATGTCAACTAATGGCTTGTGAGTAAATGGACCTTATCACAGCATGATAAATAGACACAACCAAGTTATCACACAACCCTTAATACATGTTTCTGATTCAATGTAGGTCTACTGTTCAGAAAACTATTGATGGAGCAAGGATTCAAGGAATGAAATTTGCTTGAAACAAATCCTTTATTAACTTTTACTAACTGTTAAAAGTTGTAGGTAATATAAAATTAATATACAGCAAACACAACACAAGGGGTAAAAGCTTTACGCATGCTTAATTAATGTGTAATAAAGTGCAACTGCTTTAATCGGTAAAAATGTTTGCGCATGTGCAAGCTGGAATTACATAGAGATAACATGACTAACTCGCTTTTGGAGGGAAATCTGTGTGCATGTGCAAGAAGGACTAACATGTGGTCTTGCAGAAATGCATGCCTGAACTAAAAGGAGAGCCGCTTACGTTTACACTTTTGACCCAGAAATGTAATAATAACATGGGATAGAGTAGAAGTGGGTGGTGAGCAGTGAGAATTATACATTTGAGAAAGTAACATGTTTATGATTCTTTTATCGATAGTGTACACTTGGGCTTGTTTCACATATGACTGGGAGAGAAAATGGAGTCGAATGACGAAGAGATTGCGCATGCTCAGTAGACTCGGAATATGACCCGATGACTGAAGAAGTGAACTGCTGCCAAATATCAAGGACAGAGGATGTGGGAAAGTGAAGACGTGCATGCCGGAGTCTGCATTGAAATTGTTAATAAAAAGTATAACAATATATGAATGTAAAAAGAAGCATGAATGAGCTAAAGGGGTAGGGTTTGCAAAACAATGGTACCTTACTAAAAATGAATATGTCAGCATAGTGTGATGAAAACTCCCCTAGCCCTGTCCAATCATATTCCATATTTTGCTAATATTTGCAACTATTGAAGGTGGGACATGTAGAAATGAAGACCATAACTAGAGTGGCTTTAGAATTTTAGAGGGGCTGGAGCTGAGGAAGTTGGTGATGCGATTGCCAAGCCAAGAGAAGCCAAGTTGATCTTGTTGCTGCTGGGTCGAGAGAGAGAGGAGAGAGTAGTCTCGAAAAATTCAGATCCGAAATGACAGCCTGATTAGATTTGAAGATTCAGGAAGAACATCGAGGAGGGAAAGAGTGTAAGAGAGGGATGCGCTGTGATACTTCGGGTTTATAGAGAAATCTAGTAAGTATCTGCCCTGTCCTGATTCTGTCCTATTGTCTTTGTCTCCTGATTCTATTTCAAGGGACCCCCAACATTCCTTTGGCCAGAGGGGTGGTTTTCAGTATTTCAAATAGTTAAATATCATTCTGACTCATAGTTTGCATATTTCTTTGCAAATATATTTTTTCCTCTGAACCCTTTTGTCTCTTCATCTATCCACTCCTTTGCATTGATTTATTGAATGAGTTTGTGCCATTGATTTTCTTTCCTAAATGATTTATCTCTCCCATGTGAAAATGATGGCATTTGCACTGTGAATTTCTATTGAAAGAGCGTTCACCCTTATGCCCTATTTAGATAAAACTTATAAATCTTACCCGGAGTCTGTGGTTATTTCACTAAGATATGTGAATTAGTTCGAAAACTGTTATTATCACCATCAACTAACTCAACTAATGGTCCATCGGCCAGAGGAAAGAGTGTTGATCTGTGAAAGCTTTGTTAGGCTATATATTTTGTTTAGAAAATGTTAAGACTAAGCGAAATTAACTAATCGACATCCGAGTGAATTATAAAACTTGACCCCCGTCGGGTACTGGGGAAAAATGATGAAAATGTGGGTAAATGTGTATGGGCCTTTTTGAATTGTGTGGAGTATTTTATCCCTGGTGCACCTGCTGGATCACCTTCATCATATGTAAGCACAATCAACAATGATTGTCAGCAAAACAGATCATCGTGGTACATGTTTTGTTTCCAAATAATCATTGGATGTGCGAAGACAGACAACAAACACCTCAATAAGTAGCACAGGTTTATTATCCAGATACAACATGGCGCCTTCACTCAAAATGAGATCACATCACACAGTGTCAAAATGCTAATTTGTTTTTAAAAACACCATCCTCTCAGAAGTTAGTGCGTTGCAGGGAGTTCCGCAACAGTTCAATGTTGGAGTGTCTCACTGCATCATGGTTCTGGTGAGGTCAAAACTCTGCTGACGACAAGGCGAAGTACCCTGGTAAGGAGAAACATAGAACAGAGTCAAGTATTCACAAATCAGTTGGCAACGTTTTGATAAGAATGTCATCTAAAGCACCAAAATGGATGTGGGAACAGTAGCTAGGATTCGCATTAGCACTGTACATGTTAACCTGCAAAAATTATTGAAAGATTTAATTTAAAAAGATCATGACAATTATCCTACACTCACACACATACATACACATTGTACACCAGGAACTCACAAACTAACAATTGGGGTTTGTCACCTCTTCTCATTGCATACTTACACTCATGTGAAAAAGTTGTGGAACTTCACACAGTGGCTGACTGCCTGCGCCGACGACCTCGCGCCACTAAAGAACCCTCCCAGCAGACCCAGAAGCAAGAAGGCATCCTGGTTCACCGGCGACCTCAAGGACTCCAAGAAGACCTGCCGCACCCTCGAGAAAGCCTGGCTCCTCGACCGGACCACCGACAACATGACCGCCCTCAAACACGCTACCCGCAAGCACCACCAGCTCATCCGCACCACCAAGACGAAATCCCTGAAGGAACGACTGGACAACAACGCCCACGACAGCAAAGAGCTCTTCACTATCGTCAAGGAGTTCTCCAACCCCAGCACCGGCACCAACGACATCACTCCGTCACAAGACGTCTGCGACTCCCTCGCCTCGTTCTTCCACCGCAAGATCGCCGACATCCACAACAGCTTCGGCGCCCCACCCACGCACCCAACCGTCGAACCAACGCCCCCCACCGCCACCCTTTGCACCTGGACCACGGTGACCACCGAAGACACAGCCCGCACGATGAACACCATCCACTCCGGATCACCGACCGACCCCTGCCCACACCACGTCTTCAACAAGGCCGACTCCACCATCGCACCCCAACTCCGGAACATCATCAACGCCTCCTTCAACACCGCCACCTTCCCGGAGAGCTGGGAGCACGCCGAGATCAGCGCCCTCCTGAAGAAACCTACAGCGGACCCCACCAATCTCAAAAACTTCCGCCCCATCTCGCTCCTCCCTTTTCCTGCTAAAGTCATCGAGAAGATCGTCAACAGACAGCTGACCGCCTTCCTCGAGACGAACGGATCCCTCGACCCCTCGCAGTCCGGCTTCAGAGCCAACCACAGCACCGAGACCGCCCTCATCGCAGCCACCGACGACATCCGGACCCTGCTCGACAAGGGGGAAACAGTGGCCCTCATCCTCCTGGACCTCTCCGCTGCGTTCGACACGGTCTGCCACCGCACCCTAGTCCAGCGCCTCAGCAACATCGGTATCCAAGAGAAGGCACTGGAGTGGATCATCTTGTTCCTCGCCGGAAGAACACAAAGAGTCCGCCTCCCCCCGTTTCGCTCCGAGGCCACCAAAGTCATCTGCGCCGTCCCGCAAGGATCTTCACTCAGCCCCACCCTCTTCAACATCTACATGAAACCTCTCGCAGCCATCGCACGCCAGCACAACCTCAACATCATCTCTTATGCCGACGACACCCAGCTGATCCTCTCCCTCACCAGAGACACCGACACCGCCAGAACCTGCCTACACGAAGGGATGAAAGACGTCGCCGAGTGGATGAAGGACAGCCGCCTGAAACTGAACTCGGACAAGACGGAAGTCCTCATCCTGGGATCTTCGCCCTCCGCCTGGGATGACTCCTGGTGGCCCCCAGCCCTGGGCACCGCACCCAAGCCAACCGACCACGCACGCAACCTGGGCTTCATCCTGGACCCCTTCCTCTCGATTACCAGACAAGTCAACGCCGTCTCCTCATCGTGCTTCAACACCCTGCGTATGCTTCGCAAGATCTTCCGCTGGATCCCGACCGAGACCAGGAAGACTGTCACCCAGGCACTCGTCACCAGCCGACTGGACTACGGAAACGCCCTCTACGCCGGAACCACAGCCAAGCTACAGAAAAGACTCCAGCGCATCCAGAACGCCTCCGCCCGACGCATCCTGGATGTCCCCCGACGCAGCCACATCTCCAGCCACCTGAGGAACCTGCACTGGCTCCCCGTCGACAAGAGGATCACGTTCCGGCTCCTCATCCACGCACACAAGTCTCTCCACGACCTGGGCCCCAAGTACCTCAACGACCGCCTGACCTTCTACACGCCCACCCGCCAGCTACGGTCCACCAGCCTCGCCCTCGCAGCCGTACCACGCATCCGAAGAGCCACCGCCGGAGGAAGATCCTTCTCTTACCTGGCTGCCAAGACTTGGAACTCCCTCCCCATCCACCTTCGGCTGACCCAGGACCATCTCGCCTTCAGGAAACAGCTCAAGACCTGGCTGTTCGAGCAGTAGCATACCCCTCCCCCCAAGCGCCTTGAGACCCTCCCGGGTGAGTAGTGCGCTATACAAATGGCATGATTGATTGATTGATTGATTGGATGAGCTGGTGTCACAGATCCAAACCCTCCACCTCATCACCACTGTCAACATGTCACAGTCCTGGATCCTTCCTTGCTGGTGGCTGCTGGTCTCCGTCATCAAGTATGAGTGGTATTACCTTCCTTTAGCTAGGTTGTGGAGCATATAGCAAGCTGTGATGATCTTACATACCTTCAATGGGGCATATTGCAGGGCTCCTCCTGTGTGATCAAGACAGCGGGTCTTCGGGAGCCCAAAGGTCCGCTCCACCCCTCGCCTGGTCCTATCATGGGCCTCATTAAACCGCACTTCTGCAGGAATGCCAGGGTTACGGAGTGGTGTCAGTAACCAAGGCTGGTTGGGATATACAGAGTCTCCTACAACGAACTCAGAAAAAACTTCAATTGTCTGAAAACAGAGCACTATCTGACATACAATCAACACACTCCACAACATGCACATACAGCATCACCTACCAAGAAGCCAGGCCCGATCAGGTTGCAGCTGAGACATTAAATGGGGATGACACTGTTGTTCAGGATGTTGGCATTAAGGGCCGAGACAGGGAAACATGCACCGACCTGGGGGATAAAAATGTCAACCAAACATACCACCTGGACATTGATAGAGTGGTAATGTTGCTGTTACAATATGTCTGCTCATTTGCTTGTGGTGGGACCAATGGTACATGGGTGCCATCAATAGAGGCAATAGAGGCAATGACATGTTGCATCCGTCCCTAGGCATGGCATTCTCCCTTGATGTCTGTCAACTCTCCAGGTGTCAGGAACTTGATGTACAGGTCCAGGTAATGCAGCAATGCCTCCAACACATTCCGAAAGACAAGGCTGAACATTGCTTGGGATATTCCACCTGCTGTTGCCACTGTGTATTTAAATTAACCCGTAGCTAAGAAATGCAATGCTGTTGTGAACTTCACCTTGGGGGTCAGTGCAGTTGGATATGTGTGACCAGGCTGCAAATGCGGTGACAACTGCTCACACAACTCTTCAATTATTGGCCTGGTGAAACAGTATTTTCCAATGAAATCCCATTCTTCCATGGTCTGGAGGTCTGAAAAGGGCCTGTAGACTGGAGGTCGTCTGTGATACCTACATGTAGAAAGTAAACTCAGTTGGTGTTTGTTCACAATGTACAAAGCAACAAGCATTGAGACAAACTGAACATGAAATCTGAATAAATAAAGCTACAGAACATTGGAAATACACATTTCAATTAAAAAGGATGACCTTAGATACATATCACAGCATTAGGGCCCTTCCTAATCATGTTACGAAGGTATGGTGACACAGCAATTGCAGTGCTGTACTGTAAAAAGTCTCTACTGTCTTTCACCGCTCATGTGATCAGGCATCGCATACTCCACAGTTCCCTATCAAATAAGCCTAGATATCAGTTTGCGAGAAGAATTGCATGGTTAAAAGGTACCCACAATAAGATCATGTAATGCCAGATATGTGGGACACCACATCATACAGCGTCTCACAATGTGAATCATGCACGTTACTGTCACAGCGTGGACACTGTCATGTTGTCATGTCTTTAATACACATACAATCACATACACAAACCATGAAAAATGTAGTTGTTGCATATATATGACAACATTAATCCACTTAAGTCTGGGAAACAAAGATACACTAGAAATTCAGGTAACAAACACAAGCTGATGTGGCTGCATTATGTCACAGTCTACCCATACAAAGGTAAATACTTCATCCATGACTTAAACACCAAACATTTACAACCAGAAGTCACACTGATTGCACACTGGGTCACACATCTGCAAAATGCAGTGAATTGGTCAGGAATGATCTTGCATATCCCAAAAAATGCATTGGCACTGTGACCAAGCCTAAGAGGGTAAATGGAGTAATTTTGTATCATGTTGTTATTAGGCTCAAAATCAGTGTGTGGTGTACCCCTCAAGGTTAGCTACTCATGGGAGTGTGAGATATTCATGTAAAGGTCCATTTCATCTCTAAAAAAATGATTCCACACATGTAACGCACAGCAATAGATCAATTGCAGAATTCTCTGCTCTGCCGACCGATTATTGAAAGGACGCCGTAGCCGCATCCAAACCGATTCGGACACAGCCATTGGCTGCAAGTTGGTATGGTAACAGACGAGGGTGAGTATTCAAAGAACACGATACTGCATACTAACCAATTCAGATACAACCATTGGCTGCAAATTATTATGGTGACAGATGCGGGTGAGTATTCAAAGGACACGGTAGCCGCATCCTAATCAATTCGGACACAACCATTGCTTGCAAGTTGTTATGGTGACAGATGCAGGTGAGTATTCAAAGGTCATGGTAGCCGCATCCTAACCGAGTCTACCACAGCCATTGGCTGCACGTTTTCATGGTGAGAGACGCGCGTTTCGGTTCGTATTCTCATCGCGTGGAAACCGACTCTGTAACCTTCTGTCATCAATGTATCAAAGTCAATCGCAGTAGGACGATGATTTTTTTTAACATCGCAATAGGCGTGTCCTCTGCAGGCAATGTTATGCATTGGACCGATTCGTAAAATGCAACCGACGCAAACCTATCGCTTTGGCCGCATGGAATTAAGACCTTGTCTGCTGTTTAGATATAAGTCTGCCTGTTCCCTAGAGACTTCACTTGCCTGTACTACCTGCATCATTCCTGCACCTCCCCATCACTCTGCTGCTGTGTCCACAACCTCAGGAGCTACCATGGCATGTACAGTGTTTAGGGCCCCACCTTTCACCGAAGAAGAAACCCAGGCCCCGCTGGACACCCTTCTGACACTGTACAGCTAGTTGCATGGCAAACCAGAGGAGCAGGTGATGATCACACTGAATGTTCATTGGACGTGTGCAATAACCATGCACTACTAGCATTAGCAATCTCTTAGGCAAGCATGTAAACTGTTAGTTGTAAGTTTAAAAGTGTGTAGATAACTGTCCTGGGCAGCTACACTGCTGTAGAAGTGTGTGTACTGGGGTAAACATCGTATCACTGTTCTCATGGGATGGAGTTGTCACTGAACACAGGACAACTGCACACATTGCCAATTGCCTACCCCTTACACTATGTTGCCAATCTGACCAAGACCTATGTGTACAAGTGTCTGACTCAGAAGCATGTTGCATGTGAACTAAGGGTCTGTCACCATGTCATTCTTACAGGCCAACTCCTGAAGGTGCGCTCTGTGGGGTTGGAAATTCGGCGTGTCTGTCATTGCCGCAAGAGGTGGTAGGACCTTTGAGCATGGACCAAAAAGACTGCAGAAGTCCAACTGGGCCTGTCACTCCCAGGCAAGAGAGGTGGCTGCCAAACCCTGACCCCCCCACATGCTCCGTAGCTTTGCAGGGGCCTTCCCTGATCTGGATGGGCAGTTGAAAGCTACATAGCAGCAAGAAGGGGTGAGTATGTGCTTTGTTGCACACCTTTTTTAAACATGTATGTTGTATTATCTTAGCCTGCTGCCCCTTTTACAGGTCAGAAGTCAGCCAAACCCACTGTTCAGTTTTAAAAGATGCATATACACAAGGATTATTAGATGCCTGGTTATGCCCCTTTCGATACAAAAGGGGATGACGGACGGAGCGTTTGAGCAAATCAAACACTCACCCCCAGTCAACTGATCTGGGTTTAATCCATCACCATTCTTTAGCTCACTCCGCCACCCCAGTTCAGACATGGCCATATGCAAATCAGTTTGACCCTGTGCTTCATGGGAGCAGTCCAGCCCGAACTGCCAAGCCATGTCTTCCCTGGACCGGAAACAAGCATCCAGGGACATCAAGATAAGAAGCATCTTCGGAAAGACTTTTCTGAAAAAGAGCTTGAATGAATCTATTACAAACAGAAATACTCTAAGTTGCATTGAAAAATGACAAGTTGCATCGAAAAATGATCAAAATGTATATATGTTGTATAAATTGTGTATTTGTATGTAATGTATAGTATCGAAACTAGGAGAGAAAAAAACTTTTTGGGAATGAAGGATAATTTCAATGTATAAAACAATTAAATAATTGAAAATGTATATGCGAAAAACCCAAAGTCAATAAAAGGGACTTTTGAGGTAATAAGAAAAAGCGTAAATCATGGTGTCAGAGATATTGCTGTTTATATAAATGTATGAAAATGTATCCAAAGATAATTGCACAAGTCAAAATCATGTAGTTGTTTGATCTTTGGAGATTTGTGATGTTACCTATGTGTCAAGTACAGCATCAGCACCGGCCAGCAGAAGAGGCGGTGCCATAGATAAAGGGGGATCAGTTCACCAGTCTGGGTCGCGTGCAGATTCGGACATGGAGGGATCCAGTGGTGGGGAGGATGAGGAGAGCCACACTGAGGGCAGGTTTGAATCAACATCTCCAGCATCTGAAGACCAGTCCAGCTCCAGTGATAACTCCCTTGTGGTGGTGGATATAGGAAATGATTCCTCTGTATTGGAGTCCACCACCACCACTACCATCTCCATCCTCCAAGCTGCTCACAGGCTCAGTGTCTGTGGCCGCTCCTGTGGCAGGGGACCCGTCTCCTTAGTGCCAGGCAACTCACCCCCTGACCTAGTCTCCCCTGCTGCCCTAAGTGTGGAGGCCATTGACATTCTGAGGCAGAAGTCACATCGTGAAACTATTCACGATCCCTAAGGCTGCCATCAAGGTGTCCTTTCACTCTGCTGAATGGACTAGCCATCTGGCATAGTTCCTTTATGAAAAGATTGTTACGATTCGAAAATCCTTTCCAGAGGTGTCTACAGATATCCTAGCACAGGGCAGGGCCTTGCCATTGAGCAATCCACACCGGCAATCTCCTGCATTATCGCAGATACCTTTTCGGCAGCTTGAGACATCTCTTGAAATTCTGAAGGGTTTAAAGCCTGGCTCACCCACAGATTCGTGTCCAGCTAAATTGCTGTCCTCTGTGAGCATGGTTTTAAACCCTGTGGTTAACAAGGTGATGAATTCATCTCAACGGGCCTCATGCCTTCCATTTGGAAGCATGTGAAAATTCTTCGCTCCTGAAGAAATCATCTGCTGACCCTTAGGGGTCGGCTAACTACAGGCCCATCTCTCTTCTACCTTCTCTTTCTAAGACACTGAGGAAGTATCTAAATAGAGTAATTTCAGACTACACAGAGAATAATAATCTCCTGCACATCACTCAATTTGACTTCAGGGCTAATTATAGTACTGAAACAGCTTTGTTAGAGGTGACTGAGCTCATCAAGGAAAAGCTTGACCAAGGTGGCACAGCTATCCCTATTTTATTGGACCTGTCGGTGGCCTTTGATACAGTCCCTCATGACAGGCTCTTGGACAGGCTCTTGGAAAGGATGAGTGATCTTGGTATACGCGGATCTGCGCTCTCATGGCTGGCTTTCTTTCTTGAGGATAGAAGCCAGGAAAATTGAGCGCCACATTTCACTTCCGCTATGCCTAGCCTGAAAGTGGTATCCCTCAGGGTTCTGCTCTGAGCCCTACACTCTTCAATCTATATATGTCACCCCTCATATTTCTGGGGGAAGCTTGTGGGGCCAAATAGTATCATATGCCGACAATATGCAGCTGATTTTCACCTATGAGAAGGGTGCTGATTTTGATGGTGAGAGTATTAGATCATGCCTCACTATGGTGTTTAATTGGCTCAATAGGAACCAACTGAAATGTAATCCAGAGAAATCGGAAATTGTCATTTTTGGCTGTACGTCCATGGAGGACTGGAGACAATGGTGGCCTGAGGAGATGCCTCTGCCTGTCGCTGCTAAATCCACGGTAAAAAGTCTTGGCATCTATATTGACCGGACTCTCTCAGAGAGACCTCAAGACCAGTCCATAGTGGGTATCTGCTGCGGCATGCTATGTATGTTGAGAAAGTTTCTACCTCTTCTCTCACTCGACACCAGGAAAACCATGGTCCAGCCTCTAGTTACTTCCAGACTGGACTATGCAAACATTCTATACCTAGGCCTTCCTGGTTTTTTACTCCAGCACCTCCATGTGGTTAAAAATGCCGCAGCCAGACTGGTCCTTAGGCTTAAGCCCAGGACTCACATGTCCCCTCACCTTAGGGAGTTACACTCACTCCCTATGAGGAAAAGGATCAAGTTTAAGATCCGGGTATTGTTCTTTAAAGTCCTTCATGATAGGAGCGCTGGCTACCTCAGGGCAAGAGTCAGCCACTACTTGCCTGCCAGATCCCTGAGGTCATTCTCCATGGGTCTGACCCGCATCCCCGCAATACTCCTAGCTCGGACTGGGGCAGATCTTTCAGACTCCTGAGAGCTCAAGCGTGGAACAAACTCCCGTCTTCCCCCAGATCTACGACTTACCTAACGGTCTTTAAGACATCTCTTAAAACTTGGTTCTTCCAGTGCTAGGTGTGGTTGTCAGGTCTGTTAGCGTAAGACTATTAGCACCCGGACACACCTGCTGAGTAGCTGTGCACTCTACAAATATGCTTCATTCATTCATTCATCTCTATTTGGCAGACAGCAGTTCTGAATGTCCTCCTGGTGCATGCCAATTATTTGACACAAATGGTATAATTCCTGGAGGGCATTTACTCGGACATGCCTGCCCTACACAGATCCAATCAGGCTCTGGCCTCCACACTGATGGCAGCAGTGTCCCAGCTCTAGAAGTCCCTTCCCCTCCTGCCTCTTCCCCATCCACAGTCCCAACTACCCTCCCTGACCCAAGCACATGCAAACATATACATGCGCACACCTCAACAGTCACACGCAGCACACAAACACACAGACACAAGAACAAACCCACACACACGCAGACAGCACCATCTCCACCAGGGACATGCCAGAAGATGACACACATGCATCCACAGACACTCAGCAGACCTCAGAACCCTCTGACTACATAACACCTACCCTTGCCTCTCCTGTACCCACTCAGCCCAGGTACTCTAGATTTGTGACCTGGGGCTCTTCCCTATTGACACCTTCAAATCCCCTCCCAAGAAGAAGAGGCAATCCACCCCCCCCCGGCCCTGATATCTAAACCTGTCACCCCCCCACTCCCTGAAGAAAAGAAAACCCAAAATACCCCACCAAAAATCACACCGATCTCCCCAGCCCAAACCCCCTCCACCAACCCATACTGCCCAGCCCAGCCCAGTACCTCCTGCACCAAAACCCCCCTCCAAAAAGTCTGGGTCCCTCACTATTCCTGTCAACACCATAAAGGATTACACCATCCCCAAAATGGTTAAACCAAGCCCATCCCCCCTCCATCGATCCCTCACACTACAGCTGTTCACCCCCCTCAGTTTGGGCCTACCACTGCAGTGGACCCACTGTCTCCTCAATATGACCCAACCACTGCAGTGGACCCACCCCTCCTGATCCCATCACTCCCAAAACCCAACCCAATCCTTTCTAGTTTTGTCTCGTTGGTGCCTGGCATGCCCCCTAGATGTCCCTCACAGGGGAGGTGACCGCTTGCAGTTTTAGTGCAGGCAATAGTTGATGTGCAAGATATATGATCCCATTGACCATATGGACATTTATGGACTGGCCATTGGACTTACGTTTCTGCCTTTTCATGCAGAATAAAGTCTGTTTCCAGTTTTTTTGTGCTGATATCTGTGTCATCCAAATTGTTTTTCAGTTAACTGTAAATCATGTACAATTAGTAGTGGGAGTATACAATGATGTCAGTAGGGCATGTATTGCATATGGTCCATGGAGTATGTTCCCTTTGGCAGTATGTATGCAAGATTTGGGTGTCTACATTTGCTGGGTGTCAGAGTCCACCTCAGTTTTGGCTATGAGAGTGACATGAAATCCCAAACCTTTACTTTTTGATATCACAATTGCACATAGATCATGCTTTCATAAGTCAACATAGTGCAAGTGCTTCAAAGTGAAACAGTTTAGGAGGAGCATGCTGCATAAGTTTGTGATGTGCAGAAAGACACCTGTCTCATTGATACACGTGGGTACCTATGGGCTTTTACTATATGGTTGTGACTTTGGGCACACCCATTTACAAAAGTAATGACACATTACTTGTATGTGACTTAATAGTGGCGGACCCATGTCCGTGTCTTCTTTAGATATGGTAGCCTACTGGCAATGACAACCTTGCCACAGGTGGCATGCCACTGTAGGCAAATTCCCTTTTTGACTGTGTACTCATATGATACATTTTCTGAACCCATGCTGAGTGTAAGGTGAGCAGTAGTCACACAGTCTTCTGACCTTGTTGTCTACAAGGACTACACTTTCTGCCGATATTCCTTTTCAGCAAGGTATCTATGGTCTTAATAGTCCAGTGTTTTCTTATACATATGTGAGTCATGCCATCCTGCATTTGTTTGGGTACATCATGTTGATGGTGTGTTTAGTCTGTCAAAGCTTGAATTTAATTTTACCACCACACATCCTATGATTTGTGCGTAGGTTGTCATTAGTACATGACTGACAATAGTGTCCTTTTGAACTATGCTTGATGCTGTTCAAGAAGGGAAATAGCCATTACAACACGGCTGTTTCCCCGCAATGCCAATACATCGCAAGCATAACAAGGCATTCGATGTAACAACGCATAGCCATTACTATGCATGTTTTTACATCGCATGTGCTGTTACAATGCATGCAATGTAATGCCATCCACCTTGTTGTGAGGAAACAGAGGCTCTTCTGTTTCCTCACAACAATGCGCACCGTGAAGCAGGAAGCAGGAGCAGAGATGGCGGCGCTGGAGAGGAACCACGAGGAAAGAGAGGTAAGGGTGAGTGTGCTTGGGGTGGGAGAAGTGGCTTAGGGTAGTGTTGTAGTGTTGTAGTGTTTTAGGGTTTAGCGTGTAGGGGTGGGAGTAGTGTGGATAGTGGTTTAGGATAGTGTTGTAGCGTCGTAGTGTTTTAGGGTTTAGGGTAGTGTAGTGGTGCTTGGGTAGTATAGGGGGTCATGCTAGGGGTAGTGTTGTAGTATTTATGTAGTGTAGTGTTTTAGGGTGTAGGGTAGTATTGTAGTGTTTGTGTAGTGTAGCATTTTAGGGCTTGGGGTAGTGTGTAGTGTAGTGTTTAAGGATTTAGGGTAGTTTAGTGTTTGTGTAGTGTTTTAGGGTTTAGTGTAGTGTTGTAGTATTTGTGTAGTGAAGTGTTTTAGGCTTTAGGGTACTGTTGTAGTGTTTGGGTAGTGTAGTGTTTTAGGGTTTAGGGTAGTGTTGTAGTGTTTGTGTAGTGTAGAGTTTTGGGGTTTAGTGTAGTCTTGTAGTGTTTGTGTAGAGTAGTGTTTTAGGGTTTAGGGTAGTGTTGTATTATTTGTGTAGTGTAGTGTTTTAGGGTTTAGGGTAGTTTTGTAGTGTTTGTGTAGTGTAGTTGTATAGTGTTTTAGGGTTTAGGGTAGTGTTGTAGTGTTTGTGTAGTGTAGTATTGTAGGGTTTAGTGTAGTGTTGTAGTATTTGTGTAGTGTTTTAGGGTAGTGTTAGGGGGTTGTGTAGTGTAGTGTTATTGTAGGGTGAGGACTGGGGGACGGGGAGGGTTGTGCAGGGGTAGTGTAGAGTCACATACCTTGCAGACTTTAACTACGAGTGTAGCTTCACCACGCATGCCTTTGCGTTGTAATGGCATGCGTGGTAAAAGCATACTTGTGGTAAAAGATTGCTATGTAATGACATGTCGTTGTCATTGACATCGCGTAGTAATACCCGCATTGTAATGGCACACGTGGTATTAGTATGCGATGTAATGACATACATCCGTTCCAGATCACACTGAGCTGAACCAGGAGTGCTGTTATGTCTGTTGGATTGCCCTGTGGTAAGCCGAGCGGACAGTGAGTGCACAGAAGTGTTGTGTGTCCGTCTGCTGTGCAGATGTTAATGGAGCCAGTATCACATCCATGCTCTTGGTTGCCACGATTTGGAGACGGGGAGTTTCCAAATCGTCCCAATGTGAGTGGTTTTACATGCGGTTGTGTGATTCATAGTATTGAAACTGAGGGTGTAAATGGTGATGAGAGTGTTCCATTTGACTTGTTACGTTTGACGCCTGCTGAAGGGGTAATTAGTACCGTACATCATGTGCATGTCATGTATGTGAGAGGTGTTGTGTACATTGTAATGAAGAGTAGCGCTGTGTATGTAGTTCTGGATGTAAGACGGGCAGTGCCTGTGTGAGATTGTAAGAATCAGGTTTGCAGAGTTTGAGTATAAGGCTGTAGCTTGTGGGGTAGATATGCTTTTCCGTCTAGCTGCACCAGAGGCCCCTTATGACATGCTTGTGTGTATGATAAAATTGAGAGATGAGCATGTGCTTTGAAGTGGATGTGAGAGGGGTCATACACGCACAAGTAGAGTTCATGCAGGCCATGAGGTAATGTTGAAATGTACATATGTGTAGATTAGGTGTATGTAAGTAGGTAAAAGCAGTTGCCAGAGGAAATATGAAGGTGTGGAATGTGTTTGCTGCAGCTTGTCTGTTCATGACTGATTGTTTTAATGGCCGCTTTGAGTACACTGTCATATGCAAAACCTATTGGCAACACAGGCTAAGTAGCCTCCACCTAGCCTTGCCTTGTCTGAGTTGTATGTGGGCATATGTGGCAACTTACCCATTGTAGGTAGTTATGTTCAGTTATGGGTCATTCTTGCCCTTGGATACTGCTCTGGGATGGAGGTGGTGATTGCTACTATTGCAATGTCATGGTTCCAAAACATTGGATGGCAGACCATTACTTAGACAGCTTTAGCCCCCTTAAGAGAAAAGTCAAGGATGTGTGCTGTCTTCTCCACATATCCTAGTAGACTACACACGCATGGGTATTGGTGGCATTCTGACTTTGAATGTCCAAGATATGGAAACACAAAGGGAGTTGGACTTGTGATGATATCTCTGGTTGTGCAGATGAAAACACATTGCACTGTAAGCAAGCACACGTGTGACATTGTAACAGTACAGCCAGTTCCATTAGTGTTTGCTTTTTCAATATTTTTGCGAATCTGGTTTATCAAGGGTAGCTCTTGTGTGTGTCCATGAGGGCTCCTATTTTGCTTATTGAATGCTGTCCTAGAGCCTGAGGGCAATATGTGTATGTTGAATGTCTCCTTGATGTTTTCATAGATTTTGGGACAGTGTTTTAGCACCAAATGTGGACAAAGCAGACTTCTTTCTGCACATATCTCTCATCCTCACAAGATATACACAAATCCCCTGGCTTGAGGTTGGCTATGTCGATTGTGTTGGAGAGCCACAGATTGAGCCACCCCCCCCCGGCATCCTCTCCAATGCTGGCAGCTAATCTTATCTGATAGGCTGTGCACTGGTCCCTCCAAAACTGTTGGTGGATCCCACGTCCTGAGAAGCTAGATGCAGAATTGTTGTGAATTGCATTGTCTGAAGATGACCATGGACACATACAGATTGGGAGTTGTATGCATATGTCACATATGTTGACTGTAACCTACATTGTTGTTGGGCCACGCTTCTTTCAAAACCAAGATGGATTTTGTCTACAAATATTTAAATGACAACAGTGACGCAACCACTTTTAGATTGTTGTAGTGGGAGGCACAGAAATCAGTATTCAGTGGCTGGGTCTGTGGACTAGTGTGTTGTCTGGGCCAATATCCGCTGGGCTTTGCTGTACACAGACACATCACAATGTCATACTTTTGTGAGTACATTGGATTTCAGTTACCCTGCAATGTTTCAGTGTGTGTTGTGGTGGACTCATGCATTAGATTAGTGATACATACATATGTGTGGTTATGGCAATTCCTGTTCCACGGTCAAATGTGTGTTCCCCTAGTACTTAGGGTGCTAAGTGCACCTACCTGATGATGACATTCCCTCATTGGACATCCACAATATGCTATGGACCCATGGTCGGATTGGGATCCCAATGATGCTTGGACACTCTGAAAGTAATTGGCACACAATACGTCATCATCTCTTTAATTGTAGCCTCTGTGTTTTTACCTCTCATAGGTGGGTTCAAAAAGGCACACTGCTGCTGATGAAGGGGGTGGGTGGTAGATTAGACTGGCCAAATGTGACTTGCCTCCCTGGAAGTCCTCTACATATATAACGCAACGTCTCAGCACCTGCCATGACCTGAAATTGATGGGTGGTTGAGTGAGATAACACTGCTTCTGTCAAATCACTTGAGGCAGGGCACCAAGGTGATTATGCTACAAAGGCTGGCCCCTAGCCTCAATTTGCGGTAAAGCTGGCGAGTGGACGACATGCTGGCACCACATTGCAGTAGACTGGGGTGGACTGTGGAAGTGAATTAGTCGCTTGGTGTGGTCTACAAAGGCCACAAAACCGTGGGCCTCAGGTGACCCTGGTCCACCGGCCCATTGACCAATTCACATTTGCCTGTATGGCCCATCCAAGCCTGTACACAACACTTTCTGATCTAACTCAATGCCCATAGGGTACTATAGGCTTCAGCCCCCCATCATGTGTGTCAGCCCAGGCTGAGACACCTTCCCCACACACACATACAGTCCTTGAGCTGCTGTGGGTGGCTGAACTGTTGTGTTTGCACATCAGCACCCGAGTATTTCACAGGTTTTGATGGGACCATTTACTAGTTGATGAGGCTTTGTTTGTGTTTCTACTGTCCCTGGAGCACCAGCATCTCCACTCAGCCAATTCAATAAAGTTGCCACTTACTTTTGCAACCATAGTTTGGGAATGCATTTTCTGCTAAGTGACCTTTGGCTTTAGTTTTTTAGAAAATGACTGCAACATGTACTCCAAATGTATATATTGAGGTGGTTTGCATGGGCACCTGTTATATTGTTCAAGTTCACATTGCTGGGTGTATTAGCCCCCCAGCCCCAGATGTGGACTCTACATTGCTGGGGTATTAGTCCCCCAACCCCAGATTTGGACTCTACATTGCTGTGGTTATTTGACCCCCACAGCCAGAATTGGTTCTACATTACTGGGGGCATTAGCCCCACAACTCCCCCTTTGGGTATGAATTGCTGGAAGTGTTAGCCGCCACCCAAAATTGCCTATACATTTCTGGTAGTATTCACCCCACCCCAAATTTCACTGTAGTTGCGCCCCTGCTTTCTCTTGTAATGTCTTTCACAGGGTAATTATGTTCTTGTGTAGGGGTAGGTTTCTAACTCCCCGTCTGCAACAACCCCACATCGGTTGGGTTTGTAGTATTCTTTGTAGATGTAGAATAGAGGGATGACATGCAAGATGGGATTCATAGTTGCACAGTCTCGGTCACAGGAATCGTGTTGTGGTGTGATTCGGAGCTGAAATACTCCCCTTCCGAATGCTCTGAAGTGTTGGTCGTGGTAACCGATTCAGCACATAGGATGTACACATCGTATTTGGGCGTTCGGAATTGGACTGGGAAGTGCCTCCGGACAACTCCATTCTGCTTTTCTGGAGACTTCTCCTTAGGAAAATCCAGTCAGATTCGGAGTGACCGAGTTGATCAGTAAGTAGAGGGGTTTGGGCATCATACTGCATCTTTTGGTAGAACCGGATCCCAGTATGAGTAAGTCAGAAGGTATGACTCCAGACAGCTCTGGGATGGCCTTCCTGACAAGATCGAAATCAGGCCCTTAGTTGGGCCCACTCTTAATCCTCTTTCATGCTCTGTCTTTTCAGATGACTATGATGATGGCACCTGTCAGATGTTGGGTTATTAGTTGGGTACGAAGTGACCTCTACCAAATCATGGCTTTGCTCAACCATATCTATAGTACAGCAGCAGGAAAGACCTACAGAAGCATGTGTTATGTTTAAGCTGTACCAACAATTTTAAAGTAAATAACACCACACAATAAAATCCTCTAACCAACTTATAAAAATGTAATGTACAAATATATACTAGGATGATTACAGTAAGTTAGGCTATGTTTTTAAGACAAAAAGCTCATAGTTAAAGTACAGTGTGTATCTAAAGGCAATAGTTGTTGTTTACAGGAGATAATTTCATGCAGAAATCAATAAAGCAGCGGTCAGATACACTAAAAAATGCTGTCCTGATCAAAGATTTTACCTCTGACTTAGCCTTTGAAATAGAAGGAAATATCACCCCTTGGATCAAAGTTAATGCACTAAAAAAGAACAAATGTTATAGGGAATTTATAGTCAGGAAATAAAAAATTTAAAACACTTAGAAATTCACTGAAAAAATGAAAGTAATAGGGATTTTACAGTTACGCTCAGGTTTCACTCATACAGAACCATAGAAATTCAGCAGTTATAGTTACCTGAGCTAAGTATAACTTTAGCTCCTGCAATGCACTGCTGATGACTTTACATATTAGATCACACATGACATGGTCAATACCATCACTGATGATATCACTGATGACATCTCAAATTACATCACTGATTACATGATTTAGTGAATGTAAGTATATTCTAAGAGTTTATAATTGTTAAACATATATACTAAGCTACTACCAAAGTTATTAGTACACTGAGTGATAATATTCCTAACATACATTCTGTGAGTGGCTGTATGACTGTGTGCATACGAGTGGGTGTGTGAGTGGCTGTATGGGTGTATGAGTGGGTGTGTAAATTGCTGTATGGGTATGTAAGTGAGTGTGTGAGTAGCTGTGTGAGTGAGTGGCTGTGTGAGGGGCTCTGTTGGTGAGTGAGTGGGTTTGTCAGTGGCTGCATGGGTGAGTGAGACTTTTGGTCTAAACTTTAACCAAAAGTCTAACTTTACTACTTGTGAATGCCCTTTGTGAATACCAAAAGTTGTAAAGTTAGATTTTTGTCTGAGATTACTTCTTTGAATCGGGCCCACAGATTTTTTTAAATATAAAAGTCATTAATATTGTTTGCAACATTATAGTTGTTTAAAATGTTGATTTTTCAATTAGTGTTATGTATTTTGGTATATATTATAAATGTATGTGATGTATTTTTTGTATCAGTATTGTTTATGTTTTTTAATATATATGTTACATTTGTAGTAGTTATTAATTTTATTTTAATTAAATGTTGCATTTTTTAGTTCTGTAGCGGGTTGTGGGTATATAGGGGAATAGGGTGGAAAGCAATTTCATTATAATGAAATAATGAATATTTTGTATTTATTCATATTTATTTAATTGAGATTTTATAATGTTAAATGTGATTTTAATTTTTTGGGGTACATTTTAGGTGTGGATTGTGGGGTTTATAAGCGTAAAGGGTGGGAAGCAATTTATTTGTAATGAATTAATAATTAGTTGTTAATTATTTTATTTAATTAATTGACAATTAATTATGGTAATTGTATAATTAATTTTAGGTGCGGGTTGTGGTATTTATAGGGATAAAGGGTGAGAAGTAATTTATTTTTAAATAATTAATAATTCGTTGTTAATTAATATTAATTTATTAATTGACAAATAAATATTGAAATTGTGTAATTACTTTTAGTTGTGGGTTGTGGGGTTTTAGGGGTACAAGGTGGGAAGTAATTTATTTTTCATTAATTATTAATTAGTTGATCATTAATATTAATTAATTAATTGCTAAGGATTAGGGTAATTGTTTAAATATGTTATGTTGTGCTTGGGTTTTGGGTTTATTGGGTGAAGGGAGGGGAGTGCATTAATTTTACTTACTTTATAATCAGTTGATAAATACTATTAGTTATTGAATTGATTTTTGTTAATTGTGTAGTTAATTTGTTTACAGTTTAATTTTAGGTGTGGGTTGTATGGATGATAGGTATAAAGGGTGGGAAGTTAATTACATTTGATGTGTTTTAATAAATTCTTTAATTAATAAAAATTGTTTAATTGACAATTAATTATTTCAATCATGCAAAAAAATGTTTTATGTGGGTTGTGAGTTGTGTGGGGTGTGTGATGTTATAGGCTTGGAAGTAAATAGACTAAATGTATTTAATAATGAATGCTTTTGTTCATAAATATTTTCCTAATAAAAATATGTATTTGTTTCAAAATAATGTTTTCATTTTGTTTAACATCATATGTGTAGGTATCTGTGATATGTATTTAACATTATAATATGTTTTTATTTTTTTATTTTAAATATTAAATATATTTTTATTTTTATTATATTTATATTTTTTTACTTACTTTAAAAACATATATTTGTATTCTGTTGATATTTTGTTTGTTTTGAACTGACTGGAGTGGGAAAAGTAAATGTTTTCCCTCTGCTATCCAACACTTTCCCTACTGTTGCACTTACTGGAGTGAGAATAATACATTCTCTCCCTCTGCTATCCAACACTCTCCCTACTGTTGCACTCACTGGAGTGGGAATAGTAATTTGTACTCCTTAGCTATCCAACACTTTCGCTACTGTTGCACTCATTGGAATAGGAGCAGTACTTTTTACCTGTCCGCTATCCACCAATTTCCCTACTGTTGCACTCATTAGAGTCGTAATTGTAATTTTTACTCTTTTGCTATCCAACACTTTCCCTACTCCCAAAATGCTCATTTCGATCACCACCATCTTCTAAGGGCAGTTTTTATTTGTTTGGTTTACTGTTCTCCTGTTTCATTTAGTTTTTCTTTACATGTAGCTGATCTTCACAGGGGAGCCTGTGAGACTAAGCGGGGGTTGCTGGACTTCAGTTTACTTTTAATTTGCCCGCAATTTTGATAATTTGAATTCATGTCGAGGAGCGCTCTTGACCACGCCCCTTAGGCACCCGGTGTCGGGCTATAAAGCCAGCCAATCAGGGCGTCCGCGCAGCTGCTTGATGTGAAACCGTCTTTTTTTTTCTTGTAGCGCAAGAGTGCATTGGAAGGTGCCTGGCTCCCGCAATGCTCATTTCTATCACCCCCATCATGGAAGGGCAGTTTTTACTTGTATGATTTATTGTACTCTCATTTCATTTAGTTAGTTTTTCCTTTACCTGTAGCTGGTCTTCACAGGGGAGCCAGTGAGACTCAGCAAGGGTTGCTGGACCTCAGTTTACTTTTACTTTGCCTGTGCTTTCATAATTTTAATTCGGGCTGAGGATCGCTCTAGACTACGCCCCCTTAGGCGCCTGATGCCGGGCTATAAAGCCGTCCATTCAGCGGGTCCACGCAGCGGGCGCCACTGTGCACCGAATGCACCAAAGGGAAGCCGTTGGCACCTGTCCACACTTGGACCGCCAGCCCACCTGCCAGTTTGGCCTCAAATATAAGAGATCTATCAGATGCTCAAGGGATACCCTGCTTTTAATTAACAATATAGTTAAGTCCTGTTTGGGCCCTCGGTTGGACCTCAATGCTGTGATGAATGTTCAAAATGTCCAGCAATTAAACTTTTTATTACCAACTTTCTCTTCAAGTCACTTTGTGCCACAAAAAATAATAGATGTACCTCTTAAAAAACTCAACACTAAAAGCAGCTGCACACTTATAAATGCCAGATCAATAGCAATTTGCAGACTTTATGGAGAGGCTGAATCTTAATCTGGCCTTTGTCACTGAGACCTGGGCAGACATATCGGCTGACTGAGATTTACTATTGGCATTACCAGCAGGCTTTAGGATACATAGACATGACTGCCCAGTAAAAAAGGTGGAGGCCTCGCAATAATTCTCATAGATTGTTTCAAAACAGTTTTTAATACTCTTCCCACCATACAATTGTGTGAGTCCATAGTATTCAAAATTGAATTTAATAACCAATACTTTTTCATTGGAATTCTTATCTACCGACAGCCTGTGTCCAGACCAGTATCTATGAAATCCATTAGTAGCCTAATAGAATTGAAAGTTAAATCAGTGTACTTCACGATCTTGGATAATTTTAATTTTCACATGGAAAACTCGCTAGATGTAGACTCAATACATCTTCTAGATCACATGGCAAGTGCATGTTTAAAACAGATCGTTCAGGGGTCCACACATGAAGCAGGTTATATTCTTTTTTTTCATGTCCTCATACATGCCTTAAGGGACGCTCTTAATGGGATACCTCCAAACATTCCATGCCGGCCAATTCTGTTCCGACCCTAGGGTAAAGCCTATGGAAAGAGAAAAGGAGCTCTCCCTCAAGATAATACCGTTTCCTTATCCCATTCCTGTTCACAACTCCTGGAAGACTGTATGTTACTGGGGAGAACAGGACCGACGGTACCCTGGCATAATCATAGGACCAACTCTACTGCTCCCTCCAGGCCACTAGAGCCGCCCATATCTTGTTTATGCTTGTGTTATCACAAGCCATATCTGATTCGCTGGTAAAGATAATATGCTTCAGACATTCAGCAAAGGTCGGAGGGGTTTCGGATTTCCAAGCCCTACAAATTTCCCTCCTTGCAACAATTATTTCATAAAACACAAATTTGGAGGCCGGAGCATTCATACGATAATTAGTCAAAAGACCAAAGAAGATTCTCCTAGGGCTAACTTCCACCTGATGATGCAGCACCTCTTCTAAGAAGCCATGTACCCCTGTCAAATAATGTATGATTCTCGGACAATCTGCAAACATGTGGAAGTCATCTGCTGCTGAATACTTACACCTGAGACAGTTATACTCTCTCCCGGTCACTTTGGATAGTTTCTTAGGAGTCCAATAAACTCTGTAGGCAGTATAAAGATGATTCCTCCTAAGTGCAGCTGGTTTAACTAAGACCTGCAACATAGAAAAAGAGTCACTCCAGAGTTTACACATTTCCTGTTCATTGCCTCCAACATCACTACCCCAGAGTTTTCTGACCTCCGATTTCACCTCTTCACCTGTTTCCAAAAGGGCCCAGTACCAAAACATGACTTCTCGTTTCCAGCTGCCCATTCTAGAGACTGAATCGAATTTCAGATTTGCATCCTCATTATCCCAGGACTGCCTTGCCCATCACCCGATAGCTGATAGACCTTAAATCTTGTCAGTGTCCCGCAAGTTAAACTGGAAAGTGACTCCCAAATAATCAACTGTGAGTCCTTCTGGAGATCTCCCCAAAATCTGATACCAGCCAATTTGAGGGGTTGACAAAGTTGATACTGGAGGCATTCAGGGGTACCGGGAGAGTCCCAGATTGGAGCCTGTACTGTATAGTAAGGAATTTTCAAACTCCTTCTAATGTAGATCCAGTTATTTAATGCAGCTCCCAAAATCTTAAGTCTGACTTTTTTGTAGAACTTGGGATCTCCAAACTTGTAAAGAAAAAACTCCTGCCCCTGCTGCACACCCTGTAACATTGCCTGAAATAATAAACCTAATGAGGAAGAATCAGTTTTGTTGGCCAGAATTCTAAATTTTTTAAAATGGAATGCATAACAATAAGTGAGAAGGACTGGTTAAGCAAGTCCTCCCACATTAAGGCCTCTCCTAAGCTTTTTCCATGCAATTCTCTGACTTTTAGTCGCCCATATAAAAGAGCCAATTTTACCCTGCAGTTTGGCGATATCTTTTGGGCTGAAGGATAATGGAATCGATTATACAAGAAAGTTATTTTAGGCAGGATTATCATTTTAACGAGGTTGACCCTCCCGTAAATACTTGAAGGAAGGTTTGCCCAGCGTGTTAACAGACTGCCAACCTCTTTAGAGACCCTCTTCCAGTTAATCTTTGGTATATCTACCAAATTCTGGGCTACGTGAATCCCAATGTATCTCATTCGGAACTTTGCTCCCTGCGTTCCATTAGCTCGATTCCATTCCATTATTTCGTTCTTGTCCCTGTTGATTTTATATCCAGAAACTTCACCAAATTTTTCAGCCTTCTCGAACAGCCTGGGTATGTTTGATAAGTGGATCGGCCCTGAGCCAGCAAACCAGGGGTTCAATTTATAAATTAAATAATAATGATGACAAAGGACACACTTGCCCAGTGCCCCTTGAAATACCAAACCAGTCCGTCAGAGCACCATTGACTAACATTTTTGCTTGGGGGTTGGAGTAGAGGGATTTCACAGCCTCCACAAAATTTCTCGGAAAACCAAAGCTTTGTAAAGTCTCCCAGAGATATGACCAATTCACCTGGTCAAAAGCCTTAGCGGCATCTATTGCAACTATGGTAAGTGGAAGCTTCTTATTAACCAAAGCATCCAATGCCGCTATAGCCTTAAAGGTGTGCTCATTCAGCTGTCTCCCGGGTATGAATCCCCTCTGATCTGAGTGCACTATGGCCTTAATAATTTCAGCCACCCTTGCTGCCAATATCCCTGCAAAGACCTTATGATCCGAATTTAACAGGGATATAGGTCTGTAGGACTCAATTTTCTGCGGGTCTTTGTTTGGTTTCAAGATTAGGGTCACTGTTGCTTCCGACCATGAACTTGGAGTGCAGTCTCCCTGCATGTATAGTCTATTAAACAGATTTTTTAAAACTGGCACCACCTTATCCAGTATCCCAAGATAAACCTCTTTTGGAAGCCCATCAGGGCCGGCTGCTTTGCCCCTAGCCATTTTCTTAAGTTGTGCTCTGACTTCAACCTCCGTTATACTTGCATGCAAAAACAGCCAATCTTCTTCGGACAGCTGAGGGAGATCTATTGAATTTAACCACTCCTTAGCTCTCTCTCGTCCTGATTCAATGTCTTCCTCATATAGATTATACATGAATGATCTGGCCTGCTCCCGAATCTTATCATCATCATATAGTAACGCTCCTGACCCTCTTTGGATTAAGTTCTTTATCTGGTTTCTCACCCTGTCTGCCCTGATCTTCCAGGCCTGGAGAGATCCACATTTATCACTGTGAGCACAATTTTGGAGCTTACTAGCATCCCATTTATCCTTCAAGATCCTATCTTGTTTGGCCTGGAAATCTGCATGAAGACCCTTTAGCTCTTTGTCCAACTGCGGCACTAAATTCTGGGAAGCCAGAGAGGCCACTGTAATGCTTACTCTTTTTCATTGATCTGATTGAGCAGGTCGACTTCAGCCTTTTTCATAGATTTCCTCTTGCTGATCATTATAGAGCTTAATAACCCTCTTAGGTAGGACTTAAAGGCCTCTCATACTATCTGATCCTTGGCAGTGCCTATATTAAACCTAAAATATTCATCTGTTTTTACTTCTAGCTCTAACCTCACCCTCTCATTTAGTAGCAAGGTCCTATCAAGAGTCCACCTTCTCTGGCACTCCTATTGTTTAAAGCTAATTATCAACTCCACAGCTGTATGATCTGATATAGTCGCTGGAATATGCACTATAGACTCAACTTCCGGGAACATAGTCTGATCCACCAAGAAATAATCAATTCTAGAATGGTGTTAATATGTATTACTGTAAAAGGAAAAATCCCTTATATTTCCATTCTTTACTCTCCAAATGTCCAGTAAATTAAATTATTTAATAACACTTTTGAGTGCAGAAAACATTCTAGGTGGAGTAATATATTTTGCTTTAGAGGTGCGATCTAATTGCTTATCCAGTACCAAATTAAAATCACCCCCAATTATGATGGGTGCGGATGTATTTAGCAAACTGGCCTCAAGTTTTAAAAGGGACCCCGAATTATCTTCATTCGGCCCATATTAAGCTGCACACACTAAAGGTGACCCCGAAACTGTTAGGGTAGCCACCAGCCATCTCCCTGACTGATCTGTGTCGAAATGTTCTACCTTTATCCCTGCGTTACCTATAATAATTAGTGCAACTCCTCTCGTACTACCTTTTTGTTCAGAACAGAGCACCTTCTGAACCCATCTAAGCTTACCAAACCCCTGCTTACAATCGTGGACCTCTAGATGGGTTATGTTCTTGATGGCATTTTCATGGACAATCCACATCTTTGGGCATCCCCTCTCCCTCTGGCGTGGTGTGACCATAAGGCGATCATGTTCGATATGAATGGAGTATCTGGGGAATAAAAATCTTGTCACCAGGTAGAAAGTACAGCCCATCGCCTATGGAGCACCATTGATGCATGTCAACTCAGCTTATCCCTTATCCAATCAGATCCATGATTTCTAGAGATCCGGACACAGCTGCTAGCAATTACCATCAATGGCTAGACTCATCGCTAACTAATTAAGACCCAACAAAAAGTCATCACAGCCACAAGATTATCCCCTCTGAACACTGGTTCAACGAAAATATCAGATGTTAAAAACAGGAATGTAGGAGATCAAATGGTTAATGGAGGCTCATGTATAAAACAGAGGATAAAGAAATATACACAACCAATTTACAGTCCTACAAAAAACTGATTCTAACTGAGAAAAAGAGCTATTTTGCAGCAGAAATAAAAGGTGGTATGAATTCCTCTAAGGAATTACTTGCAACACATAAGCAAATTATCGAAACTACCTGAAATGAAAAATCCCAATACCAATCAACAATTCTGCAACAAGTTAGCAATTTGTTTCCAAGACAAAGTTAAATTAGCGTCTGACTCTTCTTAAATGCTAATCAACTTGAAGATCTAAACAGTAGATTGTCTAACTATAATCATAATTCTCGCACTCTATCTCATTTTGGGCCACTTAAAATGGATCAGATGCTAACATCATGAACAAAAATTAAATCGGGTTCACCACGGGACGCATGCCCAGCCACAATAATTCATCTGGTTCCTAAGGTGATAGCCAGCCACCTCACGATTATTTTCTGAAACCTGTTTGAAGCAGTTCATTTTCCTAAAGATTGTCCCACTATTACTATTACTCCCACTATTAAAAAAAACAACTTACATACCAGTGACCCCAATAAGTAACTTCCAATCACTAGATTACCACTACCTGCTCAATTGGTTGAAAAAAATGTCAACCAGAAATTGACAACATTCATAGACAACAATAGGAGTCTTGACTCAACGCAGTTTGTGTTTTGTAGTCATCATAGCACTGAGCTAGCACTGATCACAGCAATGGAGGAAATCAGACAGACAATAGATAGTGGTGGAAACGTGGCCCTGATCCTTTTAGTTCTGTCAGCTGTGTTTGATACAGTCAATCATGCTCTACTAATCAACTGACTAGAGTCAATTGGGATCAAAGATAACGCACTCAAGTTCATTGCTGCCTTTATAGCTGACCGAATCCAACAGTTTAATTTGGCAACTTCACCTCACCAGCCTTCTCACTGCCTTGTGGGGTGCCTCAGGGCTCATCTTCGAGCCCCACCCTATTCAATCTTTATGTCACCCCACTCACAACACTGATTAAATGTTTTGTTTTTTTGCAGGTTTCGTATGCTGACGATAGACAGATTGTTGTGTCCATAACCGGTAACCCGGATGCCACGGCAGTTCTGTTTCATGACTGTATGCTCCACATCGGGAAGTGGATGAGCAGCAACTGTTTGAAGGTGAACTCCTCAAAGACTGAGGTCTTGCTGTTCAGCAACAACCCCTTTTTTTAGTCCTTCTGCTGGTGGCCTCAAGAACTTGCGACTCTACCTACCCCAAGCAGCAAAGCAAAAAATGTGGATGTAATTATCGATACCAAGCTATCATTCGAAGGACAGATAAACCACACCATCTGCTTGTGTTTTTATATTCTAAAAATTCTCAGGAAATGTTGCCTTATGTTCCACTTAGCCTTCAAAAGACGGTAGTCATGACCCTTATTTCTTCTAAGGTGGATTATTGCAATGCACTCTTTATCAATATTCAAAAGCGCTTTTTGCAGAAGCTACAGACGCTGCAAAATGCAGCAGCTCTGTTACTGCTAGGGATCCCAAAACACAAGTCTGCCTTTTAAGCTTTGGGTGAACTACATTGGCTCACTATAGGCAAACAAATTCAGTTTAAAGAACTTTTTATTGCCTTCAGTGCACAACAAGGTGTTGGCCCTGAATATATGATAAAACATTTTCAACATTCTACCCCTACACGCTCTCTGTGCTCTTCCACTACTGGAAATCTTGTAACCCCCAGATTTAAGAAAGCTAACTGTGGTGAGAGGGGATTTGTATCATGTACTTCCAGGTTGTGGAACTCACTTTCGACAGAACTCCTATTTTAATTTCATTTCATTGCTATCCAACACTTTTCCTACTGTTGTTCTCACTGGAGTGGGAATAGTAATGTTTACCCCTCCGCTATCCAACACTTTTCCAACTGTTCTACTGACTGAAGTGGGAAATTTAAGTTGAATATTTTAATTGATAATAGAAGGTTTTTTTTTTAAATAGATTTTATGTTATTGGTATATATATATATATATATATATATATATATATATATTCACTGAAAACACCATAGGTTTCACACCAGTTATAGTTAGGAATTAGAATTTAAAAAACCTATTAAATTCACTGAAAAAACCATAGGTTTCACACCAGTTATAGTTAGCTGGAAATTTTACTCGCATAAAACCATTGAAATTCCCACGTTATAGTTAGTTGGACTCACTATAACTTGCGCGTGCAATGCACTGCTGATGACGTCACATATTACATCACTCATGACATGGTCAGTGACATCACTCATGACATCACTGATGACACCATCCATTGAATGTGTGTCTTTCTGAAAAATAAATATGTGTTATATATGTATATGTAAAAGTTGATGGAAGAATAAATGTTTAAATAAGTGTTTACATGGATTTTTTTAATTTGATTGGTTAACTGGCTTATTAAGTGTATCTTAGTGAATACATATAGTGAGTAATGTTTAAATATTTAAATATATGTATTAGCGTTTCACTTTGTGTATAAGTGGCTGCATGGGTTGGTGAGTAGCTACATGTGTATGTATATGGGTTATTAGATGTTTTTCTCAGTATCAGTAAGAGTGTTTGTATGGTTTGGTGGGGGTATTACCTAGCACATAGATGCATGAATGACTGACTCTCTCTTTGTATGTGTTTTCAAGACAGCATATTTGCAGGACTGTATGGGTGGATGAGTGTGTATATGTGTGTGTTAGTGAGTGAATGACTGTCTCACTAGTGTCTTTATCAGTAACTACATATGTTTTAATCTAGTATATGTGAATATTGCTGTATATAAGTGAGTATATGTGAGAGTAAGAGATTGTAAGAGTTCCTGTTTAAATTAGTATGTGTTTCTATAAGTGATTGTTTAAGAGAGTAAGTATGTGTAAGTTTCTTTAGAAGTAAAGTGGTAGTGTGTGTATAGCTGTATATGCAAATAAATGGATGTTTAATAGTGTATTTGCATGTGTGAGTATGTGTCAGAGTATCTTTTAGATGACTGTCGGTGTGTAACAGGATGTATAGGTGTATCACTACATATGATGAGTGAGTATTTGTATGAGTGACTATATAGAACTGTTGGTGAATGAGTGGATGTGTATATAGATGGTGGAATTATTGAATTGGTTGTTGTAACTGGTATGGGTATCTCTATTTTTTTGAACATTTTTGTTTCTATTATTGAATATGCGTTTCAAGGGTTACATTACAGTGAAAGGAGGTCTGTCACTCTGTCACAAGGATGGTGTCATCAGTGATGTCATGAGTGATGTCACTGACCATGTCATGAGTGATGTAATATGTGATGTCATCAGCAGTCCATTGCACGCGCAAGTTATAGTGAGTCCAACTAACTATAACGTGGGAATTTCAATGGTTTTATGCGAGTAAAATTTCCAGCTAACTATAACTGGTGTGAAACCTATGGTTTTTTCAGTGAATTTAATAGGTTTTTTTAAATGCGTCTTATGACGCACGGTGTAAACGCACCCGGAAGCGCCCGAACGTATACGATCGCGCAACGTAAGCGCCGCCGGGCACGTCCCGATGCGCTTACGCTACGCGCCCCCGGGCGCGCCCGGGGCGCGTAGCGTAAGCGCGTCGGGTCATGTGACCTGAAAATAACACTTATCATTGGTTCAGATCAGTTTTGGTTTCCAAATGATGAAGGCCCGAGTCATGTGACCTGAAAGTAACACTTTTCATTGGTTCAGGACAGTTTTGTTTTCCAAATGATGAAAGCCCCCACCTATTTTCCTCATTCCCACTTTGTACTTTGACTGAGGAAGACCTGTTGAAAGACCTCTCTGTACCTATTTGTCTGAATAATGGCTACAGTAGCAGCAGCTGCAGGAGCATCTGCACCACCACCACCACCACCACCACAAGGACCACCATAACACCACAGTGGTGGAGAACAAGAAGAGGAGGAGGAGGAGGAGGAGGAGGAGGAGGGGAGGTTCCTACCAGAAGATACTACCCCATATAAGCCAAAGGAGCACTTTATCTGCCAGTTTTTTTCCATCCCATAGGACAAGAAGGAAGTTAATGCGCCAAAGGCGACTTGTTTAATCTTTGGCTTTCAACTTTCAAGGGGGAACCCTAACAAAAATACTCTTTTGGCAACAACACCATGATTCGGCACATGCAACGCCGGCACCCTAATAACTATGCTAGGGCAGAGGTCAGGGAACTGGCCAGAAACCCTGCTCAATCTTCTGCCAGCACCTCCCAAAGTAAACAACCCACCCCATCGGGTCCAGAGGCAAGGGAGATGATCCCAAGCATTCAATCCAAGTTTTCCAATTTTAAAATCGTTTGCATATTTTGTGGAGTGACAATATGCTATGGTGAGCAAAGCATTACACTTATCACCCGTGCTTGGGATCACCACAAGTGCCCGAAGAAACATTAATTTTTTCCTGTTTTTTTTTTTGCTCCAGTTGAGCCATTTACAATTCCCTGTTTTTGTTTCTCCCCATAAAAAATACAAAAAAAATATAAAACTGTTCAGAAAAGCCAAAAAAAGTAAGAAATGTTCAAAAAACAATAAAAAAAATATAAAACACCAAAAAGAATAAAAAAACAGTTCTTTTTAGAACTACCTCCATTTTATAAAAAAAAATAAAGGAGTGAGCATGAGGGAAAGACACAGAGAGAGTGATGTTAAGAGAAAGAGAGCTAGAGGGAGCAACACAGAGGGACTGTTTATTACATAGTAAGACAGAGAGAAGGTGTAATAGGGTGTAAGTGGGAAAAGGGAAATGAATAAGGGAGCGAAAGAAGGGAAGAGAGAGGAAGAAGACTAAAGCAGAGGTACTGGGAGAATGTGAGTGGGTGTTGAAAGTAAAGGGAAGGACAGTAAAGGATGGGGAATGAGGGGTAGTGACGGAACCGGAGTAAAGGAACAACGGTGAGGGAGGGTTAGAAAAGAGCAGTGACTGTAAGTAAAGAGGGGTGAAAGAGGGTGGATAAAAGTGAATAAGGGTAAGACATGGGGAGTGACAGAGAGAAAGGACAGAGAGAGTAAAGGAAGGAGTGACTGAAAGGGTCTGAGTGAAGCAGCAAAGAAAGGTAAGTGAGGGAGTGTGGGTGAGTTGTAGGGAGTTAGCATGACGAAAGAGTAGTGACAGAGTGAGGGGACAGAAACAGAACACACGCCTCATCTCCTCTGCACCCGTGGTCAAGCCTCACCTCATCTGCAACCCTGAACAGGCCAATAGATTGAGTCCTATCCAGGGGGCACGGAGGAGGTGAGGCTTGTCTAAGTGTCAGAGGAGGTGAGTCCTCTCCACTGCACTCTTGGATACAGGCCTCACCTCCTCTGCACCCCTGGACATGCCTCACCTCATCTGCACAATCTACTTCCTAATCTGACGAAACACAGGTGACACGATTGTGAAAGGTTCAAATATATTTATTTAATCATGCAGACACAATTTATTCCTTCTCAAAAATGTAAAAGCCATTCATTTGCCCTAAAATCGTTTTTGAAATAACATTTTAGAAACAGAGTGCAGGTCCTATGTACAAGCATTCAATTTCACTACTGAAACCTCACTATTTCACAAAATACAAATCCTCTATCTTACAAATCTTCATACCAAGCATTATCAAAAAATATGACACAATCCAACAAGAAAGAAGCTCAATGTGCTTCCTAATCTGAGATAACACAGGTGACATCATTGTGAAAGGTTCAAATATATTTCTTTAATCATGTAGACAGTATTTATTCCTTCTCAAAAATGTAAACGCCATTCATTTTCCCCAAAATCTTTTTTCACATCACATTTAAGAAACACAGCACAGGTCCTATGTACAAGCATTCCATGTCACTACTGAAACTTCACAATTTTACAAAATACAATTCCTCTATGCAGCAAAAAATTTTTACCAAGCATTATCAAAAAACATGACACAAAGCAACATTTAAAAACCACAATTTGCTTCCAAATCTTCTCCATAGAGTATACAAGTCTCTATCTATATTAAATGAATCATTACTCACCTTTATAAATGCTTTGGGAGATTGAGAACAGTGTCAGACACACACACCAATATTTCTTTAGCAGAGCAAAAGGTATGTACTCCAGGCACTGCAACCATGAATGGCACAGAAAACCTCTGATTCTACACACATATCCCTCATGTTAACCAATTAAAACTCTTCCCTCACTATTTTCAAACCAACACCCTTCCCCCCTCAGCCCTTTCTACCTGTTACCATAGCAACTCCCTCCTCACTGAGCTCTCAGGTTTAAAAGTTTATTCTACAATGTTGCAAATAAACTCTGCAAGCATGTTTGACCTCTCAATACACCAGCTTATCAGATGCAATGTTTCTTTAAATGACTTTTTCTTAACCATTCAAATTACTTCTTTCACAGAACAGAACCATGCACCCTAACTTTCAGTTTTCAACTAACTGAAACCACCAATCATTGCTTGTGATTCAAGAGCACTGATACTCCACAGTTTTTTTTTACAAACTCCTACTGTTCCAACTGCCATTTCATTCCCACATTTCATCTGACTGCACCAGAACCTCCTCTCACCATGTATTCTGTCTGGATTATTGGACATAGCTAGATCCACTGGGCTCAAAGGTATGCAGCTATCAGAAATTTTCACAACCTTGATTTACAAAATGTAGACATCAAGTGGATTGGCCAAAGAGGATTGATATGTCATCAATTGATACCATTGGTGAAAACCTTTTACCATCTGCCATACCCTGACCTCATAATTTTGCACTGTGGTGGAAATGACCTAGGCACTTTGACTGGGGTAGGTCTGGAAATGCTTTTAAAGGACACCTTTGGGCAATTGATGACACTTTTTTCACAAACTGCCTTGGTATATTCCAATATATGCCAGAGACAGAAATGGAAGTGGTCCAACCAATTTTGTCCACAATTTGAGAAAGCACGGAAACATGTGAATAAATCGGTTTCTGCTTTCCTCAGAGACTATGGTATGGGTTCCATATACCACAACAACTTGCGTTACAACATGCAAGATATCTACAGAGGAGATGGTGTGCACTTCTCAGATGAGGGGAATAGAATATTCCTCCTGAATTTAAGACTGTGCATTGGAACCTACTTGTAGGTACCTAAATCAGCCACAGAACCCAAAAGCTCTTTTCAGGGCTACCCTACCTCTCATCACTCAAAATGATTACTTTACTCTAACTTTTTTCACTGTTTTTCACCAAAGTACGCTCCCCGGTACGCTCCCCGGTACGCGTACCGGGCGCTCCCCCCGCGAAAAATAAAAAATAAAAAATGTATTTGCCTATATGGGCCTCCTAAGCACCCCTCAGAAAACCTAGGGGGTCAGGGGGTGTCTACCGTGCCCCCTTTTAACCATTCCCAACGCTGTTTGTCCTCCATCTTGTGTCTCAAATCTACCGAAACACAAGATTGAGGACTCCCGTTGCGCTGCAGGTACGCGTACCGGAGCGCGCACCGGTAAGCGCTCCCAAAAATGTTTAAAAGTTAATTTACATGAAAACCACCGAAGAGACTTTCACCAAATATAGAATAGGTCCTACTACAGACCAGTCCCTACCATTTTCCCAAATTTGATGGAATACCATTGAGCCATTTGAGCTGTAGCCCTGTCTAAATATCCTGAGGTAAATTACATGGCAAAAACACATATGAAGTGTTAGAATTTACAACCAATTAAAATGTTACTTTCATTTTCTACTTTTATTTCCTGACATTTGATTGGTTATGTACATGAATATAAATGAAAAATGAGATGGAAACACGGCCATTTTTTACTACAACTACCTGAGGTACATCTTTAAAGGATTTTCTCATTTATCTTCATCACCTTTATCTAAGGTAAGTTGTTAATTTGTAAGGGGCACTTTAAGTTAATTTGTAAAAATGTTTTCTGATAGTTATTTACTGTCCCTCTGTTATAGTTATAGATTAAGATAGGCTTCTCTATTATAGTTATAGATTAAGTTAGGCTTCTCTGGTATAATTATGAATTTACTTAGGCTTCCTCACATACACTTTTTAATATTTCTACTTCCTTCCTGATACCATACACTGCCCAAAGATAACTTCACTGTTAAAAACTCAGAAGTACCTCTCTGAACTTAAACCCAACAGTGCCCTAACCCTACTGATATCGTTATTTTTTATGCAATTTACAGCAAGAAAATGGAAGGAGAACAAGAAATCATCAATATTTCTTTCGAAATTACCGATGAAGAGATTGTTCTTGAAGATTATGTTGACGAGGATTTTATGGATGAGTCTCTGGACCAACAATTTATTGACTGTTTACAAGGTATTGAAGCTTGCAATTTTTAGGAGATTCCAGATCATCTGATGCTGGAAGTTTTATTAAACTATGAAAATTCTAACCAATAAATTTTTATTTAATAATTAAAAATTGTCTGAGACATTATTCATTTTTATATGTAATTCATGAAGTAGTACCAAAATGATTATAATATAAAGTGATACTTACAGTATACTGTGCAATTTTAAAACATCATAAGGGAGCAGGGTAGACTACCCATGATCCCCTAGGCCTTCTCAGGGAGTCCTTAAAGGATCTGTTTCTGCTTTCCTGACACACTATGGTATGGATTCCATATACCACAATAACTTCTGTAACAACATGCAAGATATCTACAGAAAAGAAGGTGTACATTGAATTTAAGACTCTGCATTGGTACCTACATGTTGGTACTTAAATCACCCACACAACACAACAACTCTATTCAGAGCTACCCTACCTCTAAGCACTTTAAATTATTATTTTACTGTTTCACTGGGTTTTCCTCATGGTACGCTCCCCGGTACGCTCCCTGGTGCGCGTACCGGGCGCTCCCCCGCGAAGATCGAAAACTTTTTTTTTTTGCCCCGCGGGGCCCTTTTATGGCCCCCACATCAAACCTAGGGGGTCAGGGGGGTCCACCCTGCCCCCTTATGGTCATTTCCCCCTTTGTTTTTGCCACCTCTTGTGTCTCGATCCTACCGAGGAGCGTACCGGGGAGCGTACCATGGGGAAAAATAGTGAAAAAAATTATATAATCATAATAATAAATAATAAAATAATCATTTTGAGTGATTACAGGTAGGGTAGCTCTGAAAAGAGCTTTTGGTTCTCTGGCTGTTTTAGGTACCTACAAGTACGTCCCACACACACCCACATGCATACAACCCCACACCTCCACACCCTCCCCACACACACCTCACACACGCACACCTCCACCCACACCCAAACACCCCACACCCCCACACCGACACCTTACACATCCACACCCACACCCACACATCCCACACACACAGGGCCCGATTCACAGAACTAACTTAAGACAAAATCCTAAACTTACTACCATTTTGGTATTCACAGAAGGCACTTACTCATTTTGGTATTCACAGAATGCACTTACTCATTTCGGTATTCACAGAAGTTAGGAGTCCTAACTTTAGGACTCTTAAATGCCTTCTGTGAATACCGAAAGTCTTAAAGTTAGGATTTTTCTCAATTTAGTAGTAGTAAAGTTAAGACTCCTAACTTTAGGACTCCTAAATGCCTTCTGTGAATACCGAAAGTCTTAAAATTAGGATTTTTCTCAACCTAGTAGTAGTAAAGTTAGGACTCCTAACTTTTGGACTCCTAAATGCCTTCTGTGAATACCGAAAGTCTTAAAATTGTTTTTTTTCTCAGTTTAGTAGTAGTAAAGTTAGGACTCCTTACATTAGAACTCCTAAATGCCTGCTGTGAATAATGAAAGTCTTAAAATTAGGATTTTTCTCAATTTAGTAGTAGTAAAGTTAGGACTCCTAACTTTTGGACTCCTAAATGCCTTCTGTGAATAGCGAAAGTCTTAAAATTGGTTTTTTTCTCTATTTAGTAGTAGTAAAGTTAGGACTCCTAACTTTCGGACTCCTAAATGCCTTCTGTGGATACCAAAAGTCTTAAAATTTGGATGTTTCTCAACTTTACTACTACTAAACTGAGAAAAATCCTAATTTAAATACTTTCGGTATTCACAGAAGGCATTTAGGAGTCCGAAAGTTAGGAGTCCTAACTTTACTACTACTAAATTGAGAAAAATCCTAATTTTAAGACTTTCGGTATTCACAGCAGGCATTTAGGAGTTCTAAAGTAAGGAGTCCTAACTTCACTACTACTAAACTGAGAAAAAAAAACATTTTAAGACTTTCGGTATTCACAGAAGGCATTTAGGAGTCCAAAAGTTAGGAGTCCTAACTTTACTACTACTAAATTGAGAAAAATCCTAATTTTAAGACTTTCGGTATTCACAGAAGGCATTTAGGAGTCCTAAAGTTAGGAGTCTTAACTTTACTACTACTAAATTGAGAAAAAGCCTAACTTTAAGACTTTCGGTATTCACAGAAGGCATTTAAGAGTCCTAAAGTTAGGACTCCTAACTTCTGTGAATACCGAAATGAGTAAGTGCATTCTGTGAATACCAAAATGAGTAAGTGCCTTCTGTGAATACCAAAATGGTAGTAAGTTTAGGATTTTGTCTTAAGTTAGTTCTGTGAATCGGGCCCACACACTCACACACACACCTCACCCCCCCAACACACACACACGCACACACAGATACCTCACAGACACACCTCACACATCCCACACACACACCTCCCGCCCACACTCACACACACACGCACACCTCACAGACACATCCACACATCCCACACATAAACACACATCCTACAGACATACCCCCCACACCCACACACACCCCACACACACCTCACACACCCGCACCCCCACCTACACCCAAACACCCCACACACCCACACACACACCTTACACACCCACATCCCCACCCACACCCACATACCCCACACACCTACACACACCTATACACCTCATCCCCCCTCAGACACACACACACCTCACAGACACACCCCACACATCCCCCACACACACCTCACCCCTTCCCCACACACACCTCTGACACACACCACACACACACAAACACACACACACACACACACACACCACACACACCTCACACACACACACACACACACCCACACACACACTCCTCTCACACACACACCCACACACCCACACACCCCCCACACCCACACCCCACACACACACCCACACATCCTACACACACACACCCCACACACTTACCCCCCCACATACACACCCCACACCCACCCCCCCACACACACACCACACACACACACACACACTCATTATTTTTTTATTTTTTTGAGGGGGTGCCCCACACACATACCCCGACACACACACCCCA
Source organism: Lissotriton helveticus (assembly GCF_964261635.1). NCBI lineage: Eukaryota > Metazoa > Chordata > Amphibia > Caudata > Salamandridae > Lissotriton > Lissotriton helveticus. Next base: position 754,951,728 of record NC_136063.1, on the reverse strand, counting down.
CACACACACCCCCACACCCCCCCCCACCATACCTCATATACCCACACCTCCACCCACACCCAAACACCCCACACACCCAAACACACACCATACACTCCACACCCCCACCTACACCCACACACCCCACACACCCCCACCCCCCCACACCTCACCCCCCCACACACACACACACACCTCACAGACACACCCCACACATCCCCCACACACACCTCACCCCCCACACACACACACCTCTGACACCCCCCCCCACACACACACACACACACCCCACACACACCTCACACACACACACACCCACACCCACACACATTCCTCACCCCCACACACACACACACACACCCCTACACGTGTTACCATCCTTGTGGGGACTATGTGTGAATACCAGCCTTGTGGGGACTAACCTTTCCCAATGTTTTTAAAACACACAACTAACAGAAAAATGTTAAGAAAAAAATCATAATACAGGATCCTGCTTCAAATTTGCAAATATATTGTTATTTATTCATGCGCACAGCACCATCCTTGTGGGGACTTGAACACGTGCTACCATCCTTGTGGGGACCTAGTCCGTAATACTATTTGTGATTGAATACAGTCAAAGGCACATGTCTAAATGTTTATTTTAGCAACAATATACACAAAAAACATTATAATATATTCATATATGAATTGCTGCATATATAATAGGGGTATACATTAAAGACAGATTATGTTAATGTGCCAGAAAATATCATATCATATGCTTAATTAAAGACAGTTAAAGCTGCATTTAACCTATTTATTAGTGCTTAAAATCTTAGGAGACAAGGGAACTAACACATAAAGATATTAACATATAGAACAAAGGAAAATGGTCAAGTGGAATCCATAGCTTGTGTAGCTGCTTACATTTTTACCAAAATAGAAGTCCCCACAGAGATACTGAAATAGTGAAATAGTGTGTACATTCAATGCTTGGAACCCATTATAAAGGGTGTGAAGCTAATGATGTTCAAGTCCACACAGGGGTTGTGAGTAATTATAGAAATGCTCAAGTCCCCACAGAGATAGTGTGTTATCATAGAGATGTTCAAGTCCCCACAGAGATGGTGTGTTATTATAGTGATGTTCAAGTCCCCACAAAGATAGTGTTTTATTACAGTGTTATCCAAGTCCCCACAAAGATAGTGTGTTATTATAGCGATGTTTAAGTCCCCACAGAGAGAGTGCATGAAGGTAATTGTCCTCATTAAAATAGGGCCCGATTCACAAAGGTAAACATAGACAAAAAGTCTAACTTTACTACTTTTCAGTATTCACAAAGGTAAATTTCGACCAAAAGTCTAATTGTACTACTTTTCAAAATTCACAAAACCCCATAAAGAGAATGTGAAGCTGATGATGTTCAAGTCGAAGCAAACAAAAGGAGATGATGGACGGAGTGGTGAAACCTTTCAGTCACTCAGCCCCAGTTACAGATCTGGGTTGAATCCATCATCGTTCTTTAGCTAACTTCGCCACCCCAGATCAGCCCAGCTATATGCAAATCAGTCTTGGCCCTATGCCTCATGGGAACAGTCCAGCCCTAACTGCCAAGCCAGGTCTTCCCTGGACCGAAAACATGCATCCTGGAACCGGTTCTGGGATAACACCCCCTCATCAGCCAGGCTCGCTTTAATCTAGTGGCAAAATGAGCAAGGGACCCATGTCTGAGTCCCAACGTAGGGCGAACAAAACAAACAAAGAGATGAAGGACTGAGTGCCGAAACTTTTCAGTCACTCACCCCCAGTCACAGATCTGGGTTGTATCCATCATCGTCTTTAGCTCACTTTGCCACGCCAGTTGAGACCCAGCTATATGCAAACCAGTCTTGACCCTGTGCCTCATGGCACCCCCTGGTGCTTTAAGTTGAAACAGAGCTTGTGTTCAGTTACTTGAATGCTCAAGTCCCCACAGAGATAGTATGTTTTTATAGTGATGTTCAAGTCCCCACAAAGACAGTGTTTTATTATAGTTTTTTTAAGCCCATACAAATACAGAGTGTTATTATAGTGTTGTTTAAGTCCCCACAGAGATAGTTCACAAAGATGTTTGTGTTTAAGTCCTCATTAAAATTGGGCCCGATTCACAATGATAAACTTAGACAAACAATCTAACTTTTGTACTTTTCAGTTTCAACAATGTAAACTTAGACCAAAAGTCTAACTTTACTACTTTTCAGTATTCACAAAGCCCCATACAGAGAATGCAAAGCTGGTGATGCTCAAGCAAAAACAGAGACTGTCTGTAATTAAATGAATGCTCAAGTCTCCACAGAGATGGTGTGTGACTATAGTATTACCACGGTCACCAAATAGAATGTGTGTGATTATAGACATGCCCAGGTCCCCACAGAGATAGTGTGTGATTATAGACATGCCCAGGTCCCCACAGAGATAGTGTGTGATTATAGACATGCCCAGGTCCCCGCAGAGATAGGGTGTGATTATAGACATGCCCAGGTCCCCACAGAGATAGTGTGTGATTATAGACATGCCCAGGTCCCCACAGAGATAGTGTGTGATTATAGACATGCGCAGGTCCCCACAGAGATAGTGTGTGATTATAGACATGCCCAGGTCCCCACAGAGATAGTGTGTGATTATAAACATGATCAGGTCCCCACAGAGATAGTGTGTGATTATAGATATGCCCAGGTCCCCACAGAGATAGTGTGTGACTATAGACATGCCCAGGTCCCCACAGAGATAGTGTGTGATTATAAATATGCCCAGGTCCCCACAGAGATAGTGTGTGATTATAGACATGCCCAGGTCCCCACAGAGATAGTGTGTGATTATAGAGATGTCTTGATCCCCCACAGAGATGGTGTGTGACTATAGTATTACCACGGTTGCCAAAGAGAATGTGTGTGATTATAGACATGCCCAGGTCCCCACAGAGATAGCGTGTGATTATAGACATGCCCCGGTCCCAACAGAGATAGCGTGTGATTAATGGGATGCACAGGGATAGCACACAGAGATAGTGCATGATTGCAGTCATGTACCTGTCCTCACAAATATATTTTGTGATTACAGTGACGTTTAAGTCCCCACAGTGATAATGTGTGATTACCGTCATATTCAAGTCTCCACAGTGATGTGTGTAATGATAGGTATGTTGAAGAACCCATACCGATCGTAATAATACAGACCGTATTAGTCTGGTGGCTTATTAAACTGATGAATCCACTTGAGAGATATGTGTTTGACCTCTCTCTCACATGTTTGAATTCTGGTGCTACCACTCAGCCTTTATTCCTTCCAAGGTACAGTAAGTACTATTTACTTGCATTAAAAAAATATGGTATTCAGCAACAAGATACCCTTAGGCGTGAATGTGCACTTTATATATGCACATGAGATGATATGGTGTGATAATAGTGGTACTCAAGCCACCACTAGAGAGGGACTGGATTTAACCCATATCTATGAATCCCACATCAAATGCAGCATTAACCGATTTAAACTGTGTCCATCCAGGAAGGTTCACATTTCCGTAAAAATACAAGTATCCGAGTTCTCATTTTCTTTTCTAGCCCCCTATCTTATCAACTCTAGTCTCCATTAAGAAGATAAAACTGTATTTCTGATTGCAATAAACTCCCCAAACTGATTCGTTCTGACACTTTAGGATTATTACAATAAAGATGGCGGCCGCGTAGTTGTGGCCGATCGCAGTGGAGCGGTGAGGATCAGGAAGGAGCCCTAAGGAACGATTTTGTGCATAGCCATGAGAAATCCCCTGGTACTGTAAAGTTTGGGAAAAGCCCGGACAAGGATGATTTTGGCTCTTACCTGCCATGGTTGAGCAAGACGGTGGTTACGAGCGCTGGTGCTGGCCGTGACCGCTCTCTCTCCCAGCCGCAGGCGCTTCGGGAGTGCAGTAGGGCGGAGCTTCTGCCCAAGGCAGCGGAGTGCAGCGGAGTTCGGTGCGGAGTTTGGAGGAGGAAGAGGTGACAGAAGCCGCGTTTGCAGAGCCCGTGTTGTTGCAGGCAAAGGAGGAGTATGGCACCTAAGGCTATCTCGGGGGCAAAAGCGGCACAGCTAAAAAAGAAAACCGGGCTGGAAGGAGCAGCGCCCCTGATGGAAGACGCCCAGCGGAAACCCCAAACGCCACCGGTGGAGCAGGTGAAAAAGAGGCAGCAGGCAGCGAGGACTCGCCAGGCAGCCATATCAAACATAGCAGAGATGTTTACTAAAGGTGGTAAGGAGAGGGAGAAGGGGGGTTAAAAAAGTCGTATTGCCTGAACTGCTCGCTGGTGACAGTATAAATCATGAGCTGGACACCCAGGCTAAGGGGGCCATGGACAGTGCTGTCAGCGGCGTGGGGGGGGGGGTGCCCCCCTCAAATCCAGCTGAAACCCTCAGTTCAGCAGCATCCCCAGCAAAGGGAACTGCACAACTCCTTCAGTCGGTAGAAAGTCTTCAGGGCTTAGCTACCGGGGATACATCTATAAATCCATCCATGAGTACGACTGTTGCAAGCTCCCAAGTGCTACACATAGTGGATAAAACGGCTGCCGGTGCTCAAGCCTTTGAATCACCCATTGTTAATAGGGCGGAACTATCGGGGGAAGGAGTAATATTCAATACTGGCTCCCTGGGGGTAGAAGCTGGTATCGCCATTGGAGGTGCAAGTAAAGATAAGGAGAAAGCCCTAAGTGAATGCTTCTTTTCTGTCTCTGAGGGGGCCGAATGGTCCGACGAGGATGAGGATCGTAGCTCCTATTTGGGGGATAGTAATCTGGAATCAGAGAGCGACCCCGAGCATGAAGGTCCAGCAACAGCAGTAGGATCTCTGGCTGTATCAAAGGTGCAAGAACATCTGCAACAAGAACTGAGCTGGGATCACTCATCCGCTATGCCTCTGCAGGGTAGACCTTGTGTCGAAGCATCCCAAATTTCACTCTTGGAGATAATTCACCAAGAAATTATCGCGCATAGGGAGGAAACTCGCCAGGACAACCGCAAATCTCAGGATGCAATGAGAAAGATGCAGGGTGTTGTGAGAAAGTTGTCTAGAGCCTGCACCAACATCGGGGATCGAGTGTCAAACCTCGAGGAGAGAGTGGTGTCAACAGAAGCCGAGGTCGCGGCTGCCACTAGTAAGGTTGATCCTCACTGTTCTCAAGTATCCGATATACAGTGGAAACTTGAAGATATTGAGAACAGGCTAAGGCGGAACAACCTTAGGATCCTAGGAATACCTGAGGGAGTTGAAGGATCAGACGTCAGAGCGTATATCATCAAGCTTTTCGAGCAGGCATTCCCGGAACTCTCCAGATGGAATTGGCCCGCAGAAATACAGCGAGCACACCGTACCCCTTTTAAAATACGGAGATGCGCGAGAGAAGGGGACAAGCCCAGGGCAATTTTAATCTTTCTGGGCAACTTTGTTTTGAGGCAGTCTATCGCAGAGAAGGCCAGACCAGATTCAAGGAGAACCGTCGAAGGGTTGTCATTCTTCGTCCGTCCGGACTATTGTCACACAACTGTGGAGAGACGTTGGAGATTGAGGGGAATGATTAAGCCCTTCCAGGAGAAGAAGATTCAGGTTTTCCTGATAAACCCTGCCCAACTAAAAATAATAAACGAAGGGAGAACCCTGTATTTCGCATCAAAAATTAAAGCAAAAGAGTATCTTGACTCTTTGGGCAAATAGAGACTCACTAGAAGTTTGGATATCTTTTGAGCATCTCATAAAACGGTGGGGGTATCGAGTGGCTGCAGATTTTGATATAAGGTTCTGGGGGGGGGGGCATTGTGCTTATTTGGTTTTGGGTTGTTTCAATTGGATCCTCACTGCTTACACTGTAACTAAACTCCATCACTCATATAATACAGAAAAGCCGGTTCATCGTTTCTTGCAAGTTCACCTTCAGAGGAACGTTGACGTCCATATTCAATAACTTTTTTGGCAATGATCTTAACTGCCAGAGTAAATGCAGCAGAAACATAGTAGCTTCCAGGTTCAGCAATTAACTGAATATCACTTTCTTCAGGAAAATATACCTCCAGCAAAGTGTTGATAGCATGGTTTATCTCTTCCAACTGAAATTCAGTTCCAGTGAATCCACTTCCAATATCCAATATGTTCATTTTAAAGCCAAGCTCCTCAGCCATATCAAAGACGCATCGTGCATCAGATAAAGCATGAAAGTATGCTTGTGGTTCTTTACAGGTACTTGAAACATGAAACTTAACACCAATGATCTCAACATTGAGCTCCTTCGCACATTCCATAAGGTGTCTACAGCCCTTCAGTGTAGTGCCAACCGTCATGTTCACCTCGTCACCTGTGAGATCTTCTGTTGCGATGTGAAGTAATAGCTTTGCACATGGATGATTACGTGCAATCTTCCTGAGCTCGCTTTCATTGTCGCATGTCATGATGTTTACCCCAACTTTTGCCGCATACTTTAACTGGGAGGCTTGTTTGCATGGATTTGAATATATAACACTTTCAGGAGATATGCCCAATTCCAGTACCATTGTCATTTCATTTTTACCAATGCACGAAAATCCAGTCCCAAGAGCTGCCATGATTTCAAGTACAACTGGAGCTGAATTGCATTTTACCGTATAGAACGGCTTTATATGTGCCGCAACATTTTGCCACTGGTTGTGTTTCTTCACAATCTTTCCAAGGTCACTCACAAAAAAGTGTGTTTGTCAGTAATCGTATGTTCATAAATATAGTGATCAATAACATCTCGAAAAGCTGCAGCCTCATCTAGCAGGCCAATGGATGTATCTGCGTCTTCAATAAATCCTTTCATCTCAGCTGTACTCCTCACAGCTTACATACACCAAGTGAATAATCGAGAAACCCTTTACCCGGATTCTTGAAATATGCAACAAACTGGACAAGTTAGGAGATGAAACCCTACTATCATCAGCTAGGTTCCCAAGGAGGCTCAGAGTTGAAGTTGAACGGTTCTTTATAAAGCGCCTCTCCTAGTCCTTCAGGATAATTGTTAAAAACTTTGAGAGAAAATCCGCCCCGTCGTGCGTTGCTGACGCACCGGCTCCTCGGTTAGAGCCTCGGCTTGCTAGCATAGCGGGGGCAGAGCAGGCCCGGCTTTGGTCCGGCGGGCGCAGCCGCTCCGCTCGGTGACCCGCCTCCTGCGGAGCGCAGCCTGCTCCTGGGCTCGAGCGGCGCGCGATAAGGCGACACTATGACTTTCAATACCATTTTGCATCTATTAAATTAGCCTCTCCTTTGGACCTCCTACCCCCTAACATGATCAGGCAACTTGACTCTAACCTGTTATCTATGTTAAGAGATCTTCTCAATATCTCTCCTGGTGAGGGGCTGGTTCCCAAGAAATAGAAATATGCTATGGTCCTTCCCCTCCTGAAAAAAAACAACTTGGACCCGGCCAATATATCCAACTTTCATCCCATTTCCCTTCTTCCTTTCTGTTCCAAAGTTTTAGAAAAACATATTAATAGCCAGCTAACCTCGTTTGTGGAGGCTCAGAATTTGCGTCATAATTCTAAGTCTGGATTTAGGGCTGAACACAGTACGGGATTCGCCCTCTTGGGCAATACCGAGTGCTTGAGGCAGTGCCTTTATGGCAGTACGGCTGCGCTCATTTTGTTAACCTTAGCGTAGCCTTCGATACAGTGTCTCATTCCATTTTGGAGGAGAGACTGACTGCCCTGGGCCTTGAGGGTTCAGCCTTGGCCTAGCTTAGATCATTTTTGACAGATCCTAAATTTCAAGTTTTCCCCCAATGCCAGATCTGAGACTCATGCTCTGAGGACAGGAGTTCCCAGTGTTCAGTGACTCTTCTCCTACGCAGATGACACACAGATGATCTTTATGTTGTCATCTGAACAGAAAAATTGACCCATGGATTTAAGCTCCTTATCGATGAACAAAAACTGTCTCAGGGTTCAATGGTGATAAGACTGAGGTCATGATTCTGGGGGAAAGCTCACCCATCTGGGGTCCTAATGAATGTACCGACGCTCTGGGGGCTCTGCCTATTCCATACCAGAAAGTAAAAAATCTGGGATTCATTCTGGATGACAAATTGTCTTGGAAGCCTTGAGTGGCAAAGGTGAACGCCACTTGTCTTACGGTCTTCAAATGGCTAAAAAAGATCATATGGATGATCCCTAATCCCGCTCAAAGGACTGTGATCCAGGCTTTGATTTTAGCCAGACTGAACTACAGCAATGTGTTCTATTTGGGAGCTGATGAAGCTACAACCTGCCGGCTACAATTAGTTCAGAATGCAGTTGTGAGGTTGCTTTACCAACTTCCAATAACGTCCTCAGTCTCCAGCCTTCTTGGCGAGCTTCATTGGTTGACAATTCCTAATCGTTCATGCTTCCCCCATCCCATCCTGACAACAATGCCATTAGTGATTACATCCAAGCACAGGAGATGGTTTTGAACAGTATGCATCCTGAAATTGTGATTTCATCTTATGTGATAATGAATAAAATTAGGTAAATTGAAATAAACAGTTGCCTAGGTTCTCACAATTTGGTCACGTGGAGAAGCCTGGATTAATCTCAGGTTTTCTGGTTTCACATAGCGCAGTTCAGTCTAGCCACTAAATATACATGCTTTGCTTCCATTATACTGACTTTACAATCCCTGCTGGCATCAGTGCAGCCCTCGGTCACACCAAAGACCGGGAACTTTGCAGCCCCTGGGAAAATCTTTGTGAGTACCCATGGCTTAGAGCATGAACAATGGGTCTGCCTACTTTAGCCATTGGCTAACTTCACTCTGGGCATCTTCATTGTGCTCTTTCACAGCTGTTCCATTCAGTGCCAGGAATTGCTATGGTGATGTGTGGTTTTGAGACCCAAAAAGATTAGCTGTTAACCAATTTGGTTAATATATATTGATGATTGTCCAGCATCTACCCCAACAAAATGTTTTTTATAAGAATGAGAAAACAAAACCAACATTTACAAAGTCGAAAGGCTGCTGGACAACGCCAGACTATGTCTTGTAATTTGTTCCTGTTACAACGTCAACGTCCAAAGATTCATGATTCTTTATTGCACAGTTATGATGATTTGTGCTTTATGTAGCACTTGCTTCAGCATATTTCTGCCATCTGTTCATTGATACACATTTCATAAATTTGATAGGCTGTGACTTCCCCAGTGAAATTAATAATTAATAATTATGCTGTATAGGGTAGACACAGATTTCTGCAAAAGTCACCAGTGGACCATATTCCCATATTAGAACTCGGCAAACTTTGTGTTACATAGACCAACTCTTATGAAATTCCCAAATTTTGTGTTTTAGCAATTTTGCAAAATTTCTTGGCATTTCATGAGTGCAAATTTGTTTTTAATTTGTGCCCACAGGACACTAGTCCGAGCATAAAATGTCCTACAGAGCAAAACCACAGTAGAGGTATCTTTTTCTTCAAACCAACCACCTACTGGTTTCTCGTGGGGCTCTTGTACACAAGGCATGCCCTCACGTCCAATTCTCCTTCTCCTTGCATTACTAAAAAACACATACAGACTACTATTACGTTTTTTTTTTCTAATGGGACAGGCACTTGTCTTTGTCTTTGGAAAGCAAACCTCTTTCCAGAATGTCATCATCGGTCGCTTTGCCATAATTTCATACCGTTAGTAACTTCCCTTTTCTGCTTTTGTTTTAATGGGAGCATGCAAGGCACGAAATACAGGTCAGAACCTGGATGGCTACACCTGCTGTTTGTTCTACATGTGTGATCTCTTCTATTTTAAACCAAGACTCTAGGACACATTGTGTAGCCCCATGGCTGTTTATAATTAAGAAAGTGAAAGCACGAGAAGCAATAAACCTAAACAAAATAACTACACGGAGGCCTGTAAAATTATACATTCACTCTCCAACTTCAAGCAAGATGAGAGTGACCTTTGGTCCGTCTGCTGCAGTCCAGTTGACTACCCTTATGCATCTGACGGGAACTAGACCTGTTTCAGCCCAATGTGTGTTGCGCCCCTGTACATATTTTGATATGCCTGGTTCCTTTCAATTAAGTACATCAATCATGCACTACTGTCCCATGATGCAGACGCTTAAATAGGTCTCATAAAGTACCTTACTCGTTTTCAAAGCTTTTAAAATGCTTCTATGACTCACAAGGTGAACTGGTTTTCATGAATTCGACACTCATAATAGCATGTACCTCTTCGGCAATGAAACTGTTCTTTTTTAAAGTTCCTCAGATTTGGTAGTATGGGGAATTTAATGCAAAAGGAGCCTGTCATGGGCACATCAGGGACTGGAATGCTACAGAAAAGGCAAAACCTTCATGTCTCTCTCTCTCTGCATATGACAAAGTAGTGTTTCAAGAGACACATACAATACAAGACAAATACATACACACTTTTATCGCTGCTCCTAAGTCTATACTGCACAATTAAAGAGACCACACAGTATTTTCCCTTCTAAAAACAAAGAAAATGTGCCTTCGGATTTACTTCTTCTAACAAACAAAATGAAATGCAAATGCACTGCGGGCTAGTTACTTTACTACTGTTCCCTCATCACCATTAAAACAAAGACGGGAACTTTTCATTTTGCGCACAGTATAAGGAAAGGCCCTGCAAAAAGCTGTCTGCAAAGTTTAGAAAGGACAACCTCCAGCGTTCTCAGGACAGGAGGGAAGAGAGCCCGGGATTAGCAACACAAAGGTTTCTAAGACACCCACCTGAAGAGGTGTGAACATATGTAAATCACGCCTTTGTTTTTCAACTCCGTGGCTGGAAGCGAAGGTCAGAGTCAAAGGGTGAGGCCAGCACTTTAGGAACACCTCTCCCTTCCCCCAGCCGGGGATCACATTGGCGGATGCAATGTCAACACTTGGAAAGGGAAGAGCTGAGAGCCGAATGCAATATGTTTTGTAATATAAGCAGAGTACTAGCAAGGAAACCACTGAAGTTACTTTGCACAAAAAAGTATTTATTTTTTTCTCACCGTACACCAATGAGACTGCAAAAAACAGTAAATGCCTCTTATTTATCAGTGTAATGTGTTACATACCAACCTTCAAACCAACGCAAAAACGTGTCATTTGTAAAAAAGAAAAAAAAACATAACTAATTAAACCAATTATAGTTTCCAGAATATAGGCCACAAATGTCCGGAGGAAAGACTGAAGTACAAATTACGAAATAATTTTAAAAGTGCTTATTCGATTTAAAGTATGTCATTCAGCAGGCTGCATCAAATGGTGTGAAAAGGATAAATACAGATTAATGAAACCTCTTTCTGGGACATTTTGTCAGATGCAATAGTACTAAAGTGACCTCATACGCACATTGTTCCTGTTTTAGTACTAGAATTCCTAAGTAAAAATGTCGCTCATTTCTACATTAGCACTGAAAGCTACAATCAGGTTTTACAGGGTGGTTTCTGTTTCTGCTCATTCATGAACAATTACTAATATCATGTGCATTGTGGATATTAGTTCTGTTTGTGTGATTATTACCTATTTCATTGCAAAGAAACGTGAATCAGCTGTAATTAAAAAACAAGCACTGGCAAAGCTAATTGGTCCCTCCTTTGGGACCTTTTGGATTTTATCCATGCTGTACAGCGTCTTTGATGCTGTGCAGAATGGCTAATTATTTTTTTTTAAACAACCTTTTGATGTGCACCAGTGCATCATTTTTTAGTCACGTGCATCACACATGCATGCCTACAAAATGGTGCAGGCTTTCAAAATTAGTTATGGTTAGAGATCCAAGTTAGATCAGTAACTAAAAAGAAAGATGCCAGGGAGGAGCACCAAACCAAAAAAAGGATGAGAGTGGACTGGGAAGCAAAACTGGGGATGCTGGTCATGGGAAAGCAACACAGGGAACAGAAACAACACTGGAGGGGCAGAAGCAAAAAAGTGCAGACAAACCTGCATGGAGCGAGCACAGAAGCACGGGGAAGCACAGGGAAGCACAGGGAAAGACAGAGCAACACAGAGGTGTGGGAAGCAACAATGGGGATGGAAACAAAAGGAAGGAGTAGACAAGCAAATGAATCATATGGTGGAATAGGCGCTCCTCAACAGTCACAATGGATATATGCTATGCAGCCACCTCTTCCTTTGTCTTTGTTTTTCATCAGGATTTTGTATTTACGGGGAAAGAAGATGGTCATACCTTGGGAAGAGGAGTAATTGAACCAGGCCTTGTTGATGACTCAAAGATAGATATTGTAATGGAGGTCACAGGTATTCTTAACTGCTCCATGGAGAATTAATAAAAGCACACAGTAAGGCTTCGGATGGGAATTGAGATGATACAAAGTCATCAGGGGAGTAAAGAGAAGAAGGAACATGAAGTCGAGGCACTGTAGCAGGGTAGTAGTATCATTCATCACACGTTTGTGAGCAGGTGGGCTTGAGAGCCTGGTTATCGAAAGGTCACTTGAGAGTGCTTTGATGTTGTTAAAGATATCATTTGTAAGATATTATCATGCCATTGCAATAGATGTTGATGGCGGTTGTTGAACTATGAGAGTTAGAGGAAGGTGTAAGCTTCTGCCCATGAGCATGAGGGGGACATATCATATGGAAAGAGATTATTGCTCCAAGCATTGCTGTCTGTGATGCAGAACAGGAGGTTGGTAGTGATGATCTCATTTTAGGGCCTGATTATGAGTTACACAGAGTGCTTAATTTGAGCTGATGGTTGCCAGTGGGAGTCATCGGTACTCATTTTTGGGGACTGGCACTTATTTTGTCCTCATCAGACATTAATTTATAGCAAGAGGGTGAAAACAAACAAAGCCGAAAGATGGAGGAAGAGAAAGACAAATAAACCATGACAAGAGAATTTCTAGTAGTGGAGAAAAGAGCCATGAGGTAGATTTAAGAAGACATAGCCTTGGTATTTGTGCAAAGACACTTAACTGCTACATTCGCAGGTTCATGAGAAGAGCTCTGGGCACTAGCATTTATTTTTTTACAAAGGAAGCACTGATTTCAGAGTAATGGGGTGCTAAATTCACATGTAACACCACCCCAGTAATGCACAATTACTATTTGGAATCCATGGAATGGAAAATACCATTTGGAACTACATTTATCATTGTAAACCCACATGGAAATCCTATTTCTGCAGGGTTTATTTCATACATTTACCAACTGCTCCAAGCAGGAGGTAAATGTATGCAGAGGCTTCTGTATGGGGTGAGATTGGAGTGAGGTGGGTGTAGAGAGTAGAGGGAGTTTCAGAAAAGCTCTGATGGGTGAGCATTTAGTACTGACCCTGCATGAAAAACAATCGGGGGACATAGTTTGGCTGCTGCAGGCAAAGCCTAGAGTAATATTTCTTGTGGAATTACCACCCATCACCACCCTGACAAACACCTTGCCACACAAAACCCATACAAACACTACACCTAAACGATTTATTACCACCCAAAAAACCCATAACCAGCCTAAACCCTAAAAAATCCCTTACCACCCAAAAATTGATACCCACCCTAAACCCTTAAAAATTCCTTATCACCCAAAACCCATACCCAGCCCAAACCCTAACTTATCCCTTGCCCCTAAAAATCCATATGCACCCTAAACCTTAAAATTCCATTTGCCACCCATACAAATTCCCGTGCCACCCTAACAAATCCTTTGCCACTAAAAGACCCACACCCTAAACATTCCCTTACAACCCCAAAAAATGATACCCACGCTAAACCATAAAAATTCCTTGTGACCCTAACCCCAAAAATTACCTTACCACCCAAAAACCCATACCTACCCTACCCTTAAAAACCCTCACCTCCCAAAAACCCATACCCACCCTAACCCCATAAAAATTCACTGGCCACCCAAAAGACCATACCCAACCTAAACCCGAAACGTACCTTAGCACCCAAAAACACACATCCACTCTATTCCCTAAAAATTTCCTTATCCTAAAAACCCACACTCACCCAAAGCCATGAATTTACCTTGCCCCCCAAAATTCCACACCTGCTCTAAACATGAAAAAATGTCTTCTACAGATTTAATTAAAGCCGACTCCGTGCTGTGCCCCGCCCTGAATCCATGTTGAGATGGATCCAGAGCCTGGGCAGTAGCCGGATATGCGCTTAACTGAGAGTTCATTATTCCCTCTATAATCTTGGCCGGTAGTGGCAGCCTGGCAATGGGTCGATAGCTGGTTAAATCGTCAATATCCAGGTTTGGTTTTTTTAGAAGAGGGAGGATGGATGCCTGTTTCCAGCGGGATGGAAATTCCCCGCTTTCCAGCATTTTATTAAATAATGATGTGAGCACAGAGGCTATAGGTGTAACAGCTAACTTTACTATGGTAGGCAGACAGGGATCATGAGGGGAACCCGATTTAAGCCTCAGCATTCACTTCCTTACCTCCTCCTCATTAACAGGGGCGAAGTGCAGAAGTTTGCCTTCCTGGGACTTGTTCTCTATTTGTTCAAGGTTGTCCTCTGAGGAATTGCTCTTGGTTTGACCATCCAGAGAGTTGAAGATAGTCTCCACTTTGTTTTGGAAAAATTTAGCCAGGGCTTCACACAGTTCCTGACTGGGGAGGACCGCCGCTGCTTTGGGGGCTGCCAGGGTAAGAATGGTTTGGTAGAGTTCTTTTGGGGAGTTTCTTGCCTCCCTGATACGTTTAGAGAAAAAGATACTCTTTGCTTTTCCTATTAGGTCTTTGTAGACGGCTAATTCCGATTTGTATCTTTTTTTGTCGGCCTCACAATAGTTTTTCCTCCATATCCGTTCTAGTTTTTTACAGATAATTTTATGCTCCCTGATCTCCTCTGAGAACCAAGGGGCCGATGGAGACGCGCGAGTGGAGTGGCAGAGTCTGGGAGGTGCTAGCTGCCTACAGGCCGTATCCACCCAGTTAGTATATGTGGCAGCCGCCTCATCTGCATCCCCTATAAGGGGTACCATCGTAGATGTCAGAAGCTCGTCTAATGACTTGCTTTCTATGTTTTTCCATTTCCTGATGGCCCTGGCTGGTTTTTTGGCCTGTCTCAATCTCAGGGGTGTGGCTAGAGCAATGTTAAAACAGATCGCGGCATGATCGGACCACGGGACCGGGCGCGTGGCTGCGACACCTAGATCGGGTGGTTAGAAAAGACTCCATCCAGGGTGTGTCCCGCCCTATGGGTAGGTCCCGCCACCAATTGATTTAGATCTATCCCTTCCATTAACTCCACCAGTTCCCGAGTATCTGGGTCTGAGCTGCAGTCCAAGTGAAAATTAAAATCCCCTAAAATTGTGAATGTCTTGGCACAGGCTGCTTCCTCTAGAAGGCTTCCAAGTGCTGTTAAAAATGGGGCTTTAGTCCCAGGGAGTCTATAAAGTAGACAACCTCTAAGGGATTGATGATGGACAGTAAGAAATTAAAATCGAGTGCCTCGCCAGCGGTAACAGTCACTGGCTGAAAATTGGCTTTAACTGAGTCGTGGTAGATGATCGCCAAGCCGCCTCTCTTTCCCGGTCTGCTCTGAACAGGACAGCCGTAGTTAGGTGGAGTGGCTTTGACAATGTCAGGGCCCGAGGCAGCATCAGTCCAAGATTCAGGGATAAATGCTATCTTTACACCAATTTCCTGTATCAGGTCCGCCAGTTCAATACTATGTTTGACAAGGGATCTGGCATTCAGCAGCATACATTTAACATCAGCACGCTCACCCTTCGCCTCCCCACTATTGATATTAGTGGTGGCATTGATAGGCAGCCAGGAAACCATGGGGAGGATTGTATGACAGCTCGGGCAACAAGGTCGAGTCAGCTGCGGGTCGTTTCGAAGTTCCAAATGTACACAGCCCGGCGTTCTGGTTTCGGCTCCTAACGCCCATAGTGTATCCCGTCTATATCTAATGTGGCATGCCGTGTCAGTGGCACTTCGACCAGGGGGTATGGCGCTAGGCGCGGATCTGGCGCAGACGGGCTTGCCTTTGGCGTCCCTTCGCAGTTCTCTCTTCCCTGCCTCCTGACCTGTGAGTAATCAAGGCGCAGAGTCTATAAATCAGCCTGTCCCTTAACCCACTAGTACTTTAAAACAATTTTAAAAACGGTAATAGCACTTAAAAATAGCAGCAATCAATTAATGTGCAAATTTCAGCAAAAAGTATCAGCAGGCAGATCTAGTCATCCGCCTTGCTCCCGGCTCACGCATTAGGAGTAGCCAGGTCGAGCGCTCGCGCCAGCCCGCCTTTTGAAGGTCCCGGGAAGGAGAAAGACTGGACCGCTCAGCCCTGGCCCGCTTCAAGATGGCGGCCGTCCAGGCGAGCGTCCCTTCGCAGTTCTCTCTTCCCTGCCTCCTGACCTGTGAGTAATCAAGGGGGAAGTTTCCGTGAAAAGTCAACTTAGTCAAAAATTGATTGGAGTACTGCTCTTCCCTTTATTTGCGGTTGCTGGCGCGGAAAAAAGAACTGACAGCGCGCGCGGGCGACATCGAAGTACTCCGACGTTATCCTGGCGTCACAGCGCTGACGACGGACACGGAGCCGCAGATGATGCCTAGCAACACGCAGGGGTACTGCTGATAAACTTTCCTGATCCAGTCTGACACCTGGGGATATTCTAAGGTAAGGAATCAAACACGAACTACTGTTTCTTAAAGATATATCGTTACAGAAGGTAAGTAACTTGTGCAGTAATACTTGTGGCTCACAACTGTATTAGTCTAGACCTTTGCTAATCCATCTGAGGGAGGAATACCTCTGCTTTCAATTGTTTTTGTTACCACTAAAGACATCAGGATTTTAAGGACTATGAAGATCTCCTAATGTACATATGGTTGTTTATGCGGCTGGTGTACGAAATATGTGTTTCATCGACTGCATTTGTTCTGGTTCGACCCATATGAGGAGTGGACTCGTTATGCCCTTATACGCCTAACGGCTAGGACGCTCGACCTCGGACCTGGGGAACACGGTTCGAGTCTCGGTAATGTCGCTAAACCTCCTCTGATTCTGGGCAAATCATTTAATCTCCCCGTGCCTAACAAAACTAATGTGTGTTCTTGTGTAACATAACTGGTGCTATGTAAAGCGCTCTGATACCCGGTTCAGTTCAGGTCTAGTTTGCGCTATATAAAACTCTGCAAAAAAAAAAATGGACAAACACTACTGAACTCGAAGTGACACATTTTGCCCAGCAGTCGAATGCCCTTGGCAAAGGTTCTCTGGTCTTCTTTTCTGTTGCATATTGCTGCATTTGGGGTTTAAACTGGTACTAATGAGATTAAACATTTGCCCAAACAGTGTTAACCTGTTTGAAAAGCATGACAAAATGAGAAAGTATACCATCACAAGTGTGCCAGCGTTATGCTGCTTAATTTGCGTTTTCATCAACCCTCCCACCTTATATGATACAATGTGATAGAAATGATTTAGAAATGTTCAAAGAAAAATAAAATGGAGACGCCCAAAATGTAAATCTAAAAGTTTTTTTTCTTAATCAAATGTAGGAAATGTTGCCTTTAAACTTTCTACATTTGTGCAGGTGAATTTGGTGTGCAGCTAGAATAGATATCTATGTTTAGAGTGTGGCGCACCATTAAACTCTATGGATGCCCTGGCCTTTCTCTTTTTTTCTTTACAATATTTGTCAGTAATACATAGGAATACATGTCCCACTGCATGGGTTTCTCTTGAAAGGCAATTTATTACGTTGTGTTTTTTTATTATTGGAAGTGCAAAAGCAGATAAACAGTGTCAGGTGCTCAGCCTCATTCCGAGTGGTGCTGCTGAAGTTTCAGGCCAAGCAAACCTAGTGCTTTTTGCTGGTGCCTCTGCTCACCTAACATGCTGTTTGAAATCTGTTGCAACTGTGCCCATCCCCAGTCTGCAACAGTCACTGACATGAGGTGTCTCAGCTCTGCTAGTTAACTGGCCCTTTGTTATGCACGGAAGTGCATTTGCACATCTTTGGCTGACCTTGGCAACACCCTGGCTACCTTTACTTCTCTGCATGGAAACAAACTGAGGAGAATACTTGCATTCTTGTAACAAGACTCTAAAGACACAGTTAATATTAAATTAAACCGCCTGCACATCTAAGAAATGAAATAGTAATTTTTTAATGAAAGGAACATAAGCAATAAGTATACCGCACAACAAAGTTCATCTTATGGCCAAATGCTGCTCAAATGTACATGTTGGCATTAGATGATAAAAGATAAAATAAAGCTAGAACGCATGCAATTCGGTTGTTTGCATTTTCAGAGGTCTGGCAGTTACATATTTGAAGCATTTCTTTTTTAAATATAAAATGAAATATTCTGCTTAAGGTTTAGCTTCACTGAGTCAGGTACAAACACGACTGGGCTCAGTAAATATTTTTTCGAATTGAAAATAAAGGATCTATTCACAATAGACATGTATAATGTTTGCTATCTCTATGCTTCACAGTCGAAGTAATTATCTGGTTTCAGAGATTTAATTTTTATTTCTATACCATAGAATTGTACAAGTTCGCCCAAATAATTTAAATTTCACCCAGGCCTACTCGGAAGTTTACAGAAAGAAGCCATATGCACTTTGCTTTAGGAAAGAAATTGTCCACATAATTCACCTACCTGCTACAGTGTTTACTGATGCTATTTCCTGAAGGAACCCTTGTGTATGAAACACATTAGGCATTTCTAATGTGCAGTACACGGCCTACTAACAGGTTAAGGACAAGCAATAAAAAAACCCAAGGGGCAGATTTATGAAGGCCTTGCGCCGCCGGCGCGTCATTTTTAACATTGGAAAAAGTGACGCACCGGCGGCGCAAGGCCTTCATAAATCTGCCCCCAAGTGTTTCAGTTTGGAAGGCCTCGATTTCTGTAAATGAGCTCAAAGTCCGATAATCTGCAGACCGCTTACAAAGAATACATTGCATATTATAAAGTCATTTTTCAGGAATGTGTGCTATATCATCTTGAACTCGAAAGTGATGCATTTTAATAGCAGGTGTGAAATCAGCAGCAGCTTTTTCTCGGGCACCTGACTCCCTTCTTGGCTGCTGTCAGTCCCATGCTGAACGACAACTCTGTTTGAAGGTACGTTGGCAGCAGCGCCAACCCCCAAATCGGACAGACTAATCAACTCCAAGAGTTTTCAGCACCCTGATCTGCAGTCGTGCTAATGTGTTTTTGTCAGGCATAAGTATGTGTTTACATGTCTGCGCTGCCCATTCTAAAGTACTGTTTTGAGTTTCCTCTTAAGGCAGATTCTGACATCTCCAACTGATGTAATGCAACAAGGGATTTTCTTTCCTTGCAGCAAAACACATTGCAGAAAATTCGAATGTGATTTAAACAGGGTGTTGAGTGATTTCATATTTTGGTACAACATTTTTTTTATGTAAATGGGCTTTCATTTATATATCACATGCACTACCAAAAAAGCAGGGTCTGTTTAAAATATTGTTTTGTAAACCCAGTCATTATTTCAACAGGGTGCTTGGAATTTAGACGGATACTTTACCACTTTTTTGGACATTAAAAAAAAATATTTGTATTGTTGTCACATCCATGAGTACTGATAAGATGATGAAGTGGACCATTTCTTAAATAGGAATTCTGTCATGTGTTGGAAATGTAAAGCAATAGTATTCAATTAAATGTGCATTTCGTAGCTTTTCAAAGAAAATAGCTACTAAACAATAAAAGTGCAAAGTCAGTAGCCTCATTTGATCAATTTGTTGCTTCTAAAAAAAGTTCCATAAAATAAAAAAGGCCATTGCATTCAGGTATTATGTTTTCTGATGGGTATGCTCCTTCAAAATCACTATCCTCTGTTTGCTAGATGAGATTCAATCACTGAAGTGTGTTTAATATGCTAAGTGTGTTTAAGGCTGCAGTACCACCGCCTGTCTACGGGGGCAGAGCGAGCAAAAAAATAAACACACATGGTGAAACACAGGTCCCCACAAGGCAGTTTTTTAAAAAGTTGTAAAAATTGGCACAGATGTTTCTGAAGTCATTTCCAATCATTTAGAAGACTTTACCTTGTGGGGACTTGGGTTCAGGTCCCCACAGTGCAATCAAGTCCCCACAGCGTGAGTGTGTTATCATACTCAAGTCCCCACAAGGATAGTAACACAAACCCACCCCCACACACACACACACACATCCTACACACACACACACCCCACACACATACCCCCCACACACACACCCCACACCCACCCCCCACACCCACCCCCCACACACACACACCACTCACACACACACTCATTATTATTATTATTTTTTGAGGGGGTGCGCGCCCCGGTACACGTATCGGTACACGTACCGGTACGCGTACCCTGGAGAAAAAAAGAAAGACAGAGTTTTTTAAAAATGTAGCATTTTTATATAAATTGGAGGTAGTTCTGAAAAGAACTGTTTTTTTATTCTTATTGTTGTTTTATATTTTTTTAATTGTTTTTTTGTACCCCGCGACTTTAAAAAAAAAAAAATATATATTATTTTTTTTGCCTTGGGGGTCCTTGTGGGACCCCCTGAGCAGGCCTAGGGGGTCAGGGTGTTTCTACTCTGGCCCCTTTGCGAGTTTTACACCTTTGTTTCACTGCTTTCTTGTGCCTTGGTTCGAACAAGGCACAAGATGGCTGTCAGGGACACCCAGTACGCAAGGGGAATTAGTTCCCCCTCTTCAAACATGCATGGGGGCTGCATTGCAGAGAGGTGTAAAAAAGGGTGTGGCCTCATTACACCTCTATGCAATGCAGCCATCTGGCGCATACTGGAGGCTCCTGGTGGGCTAGTTGGCCCCCAGGGACCCCCATTATGCAAGGGGAATTAGTTCTCCCTCTGCAAACGCGCCAGGCGGCTGCGTTGCAGAGAGGTGTAACAAGGGGCATAGCCTCATTACACCTCTGCAATGCAGCCCCCTGGCGCATACTGGAGGTTCCAGGTGGGCTAGTTGGCCCCCAGGGGCCCCCAGTATGCAGGGGGAATGAGTTCCTCCTCTTCAAACATGCACGGGGGCTGCGTTGCAGAGAGGTGTAAAAAGGGCCGTGGCTTAATTACACCTCTCTGCAATGCAGTCCCCTGGTGCATGCTGGAGATTCCTGGTGGGCTTTCATGTCTTATATAGTTAGGAATTAGCATTTAAAAAACCTTTGAAATTCCCTGAAAAAACCATAGGTTTCAGACCTTATATAGTTAGGAATTAGCATTTAAAAAAACCTTTGAAATTCACTGAAAAAACCATAGGTTTCAGGCCTTATATAGTTAGGAATTAGCATTTAAAAAAACCTTTGAAATTCACTGAAAAAAACATAGGTTTCAGGAGTTATATAGTTAGGAATTAGCTTTTACAAAACCTTTGAAATTCACTGAAAAAACTATAAGTTTTAGTGGTGTTATAGTTAGCTGGACATTTTACTCATACAAAACCATTGAAATTGCTCCTATATAGTTAGTTGTACTAAGTATATATCGCGCACCCGCAATCCACTGCTGATGATGTCACATATTAGATCATTCATGACATGGTCAGTGACATCACTGATGACATCTCAAATGATATCACTGATGACATCACTGATGACATCATCCACGTGACAATCACATACACCTTTGCAACAGAAGAGGATTGGGAGAATTTTCAGCGCCATCTATAATATAACTTTTAAATATTAAAAAGTACTTGATCAGAAATTCTACGATATAGCAGAACACAAAAATATAGCTATCATGCATACTTTAAATATTTATTAAACAATACATTTCTGAATGTTATTTTCTAATTTCTATTCCTATTTGCGGTTCCTATTCACCTTCTCCCTAAAGAATATATAGGACCTGTACTTTATATTATAAGAGTACCATCCTATGTATTCTTTAGTGAGTATGTGATTTATTAGCGGAACAGTCTGCAACCTCTAAGCACATTCTTGAATTGTACAGAATACAAATTTGAAAAATAATAATGCATGCATTTCCATGTAATATGAAATAATTGCATTTAACAGTTTTTTACTTGTTCTCTTGATCTGAGATGATGTAGTGCGGGAGTATTTGTTGTAGCATTTCTATTCTACTATATCTGAAGGTAACTGATGCCCTCTTACATCATCAAGAATGTGGGGCAACACTTTTACAAACTGCAGCACAAAAAAGATGTATATAGCTATGCTTAACTGATATTTTATGAAATTCCAGTTTTAATTGTCACCCCTTTCATATATACAGCAACAGTTTCTGAAGAAAGTTTATTTGTATTTGCTTAATAAAAACTGTTTCAAACCTAGACTGAATTTTTTGCTGCGCAACCACACCTCCCCATCAGGAAAGTAAACACCACATTATAAGTAAATAGTACTCCTAAAAAGTATGTCACCCGCAAACTTGATAAAGAAAAACAGTGCAAGTCACTGTCATTTTTCCGCTGTGATTTATACACCACACGACAAATATATAAATGGCCCTTTAAACATATACAAACAATTGTTTCCCTCATAATCCCTCTCCACCACCTTATGGGCACTGAACAGAGTTAATAGTGTTCCTAACCTGCCCTCTACTACTTTCTTTCCCCATACTCTTTTGGAAAATGCATCACAATATCACTGACAACAGTGAACCGTTCCCAACAAATAATGAGCAAACTTGAGCTCGGAATACTTTAGCCAATAAAATGTCCATGGTGTTCCACAGACGAGCAAGGAATGACTGCCAAACCTTCTACTTTTAATACTTCACAGCCAATGAACATTAAGCTTCATAAAGTCCCGCTTGGAGCACGTTACCCTAATACTCCCTGAACAGGAAGGAATCCCTAACAAAACTTTTCCACTGACTTCTTGTACGACTAACGGTTCCTACGAAAAAAATATAAATTTCCAGCACAGTAACTATTTCAATCAGCAACATATTGTGGTGAACTTCTAACCTCTGTGCTCACGCAAGTGTTCCATGAACTGTTACTATGGTAACAGGCAGAAAGGTACTGGCTGTACAAAAACTGTTATATTTACCCTGGATCAGGAAAGCAAAGTAAAACAAAACCCTGTACCACATTTACAACCCCCTCGCACCACTTGCGCGCCACAGCCCCCCCCCCCAAAAATTAAAAGTGTGTGCACCTCAAACCCCGGGAACAACCACCCCCCCGGAGATTTCTGTATTGTGTGACACCGGCTGGGTGGCCCTCCGCCTGGTGCCCTCGAGAGCCCTGGTGACCTCCATGCCCAGAGCCGGTTCCTGCAGTGTCCCGGGGTGCCTACCCCCGGGATACTCCTGTTTGCTATGAAAAATCTTGTGGCTCCCGCCCTCCCATACCAAACTTAGGGCCCGATTAGGATCGCGGTGAATCCGCATCCTCCGGGCCGGCGGAAGCCACCGCTGGCACGGAGGATGCGGATTCACCGCTACGGAAACAGAAAAGACCCCACCGCCAGATTAGGATGGCTGGGGGGTCATGTTTCCATCCGCCGCTTTTCCGCCGCGGTCGCCTTCCGACCGCGGCGGAAAAGCTCTAATATGGTGGCGGTGTCTTTCAGACACCGCCAGCCATATTAGGATGCCGACGCAGACATGCTTTTCCACGGCGGGTTTTCCGCCGTAGAAAAGCATGTGGACATTGGCGTTTGGGGGCCCGTTGCGGGCCCCCAGGGGTGTTGGGGGTGAGGGTTGCACACTGTGGGTACCTATGGTACCCCACAACATTTACATGCACAAAGCGGCAGGCACCGCGCGGTGCCTGACGCTTTGTGCATGTAAATGTAAGACATGCAGTTTTAACATTGTGGCGGGTGCTGCTTCAAGCAGCACCCGCCGCAATGTTAAACATACAGTGGCGGTCACATACTAATTTGCACGGAGGGACCGCCGCTGCCCCTGCGGACGGTCCCTCCACCTCTGGGGTGTCCGTCCGCCATCCTAATCGGCCCCTTAGTTTGAACTTTGAAGGACACAACAGTGAAATCTGTTCTCACTTTCAAAATCCAAACAAGCAACTTAGCATCTACCCATGTCCATAGAGGAGTGTACCCCATTGACCTGTGTACCCTTTTCACTCAGCGCATGTGTATTAATGGTGCGCATGCGCACAATACGCCTCACCATGCCCACCATCAGTCCGTATACCCCAAATGTTTTTCATTTAATTTGCTCTATTCGAACATAACGGTCACAAGGAGTCGGCGGGACCGTGAGGGCATTTTACGCTCCGTCTTTTTTGCAGATAGAGTCATGTGTGTAGTGACGTATGTACAGGTGTAAAAAGTTTTTGTTTTTAACATACGAGTAAATCAGATATTTTGGCATGTACACAAACCGATAGGGAATTATTAAAGAGCACTTGGTTTCGCAAGACCCCAAAAGGCTTATTCCAAAAAAAGTACACACTTTACTGCCAGACCCCATTTAATGATTATCCAGGCTCCCAACTTAAACACGTCACAAATCATCTCCCATCACTTTGTCTTCTTTTTTAGTGTATTGTATGAAGTAGAGTGCGTGACCCTATGCCCAGAGCCCTCGAAGGTTCTAGAGGCTGCCACGCCCCACAGCCAGCTCCTGCAGTGTCCCAGAGCCACACGGCCCCTCTCCCAACATTTAAAAGTCCTGGGGGAGATGGTAAATTAATACTGAATACGTTAGTACACGCCACTCTTACGCTACCAGGAAAACACAACAACAGTATAAGGCCCAAATTTCCATGGTAGTGATTTCTTAGTTGCAGGTCTAGTTGTCAGATCGACACACATACTCCCTCATGGCTTGTGTACACTCACAGCACACCCATTCAGTGCATCCGTCACTACACACGCGGCCCTATGTATAAAAAAGACGGAGCGCACGTGTTATACGCCATTTTAGAGTTGTTCCCAAAGTACCGAACAAGGGGGCCCACTACTACATGCATGGCCACTTTGGTCACTGAGTTAGTGGTGCCTGAAGCACTGAGCGGATGAAGAACCTGCGATGATGATGATGGGAGCAGGAGTATGTCGTTAGCCATAGAGATATCAAGACTCGGCACCACATATGAGACTTCTTTGTTGGAGATCGGGACTACATCATGCAGAAGGTGTCTTATCCACGAAAAGGTGACAGTGAGGCTTGAGTACACATCGGAGGGAGTCAGGGTTGCAGCAGACTAGATATAAAAACGCGACTTAGTATTTTAGACGAACGCACTCCTATATAGTGTATTAATTTACAAGTATACATTTTTTAGCAGGAACGTTTTTATAATCGATGAAACATCTGGAATATTATCAATACTAACAGTGCATAGAAATTTGAAAAGGAATGTGTATAAAAGTGCGATGTTATCTTACTCCAAATTAATACGGTAACAATTACCAATCATAACATCTTTCTTTTAATATCTTTTAGATGTAGAGCTTCGCGATGGATTATGTAACAAGGACGACGGCAATGGCACAAGGTGAGCAAAGAAACTTCTTTCTGAAAGAACGACAAGTTATCTGTGAAAGGAGAGAATGTGTAGTATACAGCAGGCGCACAAAACACACATTGGGCTAATGGGGCTTCAGCTAGGATGAGATAGCTTCCTCGGCCCACACACAGTCGCACCCGAGTACTAAACAGGTCTTTTAAAGACATTTTGCTTGTTAATGAGGCTTTGATGTCCCCCCCTTACAGCCCATGCAGCTCCACTCTTCTTTTTCCTTGAAGTTAAGCCCCCTCCCCGCAAGGAGCTTGTAAACCTGCGTCGGACTTTTCAAGAAAAAATCCAGACTCTGCGATACAGTTTTAATGTTGATTTCTCTCTCTCACTCTCTGTGACATCATTCCTCTTTCTCTTTTAAAGTTATAGACACTGCTGTCTACTTTGACGTGTAGATGCAGAGGTGTATTGAAGTTGTGAACTCCGGTGGCCACAGTGTTTGGCCGCACTAAATATACAAGGTAAGCACAGTGGCCTACATATACAATGCCTCCATTGCAATGCATTAGAAATAAGTCGCCGTATTTACAATCCCGTTGTGCCACTTTTGTGTCAGTAACGCAGTAGGCACTTCCATATAGACACCACTTGAATGCGCGACCATAACAGAAGTGAAATGTACTAGACACACTGCACACGTAAAATCGTAGTGTTACCTTCACTTGTAATGCTTCACCTTACTTAGTCACATCTACATACCTTTAAACTCTTTTTTTTTTCTTTTTTGTTTTGCAGTTTACCTACCCAACGTCTTTTGGAGTCCACATCACAATTTGTTTATAATACTGTTTTATTAAAGTTATTTTTCTAGTTGTTTATTAAACTATCTTTAAGTTAGTTTACAGTTATTGTTATTTTAATAAAAGTTAATAAATAAAACTATATACTTGTTTTATTTGTGGGGGGGGACGGTCCACAACAAAAATATTTATAATTTGAAATACTATAGTAAGATGTTTGACAGTAGGGTTGAAAAGTTATAGCTGTACAATAACTTATATTTTCTCTGAATGGACTACAACATACAAAGGAAATCAAAGTAAAACAATGTGTACCACATTTACAAACCTCTTGCAACATTTTCGCGTGCAAACCTACCCCCCTACAAAATTAACAATGTGGGCCTCGATTACGCCCCTCAAAACACGAAAATGACCACCCCCGGAGATTTCTATATAGTGTGAGGGAGGCTGCGTGGCCCACCGCCTGATGCCCTGGAGTCCGCCACACCCAGACTCGGTTCCTGCAGTGTCCTGGGGAAAAACAGCCATTACAACGCGGTCATAGGCATGCGTGATCGTCACCACGAATTCATTAGCACACATATGGCTTTACCATGCATGCCTTTACCATGGATGCTTTTACAACTAGTATACATTTACCACGCATGATAAAGCCAGAAGCATGATAATGGCTTTGTGGTGACGGACATGCATTTTAATGGCTGTGGCTTACGTACTTCAAATTAATTTTTAGGTATACGTGTGACCAAGTCTGATAACATCGGAGGCCAAGGACAAACACCGTGGTGTCTGTGGCAGGAAATCTCATCGATCACAGAGAAGATAGGCGGAGGGTAAAATGAAAGTAACAGGTACAATAAAAATAACGAGGAAAATTACTAAAATGATGGTGGGCGGAGTATGTTATCAACGTTTGGCGCCTCGGCAATACGTTTCAAATAAATATAGATAGAATATAATTATGAATATATTACAAAAGTATAGCAGCGGATGACACACAGGGCCCGGGAAAAGAAAGCGGCAAATTTAATATCTGAAACAAGGAGAGGTTTGCTTGGCGAACTTGAAGAAAAAGAAAGAAACGTGGGCTTGGCAACAAGGCTGTGCATGCGTAGAAAGTACAACTGGTGCACAAAAAAACGGAAAGTTTTACATACTATCATAGAAATATAGGCACCCCAAGACACTCCAAGAGCCGGCCCTGGGAGGTGGGTGGTCCCCAGGGCCATCAGGGGCTTCAGAAGGGGGGCCGCGTGACCCCCTCCCAACATTAAAAAGCCCAGAGGAGGTCATTTTACATATTACTGCCCCAGGAAGGTGGCTGTCCCCGGGACGTGTATGGGGGGGAGAGGGAGGGGGAGCTGAAAACATTATTTTTAAAAAAAGATATTTTTTAAAAAAGCCCAGAGGGGGAGCCGGTCCCCGGGGCTGTGGGGGGGGAGCCGTGAGCCCCACCAGATACTTCAAAATAAAACCCCGGGGGATGGCTTTCCCTGTGTCTTGGGAGGCCTTACAAGCCCCCCAATATAGAAAAAAATGCCCCCGGAATTTGGCCCCCCGGGGGCTAATTAAGAATAAAACGGACTTCTAGTTTTTTTCTCCTTTTCCACCGCATACGCGTACGATACTCGTACCCCGCGATTTCTTATGTTTAAAAAATATATATTTTGGTCCTAAAGATCCATGTGGGACCCCCTGAGCAAGCCTAGAGGGTCAAGATGTTTCTACACTGCCCCCTTTCCTTATTTTTCAACTTTCTTTTACTGTTTTCTTGTGACTTGGTTCTACCGAGGCACGAGGGGCATATTACCAAGCAATAGCGATAATTATCGCTATTGCTTGGTTAGAGACAAAATTTTACCGCTGAGCTGCGGCGATTTTTATCGCAGATAAACCTTGGTATTACCAAGGTTTATCGCAAATGCGATAAAAAACGGCCGCAATGCATGAATATCGCTGAAAAGTCTGCGATATTCATTCATTACCGAGCTAATGCTCTTAGCCATGTTATCCACCTCCCATTGGATAACATGGCTAAGAACTGCTCAGGGCAGGTGTTAGCTTTTGGAGATATTCGCGCTTAGCGCGAATATCTCCAAAAGTTGGTAATAGGAGATAGCGATGTTAGCGACGGTTTCCAGTCGCTAACATCTTGGCACGCCCACTTTGCATGTCATTAGTGATAAATATCACTGACATGCAAAGTGGGGCCCAAGATGGTCGCTATCTCCTACTAGCTGTCGCTAACTGGTGTTAGCGACAGCTAGGTAATAGGGAGATAATTTTATCTCCGCTTTCTTGGCTTTTAAAGCCAAAAAAGCAGAGATAAACCCCCTTGATAATATGCCCCAAGATGGCTGCCAACACTTCCTGGTTTAGAGTGTTGACAGACAGTTGACATCCAATCAGCATGCAGCTCGTGCTCGTAATTGAACGGATCTCCGTACGCGAGCAGTACTTCGTCTATAGATATCACTATGATTTTACTTCTGATTTTCTCAGGAACTACTGAACGGATTTACACCATTTAACAAAAAGCACAATCTCGAACCAAACTCTACCTCTCTGCCAAATTTGGTGTAATTCCGTTCAGCCGTTTGGGCTGTAGCCCTGGCTAATGTTCCCTATGGAAAAACACATTTTGGGACCCCCTTTTTTCTCGGCCCCCACTTGACGAATCACCCCCAAACTTTCAGGGAAGGAGCCGAGCCGAGCAGGCCATTTTCTTGAAGAAATTTGCAAAGATTCGTCCACCAGCACCAAAGTTATTTCAAAAAGAATGTTGTGGATTTCCTATGGAAAGTAGGTCCTAAATATAACTACCTACTGGCGTCCGCCAGTAGGTAATATATATATATATAAATATATTTGTTACATTTTTATATAATTTTAAAGTTATAAAATTAATTAAAATTATTAGCTTAATAATTGTTTTAAAGTAAATATATCTATTAATTATTATATGTGTGTTTAATTTTTTTATATTAAGTTTATTTGTTATATTTGTTAAAATGTATATTAACTGTAATTTATTTTTTACAATTATTGTTATTCTTTAATGTATTTAATATTTATTATTATTGTAGATATATACGAAACGATTTTTTTTAAACCTATATTTATGACATTGGTATATTTTTTAGATATTTTTGTACACACCATTATAAGTATAGGATGTAGATATTTTTCACATCAATATTTTGGTCACAATATATTTAGTTGGGGGTATTTTGAATGTCGATATTTTGTTGGTGTACCATGACTGGGTGTGTAAGTAACTGTATGAGAGAGCGAGTATCTGTGTGAATGGCTGTATGGGTGAGTGAGCAGATTTGTGAGTGCCTGCATGGATGTGTTATAGGGTATGTAAGTGATTCTGTAAGCATGTGAGTGAGTGTGTGAGTACTTGTATGGGTGAGTGTGTGACTCTGTGAGTGGCTGTATGGTGAGTGACTGGTTTTATGAGTGGCTGTATGAGTGAGTGAGTGGATGTGTGAATGACTCTATTGATGAGTGGGTGGTTGTATAAGTACTTGTATGGGTCTCTGCATGGGTATGTGAGTAGGTACATAGATGAGTGAGTGGGAGTAGGAGTGGTTGTATAGGGGTGTGAGTTGGTATGTGAGTGTTTCTGTGGATGATGTCATCAGTGATGTCTTATGAGATGTCATCACTGATGCCATCACTGATGCCACTGACCACATCATGAGTGATGTTATATGTGAGGTCATAAGAAGTGCATTGCAGGGGCTTAAGTTATAGTTAGCTCAGGTAAGAATAACTGCTGAATGTCTATGGTTTTGTATGAGAGAAACCTGAGTGTAACTATAAGTTCCTGTAACATTTGATTTTTCAGTTATTTCCCAAGGTTTTAAAAAAACTTCCATTTCCTAACATTAACAGCCCCGTAACCTTTGTTTTGTGCATAGTGAATTCCTATGTTTTTTAAAATGTTATTTCCTCACCATTACGTCACTGTAACAATTGGTTTATTAAGTTAATTTCCAAGGTTTTTTAAATTTTATTTCCTAACTGTAACCAGTAGTCTTTGACAGTGAGTGTATGAGTGTCTCTGTAGGTCTGTGAGTAGGTGCGATAGTATCTGACTGGGTCTGTCAGTAGGTGTGTGAGTATCTGAGCAGACCTGGAAGTGGCTGCATACGTTTCTCACTAAGTGTGTGATTAGGTACATGAGTGCCAGAGTGGGTGTGTGAGTGGCTGACTGGCTGTCTGAGTTCGTATGTGAGTGCCTGAATGGGTGCATGAATGTCTGAGTGGGTCTGTGATTGGGGGTCAGAATGTCTGAGTAGGTTTGTGAATGCCTCCATAAGTGTGTGAGTCAGTCTGTAAGTAAGTGCATGAGTGTCTAAATGGGACTGTAAGTGGGGGTGTAAGTCTCTGAGTGACTCAGCGAGTGGGTGTGTGAGTCTGGGAGTGGAACTGTGGGTAAGTACATGAGTTTCTGAGTGGGTCTGTGAGTTAGTGCAGGAGTCTCTGAGTGGATCTGTGAGTGAGGGCATGAATCTCTAAATGGTTCTCTGAGTGTATGAGTCTCTAAGTGGGTCCGTAAGTGAGTGCATAAGTCTCTGAGTGGGTCTGTGAGTGGGTATATGAGTATCTGAGTGGGTCTGTGAGTGGGTGTGTGAGTCACTCAAAGGGGTTGTGAGTGGGTGCATGAGTCTGATAGGGTCTGTGGGTGGGTGCATGAGTGTCTCAGTGGGTCTGTTAGTGGGTACATGAGTCAAATCAAATTAAATAAAAAAATACTTTATTCGGTAGTTCATTTGATAAGAACACCATAAAAGTTCATAAAATACAGTTTACAAAGTTAATTATATAATAAAATCACAATTTTAGAATACTAAAAACTATTTAAAAAGAATTGGTTTAAAAAGACAACTCAGTTAAAAAACAGCAAAATGTGACATACAATTTATCATTCATCTGAGAACCTGAGGATTTGTACGCCTTCTTAATGTCGCTCATAGTCAAGGCAGTTCATAGGTTGCGACGGTGTTGAATACAAAATTTGAGAAAATGAACAATTGCTTTGGCGTATTTTTCATTTTCTAAGTATTGGAGTGCCAAGAATGCAGGGCGGCATTGACGAAGCCCCCAAAATTTTAGAATGGGGAGTAACCAACGTCTACGGGGTTCTACAAAGAATTAGCAAAATAAAATAGTGTGTATGGTTGATTGTGTAGATACCAAATCACACGGACAACATGACCGTGTTGACGCCCAGTCATTTTGGATTGGAAAGGAGACTAACAAATGAAACATGTCAAGCCTTAAACGAGTTAACAGCATTTTTTCGTATTGGGTTAGACTAAAAGACAAATAGGGTTCCGATGCAAAGACAGTCTGCACTAGTATGGCTTGTTGTACAGATTGTTTGTGGATCTCTGTTACTAAACGTAGCTGTCTCAGATGTGCGAGACATTCCTTTTTTAGGTCCACCTTAGAAATTTCATTTATCCTAGAAGGATAGTCAAAGTATTTTTTATAGCCCAAGTCCACTAGTGTTGCTTTGACAAAGGCTAACCATTTGATTTTTTTACATTGGTCAAGGCTCAGAGTGTCTTCAATAATGGATCTCGTGAGATGGCATTGATCAGTAACCCATATTCTACGCCACAGCATTACTGGCTGTAGTTTTATAATGTCTGTTATATAGTCTAATCCCAGTTCTGTGTGACATGCATATGTGGAGGTACTCCTTGGGACCGCGAGTAGGTATCTTAAAAAGGAATTTTCAATCTTTTGAATAACATCCACGTTTACAAAACCCCATAGTCCCGCCCCATATATTGCCGTAGATACGCATTTTGCGTTATATATTTTTATCATTTCTTGTATTGGACGTTGGCCCAGCCTTTGTGAGAATGCTTTTAGTGAGACAATTTCCCTCAGAAAGGTAAGTTTCCTGGCATTGACCGCTGGGTTCCACTTGAACTTCTCATCTATTACTACTCCCAGGTATGGGTAGGTTGTTGTTCTATCTAGTGGTTCACCTTTTACAAACAACCTTCGATGTTTCCCAATCCCCTTCCCGGCCTGCATGGTATAAGTTTTCTTAACATTTAATTTTAGGTTCAGAGTGGCCATAAAAGCACAATATCTGTCTAATGCACACTGGAGCTCATTTGGGGTTCTTGCTAAAATAACGGCATCGTCGGCATATAGCAATGCAGGTATTTGCCGACGAGCTATTGTAGGTAGATCTTTACTACCTCGAAGCATCGCTGCCTCCAAGCCGTTAGTATAGACAGTGAATAGAAAGAGGGCCAGCACACAACCATGTCTGACCCCTTTTCTACCCTGAAACTTCCAGTAAGTTCCCCTTTGACCCCAAATCTTACCCTACCTGTGGTTCCTGTATACAGTTCACGGAGGAAATCAACAATCGCGGGGTCAACACCCATTTTCAGCACTATGTTCCATAATGCTGAATGTGCGACAGACTCAAACGCCGCTGATAAGTCGACGTAGACCATGTAAAGTGTGGACCCCTTAGCCTCCATGTATTTACCCGCAAGGAGGGAGAGATTAAGTGCTTGGTCCACTGTTCCTAGGCCTTCACGAAAGCCATATTGTATGTCTGATATTACTCCTTGGTCGGTTGCCCACTCCTGGAGTCGATTGAGAAGGATCCGCCCTGCCATCTTCCCAAGCGAGTCCAGAAGGGAGATAGGCCTGTAACAGGACGGGGTATTTCGATCCCCTTTCTTGTAGATCGGGACCAATATCGATGACTTCCAGGAATCTAATAGCCCTACCTTTGGTGTGGCATTTAGAACATTGGTCAATATGGGGGACCAGAGGTCCGGTAGATGTTTAAAAACATCGGCTGGAACCCCATCTGGACCAGGGGCTTTACCGGTTTTTGAGTTTTTTAATGCCAGTTGGACCTCTTCATGGGAAAATTGTAAGTTTATTAGGTATGTAACCTGTGTTAGGGGGACTGGGTGATCAATATCTACCGAGGTGTCTTTACTAAAAACTTTCGAAAAATGGGTTACCCATTCATCTTCGCTTATAGCGATGTCGATGGAGGGTGATTCATTTTTATTTGTTAAAAACGGTGATCTTATTATGTGCCAGAACATTGCGCTATTCTTCAACTCTGTGCTTTTGCTGAGGCGATCCATAAATCGGCTTTTAGTTCTTGTTTTCTTAACCTCATCACGACAGCATACTCTTTCCTTAATCTACCAACCTCAACTCTATCCCTCTTATCCCTGTTCAAGGCCTCTTTTAGTCTTGTGTGTGCCTTTGTGCATGCCGAATTGAACCAACTGCTATTTTGGTTTGTTTCGGACTTTTGCATACAGGTCCTAGTTAACTCTTTGTGTATATTTTTTAAGACGACATTGAAACTGTTTATGACCTCCTTTGGTTGTAAATTAAGGTCAAGACAGTTAGTAATTTCGGCGCAGCAATGATTGACTATTTTATTAGTTGTAGTTTCCTTGTCAATTTTCCCCCATTTTAATGTGTAACCGTTCAACGAGCCTACTGCAAGTTCTTGTTGGCCTAAAACGGCCATAATATTGGTAGGTTTATGTGATCTATTTTCCACGAAGGATGCAATAATTGGAAAATGATCACTCAATGGGTTTTTTGCTACTTCAAACAGTTCAATATCTATCCCATTCAGGGGAGAAATTAGTATATAGTCTATCAGACTTATTAGTCCTCTTCCATTAAAAGTTGGCAAAAAGGGAGCAGGAGGATTTTTTTTTTCATTTAAGAAACCTAACTCTAGTTCAGCCATGACCTCGTTCATTTTCTCTCCTTCGATGGAATGTGTAAAATGGGTTATACCGATGCCCTCCTCATCGGTGATGCCACATTTGTTATTATTACTATTCCTGCATAGATGGAGATTAAAGTCTCCCCCCCAAATTATTGTGCATGAGTTTTTTGCATATTTTGTGGTTTGTTCTTGTAGAGCTGTTGCAATCTCAGTGAGGGTAGTTAGCAAATTAATTTGCGGCAGGTTATTATAGAAATTTACTAGTATGTACACTTTTTGTTTACTCCTTTTTAGAATTATGAGTTGGAAGTTATCTTTTATTATTAGGGGAACAATGTCCTTCATTTGTATGGTATTTAGAATATAGGTGGCGAGGCCACCGCTGTTTCTGCCCGAGGGAGATTTCCTTGCAGGGGACCAAAATGTTTTAAAGCCCACTATGTGTATGGGCGTAATGGCCCAAGTCTCCTGGAGACAAATGATAGCACTTAAGTTAAGTTGCATCAGAAAATTAGGATTGCTATGTTTGTGTGCTAATCCAGCGATATTCCAAAATGTAAAATGTAGTTTTGACCTTGTGTGAGTTGGGTCTATAGCAGTGACTGAATTGTCTACATACCCCAATATACCGGGAGTAGTAGGAGCCGGTGATACATTCAAAGTGTCCTCTTTTTCAGAGTGCCCCAGTGAAATTGACATACATGTACCCCCAGGTTGTGAGTTCACCCCTGATTCTAATGTAGGTGCATCTTCCCAGTTGGTTATGGGGGTAGTGAGTCAGTCGTTGCTATCTAGCCCAGAAAATACATTATATCTGTTGTGAGTAGGAATGTTATAGGAAGTAGTTGGCAGCTGAGCAGCTTGGGTCCATCGATTGTCCCTGTAATCTTGATGAAGGGTAGTAGAAAGATAGGGATGAAGTGTTGGAGGCAAGCGAGTTTGGCTCTGGTGCCATTGTACTGATCCTGTAGGGTAGACAAACTTGGGATTTTGTTGAAAGAAGGGAGTCTTCATTTCTGTCAGAAAGTGCCTTTCATAGGGAGGATTCATAGGGTTAGGCGGTATACTTGAACTTGTTGGAAGCAGGTGCCTATAAAAGTAGCCCAAGGGAAGCAAGGTAGTGTTGAATTCCCAAGTAGAGGGTGGGGGGGCATTGGCAAGTGTCTTTTCTGCCCATTGAGGGTTTCTGAAATTGAGTGTTACACAGTCGCCCTCGAATTTTTTTCGCAAGGGGCCTATCCATCCCACTCTCTGTACATGGGTGATTTCCCCCGCACATTCCAGTGGGAAATTACAGTTTAGCGAAAGCCAGTGAAGGATTTTATTTTTTAATGATAGAACAGTTTCTGACTGTTCTTGCTTAAGTATAGGCACATTAACTTACACAAGTACAAAGGCTCCACATTCTGGCGGTAAGGTGATCCGTGAAGGAATTTGCTTAGCTTTATATGGAAGTTCAAAGGGGGTCTTAGGATAGAATGTTGTTGCCGTCGTGTTACTGAGTTGAGTGGGAATTTGTGACACGTGTTGCGAAACCGTTTGAGGATTTCTTAAGTGAGCACTAGTGGTCGTTGGGGGAAGACTAATAGCTGGTGCAGGGTGGATTCCTGGTGTTGATTTATTAGCTATTGTCTTTTGTTTTGTCTCAGCGACTCCACCAGGTATGGCTTTTGGTTGTGGCGGCGCTGTTTTGCTTTCATTGGGTTTAGCTTTTTGTGCTCCAGCCGCGTTAAGAGGAGGGGCAGGGGGAGTGTTTTTATTTAAAGATACCAGTTCTTCAATTCTCTTCTCCAATCGAGCGAGCCTGGATTCGACTGGCGATATATAAATACTCAGAAGATCCCCGATTCGCTCAATCAGGTGGTCACAGTCTATGGTATTATCAGGCCTATCTCTATATGCGTGACTAGTATTTGTGTTAAGAGACTCAAGTTGTTGGTGTACATCAGCCAACGTGGCTTTACCTTTTTGTCCTCTCGGGCGTTTACGTTTCTTGCTAGTCGATGGCAAAGGTTGCATAGTAGATATAGCTGGTTTTGAAATTGCCCTCCCCTGTGTGTCCCCCGAAGCATTCTCATAGGTATCCTCAACTAGTTCAGGAGTTAAAGCCACATTGAGAAGGGGAGATCTTTCTAGATCACTGTCCAGCTCACAGTTGGTGCTAGTGTCCGATACTGATAGATTTACCTCATTCGATAAAGTGTGAGGAACGTCTATAATGTCATTAGTGTCTTCCACTCTCAGGGTACCGGCGATACCTGGGGTTCTGGCTGATTTAATGCTTCCTAGAGAGGAGCGTTTCGCAAAGTTTAGGTCCCGAGATACTCTTCGTTGCAGTATTGAGATGCTAAGGTCAATGGCATCATTAGTGCGTGTAATAAAACTGTCTATTGGACCTATCACTGCAGCCGCCCCAGCAGCAGTCTTACTCCTGCTGCCCCTTGTAGACATGTTATAAAAAGTTATATGTTTTTTTGTGGGAGGTAGCAGGAGATCTTTGTTAACAACAGGACAGAGCAAATGTCAGTATATACTGCGAATCCACTATAAAATAGCACTATGAAGCATGTCAAAGAAATCCTACTTGTTATGGAGGCATAGGTGTTAAAGGGTAGGTCCGTCCCGTCCTCGATCGTCCCCGGCCTGCTTGCCGGCTGTAGGCCGGGCACGCAGGGGGCGCTGACCGGATGTTGTTTGGTCTCGCAGGGACTCCTGGGAAAGTGAGTCCCTGCTGTGCAACTCCCCTGCAGCCTCTCAGCGCCTCCGGTGTCCAACAAGCACAGGGCAAGCAAGCAGCGTTGGTAAACAGCGTTGGTGGGCGGACCTCCCACGAAGCGGCTCCCGCGAAGCGGGAGCGACGAGGAGTGGCGTCGATACAGGTATGGAGCACAGCTAATGTGCCTTCACGGCGTCCCAGGGATTATCCTAATTTTCAAATTTTCTCCGAGTCTCTGAGTAAGTGTATGAGTGTCTCAGTGGGTCTGTGAGTGGGGTTGTAAGTCTCTGTGTAGGTCTGTGAGTGGGTGTGTGAGTGTCTGAGTGCTCTCTGTTTTGTCCTCTTCTGCTCTGTTTGATCTTTTCTGCCCTCTGTTTTGCCTTTCCTGCTCATTTTTCTGCCTCTGTTTTAACCCCTTCGCTGCTAGGCCTTTTACCCCCCTGGCTATTTGAGCTAGTTCACGCTTACGACCCTGTTAACTTTTTGACCACATAAGGTATCCATGCCAAAAATGTGTCCTTTTCTTCCAACATCATGGGAATTCTCAAGGTACCCAGGGTTTGTGGAGTCCCCTGAAGGGGACCCAGAAATTTGCCAAAATACAGCTAATTTTATTTTGGGGGGGGGAATGGGAAAAAAGTGCTGCAAATGAAAGTGTCTGGCTTCGTCCCTGCAAATGGTGTCAACAAAAGGTTTGTGGGGCTGAAATGACCATTTTGCCAGCTTTTAGGGACTGACAGACCTTTGTCAGAAAACCAAAATCTTTTACACAGTTTTGGCATTTTACTCGGATGTAGCCTATTTTTGCTATTTTTTTGTGCTTTCAACCTTCTTCCAGTTAATGGTTGAAATGGGTATGAAAGCAATAAGGGATCCTGGAAAGCTATACATTTTAGAAAAGTATACAAAAGTTTAAATTCAGTAAAGGGTCATTTGTGTAGATCCTTCAGGGTTTCTTTAAATAAACAGTTGAATATAGGAAAAATTTAAAATTAGTTGAAAAAAACTGCCATTTGTGCCAACGTTTATACCTTTAACTTCTTCTAATTGTGATAGCTGTTTAAAAGCAATATACTGTTACATCTGCTGGACGTTTCTGAATGTCGGGATATATAGGACTTGTAGGTTCACCAAGAACCCGACTAGCCCAGAGCCAATAACTGAGCAGCTTCTTGCAACAATTTTTATTATGTAATGGGTATATAGCAATTAATTTGGGAAAATATGCACATGGAAAATTCGGTATGAAAGACACCTATGCATTTCTGAAATACGAACAAAATATAGAGATTAGAAACAGATATTTGCACATTTCCGAAAATGTGCATGCCCATAATAGCATGAGAATTATAGGTCATTTTTCTAAGAGACTTCTATTTTACACATTGTCTTTCATTTGGAAGGCAGAAATTCATCAAAAGTCAATAGGTAATACCAGTTGCTCTTCAATCCTCCGTTACCCTAAGTCTCCCAATAAAAATGGTACCTCACTTGTGTGGGTAGGCCTAGCTCCCGTGACAGGAAACAGCTCAGAATGCAACAAGGACACATTTTATTTTTACAGTGAAAAATGACCCTATTTTTGCAAAGTGCCTAGCTGCAGTTTTTGAACCCTAGCTCTTCCGGCACCTGGGGAAACCTAGCAAACCTATACATTTCTGAAAACTAGACACCCATGGAGATTCCGAATAGGGTGACTTGTCTGGCTCTCACCAGGTTCTGTTACCCAGATTCCATTGCAAACCTCGAAATTTGTCAGAAAAACCCCTTTTCCCCACATTTCTGTGGTGGACAATTCTGGAATCTGTGTGGATCCACAAAATTCCACCCACCCCGCATTCCCCAAAGCCTTCCAAGAAAAATGGTACCTCACTTGTGTGGGTATGCCTAGAGCCTATGAAAGGAAACGGCCAACATGCAACGTGGACACACCACATTTTCACAGTGAAAACAGAAACTTGTTTTGCACTTTGTCTAGCTGTAGATTTTGAACCCTAGCTCTGCTGGCACCTACGGAAACCTAGCAAAACTATACATTTTTAAAACTAGACACCAAGGGGAATCCAGAATGGGGTGACTTGTCTGGCTTTCACTAGGTTCTGTTATTCAGAATCCCTTGCAAACCTTAACATTTGTCCAAAAAAACAAATTTTCCTCACATTTCTGTGGTGAAAAGTTCTGGAATCTGCGTGGATCCACAAAATTCCACCCACCCCTCATTCCCAAAGTCTTCAGCGAAAAATGGTACCTCACTTGTGTGGGGAGGTCTAGTGCCCGAGACAGGAAACGGACCTAAACTCAAAGTGGACACAGCATTTTCACAGTGAAAATTGACACTTTTTTTGCTAAGTGCCTAGCTGTAGATTTTGAACCCTAGATCTATCGGCAACTAGGGAAGCCTATAAAACCTATACATTTTTGAAAACTAGACACCCAGAGGAGTCCAGCAAGGGGGAATTTGTCTGGCTTTCACCAGGTTCTGTTACGCAGAATCCCTTGCAAACCTCAACCTTTGTAAAGCATAACACATTTTCTTCACATTTCTGTGGTGGAAAGTTCCGGAATCTGCATGGATCCACATAATTTCACTGACCCCTAATTCCCCAAAGGCTTCAGAGAAAAATGGTACCTCATTTGTGGGGGTATGCCTAGTGCCCATGACAGGAAACGGCCCAAAACACAATGTGGACACACCACATTTTCACAGTGAAAACGGACCGTTTTTTTGCAAAGTGCCTAGCTGTAGATTTTGAACCCTAGCTCTGCCGGCACCTTAGGGAAACCTAGCAAACCTATACATTTTTTAAAACTAGACACCCGGGGAAATTCAGGATGGGGTGACTTGACTGTTCCCTCACCAGATTCTGTTACCCAGAATCCCTTGCAAACCTCAAAATGTGTGAACAAAACAGATTTTCCTCAGATTTCTGTGGTGGAAAGTTCTGGAATCTGAGTGGATCCACAAAATTCCACCCACTGCGCATTCCCCAAAGTCTTCCAAGAAAAATGGTACCTCACTTGTGTGGGTAGGCCTATTGCCAGTGACAGGAAACGGCCCAAAACGCAACATGGATACACCACATTTTCACAGTGCAAATTGACTCTTTTTTTGCAAAGTGCCTAACTGTAGATTTTGTACACTAGCTCTGCCGGCACCTAGGGAAAGGTAGCAAACCTATACATTTTTAAAAACTAGACACCCAGGGGTATCCAGGATGGGGTGACTTGTCTGGCTCTCTCCAGGATCTGTTACACAGACTCCCTTGCAAACCTCAACATTTGTCAAAAAAACACATTTTCCTCATATTCCTGTGGTTGAAAGTTCTGGAAACTGCATGGATCAACAACATTCCACCCACCCACCCATCATTTCCCAAAGTCTTTCTTTAGTGCATGCAACAGGAAACAGCCTAAAACACAACGTGGACTCACCACATTTTCACAGTGAAAACTGACCCTTTTTTTGCAAAGTGCCTAGCTGTAGATTTTGAACCCTAGCTCTGCCGGCACCTAGGGAAACCTAGCAAACCTATACATTTTTTAAAACTAGACACCCGGGGAAATTCAGGATGGGGTGACTTGACTGTTCCCTCACCAGGTTCTGTTACCCAGAATCCCTTGCAAACCTCAAAATGTGTGAACAAAACACATTTTCCTCAGATTTCTGTGGTGGAAAGTTCTGGAATCTGAGTGGATCCACAAAATTCCACCCACTGCGCATT
Organism: Lissotriton helveticus; assembly: GCF_964261635.1. Taxonomy (NCBI): domain Eukaryota; kingdom Metazoa; phylum Chordata; class Amphibia; order Caudata; family Salamandridae; genus Lissotriton; species Lissotriton helveticus. The sequence goes on along the minus strand of NC_136063.1, from coordinate 754,911,386 downwards.
CCCCAAAGTCTTCCAAGAAAAATGGTACCTCACTTGTGTGGGTAGGCCTATTGCCAGTGACAGGAAACGGCCCAAAACGCGACATGGATACACCACATTTTCACAGTGCAAATTGACTCTTTTTTTGCAAAGTGCCTAACTGTAGATTTTGTACACTAGCTCTGCCGGCACCTAGGGAAAGGTAGCAAACCTCTACATTTTTTAAAACTAGACACCCAGGGGAATCCAGGATGGGGTGACTTGTCTGGCTCTCTCCAGGATCTGTTACACAGACTCCCTTGCAAACCTCAACATTTGTCAAAAAACACATTTTCCACATATTTCTGTGGTTGAAAGTTCTGGAAACTGCATGGATCAACAACATTCCACCCACCCAGCATTCCCCAAAGTCTTTCTTTAGTGCATGCAACAGGAAACAGCCTAAAACACAACGTGGACTCACCACATTTTCATAATGAAAACTGACCCTTTTTTTGCAAAGTGCCTAGCTGTATATTTTGAAACCTAGCTCTGACGGCACCTAGGGAAATGTTAGACCTGGTACCATTGGCATGAGTCTTCTTTCCGTTTTTGCTGTTGTCTCCTCTGTTTTTAATATGTTTTGCTGGTTAGATGCTTTGGGCACTGTACCACTGCTATTCAGTGCCGCAGTGCAACTGCTCCCTATTGTCATTTATTGTAATGGATTAGTAACTCCATGATTGGCTTATTTGATTTACTTGTCAGACCCTAGTACAGTGCACCATATGTTCCTAGGGCATGTAGATCAAATGCTGCTAGTTGGTTTGCAGCACTGATTGTGCCACCCACAGAAGCAGCTTGTAAAGTGTGTCTCAGGCCTGCCATTGCAGAGCCTGTGTGCAGTCTAGTACTGCCATGTCGACTTGGTAAGTGCAGCCACTTACCAGTCCCTAAACCTTCCATATTCTACATATTAGTCACCCCTAAGGAAGGCTCTAGGGCAGGGTGCATTGCAGGTGAAAGGTAGGACATGCCCTGATCTGTGTAGCATGTTCTTATAGTGAATTACAGCCAATTTCGTTTTTCACTATTACAAGGCTACCTGTCTCCATAGGCCAGAATGGGTAGCTTAATTATAACATCTTATAAACATAACTGCCCTACGGAACATGGTAGACAAACTAATTGAGTATGCCTGAACTCAGAATGATAAAATACATCTTTTAATACAGTTGGTTTTAACATTCTGTGTTTGAAAATACCACTTTTAAAATGTAGGTATTTTCTTGCCTAACCATTCAAGCCTGCCTCTGCTAGGTTGTGTATTCCATGTCTGGTTTGTGAGTGACAGGGGCTGGGGTGGCTCCAGGAGACAGGGTGACTCAGCAAAAGGCTGAATAGACCTATCTGCATTGAAAGTGATGGGAGGAGTAGCACTTGAGCCTGAATAGGGCTGTTCCTGCCTTCCACAATGCTGCTGCCACCTCCTGTGGTGCGTCTGATTACCCTGGCCCACACTGACAAAGGAAGAAGTTGTGCCCTGGCAGAATGAACCCAAAACTGGTTTGGACTAGGTACAGACACTCTCTGCCTTCAGAGACAAAGGATTTGTGGGCATAAAAAGGGGGATCCAGACCCCAGAACTTTAGATCACTTCTGGACATCAAGACTGACCTTTTGCCAAGGATAGGAACCAGAGAATCTTCAGGAGTTTTTGACTTCCCCTGTGCCAGTGTGTTGCTTTCTGAAGTTGACCTGCAGTGGTTTCTTTATTGCCAAGGAAAGGAGAAAGACGTTTATTTGCAACTTTCATCATCTTGAAGAAGAATCTCCAAGGGCTTGAACTGTGCTTGCCTCCTGCTGAAGTCTCAATGATAACTGACTTCACCACCAGCTTCCCCATGAATTTCCTTGCTGGGAATTCTGTCTGCAGAAGCCTGCATGTTGTTGGGAGCTGGAAGCGCAACTCAACAAGAAGAAGCGTGTCGCTTCTGCAGCTGTCGCATCATCAGAGAAGCATGTCGCCACCGCAAGGGTTGCCATCGCATCACCGGAGAAGCGTGTCGCAGGGCCTGTCATGGATCTAAAGTTACAGAGTCGCTGCACAGCCGTCGGGCGTGCAGGCATCGTCTTCACCTTGTCGCATCGCATCAAGGGCTCCAAATTCACGCATCACACCGGATCATCGCATCGCATCAAGGCGCCATCTTGTCACATCGCATCCGGAATGCACCACAAGATTGTAGCATCACCTCCTCTCCAGTAAGGAACCGACGTATGGTTCTCCCTGTGAACCTTTTGCTTATTTTTGCGTGACGCATCCAAAGGTACTTTGTGGAAAACGTGTCGCATTTACCATCTAAAGTGACCTGAGTTATTTCAACCATCTTAAAGTCATTTTCTTACTACTGTATTGTGGATTTTTGTCGTTTGGGTCTTGTGTTAATTTTTATAAAACCTGTGTTGTGTCCATCTCTAGTGTTTTCAGTGTATTACGGTATGTGTTCATAATTGCTTTACACACTGCCTCTGAGATAAGCCTTCCTGCCACCGGGTACAGCAGGAGTTATTTTAGGGGTGTAGCCTCCTTACTCTGACTAGAAGCAAGGGTCCCTATTTGGACAAAGGTGCAAGCCATTGCCAACTAGAGACCCCCAGTTCTAACATTGGTGGGCAGCGGTAAGGATTTGGACTTGGATTTGGGTCTCATATGCAGTGATTGGTGTACACTACTAGTGAGTGCAGACCAAACACGACCACATATATTTTTGGGTAGAATTTTTTTTCTCTTGGAACTGTTATTTTTGCTAAAGACTGCCAGTTCTTATTGCCAAGAGTAAAGCAGCATCCAACGCATCTATGGATCTAGATTTTGAGGAAGAAAGGTTGGAGGCCTACAATGTGAAACAGCTGAAAGCCTTCTGTAGAAAATTTCAAGTTGCTACTCCAGGCCTCACCAAGAAGGATGAGTACCAAAAAGTGCTGAGTGTCTGGGTGGAAGCAAGAATTGCCCTGAGCCTGTGGAAAAGCCTGTAGAAGTGGCTGAGAATGCGGAAGGGCAGCTAGATGGGCCATTGGGTCCAGTCAGGGAGAGAGTGTCTTCCCCCATAGGCAGCAGTGTTTCTTCCAAGGGCCTGTCCCCAGGAGAGTTGGAGGACAGGGAGAGAAGTAGATTTCTTAGAATGGAGATGGCCAAGCTCACGTTGAAGGGTCAAAAGGACCTATGGCCAGATGCAGGTGGCCCAATACCGGTTGGTAACGGCCGAAAATCGGTAATTTCGGCCGTTACCGACTGGTATTGGGCATTTGGGATGTAGGGGACCCAAAAACATCCGAATCGGTAAATTTACCGATTCTGTAAATTTACCGAATTGGTAACGTTTCCGAAACGGAAATTTTACCGAATCGGTAAATTTACAGAATCGGTAAAGTTTCCGATTCGGAAACTTTTCCGAATCGGTATATTTACCGAATCGGTAAATTTACCGAATCGGAAACTATACCGATTCGGTAAATTTACAGAATCGGAAATTAAGAAATGGAAAAAATGAATTTTGAGATGTAGGTAACCTCTTAAATACCGAATTTGCATGAAATTCGGTATTTAAGAGTCGGTATTTACCATGGATTGAAATCAGGTGGTAACCAGGTGCAGGCTATAAGAAAGGCCCCAAAATGCAACAGTTTCACCAGAATGGCGGCATTCTATGTCATTGCGAGGCGGCTACGGCTACAGGCAGAAGGAGAGAGGGTCTGGAGGAGCAGGTGTACAGGCAGAGGATCACTCTATTCCAGCTAACTGAGCCAGAGATCCTACAAAGGTACAGGCTAGCCCCCCAAACTATCCTGGATCTTATCAGGGACCTCCACCCACTGTTGGACCATCCAACCCCAAGGGTGCACGCCATCCTGCCCCATGTGCAGGTGCTGTGCAGCCTACACCTGCTTGCATCTGGGAGTTACCAGAGTGTGGTTGCTGCGGTAGGTGGGGTGTCCCAGAGCTGTGTGTCCCGTTTCTTTAAAAAATTCCTTGACGCCATGTTGCAGAGAATGCATTACTACATCAGCTTCCCTGCAATGCATGCAGAACTGCTCAGGACAAAGACAGACTTATCAGATGGCGCATTTCCCAAACATCATTGGCTGTAATGACGGTACCCACATACCAATATGTCCACCTGCTGCCACAGAGTACATTTATCGGAACAGGAAGTCCACCCACACCATAAATGTACAGGTGATCTGTGATTCCAAGCACATGATCACTGACATAGTAGCCAAATTTCCCGGGAGTACCCACGACTCTTACATCTTCCAAAACAGTGGGATCTACCCATGCCTGACAGCGGGGAAATTCGGCTAAGGATAACACACTGTGTGAAACTCCCTTGATACGTATTGCAGATGGATGTGTGTGTGCATGTGAGTAATGCTTTTTCTTCTTTCAATTAGGGGACAGTGCATATGCCCTCCGGTCCTTCATCCTCACACCCTACCTCAACCCTACAACACCAAGCCAGAGGAGATACAACAGGGCACACAAAACAACCCGAAACATTGTGGAGCGCACCTTTGGTATGTGGAAGAGCAGGTTTCACTGCCTACATAAGAGTGGAGGGGCCCGCCAGTACACACCAATCACCTGCTGCAAGATGATTGCAGCCTGTGCAATGCTGCACAACCTTGCGGTCAAGAAGGGCACAGAAGTGGATATCTCTGATTATGAGGACCATGATGACGAGGAAGCAGTGCCTGAACCACACACATCTGGAGTTGCAACACCAACTAATGGCAGACACAGACGGGAACTTCTTTTGAGTAAGAAAAGAGACACAGACAGGTGGAGTATGCACCCAATGTAGTTTAATTGTGTCATGACATAGGTTTCTAAAGCACAAATGTGCAACAAAAGCATTTAACTTCAATGATGTCAGTCCTGGTTCACTTCACCATGAACTGTAATAGTCATTTGCGTCCTCGCTTCCCAGTGCCACTTGTATGTTGCTCACTGTGCTCACTTTCTTGCTGGCCTGTGGCCTCAGCGTGGCGCCGGCTGCTCCTCCTTGTCTCTGGGACAAGGGAGCTTGCCATGCTGCTCCTGTTTGTTCTCTCTTCACTCTCGGGCACATCCAGAGCAGCAGTTTGTGCTGTTTGGGCATTTAACAGCGCCTCAAGAGCACTGGTCATCCTGCCCATGCCCCTAGTGACCTCATTGCTATTTTGGGTTACAGCCTCCTGCATGTTAATACTTCTCCTGCATAGCAGGGATGTTGCTGTGGCCAGGCGGTTGATTGCTTTGTTTTGTGCATGTACAGGCTGCCTTTCCTTGCACGTATGATGCTAATTCGTTGTCCAGTTTGGTGCATAGCAGCTGCACCGATTGGGTCATTTCGCGAATCCCTGCACACATGTCTTTGTTCACATCAACTAGTTCCCTGATGCCCTTTCCTATGTCTCCCATGTTGTTGTTCAGGGACCTCATTTGGCGTTGGCAAGACTAGATGGCTTTTCCCTGCATCCTCTGGATTCTTACCATGCTCCCCTCCAGGCCACGGAACACAGTTGGACCCTCCACAAGTGCAGATGCGCTGCTTTCCTGGACTCTGCGGTGTCTTGCACCAGTACGGCCCAACTCTGCACTGGTCTGCAGTGTGGCAGAGCTACCATCAACTGGCAAGGTGTGTGTTTCTTCCCCCTCCATGTCACCTGCTGATGACTCAATTTCTAAGAGTGGGGCCACGACATGCCTCCTGCTTGGTTGTGATGCAGGTGTTGTCTCATGCTGTGACGCTGGCATTTCTGGGGATGACGGCAACAGAAGGGATTGTGATCTGTCAGGGGACGCCTGCAACTCCGGAGCCATTTCTGAGTCTTGTGCAGGAGGATGGCTACTTGGTGCACCTGTGTCCTGTGAGATGTTCTGTGTACTTGGACCTGGATCCTGACTCTCCTCCCTCTCTGGTGCCGTGCCGTCACTCTCCTGGGAACACCTGCGAGATGTGTCACCTGTGGACATATGAGCGTACATTAGCTAAGTGCTACTGTCTCACAGTCACTACAATTAAATATTTCTGAGTTTAACTTTCTTCTCTCTGCAATCATTTCCCTAACTTGCTGGTTGCTCTGCTGTATGACATGGTCTTACATTCCCTAACCACTTGTACCATGATGCATTGCTCCTGTATAGTGCTAGCAGTACTGCACTGGGGTTCACTTGGCCACAAAGGGTAAGGGTAAGGATGATGGAATGGGGGGAACGCTGTGCATGCGTCTTACCTTTTCTGCTTGCAGCTCTGGCTGAGCTGTCCACTTCTCCCAGTCCGCAGACACTGTAAGGTTCAATGGTTGAGGCCACCATCTCCTCCAGGTCAGTAAGGGGGGGTGCTGGGTTCTTGCCTCCACCAGTTTTGGTTGCCTGCTTGTGAAGTTGAGCCAATTTTTTTTAGTGTGGCTCCTGAGGTCGTAGAATCTCTTTTTCAGGTCCTCTGTGTCTCTGGTTGTCACTCCGACTGCATTCACTTTGTCAACTATATCCAGCCAGATTTTCCTTTTGGCAGATTCTGCCACAGTGAGGGACTGCCTGCCGAACAGTTTTTGGTGCACCTTCACCACCTCCTCAACAAGGACCTGCAGCTCCATACTGCTGAATTTCATTTTCCTCCTCCTCTCTGGCTGCTCTTTCTCTTTGCTGCTTGCCATTTTGCAGTTTTAAAAGTGCACAAAACCCTTTCTGCTGCTCAGGGACTCAGCTCAGCTCCGACTGCCTCTCCAGAAGCTTCTAATTAGTTGCAGCTGCCTGTGTAGCCACTTCCTGGTAGGGAGGGGGAGGATGGTGGCACCTGATTGGCTGCCTACTTAAGTTTCACTTTTGTTTGCTTTTGTTGCTACCGAATCGGTATTTACCGAATCGGTATTTACCGATTCGGTATTTCCAATGCATTCCTGAATGGGGAATTCCGATTCGGTAAATACGGATTTGGATAATACCAATTCGGTAAATACCGATTGTCCGATTCCGATTTTTACTGAATCGGTATTATTTACCAATTTTTTATCTACATCCCATTTACCGATTCTAAAATACCGATTCGGTAAAATTCGGTATTTTAGAATCGGTAAATTGGGATTACCTACATCTGGCCCCTAGAGAGTAAGTAGCTGGAGCTTGAGGTTAACAAATTAGCTTTTTAAAGGGATAAAGAGAAATTAGCACGTGAGAGATTTTTGAGGGAGTTTAAGGCTAAGAATTTAGAAATTAGTCCCTCTGGTGGCAGCACACCATCTGTGCCTGCAGAAGGCAGGGTATATTTCCCCAAGCATGTCATCAAAGATTTCCATAAGCATGAAGATATTTGTGCAGTGGTTTGTACTTGCAGTCTATGAAAGGGCAATGTTGGCCCACCGGGTCCCTAAGAAGGGTGAGCAGTCAAAATATCGAAATTTTAATATCGACCGACACTAATATCGAGTTTTAATATCGTAGGGACAGAATATCGAAGTCAAGAATATTGTTGACCAGAATATTGACTGCAAGGTAAGTAATATCGATTTATTTAATATCAAAGTAAATAATATCGTTAGCAAAAATATAGTTGTAAATATTATCGATTTTTTTTTAGTGTTATGTATTTAAGTATGTATTTTGTATAATTAAATTTTTTGGATGTTTTTTCATTATTTTTAAAAATATGTATTAAGGGCCCAATTAGGATGGTGGACGGACCAGCGTCCGTCCGCCACCCCGAGGTGGAGGGACGTCCGCAGGGGCTGCGGCGTTCCCTCCCTCAGAATTAGGATGTGACCGCCACCCTGGCGGTCACATCCCCTATATTTAACATTGCGGCGGATGCTGCTTCAAGTAGCACCCGCCGCAAGGTTAAATGTGCATGTTTTCCTTTGCATGCACGAAGCGGCAGGCACCGGGTGGTGCCTGCCGCTTCGTGCATGCAAAGGCAGGGGGGTACCATAGGTACCCCCCCATGTGCACCCCCCAACACCCCTGGGGGCCCGCAACGGGCCCCCATACTCAAACTCCACATGCTTTTCTACGGCAGAAAATCTGCCGTGGAAAAGTATGTCTCCGCCGGCATCCTAATATAGCTGGCGGTGTCTGATAGACACCGCCACCATATTAGAGCTTTTCCGCCGCGGTCGGAAGGCGACCGCGGCGGAAAAGCGGCAGACGGAAAAATGACCCCCCAGCCATCCTAATCTGGCGGGGGGTCTTTTCTGTGTCCGCCGCGGTGAATCTGCATCCTCCGGGCCGGCGGTGGCTTCCGCTGGCCCGGAGGATGCGGATTCACCGCGATCCTAATCGGGCCCTAAATGTTTAGAAAATAGTAATTTTTGTAAACATTTTTTAGCATTTTAGTATTAGAGCGAGTTGTGGGTTTATAGGGGAATAGGGTGGGAAGTAATTTGAATATAAATAATTAATTAATATGTTTTTTTAATTGTTATTGTTTGTTAACTTATTGTTAATTAATTGTTAATTTGTAATTCGTATTTATTAATTGTTAATTTAAAATTGTATTCATTATAATTAATGTATATTAATTTTTAGTTATTGTTATTGTTAATTAAATAATTGCAAATTAATTAATTGGTAATTATTTTGTATTCATTGATTATTTGATAATTAAATTAATAATGTTATTTGTAATGTATAGCGGATTGTGGGTGTAGAGGGGAATAGGGTGGGAAGTAATTTAAATATAATTAATCAATTCATATTTTTTTTATTGTTATTGATTATTAATTTATTGTTAATTATTTATTAATTGATAATCACTTTTTATTAGTTTGTTGATTTTCAATTATATTTTTTATAATTAATGTAAAATTACTTTTTATTTTTTGTTATTGTTAATTAAATTATTGTTAATAAATTATTAATTGATCATTCATTTTTATTAATTGATTAATTGATCATTACATTAATTGTGTTCATTTTTTATGTGTAGCCCATTGTGTGTTTGCAGAGGAATACGGTGGAAAGTAATTTAATGTTATTTAAGTAAATATTAATTTAATTTAATAGGTATTTATTAATAATTTTTTTGTTAAATAATTATTAATATGTTATCTATTTTATATCTATTTTATAAAAGTATGTTAATTTAAATCCTACTCTATCTAACACTTTTCCTACTGTTGCACTCACTGGAGTGGGAATAGTAATCTTTACCCCTCCGCTATCCAACACTTTCCCTACTGTTGCACTCCCTGAATTGGGAATATAAATTTTAACCCCCCTGCTATCCAACAATTTCCCTACTGTTGCACTCACTGGAGTAGGAACAGTAATTTTTACTCCTACGCTATCCAATGCTTTCCCTACTGTTGCACTCACTGGAGTGGTAATAGTAATTTTTACCTCTACGCTGTCCAGTGCTTTTCCCTACTGTTGCACTCTCTGGAGTTGGAATAGTAATTCTTACCCCTACGCTATCCAATGCTTTCCCTACTGTTGCACTCACTGGAGTGGGAATAGTAATTTTTACCCCTACGCTATCCAGCGCTTTCCCTACTGTTGCACTCTCTGGAGTGGGAATAGTAACTTTTACCCTGACACTATCCAACGCTTTCCCTAATGTTGCAATATGTGGAGTAAGTATATATATTAATTAATATGTAGATGTTTATTTAATTTTAACATTATATGTTTTAGTTATTATTTTTTAAATATGTTTTAATATTTATATCTATATTTTTTGAAATTATATGTATTATTTACTCATTTTTACATTATTATTAAAACATTTTAAAAAACGATATTTTGAACATCGATATTTTTGATGACGATATTTTTTTTCCCGATGTTTTTGTACTTACCTTTATGTAGATAGGACTTCGATATTTTTGGTCATCTATATTTCTGTTTCGATATTTCAGTAGGTCGATTTTTTTTGTCTGTTGATATTTTGTCAGACATTCCTGAGAAGGATTGGGGAGCGGGGTTGTGGGGCCGCTTTGTTAGTGATGGGAGGGAAACATTGATAGACCTGCCCAGTGAGAGTAGGATGCTTTATGCCAACATGAAGGAAGCCCTGATGACAAGGTATGGTTTGACCCCAGAACTCTATGGGCAGAGGTTCAGGAATTGTAAAAAGCTGGAGGCAACCACCTGGGTGGAATATGTGTCTTTCCTTTGCAGAGCTATAGATGGTTGGGTGAAGGGTAGCAAAGTGAGTACCTTTGGGGAGCTCTATGGTTTGTTTGCATGGGAGCACTTGTCTGGTAATTGTTTTCCAGAGCTATGCCAGCACCTTATTGATAGCAAGCTAACTAACCCTAGAAAGCTTGCTGAGGAGGCAGACCTCTGGGTGAGTACCCGGGTCACCAATCAATACAAGAGGGGGAACCTTGATAGGACGATATTTAATGGGGTCCACTGTACATGTCCCGACAGTAATCTACAATTAGAAGTACAGAGTTCCCCAGCATTTGTTGTGATAGTGTGTGACCAAGAGGAAAGTGAACCAGCAGGGAACTAAGGGGTTCCCTTGGTGGGACTAAAGAACCTCACACATCCAGCAGGTTAAGTGACATACTTCATCACTCAGCGGCTAGGTGTCGTGCTTCATCATCGGCTCTTTGCTCCTACGTCAGACCGGCGCTGCAATGACTGACGGAGTACCCGAGGGTACTACTTTTGGTGGAGATCTTTTGTCCCGGCCGAAAAAATGAGCGGAAGTGTGAGTGTTCTCGTGTGGTGTAGTCGTGAAAAAGTGGTGAAGGGTGTTTAAAAAAGGTGAGTCAGTCCACAGGGGGAGTTTAATGGCGTGGCTGGCTCCCTTAGTAAAAGGGTGAACAGGGGGAGTTGAAACCTGCCTAGTTAGTCCAGGTGACTAACTCTACCCTCTTTATTGGTCGACATGTTTCATGCCACTAGGGCAATTCTTCAGGACCTACCGGTAGCGTACTACACAGTGCACACAAGTGAAAATATTAAAAGCATAGAAAGTATACAACCTTGGTAGGTCGGTAAACGGGCAGGCCTTTGGTCCTACTCTGTGGGATTTGACCTAAAAGGAAAAGTAGGAAGGGTCAAATAGGTAGCAGAAACCAAATGTATGTGCAAATGATATCTGTATTTGAAGTGGTTCCAGAGGGCACACACTGTCTGGTCGTTAATAGCCGTAACACAGGCTGAATAAAATCGGTGAGTGAAGCTATTGCACAGTGGGGGCACCTCACCGAGCAACCATTACTCAGTCAAGAAAATTAAGAGCTGACCAATGGACTCACTATGTAAATTTAAACAAAAGAACACAAGGAAAAGGGCAATTTTCTGCATTTGAGGAAGCAAACTTATCTACGTTCGAGGAAGAAAACAACAACATAAAACAAAGCCATTCTTTCACAGTGGATACAGAAAATAATGTATATGAAGGAGCATGGTCCTTACCCTAAGTGAAATCTACTAGGGCCCCACAGACTGTTCCGGTGGGTTCGACACGCATATGGATATGGTACCTATTGGGAACAGAAATTGTAGAGGGGGCTCACAAGTGGGAACAGGAGATGCTCAAAGGGTAGAGCGCTGCGGAATCCACCATTGTACCCGAAGCAGATAGAGGCAGCCCGTGACAGTAGCTAACCTCCGGGAGGGACCCAATGCTAAGGCAGCACAGGGGAGACCTGAACGCTAAGCCACCGGGTGAGGGAGCCGCAGTCGGGGAAAGGTATCCCGCAGGAGGACCGACGTGTCAGGCACAGAACCGGAATGCGGGCCGAGGACAACCCAACCCCCCGTCAGCACAAGGCGTCAGGGGAGGTCGGGCAACCCCCAGTCCGCGTCCAGCCCCACATCCGCACATAGTACCCACAGAAAGGAGCAGCGACCCGTGGCAGCGTTGTGTCTCCAAGGACCACACAAGATGGGTCTCGACGGTCGACCATCAGGCATACCTCTAGTGCAAGCGAAGACATCCAGAGGACCCGCATCGCAGGAGCCCAGGCACACACTTACCTGAGCGGCGTGGGAACATCACCTGTCAGCACCTACCCCCACGTACAGCGCCTGGTCAGGGCGCGGAACAGCTGGTGCCCGTCATCCGCCAGGACCAGGGTTATGAACGCCGCGTTGCCTCGGACGCCCACGGGGGGCGTGGCTAGCATCGAGGTTACGTCTGCACGCTTACTGTAGGTGAAATGCGGCCATTTACTGTTCGGCCATCTTTGAATGGTGTCAAGTGGTAGGTTAATGTCTGGCGCTGTTGGTATTGACAAGCCCCAGTATCCCTCCGGACAAGTGCCTCAACGGGGGATAAACCCTCTCACTACCCAAGGGGAATCTGGCTCGTGGAGTCCAGATTCACAACTATCTCACAACTATCTCGAGTTTGAATCCTCACATCCATTTGCTCGGTGGAATGGGATTGGGTAGGATGTCCGAGAAGCGAGCTGGTTCCCGGGGTATGTATCTGGATTGGATGGCTGACGAATCTGTAATGCCAGGGATCTCTCATCATGTAGAGTATAATGTGTAATGTAGAGTTCTCATACGGCGGCCATATTGGAGTGGTGTCAGTAGTGATGCAAGGGCATCCAAAGAGTGGCCGTCAGTGCAGTGCCCAAGACTGAAATCAGATGGGGGAAGCCAGTCTATGGGAAAACCCAATAGAAAGAGCAGACTAGATACCCCAGTCAAGGCTAAGTGAATACTTGCTCACTGTAGCCTTCGAGAAGTGACAGTAATTTATCTGCTAACAGACGCCCAGGGCACCGAATCATTCAGGCCCACAGTGTCCAAGCTAAGGCGATGAACCCATCTTTGTTCCAGTTTAAATAATGCCTGCTGTGTCATGTAGGGATGGGATTCTAGTACTAACCACTGCATGCTATCTGCGGGATGGCGTCGCTGCTTGTAATGTTCGTACAGCCTGGTATGGGTCTTACCACAGCGAATGTTGCTTTTATGTTCCATGATCCTAACCTTCACCTGTCTCGTTGTCATGCCAACATAGTATCTATTACAGGGGCATATCAGAAGGTAGATACAGTGGGAACTATTGCAATTGGTATGCCTTTTTAAGTGCCATGTAAATGAGTCGGTGAGTTTAATCTCCTTGCATTGCTTATTCTGTGGACAAACCACGCAGCTGCCACATTGATGGTGACCTACCACAGGGGGTAACCTCCATAGTGTGTTCTGGCTATTGGGAGCCTTCCTTCTTGGTCGGGTGTGTACCAAGCTATCCTTGAGGTTAGAAGTCCGTTTGAATGCGAAACGGGGTTGCGTGATCGAGAGATCTCCAGCATTCAAAAGACCCCAATGTTTCTTAACCACTTGGCTGCTAAGGGGTGTGTGCGAGGTCCATTCACTTTCCATTGAAATCAATGGAAAGTCCATGACGAGTTACCCTTGTCATTAGCGCTGAAGGGGTTAATTGTCTTTTTAATGAATGGGGAGTTCTTCGTGTATTTAGTCACGCAAGTGATAACGTCTTCAGAGACCTTCGGACGTGTCTCCAGCAATGTTTCCCTAGGATTGTTAAGGGCTCTTTTAGATGAGTTCTGCACCAGTCTGGTAGGGTAACCTCTGTCTAGTAGTTTATGTTGTAGAATAGAGGCTTGCTGCTTGTAATCAGCTCGTGAGCTACAATTCCTCCGAATTCTTAGAAATTGCCCAAAGGGCAGGTTATCTCTAAGGGTTCTGGTGTGGTGACTGTCATAGGGCAAGAGACTATTACGGTCTGTATTTTTCCTGTACAGGGTTGTACTCAGTCCTGTTGGGGTCAGTTGGATTGTCAGGTCAAGGAATGGCAGGCTTGTATCTGATATAGTCCCACTAAATTTCAGATAGGGATTCTGGAGGTTGATCCAGGCACAGAAAGTCTCAGCAGTTGCCCGGTCTCCTTTCCATAGGATCAAAATGTCGTCGATATAACGACGCCATATCGTCAAGTTCTGGTTAAAAGGATTCGTGGGTGCGTGGATAGTCTGTTCCTCAAAGGTGGCCATGTAGATACAGGCTATACTGGGAGCAAAAGTCGAACCCATAGACGTACCTCTGATTTGGTGATACAACTGGGTGCCATACTGATAGAAGTTCTCGGTTAATGCTATACTAGCGCATGCCATGATGAAGGATATGGGTGTCGGAGAGGTCCATTCCTCTTGGCGTAAGGTCATTTCAACCGCTTCTAAGGTGGCTGCCTGGGGGATGTTGGTGTACAACGCTTCCACATCTAATGTTATTAGTAGATCAACGTTGTCCCTCCCATCAATGGACTTAATAAGTCTTAGCACATCACGTGTGTCCTGGAGGAAAGAAGGAATTTTCCTAACAAGTGGTTGAAGGAACACATCGCAGAACTTGGAAAGTGGCTCTAAGAGTGAGCCAATCCCTGACACTATGGGTCTTCCCGGGACAGGGCTGACACCCTTATGGATTTTTGGGAGAGTGTAAAAGTAGGGAACTACCGGGTCAGAGGCGAGCAAGAACTCAGCCTCGTTCTTGGTAATCCAGCCATTTCCCTCTCCTTCAAGTAGTAGACTGTTGATGTCATTAGTCAGTCTCCTGGTGGGATCCACAGAAAGTGGTCTATAGTGTGTGCGGTTAGCCAGTTGGCGTTTGCACTCTGTGTCATAATCTGTGGCATCTTGGATCACTGTCGCACCCCCCTTGTCAGCTGATTTAATCACAACAGTAGGGTTGTTTCCTAGTGAGGAAGCAGCATCCCTTTCTGCTCTGCTGAGTTTGTTATATTCATTAGTATTGAGTCTGTTTTCTAGACTCTTGAGCACAGCTCGCTCAAACACTAGGACTTCAGGGGGGATCATCCCATCAGATGGGGTAAAGGTGGAAGGCTTCCGCAGGCCAGTGTCACTGGCCAATGTATCTGTGGTTTCGCCAAAGAAGGCACGCAGGCGTACCTATCTGAACAGTTGTTTCACTTCACACATCTCAGTGAATTTGTCGGGGGTGGGTGTAGGGACAAACCCCAAGCCTCTTTCAAGTAATTTTGTTTCAATAGGTGTAAGTACCCTGTTGGAGAGGTTCACAATCAAGCTCTCTTTCCTCTGGTGGTGCTCCTGGTCTCCACTTGTATTGACATGTTGGTCTGATCTTGCCAGTGTACCCCTCTTGGCCCGGTTCGCTTGCGCCCTCTTCCTCTGCCCCAACCTCTGTCGTGAAAAGGTGGATTCAGGGGGAAGAACTGTGGCGGGCCCTGTGGGTAAAAAGGATATTGCCAAGGTGGTATCATCTGTGGTGGACCCTGGAAATGTGGGGCTTGGTTATAGCCCTGATTCCAGTTCGATCTATGTTGATTGCGGTTATTATTAGGTTGGTGACTCCCACTGGAGTCACTGCTGGAGGAGCCCCTACGGCTGTTGTTATCGGTACTCTCATCTGAGGAATAGCCGGATTTCCTATTGGTGTACCCTTCCTTAAGATAGGGATACACCTTTTCTTTGTCAAATTTGTCCACATCTTTTTGCAGCTTGGCCATCTTCTGTGTCAAGAGATATTCCTGACTATCGCTGATCTCCTGATTGATCCCTGCCAATTTAGCAGTGAAAGCGGTCTTGGCAGATTTGTTTGTGGATGACCTCATGGTTGCTTCAATAGCAGAGATTTTCTCAAGTAAGGCATCGGCTAATCTTTTGGCTGTTTTGACTATCAGAAACAGTAGATCTTTCGTACATTTCCAGGATACCTGGCACCAGTCGAATTTGAACTTGCCGTCCTCTAAGAATAATCTGGGTACGATATTGACAATAAGGCCCTGGGGAGCTATGTTGGCTCTCAGGTACTCAGTCATTAATGCTCCATGAATGGTAATTCTGAGCCACTCTTTCTTGAGTACTGTGATGGTAGTCCAGTCCTCATTGTTAGACCCTGAGGCGGGTGTTTCTGCTGCTCCAAGGAGCGAGGGTGTTGTTCTTAATGCCTCTGCAATGGCTTCTTCATCGAAACTAAGACCTGGGACGTCCTCCATAGTTGGGGAGGTCTCCAGACGTTTGTAAAAAATCACTTTCAGAGGAAGTGTCCTCTCACAGTGACCGGGTTACAACACTGTTGGACCTCGTAGTGCGCTAGCACTATAGGTAACCTCAATGGTTCCATGGGGGTGAACCCACGTGAAGCTATCAATACAAGAGGGGGAACCTTGATAGGACGATATTTATTGGGGTCCACTGTACATGTCCCGACAGTAATCTACAATTAGAAATACAGAGTTCCCCAGCATTTGTTGTGATAGTGTGTGACCAAGAGGAAAGTGAACCAGCAGGGAACTAAGGGGTTCCCTTGGTGGGACTAAAGAACCTCACACATCCAGCAGGCTAAGTGACATACTTCATCACTCAGCGGCTAGGTGTCGTGCTTGAGTACCCGGGTCCACAAGGGTCATGTGGCAGACTCCACCAAGGGTGGGCAGGGTCCCCAGCTGAAGAGTGGGGGGAAAAGGGTAAACTGGGGGAGTTCCAGAAAGGGCCCAAAAGTAATTCCCAAGGGAACCAAGGTAAGGGTTCCCAGCCTCCCCTTGAGAAGAAGTCAGAGCCCCCGGCAGGTAAACCTGTTCACAGGGGGCCCCCTAAATGATTTTGGTGTAAGCAAGTGGGACACCGCTGTTATGTCCCCCAGTGTCCTCAGAAGGATTGCAATGCACCACCCCGTGTACCACCCCGTCAGATGGCCAGTGTAGCCCTGGGAGGGGAGGAGATGGGTGCCCAAGGTCGGTGGGGTACCACAGAAATGACCATTGTCTCTTTAGGAGATTGTGAGGTGGTTCCCAGGATCCAGCTGCCTGATAACACTAAAAAATACAGGCAGTGGGTGACCATCAATGGCCATAGAATGGAGGCTCTGAGAGACACCAGAGCCAGAGTGGCAGCTGTCAGTTGCCAACTGTTGTCTGAAGAGAAGGTGGTCCCCAATGCATTTTACCCGGTCGTTGCTGCTGACAAACCAGAGAGCCACTGCAAGGTGGCTCAGGTTCCCTTTGTGTGTGGGGGGTCTTAGGTACTCTCCAAGTAGCTGTGGGGACAGCCATGCCTGTGGATTGTCTGTTGGGCAATTATTTAGAGAACTCTCCTTGGGCTAAGGTGGAGAGAAGGTCTCATTTAGAGATGTTGATCTATGGCAGCCAGTAAGGGTGTTCAAGAGGTCCTAGAGCCTGAAAGTTTGGCCCTGGTGCCTGCCTTAAAGAGAAGAGGTGGGGGCGCAGGAAACCAGCCCCCATTGTTCCCACGGTCCCGGAGGTTGCAGACCTTGAGGGGGATACCCTGGAACCTACATGGGAGATAGTTGCTGAACTGGGGGACCTGCCTGAGCTGACCCATTGGCTGCAAGAGGGAGGACACTCCAGGGAGCAATTCTTTGCAGGACAGAAGAAGTGACCTTCTCTTGTGGGTTTGCGGCAACAGGCCACAAACCAGGCAGCAGGTGATCAGTCTGGATCACATTGGATCTTCTGGGAGAAAGACCTCCTGTATAGCGAGCCTAAGGCTGCAGAGCCTAGGTCAGCCCATGTGCTGGTGGTACCCCAGCTCTTTAGAGCCTTCCTACTGGGATTGGCTCATGATGTACCTTTAGATGGACATCTGGGGCAGGACATTTATATTGGCCCCAGATGCGCAAGAGTTCAGAAACTCATTGTAGGACTTGTCAAACTTGCCAAGCAGGAAGTCTGTGGTCAGTAAGCCCCTTTGACCGGGTGGGCATTGACATTGTGGGGCCACTGGACCCCAAGACAGCCATGGGCAACTTGGTGGACCATGCTACCCGGTACCTGGAAGCCATCCCTCTCAGGACAGTGACGGCCCCCGTGGTGGGATGTACACTGATGGGGATTTTCTCCTGTGTGGGGTTCCCCAGAGAGGTGGTATCAGACCGTGGTATAAACTTCATTTCTAAGTATATGAAGTCTCTGTGGCAGGAGTGTGGAGTGACTTATAAGTTCCCCACTCCTTACCACCCCCAAGGTAATGGGCAGGTTGATAGATTCAACCGGACCCTCAAAGGCATGATTTTGGGTCTTGAAGAACCTATGAGGCATAAGCGGGACATCCTCTTGCCATGCCTTCTGTTTGCTTACCGTGAAGTGCCACAGAAGTACCTAGGGTTCAGTCCCTCTGAACTGCTGTATGTACACCCGGTAAGAGGACCTCAGAGTCTGGTTAAGGAAGGCTGGGGAAAGCTCCTAGGAAACCTCCCCACGATGTATATCGCTACATGCTGGCCTTTAGGAACCAGACTAGGCGATTCAGACAACTCGTTCAGGCGAATCTGGAAGCCAGCCAGGAAGAGATGAAGCGGTGGTACGAACAGAATGCCAATCTGATTGAGCTTCAACCTGGTCATAAAGTTTGGTTCATGGCCCAGGTGGAGCCCTGTGCCCGCCAAGATAAGTGGACCGGACCATTTGAGGTGGTGGAGTGCAAAAGTGATGTCACCTACTTGGTGGACTTGCTATCTCCCAGGAACCCTTTCCGGGTCCTACATGTCAACTGCCTGAAGCCCCACTTAGAAAGGTCCGAAGTGGGCCTGCTCCTAGCAACAGATGCTGGAATGGAGGAGGAGACTGAGCCTCTTCCTGACCTCCCATCTGCAACAGAGCAAGATGGGCCAGTGGAGGGAGTAAACCTGTCTTCCACCCTGACCCCTGAGCAGCAGAATGATTGTTGCCAACTGCCAGATCACCTTGACTGATGGGGCCAAAGAGAGGTCAGCATTCTCCACACCAGATGGGTACTTGCAATTCCAGGTTATGCGCTTTGGGATGAAGAATGCCCCTGCCACTTTCAGAGGTTGGTCAACCAGGTGTTGGCTGGACTGGAAGATTTCAGTGCTGCCTACCTGGATGACATTGCAGTGTTCAGTGCTAGTTAGGAAGGACATCTGCACCACCTCTAGGAAGTGTTGATGGAACTGTGCAGAGCAGGCCTCATGTTCAAGGTGAGTACATGCCAGATCTGGCAGAGTTCCATGGTGTATTTGGGGCACCAGGTAGGAAGTGGCCAGGTGGCTCCCCTATAACCCAAGATTGATACCATCCTGGCATGGAAACCCCCCAAAACCCAGACAGAGGTGAGAGCATGTTTAGGACTCACAGGGTACTACAGGAGGTTTGTCAAGGGGCATGGCAACATTGTTGTACCCTTGACTGAGCTGACTTCCAGGAAGCAGCCCAAGAGAGTGAACTGGACTGACACCTGTCAGAAAGCTTTTGACGCCCTAAAGACTGCCATGTGCACAGCACCCGTGCTTCAGGTGCCCAACTTCTCAAAGGAAATCATTGTCCAAACAGATGCTTTAGAGCATGGTATGGGGGCTGTTCCTTCATAGATCAATGAGGAGGGCCTAGACCAACCTGTAGCCTTCATCAGTAGGCGGTTTCTTCCATGGGAACAGAGGTGGAGTGCAATTGAGCGTGAGGCATTTGCTGTGGTCTGGGCACTGAAGAAGTTGAGACCATACTTGTTTGGGACTCACTTTCGGGTTCAGACAGACCACAGGCCCCCCAGATGGTTGATGCACATGAGGGGTGAGAAGCCAAAGTTGTTGAGGTGGCCATTTTCCTACAGGGGATGGACTACACGTTGGAACACCGCCCTGGTACAGAACACACCAATGCTCATGGTCTGTCCAGATGTTTCTGACTTAGTGAAGAGGACTCCCAAGAGGTTGGGTAGTTCTCCCCACATTTAAGCTGGAGGGGAAACGTGTTACAGTTGGTACCATTGTCGCAACTCTCCCTTCCAATTTTTTGCTGTTGTATCCTCTGTTTTTAATATGTTTTGCTGATTAGGTGTTTTCGGCACTGTGCCACTGCTATTCAGTGCCACAGTGCAAGGGCTCCCTATTGTTTAAATGTTTGTAAGGGATTAGTGACTCCATGATATCCTAATTTGCTTTATTTGTCAGACCCTAGTACAGTGCACCATGGCACAGGGCTTGTAAATCAAATGCTGCTAGTGGGCCACCCACAGAAGCAGCTTGTAAATGTGTCTCAGACCTGCCATTGCAGAGCCTGTGTGCAGTCTAGTACTGCCAGGTTGACTTCTTAAGTGCACCCACTTACCAGTCCCTAAACATTCCCTTTTTTATATATTAGCCACCCCTAAGGTAGGCCCTAGGGCAGGGTGCATTGTATGTGAACGGTAGGACATGCCCTGATGTGTGTAGCATGTCCTGATAGTGAATTACAGCCAATTTCATTTTTCACTATTGCAAGGCTACCTGTCCCCATAGGCAAGAATGGGCAGTTTAATTCTAACATCTGATAATCCTAACTTACCCAGGAAACATGGTAGAAAAACGAATGTATTATGCCCAAACTCAGAATGATAAAATACATATTTTAGTAAAGTTGGTTTTAATATTCTGTGTTTGAAAATACCACTTTTAGAAAGTAGGTATTTTCTTGCCTAACCTTCCAAGCCTGCCTCTGGTAGGTTGTGTATTCTAAGTTTGGTTTTGTGACAGGGGCTGGGGTGGTTCCAGGAGATAGGGTGAGTTAGCACTAGGCTGAATAGACCTATCTGCATTGAAAGTGGTGGGAGGAGTAGCACCTGGGCCTGATTTGGGCTGTGCTTGCCTTCCACATTGCTGGCTCCACCTCCTGTGGTGCGTCTGATGACCCTGGCCCACACTGATAAAGAAAGAAGTTGTGCACTGGCAGAATGCACCCAGAACTGGTTTGGACATGGTACCGACACTCTCTGCCTTCAGACACAAAGCATGTGTGTGTATAAAAAGGGGGAACCAGACCCCAGAACTTTAGATCATTTCTCGACATCAAGACGGATCTTTTGCCAAGGAGAACAACCAGAGAATCTGCACAAGTTTTTGACTTCCGCTGTGCCAGTGTGTTGCTTTCTGGGGTTGGCCTGCAGTGCTTTCTTTATTGCCAAGGAAAGGAGAAATACATTTATTTGCAACTTTCATTATCTTGAAGAAGAATCTCCAAGGGCTTGAACTGTGCTTGCCTCCTGCTGAAGTCTCAGGGATACAAGACTTCACCACCAGCTCCCCCCTGAATATCCTTGCTGGGAATTCTGTATGCAGAAACCTGAGGTTGTTGGGAGCTGGAAGTGCGACTCAACGTGAAGAAGCGTGTCACTTCCGCAGCTGTTGCTGTCGCATGACCAGAGAAGTGTGTCTCTGTCGCAGCTGTGTGTCATCACATCACCCAAGAAGCGTGTCGCTACCGCAAGGGTCGCCGTCGCATCGCCGTAGAAGCGTGTCACAGGGCCTGTTGTGGCTCCAAAGTTACAGAGTCGCCGCACGGTCGGCGGGCGTGCACGCATCGTCTTCACATCGTCGCATTGCATCAAGGGTACCATCTTCTTGCATTGCACCAGATCGTCACATCGCATCAAGGTGACATCTTGTCGCATCCCAACCGGGACGCACCACAAGATCGTCGCATCACCTCCTCTCCGGTAAGGAACAGACATCTCGCCTACTTTGCGCAAGCACTAAGGAACAGACGCATCGCCTCCCCCGAAGCAAGGAACTGACGCATCGTTCTCCATGTGAAGCTTTTGCTTATTTTTGCGTGACACATCCAAAGGTACTTTGTAGGAAACGTGTTGCATTTACCAGCTAAAGTGAACTGAGTTATTTCTATCATCTTAAAGTCATTTTCTTACTACTGTAGTGTGGGTTTTTGTCGTTTGGGTCTTGTGTTAAGCCTATATAAAGAATACTTATTTTTATAAAACCTGTGTTGTGTCCATTTGTAGTATTTTCACTGTATTACTGTTTGTGTTCACAAATGCTTTACACACTGCCTCTGAGATAAGCCTTCCTGTTCATGCCAAGCTACTACAGGGTTGAGCAGAGGTTAATCCCCCTTACTTTGACTAGAAGCAGGGGTCCCTCTTTGGACAAAGGTGCAAGTGATTGCCAACTAGAGACCCCCAATTCTAACAGGAAACCTAGCAAACCCTATGCATTTTTGAAAACAAGACATTAAGCGGAATCCAGGATGGGGTGATTTGTCTGGCTCTCACCAGGTTCTGTTACCCAGAAACACTTGCAGACCTCAAAATAGGTTCCAAAAAACAAATTTTCCTCACATTTTTGTGGTGGAAAGTTCTGGAATCTGCGTGGATCCACAAAAGTCCACCCACCCTGCATTCCCCAAAGTCTCCCAAAAAATGGTGCCTCACTTGTGTGGGTAGGCCTAGTGCTAGCGACAGGAAATGGCCCAAAATGCAATGTGAGCACACCACATTTTCACAGTGAAAACTAACTCTTTTTTTGCAAAGTGCCTAGCTGTAGATTTTGAACCCTAGCTCTGCCGGCAGATAGGGAAAACTAGCAAACCTATACATTTTTGAAAACTAGACACCCATGGGAATCTAGGACCTGGTGACTTGTCTGGCTCTCACCAGGTTCTGTTACCCAGGAACCCTTGTAAACCTCAAGATTTGTCCATAAAAAACACATTTTCCTCACATTGCTGTTGGGAAAGCACTGCAATCTGCTTGGATCCACGAAATTCCACCCACCCCACATTCCACAATGTCTTCTGAGAAAAATGGTACCTCACTTGTGTGGGTAGGTCTAGTGCCCGCAACACAGAATGGCCCAAAACGCAACATGGACACACCACATTTCACAGTTAAAACTGACCCTTTTTTTACAAAGTTCCTAGCTGTAGATTTTGAACCGTAATTCTGCCGGCACCTAGCAAAACCTAGCAAAACTATACATTTTTGAAAACTAGACACCCATGGGAATCCAGGAAGGGGGGACTTGACTGGCTCTCACTGGGTTCTGTTACCCAAAATCCCTTGCAAACCTCAAAATGTGTCAACAAAACAAATTTTCCTCACATATAAGTAGTGCAAAGTTCTGAAATTTGCTTACATCCAGAAAAATCCACCCTCCCTTCATTCCCTAACGTCTTCCAAGAAAAACAGAACCTCACTTGTGTGGGTAGGCCTATCGCCTACAATAGGAATCATCCCAAAACGCAACGTGGACACACCACATTTTCACAGTGAAAACTGACTCTTTTTGTGCAAAGTGCCCAGCTGTAGATTTTGAACACTAGCTCTGCCGGCAACTAGGAGAACCTAGAAAACCTATACATTTTTACAAACTAGACACCCAGGGGAATCCAGGATGGGGTGACTTAACTGGCTCTCACCAGGTTCTGTTACCCAGAATCCCTTGCAAACCTCAACATTTTAAAAAAAAACTCACATTTTCCTCACATTTCTGTGGTGGAAAGTTCTGGAATCTGCATGGAGCCACTAAATTCCACCCACACTGCATTCCCCAATGTCTTCTGAGAAAAATGGTACCTCACTTGTGTGGTTAGGACTAGTGCCGGCGACAGGAAACAGCCCAAAACACAACGTGGACACTGTACCTTTTCACAGTGAAAATGGGCCCTTTTTTTGCAAAGTGCCTAGCTGTAGATTTTGAACCCTAGCTCTGCCAGCACCTATGGAAACATAGCAAATGTATACATTTTTGAAAACTAGTCACCTACGGGAATCCAGGATGGGGTGACTTGACAGGCTCCAACCAGGTTCTGTTACCCAGAATCCATTGCAAACCTCAACATTTGTCAAAAAGAACAGATTTTCCTCACATTTCTGTGGTGGAAAGTTCTGGAATCTATGTGGATCCACAAAAGTCCACCCACCCTGTATTCCCCAAAGCCTTACAAGAAGAATGGCACCTCACTCATGTGGCTGGGTCACGTACCTGCAACATTGAAGGGCCCAAAACCTTTACAGGCGACATCAAAATTACCTATCACAAAACAACCTAGTTCTTCAAGGGGGGTCCCATGAGTTCTTGGCCCCGGGCTCGGTGGCCATCAAGGGAAACCTACCAAACCCACACATTTTCTGAAAACTTGACACCCGGGGTAGTTTAGTGAGGTATGGCTTGCGTGGGTCCCCCACATTTCCCTACCCAGAATCCCCTGCAAACCTCAAATTCTGTTGAACAAATCAAATTTTTCACACATTTCCGGGGCAGAAAAGTTAAAAAAACAGGCTCGGGGGGCAGAAAAAACATACACAATGCAAGGGGCAGCTTCCACTTCATTTAAAATAAACTCCCTGGTGTCTAGTGGGGCCTTCTGCCCATGGGGGCAGAAAGGTAAAAAAAAAACTGGGTAAAATTATTTTTTTTAAAAAGTCCCTGGTGTTTAGAGGGGTTTTGCAGAAAGGCCAAAAAAAGGGCTGATCTGCCGCCAGGGGGGCAGAATAAACATACAAAAAATATCTGCCCCTGGAAGCGACCTTTGCCCAAGGGGTCATTTCCATTTTATTTTTACGAAGTCCCTGGTGTCTAGTGGGGTTTTCTACCCCCCCCCCCCTCAGGGCAGAAACACCAAAAAACACAGCCGATCTGTCCCCAGGAGGTGTGCAGAAAAGTCTGAAAAATTATGTGCCCCTTGAGGAAGCGACCCTTGCCAAAGGGGTCGCCTCCTTTAAATAAAAAATAAATCCCTGGTGCTTTTAGGGTGGCATTCCTGCTGCACGATCGCGATGCCATGTGCGATCGTGCAGCAGGAATGCCCTGCATTGAGACATCAGGGGAGAGGGAAAACTCTTTCCTCTCTCCCGCTGCCTCAATGCATCTCAATTTTCCCCCCCGCCCCACCGGAGCAAGGAAACATACCTGTTTCCTGCTGGATACCTGGAAGCAAATGGCTTCCAGTGCGTCCGGCCGCTCCTGATGGCGTTGGTGCACGCTGTGCGTGCTGACATCATGGAATTGCCTGGTGGGTCATGGGTGGCAGCGGAAACTCTTCTGTTGCCATCCCCCTTTGTGGAGGCTAGATGGGCTGCCCATGGGGGGAGCGCCAGCGCTTTCCACATGGGTGGATGCCATGACATAGCGGTTCTGTCATGAGCACACGCCTGCCGTTGCTCATGACGGAACAGCTCCATCATGAGCATAGAAAGGGTTAACTTTCCTACCCCCTTTTCTTGCCTTTGTTTTACCCTCTTCTGCTCTGTTTTGCCTTTTTCTGCTCATTTTTCTACCTCTATTTTGCATTTTTAAGCTTGGTTTTCTACCCACTGTTTTGCTCTTCCTGCTTTTTTCTGCCTTCTGTTTTGCCCTTACTATTTGTATTTCTGCCCTCTGTTTTGCCCTCCTCTGTGCAGTGGAGGGGGATGTGTACCCCCTCCCCAGTCGATTCGGCCACAGGTACCCAAATCCCCTGGGTACCTGACATTAACTCAATGGGAGAATGGTCTAAGGATACGTATGAATATTATCTATAATCCAAGTCCTCCATTTTCAACATGATACAAAAATTCTGCTCTAATTTAGTACTGAAAGAAATTTAGCTTGACTCTTTTTCTGTTACACATGCAGCAAATAAAGTTCAAAATGGCCACATGGCCCCCCGCCCAGGCTGATTTTGTCCTCAGGGACCCATCCCCAAAGCCTGGCCTTACTTGAATGGGGAGCGGGCTGCTCTCTCCAGGCTGATTTCAGCCCTGGGGGGCCATGTCATCTGGATGCCCTGTAGCTCCCCCAGGGCCCCCAGTGGATAGGATAGGGACCACGAGGGGAGCCTCAAGGCCCCCGCTGTCCCAGTCAGCTCCCCTCCTCCTGCGTGAGACGGCATTGCTATTGCACACATGGAGCTGCTGGAAATGAAGCTCTGTGTGCAAGAGGAATATTTTCATCTCTTCACCTGCCTGCATGTCTGCGGGCAGGGAAAGAGATGATACCTCTACTTCCACCAAGCAGGAGTACTTTGACAGCTCCTCCCACTGAAATAATCTCAAAGCAATCTTACATCCCCTTGTGACTCGCTATTAGGAAGGCGCTTGGTATGCCCCTTCCTAATAGGGACTCGCAAAACCTATTTTGTAAGTCGGTAAGAAGTGACTGACTCGCAAAATAGATTTAGCTCATGTTACAACCCTTTTTAGCGGTCGCAACTGGGCTGATTTCCCAATTGCCACTGCTAAAAGCGGTCATACATCTGGCCCCTAAATAACTGATGAACCAGGAATTCAGAAAAATCCTGTCCTCTGTTGTCAACTGGGCCTCTTGGGTTTCGATGCTCTACTGCAATTTTTGTATCTGGAACAGGCAAACAGGGGATCAATCATGGAGAGCAATCCCAGTCCCTGGGGGAAGCAACCGCAAGAACCAGCAGCCATATTTATTACAACAGTATTTAGGAGTATTTGATCCCTTTTACTCCATCAGATTCAGGAGGCCTTGATTCAATTTCTGCAAGTAGGGCCTTATTCTTCAGGCAAAGTCTTCTCAGGTCCAGGAATGGTCTAAGGGTACTTATGAATTTTATCTATAATCTATGTCCTCTATTTTGAACATGATACAAAATTTCTGCTCGAATTTTGTTCTGAAAGAAATTATTTTTCAGTTACACATACAGCAAATATAGTTACAAATGATATGTCCTTTTTTCAGTAAGGAAAAGGCTGATTAAAGAGCCCCTTAAGAGTACAAAACATTTTTTGTATGCGGAACAAAATGCATTTCTCAATCTGGTTTTAATCCTCTTATCATTGCTCAGCCTTTGAACTTGTAAATCAGTGCAATTGGCTGGATTTGCAAGTGCAAGGGATTAAATATAGGTGACCCTGCCATCATAAATCCTTCTACTCCCTAGCACAATTATGGCAGTCACCCAATATTATGCAGGTGCACATTTCATGCAAGGGGTGGCAAGAGGACCTTTCATGAAATGCTTATCCTTAGGAGTTTGTGAATACCCCTGCCTGCTTGTAGCCATCCACACATTCCTTTCTAACCCTTTCCCTACCAGGGAAATAGTCAGAGATTTACTCCATCCAACGCTGAAGTACATCAATTTTGAGGGCAAGACTTTGAATGGGGCACTCACAAATCTTGCTGGGTTCTTCGTTGTTGGAGTAGTTGTTTCTCCATCAGAAAAAAATAATGAAATGAATTGCATCATTGCACAAAGGTGCTGGCTCTCCAAGTGTACTAGGTGAACAATTCCTCGTAGAGGAAACTATTCAAGTGAGTTTCACATGCAGTGGTGTGGTGGCATTGATCCTTGTGTAAACATGGATAATGGGCGCCTCTCACTGCTGACTGAGTAGGACAATACCACAATAATCAATGTCCAAAGGGCCCCTCAAGCCTGTTGGTCTTGGTGCCAATGCACATGAAAGGGCATTTGTACAAGCCCCTATCGCCTCAGAAATGCCACTTTTCCCAATACTCCTGTGGCAATAGGGGCTACTCCTTATTTACAGGGCAGCATAACACTGCCTTGTAAATAAGACCCCCTTTCACTCTATGCTTAGCGTGAAAGGGGTGGGCAAGGGGTATTGCTGTTGGTGTTCCACCGCAACACCCATTGATTTTGACGCGGCCCCCTATTTACAAGGGTGGCGTAAAAAGGAGGCAGAATCACAATTAAGACCAGGGAAAGCCTTGTCTTAACTTGGCGAAACGAGCAAAAATGCTTTATTTCACCTCATTTTTGCTTTTTCCATTTGTGCTGCCTTATGCAGCACACATGGAAAAAGAAAAACGCCGTGGATTGTTTATGTGTAGGAAAGTGTCTCTTCCTGCCTATAAACAATCTTTAAAAGAAAATGACATTTTGTAACTTCCGTGTCTGCTGCATTAGGCAGCATACGGATAAGTGACAAAACTGCATTTAAAGAGTGTTTACGTTGAGGAAGGGACACCTTCCCACACATAAACAATCTTCCCCTGCACGCAGAAACCCTTAGACAATGGTGCAAGGGTGCCTGCTTTGGCGCTAAGCTGCTAAACTTAGCGCCAGCACAGGGGGTAATGTAAGGCTGCACTATATTCTTGTAAATATGGTGCAGCGTTTCTGAAGTGGCAGTGTGAGGTGTTAAGCCATGACGGTTAACGCCTCACTATGACATTTCTTTGTACATATGGCCTGCAGTCTCATTGATAGATGTGCTCCAGTGTCCAGCATAAAATCTGGTATGCTGTGCCTAGCACAGCGTTCCAGTTGTAACCTGGGAAAGTAACTTCACATCTTTTGTAATTAGTTTTTTAGGAGTATTACATGCCTTACCATTGAGCAAAAAGTGTTCAGAACTCATTAAAATTGAAACTGAAATTTCTCTTTCTACCTATTAAAAAAAAAATGAAACCATTTACAGAAGTTCTAAAAGTAGTGAGCAAACAATGACAATATGTACTTTGTGTAACCAGTCTTCAGTATATTTTAATAAAATTAAAATCTAATTATATACACCCTTTCCAATTTTTCTGCACGAAATTGCCATGCCAGGTAAACGAATTATCGAGCAATAATAGCATGGCAAATTGGCCTGAGATGTGTGTTTTATACATTCGTGATTCGAAGAGACCCAGCATGCAAAGTATGCACACTGGAATGCGCTGTTTAAAGGAGCAAAAAAACTCCACAATGTATCCCTACAGGGGTACAAACACTAATCTCAAATGGAAAATTGCAGTTAAGAATCCTCAAAAAGTTTACTCTATAGGCTATCACAGTGTATTCCTTTATTAAATATAAATCAAAGTTCAGACTGTTAGAAAGAGGTTTATCCTTAGCGTAGTAGAGGATTCACTGAACAAAGTTCCCTTTAAACGTAGTCTTCCTTGCAGAGATAATATGTCTCAAGCGGAGAGAGGGACACAAATTCAAAGGACAGAATAGAAATAGTAGGGATAGGGCCGAGCAATAATCAACAATAGAGGTAACAAATGACAAAGAGAAACATGCTGACATTTAGAAAAGAAATATGGAGAGAGCAAAAACAATAATATTCAATAAGGGAATATCACAATTAAGTGAGAGGTGCTCCCTAGCGAGGTTACAACTGTCGTGCATTACATTGGTTAAATAACTGACATTTATAAGTACATACTTAGCTATACATTTATGAAGCTGGACAACATATGACCAAACTCAGCAATTAAGCACATACAGGGCCCGATTCACAAAACTAACAAGACAAAATCCTAAACTTACTACCATTTTGGTATTCACAGAAGGCACTTACTCATTTTGGTATTCACAGAAGGCACTTACTCATCAAGTGCCTTCTGTGAATACCAACATGAGTAAGTTACTCTGTACCCACAGTGCACCCGCCAGAGCATGTGCGCAAAGGCAGAGCAACACCAATGTTTATGGACACATTTGGCATACAGCATCACAAGCAAACCCAAAATTGAAGTTGGTTTGAGAATACATAAAAATAGTCAATGACTCTGACAGGCAGAATGTTTTTCATTACATGTGTGGTCCATTGTTTCTTTTCCATCTCATTACAGTATTTCTTTATTAGGGAGCATTGCTAAACAAATAGTCAAAACATTCCTGGATTCCCTTAGTCAGACATGTACGTACCTAAAGTGAAAAACTCTTTAAACTAGAAACATGGTCTAGACATGTGCAGGTGTTCCTGGTGCATGAACAGAGTACAGTGGCTTCAAAGTGGTACAGTTCTTTGATTGGTTTGAGCCAGCATGATTTTAAAAATCATAATGCACATCATGTTTATACATAGAGGACACGAAACGTTGAAAGTACACAATGCACATGTTAGACACAGTAGCACATGTTACAGAGACAAGGGAAGTAGAAGCATCGTAAACGTGTAATTTTAAAGGTAAGATAAAGAAAACATATTTATAAGACAACAGTAATAACTATCAACGATAATGAAATGTTTATGCATATGTTATTTATTAACATAAATTGGTGAAACTTGTGATGGTAGGGGCCTGATTATCCTATTGAGGAAGGAACGAGGAAAGTGTCACAAGAAAGAATCTCAGCAAGTCTCAACATGAATCCTCCAGTTACCCTGGACTGTTACAGACAATGGATGTCTTTGAAGGGCACGAGCTCTGGGAATGCAACATTATAGAAAGTGCTTTTTGTTAGAATGCAGTGAGAGAGAAGGTTGCGCTTTTTCAGTGTTGACACAAATGCATGGAAATAATTGCAGGGCTATTGCCTACTTTTTAGCCACACTTGATCTTGTTGCAGCTGTTTTGCCTGGATGTTTTAAAGCAGTTGCTTCTACTTGTGTGAGTCTTAAGCAGTGTGAAAGTCTTGTCATGAGTCATCTACTAATAGCATCCATGTCACTCATAAAACGCTTTATTCGGTATGCGGTGCACAACCATATAAGCAGTTACAAATACACATATTAAAAAACATCACAAGTGCAAGAATATTGATAAAATTGACAAGTTATTGATGATGATAAAATATAGAATAAAACGAGTGGCTCTTACCAACTAGGCCGGTTGGTCCCGTTGTAAAAAGTCCAAAATAATTTTAAAGTTAGACGAATTAGAAAAATAGTAAACACTCTTCTCAGAATGGTTCCAGTGCAAATAGCTCAAATAAAATGTTTGGTTCATTCTGGGCTCATCGAAGTGCTCTTAGATGTCTTTAAAAAGTACAGAACAGTTGTGAAATCAGACGAATTAGAGAAATAGTAAGCATTGATAACAGGGGCCCTCTTGTGGAAATAATTCAAATAAAGTGCTTAGTTCAATCTGGGATCCTATATGTGCTTTTAAATAATTGCAGAAAATATTGGGTCACCAAGAATACACCATAGGGAGCCCTACATGATCTTGATG
Source organism: Lissotriton helveticus (assembly GCF_964261635.1). Taxonomy (NCBI): domain Eukaryota; kingdom Metazoa; phylum Chordata; class Amphibia; order Caudata; family Salamandridae; genus Lissotriton; species Lissotriton helveticus. The sequence goes on along the minus strand of NC_136063.1, from coordinate 754,880,857 downwards.
CTACAATATGCAAATTTCACTGAATATTTCACTTTAAAAACCAAGATAAAATTCATTGCAAATTTCCCTCTACAGCTTATTTTCAAAGGAGTTAGATACAATTAAAGATAGCTTCCTAAAGTGCATTTTTCGCCCTAATTTACAATACTTTACGAATATATTTCCACCATCATTTAGCAGTATTCTTAAAGTAAGATTGGCCTCGGGCTATAAGTTGGTTCGATGCCTCCCACAAAATTTTAAAAACCTTGCCACATTTATAGCTAAAAGCTCTGAATTCAGCCTTTGAAGAGCCAGAAGAGCTGGACGACAGTGTCGGAAACCCATAGTTTTCAGCATTGGGGTCAGCCAGCGTTTTCTGAGTTCGGCATAGAATTTACAGAATAATGTCACATGGAGGAGCGACTGGTTTGAAGTACCGTCACAAGGACATTGAATTAGCTGCTTGGACCAGTCATTTGTAGACGGAAAAGTTAAGAGGCGATGACAAATATTTAGTCTGAATCTAGTCATTAGAAATATGTCAAAGGTAGATATCTTCATGGTTAAGTAAGGCTGGATCGTGTCTATCGTTTGGATTATCACTGAATGTTGTACAGATCATTTATTAACTTCAATGGACAGTCGAAGATCTGGTAGGTGATTTAAGCATTCATTCCTTAGCACCTTTCTTGAGATCCTGGCCATATCTAGATGATTGAGATAATAATTGTGGTGACCCAGATCACATAGGAACTTCTTAACATACTTTAGCCATGGGATCTTATGGATATGATCCAACTTTACACAATCTGACACAATTGCCTGAGTGATCGTTAATTTATCAGATGTCCAGATACGGTGCCATAGCAGGACTGGTTGCATCCGAATAATGTCCAAGATATAGGGGATACCCAGTTCTGTGTGGCAGCTGTATGTTGAGATACTTTGCGGTATTGTTATATTCAGTGGAGATACTGTTGACTCATACACAAACACAGTATCTGACCGATAGTTGCATGATGAAGTAAAAGCAAATCTTGTTGGGTGCAGAGAATGATACATAATATTGAACCCGGCTACTTTGATGCCATTGCCTGGAAATAAGAACGTACTGGATGAAGCCAAGCATGATTGTTTGAATGTGACTGATTTGTATACAAAGCTGCATCCTGATATCTCTGATGAGCCACTGCCTGAATCTGATCATGTGTTTGTTTGTTGGAGGTTCCGGTTTGAGAGACAATGAAGGAAATCTGTAAGCTGTGAATGCTGTGTGTGGAGTTGGAGGTGTTGTTGGAGCTTTGTGGTTTCAAGGAGTGCTTTCTGCGCACGTTGCACAGCTTATAGCTCTGACATGAGCATGCACCATTTCAGAACAGCTTTGAGCGACAATATACACTAATAGCCAGTATGGCTTTGGAGTCGTACATGACGTCTGGCAATTGTGGTCTCCGCGTGGGTGCATTGCATTCTCTGGTTCACCCCTTAGAAATGGGTGTATGAGGAAACCTTTGAAGTCCCTACAATTGCCTGTCCAAATTGCTGTTGTGAAATGTGTTGCTCATCAACAAGGCACTGACTACGTTTCTGTTGGCAACCGTTAAGCAGATGAGATGGCGCAAAATTGTGCCTTGAATGCCCACACATTTAATGAAGAGATTTTGACAAACACACCCAATGTCATCGATTGTACTTTGATGTTGTTAGCTTAAGACACTTTGGAGGAGGTGAGGTAGCTACAAGATGAGGTGACAGAAGCAGAACAGCAGGGTTCAGTGCGAGCAGGCTGTACCAAGAGGGAAGATTATGTGTGGATTTATGCTGATGGCAGACCGGCATTGCCTGACAGCCTTTTGTCCCCAAAGACAAGGCACTACTATGGTCATGAACATGTTGGGAGAGATGCAATAATATATCTTTCCAACAGGTGTGGTATCATTCCAGATTTAGAGCAACTGCAGAAACACTATGTCAACATTGCATGATAAATCAGCAAAAATAAACAGGAAGAATAACACAGGTTATCATGAATGTCTTTTCAGCCAGATGAAAATGGACTTCATAGAGATGCCCCTTTGCAATGGCTTGAGATATGTTTTGGTCATTGTGTGCATTTTCTCAAAATGGGTTGAAGCTTATCCTACTCATAGAAATGAAAGTTTAACGGTAGCAAAATTGCTGTTAAAGGAGGTAATTCTGAGATTCTGATGTTTGGCTTCTCTTGAATCAGACCTGGGACTCATTTAGTAATGAGGTCCTAAAAATGTTATGTGCAGTGTAACAGGTTAAGCAGAAGCTTCATTGCAGTTATATACTGGAGGCTTCCATGTTGATGGAAGAGATCAGTGGCACATTGATGTCCAGATTGGTGAAGGTGTGTGCGTCTACATCTCTGAAGTGGCCAGATGCATTGCCTCTTGTGTTGAAGAGTTTTGAGAAGTACTCCAGATAGGAGAACAGGATTGTTGCCACACAAAGTGATCATGGGACAAGTGATGAGGGTGCCAGCTGTTCCTGCTAATGAATTAGTCAATACTACAGATGATCTTATATTGGGCCTCGCTGCCGTTGCAGTCCAACAGGAGCAGTACCATAGCCTCAACCCAAGTGACTGGGCAATGGTAAAAAATGTATGCAAAAACCATGTCTGGAATGTTGCTGGAAGGGGCCTTTCCAGTTGATCCTAGTTGCCAACACCGTAGTCACATGTGGGGGTCTCCCCACACTTGCACACAGCAGACACTTGCAGGATCCAAAGTCCACTGAATGATACAACAGCATCTGTTCCCGATGTTCTGATGGTAAAAGTAAGACAGAGGGGGACCATTGCACCAAAAGAAGTGACATTCTGAGAAGCTGTCTGACCGCATGAAGAGTACTACCAACTATTCCTGAAAGCTGTGAGCCATCAGATCAAAGTGACACTGGTGATAAGCAAAAAGTTGTGAGGAGATTAAAAAGAGCAAAGGTACCAAGTCAGAGGTACACTTCTTCTAAACAGACTTATTGGGCTGCTAATGAGTGGGAACGGCAATTCTACGAGTTTTTTGCTAACAATACGTGTCTACCTGAACCACCCTGAAGCAAACTGTGTTATTGGTTTGAATATTAATCTGGATGTACCAACTAATGGACTGACTCATGGTCTTACATTAGGTTGCTTTCTGATGAAGGCTGTTTAGCTGAAATGCGCGTAGGAGATGGGAACATTCAGCAATTATGTTTAAAAAAAGATTTATTCATACAGTCCTTTCAATATAAAAGAGCTTTATTCAACAATGACAACAACAATGTTCTAAAAAAATGATGAAAAAACTAATAAACTGAATAATCAATGTCATTTGATTAAATGTAGAAGGTCATGCCTTCCATGTAAGATCAGACTACTGAAATGTTAACATACTAAAGAATGAAGACAATGTTAAAATGAGGTTGTAACACTGTAATATTACACAGTGAAAAACATAATGAAGTATGAATGAGGATGCATGAATGTATGAATGAGTTTGACTTATTACAAGCAATTATAAGACACTTTTAAATCAAATGAATTATACACTGTAGATGGATTAATAAACATGTATTTATGTAATTTCTTTTTTATACAATAAACATACTGAATCTAGATTAGTGTCTGGGTTGTTTCTGGTCCTCAAGTTTTGAAGCCCCCTTTTTAACAGAACATTTAAACGTATAGCTACCTATGTATTTTCTAAGACAGTTACATCACCCTATCACTCACAACCTTTCAATTCCAATATTGTCTCCAATACTAACAGATATGCAAATAATAAGCAATAGGAGAAGGATGTGTGCATGAGTATTGGGAATTACTGTTCAGGTTTAGAAGCAGGAATGGGGACACAGAAGTTTTTTTTCGTGGCTCTGACTGTGAAGATGCCTGAAGCAGCTCCTTGGTTTGCAAGGACATTTCTCTTCTCGGGGCAGGTAGTGCTTCAGTAGCGAACTTGTCTTGTCATCTGAAGGGTTCCCCAGCTGCTGTGATTTATCCCATATTCAGGCTGCTCTCGTAGCGAACTTGTCTTGTTATCTGAAGGGTTCCCCAGCTGCTGTGATTTTTCCCATATTCAGGCTGCTCTTAAACAGGAGCTATTTGATGCTGAATGATCAAGGATGTTGCAGAATGGGACCGGCCAAGGCTTATCTAGTGACGATGAATTCCATAATCAATTGTTTTCCCCCGTCCACTCAGCTATGGAGGCAGTGCCATGGCCTTCAATTAATGTTTCCAACATAAAATTTGATTCCCTAAGAAAGCTGAAAGCCATGCTCTTGCAAAAAGATGATCACCAGGTTGCAAAGTACTCTTCTGCGATACAAACACTACTCCACACTAACTTACTGCTACATTTTGGGGTGCTGGGCCATCGTATCTTTAACATGTCTGATACGAAAGGAATAGTGCACTTTTTTAAATATATTGCCTCTGATTTTTTTATTAGCACCTTTCAGACGATTTTCAGAATTATACTATCTGACATACACTCTGTGTTGGAAAGTGTTTTTGGAGGGCTCCCACTTGTCTTGCTACTTTTGGTGGGAATTCTGATTTTTTTTTATCTGCTCCAAAATGGACGTCGCAGTTCAACTCTGAATGGAGACAGCACTGCTAGTGCAGTGAGCGCATCATACACTACTTTGGCACACCTAGGCTTCAAGAACTTAATGAGCATTGGTTCCTATCGCTCAGGCCAGTCTGTCTTGACTGCATACAACCTGTCTTCTGCTGTCAACATTGCAGCCACAAATGCGTCCTGGATATATGTCTTAGATCAGAATTGGTTGCTCCACTGGACATTGAAGTATTGAAATACTGAAGGACCCATTAATGGCCCATGCGTATTGCTGTCCCCAGCGTTTTCCATTGGTGATGAAAGCATTCTTAGAGCCACCCAGGGATGCTTCAGCTCCTAGTGATGTGAAAAATGGCTCTGCAGAAAGCGTGTGGGATACAACGCCTCCCTCAGCGGCTGCTGTGGGAACTGAATGGAATCACCCTTGTTCCATAAACATGGTAAGAGGTGAGCTACTGAGAAAGTCTGTGGATGTGGGCAACATCAATGTTGCGCCTACCACTTGAACACATAAACATTTGGCCTTTTCTGTGTGGGAACAACTTGGATTTTTCTAAAAACAAAATGAACAAAAATAGCTTTTTTTCTTTTTCTAGGCACCATGACTTTCTGAGTGCTTGGGATCTCAAATGATATAATTACTTAAAGACGTTTAAATAGGTAGGATACACAAAATTGGGAATCAAAAGCATAGATGCCCGCACAAGTCCTAATTTCCCTTTTTAGTAGCGTAGAAGCAGAAAGGTGGAAAAACAAGGGCTGGAGGCACAATTCCCTATGCCCCCAAAGGTTAGGAAGCTGGTCCAATACAACCAGCTTACCCACATGCAAATATACAAGATAGCCCAGCACACTTTATAAGCAAAATGTAACAGTTATACAGTAAGGAAATGCAGAATTATTTCAAAGAAGAGTCGATATTATGTTCGAATTCATCCTTTCTTTTTCTTTGATAAAAACTTTTGAAACCGCCGTTTAAATAGCTATATCAATGGGAAGCCGGCTTTTAGATGCTTTTAAGAGTAGTTTTTAATGTTTTTTAAATTGTCTGCTGACTTTTTTAGATAGCTTTTTAGATATCAACCCTTAGTATGATGAGCGGGTGCTATATTCTGAGTTAGGCCCATGTAGTGAAGCAGCTTATTTCTTACATTGTCCTCACAAATAAAATATTTTGCTGTGACCACTTGCACATATTTGCATGCACAACAATGTTGGATTAGTTTCTCTGAAACTAAACTTGTTTTCACTTCTAGCTACACACAACATTATTATAATGCCTTGAACATCATGTACAAGGTCTCGTTTTGCACTACATACAAACGTCATCATTAGATTCATCCATGAGAGATCGGGCTATCTACATATCCATAACATCACTAGTTTATATGCACATCGCAAGGCTGCTTTCTAATATAAAAGATGAGCATCCAATAGATTAGCTGACACCCAGGTATTTGCATGCTGAGAAATTACCACGCAGTGGTCTGACATCTGATGTGGAGTGTCCAGTTCATGACCAAGACGGGGTCTTTCACTCTGACCCACCAAATAATAATATTTTAAGTGCAGTCAGTGGTCCGTGGGACCACTGCCTGCTCTCAAAAATGTTTTTGCATACATTCACAAAGGGGAATGTTTGTGACTAACTTACCACCTACTTGAAGTAGGTGGTAACTGTGATTGTTTTGCAACTGCATTTGAGATCGCAAAACAATCGTACATACAAGTGCGACTCACAATTAGGGAGGGGCACCCTTGGCACGCTCCTTCCTAATAGCGACTCGTAAACCCTATTTTGAGAGTCGGTAATAGGTTACTGACACGCGAAATAGGGTTTGCACATGCTACAACCATTTTTAGCGGTCGCTAAAGGGACGATTTCCCGTTTGCAACCGCTAAAAGGTTTGTACACTGGCCCCATATTTTGCTTGCAACGCTTTGTGCTTCAAAGATTGCACACTGAATTTTGTGTGTGTGTGTTTTTTTCCACAGTACGTTGCCAATGTACAATGTTTAAAAATAATCACACAAACACAGTGTAGCCTTTAAAAAATAGCCACACTAACTTCCTATAGCTCACTTACAATGCTTGATTTGTGCCAGTAGTTACAGGTGCTTTTGCACCCAGGACTTATTTTTCATCAATACAGACAGAAGGAAACATAGGAAAAGCAGAAAGAAGAATATGAGAAATACAAGAAAACAATGATACGGAGAGAGAAAAGGGATGAAAAAAGTGCCACTGTGAGATAAAGAAAAGGATGTCTGGGGTGGTGGAGCAAAGTAGCATAAAAATAGAATCAAGATTTGACACCCTCAATATTCGGCAGCCCCGACATTCTGCAGCTCTGGTGGCTCGCTCCTAAATAAAACGTTGGTCCCTTATTTTTTGGCAGAAGAAGTCACACTGGGGAAACAACCCTTACAACGCAACTATTACAACGCACACCATTACAACGCACACCATTACAACGCAGGATCCGTTACAACGCATGACTTTACAACGCATGACATTACATAGCAGATGCTATTACAACGCATGCCATTACAACGTAAGTATTGGTAAGTATGTTATTTTTTTAAATCATTTTTTTAAATGTAAATTAAATAAATTAATTTAAGTAATAGTATATATTTAGTTTTGGGTTATGGGGTACAGGGGTATTTTTAGGTTTCAGGGCTAGGTTTGGGTTTTGGGTTACAGGGGTATTTTTAGGTTTCAGGGCTAGGTATGGGTTTTGGGGTACAGGGGTATTTTTAGGTTTCAGGGCTAGGTATGGGTTTTGGGGTACAGGGGTATTTTTAGGTTTCAGGGCTAGGTATGGGTTTTGGGGTACAGGGGTATTTTTAGGTTTCAGGGTTAGGTTTGGGTTTTGGGGTACAGGGGTATTTTTAGGTTTCAGGGCTAGGTATGGGTTTTGGGGTACAGGGGTATTTTTAGGTTTCAGGGTTAGGTTTGGGTTTTGGGGTACAGGGGTATTTTTAGGTTTCAGGGATAGGTTTGGGTTTTGGGGTACAGGGGTATTTTTAGGTTTCAGGGCTAGGTATGGGTTTTGGGGTACAGGGGTATTTTTAGGTTTCAGGGCTAGGTTTGGGTTTTGGGGTACAGGGGTATTTTTAGGTTTCAGGGCTAGGTTTGGGTTTTGGGGTACAGGGGTATTTTTAGGTTTCAGGGCTAGGTTTGGGTTTTGGGGTACAGGGGTATTTTTAGGTTTCAGGGTTAGGTTTGGGTTTTGGGGTACAGGGGTATTTTTAGGTTTCAGGGCTAGGTATGGGTTTTGGGGTACAGGGGTATTTTTAGGGTTCAGGGTAATGGGTATTTTTAGGGTTCAGTTTTTAAATAAATAATTTTAAATAATTTAAATAATTAATTTTAATAATTTTATTATTTTTTAATATTAGTTCTTTAATAATAATTGTTCTTTTTAAAATAAACTATTTTTTTAAAATATATATATTTAAAAATTAATTATTAAAAAATAATTTAATTTATTAAATTAATTAAATTTTAATAAATTACATTTTTTTTAAAAATAATATACTTACCTATACTTACGTTGTAATGGCATGCGTTGTAATAGCATCTGCTATGTAATGTCATGCGTTGTAAAAGCATTCGTTGTAAATGTATCTGCGTTGTAAAAATTGCGTTGTAACGGTGTGCGTTGTAAAAGTTCGCGATGTAACGTCATACATCCGTCACACTGCTACTCTTTTGCCCAAAATCTCTTTAGAACAACTTTACTAGAGTTTCAACAGTGAGAACAGGGAGGCCTAATGCACCTGGCAGGCTCTCAAAGTTGTGGGCGTTCCATTCACTATGCTTGGCTAACCGTAAGTGGCAACTACGATCCTAAAATTCCAATTATTCTGATTCCTTGCCTAAGTGGAATTAGTTTTTGTGATTGCTTTTCTCTGCGCCTGAGCACTAAGTTGTGATCCGAGCACTTTGTCGCTAGACGACCCCTCCTCCTCAATGAAATGGAAAACACTGCTTGTCATCACAAATCCCACCGCCAACTGCCTCCCGAATTTTTTAGACAGGCCGCCCTGCAGCTGAATTTACTTTATAGTTAAGCATTTGTTTGCTACATAATTTTACATATATTTAGGATTAGCATTAATTAAAATAAACAGGTGTGTACGCGAGCTGACAGGACACGTTAGTTCCCCTCCATGTGTATCTGAACTGTTCTTGCATGAACAATAGTAAGGCTGCTAAACAGCCCATTAGGCACCACCAAGAAATGAAGATTGCCTGGCGGAAAGAATAATGTCTCTTAATTTGTGTGTACTTAGAAGTCACAATTATCTCACAAAGACAAATGTCCTGTCTACAAGGGGAATCCTTCACGCAACACATTGCAAGAAGTTAGCAAATATACTTCGCGTCAATTGAGATCGATTCTCATGGCGCAATATGCCACTTAATATGAATTGTATTTGTTTACCACGAGCTAGTATTATTAAATGCCTTCCAAAATTAAATCAATCTTCCTTTAAGTATAGGACTCTGCTGATTGCCACTTGATGAAGCTGGTACTGTATAGATTTTATTTTAAAGCATTTATAATCATTATCATATTTATGGACTGATTTGAGGAATGAATTATTGATCACAGTTATGAATAAATCGACCGCACCGTGGAAGGTAAGGTACTTGTCAAATAAATATGAATGAATGAAGCTCAAAGGCTTGCATACAAAATGGGCGCGTGGTTTGTGAAAATGGCGTTAAACTGTAAAATGCGCTCCTTTGTACAATTTATGTAATTCAAGGTATGCAAAATCGCTAGAAATTTTGATAGAACCCCTGTACATCACAATCCTACAAAATAGGAGTGTTTCAGACGGTGTTGGTTGGCATCTACTGAAATTGGGGGGGATGAGAGTGAACAAGCTGAAATAACAAAAAATATGAATACAAATTAAACACTTACATAGGCGCACCAACAGTGGCGTAACGATAATTGAGGGGGCCCCCCTGCCAGGTACGTGGAGGGGCCCCCTCCGGACTCTATTTGGAGCTCTCAGGGCAGAAGTGCAGTACTGAGGGGGGCCCCTTGAGCTTGAGGGCCCCCTGCACACCAAACTGCTCCCTTCCTCTTCTTTCTTGCTCTGCAGCCTGCCACCAGGAAACCCCATCGACCAATCCTGTCACTGCTCTCGTTCCATGAGATCAGACCCTGATTGACGGGAGCAGCTTCACTCGGAGCTCTACAGCGCTCTAGAGGCCTGCACTTGCTCTAACCCAGCTGTCCTAAGACAGCCAGGTTGGAGATGTTTAAAGTGCGCATGTGTGACTGTCATCACAAAATGACTGGTCAAAAAGACATGAGCACTTTAAACAGCACATTTGAAAGCCCACCCACCTCCCTGCTGCAGTCACTCAGCAGCGCCTTTCTCCTCCCTCATCCTGACACTTTGGGCTCTATTAGGATGGCGGGCGGATCGCCCCACCAGGCCGGCGGTAGCCACCATCGGCCTGGCAGAGGCGATCCGCCCGCCATCCCTGCAGTAATGACCCCCTGCCATATTATAATGGCTGGGGGTCCACGGCGGACGGAAAGACCGTCCGTCGCTTTTCCGCCCGGTCGACATGTCGACCGGACGGAAAAGGGTTCTACATGGTGGCGGTGTCTGTTAGACACCGTCAGCCATATTTGGATGTGGGTTTTCTGATGCATTTCCATGGTAGGCGAAGTCTGCTAGGGGGGCCCGTTGCGGGCCCCCATGGACTCCGGGGGGGGTGGGGGATGCACATGGGGGGTATCTATGGTGCCCCCCTGCCTTTCAAAGAACAACATGGCAGGCACTGCGCGGTGCCTGTCACGTTGTGCTTTGAAAAGCACAACATGTATTTTTAGCATTGCGGCGGGTGGTGCTTTCAGCACCGTCCGCTGAAATATTAAAAATAATTAGCCCCACTGGACCCCCGCCCTTATGGCAGGCAGTACCTTTTATCATGAGGATGGCGGGCGGACAAGTTGAGCCCGCAATCCTAATGGAGCCCTTTGTTAGGGACTGGGGATGAACAATAAAATGGTAATGAATTCCCTTTTTTTTCATCTCTTGTTCTTTGGGAGTAATTTACATGGGGTGTCGCTCCTCCATTCCAACAGAGGAGCGGCCCCTGGTTTCAGGGATGTATGCCTTTGCGTGACAAGGTCATTAATGCATGGACACAACTTAATAATTATTATGCTGTTTAGCTCTCTGTGGACCAATCTAGCTACAGCGTGGAAGTATTATTTTGTAAATATGCTAAAGAGTAGTCTCTGCTTGAGTTTCCATGCAAGTGTGAGCTGCAAGATGTTTCTATTGTCATGGAGAACCTATATATTTATTATGTAATATCTTTGCATGTAGTTGTGAATCATCCCGATGTCATCACTTGGTAGGAAGATTTTCAAGCTCCTCTTTCTATAACAAAACATTCAGCTTGGAAGCCATCCACAATACACACTTTGGGGGCCGGTTCACAAATTTCATTTTGTAGAATGTAAAGTATTTGTCAGTGTTGGATTGGCATAATGGACACTCTGGCAGGGCCTGGAGAGCTGGTATGGCAGGTTAGTGTATGGGGTTTTTTTTTTACTGTTAGTGGACCTGTTATTTGTTGTACTGGGCCCCTTTATGTTGTTGAATTCCCGATATTTTCAATAAACATTGCCTGCAGCGAACAGAAACGTATGCAATCCGCCATCCCTTGCATTACGCCTCTTCATCTTTACAAGTTTAAAACTGCCGTGAATTGTAAATGTGGGCCTCTTTTTTAGCTATCTGATTCACTAATAGGGGCCGCTTCTAATTTGGTATGTGATCCTATTTTCTGTACCAGTCCGAACCTTGTAGTACTGGGGTAGGTTTGTGAATTGCGTAGTACAAAATACAATTCACAAACAAATGACGGCAGACATTTACCTCTTCCTCTCCTTCGCCAAGGTGGCAGAGATCTCCACAAATGAACTATACAAATTATGAGTAAATGTAGGCAGGATCAGTGAGAGTAGTGGAGCAACGTGGAACAATTATTACAGAGGAGTTTTACTTTATTTAATGGGGGGTGTTGAGAGGGACATGCTATTTCAAATAAAAAAAAACACAAAAGATTAACCTAATTGCAATTCATAAAATATACTTCCTATGTTACTACAGCCCTAAAGGTATTAGAACAGACTCAAATGTACCCCATCCCAGAATTAGAGTATGTCTAACACCAAACAAAGCCACTCATGGATACTGCAACATTCCCACTAAGCAAATAAATGGAAGCCGGTGGTGGAGCGAGGATCTCAGTTAAATTATTGGTTTAACCCGAGAACAACTGTTACCACTTCATCAAGGAGAAATCCCTGCTAAGTACTCAAGAGCAAATGGATCTTTGTTGTTGGCTGAGAATAACCAAAACCTGCACATCACACTAAATTGTCATTACAATCGCTAATATACTTTCAGTCAATAATGAGAGTTTAGTATAATTTAGAAGGTGTTAACATTCAAAATCGTTTAGTAATTTATTTTTATTAGAATCATGATATAAAGACATCAACATTTAATATTAGTTTTATCAATAATCAAATGAAGTAATCAATAAATCATAACGAATGCTTGAAGTCCATTCGTAAAGGAAAGAAAACACTTATTGTAGGAATGAGAAGGAAAAAAGGAGTCAGCTAGAAACATATAAAGAGTTAAACATAAAAGATATAAAAAATATAAGAGTTCTGACAGCAAGAGAATTTGTAAAGCGTAAAGCTTCAGCATTAAAGTCTGCTCAATAAGTCAGTAATCAATCAAAGCAGAACTTCTCATAAAGAAAGTTTCAAGAAACCCAATAGAATCTCAAAGCAGCATAGGCAAGGTGTGAAGGGATATTGAAAATGGAGAATCAGTCTAGGAATACACACTATTACATAAACAACACACATTTTCAATGTTGCATTTAGTCACCTCTTTCCTTCCACAGCCAGCCAATCATCTTTCAATGCTCTCACTGGAAAAGGGATACAAAACAAAAGGAGAAAACCAATAAACCTAGATGCAGTGCTTTTTTGGGCCAGGGATTTCCGGTGCTCAGCACCAAGACTTAATTGTCAACACCAGCGCTTTTCATGAGCACCAGTTAAGGAAGCGTTCTTTATGGTAGGCAGAGGATGGGGAGATTACGTGATTTTCCCAGAATCATAAGATGTTGAGCCGACCCGAGACTCGTACCTACTTTCCCAACTCCGAAGTCAGCAGCTATGGTTATTACGCTGCGTCCTCTGCCCACGTTCATGGTTAGTATTTGGTTCAGTTTTAGGCGGCGCTAACAGGAGAAATGGGCTGGTGCACGCTGCTTCCTGACGAGAGCTCTGGCACTTATTGTTTTACAAATAAATCACTGCCCAGATGTGACCTGGGTGAATATAGTAACAAATAACGATGTCTCACAGGGTAACAATAATGCAAATGATAGTAACTAAATTATATATTTGTATAGCTGAGTTACTATTATTTGCATTATTGTTACTGTGTGAGATGCTGTTTGTTACCTAATGGGAAAAGGATCACTCCTCGTCTTCTCACCAAGAATACAATGAGATTAAGCAGCAGTGTCAGGTGAAACATTTCTTATTAAACACAATGTTATTTGTCTTCTAGATCTTCTTATGTGAACTTCATAAATCTCAATTCATTAATTAAAATTGATCTGTAAATAGAAATATTTGCAGAAGTATATGAAAACATGTATTTAACTATCATTTATTCTGAAAAACATGTTGAGGGAAGTTCAACAAATAAACATTTTGGGTTATGTTAGCCTTCTTTAGTCATGACAGCATTTGTCAGGCAATGTTACTTAAGCTATTCGGGCCTAGTATGAGCAAATATGGTTGCCTGCTACAATGTTTGCATTGAAACGCATATGCTTCCATTAAAGCCTACATGTTAATTTTGCACAGTATTGCATTATTTTTCTCAACATGATAAAACACTTCAGCACCAGGAAACAAAATAACTCTTCATGGCAACTATTGTGAAATAAATTAAAATATTTCAACATTCAAAACTTCATATAAATGTTTAAAGTGCTGGAGTTGGCCCTTTCTGCAGATTCATCCCCAAACGTTTTGCCTTCACTCTCCTGTTTTCTGAACCCGTTTTGTTGAATTTAAGACTCTGCACACTTTCCCACTTCTAACCAGTGATAAAGCGTTTGTGCTCACTCCTAAAACTGGGTATCTTTGGTTCATCTCCGGTTGACATATTCAATTTACTTATAAATCCCTAGTAAAGCGTTACTTCATATACCCAGGGACTGCAAATCAAATAGTAATCGTGGTCCTGCAGCACTTTATGCACCATCCGCTTAAGTAGCCAGGCAAACCTGTCTCAGGCTTGCTTTGAAGAAGCCTGTGTGTGAAGTTTTAAACTCCCATTTCGACCTGGCAAAGTAAACCTTTGACCAGGCCCAAACCTTCCTTTTTATTACATATAAGTGACCCCTAGGGTAGTCCTCAAACAGTCTACAGAACAGGGTGCAATGTACTACAAGAGTAGGCCATGTACTTTTAATTTATAGAAGATCTGATAGTGAACATTCTCAGATTAGTTTTTCACTTTTACAAAGCCTACCTCTCCCATTGGATAACATTGGGGTTATGTACTTCAAAGAGAAACCTCTAAAAGCTTCTAACACTTCAACGGAGGCACTAGGTATAACAATTGGACCTCATACACCCACTCTTCTGTACACTCCTGGACCTGTGGAAGACTCTACCAGGAAGAAGGATTGCTGTGCTGCTGAAAGAACTGCCACTCTACTGGACTGCTGATCTCAAGGACTGCTTCCCTCTTGCCTGGTTAAGAAGAACTAGGGACTCTCTCTGGTCTAAGATACACACAGTTTCCCGCTCAGCTAGCACTACACAAACCTTTTATTGTTTTTACAATAGACTTTTTTGTACACCTTCAGACCTCTATAAATTCAAACTAATAGACTCAAAAAAATGCTGGTCTTGCACATGCGAAAGCAGTGACCTTCTTCATATGTTTTTCCATTGGCCAGCGGTCAAAGCTCTTTGGGCCCGCATTTGGTCCACGCTTAACAAAATTCTGTCTACCGATCTTCCCTTTGAGATTGTACATATTTTCTTGGGTGGCTCCTCTCCCATTTGGAATGTTTATTGTAATGTTCGTAAATTTATTGACCTTTTCATGGCAATTTCATTTCAAACAATCACTACAAATTGGAAAGCCACTTCAAAAATTGCTTATAATGCTTGGTGGAATTTGCAATGTCATCACCACAGACTTGATCGTGCTTATGCTACAACTGTACCATTAATAATTAAACGAGATTTGCTTTGGTTACCTTTAACTGATTATCTATCTAGATGTACCTCTTAAGTAATTTTTATGATTCTTCCCTTTCTCTTCATGTTATTTGATAATTGTAGAAATTAAATTTGCATTCTACGTTGCCCTCCTTTCCTTTCTTCATCCCCTCTTTTTCTCCTCTCCTTTCCTTTCCCCCCCTTCCCTCACCTTATAAAAAAACAAAAAAAAACATAAAAGCTTTGTTCATGAGTACAGTTATTTACCCCTCTTCTGGGGCTCGCATTTCCTTCATTAAGGTTTGTCAGACATTTCATGTTTCTTCAGTATCACTTAATTTTGTACTGATGTTTTACATTGTATACTTTTATTCAATAAAACTTTTTAAACTTAAAAAAGAAATTCAGAACAAATGGGCAAATTATGAATTCAGATATATACAAAAATCCGAATTGGAATTTTAACTGGATGGTTGGAGCCTTTCCAAATTTCGAATTCCTTCACATTTACAGAACATTAAAATTTGCAATTTTACCTTTAAGAAGAACTGGTCCTGCAGCTTGTACTCACGGTAACCAGAGTGACTCCAAGGGCTAGTCTATTGTAATCAGAACATGGGCTCTGCAACTGTGAGTTCTACAGTGCCAAGTGGTGCCACCCCAGTCCTGGACACTTGGAGGTGGTCCTGAAGGTTCTCTGCAGCCCATCTGTGGATCCAGCAGAACTGATGCATCTCCACTGCTGCATTGGTGCAACACCGAGCAGAACCGATGCATCACCTCTGCAGCATTGATTTCCCATTTAAAGCATCTCACATCGCTGCCACAGTCCACAGCTTCATCAGAACCGCTGCTCTATGATGCAAACTCAATTTAGGCACTCACATCGCAAGTCCCTATTTGATGGCTTCGGAAGCAGTCGCTGTGCAACGCATCAACAAAGCAGGACTTTGCATCACAAAACCCCTCATCAACAGCCTATTTGACTATGAAGCAACCAGGATTTAAGGTATTATAGTTCAGCAGGCGTAAATGGATCCCTGTGGCTGCCCCACTCTCCATCGCGGTTGGCCTGAACTTGTGACTTTGTCCCGGTCTGGTGCGATCAGCTATCCACAGCTGGCAATTTGTGCTTTTTAGAACAATTGTCTCTAAATCTTTAAATCTGCATATCTCTAGACCTACTGATTGTATTTGTGTTGTTTTGATGTTGTTACTTTTTGAAGTGATGTACAAATACTTTACATATTGTCTCGAAGTTAAGCGGGTCTGCTCTGTGTCAAGCTACAGAAGGGCTGAGAACAGGTACATTTGGGGTTTTATTTTTACTTCACTCTGACAAGGATTGTGCTTGCTGCTTAAGTAACGTTTGACTCCCTCAACCAGTACTCTAATTTCTTACATAAAGTGATAACAAATATATACAATTATTACAATTATTTTTTACATTGAATAATACACTTAATTTAAAAATGAATTGCACTTAGATGCTGTTCACCACCTTTGTAGCTTGCTAATATGATATAGCCTTTTTGTACTGAAAGTGCTGAAACTTAAAATGAGGCTATTGCCAAATAATGTTTATTGTAGGTCAAGTAAGAAATTCTAATGAATTTTACTACTACTTGAAGTGCAAAAATCGATCTGTCACAAGCACATCCTACAGCCATTTTAAAGTATTTTTGTCAGAGAATGAAGACACACGGCGATCGCCTGTGGGAGTATATTGTCAAACAGAAATATACGCTTTCTTACTTCAATATTACATTTAGGAGCTAAGAGTAAACTTATGATCGAAATCATTGAGACTGTGCGTTAATGGTGCCGTCTTCTGTCAAAGAAAGAGCGTTCTTAATGGTGTCTGACAATCAGATGCCTTTTCACAGTTTGTGTTTGCTAATGTAAAGTAACATGCACAGAAAGTCACAATGATTGAAGGGTGGTTGCTAGCAAACAAGGCTAACTTAACATAGAAAAAAATGTCTAGGAAAAATAAACATTTTGAAAACTTCTTGGCAAAGTGTTGCTGCCAAGACCAGTGTAAGTATGAATGAATGCTCCACAGCTGCAATGCTGCCTTAATTCATGTACTCCAGCAGACATTTAGGGCCTGATCAATACTTTTTCATGGTGTGGCACCGGGTCTGCACAGCTAAACAGTGGTCAGGCTGCCCATCAAATTAGGAGTTTCCTCTTGTCTGGCGGGATTTGTTTTTGACGCTCCCATGGAGGTGCTCTGAAAATGGGTACTGCCATGGGAATGTCAAAAACAGTTCCAGCACAGCATGGACTGTAAAGTCCATGCTGTGCAGGAACTGATGTGCTTGCACATAGGGAGGCACATTGTGTGGCCCCCTGTGTGCATCCAAATGGCACAAAGACAAAAGGGCCCCCTTTGTTTCCTCTCCGCCATGGTTTTTATTGCCCATACTGTGTTTAATGGGATTAAAGGATACGTTATCTAAAAGAGCCTTGTTATTCAACAGCCAGTGCCCTTTAATTGTTTTTTGGAGTAGAGGTGTATTTGCACTAAGAGAGCGAAATGTTTTGTAAGTGGCATTGAGAGAGCCCTCTGGAAATCACCTTGACTTTGCCTTTTGGATCATCCTGGGAGCTCTAATACTCTCAATTGCAGAAAACCGTAAATTCCTGGTGCTTGATATACTTCTTCCAAGGAAATATCTAACTGGAAATGCTCATTTTCCTTGAGCACCTGCATTTATTTACAGAGAAAGTAGAACACATTTGTAAGCACATTTTAGGACATTCTGAGTTGTAGTTATTTATAAACAGCAATACTTGTTATGATGATTCTTAAACTGATGTTTCCAGTTTCCATTAAAGCTGATGCAAACAAAGGGGCCCATTAGGATGGTGGGCGGATTGCCCCTGCCAGGCTGGCGGGGGCAATCCGCCCCCCATCCGCACCTAAATTCCCCCACGCCATATTAGGATGGCGGGGGGACTGCGGCGGACGGAAAGACTGTCCGCCGCTTTTCTGCCCCGGTCGCCTTGCGGCCGGGGCGGAAAAGGTTTAATATGGTGGCAGTGTCTATTAGACACCGGCAGCCATATTAGCAAAGCCACCACAGAAAGGCATGCGGAGACACCCTGCTGGGGCCCGTTGCAGGCCCCCTTGGACTCCGGGAGGGGTGTGGGGGGTGCACATGGGGGGTACCTATGGTACCCCCAGCATTACAAAGTACGACGTGGCAGGCACCGTGTGGTGCCTGTCACATTGTGCTTTGTAATGCATTGCATGTATCTTCAGCATTGCGGCGGGCGGTGCATTCAGCACCGCCCGCCGCAATGCTGAAGATATTGGATGCGTCCCCCACTGTGGCGGGTGCATCCTAATGCCCCCAACGGGACCCCCGCCCTTATGGAGGGCGGTCCCTAGACACGACAGGATGACGGGCCGACAAAGTCCGCCCGTCATCCTAATGGGCCCCAAAATGCTCATACTCAATTTAGTAATGATGATTGCATCAAGTAAATAACAAAACTGATTTTAGGAATATGTGTGGCATGTGCAATTAAAACAAGCAAGTCCAGTGTTTTTAGCCCTCAAGAGCGTGTCACAAATCAGAAAGTGAATACACATTCAATATATATAGACAAAGTATAGTGACTTTAGATTTTTTTTAGGCAACTCATCATGCTTTTGGCTGGGAAAAGATACCAATTGTTCATAGCGGGTGATGCTTGCTCATGCCTCTGTCCATTTCAGTAAGCCAGATGTATGCTGAGCACACCAGACTCCAACATGGCAAACATAAAAATGCCTATATTGCCATCTGTAAGCATGTATGCATGCTCCTATATCGTAAACTTGTAAGAGTGCACCCAGGGATAGATTCAGCACGTGCCAGGTGTGCCAGTCGCCCAGTGCACCAGAGTGCCAACAAAGAAAAAACGCACTATAAGAGGTGGCAAATAGCATCCTAAGCACAAACTGAAACACACAGGCATGTGCATACACAGTTATACAGTTTACTTTTGAAATTCTGTTGTATATATGCTACTGAGCAATAAGACGTCACAATTGTCTGCCTACCAAAGTCCCAGTTGGTCTAAATGTATCGTACCCATTTATTCAATAAAAAGGAAGGATTTGGAAACTTAGACATTCATTTAAACATGTGTGTCTTGAGGTAGAGTACTTCCCTCACAATGATATAACTTGTTTTTACACAGTGTATCATGCAGCAAGTCTGCTGTTTCTATAATTCATTGTCTTGGTGGTAAGCTAAGGCAGTGCTTCTTACAGACATCGTTTACCACTGCTATATAATAATAGGATTCTGGAGGTGGTAATGTGTGACAAGAATGCTTGTTCATCTTTGCCTCGAGGTACTTGGTGTGGTGCTGTTGTGTGCTGGTGTAAAGATTCTTGGCCAAGATCACATTACCCAAGTAGCTGTGAACACATTGATTCTTCCACCAGATAGTTTGATAACCCTAACTTTTCGACACAAGTGCAGTGCTTAGAGCTATTTTAAAGTCCGCTGCTTGTAAGGCATTGGGCCCAAACGCGGTACTCATAGATGGCTTTAGACAAAATCTCACATTTTGGGCACCCCTGCTAACAAATGTTTTTCGGACAGTGATCAGAAGAGAAATTCCAAATTCATAAAAGGATTCTACCATTGTCCCAACTTTTAAAAAGGGTGCTAGAAATCAACCATCTTGTTACCGACTCATCAGCAGAGCTCTTAGGGATGGTAGTCCTTCAAAAATTGGAAGACTGGACAGAGGGAAAAATTGTTCATCGAGTCGCAATAGGGCATTTGCTCAGAAGTTGGTACAGTCAAGCAAACCTTGAACTTGCTTTTATTAACAGGGAAGTATATTAAAGGGAGGAGAGGTGACCTCCACGTGGCTTTTATGTACATGTCCAGTGCATTCGACCTGGTTGACAGGGGCAAGTTATGTCAACTGATGGGCATGGTGGGAATCAATGACTCCCTGATAAATCTTTTGAATCATCAGTGTTGGGGAATGACAGCACTGGGCCAATATGGTCCAAGTAGAGGATGTACCCGTCCTTTCAGGTACACTACAGAAGTCAGACAAGGCTATATATTAGCTCCCTTTTGTTTCTTTTTTTGTATTAACATCCTTGATTCAGTCGGGAAACACTATATCTGATTGTAGGGAATCAGTATATCTGATTGATTTTATTTATCTTAACTATTATAGATTAGTTAGGACTTCGATAATGTTGGTAATAATTTTGCATGAAATGTATGTTTTTTTAGGGTGCTATCCCTTTTATTGACACTTTTATGTATGTATAGTGTCTTTTATGATTGTAAATTATTGAATAAAGACTAACTGATGATGATGATGACTGCACTGGGCTGATATGGTCCAAGTAGAGGATGGACCCGTCCTTTCAGGTCCACTAGAGGAGTCCGACAAGGCTATATTTTAGCTCCCTTTTGTTTCTTTTTTTGTATTAACTTCCTTGATTCAGTCCTGATGACAAGAGAAAAGGTCCTTCCCGTGGCAGGAAGCCACCCAGTGCCCGTACTAGTCTACGTGGATGATGCAATCTTTATCGCCTGAACCACAAATGCTTTGCAGATGCTAATTGACTCTTTTAATGAATTCATGAGGGAGCTCAAGCTAAAAGTTAACCACCAGATATCATATATTGGGATATGCTGTCCAAAAAAGTCACACTCAAGCAAACATAAAACACGCGGAACAATTGTCAAGGTGCAGAATTTCAACTACCTTAGTATTATGATGGAGGAAAACTTGAGATGGGATAAGCTCCTGACTCGGAGAGCCTGTAAATTGCGATTCTCCTATTAACATGACCAGAGAATCTGAATTTCATTAAAGACACGGAGGCTAACATTATGCATTAAACGGTGTACAGTCATAATATCGAGTCAATTATTTCGACTGGACAGAATATCGAGTAAAAAATATAGAATGGACATAATATCGACTAGACATAATATAGACAACAAAAATATCGACTAGAGAAAATTAATATCGAATAGAATGGACATAATATCGAATCAAAAATATAGAATGGACATAATATCGACTAGACATAATATAGACAACAAAAATATCGAATTTAAGGTAAGTTAATAATAATTTTTATTTTTTGTGTAATATAAGTCTGTAGCGGGTTGTGGGTTTATAGGGGAATAGGGTGGGAAGTAATTTAATTCTAATTAATTAAATATGTTAATTTATTTATTGATATATATTTAGAATTAATTGTTAATTAATTATTAATTGGTAATTAATTAAAATATAATTGGTAATTAATTATAATTGATTAATTGATAAATATTTTAATTTTAGTAATTTATTTTCTGTAGCGGGTTGTGGGTTTATAGGGGAATAGGGTGGGAAGTAATTTAATTATAATTAATTAAATATGTTAATTTATTTATTGATAATAATTTAGAATTAATTGTTAATTAATTATTAATTGGTAATTAATTAAAATATAATTGGTAATTAATTATAATTGATTAATTGATAAATATTTTAATTTTAGTAATTTATTTTCTGTAGCGGGTTGTGGGTTTATAGGGGAATAGGGTGGGAAGTAATTTAATTATAATTGATTAAATATGTTAATTTATTTATTGATATTTTTTTTAAATTAATTGTTAATTAATTATTAATTGGTAATTAATTAAAATATAATTGGTAATTAATTATAATTGATTAATTGATAAATATTTTAATTTTAGGGTTCAGGGTCAGTTTTCAGTTTTTGGGTAAAGGGGTATTTTTAGGGTTCAGGGTCAGTTTTCAGTTTTTGGGTAAAGGGGTATTTTTAGGATTCAGGGTCAGTTTTCAGTTTTTGGGGTAAAGGGGTATTTTTAGGGTTCAGGGTCAGTTTTCAGTTTGTAGGTAAAGGGGTATTTTTAGGGTTCAGGGTCAGTTTTCAGTTTTTGGGTAAAGGGGTATTTTTAGGGTTCAGGGTCAGTTTTCAGTTTTTGGGTAAAGGGGTATTTTTAGGGTTCAGGGTCAGTTTTCAGTTTTTGGGTAAAGGGGTATTTTTAGGGTTCAGGGTCAGTTTTCAGTTTTTGGGGTAAAGGGGTATTTTTAGGGTTCAGGGTCAGTTTTCAGTTTGTAGGTAAAGGGGTATTTTTAGGGTTCAGGGTCAGTTTTCAGTTTTTGGGTAAAGGGGTATTTTTAGGGTTCAGGGTCAGTTTTCAGTTTTTGGGGTAAAGGGGTATTTTTAGGGTTCAGGGTCAGTTTTCAGTTTGTAGGTAAAGGGGTATTTTTAGGGTTCAGGGTCAGTTTTCAGTTTTCGGGTAAAGGGGTATTTTTAGGGTTCAGGGTCAGTTTTCAGTTTATGGGTAAAGGGGTATTTTTAGGGTTCAGGGTCAGTTTTGGGTTTTTGGGGTACAGGGGTACTTTGTAAAAATAAAGTAAAATTACATTTAAATTACATTTATTTAATAAAATTAAATTATATTAAATTATATTATAATATTTTTTATTAATTTATATTCAAAAAATTATTATATACTTACCAATACTTATGTTGTAATGGTATGCGTTGTAAAGGTATATGCGTTGTAAAATCTTGCGTTGTAAATGTATGCGTTGTAAAAGTTTTTGCGTTGTAAAAGTTTTGTTGTAATGGTAGGCGTTGTAAAAGTATGCGTTGTAACGTCATACATCCCTGGAGTGGGAATAGTAATTTTAACCTCTACGCTACCCAGCGCTTTCCCTACTGTTGCACCCACTGGAGTGGGAGTAGTAAATTTTACCTCTACGCTATCCAACACTTTTGCTAATGTTGAACTCACTATAGTTGTAACAATAAATTTTAAACATTTTCTAAAATGTTATATATGTTTATTTAATAATATGTTTAAATATATATATATATATATATATATATATATATATATATATATATATATATATATATATATATATATATATATATATATATATATATATATATATATATATGTGTGTGTGTAGTTTTTGGTGATATAATTTTTTTAATTATATAAATTATTTATTAAAATTATATTTTTTTAATAATTATTTCTAAGTTTATATTAAATATATTTATTACTATATTACTTTTAACTTAATTTTAAGACATTTTAAAAAATCGATATTTTGACAGTCTATATTTTTGTAAGTCGATATTTTGGAGTCGATATTTTGGTACTTACCTGTTTGAAGATAGGGAGTCGATATTTTGTCAATCGATATTTTTGACTCGATATTTGTGTATCTCGATATTTGTGTCGTCGATATTATGTCAGTGATCCGCATTAAACCTTTAATGCCACTCACAACAGCCGCTTACATCACAAAGGAATAACAAAGAACTAGATGACATCACGCCATCAATATAAGCCATGAGCAGGAGTAGAGCTGCCTCTTTAAAATGCGCACGAACAATGAAAGTCCAATCAAACAGCATCTTGGTACGAAGAAGGTGGAGAGGTTGAAAACCATGGAAGGAAGTGAAGTAAAAACCGTAGAGATCCATTAACTCGAATTATCTGAAAGAAAAGAAGAACATCAAAGTTTGAACCGTTGACAAACGGAAAGAAAACAGAAAGTCAGCAATAACATTGGATGTAAGCAAACTTTGAATTTGAAAAATTGAATACACATACATTTTTCAAATATTATTAATATCTAATTGAACAAAATATCCAAATATCCTCCTCTAGGGAAGGGGGGGATAATGTTAGCCTCTGTGTCTTTAATGAAATCCAGATTCTCTGGGCATGTTAATAGGATAATCGCAATTTCATTACAAGACAAGGAGGCTACATTATGCATGTTGGTAGCCCTGAATGACAGCATCCAACTTACCACCAGACCAAAAAGATTTGCTGGACATAGCACTTCTTAGAGAGTGAGCTTGAAATTTAGAAAGGGCAATACCAGCAAGGTTCATGGCCAACTTAACCCATTTAGCAATGGAACAAGATGAAATGGATTTAAATGGTTTGACACAGGAGACAAGAAGTTGATTCGCATCAGGTGGACGAAGGTCTTTCATGCTTGAGTCATATTCTTTCATGCAATTAACTACACAAAGTTTTTTGCAGAAATCAAAACAAGGGTAAAAAATGAAATCAGACATAGTCTTAGTTCTTCTATGAATTTCAAATTTAACACCAAACATGTCATAACATCTATAAGAAATATCTAAAGCTTTGACGTCGGATACCCTGCGACAAGAAATCAGGCACAAAAGAGAGGCAAGTTTAATTGAAAGACATTTTCTGTTAAGAAGGGAGTTATCAGGCCAGGAGCAAAAAAGGTCAAGCAAAAGTTTAACATCCCAAACAGATTGATATTTAGGCCTAGGAGGTCTTTTAAGTCTGATACTTTTAAGAACTCTACAAATGATAACATTTTTACCTACCGTCTTACCATTGACAAGAGAGTGTCCAGCTGAAATTGCAGATCTAAAACAGTTAATAGATCTATAGGAAAGACCACTGTCGAAAAGTTCCACCAGGAAATTCACTATATTGACGATAGGAGCTTCCACGGGATCCAAGTCCCTTTCCAAGCACCAACTAGACCATTTTTTCCAGATGTTATTATATCTGTAGTGTGTTCCAGGTGTCCAAGATTCTCCAAGGAGAGTGAGAGCCGAAGACGAAAGTCCAGACAATTTGTTAGATTGCCTGACACTTTCCAGGCAAGAAGGTTCAGGTTCCCTGAGAGAACCAGGTGGTGATCTTCTCCGTTTGCATTTAGAAGGAGCCCTTGAGTAGCCGGAATCAGGAAGGGAACGACGCAAGAAAGTTCCAGAGCAGTGTGGAACCATGCTTGAGACTGCCAGAAAGGGGTTACCAGGACCAAGGAGCATTGTTCCTGTCTCACTTTCTGCAGAACCCTTTGGATCATTGCAAAGGGGGGAAAGGCGGAGGGGCAGAGAGGAGCCCAAGGTTGGAGGAAAGCGTTCACAGCTAGAGCACCCGGATCTGGCATCCAGCTGAAGTACTGGGGGAGTTGAAAGGTCAAACGGCTTGCGAAAAGGTCCACATCGAAGGGGCCCAGAAGTGGAAAAGGGAATTGAAAACGGAGGTATCGAGTTTCCAATCGCTGAAGTCTAGAAGGAATCTCGAGTTCCAGTCTGCTGAGATATTGGATTTCCCTGGGAGGTATTCTGCCCTCAGGGAGATTTTGTGTTCTAAACAGAACATCCAAAGTTTCTTGGCCAGGTCTGATAGGTCGGCAGACCTCGTACCACCGAGACGGTTGATATAAGAGACTGCAGAAACGTTGTCCATTTTCAGGAGAACGGATCTGCCCTGGAGAGAGTGTCTGAAACTCATCAGAGGATAAAGTCCAGCCGTCAACTCTAGGAAATTTATATGGTGAGAAGATTCTGAGGGGGTCCAGACACCACCAGTGTCCTGGTCGAGGAGACGTGCTCCCCAACCGTGAAGGCTGGCATCTGATTCTAAAACGAAATCCGGAGTTGAATCGAAGATAGCCCTTCTGTTCCAGGCATCCAAATTGTCCAGCCACCAAGAAAGTTCTAGTCTGGCTTGTTCGTCCAGAGAAACATGGTCTCCGTACCAAAGGCCGGACCTGAGAGCATTGGCTTTCACTCTCTGAAGAGCACGGTAGTTCAGCGGACCTGGGAAGATAGCTTGGATCGAGGAAGAAAGGAGACCAAGAAGTCTGGCTAATTCTCGGAGGGAGAGAGACTGTTGTCTCAGAACAAATCTGATTTCCTTGCGGATTTTGGCAATTTTCTTTTTTGGGAGTAAGAGGAGACAGCTGGAGGCGTCCACAGTGAAGCCTAGGAACTCCAGAGATGTGGAGGGTGAAAGAATGGACTTTTCCCTGTTTATAATGAATCCGAGATCCTCTATGAGGTTCATGGAGGTTTGGAGATCTTTTAATATCTGTGAATGAGATTGGGACATGATGAGGATGTCGTCTAAGTAAATAATGAGACGAATACCTCTGGTTCTCAGGATGGACACGATCATTCTCATGACCTTGGTGAAACACCAAGGGGCGGATGAAAGGCCGAAAGGAAGGGCCTGAAATTGAAAAAGGCGATTGTCCCAAATAAATTGGAGAAAGGGTTGATGTTCTATAGCCATGGGTATGGTGAAATAGGCATCCTTTAAGTCCAATTTGACTAACCAATCTCCTTGAAGGAGAGGTCTCTGAGAAGTTGGATGCCCTCCATCTTGAAATGTCGATAAATGAGGTAGTATTGTCTGTTGTTGGAGGGGTAGAAGCCTCTACCGGTAGAACCTCTTCCTCTCCCTGATGAGAAGGACCGAAAGTTTCCTCGGCCGAAAGAGCGGCCCCTTCTTCCGGCCTGGCCAAAAAGGTTTGTAGGGCAAACTCTTTTCATGGTATTTTGAGCTCTGTCCAGGGCAGTAAAGGTTGCAACATATTTACTGAGTGTTTTAACCATGTCTTCTCCAAAGAGGAGGCCATTTGGCTTAGAAGAAGGCTCTTTTTCTGCGAGATCGGCAAGTTTGGGATTTATTCTATTAAGGACAGTCCTCCTTCTTTCGATGTTAAGCGAGGAGTTTGCGTTACCAAGGAGTACAATTGCTCTTTGGCTCCATCCCCTGATTAGGTTGGTATCAAGGGGAGAGTTAGAAATGTGGGATTCCTCAGCTAGGTCGAGGATTCTAGTAAGGGGGCCTAAAAGGTCAAGAAGGCGATCCTGACAGGCTTTAAGAGCCCTTTCAAGGCCCTTCCTGGGATCCTTACCTAGTTTAAATAAGAACTTTATACGGTCAGGGTCTAGGTTAGGAGTTTGGCACACCTTATCTTCTATGTAAGGTCTAGGGCACTCAGACCTCATAGTGTTGCGAGACTGTATCTCAAGAGAGTTCCTCAGCCATTTAGCCACAAACTTAGCGACGTGGTCATGTGGATACCACCTTGAGCTGTTAGGGTGGGATATATTGGTTGGGGAGAACATTTCTCCACCTAGGGGGTCAAGGATCACGTCCTTTGAAGAGGGTGAGGAATCTGCCTCTGAAAAGGTGTTAAGATCCAAGTCGTCTAAGTCTCCCTCATCGAGGTCGAGGATGAATTCATCGTCTGGTTCATTGAAGAACTCGTCTTCATCAGAGCTAGGATTAACACGAGCACTGTCAATACATGTGCCGCTTGGGGCACCTGCCAAATTTGTGCCGCTAGGGACACCCAACCTGAGTGTGCCGCGAGGGTCAACCTTACCTTTTGAGGCGCTAGTGCCTCCCAAACCTTGTGAGGTGCTTGGACCTCCTATGTCGTGCGAGGTATCGCGACCTCCATCAGTGCTTAGGCAGTGTTTGGATTTTTTCTGGGGCTTAGAGTAATCGGGATCACGAGGAATGTCATCGAGCAAAAGGGATCTTTTATTGGATATGACCTCCCTCAAGGTATCCAAGATACAGGTCCTCATTTCCCTTTGTAAGAAGGATTTAAATGCATCGCTATTGTGATTAGGCGAGCTAGCCACTGCACCGTCTGATTCTAAGTCAGACATAGTAGGTAAGTAGGGGTTAAACTAAGGAGTTTAGATATAGAGAGGGAAGGTTAGTAAGAATGTGTTCTTATTAAATGCTTAAACAGATAAAATCCCTTATAATAATGTAATAGTAAAGAGAGCCACTTTTTAAATTTTTTGTATTTAGTATTATAATAAAAGAGCCTTTTTCTTTTTTTTTTTGGTATTAGGTTAAGGTGAGGATTAAATGTTCTATTTCGGCTTTGTCTTAACTATTAGGGTATTTTCGCTAAAAGGCTGGCCTTGAAATGTCAAAAGGAGTGCAGGAACAGCTGATCGACGATTTAAAGCGCTCGGCAGGAGCCTTGGAAAGCAACCGGCGCGCTCGAGCCAGCCGATGTATCAGCGAGGAGGAATGGACCTTAGGAGGCATGTCGTGTAGCGTCACGGTTGCCAAGGTCCATTCCTCAGTCCAAGACGACGAGCCGGCTCTGAGGGACGAGCAGGCTTCGGGGATATTCAGCGAGCCGCAATGAGACCGGATGAGGTCCTAGATGGAAGGGGGTAATTTTAGGAGCGAGCGGAACAGGAGAGAAAAACAGGAAAAAACGAGAAAGTGTCAAAATAAAGGAAAGTCGGGGAGGCACCGTGCATTCGAACTCCTAATGGTGAGGAGGAGGGGGGGGGTAAGAACGCGGGGTAAACGCGACAACCATAGATTGGAAGTCGTTAGGGGGAAGGCAAATGGGAGCATTTCAAATATATAGCTGTAAATAATGCTAAAAATATGAAATAAATTCGTAAAGACATTCAAATGTATGCATTCAAGAGCATATAGGGAATAAAGATAATTGAATATAAAGAAAAACAAAGACAATCATGATAGCATCAACAAAGTAAGAGAGAGAGAGAACGTATCTGTTGTGAGCCGCATTTAAAAGAGGCAGCTCTACTCCTGATGTAAGCGGCTGTTGTGAGTGGCATTAAAGGATTAATGCATAATGTAGCCTCCTTGTCTTGTAATGAAATTTGCTGGGGCTATCGATGCAATATTCAGGTTTTCGAGGAAACTCAGCCTCAAGCCTACAAATGATCTAATCTCTTTTTATATTAGTAAATGTTGTTCTGTGGGAATGTATTGGGCAGGTGCATGGGTCTACACCCTGGGGAGTTTATGATTTATACAAAATACAGTTTTGTGTAGGATGCTAGAATCCCCTAAGAGCACTGGCAGTTTCATTATCCATCTTGATCTTGGGGTACCTTTCTTCGTAGGACAAGGGTTGTGCCCCTCCAGTTATTGCTTTAAAGATAGCACTATACTCTTACCAGATTTTCCCAATTAATCCTTGAAGATTGCAATAGGCAAGAAATCTATCCCCTAGGTAGCCTACGTTAAATGTGGTTTCACTGGCATTGTTTTATTCACTGAATTAAATCGATATCAATTCTAAGAACCTGGTCAATTCTCTCTGTTATAAACATAGAAATGAGGTTATGTTTTCAATTCAATTCAATTCAGGTTATGTTTTCAAATAGTCAATCTATAAACTCAGTATGTCGATACCTGGAGAACAATCTTAATGATAGGATAGAAGCATACTTATTATGGATAGACAACCCCAAACACAAAATTCATTTGACTCCAATCAGATTAGGCACTCTGCACTTGTTCCCGCAGCAAGGTACGTTGGTTTTCTACTTTACCCTCTGTCCCTGCAATAATATTTCAAAGCAATTTCTGGTTAATTTTGTGTTTTCTTGTGGCTTTTAAACTAAACCCAGAAATCAATTTTTACATCCAATATGTTGTATACATAGTTTTAGGTCTTATATTTGAAGTCTGAAAGCTTTACTGCTTATTGATTCACTGTTTACCTGCTTTTTAGAGCTCATGGCCTGTTCGTTTTATATTATTAGTCTCCTGTTTTTATTGTATACATTTTTAAACTCGATCTTTTACTGACCTTTTAGCTGTTCTGATATGAAATGATGTAGCTTTATGTGCTATCTATCTGCATTTTGATATTTGCATACCTTTGTGTCTTTTTTATGATCCAGTCTTTGTTCTGAGATTATTGTACTGTTTGTTTGAATGCACTTTTTCTTTAATGTTTATGATGATGTATACCGTTTTATGGCTTTCAGCCAAATAAAAGATTTGACACTTGTATTTTGTGACCCTATGCAGGTGTGTTGCATTATGCATTGTGATTCTGTTTGTTGCGTTGTACTGCAGTTATTGAGCTGCATTCTGTTTTGAGTCTTTTGTTTGGTTTATCTGATTAGAAATGGCACAGTTTCACTCTTTCTGTCATGCAGTGCAGCACAGCTACTTTTTTTGCTTTGCTGCATTGCATGAAAAGGTTGTAAAGCTACACCTGCAATTCATAATAATAAAGTAGCAATTCCAAGTTGTAAAAAATGGTCTTCTTGCAAGGATATGGAAATTATAATACCGATTGAACACACCAGGACCCACAGCTATTCACCTCCAAAACCATCTCCTTTTTAGGAAATTAGAACAAAATAATGATTGTTTAAAGGCAAAACAGGTAGGTTTTTGTTAATATAAATCTAAATAAACGTAGTGGTACTGGATGAATCTCTAAAGCTAGTAATTTCTTGCTCATCATATGGAGCAGGCCTACCATCAGAAATAAAAATGAATAACATTTTAATTAATCAAATATATAGACGATTTCTATTTGTTACAAAATAATAATTAGCAAAAAATATGATTTCTACATAATATTTTGTAAAATAATACTAAAATAATAAAAAAAATATATATTTAAAACAAAATAGTTTAAAAAATATATAATTTACTTTGATGTTGTAGATTAGGTTTACTTTCAGAAATACAACATTTTTCCATCTGTGCTGTACAGTATGTTTCACATTTGAGACGCATGCACATGTGAGATGGCAGGCTACCCTTTTCCATCATTGCCTGGGGCCAGATGTAGGTAACTCATTTTTACCGATTCTAAAATACCGATTTTTACCGAATCGGTATTTTAGAAAAGGGAAATGAGATGTAGGTAAAAAATCGGTAAAAAATACTGATTCGGTAAAATTCGGAAACCCCGACCCGGTATTTACCGAATCGGTATTTACCGATTCGGCAAATACCAATTCGGAAATTCACATTCAATCCTATGGGCCCGTATGCCCATAGGAATGAATTGAATTTACCGAATCGGTATGTACCGAATCGGTAAATACCGATTCGGTAAATACCGAGTCGGGGATACAAAATATCAGGCAGTTGATGTATCAACCAATCACGTGCCTCCACCCCGCCCCTCAGGCAACCAACAGAGCAATCCTCTGCATCCACCCCACCCCACAACAAGGAAGTGGCCACACCCATGCAGGTGCAGAGCACCTGATCACACAGGAGAGCAGTTACACAGAGACAGGCTGTTGGGAAGCTGAGCTCTGCAGGACAAACAAATGGATCCCCAAGACTCCCAGAGGGAAGGTTCAGAGAGGAAGAGGAAGATGAAGTTCAGCACTGGTGAACTTCAGGTGCTGGTGGAGGAGGTTGTCAAGCACTACCCCAAAATATTTGGAAAGCAGTCTCTGCAGGTACCAGAGGCTGTCAAGCGGAACACCTGGCTGGGAATACAAACCAAAGTAAACGCAATAGGAGTGACAACCAGGGAAGTGGACGATCTCAAGAAGAGATGGTATGATCTAAGGATCATAACCAAGAAGAAATTGGCAGCAAGAAGTAAAGAGGCCAATGCTACAGGTGGAGGGAAGAACAGGGCACCTGCTCACATGGATCTGGAAGAGCTTGTGGAGTCCAGACTGGAGCCAGAGTGCGTTTTGGGGATTGGTGATGCAGACAGCTCAGCCTGAGCTGCATCAAAGAAAGGTAAGGGACATGTCCATCATTCATCACCCCTTGCCTGTGTCCCTCCCCCAATGTGGCTGTGTGTTGTAGTCATTTGAATACCCATCAGAGCAGTCAACATGAAATAATGTCAGGCATGCCACACAATACAATTAGAGACATGGGAGGAGCAGGAAATAGTGATATCAAAATGTGACTTAATAGTGATTTACACGGTGAAAGCACCACTAAGACACTGTCCATATCTGTCCACAGGAGAGACATCACGCAAGTCAATGCAGGAGAGGGAGAAGACACATCCCCAAAGGGATAGGAGTGAGCAAGAAGGCAGGGATGGAGGGCCCAGCACTGCAACAACTACAGCACCCTGCACACAAGCAGCTGCCACACCAGAGGAAGACCCCATGCAACTTGAAGCATCTCCTGTGCTCCTTGACTCACCACAACATGAGTCACAACAACTTGACACACCAGCAGACACAGAGGTGTCAGACATCTGCAGGCCCAGGAGGCATGACGGTCCCCCAGACAAGATCCTACAAACATCCTCCGATGAGGATAGGGAGGGTGAGGAGTCAAGAGAGTAAATGGCAGGAAATGCACCAGGTCTTACATCCACTCCTGTCAGTCGATCCGGAGGAACAAGACGTCGTAGGGTCCAGGAGGAAAGCGTGAGTGACCGTGATCAGGGTGTCTTCCGTGGCCTTGAGACCACAATGGTCAAGGTGCAGCGCCTGCAGGCAAAAGCTATTAGTGCAGTGCACAGGCAAATGCGCCATATGAACAAAAATTTTGATAACATGAACAAGGGAATTACATCAATGGCGGACAGCATGAGGGACATGGCCGATGGAGTCAGGGACATGTCACAGTGTGTGATGTCACTCTGTGAGGAACTACATAAGGACCGTGCACAAAGGCGCAGGGAGAGGCATTGCATGCAACAGCAGACAAGGGGCATGCACCGTCTTGCAACTACGACTTCACTGCTGTGTCGTGCTGTGCATCAGTTGCGATGCAGGAGGGGCTGGTGCACTGCTGTACTGATCTCGCAAGGGGGATGGGGAGAGTCACTACAGCAATGGAAGTGCTGCTGACAAACCAGTCAGCCACCACAGGAGCAGAAGATTTAGGGGACACAGATAACACTAGTAGCAGGAGCAGCACCCCTATCCCTGAAATACGGAGGAGCAGCAGACGCCAGAGTATCGGGCGCTGGCACAGCAGACTTGGAACTAAGCCAACCTCATGCATCACGCAGTGCTGTTCATGGGCGCAAGCAGTGAGTCTGCCAAATTCAGTTGGATATGTGAGGGTGAGGTAACCCCCATCCACCCAGTAGTGCTAGGCATACTAGTATGTTACAATTGTGTCTTCAGACATTTAACGTAGTGCCAAATAAACTACGTGCATTGCAGTACAACACGTGCTTTGTCTCTATACTTACTCAAAAGTAGTTGTGTGTGATCTCTGCCCGTCTCTGTCTTCCGTCTGTGGGTGTTGGTACTCCTACTGTGTTGGCTGCTGGTAGTGCCTGATCATCGTCATGGTCTTCATAGTCCTCCAATTCCACTTCTGTGCCCATTCCACTTCTGTGCCCTTCTTAGTTGTGAGGTTGTGCAACATTGCACAGGTTGCAATGATCTTACAGCATGTTACTGGTGAGTACTGCCGTGCCCCCCCAATTTTGTGGAGGCAGCGGAACCGGCTCTTCAGGAGGCCAAAGGTGCGCTCCACGATGTTCCGGGTGGATTTATGTGCCACATTGTATCGTCTCTGGCTGGGGGTTGTGGGGTTGAGGTAGGGTGTCAGGACGAAGGAACGGAGTGCATATGCACTATCCCCTGATGTGAAAGAAAATAATACATTACTCACAGGGACACATTGACATACGCCTGCGTCATCTTTCCAGGGAGTGTCACACAGTAAATTACCTAGCAGGTATCCTTCCCCGAATTCCCCCGCTGTCAGGCGGGTGTAGATCCCACTGTTTTGGAATATGTAGGAGTCGTGGGTGCTTCCTGGGTACCTGGCCACTATATCTGTGATCATGTACTTGGCATCACAGATTACTTGTACATTAATTGTGTGTGATGACTTCCTGTTCCTGTATATGTGCTCAGTGGCAGCTGGGGGGCATATTGGGATGTGGGTCCCATCAATGCAGCCAATCACGTGTGGGAAATTTGCCATGAGGTAAAAGTCAGTCTTGGTCCTGATCAAGTCCGCATCAGTGTCTGGGAAGTGGATGTAATGCTCCATTCTTTGCATCATGGCATCCAGGAACTTTCTGAATAAACGCGACAGGCAGATCTGGGACACCCCACCTACCACAGCAACAACACTCTGGTAACTCCCAGATGCAAGCAGGTGTATGCTACAGAGCACCTGCACATGGGGTGGGATGGCGTGGGCCCTTGGTTTTGGGTGGTCCAGGAGTGGGTGCAGGTCCGTGATCAGGTCCATGATGGTTTGGGGGTGCAGTCTGTATCTTTGCAGTATCTCTGGCTCTGTCAATTGGAAGAGTGTAATCCTCTGCCTGTAGACCTGCTCCTCCCTTCTTCATTCCCTCTCACCTGCTGCCTGTAGCCGTAGCGGTCTTGCTATGACGTAGAAAGCCGCCATTCTGGTACCAGTGTTGCATTTTGGGGCCCTTTTTTATAGGCTGCACCTGGTTACCACCTGCTTTCAATCCATGTTAAATACCGATTCTTAAATACCGAATTTTCGTTAAATTCGGTAATTTGGGTGACCTACATCTCAATGGTGTTGTTTTTTCCATTTCTTAATTTCCGAATAGGTAATTTTACCGATTTGTGCCATTTACCGACTCGGTATAATTTCCGATTCGGAAATTTTACCGATTCGGAACATTTACCGACTCGGTATATTTTCCGATTCGGTAAAATTTACGATTCGGTAATATTTCCGAGCCGGTAATCTACCGATTCGGAATTTTTACCGACTCTGTATATTTTGGGCAACCTACATCTCAATGTCCAAATACCGGTCGGTAACGGCCGAAATTACCGATTTTCGGCCGTTACCGACCGGTATTAGGCTACCTACATCTGGCCCCAGGTCTTTCTCCTGCTGTTAAAATGTGTTGAAGGCAAAGTACTGCTAGCCAAATGAAGGCTCCAACTTCCTTTGCCTTAAAATTGGTCTGCCTCATCCACTGCTTACCTCTACCACACATATTTAGCCTAACCAAACCCACAAAACACTAAACAAATTAACTATTCCTAAGCATTTAACCCCTTCGCTGCTAGGCCTCCCCCCGTGCTAAGCCTTTTTTGGCTATTTGGGGTAGTTCGCACTTAGGACCCTGTAACTTTTTGATCACATAAGGTATCTACGCCAAACTTGTGTCCTTTTCTTCCAACATCATGGGGATTTAAAAGGTCCCCAAGGTTCGTTGATTCCCCTGGAGGGGACCCAGAAACTAGCCATAATATAGGAAAGTGTTCTTTTTTTTCAATGGGAAAAAAGACTACACATGAAAGTGTCAGACAGTTTTGGCATTTTACTTGGACATAGCCTATTTTTGCTATTTTTGTGCTTTCAACCTCCTTCCAGTTAATGGTAAAAATGGGTAAGAAAGCAATGATAGATCCTGGAACGCTATTGATTTCTGAAAAGTAGACACAATTGAATTCAGCAATGGGTCATTTGTGTAGATTCTTCAAGGTTTTCTTCTAGAAACTAACAGTTCAAAGTAGAAAAAAATGAAAGTGAGTTAAAAAAACAGCCATTTGTGCCAATGTCTTTACCTGTAAGTATTACTGATTATTGAAAGCAATATATAATTACATCTGCCGGCCCTTCTGGTTGTGGGGATATATAGGACTTGTAGGTTCACCAAGAACCCGAGGAACCCTAATCACTTTTCCCATAATTTTTGCATTGGTCCTACCGTGCCGGCACAAATGTCCTACCACACAGCGTTCCCCTTGCTCTCCTGAATAAAATGATACCGCACTTGTGTGGGTGGCCCAAAGGCCTGTGACTGGGAAGAGCCAAAAACATAGGGTTCGAAGTGCCACATTAAAAAAAATATATGTTTTAAGCTGATTCTGTATTGGACAGCGACACAAGTGAGGTATAATTTTATTTGGGAGATCAAGCGGAACGCTAGGTGGTAGGACATTTGTGCCAGGACAGTGATCCCACACAAGAATGTGTGAAAAAAGTGATTTTTTTAACTACATTTGAGTTTTGCAGGAGATTCTGGGTAGGGAAACGTTGGGGGATCCACACAAGCCTGCCTCACTGGACTCCCCAGTGTGTCTAGTTTTAGAAATGTGTGAGTTTTGAAGGTTTCCCTAGATGGCCGCGAACCCGTGTCCAAAAAACCAGGTGCCCTCTGCTAAACCAGGTAGTTTTGTGATAGGTTATTTTGAAGTTTCCACAGAACGATTTGGGCCATTTCCTGTTGCAGCCACTATGCCTACCCATACAAGTGAGGTACCATTTTTATCAGGAGACCTGGGGTATCACTTTGTGGGAGGAAATTTGTCTCAGCCTGGTGATCCTACATTCCACACAGAAAAGTGAGGAAAATTTGATTTTTTTAAGCAGAATCTGAGGTTTGCAGGGGAATCTGCGTAGGGAAACGTTGGGAGATCCATGCAAGCCATAACTCTCTGGACTCCCCAGCGTGTCTAGTTTTCAGAAATGTGTGGGTTTGGTAGGATTCCCTAGATGGCCGTTGGGTCCGGTGCCAAATACCCAGATGCCTCCCTCTTGCAAAAGCAGATTGTTTTGTGATAGGTAATTTTGATGTCTTGACATTACGTTTTGGGCCCTTGCCTGTCA
The DNA here is from genome assembly GCF_964261635.1 of Lissotriton helveticus. Taxonomy (NCBI): domain Eukaryota; kingdom Metazoa; phylum Chordata; class Amphibia; order Caudata; family Salamandridae; genus Lissotriton; species Lissotriton helveticus. The sequence continues at coordinate 754,844,818 of NC_136063.1, read as the reverse complement.
CAGGTACTTGACCCACCCACATGAGTAAGTTATAATTTTTATTGGAAGACTTTGGGAAATGCGGGGTGAGTGCAATTTTGTGGCTCCACGCAGATTCCAGAACTTTCCATCATAGAAATATGAGGAAAATGTCTTTTATTTTACAAAGTTTGAGCTTTGCATGGGATTCTGGGTAAGAGAACCTGGGGAGAGCCACACAAGTCATCCCATCCTGGATGCCCCTGGGTGTCTAATTTTCAAAAATTTATAGGTTTGCTAGGTTTCCCTAGGTGCCGGCAGAGCTAGGGTTAAAAATGTACAGCTGGGCACTTTACCAAGAATGGGTCAGTTTTCACTGTACAAATGTGGTGTGTCCACGTTGCATTTTGGGCCATTTCATGTCGTGGGCATTGGGCCTACCCACACAATTGAGGTATCATTGTTATTGTACAATTTTGGGGAATGGAGCGTGGGTGGAATTTTGTGGATCTATGCAGATTCCGGAACTTTTCCCCACAGAAATGTGAGGAAAATATAAAGTTTGAGGTTTGCAAGAGATTCTGGGTAACAGAACCGAGTGAGACCCACACAAGTCACTACATTCTGTATGCCCCTGGGTGTCTATTTAAAAAAAGAAAATTATAGGTTTGCTAGGTTTCCTTGGGTGCCAGCTGTGCTAGGACCAAAAATCATCAGGTAGGGACATGCTGAAAAAAGGTCTGTGCTGTGTGGGCTTTCTGCCGCCCTGGGGAGGGGGAAATCGGGAGATATTGCCCCGATATGCCCCCAAGGGGGCAGGAAGACTGTGACTATTTTTTTGGTCGGGTGGGGACATTGGGATGCCCATTCTGGGCAGCCCCCACTCCTACCTATAAAAAAGCCAATGTAATTGGTGTCGCCTAATGGACAGATTAGAGGCTTCTGCCCCCATCTGCCTCAGGGGGGGGCAGAAAGACTGTGGCATCTTTTTTGGGGAGATGGGGGTATTGGCATACCCATTCTGGGCATCCCCCACCTGTGCTTTTTTTACCCCTGGTGCCTAGTGGGTGCCCCTAGGGGGCAGAGATGGGGCTATTGCCCCGTCTGCCTCCGCCCCTACATATAAAATAAAAATAAATCCATGGTGCCTAGTGGGCTTTCTACCCCCCTGGGGGAGGCAGATAAGGGTCTATAGCCCCATCTGCCTCCGGGGACAAAAAGATTGTAGCATTATTTTAGGTGTGGGGGCATAGGCATGCCAATTCTGGGTAGCCCCCACCCCTAAGTGTATAAAAGAAGCCCCTGGTGCCTTGTGGGCTTTCTGCCTCTCCAGGGAGCAGGTCAGGGGCTATTGCCCCATCTACCTCACAGGGTGTGTACAAGTACTGTAGCATTTTTGGGGGGCAGCCGCCAACCCCATTTATTAAAAAAAACTCTGTGGTGTCTAGGGTGCTTGCTGCCCCCGCGGGCTACATCCCCCATCTGCCCCCCAGGGTGGCAGAAAGGCTGTTTGGCAAAAATTAATGGGGGGGAGCAAAGGATCTTGCCAAGGGGCCGCTCCCCCCTCCCTGGTGGCTAGTGGGTGGATCCCCGCTTGGGGATCGCCCTCGTGGGTCAATCCCCAAGCAGGGATCCATTAGGGAAGGGTCAGATCTGCCATTTATCACATCTTCAGGGCTAAATTGCACACCCTTGGGTGGGAGAATTATTGCAACTAGCTCAGAAGACAATAGCCTGCCTCTGAGCCCAGGACAAACAAGTCTTGGTAACTACTTGCAACTCAGCAGGGGTAAGCCATGTGGAATAGACATATGGAGTTAAAGAGAAGCCTGCCTTGAGGCAGTGGTGTTATGCTATTTTTAAACTGGGGCCTTTAGGTACCTTTTACAGTAAGGCAAATAAGAAGTGCTGCAAAACGAGTTTGGCATAAGGTGAGAAAGTAACTGGCTACTGCCCCCAGTGGGGCAGAAAGGCTGTCTGGCAAAAATTAATAGGGGGAGCAAAGGCCCTTGCCAAGGGGCTGCTCCCTCCTCCCAGGTTGCTAGTGGTGGATCCCTGCTTGGGGATCACCCACCTGGGTAAATCCCCAAGCAGGGATTCACTAGGGAAGGGTACCATTGGAAAGGGGGGATTCTCCCCTTTCCAACGATACCTCTCCCAAGTGTGCGCGATTGTCATTACATTGAAAATCACCAAGGGCCTCTGGAGGTTGGGGAAGCTCTTCCCCACCTCCCGAGGCCCCCCAAAAAAAGGAAATCCCTCTGCTGTTTGCAGCGAGGGATTTATTGCCCCTGTCCTCATGACAGAATGGTTCAGTCATGAGTACAAGAGCATGACAGAACCATCCCGTCATGATCACCAAATGGGTTAAGAAACAAACTAAGACAAACTCACCCTTCACAAATAAACTTCTGCAAACAAAACAAACACAGAGCAATGCAGACTAAACCTGATGAGATATGAATGCTACAAACAAACACATTAGACAAACCACCAAACTCTTCATAAATCATCTCCCAGCATTATAAATATGGGGAAAAAGGTCGACAGAGGGGGAAATTGACACTGGACACAACTGCTCCCTTTCAGTGTTTTTTGTCTCAAGCCAATCGTCAGTTTAATTTGTCTCATGAGATTATATTAAAGATGACCAACAGTGTGGCTTAACCCCTTCTATGCTGGTGACGGAACCACTCCGTCACCAGCCACGGGTGGGCTGTGCTAATGACGGAGTGGTCCCGTCACGGCCCGGCCACCGCGCCTGCGCGGCGTTGATTTTGTGCCTGCGAGGCGCGTTCTATTAGGCAGGCGGGGCCGTGACAAAACCACTTCTTTATTAGCACAGCCCACCCGTGGCTGGTGACAGAGTGGTTCCGTAACCAGCATGTCGGTGCCGTGCGGCCCCCCTCCCCCCCAGTGCCGCGGCGGAATTACCGCCGCGGCCAAGGGGTTAATCATCAATTATAAATATAGTCATGAAACAGGTGAGTACACATTTACTTCCTCTTTGCAGCCTTCTCAGTTGCAAAAGTAATAACACACATTGGGAATACAGAGAATCCAACCCAGCCTCCATGAAGGACTTCTAGTGCCTGCAGGAGCATACATGTGAATACCCTGCTCTATGGCAAATGGTGTGCAAGAAGGGAATCAAAGGTAAAAACAAAATAAAGGTGAAATAACAGGAGGCCAGGTGCAATGTAGAGTGAGAAATGGGCAAACTACAACAACAGGCACCCAATGTTTGTCAGCTTTCGCAATCCGTGGTGTATAAAAACATGAATGTAAGATAAACTTTTCCCTGGAATCTGACAACGTAACCTTAGATGTGATTGTGGCTGGTGACTCTTATGGCTGAAAATATTGCATGACGTTGAGACCTTTCCATCCTGTCTCCTCTTCCCTCTCAGGATTTTCAGTACTGCATATTATGCAACAGTTGTAGCAGTGGTTAAGCCAGGGAAAAATGGGACCTTAGCCGATGCCAGCCACTGTCAAATCAGCCATCAACCAAAGAGAGTTTGAACTCTTAAGTGCAAAGAAGGCAATTGGGTAATCAGATACAATATGCATTACATTTTTTGTTGATAAAAGTACTCTTAGATAAAGAGAATTTACACAAGAAAAATTCTCTATTAATAGTAAGTCAGTTGTAGGAAAAGTACCTTGTCTGCTTGGTCACCCCATATTTATTGCCATTTCTGTCCCCTGTCTATGGTAGTGTTGAAATTCTGTTCCATGCTCTGGCATTTAAATGGTAATGCTTATTTAACATTCTGGAAAGGTCATACTAGATGGCACATGAACTACAACAATAGCATGTGAGTTAAAGGGCATATGTGGGCTACAGTGCATAGTTACACAGCCGACATATATGACAAAAAACATATAGCTGCTGGCTGGGCTGTAGTCTAATGGTACTGCAGTAACACATGGGAAGGAAAAGTGCATTTGCCAGTTAGAAAAACTAGTTTTTATATATTGTCATTCCTAATGAGTTCCTTGTAAGGCAGGGTGCCATATATAATAAAATGGCACACTATACATTGAAAAAGTATGGCCTAGTTCATATTGAAAGAGTAAATGTCAATATGAATTACAATACATTTGTGTATAAAAATGAAATTGCATCTTTATTTGCTAATTCAACTCTGGTGACCTCCATGTCGAACTAGACTCTAAAATATGTAGTTGGGCAGCTCTGCAACCCAGGCCTGAGGTCACTGATTAATAGGTCACAGGTGTGGTGGCAGGTAGCCGGCAGACAAATGCACTAACAGGAAGTCACTGATCAATCCCACAGATAGGCCACGGGACACCACAATGGTCCAGGGAGATTGGCCCTAATAAAACACACTTGGCCAGAGGGGTGCATGCATTTCCAAAACACCATGAAGTCCGATGCCACATACAGTTAGGAACAAATAGCCAATCAGGACAGCACAGACAGTACATGCAGTGATCATGTGCTCCCCATGCCGGACATCTGGACACGTTTCCCACTGGCTGCATTGTGTCCACGCCAGGTAAAGCCCCACCTGGATTCCTCATACAATACAGTAATTTATAGAGGTTCACATTGGTACCAAAAAAGGATTGCCAGAACTATTTAGTTGTATTCAATTTACTGTATAAAGACCCTTGTTCTCCCGATTGTAAATTGAGACAGGCCGCAGTGTTTAATTAAATGAACTGATCCTGTTTTGTCAAACGCCTCTTGCCTTGTTTTTCAAGGTATTTCATATTCAAGCAACACCTCTCTGTGACTGAAAACCGAAAAGCTACTTTCATTTCATAGGCTTTTGTTAGACTTGGCATCATTGGCATGAGTCTCTCTTCCATTTTTACTGATTGCCTCCTCTGGTTTTGATATGTTTTGCTGGTTATATGCCTTGGGTACTGTGCCAGTGCTAGTCAGTGTCCCTGTGCAAATGCTCCCTATGTTAAATTGATGTACTGATTAGTGATTCCATGATTGGGTTATTTGTTTTACTTGTCAGACCATAATACAGTGCATCATGTGTGCCCAGGGCTTGTAAATCAAATGCTGCTGGTGGGTGTGCAGCACTGGTTGTGCCACCCACAGAAGCAGCTTGCTTGTAAAGTGTGTCTCAAGCCTGCCATTGCAAGGCCTGTGTGCAGTCGGTGACTGCCATGTCGATTTGGCAAGTGCACCCACTTGCCAGTCCCTTAACCTTCCCTTTTCTTCATGTCAGACACCCCTAAGGTAGGACCAAGGGCAGGGTGCATTGTAAGAATAAAGTAGGGCATGCCCTGGCATGTGTAGCATGTCCTAATAGTGAATTACAGCCATTTTCGTTTTTCACTATTGCAAGGCTACCTGTTCTCCATAGGCCAGAATGGGCAGTTAGATTATTACATCTTATAATCCTAACTGACTCAGGGAACATGGTAGAAATGTGAATGTAGTATGCCTGAACTCAGAATAATAAAATACATATTTTAGTAAACTTGGCTTTATCATTCTGTGTTTGAAAATACCACTTTTAGAAAGTAGGTATTTTATCGCCTAACTGTCCAGGCCTGCCTCTGCTAGGTAGTGTATTCCTTGTCTGGAGTTTGAGTGAGAGGGCGGGGGGATTCCAGGAGACAGGCTGGGGCAGCCCAGTGGTGAATAGAGAGATCTGTATCTAGATGGGAGGGAGGAGTTGCACCTGGGACCTGAATAGGGCTGGGGCTTCCTTCCACAATGCTGGCTCCACCTCCTGTGGTGTGTCTGATGTCTCTTCCCTGCACTGTGAAAGTAGAGAAGGAATCATGTCAACAAAGTGCTCCAGGGGTGCCTTCCCTCCACAGTGCTGGCTCCACCTCCTGTGGGGCGTCTGATGTTTCTGCCCTGCACTGTGAAAGGAAAGAAGGAGTCATGTAAACAGAGTGTTCCATAACTGGTTTGGACTAGGCAGAGGCCTCCCTGCCTTCAGAGAACAAAGGATTTTGGGGTATAAATATTGGGACCCAGACCCAAGAACGTTAGATCACTTCTGGGAAGAAGACAGACCTTTTGCCAAGGAGAAGAAACAAGGAATATGCAGGAGTTTGGACTGCCCATCTCCCAGTGTGCTGTTTGCTGGGTTGGCCTGCAGTCGTTTCTTCATTGCCAAGGAAAGGAGAAGGAACTTTTTAAGAACTTTCATCATCTTGCAGAATATTGCTCCAAGGGCATCAACTTGTGCTTGCGTCCTGCTGATGTTTCAGGGGCAACAGACTTTACCTCCAGCTCCCCTCAGAGTTTCCTTGCTGGGAAATCTGTCTGCAAAAGCCTGCATTTCACTGGGTGCTGGAAGTGCGACGCAATGAAAAGAAGCGTGACACCGCCGCAGGTAAAGTTGTCTCATCGCCGGAGAAGCGTGCCACTGCCGCATCTACCAGGAAGTGTGTCTTCGTCGAAGGTGCCTGCTGTTGCATCACTGGAGAAGCATGACGTCATCGGGAGGGTCGCCATCGCATCACCGGAGAGGCGTGTTGCAGGGCCTGTTGCGGCTTCAAAGTACAGAGTCATCGCAAAGCTGCCAGGGCGTGAACGCATCATCATCGCATCGTCTCATCAAGAGCGCCATCTTCTCGCATCGCACCCAGAATATCGCATCGTATCGAGGCGCCATCTTGAACATCGCAACCAGGTCGCAGGACGAGAATCTATGCATCACCTCCGCACCTGTAAGGATCAAGACGCATCCCCTACTCTGCGCAAGCATTGAGGCATGACGCATCATCTCCCCCGGATATCGGTACTGACGCATCTCGCACTCTCCGAGCCTTTTGTTTGTTTTGTGTGACGCATCTAGGCACTTTGTTGGGAACTGTGTTGCATTTATCATCAACTTGAACTAAGCAACTTTTATCACCTGTAAGTCAACTTTAATTACAGTAATGTGGATTTTTGTTGTTTGTGGTAGTAAAGTAAAGTAAAGTCCACATTTGTAAAGCGCACAATCACCCGTAAGGGTCTCTAGGCGCTGGGGGCCGTCGGGAAGATAAAGCGAGCTATTGCCCAGAGTCACATGGTGCTGGGCTAACCTGCGCCAGAGCCGGGGATCGAACCGTGGTTCCCAGATTCCAGCGTCAGTCGCCCTGGCCGCGGCGCCACACCTCTGGTCTTGTGATAAGTCTATATAAAGAATACTTATTTTTATAAAACCTGTGTTGTGTCCATCTGTAGTTTTTTCACTGTATTACTGTGTATATTCACAAATGCTTAACACACTGCCTCTGAGATAAGCCTGTCTGCTCATGCCAAGCTACCAAAGTGGTGAGGAGGGGTTATCTAGGAGTGTAATCCCCTTGTCTTGACTTAGAAGAAAGGGTCCCTATTTGGTCAAAGGTGTAAACCGTTGCCAACTAGAGACCCCCAGTTCTAACAGCTTTCTCAAAAAAAGTCCTATGCATGATTAAAATATTAATTCTACATTTCCACTGCTAAAGTAATAATTCAAGGTTACTTCACATTTCTTTTTCAAAGTCCAGCTACACCGTGAAATAAGATATTTCACAGATGGAAACTAGAACTAACAAAGGAACTTTAAACTTCTGGATCCCTCCCTCTGAGCTGGCTTATAATCAGATCTGCCATTTATCACATCTCCAGAACTGATTTGCACACCCTTGGGTGGGAGAATTATTGAAACTAGCTCAGAAGACAATAGCCTGCCTCTGAGCCCAGGATGAACTAGTCTTGGTAACTACTGGCCACTCTGCAGGGGTTAGCTATGTGGAATAGACATAGGAAGTTAATGAGAAGCCTGCCTTGAGGCAGGTGTGTTCTGCTATTTTTAAACAGGGGTCCTTGGGTACATTTTTCACTTAGGCGAATAAGAAGTGCTGCAAAGCGAGTTTGGCATATGGTGAGAAAGTAACTGGAATTGGATACAAAAAATTATAAAGTAACCGACTATTGTACATGTTAAAAATGCCACCTCACCGCGGCTTTCTCTGAGAATTCTTGGACATGGGAAGATTAAAACTGACGAATAAGGCCCTGCTAGATGAAATTAGACTCTTGAACTCTGTTTAAAGAAGAGAACTCAAGGACTCAGTTTCTCCTGACATAAGCTGGCCAATAGGGAATACCCTCCAAGTTTCCAGTGGCTAGCATCCAGTTTGACTGCTCCAGGGGCACAAAATCAAAAAGAACTCCGAACTCCATTTAGATCCAGTTCAACCCAGAGAACTAACCTTGAAGAGGAGGTGGCTGTAGCGAGGTCTAGTGCCTAGAAGCCTGGCCCGAGGGCCTTGAGGCTCAAGGAATGACCAGGAAGAACTTTCTAAGCAACTTGAGAAAAGTCATGTTCCACATTCAAAGGTCTCGGTCAAAGCACTGATGCTTACCCCGGGAGGTCACACCCAAGATGGTCAAGAAAACTAGGTCTGTCCCACTCTGACCTCTTGACTGTGCTGAAAACAGGTTCAGATAGAACTTAAAGTAAACATATCCAGCATTGTGGAGCCCTGCAAGACTACAACTTACAGCCTTGTCCTACTGGAGAATTTTGAGAAAGAAAAAATATGGCTTGATTACATATTGGACAGACAAATTACTCCTTCACACACATGATCAATATGCATTCTATCCTATGGCACTTATAATAAGGTGGATGAGATAAATGTCACATCTGAGACAAGGTATCCATCTGTGAAAACTCTATATCCGACCTTCACTCCAAAGGTAAAACATTGAACTTGAGTGAGGTAGAAAATGTATTGGACCCTCAAAGTAAGATCATGGACTATGAAATCCAGCTTTGTCCAACTTTTGATGTCAAAACCAATGGCTTCAGCAGAAGCTCAACGATGACATATTTGACTTTGAGGGTCATTCACTTGCCAGAACCTTGGACAGTATGGGGAAAAGAAAAAAAAATATTAACAAACAAAACTGTACAAATATTAATGTAAATTATAATATAAATATTTAGTTTTCAGTGTACTTTACAATAGGGAAATTCCTGCCTCACCTGTGGAGTCTCTTTTTTAAAAAGTGAAGGGAATAGTAAAAAGTTCATTACACACAAAAAAATCATTTAAAAAATATGAATGTAAAATATTTATAGATAACCATTTTAAATGTAGACTGAAACAAAATAGTGCTATATTAGTCCCTTCATTTTACATTCATTCTTTAATTCATTTAAATATATTAAATGAAATGCAAATTATTTCTCAGAAGTTTAAAAAAATATTTCTCGTTCTGAAGTAAACAAATAGTGTTCAATCATGCCATAATAATTATTAAAAGCAATACAAAGGCTTAGTTTAAAGTAATGTAATTGTATTTTAAGAACAAATCATATTACATTAAGTTATGAATTCAAAAAACATTTTGAGAAGTTTTTGTAAGTTTTCTCTCAATACAAGTCTGTGGATCTGAATCATGTGACAGAAACTTGTTACTTTCAGCCAAAACATATCTAATAAGCAGGTGGTATTATCTTGCACCTGTGAAAGCACAGGGTGTCCTCAAGGAAAATATATTATGCATACACACACTACTAAGCTCATTATTGTTCTAATATTTCTCTTCCAGATGCCAGGTTTGAAAGCGTGGTTACATTTTGAAGAAAATTTTCGTATTTGAAGAACATGGCTTCTGTTCCTACTGGAACAATTAATTTTAGCCAACATATTTAAAGGCACTGGGAGCTTCAACTCAATACAAAATGACGCCTGCATTTGCTTACAAAATATCAATACATTCTTGGCCACATATGCTTAAAACAACAACATTATAATGCTTAGCAATATATGATTGTAATATTTATGAGTACATGATTGAGTCTTCACAGCCCCCCGTTTTTCAGAGAAGAAAAAGTCTTTACAACAATTCAATGGAAAAGAGCCCTATCCCTTTTTCATTTACATCTTCATTATCTCTTTCCTCCCCGTCGTTAGAAACAATAAGAGTATAAGTGTTTGTGGTGCCTTTATTTTTGCAAGAGGGCTAGATAACGTACAATATTAGTCTGTTTGCTGCGTACATTACAACCTGTTGGGGGATGGACACATCCCAAGTTGACCTCCTTCGTATTCTAGAAACAGGCATTTCGGCATCCTTGAGATATGGAGTGGGGTAAATGCTCCCATTCTTGAGAACTAGAATAGGGGGTCAGACAAGGCTACATCCTCGCCCCCATAGTGTTTGTTGTATATAAATAACCTTAATGCATTTTTTATTCAAATGCCAAAACTATGCCTAAGGTGAGCTGCAACCCTGTACCGGTTATATTCTACATCAGTTACTCTGTTCTAATGACTTGGGTCCCTAATGGCCTAAAAGGTCTGAGTGACAACTTTGTCATATTTATGAGCAATTTTTTAAAGGCTTACAATACAGCCTGTAGTCCCATGAACTGTAAGGCCCGATTCATCTTCAATAAAGGAACGAATATTGAGAATGTTAATCACTTCTCGTACATGTAAAGCACTGTTTATTCCTCCTTATCTTGGTTTCTTTGCTTCTCCATCAGATCTCTAAGGTTTGATAATAATATTGGCACATTGATCAATCATTGCACTACGTGTTGGAAATAAATCAGATAAGTCACACCTTCACATTTATAAGCCTAAAAGTCTACCAATCTTAACTTATGGGGGAGCTATTTCTGGGTCCCAAAAAACACACAGGATATGGGCAGATAAAAAACATTTCTGTAGTTTTCTCCGAGTGTGACCAACAAGGAGCCCCAATTATGATTTGTACAAAGAGCTAGGTTTAAGCTACATGAAGGACCATACCAAATGAGTTCCCACATTACTATGGCTATCAGTCTGGTCAAACACCCACACCTTGTAAAATAGAGTCATATCGAAGATTGCCATGCCTGTGACTTTAGGCACAACATCCCCAGACTTCAGTTTATTAAATTGTTACTCTGTTGGAAGTTTTTTTTTGTTTAAATCTGCAGAGCATTACTGCAAGTCCTTGCTTTTTTAACTCTGGGTGTTTTGATGTATTGACCTATCTTTGTATTGACCTATCTTCCTCTTTACAGAGTGTTTATGATTGTGTTTGCTAAAGCTGTAATTTTGTGATTATTTACTAATAATTGAATAAAGGCATTATTCATTCATACATAACAACCATATTCAAAACTATTGCAATAATTGCTTCAAAAACTTTTGTTCCCTAGAGTCCAAGGACTTTGCCCTCCCATGTTCCACATGCCATTGGGGCTTAAATATGGCCTGCTGTGTATCTCATGTAGCTTTCTGCTCATGTATGCTAACAGAAGTTTTGGGAAGATGAGCACAATAATCAGTGCCTACAATGGTGTAGACCCCTCTTTTGCCTCTAAAATCTGGGGGCATTTTATCAAGGACCGGTGTTAAAATTATCACAGTTTTATTGATAAAATGGCGATAATGGGCTTGATAATACACCCTTGTTATTTCCCATAGAAGCCCATGTTCTGGTGTTAACGTGGGCTTCTATGGGAATTAACAAGGGCGTGTTATCAAGCCCACGGTGATAATTTTAACACCGGTCCTTGATAATATGCCCCATAATCTCTTGCCATATTTTATTTTTTTGGAATCTGCATTTTATAATGAATATCAAACTATTGTGTTATTAATCCCTGTGCTATAACAGTAGATTTAGCTATTTCTTCTAATATCTGTGCATTATTCCTCATTTTGTATAAAGCAACTCATCCCACACAATGGAATTAAAGCTGACAATAACCTAGTGGTGGTTGGAATGGCCTGTCCGAACATTTTTCATTCTATCAGGTGATCATTACAGCAGGAACGATGTATCCTGTATAAAAGGTCCCAGTCTAGTCAGGGACATCTTAAGGTTTTTGTGGGCCCTGGGCCAAACGCATTATGGGGGCCCCTGTTCGGAATAGCTTTGAATGTATGATCCCATTTCAGTTGTTTCATGTCCTCTCTTGGACAGTTCACTGACACTGCACAGGTACACTCATCCAAAGTCTAAATGTGTTAACATTTAATATTCAAGGATAATGATGTGCTTTCAATATTGTAACACAGTAGCAGCTCAATAATATTACTGTATATAATCTCTGTGACACCCTCCAATTTCTCATAAGTGAATTCCTGTTTTGATCTAAAAGAAACTTTCTTTTGTGGCTGTTGCATGAAACATAAACACAACATTTGTTTGTAACAGACACTCATACATCACCCACATAAAAAATAAATGTAAGGATCACAGTAGTTAAAACAATCCATTTAAGAAATATTCAAGGCAATTGGGGCAAGACTCTGAGAACAGAGCTCGCTCTATCAGGGACCCCTGAAAGGCTGGGGCCCTGGGCCAGAGCCCACTTTTTCCATACCTTAAAACGTCTCTGAGTCCAGTCTGAAAGGCAGCCACGGGTAGGCGTGTATCCCGAACAATGAAATATAACAACCTATTTACAGGTGATGGACACTTGAGAAACAACCATCCATAAGGGAGACAATACTCAAAAGGAGGTGACTCAAATAGAATGTTCTCCACTGTTAAATCACATATGCTATGTCTGAATACAATAGAGGGATTTGTCCCTTGGTGCTCTCAAATACATCCTCAATCAGTCATTGCAAGATTAATTATATCTGGCATTTTGTGATTCAATGGTCTGGAAAACTTTTCAAGGTCTGGTAAGGATGAAGGAAGGATGCCGGGACACTCCTGTAATCCATGCATGAAGTAGAAAAGATGAGCCAATGTGTCATTATAATCGATAGGCACTCAGATGAAAGGAATTCTATCTCCTGCATCAACATGCAAGTGCATTCAAATCCTGCCGAACAATTAATTATCAGTCTGTATTTTTCCAACAGCACCACATAGGAGTTACCTTTATAGGCGTAGCAACAGCTTTGTGCATGGAAATATACGTTGCAGTTTGGTTTTGGGACCAATTCCAACTCAGCTTCAAGAATGTATGCCACCACCAACCACTGGCTCAGAGCAGCAGTGAAGATAGCAGGCCGGACTCTCAAGAGAACATGGTATACAGAAGGAGGAGAGTACTTACCTTGAACGGAAAAGATAGCAATGAAATGCTGCTGGGCAGCCTCACATGGAGGAAGTGAGACAGGAAAAGATAAATAAAAAGAATTTGGCCAACTGGCATACAAAAGGGCCACAGCGTTGCTAGAGGATCCAGGGCCAGGCAAAAGCCTTGAAGCAAAAGTAGGCTCATAGTTGGCTCTATGAGGAGCAGCTCACCTACAGTGGAAAGAGTGAATCCAAGTTGTCAGAAACCTGTGTTCATGATGAGCAGGATCTGATTGAATCTATGCCAGTGAGACTGAAGTGCATTCTTCAATTGAATGTACACCCAGTCAGCAGAGAGAGAGAGTGGCAGGCTTTGGACAGACACTCAGGTAAGGATGTGTGCACCTGAAAACCGAAACTGTAGAGACATTGTATAAGCTTTCTGAAATACTGTAAGTCTACATTACCAATGAACTTTAAATCCCACTTGGCAGTGGATACCGTGGAATTTGAGGGGTGTATTAGGGCTTTGCCCTTGATTATTTAATGGAGGCTTAATTTGTCTTGTAGGAAGAGATCGCACTCCGGGACCATAATGCTCATGTTTAACACAAAAAGAGCTGCTCCCAGTTTGATGACCTAAGTGCTACAGTGCTATTTCGTGAGTGCAGGCATCTCACGAAAAGTGAAAGACTGGTCTCACACACCACCTGGTGTCATGCTTCATCATTGACCAGTCCCCGCCCTCTATAAACTTGGTTTGATAAAGGGCGGGCATACAATTGAAGACAGGGATGCACTTCTAAAGCTAAGTGGGGGCCCTTATAAAAAAGTGAAATTTAAAAGGCCATTACAGATGTCAAACTCATTTTAATGAAACTGGCATCTGTATGGTTGTTAAAATAAATGGTCGATGTGGTGGGGATTCTATTGTCCCCCCACCGTGATGTGAGTGTTCGACATATTTCTGCCCAGTAGGGTCCATGGCATTCATCAGGACCTATAATACACAAAATCGGGCTCCACCCTTACAGTACTATGGTGGGAGGGTTCCACTGAGTGGGGAGACCAATATCACACTCCACCGATGTGCGGTTAATATATTCAAGCCTGTATGGAAAGAAATCAAACAGAGTGAAATCCAAATTAGCAACATGGTCATAGGTTAAGTGAAGGTTGTCCAGTCAGTCACATACATGTGCAAAACATAGTAAGTGGCTATATGTGCAAAAACTGTGTCATTCATCTGTGCACATTTAAGTTGTGGGAAACGTAATCCCCAATGCTTACCCTACCAAATGGGACCTCTTGGCCCCATAGGAGGGTGAGGAAGGAAGACCCTTTTGGTCTAGGAGAAAAAGCAAAAAATCCGGGAAAATCAGGAACCATCCAGGTGAGTACTCTGAGTAAAACAGTTATTCTCTGAAGTTGTGTATAACATGAACATTTTCAAGAATGCACTAACATCATGGACATACACACTCATCCATATCAAATCTCTTATACTCTAACTGTTTGAAGGAATGACTCCCGCCTCTGCACCTACGTCCGAGTTCCTCGCCTCATCGATGGTAAGTGAGGGGATCGAGTGTGTGCTATTTATAGTGTTCGCGCCACAACACCTATGCTAATCAGTGAATTAATTGGGTGTGATTAGCTCAAGTGTCCAGGGGATCCGGTGTCGCCGCCAGGCACTGTTAAAAAAGTGCCTGACTTGCCTAAGGTCTACTTAAGAGCGAGTCCAGGCCTTAAATGGGCTTCCAATGTCTGTATGGGTGCCTGCCTGACATCCGCGGTCGAGAATGGAGTGGACGTGGTTGCTAGTGCCCTCTGAGGTAGAGGCGAACCTGATGGAATAGGAGCTGCACATGCGTGCAATTGCTGAGAGGGATGGGCATGGTCCCGTGTGGCAGGGAGCGCATCGGGATGTGAGAGCCTCCACCCAAAAGCTTTGGGGGAGCGTGCACCCAAAATTATGTGCTCCGGCTGTGGTTGCTGGAGCATTTTAACACTGCGCCTCGCGTACGTTGAAAGTGTTCATGTACAGGCACAGTGGTGATGCTGCAAAGTGAAAATCGTTTAAGTAAAATGCGCTTAAGTAAAAAGGACTATTCTACTTAGAACCACATAAACCATACAAGGGTAATCACAACCATGGCCTCATTCATGAAGTTTAGCAGTATACTATGTGCTGTATATTATCATAACTGGGACTATATAAGCGTTCTACCCCTTTGAAGGACAGAAGTCTGGGATAGATGGCTGGTGCTTAAAAAGAGAGAGAGTCCCTCAGTCACTGCAAAGCAGGAAACATGTGCACTATAGAGACCTTGTCTATCTAGTCAAGGGTTTTAATGAAAGAGCTGTATTACCTCCGTATGAGCAAGAATGATACATTCTATGCTCCTGTTCTTTCTAAATAAATGCCAGCCAGATACCAAATAGACCAGAGCAGAGTTTCAAGGCAGTGTGTCACAGATTATTGTGCCATTTGTAGCCAAGGGATTTCGTCCGTGCCGATACATCCACCTTTGTTCTCTGATGTGAAGTGGTCTGGTAAGGTCTGTTTTGTGTTTTTTCAAAACTTCCAGTACCACCCATTTCAGGTCACTGTCTTTGTGGTTGAGTTCCAAGTAGTGCCATGTAAGTTTGGTGTTTGTCTTTTTACATCGGATAGTGCTACGATGTTCGTTAATGTGGATTTTGATCTTTCTGGTGGTCATGCCCACATACATGAGACTGCAGGGGCACGTCAGGAGGTATACCACATTTTCAGTGTTACAGTTACTAACATTTTTGAGTTTCCAAGGGTTCCCAGTCCCAATGTCCACTTCTAAGCTGGTTATGGGGAGTGGACGTGCGACGTAGCCTCCACAAGCGAAGTATCCAGTAGTTCCCTGTGTATTCCATAAGGTGATCTGGATTTCCTTCAGTGTTGGAGGATCTTTGGCATGCACTAATTCATCCCAGATGTTTTTACTCCTTTTAAACGTGAACAGTGGGGGTTCCCAGTGTTGCTCAGCTCCGTCAAAAAGATGCCAATACTGCTTTATAATCTTGTATATTATAGGTCATGATGAATGCCATGGACCCTACTGGGCCAACAGGCAGAAACATGTCGACCACTCACATCACGGTGGGGGGACAATAGAATCCACAACACACTGACCATTTATTTTAACCACCATACAGATGCCAGTTACATTAAAATGAGTTTGACATCTGTAAAGGTCTTTTAAATTTCACTTTTTTTGTAAGGGCCCTCACTTAGGGGGTCATTAGGATGTCGGGCGGATTGCCTCCGCGAGGCTGGCGGTGGCCACCGCCAGCCTGGCGGAGGCAATCTGCCTGACATCCTTCCCTGAATTCCCTCTCGCCATATTAGTATGGCGGGGGGGGACCACGCAGAAGAAAACACCGCCCGCCACTTTTCCGCCCCGGTCGCCTTGCGGCCGGGGCGTAAAATGTTGAATATGGTGACACCGCCAGCCATATTACAATGGCAAGAGTGCAATGCCTTTCTATGGCGGCAATGCCGCCATGGAAAAGCAGGCGGTCTTCACTCTGGGGGCCCCCTGCAGGCCCCCAGAGTGAAGGTGAGTGGGGGGGGTGCACACGGTGGGGTACCACAGGTACCCCCCTTCATTTTCATTTCAAAAGCGGCAGGCACCGCGCGGTGCCTGCCGCTTTGGAAATGAAAATGCTGTGATTTATTGTCAGCATTGTGGCGGGCGGTGGAGAGAGCAACGCCCGCAACAATGCTGAGAATACAGGATGTGCCCGCCACTGTGGCGGGCACATCCTAAGTGCACCCCCGGGACCCCCGCCCTTAAGGAGGGCAGTCCCGTTTCTGATAGGGTGGTGGGCGGGCAAAGCCCGCCCGCCATCCTAAGGAGGCCCTTAGCTTTAGAAGTGCATCCCTGTCTCCAGGTGCATGCCCGCCCTCAATCAAACCAAGTATTAAGAGGGCAAGGACTGTTCAATGATGAAGCATGACACCAGGTGGTGTGTGAGACCAGTCTTCCACTTTTCGTGAGATGCCTGAATTCACAAAATAACACTGTAGCACTTAGGTCACCAAACTGGGAGCGGCTCTTTTTGTGTTAAACATTATTTAGTGGAGGCTGCCTGCTCCTAGTGCCCCGTGCATCTAGTTCCCTTCCATAGATGTTATCTGGGGTTCTTGTGGTTAATGCTCATGACGGGGCATCAAGCCATTTTTAACTGAGTCTTCAAGGATATCATCGCTATCTTCTTCTTAATGGTACCGCTACTGCTGTCTACTTTGCCAGTGGACTTGATGATAGGTGCAATGCCATTGCTCCTCTACTTCTCGGACCTTGCAAACTGCCTTTACTACTGCTGACACAAAGTATTTTTTGCAATCAATAATTATTCTGTACTGTACCCCAAACTAAGGGATAACATATCTGAGTAACTGCCTAGCTACTGTGAAACACACTGACAAACATATAATTTTCACATTTAGGCATCTGTATAAAATCCATTGGGTCTGGAGGAAGGGCCAGCCTTTTTTCTGCCACTTTTTACCCAAACACCATGATGGAACAAGTAGGATTAGTATATACGGATGAGATGGCATCTTTAATACTCTCTGCACAGCTACTTCTGAGCGACACTAATATCACACAAGCACTAGTCCAGAGTCAAAACTAGGATGGTCTAACAGAACATAAAAGAAACCAAGTGAAAAAACCCCTACATCAAACTATAATGACAGAATACTTAAGGGCAAATGTAGCCCCCCAGGACTTCCTGTCAGCAATGAACCAAGGATTTTCTAGAGGACCAGCAATTGAGGAAAGACTCTCACTTTTCGCATGGCGCTGTTCCTGAGATTGGCTGATCTTAATTATTAGCATGGTCAAACGCCGTTTGGAGACCATGTTATTCAAAATGAAAGTGAGTGAGGACTTCCTAAACACTCAAGTGAAGATCACAATCTTCAGGAAAACAATTATGAAGTAGTTAATAAGGAGATCACAAACTACAAGGACTTCCTGATGCAGAGCAAAATCAATAAACTACAAAAAGAAATAAACAATTCTTCCATGAGCGGGTCCACCCT
Organism: Lissotriton helveticus; assembly: GCF_964261635.1. Lineage (NCBI taxonomy): Eukaryota > Metazoa > Chordata > Amphibia > Caudata > Salamandridae > Lissotriton > Lissotriton helveticus. The sequence continues at coordinate 754,826,804 of NC_136063.1, read as the reverse complement.
TACACAAGGTAATATTACAAGAAACTGGATATGGACCCACAGAACACTCAAAGGAGCAATTCCTGCTCCTCAATATCAGACTCTGAAGAGTGGTCAAGTGACAGCTCCAACAACAGTTAGAGGGCTAGATGGAGGCCTCAATGAGGAAGAGAATTTTGCGACAAATTTTTCCAACCTCCACCCCAACAACTGTATTATTGGTAATGCCTGTTCAGCCACATACCTCTCCTCGGACCCCCACTACCCATGGTTTTTATTACTGAGCCCAACCGCCCAGAGGCAGATGGAGAGAAATACATGGGATGCGAGAACAGAAACAGATCCAATCTGATCCTGCGGGACAAAAAAGGCATACAGACACAAAACAAAACAAGGGAACCCCAACTGGGCCTAAGCAGGTAGTTAGCCTGATGGTGAATTTAGCCAACGAAACCCTCGCAAAGGAATACAGTACACAGAATTCAACAAGTGTTTGGGATTCGTCAAACAACATACATGGACAAATTCAGGCTAAGATGCAAACTAGTTGCATTTTTTAGGAAGAGCAGAGTCAAGTGCTTTTAGCAAAACAGCCCTATACCAAATACCAACAAAGGTCATACTGACCTACACAGGAATTTCCAGTTCAATGCACCTATGACATTAGTACCCTGCCATTTCCTAAATGATACATACCTGAGAGACCGTTACAAGATAGGGCAACTTGCAAATGTATTTAACTCTTTCAGAGGACTGGAGGAGCTTGATAGCAGATATCCCATGACCAATGTATCACTATGGATGAATGCAGAACTACAATTCTTCATTTGAGTGCCTTTATTAGCCAGTTCAATGGAATGAGGAGATCGACTGAGTCATCATTGCACTGATCTAGATTAACAGATGGCAACAATAAGTCATCTACACATTGTAGAAAATATATTGACTCTCCTCATGTGAGGATAGAAAAAATCAGAAAAAAGATCAACTACAGTAAACCATCTGGCATTGCATTGGACAAAAGAAAGGTTGGTGGCAGGGTTGAGGACCATAGTGACACTTGGGGTAACCACATTATTTATGGTCTAGAGTTCTGGAAAAACCTGTACATATTGGCTTTCCCTAATTGCCTATCAGGAGAATCAGGGTGTTAAATCTACTGAAAATAGGCACCCAAACTCCTCGATTAATTAAAGCAGTATATCTATCAATAACCACACAATTCCAATAAGGGCCCTTCTGCTCTACTTGGATTAGACCAACATAGACGGAATCTCTCGGACTGTCCTCAAATTCAGGGTAAGAATTATGGACAACTTGAAGTGAACCAGATGGGTCAAAGACCTTGTACGTTAGATGCAGTATTGGTGGAAGCTTTTTTCCAATGCCCTAGCTGGCAACAAGCGAGACAGGTACTTCCTGGTTGCAAGGTGTCTTACTGCCATTTCTGTTCACTCAGTCAATTCTCCTGCCTCCCTGCACTCCTCTGGCATCCCTTTTTGAGGGGCTCCTCATCTGATTCCATTGACTACCCTGCCCATAGTCTGCAATTTCCAAGATGCTAATTTTGATTCCGCGATTTTCTTTCTTTTTCTTTTATTAGACCACACAGTGGTTGGCAAATGCTGCAAGTTTAGCTAACTTCTTAGTCTGCCATACAGTACAGATATTTGTTAACTAACTCCTCACTTTTGGTAATAACTCCTGTACGCATGCAGCACCTACAGCTTTCTGAGCCATTTCCATTGGATGGGATGTGGCCGAAAACCTTTCAAACAGATCCTTAAGTCTATCCAATTAATTGGCTGATGCCTCGCCCTTATTTTTTTAAAATGTTAAATCTTAGTCCAATTAATTTTTCACTGGGCACACCTCAATCACAATCGCATTCAACAATTCTGTATCGTAGGTGGTTGATTTGGTATTCCAACTTTGCCTGAGTATCTCTCATACGCTGGACTTGGGATTAATATTTACATTTAGGTCCCTCCTCATGTCATTGTATGAAGAATGGTCATTATTCAACGTAAATCATATTTTCGTCATCCTTACGTTTTTTCTCTAAATTAGCAAATCTTTCTATATCAAAGGCAGTATGCTCCGTAAAGGAGTTTTTCCTGTCCTCATTAGTGAGTCTGCCCTACTCTCTCAATAATTTGTACATGCGTTTACTATATTGTTGGTATATAGTATGGGCAGGAGTCCATTTCAGTGGGCGCTCGCTACATTTAGATTATCTGTCCCCCATTGCTGTGCCTTCTAAACCACTCACATTTGGATAATGGTAAAAGTGTAAGCAGAACTTGTACCCATAGCTCATCTCGAGGAGGGAGATAGGGAAGGAAATGGAAAACAATTCCATTCAGTAATTATTTCTCCTAATTGCCCCCTTGGAGAGAGATAGGGCAGATATTATGCACTCACACCCAAAGATCTCCTTCTGTTCGACAAACCTTAAGTCAACACCCATAGGGGCTTGTGAGGGAGTCAGGGCATCTAGGATCAGAGGGTCTTTTTCTCTCACAAATTCAACCTTCAAGGGTCTACATGTATATATATACTTTATTACGACATAGACGTTTCACATAAAATAACCATACAACTTATACCATACAGTCCTCGTAGTCTAATAACAAAATCCATACTTTAAAACACAAGGATAACATCAAAACCATAAAACGATTCAAAGGTTATAAAAGGAGATCGGCTTTCACTAAATGTATGGAATTAAGCAGATGTAATTACTAGATATTGGAATTTTGAAATATTTAACTTAAATTCATGTAAATCACCATTGCTCAGGTGTCCAAGGGCACAGAAATATAGTTAAAACCATTATATAAAATCAGTTATCGCTCACCCGCTATGCTGTTTTCAGATACCCTACATTTGACCAAGAAACGTGGCCACTGCAGATGCAAACCATGGCCTGGTGTCGCATTTCAAAATTTGCAAAGCTTCTATGTGATTTTCAGTTCCCAACTGTTTGCAAATTGGACTTAACCTGTTAGTTCTGGGTATTACCTATATCGGGCAAGCAAAGATCACATAGGGTAGGGATTCCTTGGGGGCTTCACCTAACATCTTTTGCCAATTAAATTCTAGAAAGTACGACTAATCGACATGCAACTAACAACCACCAACCTATCAAAGTGCATGTGCTTCACTAATATGGAGATCAAATAGCATAGTTTAATTTATATCTAAACATGATTTCAAAAGGATTTATCATTTAAAAATGTGAAAACATGATTTCCCCGTCTTTTAATTGCTATATATTTCCACCATCAATATAAATGCCTTAAGCGCATCAAAACAAGTGAGGTTACCTTGGTACAGCAATAACCACAACTTAACTTGGTGAGGTTATACACAATTTAAGGGTAATCCGCACTGATCCAGTAAGCACCTAGGCAGCAATGCAGTACCAAACATGTTGGGCTCATGTTGCTAGATGGTAAATTGTTAGGGGCAGATATACAAGAAAGTGCCAAGCCCTTTGGCTGAGCCACACTGCAGCACTTTCAAAGCACAGGAATGCAACATATTTACAATAATATGTTGCATTCCTGTGCTCTCCCCTGTGCTGGCGCACAAACAGCTGCCATGCACCGGAGCAAGGATGCCTGTGTCATGGGTAGATTGTTTTTGTGCAGGAAGGGGCACCTTCCGGCACAAAAACAATCACCACAGGCATTTTCCTCTTTCAATGCGTGCTGTAGAATGCAGCACACATTGAAAGAGGAAAAACAAGGAGAAATGAAAACATTTCTCCTTGTTGCGCCTCCCTATGCCACCCATAGGGTGGTGTAGCATTCTAACGCATTTCCAGGTTCATGATTCCTCATAAATCTGGACATGTGTCCGGTTCCGAGGATGTTGCTCGGGAACACCCACAACAGCACTCATGGAATGCCCCTTTCACGCAAAGTGTTGTGCATAAAGGTACCGTATTTACAAGGACAGGAAAAGTAATGCAGGGTGGCTTTTCCTGCCCTTGTAAATATGGGGCAGTGAAATGCGCCGCCGGTGCGTCACGAAAAGTGACACACTGGTGGCACAAGGGGCTTGTAAATCTACCCCTCAGTATCATATAGGCAACTGCTACACAATTCAATTAAATGTGCTCATCTTCCCCTAGACAGTTTTTGGTGGCAGCTAACAACTCTTACATGCATGGCCAAGGTGACCATAAAAATGAGGCTATGGAATTGAAAATAAGATGTTGATCCGTCCTAAAGCAGAACGGTAATAAAGTCCTAGAAGATCTGATCTCATGCAATCAGAACAACAGCAGAAACCTTCTTTTACGGGATTGTACATGTTTTGTGTAGAAGCAATTAGTGCAATATATTATCGTTCCCCCAAACACAATCACAAGGTTTGCTTCCCTTAGCAAGTCTTGCACATTAAAAAGTATATTCTCTTGTAGGCAGGATTCCCAATCTGAATATGATGCAGTGGCATAGCTAGAGACCTATGCTGCCACAGTGAATAGCGGGGGGCTGCTGGCGATGCCTCAGGTTGCTGCCTGTGACGGCCACACTGAACTGTAGAGGGGTTTTGCTGACAAAGGCTGCCCGAAGATGGTAGGTAAGAGAGGGGGAGGCCGTTGCCCCCAGAACTTGTGCTGCCCGGGGCGGAATGCCCCTCACCTCCCTTCCTATGCCACTGATTTGATATATATCCTTTGTTTCTGTCCATAATAGTTCAAATCAAGATATAGCTTGCTACCTCAACAATGACTACCTTTGAAATAATCTTAGCAAGGGCCATATCGCTGCTTTAGATGCACTTTTTGCTGCTAAAGCGGCGATATTTTTATCGCCCTAACAGCAGTTAGCAACAGCTTTTAGGCGATAGCGACCGGTTTGGGGCCCCCCTTTGCATGTCAGCGATATTTATCGCTAATGACATGCAAAGTGGGCTTAGCCAAACTGTTGGCGACTGAAAGCAGTCGCTAACACAGCTATCGCCTATTAGTAAGGCAGGCAAAGCGATATAATCTAACGCCTGCTAAAAACATGACTTACCTGTTAATCCAATGGGAGGTGGATTGTCAGTCCCCATTGGCGTTAATGCGTGCATATCGCTGGATTTCCAGCGATATTCACGCATTTTGCCGCTGTCGCTGGATATTTTAGCACAATGGAGAAAAAGGTTGCTAATAGCATGTTTTCTCCGCTAACATATCTAGCGATAGGCAGCGATAAAAAAATGCACTAAGCGCATTTTGAGATAAATATCGCTATTCCTTGCTAATATGCCAATAAGTCTGCTGCCTGGCTTTATTAGGGAGAACTTCATCTCCTACTCTAGCGTAGAGTGGTGCTCCTTTACAAACACTGCGGTATCCCAGCATACCATGCTTGGATCAACCAATAGGTACCCCAGTTGCAGCCCATTCAATGAACTTTTCACTTGGGCAATCAAACTCCTCAGCTCAAGCCACCAAAACTATCACCGTCTTCTAAAGATTTTACATAAATAGTTGTCTTCGGCTTCCTCAATATACCAATCCAGAACAATACTGGTTTTAAAATTGCTTGTTTAGTAATTGGCGTAAACCCAAGCTCTGCATAAATTACTAGTAGTGGGTACCAGGCCTCAGTCTTACCCGAGCCCCTAGAAAGTAATTTCTAGCTACCTGCAAAGGTCATAAACATCCGTACCCACAGAGTCCTGCCCCATAAAGCACAGCCACTACTGATTTCTATTTATAGATTTAAAGGATAGTGTTAATACTTTGTGCACCTGCCTTATGTCTGAAATGTACTGCTCTATTTGTAGAGACTGTTTACTCTATACTATGGGCTCACCCACATACTCATTTCTGATTTATGGGCTACCGTCCCAACTACTTTTGCTTTTATATTTCTCCATTGTCTCCTATCCGGACAACATTTGTGAGCACCATTTTTTGACAGTATAAAACAATAGAAGTCATGCTAGCAAGCAACAAACAAAAGTAAGCACAGTTTAGCTTTACTCAATGTTTTGGTTTTATTTGCACGTACACTTTTAGCTAATTCTGCAAGTCCAACACTCTGTCATTGAGCTTCATACAGCTCTCCCCTGATTACTCTCTGTTTGGGTGATCCCCACCGCAACATGCACCATCTGTTAAAAAAAAAAAAAACATCAAATTAGGAAGCAGAGAGCCTTACCTGCATGTATTCCCAAATAGCAGCTGCACAGCAAAATAATTGATAGGCAATTTAGCAGAACTCTAGCTATAAAAAAGTTAGTTGTTGCATAAGGCTATAATACATAAAATCTAGGACAGTTAATATAGATTTTCTCTCAATACAAATCTATGGAAACTAATCATGTGACAGAAACTTGTTATTTTTGGCAAAACACATCCAATAAGAAGGTGGCAGGATTTTGTCTCAGTGAAACCACAAGATGTCCTCAAGGAAAAGATATCGTTCTCACAGACAATGCCAAGCTCATCATTCTCCGAAAGTCCTGCTCCAGGTACCAGATTTGAAAGCAAGTTTACTTTTTGCAGAAATGTACAAATACACAACCTTGAATAACATGGTTTTTTTGGCCTACTAGAATCTAAAATTTTGTAAAAATATTTAAAACAATTGGAGTTTCAAATCAATATAAAATTACATCTTCATTTGCTATTTAATTATTGATACATTCTTTGTCATATATATGTAAAGCAAATGTCCTGGAATGTATATGAATTTATGATTATAATACGTAGAAGAACATGATTGAGTTTTCACAATAACAGACAAGTATTGTACATCTCTTAAATGTCTATTTGCAGCATGTTGAACCGGACCCTCTCTGCAAGGTTACCCCCAAACATTTTGCCTTTTTCCCTCCATCTTTTTAGCTGAATTAGTTTTTGTTGGCCTTGGGACTCTACACACTTTAGCACTGCTAACCAGTGCTAAAATGTGTGTGCTCATGCCCCTAAACATGATAAAGTAGGTTATATCTAATTGGCATATTTAATTTACTTATAAGTTCCTTGAAAAATGGTATACCATATACCCACGGCCCGTAAATTAAATGCTACTAGTGGGCCAGCAGGATTTATTGGGCCACCTACTTAAGTAACCCCTCAAAACATTTCCCAGGCCTGGCATTGATGACTGAATGCAGTTTGAGAATGCCACTTCCACTTGGCATTATAACTAGGCCTGGGCGATGAACTCCGCAGAAAACTCCGCACCACATAGCGCAGCGGACTTTTTTCCCTGCTCCCGCTGGCCAATGGTAAATTCCGCTAGCAGAACTCTGCAGAGTTTTTATGTCACTTCACGGAGTTCCACTCCACCCAGGAGTAATTATAACCCCCTAGCCAAGTCTAAATTCTCATTTTATTACATATACGTCACCCCCAAGGTAGGCCATAAATAGCTTATAGGGCAGGATGAATTGTAATTAAAAGGTTGGACATGTACTGGTAGTAAAAAATTCCTAAATTAGATTTTCACTACTGTGAGGCACACCTGTCCCATAGGATAACATTAGGCTACCTTATTACATTTAATAATTGACAACTTTTGTTTGGGAACAGGTAAGCTTTTCATTTTTGCTATTTACGAAATTGTGCTGGAAATCTACTTTAATGGTAAACTCAGATTTAAAATTTGAAGTTTGAGATTGCCACTTTTAGAAAGTGCCCATTTTTCTGCCCTTTGCTAGTTGGTGCTTGCAGCCTGTCCTAGGTCATATGACTGAGTGTAAATGGCAGTTCAACTTTGTGAATTCCTCCTAGGCCTTCACACAATAAAGGGATTAGGTGTGCCTGAAAGGGCCATCTGCTAGCAGGATGGGGTGGAGCTGGGACTCACTTGCAACTAAATAGGCTGTGCTCTGTCTTTACACAAAGGGCTTGTCAACCTTATATTGCCCTGCAGCCAACCTGAAGCCAGGGAAGAAGAGTCAGAAAATTGTAAGCACTTCAAAGAGAAACCTCTAAAAATGTTTCCTACTTCCAAGAAGGTACCAGGTATAAAAATAGGACATCATTCCCTGTCTTCAGTTCACTTTCTGAACCTCTGAAACGACTCTCAGAGGATTGCCTGTTGCTGTGGTCTGCTTGGTACTCCACAAGACTGCTTTGCTACACCTGGAAGGACTGCATTGTTTCCTGGAGCCTGCCTTGAACCCTCGGAGGCCTTCCGTACTGTTAAGTGTTGCTTCTCCACCTGAACCCTGTACTACCAGAGTGACTTCGAGGGCTAGCTTGTTAGTCTCCTGTTCAGAGCCACAGGGGCAGAACATGCTCCCTCCATCTTTATCCTGCACCCGGACCCAGCCTGAGTCCTAACCTCCCCAAGAAGTGTTACTCCTGTCCTGGATGCTTGGTGGTGGTGCTAAAAGTGCCCAAATAGCCAAAATCCCAAACTTGGGAGAACATTTTGGATACAAACTGCTCTGAGAACTGAGACAAGGTTTTGGATAAAAACTGCTCAGAGAACTGAGAAAAGACCGGGACCATGTTGCTCGCCAATCCGCCTGAGGTGCATCATCGGTAGGTCTGACTTCACAGCAGTTCCCACTATATTCTTCTAAACAGCTGAAAATTCAGCGGTCCTTAACCAAAGGGGTATCCGGACTCCTGGAACTTTCATCAGCTACAGTCTACTGTCTTTACCTGCTGGAGATGTTCGACTTTCAAAAAAGTGACTTAGTCCAAACGTAGAAATCTTTACTTCGACTTCATCCAATGGTTCCCTAACGTCGACATTCCTTCCTCAAACTTCACCTGCAGACTTACCCTGCTGAACTTTACATTCCTAGGACTTTTTCTCCAAAATGTCTTTTACGTTTGAAAGTAAGAGCTTATGGGTCCAATCTACTTCTTGTAATCAATCCATGCTCCATTGTGGAGGGCCATATTTTTTGACTTAGTCCCGGTCTCTCAAGACGAGATGTCAGTATTTGGTGTTTTGGTCTTCCAGGCCCTAGGTTTTACTAAAAACTTTAACATTTCATGACTCCTGTTCTACTGAATAGTTTTTGTCATTTGAGTGTCAAATAATTTCTTAAAATGTACTTTTTTTTAAATAAATCTGTGTGAAATTTTCTTGTGTTGTGGTTTCACATTATCACTGTAAATACTTTACACATAGCCTCTAAGTTAAGCCTGACAGCCTTTGCACCAAGCTACCAGAAGGTTAAGCACAGTTTGATTTAGAGAATTGTGTGGTTCCCCCTGATGGGAATTTTGGCTGTTGGTTGAACAGGGGTCCCCCTCCATCAATCAGCAGTACAATTTCTCACATTGGTTTTCAACGGTGTGGACAGGACTTATGTTTTTGTACTAACATACAGTGATCAGTGGTACATAAATATCCCAGATGAATAAGTTGACACAAGCGTTTACCTCTTTTTAAATTCCTCCTACTGTTCTGTTGGCTGTTTTCTCCCTTTTCTAAATTGAACGGTCCTACCTTCTTTTGTGTACCATGGAGATGGATCTGAACAGGCTTGACACCCTCTGTAAGGAGAAGGGACTGAGGACAGGCAGGAAGGCTACCTAACCTGATCTCCAGGTAGCCCTAAGAGCCTTTGAGTGAGTTCCGAGATGACAGCCCACCCCAGAGGAGGATGTTGAGAACGGGGAAGTACTCCCAGAGGATGAGGAGGAGATTGAAGCCCCAGCCCTGGGTCCTGAGCTGCAAGGAGATAGAGCCCAATTCATACCTAGCAGATGCCCATGATGGAGCATGGAGCACTGTGTCTGCCAGGAGCCTGTCCCCAGAGGAGCTGGAGGACAGAATGGCAGAGATGGAGTTCAAACTTCAGCTGGCGAAAATGAAGCTGTAAACAGAGGAAAGGAGGACTGAGGAAAATAGAGCCTTGACCTGAGAGAGGGCCATGGCTGAGAAAAAAACTATTTCTGGCACAATTGATGTGATTGAATGAGTTAAAGCTGAACGCCAGACAGATCCCAGAGTCCAGCAACAACGGAGGCAGCGTACATGCATTGTCCACTGAATAGCTGAAGGTCCATATACCACAAGAACTGGTGCCCAATTATGTGGTAGCAGATGACATAGAAAAGTGGTTTGCTGCATATGAGATAGCTCTAAGGGTATGCAAGGTTCCAGAGGAGTACTCAGGGGGTAACTTATGGAAGCACATGCCCACAGTGGAGAGGGCACATATCTCACACTTAAGGAACATGACCAGACAAAGTATGCTCCATGAAAGCCATACTTGTTGCAGAATTTGGGCTAACCCCTGTGAAATACCGTCAGTTGTTCAAGGCCAGTCACAAACTCCCAAAACAGTCTTGGGGGATTTCTTAGATTACTCAAGCAAGGCACTGAGTGTCTGGGTGAAAGGGCAGCAAAGTTGGCACTTATATTGGGCTGTACAGCTTAATTTTGATTGACTACATGATCAACACCTCTTTTACAGAGCTGATCGAGCACCTACTAGATAGCAAGCATGCTGACCCCAGAAAGCTTGATGGGGAGGCGGACCTCTGGGTCAGGACCACAGTATCCAATAAGGTATCTGGCGTGACCCCTAAAAGAGTGGTACAGGTTTCCCTAAGCAGAGTGGAGGGAGGCCACAGATGACACAGCCAAGTTCAGAGTAAGGTGGGGGAATGGGTTCCCAAGCCCTTCTGAGAAACAGGGGGGATTTCTGGTGGGTGGCGGCCAAGACACCCGCATTTCCAACCCTGCTGCTTTGATTGTTCTCAGCTAAGATACAAGCAGGGGCACTCTGTCTGTCCTAAGAAAGTACTGAATAGTGGGACCTCTATATGTGTGAAAAATGTGGCCTTTTGTTGTAGGTAATCTCCAGGGCCAGGAAGTAGATTGTGCCCTAATCTCCCTTAGTTGGGAGGTGAACTCCAAAGGAAGATTGGTGACCTCTTAGATTGGGATCCCTTCCATCAGGTCAAGGTGAATAGGGTCCCCGTCATTGTTCTGAGGAGTACAGGGGCCAGTAGACCATAGTAGTGGAACGGCTGATTTCCCCAGAGAAGTAAACTGGGCAGGTGTGTAGGGTAACTCAGGTCCCAAGGCAGGACTTTCTTTGCTCCATGACCCTGGTATCCTTTGAGTGGGTTGGGAATGTGGCCCAGAGGAGAGTCATAGTTGGTCTCCAGATTTCCATTGACCATATTCTGGAGAATGAGTTGCCACCTGTGGTGAAAGTGCTCGGAGGGTCGGCCACACGAGGTGCCCTGAAAGAACCAAATATTTGGACATGCTACTCCCAAAGGGAGGGTACTGAGGCCCAAATGAAAGGGCCAAGGGAGAGGAAGGACTCATCCCTGACCCCTGCTCAGCCTCAGGGTGCAGATTCTGCACTTAGTGGCCAGTCGCAGTCTACCACCCTGGACTAGTGGGAAGGAGAGTAGAAGAAGGGTGGCTAACACTCGGGGCAGGTGTACCACACTCTGAGAAACCTCAGAGGTCAGAGACCCCTGGCTGGCCTGGAGTCTGATCCTTGAAACTGACAGCTGTCAGTGGCCTCTGTTTGTTACTGTCCTCCTGCGCAGAGTTTTCATTGGGTTTGAGACAGAATTCTGATGGGGCATGGTGGTATTGTCTGCCTACTGGAATGCACATGTGAGGCGAGATAAGGTTAGGTTGTGCACTGATACAGTCCCCAGGTGAGGAGAAAGTTACCCATGGGTCCGTTCAGTGGGTAAAGAGAGTGTAGACAGAGGATCCAACTGAATTCAGGGGCATAGTATTGGCAAAGGGCTTTGTAGTAAAGGGCCATTGTCCATGTTATATTGCATAAGTAGGAAAGCCCATCAAGGTATTGATTAGCCTCCCCTGGGTTTTGCCTGGAGGAGGGGTCATGTTGAACCTGGCCTTCTCTGCAGGGTCACCCCCAAACATTTTAACTTTTTCCCTCCATGTTGGTTCTAAATTTGCTGTTGTTGGGCTCAGAACTATACCACTTCTAACCTGTGTTAAAGTGCTTTTGTTCACTCCCCTAAACATGTCATAATTGGCTCATACCTAATTGGCATGTTTAATGTACTTATAGGACCCTTGTAGAGTGGTATACCATGCACCCAGGGCCTCTAGATTTGATGCTTCGAGTGGGCCTGTAGAATTATTGTGCAATCTACTTAAGTAGCTGCTTAAAACATGCCCCAGACCTGCAATTGTAGCCTGAATGCAGTTTGAAACTGCCAATTCAGCTTGACAATGTAACCCCCTAGCTAATCCCTAAACTTTCCTTTTATTATATTGTTTTTAATAATAATAAAACATTATTATTATATACAAGTCACCCCTAAGGTAGGCCCTATGTAGCCCATAGAGCAGGGTGCATTGTAATAAAAGGTTTAACTTTTTCAGCAACATTCCTTCTAAGTCTGAACTTAAGAGCCGACTAGGCCCAATCCTCTTCTTGTGTCTGACCTGGGCTCATTGCGGTCGGCCATATTTTTAAACTCTGACCTGGTCCCGCATGACTCAATGTCTTCTGTTGAGGTTTTGATCTTTAAGGCACAAGTTTGTACTAAGAACTTTAAGAATTGATAATTCCAGTTACCCTGATTGGATTTTTGTCATTTTGGTGTCAATGATTTATTAAAATATACTCTATTTTTCTTAATTGGTGTGGGATCTTTCTTGTGTTATTTTTTTCACGTTATTACTGTTTGTGTGCTGCATTAATACCGACACGTGTTTTGCCGCATTCACTGGGAAATCATCACGCAACTTTTTCAAGGCTGTATAGACATAAACAAAAGACCGGCTGAAGAGAAACTATAAGAATACAGAAAGAAAAGCACAAAACTCAAAATACTGTGTTAATATTTGTGCATGCAATGTGCAGATAAATGTTTAGATACACTACAGACATGTGCTGAGGATTTGTTGCCTCAAAGTTGAGCCTAATTACTTTTGAACATGGGCCGCCCCTCGTTCAACAAACAACCCAATTTCTCAGATAGCATTAACATGTGTGGTATGATTTGATTTGGTGTTAATTTGTATTTAAGAAATGGACACCAAGATTGTGATGACAATTACTAAATGCGGTGCTCGGCTGGTTATTCTAAATGTATTCATATTCAGACTGATTCCTGCAGGATAACTTCCTCACAATGTAAATATCCCATTTATACCCAACATACACGTTTACTGTTCATAATACTACATGATACTCGGCATGAAGTACTCAGGTCTTGATTAGGCATGTGGGATGGCCCATTTGGCATTGAATCATTGCCCTATCCTTACCAGCTTTAAATCATGGATACGTGTGGAAGATATTGCAATATATCACCCATAATACCATCACTTAATACAATCCTACCTACAGTGACATAGAAAACAACTCACCAAAAGATCTCTGGATCTCTGAAGCTGGCAGCTGCCTAGCAACATCTGTTGTTGAAGACAAGTAATGCCTATGATAAAGCATGCCAACTAGTCTGGGTGAAGGGTCTCCATCATTTTTTAAATATTTTCTCCTGTAAGCTAACCCAGCAAGTTGGGAAATTTCCCATTCAACTTATGGTACAAAACAGTCTAGTGGTTGGTTGTTTAACAGCAAAAGGAGCCATACCCAATATCTTCTGAGCACAAAACAGTTGCAACTCATGGGCACTGCGATTCTGCCCTTTTCCACCATGACAGGCACAGATGACAAGGAGATGAAGAACAGTCATCTGCATTGGATTAAGAGAAGTAAGAAATCATCCATGCAGTGGGGACTGTGTAAGTTGAACATCACCAAAGTCAATGAGTTCTGAGTGCCCAAAGGATGACATGCAAACTGCTCATGGCTGAGAGCCGCATGAAGCGGCGGTTGGCCAAACCCAGCAGATTGGGCTCAGAGCCTGATCATAAACCAGGCCCTGTGGCCAGACCCCACTGTGCATGGCCAAAGGCTGTGTGCAGTGGAGAGTGGCCACATGCTGGTTTGGCCATAGGGCCTTGCCGAAACCAAGCCGGGAGCAGAATACTTTCACTGAATTTAGATGCTGTACGTCATCCCAAAAAACCCTCTGATATTCACTGAAAAATAATATTTCATGGGAAGGTATAGTTACGATTGGCTTCCCAAATTAAAATATATTTTTTAAAAGCTCGGAAATTCATTAAAACACACAGTTAAAGATCGGTTACGGTTATGAAATTTATTAAAAAACAAAGTTAAAGAACAGTTACGTGTTTATGAAATTATTACAAAAAGTCTCTCAGCTTCTCAACTTATGGTTAGCTTTGCAATCCATAACTCAAGAAACTGTCATGCAAATCATAACTCATACACCAAATGCAAAGCTTATCATCTCACAATAATTATACCAATAATAACAACACCTAAAAGCTCAATGCTGTTAAATAGATTTTTCATCCAATAAATAATTCTATATTAGTGATTAGCTAATTGATGGATTTAATAGAAATCAAATATGTAATCTGTCCTGAAAGATGATTCTTGATATGTGTGTTTGTATCTGTTACATCAGGGTTGGGGTCATGAGCACTGCATTTGGTGCGTAAGATATGGTTTTATATGTTATTACACAGGCGTGAGATCCTCTACTAAAACCACAGAATAAGCTACTAATCCAAGTTAGAACAAAGTTTAGAAATTCTCTGAAAAAATCTTCCAGCCGATGTGATGTCATGCTGGTGATACGAAATCCTAAAACCACCGACATGTTTCACTTATGTGTAGCTACAGAAATAAAACTCCCCCCAATTCACTGCTCATGTTTTCGCATTTGACATCAAAAACAAGATCATGGATTCAAATATGTATGAAAGCCCGTATTCTGGTGCTTAACCTTTCATTTGCTCTGCTACTGTAGAATCAGTTTTGAAGCCATATATGGAATCCAATCTGCTCAACCTGGAAATGACATAAGCTTCTCCCTTTCTTGAGTTCTGTTTCAATATAAAAGTGAGTTTATAATCCTATTTGTCGTATAGCTTGATGGAAGCTAGTGAGCATCTTCGAGCTTTTCACTGCGGTTTTACTGGCACCAGATCATTGAAGAGGCCCTATATGCAGTAAAACAGGATTATTACAGGATGCTTCAAGTACAAGACAATAAAAAATGCATTTGGAATACAAGTGCATTTCCACTGTCTTTTCAGGAAAGCCAGCATATCACTCAGCTGCCTAGATTTCTATAGGTAATAACATCTACTAGATTTGCGTAAGCCATATGCTATGAAAAGTAGTTTTCTATTTTCACTTTCCCTGAAACGTGCATTTCAGTTCCAATATCGATTGCTGCTTCTTTGAGGCGTTTCACTGGGACTGTTTTTCAGCTTCAGAACCTATAATATGTATCCCATTTCTGATTCTGAAACAGGTATTTTACAGTTAGCTCATTATCAATTACATGTTTTGCCCGTCTGGTATATTCCAACTCACTTTAGTTGATATGAGATTTCTTGACTTGGAACTTCTATGGATTTGCTTTCATCCATTCATAGGTGAAGTGTTTCCTGTGAATTTGCTTTCATCCATTCATAGGTGAAGTATTTTCTATTTTACTAGTTGTATCTCCATTGCATGCAATTTCACTCTTCAAAACGTTTTCTGCATCTGAAAACGGATTCATTTCGCTTGTAAAAATAAATCTACTAATAAAAAAGAGGTATCTATGGCATTGTTCTTGGAAATATTAAAACACTTCGACCTTGTTTTTTTGGCAGAAGACCTAGTCATTCGCTAGAAAAGGTAAACGTATTTAATAAATACTAGTTATAGCACCTTGCGAAAATGTATTCTGACGGTTAAGCTTCCATTTAGTTTTTTTTTTATTAACATGGTGACTTTGGAGCACTGAACATGACAATGGACATGACACTTCAGCGTGTTATTAGAAATGATTAAACGTTTCCGCATTTTTATAATACGCTTTTCCGGTAGCCACAAATACATGTTGGAAGGCATGCTACTAGCAATCTAATATCGAGGGCCTGATTCACATATCTCCAAGGTTAAAAAGTCAGCCATATATTGTTGTATGGATACTCCTCTTTGGAGAATATATCAGATTTTTGGGATGATTTACAGAATAGCTCCAGAATTCTCCAGGGTCCTATAGTTCCTAGTGTTTCCAAATGTGCAAAATTTACAATAGTGGAAATGATACCGTGATAGATAATGCACAAATGTGCCACTGATTTGGCACAACCTTTGTGGGCCAACATACAAGGAAAAGTTGAGGGACCCCATATAAACTCCCTTCTCCTCTTACACTGTGTTCACTCTTGCTTTTGTGTACCTTCCCCTATTGCCCACAAAACCAAGGATATATCCCATGAAATGGTTTGTAATGGGCTCAGAGAAGGACTGTAAGCCAAACGATTTGTCAAGCTGAAATTTGGTATTAAAGTTCAGTGTCACAAACACACTCACAGATACACTCACACACTCTCATACAATCACACATTTACACATGCACTTGCTCTCCCCCCTACCTCAGACAAACACAGTGGGACCACAAGCACAGCCATTGGTGGTTGAGAGGCATTAGTCGCCCCAAGCTTTCAAAGTTGCCATGTTGGTCCCATCCAGTCTTTTGATAGTTAGTTCCATGAGGGCAGTGAATCACAGAGAAGTGTTCTCTGTCCTGAATGAAGAACGGCAAATGTTTTATATGTATGAGAAGGTAAGAGGCAGTGCCTCAACACTACAAAGTTATAACCTCAGAATATAACACTTTGAAAATCACACTTATGTAAAATTCTTACATACAAGTACGTTTTTTGAAAATTCAATAAGAAAGGCACCATGTGAAAAAGAGAGTAGCAGCTAAAAGAACCACTGTCTATTACTAGTGTCAGGCAACTCAGAGGCGTCTCCAACGTTATCACTGAGTGGTATTACCTAATTTATGCATTCAGCAAGGGCCCAGATAACAAAGGAGAGCGAAAAGAGGGGAACAAGGTGTAGCCATTTTTATGCAAAAAATGGTATTCAGATAGAATATATAAAAAAAATATTGTCCTTCAAAAATATCGGGTCTTAAATATCGTGGCATGGAAATATCATGGGCAAGAATATCGCTGTCAAAAATATCGATTTTAGGTAAGTAATGTTGATAATGAAAATATCGAAGTTATTAATATAGTTTTTAGAAATATCAAAAACATTCATATAGGTTACTAAAATATAGTTAATACTATGCTTTTGAAAACTATTTTAATGTATTTTAGTATGCATTTTAATTGTATATGTTTTAAATTGTGTGTATAAATATTGTTCATGTTTTATAATTATAGTTATTTAAGTAGAACATTGTAATGTTGAAAGCTCCATTGAAAACAAGGGAGTAGCTCTGGGCTTATAATGGCAGGTATAAGCCCGGTGCTCCAACATTCCAATGTTTCTTTGTTCACAGCTCTGGCTGTGAACAAAGGCTTCAGGGAGCCTGAGAGGATTTCAATCTACTTGAGCTCCCTAAAGCCTTTGTTTAATTTGCTATTTAGTGGCAGAATGTTCTAATAGCCTTATAGCCCTTCTTAGCAGGGCTATACCAGCTATCAAATGTCAAAGCAAGATGGCGGCCACTTAGGAGGTCGGTAGCAGCACTAGTGACCTGTGGGCTGAGACGGTATGCCGATAACCTGTGGATCGTGAATACGGATCGATGCCCCCAATGAACAGAGTTCATAGCTGTCGCTGCAGTGCCTGGACAGAGTGGATCAGAATCGGTTTGCATAGTTTAAAACAAGGTACAGCAGGACACCTACCTTGCGCGTTCTGTAGCGGTCTGACCCAATGTCTCGTGGAGATGGGACCGAAGGCTGTGGGGACCAGCGGAGTGTCTAAGGCTGGGGGAAATCACCAGACACATGGCGGGGGTATGGCGGAGCATGACCCTTAGAGTCAGGCGGAGCAGGCAGCCGGACGCGTTCTGCATGCACAGACACAGATCACAGGCAGTGAGCTCCCGTCGTAGAAGAGGGGAAGAGGTGGGGCAACAGGGAAACTGCGTCGCACCGGCCCCTCAGTGGCCGAATTGTTCCAAGGTACACGGGAAACCCAGTCAGGACTAACCAGCGAAAATACAGGCAAGCACGGTGTGGAGCAGAAGAAGAGCGAGTCTCCGGATGCTCCTTCGGAGCAGCCAGCAGGAGAGGACATAGCAACGCTGCTCAATGAAGGTAGGCTAAAGGAGGCAAACACATCATATACAAAGACAATAACTATCTGTGTTTCCAAACAGGCAGGGGTCCGTATTGAGAAAGATAATATGGGGGAGCATGATGAAGTCAGAAATAAAAGTGAGACATTAAAACTCTGGGAGGAAAATAAGGCCAGTCCAGACCCAACAATTAACTCAACAAGTAACATAAATGGGATACAAGAACAGGCAAAAAAATGCGGGTCACACTATGGAGTTATCTGAAACTGAGCCCCTTCACAATAATGAAGATATTGATAAAAACTAAAAGCGAGAGATGGACAAAGAGCCAAGCAACTGTTTCTTTTCAGTCTCAGAAGGGGCTGGGTGGTCAGAAGATGGTTAGAGCTCCTCATCAGAGTTAAGTAACTTAGAAAGGAACCCAGAAGAAAATGAACTAGTCCTAACTGCTAAAAAGTTAAGACACAGAACAAATACTCAGCGCCGGGATGGAAAGGACCTCAAATGGGACTATGCATCAGTGACCCTGTTGATAAGTTCCTCAACAGGGGTGATCTCCTCCGCCGCCAGTTCGGGTCCACCAACGCTAGAAGCTATATATCAAGCGCTATCAATGCATAGGGAAGAGACCCGTCAGGATGGCTGGAAAGGCCAATCTGCAATGCACAAGGTGCAAGGGGTAGTCAGGAAATGAACTAAGACAAGTAGCAGTATTGGGGGAAAGATGACGGATATTGAGGCAAGAATTGTAACGGCCGAGGCAGATCTTTCAGGAGTAATAACCCAGAATGAAGCGCATAATTCCTAAATAAATGATATACAGTGAAAATTGAAGGACTATGAAAAGTAACAGAGAAGGAACAATTTAAGGGTGCTAGGGATTCCGGAAGGTGTGGAAGGGTCTGATTCTTGATGTTATATTGTTGAGTTGGGAGGTCTACTTTCCCAGAAGTATCAGAATGGAACTGGGCAACGGAGGTACAGAGAGCTCATCAAACCCCCTTCAAACCAAGATATCAGGTGAAAGAAGGAGCAAAACCTCGAGCTATCCTTGTATACTTTGGCAACTTTCTGCTCTGCCAAGCGATCTCGGAAAAAAACAGACCTGAATCCAAAAGATCAAGTGGGGAGGTGTCCTTTTTTATTTGTGCTGACTTCTGTCATACCACGGTGGAGATTAAGGCACATGATTAGGCTCTTCTAGGATAAAAACATTCAAACATAGCTGGTTAAGCCAGCGCAATTGAAAGTAATTCATGAGTGCCGGACACGCTTTTTCACGTTTGAAATTAACGCAAAAGAATACCTAGATGGCCTCGACAAATAAAGTTAATATAACTAGATATGAGAGCCTGCTAAAATATAAAATGTAGGATTATGCAGGATTACAAATATTATACAGGCATTGTAATCAATTATACTACATGCTAAAGTATGGTAAAAAGATATCACAGGGAGCTCCAACATTTCAATGTTTCTTTGTTCACAGCTCTGGCTGTGAACAAAGGCTTTAGGGAGCTTGAGGGGATTTCAATCCCCTTGCGCTCCCTTAAGCATGTGTTTAATTTGTTAGAACATTCTGCCCTCTAGTAGCAGAATATTCTAATAGCCTTATAGCCCTTCGTAGCAGGGCTATACCAGCTATTAAAGTCCAGATCCCTTGTTAAAGTCCCTAGCCTTCTGCTCGGGCCTTTAACGCAGGAGCGGACCTTTAAATCCGGTATAGCCCGCTACAGCGGGCTATAAGGCTATAGTAGGTTGAAATGTAATTTATAATTGTATTTTCATGTTTAATATCGTAGCGGGTTGTGGGGATCATAGGGGTACAGGGTGGAAAGTAGTTTAATTATAATTAATTAATAATATTTGTTAATATTAATTAATATTTCGTAGTTAATTATTAGTTATGATGATTGTGATAAAAAAAACTACGTTTTAGGTGTTGGCTGTGTGTTTTGAAGGGGTGTAGGATGGGCGGATAAATATTTATAATTATTAATTCATTTTTGATTAGTATTAATAACTTAATTGTTCATTTTTTTCTAAACTGTATAATTGTTTTCTAATTAAATTTCAGATGTGGGTAAGTTGTTTTGTAGGGTTATAGGGTGGAAGGTAAATTAATTGTAAATAATTATTAATTAAAATTTTATAAAATGGAATTCTTTAAATGATAATTAAATAGGTTAATAGTATAATTATGTGTTTATTTTAATTGAATTTTAGGTACAGGATGTGTGTTTTGTAGGGATATATTGTGAAGTAAATTAATTATAATTTATTCTTTTTTAATTGTTATTTAAGAATTATTATTTACTCAATATTTAATCATGTTAATTGTATATTTACTTTTTTCATTTCGTTTTAGGTGTGGGTTGTGTGTTTTGTAGGGGAATAGTGTGGGAAGTACATTATTTGTAATTACCAATTATAAATGTAATTAATATTAATTATTTAATAGATAATTATTTATGGTAATTGTATAATTACTTTTTTCTGATTAAGTTTTAGGTGAGAGTAGTGTGTTTTGTAGGGAGATAGGGTGGGACGTAATTACATTGGATTTAGGTAATAAATGTATATTGTTAATAATTACATTTTAAAGTAAAATAATTATTTTAATGATTATTATGTAAATTGTGAAATACAATAAATGTTTCTATTGTTTTTGTGTATTGCATTTGTATGTGTAAAGGGTGTGTGGGAAATTAATTATACTAATTGATAAACACATTTAATTTATAATATTTATAGAAACGATAAATTATTATGTTAAATGTGTCAATAAAATATTATTTAAATTATATATTAGGTGTGAGTTGTTGAATTTGAGGAATAGATGGCGGGATAATTATTTAAAAAGTATTAATTCATTATTAGTTAATTATTCATAATAATTGTTCACTTGAAATTGACAATGGAAATAATAATTTGTTAATTTATATAATAGGTGTGGGTTGTTTTATATTTATTGGTAAATGGCGAGGTGGTAATTAACTATAATTATTTAAGGAATTAACAATTATAAAGAGTTTTTTAAGTAATAATTAATTATATAACGTGTAAATAATATTATTTTAATAAAGATTTTTAGATAAATGTTGTGTGCTCAGTTGGTGTGTAGGCTAGAAAGTTAATTCAGTAATAACACATTTAAGAATAGTTTTTTAAAATTATGTTATTTATTATTGTATGTGTTAATTGTGTTGCGTAAATATAAATAATATTGCATTAATTCGTTTTTAATATTTGGAGAATATGTTTTTTTTATTTAGATTATAATAATATGTGTATTCATTTATGATATGTATTTAACATTGGGCGAGAAAGAGAGAGAGAATGTTATATTTTATTTGTGTAGCCCCGATCCTTGCCACATTTTTAGAATTTTTACATACCATATATTTACATTACTTAATTTAAATGGAACTAAGTAATATAGTGAATGATTATCCTCCCAATGAAGGGGTGTATCTTTGTGTGTTATTTCTGAGTATTCTAGGTAGTGCTTACTAGCTGTTCCTGCTGGTTCAGTATCCTGTCCAATTGTTTGGTTTTGTAGGTGAGCCACAGGACATTGCCATTTTTATTGTTTCCCAAGGTTAAATCTCAATATTTTGTTGATATTTCTCAGCTGCTTCTGTTAATAAAGTGTTATGTATTTTCCTACTTTTTGCTAGCATGAAATCCATTTCCAATGCATTTCAAGCCATCCATCTTTACCACACAACTGATCTTTTTTTCAACTGCCGTGTTTTCCTATTGTCGGAGAGTGGGCCGTGGAATGGGCAGCAGGTTAAATAAATACAGGCTCCTCCTACAGAAAGAAAATTGAAAAGAAAGTTGGACCCTGAGTTGGACACAGATGTTCCACTTACGAATGGGTAATAACTGGGAAACCTGATTTAGTGCATGTAGTTCCCTTGATTAATACTTATTCTCATCTGCATTTCACCCAACAATATCATGTAATTGAACACCTGAAGTTGCAGCGGAAAATTGAACAGGCATGCAGTTTACTTACAATACCATGGGCTCTTTAATTTTTCACCAAATAGTATTAGCTATTCCTAATTAGGAATTTAAATGGAGAAACGTCCTTTAGTGTATTTGTTTTTTGCAATTAGCAAATATCACAGTACTTTCTCTGCAAAAAGCCAGTCGCTGGTTATTTTAAATTTTACTTAACAGATGTAATTCTTGGAAGAATGGCAGGTTTTATCTGTGCCATAGAAGTAGAAATGTCATAATAATTCAGACGTTCGGGATGTTCTTAATCACCCTACAATCTATTTCCAAGTACAAGTGAACGTACATAACTTCATATCACAACTGTCCGCTGTCCATTTTTGTAAGTCATACGGCGAACATTGTTAGGCCAGCACCTCTGGCACATACTCCTTTTCACAGGTACAACAAAACATTTTTGCTTCAATGAAAAAAACTACATAGCATAGTGTTAGGGAAAGAGGAAATTAAGATACAGGTAGCCCGAAAACCGTGATCAACATCAGATTACTTTTCCATGGGCATACTGAGAATTCATGTTCTGTAAACAGTGATGGAAAATCATTGTATTTGTGTGTCAAGATCAACTTTATCCGGCACAAATGCTAATGGCTTACCTCTTTGAGATATATATTTTAAAACGACTATTTTTTTTATTCTTTTATTTTATCATATGTTTTTTGTATATGTTTCATACTTTTCTGGCAAATATGCAGAATAAAGTTGGTATTGTATTCATGTGAGCTGTTACTTCTCCAGCAGATCATTCGTCCGTTGTACAGAAAGTTGCTTCCTCCTGCCACATTTTTCTTTCTGCCAATGAATAAGCTTCAATGACCCTCTTTGTTAGGGTCCTATTTCTATAGACCCTATCACTTTGTGATGTGTTCCATTGTTGCTTGTGCTGTGTTTGAATTCGTGATATTTCTGGCAGAATTTACAAAGCTCTTTCTGTGAGTAAGTATGACTTACTCCTGGGTTACTTATGACTTTTTGCTGAATTTCCAAGAGTAGGTCACATCAACACATGGAAAAAAACTACTTGTGAACCACTCATTTGAGTCCTTTTAACACTTTCTTAAGAAGCATGGCAATTTTGCCCTCATACTTTACCCCTCCGTGAAGCAGGCCTTTTGGAATCTTCACTTTCATATATCCCAATGAAATAAATGCGGCTGCCCGCAGCACAGGTAGTGCACCCACCTAAGAGGGAAGCCACTAAGTGCCTCATTTGGACACTCTCACCAGCGCTCTACTCATTGGGACTCTCTGAGGGAGTCCCTCCCTTCCAGTGCTCGACTGCGTCATTTCCGGCACCTGGGGGAGGGGGGGCTGGAGCCAGGTACTTTTACCTTCCCAAACAAGGTGCCGGCCTCTTTGTTCCCTGCTGCATATGCTGTCACCCACCCTATCAGGTACCCGGTGTTCTGGCGGTGGCGTGTTGCTCTGTTAATTGTTCATTTGTGATGCAGGTGGAGTTACAGGGTGAACTGAAGTTCATTTGGTACAGAGGGGTATCATCTGAGGGAGCACAGCAGAGATGCTCAGTGCCAAACCCCAGGAGTCTTTACAGCAGAACCCTGGGATGTAAGCGACAGCGCCCCGTTAGTTCTTCAGGCGATTGCAAGCCTGATCAACTAGGGGCTTGTCTGGTTGACTATCCACCCCTAAAAAGTGTGAGTAATAATCCTGGACTGGTGGTCACAGATTTAAGGGAGAAAACGCCCTAAATAAAAAAACCTGCAGTGAACTGTATTCCACCACACCATGTGTTCTTTGATTTACTTAATTCCTTGTCTGCTAGGGAGCTATTTACCATGTTTGCGGGGAGGGTTGCCGATACCGGCACTAAGGGGTGGGCAGGCATAGCAGATCTCTTTATGAATTTGTGTGTCCTCATAGTCAGGCACTCTCTCAAGTGTTCAAAACATGAACCTTGCACTGCCCTTGTGAGTGCACCTCTTGATGACTTTGTACAAATGTTACTTGTACATACACAAATTGCAATTTATTCTAGCGCAAGTAGAAATATTGTTTCAGTTGACCCGAATTGTTTCACTCACTACAATTCTCAAAGGCAACACTACCAAATCTACGTAAAAATTTGCCAAAGATAAACCAGTCTTGTTTTTGTATCTTAGACACCATAGGCGATGGGACCAATTTGTGTGCTATTGGGGCACTTTTTTATTACAGACAGGACAGCAGATGCTTTACAGCCCCTTCTGTAATCTGTTTTGTGTAGGCACAAAATGTGCAAAGGCACAATCCTAAGGGCAGTCCACATTAACATGGAGCATTTCTCCATGCAAATGAGGGGTCTCTTTGATATTGCGCCTCATGGATTTAAAGGCACAGGGACAAAATGTCAAAGAAGAAATCTAGGAACCGCATTTTTCATAGTGTAGCAACGCCGTGCAGGTGTGACTCAAAACTTAAGTTAGATTTATAAAGCCAAACAAGCCCACCTTGGTGGCCTGGAGTGGCTTGATAAATCGCTGCATTGGGATACTTTGCCAGAGGGAGGCATTCCATGGGTGGAGCTTCGATGTTCTCACGCATTAACGTGGATTTTGGCTGATTTCCAGATTTACCATTACTGATAGGCCTTGGAATGCTTAAAAATGCTATGCCTCCCCAGGTGAGGTGTACGGAGGAGAAATATCTTTATTTCTCCTTGTTTTTGCCTCTTTCAATGTGTGCTGCACGCTGCCGCACACATAGAAAGGGCTAAATGCCTCAGAGGATTGTTTTTGTGCAGGAAGGTATCCTTTCTTGCACAAAAACAATCCTATATGCAACACAGGCACAAGGTAGCACATTGCGCACCAGTGCAAGGAAATGTTGCGTGTAATGTTAACCTCTTGCATGCTGATGACGAGCTGAGCTCGTCATGCAGCACGGTGGTCGTGTGCTGATGACGAACTGAGCTCGTCATGGCCTCCGCGGAACACCCATGCGGGGATAATTACCCTGCTGTGCTGGGCGTTCCATTGAGCGGGCGGGGCTATGACGAGCTCAGCTCGTCATCAGCACACGGCCACCGTGCTGCATGACGAGCTGAGCTCGTCATCAGCACCGCGGCGCTGCGCGCGGCACCCCTCCCACCCGCGCCGCAGAGGAATTAGCCCCACGGCAATGGGGCTAAATACGGCTCATTCCTGCCCTTTTACACAGCGCATTGCACTGCCGCATAAGTTAGCTTACTGCCCTGTGTGAAAGTTTGATAAATATGTCCCTAGATGTATTTATTGCACATTACGAACAAGGCAGCACAGACAATGAGTCACCTAACAGCAACCCTAGGAAGGGGGTGACAGAGTTCTGAGTAAACCCATAGGCATCTCCTTACAGGTTGGTGCAGTCATACACATTACCTCTAGATGATCCTTGTCTCTTCAAAATAGGGTAAGGTCAGCTGGAAGTGAAGAACTTAGCTGCACTTTAAGTCCAAAGACCCTGTGCTGGCGGGAGTGTGTTTTTCCGTGAACGAACTCCTTGTCCCTGTCTGCACCAGACACACACAATTGTGTATGTGTGCCATGGCCTGTACGTAACAAGTGCCTCATTTGTAACAGGGCCCAGGTTTGATGAAGATTTAGCACAATTTTGCAACAGGTACTCCGAGTAGGGAGATCATGCTATGCAAAAGAGCCTTTTTGTTGTACTGAAATATCAGTTGTTTCTTGGAAAACGACGTTAAAAAGTATATTTGCCTATCTATTTTTTAACTGCACGCACAGAATTTTTCTGTCAACATGAGACAATTGGTTTCTGGTCATCTCAGCTTTTAATTGAACTTAAACAGTGGAATATAAATTTCACGCTTGTCTTTTGTTAATCAAATTAGAGGATATTGGAGGGCGCTTTTAATTTTGCATTCAACTTAGGATCCAGGAAAATGTATTTCGCAGCCCCTGAAGAAATTATGTAATTGAACTCTATTGCAATTAGATATTACCTAGCAGTAGAATGAGAACGTGAGAAAGAAATGCTATTATAATCGTTCTGCTGCCACTTTAATTGCTTGATCCTGCCTTTCCTGGTTTTGGCATTCAGCTTCAGGTGATTAGTCCGCTTGAATACCTGAATCATTTCGGCACATAATGAAATAAATGATGCGAATATGCATTTACTAGATACTGAGTACACTCAATTAAAAAGTGAAAGTGTAGCAAAACTCTCTTAGAATGTAACATTTACACCCACACTGCATTGGAATAGACAAGAACCCATTTTAGTGCAGCAAAAAAGAAACTATGTACCTCATTTATGGGTTTTTTGCCGCATCCTTATGGAAAAACAGGGCAGGAATGTGCCATATCTATTAGATTCCTGTCCGTTTCCCCTATTTCTGTGTAGGAACAGACAGAAAGAGGGAAAACAAGGAGAAATAAAGATATTTCTCCTCGTTTTGCCTCCCTTGTGCCTCTCTTGGGGAGGCATATGTTTTTGGCGCTGCCTCAGACTTACGATTTTTCGTAAATCTGTGGCAGTGTCAAAAAGCCATGGATGTTGCTGGGAACGCCTGCACCAACACCCATGGAATGCCCCTTTCACGCAGTTTTCAGCGTGAAAGTGGCCCATATTTAGAAGCCTATGAAAAGCCACATAACGTGGCTTTACGTGGCCTTATAAATATGCCAGTGGCACATTGAACCACCAGAACATCAAAAAAGTGCCATTCTGGTGGAGCAAAAGTGCCAGTAGGGCCTCATCAATTAGGCCCAATATGATTCTTGTGTTATAACATAAAATTGCAACCCAGTTGGTAAAACGGTTATGGACTTGCTATACACCCAGAACGTATAGATTTGAATCTCACTGCAACCACTTCACAGCTCATCGGCCTTATGTTGCCTTGGAGGGCATCCCAGCAGCGGTACAGCCCTTGCACATATATTCCGTATAAGAAAGAATTATGGGTGATGATGATGCTTTTGGTAGTGGAAGTGGAGTCACAGGACCCGATTCACAAAGGGCTTCAGCATTCATGGCAAGGGCCAGCAATCGTTGCAGGGGCCCGCACTATTGGTGGGACCTCCGCAATAAGTAACTGCAGTGGGGGGCCTCCGCCATGAGTATGAGGGCTTTGCGACGATTGCAGAGAACCTTTGTGAATCGGGTCCACAGTGTGAGCAGTCAAGTTTGAAAGGTCCAAGGGCAATCAGTGTTTCTGGGACACTTTTGTGATTGTAAATAGCATTTATCTAGCACATATTATCTCTGATGAGGCATTGAAGCGCTTCGTAATGAATATCGTGCTATTCTGGAGCTCACAATTATAGTTAGTAGAATAGTAGTATGTGCTTCCTTTTTCTCTTTGTGGATTACTTGTGGTAAGTTTGTGCTCTGGAGGTCTCGTGTTTTGAGTAGGGATAGAATAATGAAAGTAAATTAGAGAAAGAGAAGTTGTGAATTATTTTTGGGAGTGATGGAAATGTGCACCTGTTGATTGGGTGAACTGGAGAAAAAGACAGGAGAAGTTTGAGAAGGGTTTTTGGAAGTTAATAGTAGTAAGAACGTTTTGGGATAAGTCTGGGAGAGGAGGGATGGAAGGGAATGAAATATTTTTTTTTGCTTTTTAAAACAAATTAATTAATTAAATTAACATATACATGTATGGACAAATCTTAATATGTACTTATGTGCATGAATACATATTCATACATAAACACATGATACTCAATAAAGGTTTAATTCCAGACATAAGCCCCTCTACATGCATGCATATGTATATAGTATCAGCAATATTTAAATGGTCAAATATACACTTATATGTTGTGGTTACGTATTGAAAGACCCTGTTTAATGTATTGTATTTGGTTGTTTTTTGTGTTTTTTTCACATCCCCTATAATAAAATATCTGCTTATAACTGGAATCATAGTTCCATGTACAGGGACACAGATCCAACAACAACCTCCTCTCAATAACTTTACATGCATATTTTATAATTTGACTAAATATACAGTACTATATCTCTCTCTCTCTCCTTTTCTCTCTCCCCCTCTCTCTCTCTCTCTCTCTCTCTCTCTCTCTCTCTCTCTCTATATATATATATATATATATATATATATATATATATATATATATATATATATATATATTCACTGAAAAAACCATAGGTTTCACACCAGTTATAGTTAGGTGGAAATTTTACTCGCATAAAACCATTGAAATTCCCACGTTATAGTTGGTTGGACTCACTATAACTTGCGCGTGCAATGCACTGCTGATGACGTCACATATTACATCACTCATGACATGGTCAGTGACATCACTCATGACATCACTGATGACATCTCAAATGACATCACTGATGACAACATCCTTGTGATAAAGTGGCAGACCTCCTATCAGCATAAAATAACCTTTGAAACACACATTCAAAAATAGAAACTAACATTTTCTTAAAAAAGGAGAAACCAATACCAATTACAACAACTTATTAGGTAATTCCAACATATACATACACATCCACTCATTCACCAACAGTTCTATGTAGTCACTCATGCATGTACTTACTCATCATATGAACTCAGACACCTATACATCCTGTTACACACTAATACTCATCCATATAGTTACTCACACACAAATTCACACATGCCAATAAACTATCAAAAAAACATTTACTTGATTATACTGCTATATACACACCACTACACATACTTCTACAGAAACGGAAACATATTTACTCTCTTAAACAATCAATTATAAAAGCACATACTCACTAACCCACCCATACACAGAATCATCCACCCATACAGTCTTGCACATATGCTGTCTTCAAAATACATACAAATAGTGAGTCACTCATTCATGCATCTGTGCTCTAAGTAATATCCCCCACCGAACCATACAGACACTGATACTGATACTCAAAAAAACAACTATAACCCATATACACACTCATGTAGCTACTCACTAACCCATGCAGCCACTTATACACAAAGTGAGACACAGATACAGATATTTAAATATTTAAACATTACTCGCTAATATATGTATTCACTAAGATACATTTAATAAGTCAGTTAACCAATCAATTTTACACAAAAAACATCCATTTAGACATTTATTTACCCATTTATTCTTCCATCAACCTTTAGATATACATATATAAAAAATATTTATTTTTCAGAAAGATACACATTCACTGGATGATGTCATCAGTGATGTCATTTGAGATGTCATCAGTGATGCCATGAGTGAAGTCACTGACCATGTCATGAGTGATGTAATATGTGACGTCATCAGCAGTGCAATGCACGCGCAAGTTATAGTGAGTCCAACTAACTATAACGTGGGAATTTCAATGGTTTTATGCGAGTAAAATTTCCACCTAACCATAACTGGTGTGAAACCTATGGTTTTTTCAGTGAATTTAATAGGTTTTTTAAATGCTAATTCCTAACTATAACTGGTGTGAAACCTATGGTTTTTTCAGTGAATATATATATTGATGATATACTGATGCCAGTGACGCGCATTGAAGGACCCCCGCGACACAAAGTGGACTTTGCCCTGCTGGTTCGTTTGCCTCGGTGAACGTGTGTTTGTCCAGGTTGCTGGAATGGCTGTGTCCCACCACCTCCAAGCCGGGAAGAAAGCAGCGGTGTGGGCGCCATTTGGCTCCCCCTCGGGTTTAGGTGAATTTCACTATAACCCCCGTAATTTGGACTCCCGCACTTTGTTGGTGGTTGTTGCGGTTTTTGGGGACTTGAGGAGGCCACATTCACAAGCAGGGAGCGGCATACATTCAATCCTGCGGAGCCCAGTATGCCGGTTTTCCACCCTTGCCTAACCTGAACTTACCTGTCATCGACATTGCATTCTGGGCAAGGTAGTTCATCCTTGCTTCTACCATGTGAAGCAGAGTGACTCTGGCAACAGCTGAGGGGCAGAACCGGCTACATTCACCCAATGCGGTAAAGGCAGAACACTTCAAAATTCCCAGTGTACCGCAGACTTGTTTTATTGCTCCTGTTTTCACCTGGCGCTGACGAGGCTTAACTGAAGCCGAAATGCATACGCCCTAATGTGAATAAATTGGCCTCCGAAAATTTCCCCTGCTGTGGCCCTTTTCTTTTCGTTGGAGGAGAAGTTGTAACAGACATTATGCGGTGATGCCAGTGACGCGCATTGAAGGACCCCCGCGACACAAAGTGGACTTTGCCCTGCTGGTTTGTTTGCCTCGGTGAACGTGTGTTTGTCCAGGTTGCTGGAATGGCTGTGTCCCACCACCTCCAAGCCGGGAAGAAAGCAGCGGTGTGGGCGCCATTTGGCTCCCCCTCGGGTTTAGGTGAATTTCACTATAACCCCCGTAATTTGGACTCCCGCACTTTGTTGGTGGTTGTTGCGGTTTTTGGGGACTTGAGGAGGCCACATTCACAAGCAGGGAGCGGCATACATTCAATCCTGCGGAGCCCAGTATGCCGGTTTTCCACCCTTGCCTAACCTGAACTTACCTGGGATCGACATTGCATTCTGGGCAAGGTAGTTCATCCTTGCTTCTACCATGTGAAGCAGAGTGACTCTGGCAACAGCTGAGGGGCGGAACCGGCTACATTCACCCAATGCGGTAAAGGCAGAACACTTCAAAATTCCCAGTGTACCGCAGACTTGCTTTATTGCTCCTGTTTTCACCTGGCGCTGACGAGGCTTAACTGAAGCCGAAATGCATACGCCCTAATGTGAATAAATTGGCCTCCGAAAATTTCCCCTGCTGTGGCCCTTTTCTTTTCGTTGGAGGAGAAGTTGTAACAGACATTATGCGCTGATGCCAGTGACGCGCATTGAAGGACCCCCGCGACACAAAGTGGACTTTGCCCTGCTGGTTCGTTTGCCTCGGTGAACGTGTGTTTGTCCAGGTTGCTGGAATGGCTGTGTCCCACCACCTCCAAGCTGGGAAGAAAGCAGCGGTGTGGGCGCCATTTGGCTCCCCCTCGGGTTTAGGTGAATTTCACTATAACCCCCGTAATTTGGACTCCCGCACTTTGTTGGTGGTTGTTGCGGTTTTTGGGGACTTGAGGAGGCCACATTCACAAGCAGGGAGCGGCATACATTCAATCCTGCGGAGCCCAGTATGCCGGTTTTCCACCCTTGCCTAACCTGAACTTACCTGGGATCGACATTGCATTCTGGGCAAGGTAGTTCATCCTTGCTTCTACCATGTGAAGCAGAGTGACTCTGGCAACAGCTGAGGGGCGGAACCGGCTACATTCACCCAATGCGGTAAAGGCAGAACACTTCAAAATTCCCAGTGTACCGCAGACTTGCTTTATTGCTCCTGTTTCCACCTGGCGCTGACGAGGCTTAACTGAAGCCGAAATGCATACGCCCTAATGTGAATAAATTGGCCTCCGAAAATTTCCCCTGCTGTGGCCCTTTTCTTTTCGTTGGAGGAGAAGTTGTAACAGACATTATGCGCTGATGCCAGTGACGCGCATTGAAGGACCCCCGCGACACAAAGTGGACTTTGCCCTGCTGGTTCGTTTGCCTCGGTGAACGTGTGTTTGTCCAGGTTGCTGGAATGGCTGTGTCCCACCACCTCCAAGCCGGGAAGAAAGCAGCGGTGTGGGCGCCATTTGGCTCCCCCTCGGGTTTAGGTGAATTTCACTATAACCCCCGTAATTTGGACTCCCACACTTTGTTGGTGGTTGTTGCGGTTTTTGGGGACTTGAGGAGGTCACATTCACAAGCAGGGAGCGGCATACATTCAATCCTGCGGAGCCCAGTATGCCGGTTTTCCACCCTTGCCTAACCTGAACTTACCTGGGATCGACATTGCATTCTGGGCAAGGTAGTTCATCCTTGCTTCTACCATGTGAAGCAGAGTGACTCTGGCAACAGCTGAGGGGCGGAACCGGCTACATTCACCCAATGCGGTAAAGGCAGAACACTTCAAAATTCCCAGTGTACCGCAGACTTGCTTTATTGCTCCTGTTTTCACCTGGCGCTGACGAGGCTTAACTGAAGCCGAAATGCATACGCCCTAATGTGAATAAATTGGCCTCCGAAAATTTCCCCTGCTGTGGCCCTTTTCTTTTCGTTGGAGGAGAAGTTGTAACAGACATTATGCGCTGATGCCAGTGACGCGCATTGAAGGACCCCCGCGACACAAAGTGGACTTTGCCCTGCTGGTTCGTTTGCCTCGGTGAACGTGTGTTTGTCCAGGTTGTTGGAATGGCTGTGTCCCACCACCTCCAAGCCGGGAAGAAAGCAGCGGTGTGGGCGCCATTTGGCTCCCCCTCGGGTTTAGGTGAATTTCACTATAACCCCCGTAATTTGGACTCCCGCACTTTGTTGGTGGTTGTTGCGGTTTTTGGGGACTTGAGGAGGCCACATTCACAAGCAGAGAGCGGCATACATTCAATCCTGCGGAGCCCAGTATGCCGGTTTTCCACCCTTGCCTAACCTGAACTTACCTGGGATCGACATTGCATTCTGGGCAAGGTAGTTCATCCTTGCTTCTACCATGTGAAGCAGAGTGACTCTGGCAACAGCTGAGGGGCGGAACCGGCTACATTCACCCAATGCGGTAAAGGCAGAACACTTCAAAATTCCCAGTGTACTGCAGACTTGCTTTATTGCTCCTGTTTTCACCTGGCGCTGACGAGGCTTAACTGAAGCCGAAATGCATACGCCCTAATGTGAATAAATTGGCCTCCGAAATTTTCCCCTGCTGTGGCCCTTTTCTTTTCGTTGGAGGAGAAGTTGTAACATATATATATATATATATATATATATATATATATATATATATATATATATATATTACCTACTGGCGGTCGCCAGTAGGTATATATAGTTAGGATTTTTTCTCTATGGGTTTTTTGAAAATTCTATGTCTAATAACTTTGGCGTTTGTGGACGGAATTGGCTGAAATTTTCAGGAAAATGGAACATTTTGTTTCTGAGCAGCCCCTGAAAATTTTGGGGGGGTTCGTCAAGGGGGGGCCGAGAAAAAAGGGGGGTCCCAAAACGCGTTTTTCCCATGGTAATTTCCATAGGGCGGTTGGCCTCACTTTTAGCGCGAACGGCTGAATGGATTTGCACGAAACTTGGCAAAATTGTAGGGACTGGTAGCCCGATGTGCCTTTTGTAGGTCTCAATATATGTGCTCCAGTGGATTTTGAGAAATTAACGTTTAAAAAAAGATATATATCTGTAACAGCGGACTGGGCAGCGGCCCAGGACGCGTACTTTTCGCGCAACGGATCTTTGTGAAGCGAAGCTGATTGGTTCTCCGGCGTCTGTC
Source organism: Lissotriton helveticus (assembly GCF_964261635.1). NCBI lineage: Eukaryota > Metazoa > Chordata > Amphibia > Caudata > Salamandridae > Lissotriton > Lissotriton helveticus. The sequence goes on along the minus strand of NC_136063.1, from coordinate 754,793,470 downwards.
AACATTCCAAACAGTCCGTAGCGGCCGCCATCTTGTCTCTCGGTAGGATCGAGAGACAAGAGGAGGCGAAAGCGAAGGGGCAAATGACCATAAGGGGGAATAGTAGATCCTCGCTGACCCCCTAGGTTTGATGTGGAGGTTTTAAAAGGGCCCCGCGGGGCAAAAAAAAAAAATTATAATAATAATCGAACGGCTGAATGGATTTGCACGAAACTTGGTAAAATATTAGGGACTGGTAGCCCGATGTGCCTTTGCTAGGTCTCAATATATGTGCTCCAGTGGATTTTGAGAAATTAACGTTGAAAAAAAGATATATATCTGTAACACCGCACCGCTTCGCGTACTTTTCGCGTTACGGAGCTTTGCGAAGCGAAGCTGATTGGCTCTCCGGTGTCTGTAAACATTCCAAACAGTCCGTAGCGGCCGCCATCTTGTCTCTCGGTAGGATCGAACAGCTGAATGGATTTGCACGAAACTTGGCAAAATTGTAGGGACTGGTAGCCCGATGTGCCTTTGCTAGGTCTCAATATATGTGCTTCAGTGCATTTTGAGAAATTAACGTTAAAAAACAAGATATATATCTGTAACAGCGCTCCGCTTCGCGGAGATAAAATTATATGTGTATTACCTAGCTGTTGCTAACACCAGTTAGCGACGGCTAGTAGAAGATAGCGACCATCTTGGGCCCCACTTTGCATGTGAGTGATATTTATCACTAATGACATGGAAAGTGGGCATGCCAAGATGTTAGCGACTGGAAACAGTCGCTAACATCGCTATCTCCTATTATCAACTTTTGGAAATATTCGAGATAAGCGCGAATATCTCCAAAAGCTACCACCTGCCCTGAGCAGTTCTTAGCCATGTTATCCAATGGGAGGTGGATAACATGGCTAAGAGCATTAGCTCGGTAATGCATGAATATCGCTGAGTTTTCAGCGATATTAATGCATTGCGGTCGTTTTTTATCGTATTTCCGATAAACCTTGATAATAGCAAGGTTTATCTGCGATAATTTCTGACGGTAAAAAAATCGTTGCTAAGCATCGTTAGGGATAAATATCGCTTAACTTTGGTAATATGCCCCAACGTCTGTTAACGTTCGATTCGAAGGAAATCAGGAAGTGTTGAAAAACATTGTCTGCGCCATCTTGTCTTTTTTCAAATGCCACACTTTTGTCGTGCACGGCAGCCATTTTAGATGCCTTGACCAGACCCACTCTGTGCACGCTGTCGATCCTTAGCATGGCTCCCCACCCTCGCAAGCATCTCCCCCAGGCAGTGGTCACCCCCGCTCTCTGTCTTATGCATGGGTAATAAACCTCCCCCCATCTGCGCTGCTCTTCCCTGAGAATCACACCCTGTGCCCGCCCGACACCTCCCTTTCGCCCTATTCACTACCGCACCCTCTGACACTCCTTTTCCTCTGTGTCCGATTGTCCAGGCTGGTCCTAGGGTATCAGCTAGCCCTGCAGATGTAGTTTATGGCCACAGCTGTAAAGAATCACCCCTCTTGAAAGGAGTTATAGTAGATCAAGGCCCACACTCGATGAGATCCGGCACAGCAGAAGCGTTGCTATTATCTGAAAAGCATCCTGTATTGTGATTGGGGAGGGGACCGAGCCTGAAGCGGAAGATTCCAGGGATGACTCTTTGTACATCAAAGTTTTTACAATTATGTGTCACATTAAATATATATAGCACTCCGACAAAGTAGTAAGATTATAAAACTTTAATAATTTATAAATATATACAAGAAAACAAAAATAGTAATAACATATAAACATTTTTAGGGAAAAACAACGAAGTAGCGGTCGGCTGTGCGAATAGTCCCAACGCAGCACAACGTCCAGATTTCCGGCGTGGGGCGTCGCGGGGGGTGGGTCATCAGTAGCAAACTGTTGTGCGAATAGTTCCAAGGCAGCAGAACGCGCCGAAATCTAGATGACACGAAAGTGATGTCTAGTAAGTTGCCACCCAGCAAATAACGGCATGGGGCGTCGCGGGGGGTGTGTCATCAGTAGCAAACTGTTGCGCGAATAGTTCCAAGGCAGCAGAACGATGGCACCAAGGTGATGTCCAGTAAGTTGCCGCACTGGTTTTGGTATCCTACAATGCTGCTCCGAATAACGGCGTGGGGCGCCCCGGGGGAGGCGGTGTATACGGGCCTCTCCAGGTGGAGTGTCATCTGTTGTAGTGGGGCGCCCCTTTACCGTTTCAGTTGCCATTCCGTCCGTTTTTGGTCCACTATGTCAAATGCCGCAATTCAGCTGAGTTGCGCCCACTCTTGCGGTGCAGTGATAGGCGGCTGTCACAGGAGTCTCAAAATGGCGGCAGGCTCTTTCCTTTTTGGGCCTGGTCCACTGAAATGGCCCTGGGACACCTTGGAAATCGGACGCTTGTCTGCTAGGTCTTGGACCCCATTCTCGAAAGCGTCCCCTCCGCCTTGAGAATTCATCAAAAGTTTTGGGGGCTCCGACTCCTGCAGGCTTCTGGTGGGGAGCGGCTGCCATGATTGCTCGCGGAATGACCACGACTGAGCTACGAGATGGTGGTGCTCTCATGCTGACGCCAGCTTCAGTCTGAAACATCCAGAAACAAGGTGCGGTTTTCATCGTTTGGGAAAAAAAAAAGTTTTCATCCAATGAAAAGTGTTGTTTTTAGGTCACATGATCAAGCCTTCCATCATTAGGAAACCAAAAGTAAAATGAACCAATGAAAAGTTTTATAAACAAGTCACATGACCTGTTATGCGGCATAGGGTGTAAAATGCGGAGAAAATACGTTGGTACGTGAGGCGGCGTCAGTAGCGGACCGATGTGCGAATAGGCCGAAGGCAATACAACGCGCCAAGATCCGGATGGCACCGAGGTGGTGTCCAGCAAGTTGCAGCACTGGTGTGGCCATCCTACAATGCTGAAAGTCGGCGTGGGGCGCCCCGTTGGCCTGTGAGTTTGCGTCAGTAGCGGACCGATGTGCGAATAGGCTGAAGGCAGCACAACGCGCCAAGATCCGGATGGCACCGAGGTGGTGTCTAGTAAGTTGCCGCACTGGTGTGGCCATCCAACAATGCTGTAAGTCGGCGTGGGGCGCCCCGTTGGCCTGTGAGTTTGCGTCAGTAGCGGACCGATGTGCGAATAGGCCGAAGGCAGCACAACGCGCCAAGATCCGGATGGCACCGAGGTGGTGTCTAGTAAGTTGCCGCACTGGTGTGGCCATCCTACAATGCTGAAAGTCGGCGTGGGGCGCCCCGTTGGCCTGTGAGATGGCGTCAGTAGCGGACCGATGTGTGAATGGGGCCGAAGGCAGCGCAACAATATTTTCGGAATAGAAGACACCACTAGGCGCTGAGATGCCAAGATCCGGATGGCACCGAGGTGGTGTGTAGCAAGTTGCCGCACTGGTGTGGCCATCCTACAATGCTGAAAGTCGGCGTGGGGCGCCCCGTTGGCCTGTGAGTTTGCGTCAGTAGCGGACCGATGTGCGAATAGGCCGAAGGCAGCACAACGCGCCAAGATCCGGATGGCACCGAGGTGGTGTCTAGTAAGTTGTCGCACTTCTGTGGCCATCCTACAATGTTGAAAGTCGGCGTGGGGCGCCCCGTTGGCCTGTGAGATGGCGTCAGTAGCGGACCGATGTGCGAATGGGGCCAAAGGCAGCGCAACAATATTTTCTGATTTGAAGACACCACAAGGCGCTGAGATGCCAAGATCCGGATGGCACCGAGGTGGTGTCTAGCAAGTTGTGGCACTGGTGTGGCCATCGTACAATGGTAAAAGTCGGCGTGGGGCGCCCTGTTGGCCTGTGAGATGGTGTCAGTAGCGGACTGATGTGTGAATGGGGCCAAAGGCAGCGCAACAATATTTTCTACTATATTTTCGGAGTAGAAGACACCACAAGGCGCTGAGATGCCAAGATCCGGATGGCACCGAGGTGATGTCTAAGTTGCGGACCGATGTGCGAATGGGGCCAAAGGTAGCGTAACAAGATTTTCTGTATGGAAGATACCACTAGGCGTTGAGATGCCAAGATTCGGATGGCACCGAGGTGATGTCTAGCAAGTTGTGCCACTGGTGTGGCCATCGTACAATGGTAAAAGTCGGCGTGGGGCGCCCTATTGGCCTGTGAGATGGTGTCAGTAGCGGACTGATGTGCGAATGGGGCCAAAGGCAGCGCAACAATATTTTCTGACTGACACCACAAGGCGCTGAGATGCCAAGATCCGGATGGCACCGAGGTGATGTCTAAGTTGCGGACTGATGTGCGAATGGGGCCAAAGGCAGCGTAACAAGATTTTCTGTATGGAAGATACCACTAGGCGTTGAGATGCCAAGATTCGGATGGCACCGAGGTGATGTCTAGCAAGTTGGTGTGGTCATCCTACAATGCTGAAACTCGGCGTGGGTCACCCCATTAGCCTGTGAGATGGCGTCAGTAGCGGACCGATGTGCGAATAGGCCGAAGGCAGCACAACGCGCCAAGATCCGGATGTCACCGTGGTGGTTTCATAGTTGAGAGGCACTTCATCTGCAGTGGGGCGCCGAGATCCGGATGGCACCGAGGTGATGTCTAGCAAGTTGCTGTACTAGTGTGGTCATCCTACAATGCTGAAATGTAGTGGGGCGCCCATTTACCGTTTCAGTTGCCATTCAGCTGAGTTTCGGCTGCTCTTGATGCTACAGCGACAGGCGGCTGCAAGAGGACTCTCAAAATGGCGGCCTGTTCTTTGTATTTGGGCCTGGTCCACTAAAATGGCCCTGGTACACCTTAGAACTCGGACGCTCGATTTTTTTTCCTTTCCTGTACATGCAAAAAAAGGTAAATGCCCGGTACGTTACACGCTTCATCTGCCACGATGAACTCTCCAGAGGAACCGAAAAAAAATATAGTTGTGGTAACTATACCATGCATCGTCATATGGAGAGGTGGCACCAATTAATTATAGTGCTGCATAAAAGAGAGATTTGGAGGAGAACCCCTGACCTGCTAGTACATTCATCAAAGAAGTGGCACTGAGAGCTTCAGAGGCAAGGGAAACGGTCCCAAATATTTAGAAGAACTTTGGAAAGATTAAAATGACATGTTTAGATTGTGGTAAATTAATTTCATGTGGACAGATGAGTGTTACTCTAATAAATACAGCATATGAACATCATCATAGTCGATGGTTGGTAGAGACATTTTGAGTATATTCTGGACCTGCCCGTCCTCGCCCAAAATGGCGCCGGAATAAATGGGACTCGTAACTCCTTGTTGTGTACTGGTTGCAGAACCTTGAAATCACGAGATACGTATGCAGTTTTGAAGCACATGGCGGGCGGGGACGAGAATTGATTGAATATTTCGACATCCCTATTGATATTAAGTTCTGATGTGTTATTGATTACTGTGCTGTTGAAAATTCGAATTAACGTCACCCATGGTACTTGCCCGCAAATGTATATCTAGATAATTTTATTGTAACTGGCCCTGTCGTATTTTAATTATAAAATGTACGTCCACCGATTCCGTAACTGTTAGACACCTTAGTTCTTGCAACCTAATGGCCCGCCCGTTACGTTCCTCTACAGTGTAAATGTCTATTCATCATATACGATTACAGTTTGCTCCGTGGCAGGCCCACGTGGTTATAGGCTCGTATTTGTATAATGAAATTTTCACAATAAAGGTTTTTAAAAGAAAACATGGTAGTAGTATATACATTGGTAAAGTTTTTAATAATAGTCACTGTTTTAGAATCATTAAAAGGCAAGTGAAATAAAGCAGACCAATTACATGAAGGGTAAAAGGTATAATACGAAGGAACGCAGTAAAGATAAATGGTCAAGGGCTGTTGTGTTTTCTATTCCTGCAACATAAAGTGATCGATAAGAATCTCATATTCAGGCGTATCGGCGACTAAGACAGCAGGTCGACCCTCTTTTGCTCAACGGCTCCGTCATGGGACGAAGAAACGCTCTTTTTCTCGAAAAAAGAATATATTTTACTTGCAGGACAGTTGTAAAATTTCCGGGAAAGTACATTAGCCTGGAACATTATAACATATATTTAAGAAAAAATAATGTTCGGAAGTAATTAAAAGCGTAATTTTTAGGTGATATGACCAAGGCTTTCATCATTAGAATAAGAAAAGTAAAATGAACCAATGAAAAGTTTTATTAACAAGTCACATGACTTGTTATGCTTACGTTACGCGCTGCGCGCCCCGGATGACTTCCGGATGCGCTAACGCGGCGCGTCATATGACGCATTACGCGACAACGCAGGTCCAGAATATAGTCAAAATGTCTCCACCAACCAGCGGTCGAAACACAACCCCTTTCAGCAGGCTAAATAGTTCTGTTAAATGACAACAGAAGGGACAGGCAACAAGAACCATCAGTCAAAGAGGGGAGGGCTAGGTCTTCTCTACCGGGTTACATTGGGGCGCTACCGGAACTGATCGAATTGGTAGTCTACAGTGTTTCTGAATGTTTCAGACTGAAGCTGGGGTTAGCATGAGAGCACCACCATTTCGTAGCTCCGTTGTGGCCATTCCGCAACCAATCATGGCAGCCGCTCTTTATCGTTATTTTGGGCGGGGTGGGTGGCGGAGCCGAGCTGTTTTGCAGCCATCATTGTGTGGAGTTCAGTTCATCTCACTAGTTTTGTATTTGTCATGAGGGGTTGTTCCTAATGTTTCTATTTTAGCGAGGTCAAAAAGAGATCCCATTAGTGGCCTACTGATTTTACTTGATTCCTTTTCTTTTTTTTTACACGATTTTTCGTTATCTGCAAAGACTAAACAGAGTATTGCGACTCTGTGTTTGTTTGTAAATAGAGAATGAACCAAAGAGAACTAATTCTAAAACAGTAAATACTTGGATAACAATCAATCAAATGGAGAGAGAAGCAGGCACGACGGATTACAACGGGGGCAAAGGCCTGCGTTAACTACCTTTCACTATCTGCAAAGAGAGAGTACTCCTAATAGAAATGAGGGGGGGGGCACCATTCAAAGCAGATCAGTGTGCATAAACACGAAAATGTTTTCACTTACCACGTACTTGACATTCGACAGCTTATGATATTTGCTATTAAAAAACCATTGAAATTCACTGAAAAAACCATAGGTTATAGACCATATATAGTTAGGAATTAGCATTTACAAAACCTTGAAAATTCACTGAAAAAACCATAGGTTATAGACCATATATAGTTAGGAATTAGCATTTAAAAAACCTTATTTTACTCACACAAAACCATTGAAATTCCATATATAGTTAGTTGCACTAACTATATATTGCGCACCCGCAATCCACTGCTGATGATGTCACATATTACATCATTCATGACATGGTCAGTGACATCACTGATGACATCACTGATGACATCTCAAATGACATCACTGATGACATCACTGATGACATCTAATTTGACATCAATGACCACATCACTGATGATATCATTCATGTGACAATACAATGCATCTCCTCACATTTTAATATAACCTCTGTTTCACCCAGTGTTAAAAACAGAGTATAATTTTTGAAACCATTGACACACCAATACTAGTTACTACATACGTACTCACTGATTCCTACGTCTACACACACATTCACTCATTCACCCATACAATCATTCATACATACAATCACTCATGTTTACAACACTATCATATGCACTCATACACCTATACAGACACTCACACTCTGCCACTCATCCATGGAGTTACTCACACACCTAGTCAGTCCTGTAAAGAATCAATCACACTTCCATTTTCTACTCTATACAGTTAAACATAGAGCACCTTACGTTTTCAACCATATACTAACACATACTTACTCTCTTATACAATCATTGATACAAGTACACATTGATCTGTACAGAGTCACACACCTCCCAGCCAGCCACACACACACTCAGTCTCCCATGCAAATACTTGGGCAATCAATCAATAACCCATATAGTTACTCATATAGCTACTGATCAACACATGCAGCAGTTTACAGAACAACAGACATAATGATGCACAAATTAAGACACTTTAGTCACTAACCCATGCACTCAGTGAGACACATTTAATCACTCACTCATACATTCAGTCATGCACCTACTAAATCCTTCGTCCAGACACTTATACATCCACTCATTCTTCAATATGTAAGACATATTTTAACTTTACAGAAACATAGTCACTGGATGTTGTCATCAGTGATGTCATCAGTGATGTCATTTGAGATGTCATCAGTGATGTCATCAGTGATGTCACTGACCATGTCATGAATGATGTAATATGTGACATCATCAGCAGTGGATTGCGGGTGCGCAATATATAGTTAGTGCAACTAACTATATATGGAATTTCAATGGTTTTGTGTGAGTAAAATAAGGTTTTTTAAATGCTAATTCCTAACTATATATGGTCTATAACCTATGGTTTTTTCAGTGAATTTTCAAGGTTTTGTAAATGCTAATTCCTAACTATATATGGTCTATAACCTATGGTTTTTTCAGTGAATATATATATATATATATATATATATATATATCTATATATATATAAATATAAGATTTCTATGGCAAAATGAAACCCCTCATTTTGTTCCTTTTCAAATTAAATGTATTAAGTGTTACCACTTTATTCCAATCAAGATGACTTCAGGTGTGCCATACTTTTGTCATAAGTAAGACTGTTAGCGTTCTAGTTGTTCTTTAGAACACTCTGGGACATTCTGTCATTGAGCTATAGTTGGGCTACATCTGGCTGATATTTGGACTACATTTGGGCTCCTTTGTCTCTGGTGGCCATCTTGGGAGACTGCATATCAGAATTTTCTTAATGAAATATAAGAGGCTTTGAGAAGTCACTCAAAATGTGCCCTAATTTTTCTTTCTTCAGCACTAATCATAATTTCTATGGCAAAATGAAGCCCCTCATTTTGTTCCTTTGCAATTTAAATGTTTTAAGTGTTAACACTTTATTCCAATCAAAGATGACTTCAGGTGTGCCATACTTTTGTCATAAGTAAGACTGTTAGCGCTCTAGTTGTTCTTTAGAGCACTCTGGGACATTCTGTCATTGGGCTATAGTTGGGCTACATCTGGCTGATATTTGGGCTACATTTGTTTTTTTTGTCTCTGGTGGCCATCTTTGGGCTACATTGGGCTACATTGGGCTACATTGGGCTACATTTGGGCTCTAACATATATATAGCCCAATGTAGCCCAATATATATTTTTTCAAAGTTAATTTTTGTAAAAACCACTGGAGCATATATCTTGAGACATAGCAAAGGCACATGGGGGTACCAGTCCCTACAATTTTGCCAAGTTTGGTGGAAATCCATTCAGCCGTTCGGGCTAAAAGTGAGTCCAACCGCCCTATGGAAATTAACATGGGGAAAACACGTTTTGGGACCCCCCTTTTATCTCGGCGCCCGCTTGACGGATCCCCCCGAAACTTTCAGGGAAGGAGCGCAGCGAGGCAAAGTTAAGGAAAATTACAGGCAGATCCCTCATTCGGTGCCAAAGTTATTCCCAATAGAATGTTGCGATCCTAACTATAACTACCTACTGGCGACCGCCAGTAGGTAATATATATATCTATATATATATATATATATATACATATATATATGTATGTGTGTGTGTGTGTGTCTAAATATCTAGATATCTAAATACAATTTAATACTCGTACAGATACCTTCCCTGTAATCAGATTCAGAAACTGACATATATGTGCTGAACCATAAAGCCATATACATTAGGCCAGGGAGTAAATTTTAATTACAATAGAGTTATTATGCAAGTTCCTCATAATTACTTACAATAATGGCATGATGCCATGTTGTGAACGATTCTCCAATTCTGGGAAATACCTTACCCCAACAAGCACCGAAACAACACAACAGCACAAACGCAATTATTTATCTTTTTTGAGCAATCGCAATCATGTGAACATGGTCAGAACATTTTGTAGAATTTTTAACATGAGCAGAAGTTCTTAAATGTAGGTGGCTGCAAATCAGAATTTCCCATAGATTTACTGCACAAGTGACTGGAAAATCTATGTAAAAAGCATTTTCAAGTAGTTATTTTAACTGAATTGGACTGTTTGGGTATTTTTTTTAGTGCACAGTGCATTTTTTTTATTTTTTAAAACAGGAAGAAAGCACTAAAGATACTGGTAGGCTAGTTTGCATATAGTAAACACTACCTATTCTTGGCCTGAAGACCCCTCCCTTTGATTTATTCATCCCTTGGTCTCTTTGGATAAGGATTTTGGAGGGAAAGCATTGTTCCCTTTTTGGCTATGTCCACGTCCACGTCCTTGGAATCTTAACTTTTTGGAAAAAAACTAGTACGTTCAATGCAGCACTTTGAAAAAGGTTTATTGCTTCAGGGAGGCCATAAACCTTTCTAAAAGTTTTATTTTATTTCTTTGATGGTGGGTCAGCCTGCCATGGCTGAAATGCAGACAGAGCAGACTGTGTTATCCTTGTTTGCTCTCAGACGTTCTTATTATGCTTCTCTCAAAACACCGAACATATGCAGCAGCATCTACAAATGCAAACTTGTTGGTCTGGAAGACCACTCTGGTTATGATATTATCAGGATTTATGGAAGGGTGGAAAAAGCAGAGAAAGACAATATGGGCTGATTCCCAAAGTACATTAAACAGATGAGCAAGTTCAAACTTTTTTGTAAGTTTACTACATTCGGTATTTAAAAACTCTGAGTGTAAAATGTTTACAAAAGTGTAAGTTGCATGACTCTACCCCCATAGCAGTGTACTCAACTTACTCTTGTGTGGGTGGGTCTCGTCCCTCCCTAAACCCTCTCCTTGACCTTCCCTAAACTCCTCCTACTCCTCTCTAATTCCATCCTCTTTAGTAGTAAGCTTGCCCCATGTCACACCCACTCTCATGGGACCCTTCCACATTTACGACTCAAATCTATACTTACATATGCAGAGCCTCAGCACTCAAGGCAGAGAACTCTGCACATATCGGTATTGGTAAAACGTACACTATAGAGAACAACTTTTGGTACTTATTTTAGTACAACAAAACGTACTTCCAAGTGTAGTTTTTGAATCAGGTCATATGATTAGGTTTTTTAAAGAGCTGCCAAAACAATAGAAGGACCCTTCAAGTGGCTAAGAGGAATGATACCTCCTTCCTCTTTGAAGGTTTGATTATCTGCATTTCAGAGGACTACTCGTTTGACACTAACCTTTGGAGAAAGAAATTCCTGGCCAATTGAACAAGCCTCAAGAAATGGACACAAAATGTGTCCTTCCATTTCCAGAGACTGTGGTCATCAAGCAGGGTGGAAAGACTTCAGAGTTTAAAGACTGTTAAAAATTATAAAAGTTTATGGTTTATGGAGTCAAAACTCTGACACCATTGATACACTCTCCATAATCATAAATGCCCCTGTGTCACTCTACTGAGCCAATAGAACTATGAAACTCTACTTCCTCCACCTCTGACTAGATCCATAAGTTAGTGGTCCCTATTGAAGGTCTCAGAGCACCTGGTCCTATCCATGTACCTATTCCTTGAGCCCATCTTGGGTATACTCTAGAGCCTTCCTCATTGTCCCTAAACTTGTGACTGAGACCCATTCCCCATTGGTTCTTCTTTTAGGCATCTCTTTCACCTCTTTACACCCTTGTTCTATTGAAACTGGCCATGGCAACAATGCTTCACAGATCTAAAGCACTGATGAATTCCTCTTTCAATGGTAATGGTTTAGGTTCCTTTGAAGAGAAGAAAGACCCTAAACTACAAACAACTCAAAAGAAAGGGTATTGCCCTTCTGCAGGAGACACAACCCTCCAAGTTCTTCTAATATTTTTCACTACATTAGACGGAATCTTAGTTGGCAAAATTCACAATGCATGAAATGGATGGTTGACATACCACCCACCCTGTTGGCATTGTTGAGGCCTTTTTTTCTTTTTATGATGACCTATAAAGCTTGGTTTTATTTGAGTGTTCACAAGTTTAAGAAGATATTTTGTGACATGTTAATACCCAGTGTTTGTCACAGAGGGTGGTGGGGGTCACTTCTGGAAGGTAAAACTATGCAGTAAGGGATAACACAGCCCTTTAAAGACTTCCCACCTCTAAATGTCCAGGGAGAGCTAGATTCCTCAAAGAGCTTACCAAAACTGGGGTCTCACTTCTTGCAGCAATGGTCTATGCTGCCTACAATAAACCCACTTGGTCATATCTCAAACAAAGTGATTATATATGTCAGCCAAAAAGATGGGAAGCCACTCCTTGAATGCCGCAGTTATGGCCATTTTTCTTGATTATTGTAGACAATTTAAACAATTTTAGATATAGTTTTGTTCTCTAGTCTGCACAGAATGATTATATTTTTAGTTCATAAAACCCAAGTGGGCTTTCTGCCTTGCAGCTCTTCCATGACCAGAAGTTGGAGTGAAAGCACCTGCTGAGGTTGAGATATGATAAAACATGGGAAGTCATTGTATTGCTGCTTGATGTAGAAATGCTACTCTATCAAATTGAATTGAGGTACCTTTTCAGGGCCTAATAAAGGGTGGGTCTTGGGCAAGATTTATCTCGAAAGTCAAGTGGTTATAATAAAGCCCTACAGTACAGGTCAATTGTAGAAGGTTCCTTTCCAGACCGCTGGCCATCACAAGAGTCACTCATCAGGGAGGTCTGAAGTCTCCATTACTTTTTCGATTAGTTCTAGAACACCTGACAGAGCCACTCAGATTAGCTGCTCGGGGCATATATACAACTGCAGGACAGTAAAAATGGTTATTACTAGAAATGGGGTTTCTGGCAATCTATGATATGCACCAAGGCCAGGCAGGAACCACCACTCTAGTCAAGGTGAGCTAAATATGCACTACAAATAACCTGTGCTTACCCTCTTGTAGCTTGACACAGAGCAGTCAGGCTTATCTAATGAAGCAATGTGTAAAGTATGTGTGCAACACACACACACTCAATAATACAATCAATACACCACAAAAAGACTCCACATAGGTTTATAAAAATAGATTATTATATTATAAACAAAACAAGACCAAAACAACAAGAATACAATGTAAAGAAGTTGAAATTTTAACTTTTAAAGGAATAAGTGCAGTAAAGCTCTTAGAAGCAAGTAGTGCTAAAAAGGTTACTTTAGGTTGTACTGGTCTGGAGCTTAGTGAAAGTTTGGGACGAACATGATGGAGCGCCGGCCTGCTACAGACCCCATGCAGGCCCGGTGAACAAAGTACCCTGCCTGGTCGCAAACAGCGCGGTGCATTGATGTTGAGGCCCGCAGTTGCAGGATGCGTCGATCTTCTCCATGCAGTGAAGGTGATGCAGCTGTTCTCAAGACGGGTGCTGGAGTCGAGAGGCTTTGAGTGATGCACTTTATTCTTTTACGCAGTTGAGGGGATGCATGGATCTCAGGTTGATATCTCCAAGCTGCAGTACACATTCAGATTAATTGATCTCTGGAGGCAAGGCGCTGGTTCCGAAGCGATGCACCTATTTTACTCCCACAACCGGATCGATTTACTGGATCTGATAAACTCAGACAGGAGATGCGTTGAAATCCATGTTTCAAGTATCTGGGCCACATCCAGTGAGCCAGGCACAGGAGCTGGGATAGACACTTTGATATCCCTGAGTCTCAAGCCACAGGAGGCAAGCCAAAAAGCCCTTGTAGACCACTTGAAGTGAAGGTAGAGTCCAGCTCTCCTTCAGCAGAGTAAAAGATCAGCAGGCGGCAGGGCAACAAACAGTCTTTAGAGAACAGCAGTGCAGTTGAGTCATGTAAGCATCACAGCAGTCCTTCTGCCAAAGCTTCAGTTACAAGTCCAGTAGTGTCTGATTTTGGGGGCCAGGAACCAGTACTTATACAGAAAAGTGCCTTTAATGTGGGGGTGACTTCAAAGCAGATCTCTGAATTGCACAAGGATCCCTTTTAAACCAATCCTGTCTGCCAGGTTATCTGTGGGAGTAACCAGCCCTTTGTGTGGGGACAGGACACAGCCTATTCAAGTGAAGTGTCACCCTTCCCTTTCATCCTGACCAGGTAAGGCCATCAGAATGCAGATGTATGTAGATGGGTACTCAGACACACCTATCCTTCCTGTGTTGTGGCTGGCTAGAGGGAATGCACAAAGTGTAGCTGTCACCCACCCCAGATGTGTATTGGAGACAGTCTGTCAGGCACAAAGAGCAGTAAGTGCAGAGAAAAGTACACTTTCTAAAAGTGCAATTTCTAAAACAGTAATGTTAAATCCAACTTCAGCAGTAAGCATGATTTATCATTGCCATTCCAATGATATGAAACATGAAAAAGCTACTCCTCTTGGATCTGAAAATACAGATTTAAAGTGTATTAAGGAATTCCCAATGCTAGCCCATGAGAGGGTAGGCCTCACAGTAGTGAAAAGGGAATTAGGAGGTTTGCCAATACCAGGACATGTAAAGATTTAACACACATCCTACCTTTTATTTGCGTAGGGACCTGCTCTAGGGGTTACTTAGGGCCTCCCTCAGGGGTGACTCATACACAATAAAAGGAGATTTTAAGGCTTGGCAAGAGGTTTTAAATTAGGGGTGGGAGTGAGCTCCGCTCTGCTGGTGGAGTTTTCTGAGCAGGGTTTACCGGTGCGCTCTCACAGGAATGACAAGATACTGCATCCCTTTCAGGGAGATAGAAGGGTTGGCTGGCATGTGGTCACCATGAAGACGTGCTGGCTATGCCTCAGGTCTGCAATCAACTGTTGGCTTCCATCACCCTTCGCCCTGTGCCCTGCTCAATTCCTGCTCCTCCTCACTGGACGAGACAGCATCGGAGTAGAGGAGTCACTTCGAAGCCCAGACCATGCGAAGGAAGAGTTCTGGCCATCACCCTTTCCCTCCTCTGCTTCGCCCTGCTCTGCATGCTAGCTGCTGGCTAGGCATCACCTACTTACTCTTCAGGGGTCATATGACTCTTGAGCAGCAGCGGCAGTCAGAAAAGGTAAGAAAGAAATCTCAGAGGCTAAAAAAACCATTGCTCACAGGTTAAAAAAAACCTGGGACTGGGAAGGAGTTGAACTGCTGCCAAGCCTTTGAGTGCTGCACTAGCACTGGTGCCAGACATGAATTGGTGCCAACATGTAGTTGACGCCGTACAAGCATAGGTGCCGGGCATGTGTTTGGTTCCATCCAAGCACATGATGTTGCCCTTGCACCAGTGTTGTGCATTTGGTGCGGTCGAAGTACTTGATGCTGCACGTGCACTTGTTTGGTGCAGTGCAAGTACTCAATGGTGCACATGCACCTGGTGCTGTTTATGTACTTTTCTATTGTGCAAGTACACCATTGTGCAAGTACACCATGTTGCCGTGCCTGCACTCACTGCAGTGCACCATTACGCGTCCATGCAGGTGCACCCAGTCCCAGAGTCAGACATGTCCTTTGGTGCAGTGCAAGTACTCCATCCTGCATGTACACTCGGTACTGCACACAAAGTTTGTGTAATGCAGGTACCTAATGCTGAACATGCACTTGATAACCTAGATATATTCGGTAGTTGTAGATCGGACGGCACTCCGCCACAAGTTGATTCGCGGAATTCTACTGCGTTTTCAGACAACTTCACAGAATTCAGTGGAATAGAACTCTGCGAGCTCTTCCCAACCCTACTGTAAATGCGAAGTTGAAGTGGCAGTAAACTGCACACACAGGCACTGTAGGGGCAGGCCTGGGACAGGTTAGAAATGCTAGTTATGTGGATGGCAGAATTAGTGCTGCAGGCCCACTAGTAGCATTTGATGTTCATGCCCTGGGTGCAGTTTAGCACTGGTTAGCAGTGGTAAAGTGCTCATACATCAAGGCCAACAAAAAGAGGATTAGATTGAATGTTGCACTATGTTTGAATTATCGATTGGGGATGCTGCCAATCCTCATCCATGAAACACTTTTATCACAAATATACAATGATTTTATGTAATTTTTTTTTTGAGAATCTTGATCAGGAATGAGCCATTGCAAGTTAAAGACACACATCACATCTGGATAACTATTCCACCATAATATCCACAATTATTACTTGATCCACCAACTTTCATAGATAGTGTGCTTCCTACCCAGAGCCACTTCCTGTCAGATTATCTTAGAGAATGAATAAATAAATAAACACTGGGAGAATGTTCAGTCGCATAGATAGACCCATTGGAGAATTTAGTTGACCTGGAAAAGCCATGTCTTTGGCTGAGATTTTAAGCCCTGTTCTGATACACTGCTGTGAATGGCCAATAGAAGTCTATTCCACTAGTTAAGGACCAAAGTTGAAAAGAAAGAGTGCCCATTTGTTCAAGCACATCATACTATGGGTGCTTATAATAGAAGCTGGCTGGAGGATTTGAGAGATATAGTAGGTTGACAGGAAGTAATCCTTTCCCTTAAGTATTTCGGGCCTCTCTCGTGATATTCTCTAAAAGTGATGTGATCAGCAGACATTGGAAGATGATGAGTTTATGTACTGGGTGCCAATTAAGGGCCTTTAGATGAATGGTAACTGATTGCTATCTTGAGATGTTCAGCGGGAGTCTAGCCACATCATTTTGTTCAACTTGAACGCATTGAATCAGGTATTCTGGTAGACCTAAGTATAATATGTTTGTATAATCAATGCAGGAAGTAATCAGCGCATGGATAATGACCAATAGGAATTTTCCTGGCACATTTTTAAAAATCATCTCTAAACTTTTCTGCAGCAAAAAAACGGCTCCAGCTACAGTCTTTACTTGTGGCCAGAATGTGAGAGCTTCGTCCACATTACATCCAATGGAGTAGATGGGGGACCCAAGCTCTGAGGACCACCAGGCACTGGAGCAGATAGAAAGGAAATCATTAACAAACAGTATTTCTGTTTTATCTGAATTGCATTTTAAACAGTTACTCTTTATGCAGCCGAGAGCTGGGATAGAAAGGACCTAAACTCCTGCTGTAGCTCATGTGTCACATCCTTAAAGGAGACTAAGAGTTGGGTGTCTTCTGCATAGGATTTCACCATCAGGCCGAAGGCCTGTTTGGTGTCTGATAGTGGGTTAAGATAGATGTTGAACAGTGTCAGACTTAGTGCCGAGCCCTGTGGGACACTGTCTCAAAGCTTTAGGTGCAGAGGAATAGGGTGGAAGGTGGACAGTCTGAAATTGATCTAACAAGAAAGATTGTATCTAATGCCAGGAAGGGTCAAAATGCCAGATTTAGTCAGTCTTTCTAAAAGAATGCAGTGAGGCAAAGTGCCGACGGCTGCCAAGAGATCAAGCAGTACAACTGCTTCTGAATGTACCAAGCAGAGTAGACTCAGTTCTATGACTAGCCCTAAAGCCGGATTTCATTCGGTGCACAAGGTCATTGGTTTCCAGCAGGTGTGGCCTGTGCAGGTAAGAGCGGTGGGGTGGTTGGGCAGGGTGGGGTGGAGAGGGATCTTGCATACGGCGAAGAGGAAAATAAAATAAAAAAGTAAAAGGAAACAATGGGTTTCTTTTTCTCAATTTAAGTTTCCCTCATCGTCGTATGCTGATGCCTCCCCACCTCACCCTCGGCCCACCAAGCTTAACTGCACAGGCCACGCCTGGCTTCCAGGGACCATATTACACTTATGGCACATGTTTGTTGATTGCTCCGGGTGCACCTTTTAAATTGTGCGCACAGCGTAATCAAGGAAAATGCGTCATATTAGGGCAAATGTGTGTTGTATCCTCGTGTTTGCTCCTCGCGCTCGCCGCATGCACTGGAACTTAGAATCCAGAGTGTTGGCATTCCATGTAAGGCAGTGCAGCGGTTGGCATGGGCTCCTGTACATGATATCTTCACTGGTAAATAAACTACCATAAATATAACTTCCTTCGTGTACCACGTATCATACTTACTTGGATTCCTCACTGGCGACGATGGAGAAGTGAACCTATGCGATTAGAAAGCCCACAGCCCCGGAACCTCCGGACCAAGATTACCGTTGCGAGGGTTACAGATTGAATCTCTTCTGCGAACATTTCGGAAACTTCATCATCATCGACTTCAAGTGTTGGTGAAAATCCCGCTCTTTCCTGTTAAGCGGTGAGACTTTTATTCATTTTTCTCCATTTCTCTGAAGACGCTTCCGTTTCTCTTTGTGCGCACACGCTCAGAATTCTAGTCAAAACGCGCGAGTTGACGCATGCGCACAAGCACGCGCTCGATATTCTAAATAGAACCTGCAAGCTGTGTCAGCACAAGCACATTCTAAAGCTGCCAGATTTTCAAAGCGTCACTCGTCTTTGTGACATCATAAAAGACTGTTTCAAAGAAGTTCCTGATATACTGAACAATAGACTGTGTCTACATCACAATGAATGTTTCTCTAATACAAATTTAAAAGAATCTGACTATACCAGAGACTTGTTTATGACATCATAACAATTACTACAAAAAGAATCTCTTTATCTAAGCCAGGTATTTTATTTTATTATTATTTTGGTATCTTTTATTTATTATTATGGAGAGTTTCAACGCTCCTCCTCCATTTTTGGCAAGCCCAGGTGAACCACCCTTAGAGTGGAAACAATGGCGTGAAGGATTTGAAGCATACCTAGAAGCCATTGGTGGAGAGAATTACACAGATAAACGTAAACTCGCCATTCTTAAACATTCACTTGGCGCTGAAGGAAGACAAGTTCTTTCTCACCTTCCTCCTCTGACTTTAGACAATTCCTCCGAAGAAGACACTGATGTTTATGAAAACGCCAAAATGCAGCTTGACAAACAATTCATCAAGAAAGTCAATGAGGTTGTGGCACGGCATAAATTTCTAAGTAGACAACAACTACCCATTGAACCCATCGATTCCTTTGTGAAAGATTTAAGAATTCTTGCTGCCAAGTGTAACTACCAACAGTTCCATGATCAGATGGTGAGAGACCAACTTGTACATAATGTTTCTGATGTGAAACTTCAAGAAAAATTACTTGATGCAAAAGATTTGTCTCTTTCAAAAGCTCTTGACATTGCACACCGTTTTGAAGACATGAAATTAGGCATTAAAGAGTTATCCGATAAAAAACCGAAAGAATCTCCCATCGTTCTGGATAGACCCAATGTCTCTTTGGTTCAAACTGTCAAGAAAAGTCCAATTGAAACTACTTCTAACAGATCTACTCTACCTTCTTCATCATTTCAGGGTTTCAGAAAAGAAGTGGTTTGCTTCAAATGCGGTTTTCCCGGACACGTCGCAACAGATAAAAGGTGTCCAGCTATAGGACAATTCTGCAATTATTGTAAATCTAGAGGTCATTTTGCGAGGATGTGCAAAAATCGCAACAAATCAAAGAACTTTTCTTCAGATTCGAGACGCCCCAGGTTTTCCCAAGTTCAAGCTGTAGACATGGATGATGACATATATGATGACGTATGCACCATATACGAAGTAGGAGAAGAAAAAAAAGATTCACCTTTCTGTATGCTTCAAATCGGATCTAAATCCATAAAAGTCATGGCAGACTCTGGTGCAAAGTACACCTTGATTGGTGACAATGTTTTATTGAAAGAATTTCCTGATGTTATATCCTTATTTCCTTCTGACATTAGGTTACGTGGTTATGGTAAAAAACCTATCGATGTATTTGGGTACTTTCATTCCACTTTATCATTTAAGGGCAAGTCGATTCCTGCAAAAGTGTATGTTGCCAAAGATGGGTCGTGTTTATTGGGTTGGCCACAACAAAGAGAGTTAATGATGAAACTTGATCCCAACCATCCCGATCAAGTTCTGGGGTATTCTGATTTTGTCAATTCTGTTGATGTGCCTTCTGACAACAAATGGGAAACACTTTTTCCACAGGTTTTTTCCTCTAAATTGGGTTTGCTAAAAAACTTCAAACATAAAATCATTCTGAAACACAATGCTGTTCCCAAAGTACATAAGGTACGCAATATTCCTTTGGCCTTAAGGGAATCTGTTAAGAAAGAACTTCAGAGAGTATGTGACCTAGATGTAATTGAGGAAATTGAATCCTCTGAGTGGCTCTCTCCTGTAGTCGTGGCCCACAAGCCTAATGGGAAAATTCGTCTTTGTGTGGATATGCGCGATTTAAATTCTAATGTGTGGGTTGATAGGCATCCCTTGCCCAATATTGGAGAAATGTTCTCAAAACTCAAAGATGCATCAGTCTTCACCACATTGGATTTATCTAACGCATACCAATAGATAGTTCTTCACGAGGACAGTAAACATCTTACATCTTTTATAACCACTGAGGGTGCTTACAGGTATAAGAGAATGCCTTTTGGCCTAGTGTCCGCGTCCTCAGTGTTTCAGAGAGTCATGCACAACATGTTCAAAAATGTCTCTAATGTATTATATTTTCAAGACGACATACTAGTTTTCGGTAAAGATGAATGTGAACATTCTGAAATTTTATTTAAAGTCTTATCCATACTGCAAGACAACGGTCTTACCCTTACCAAAGAAAAGTGTAAATTCGGAAAAAATTCTGTAGATTATCTAGGCCATTCAATCAACAAAGAGGGTATTTCTCCCAAATTAAGTTTAGTTAAGGCTATTGAAAATGCTCCCGAACCAGTCAACAAGGATCAACTCAGATCCTTCCTCGGTTTAGCCGAATACTACGCAAAGTTCATTCCTTCCTTTTCTGATAAAACTTCTCATTTACGGAAATTGATGAAAAACCAACAACAATTTATTTGGGATGACAATTGTAAGAATCAATTCATATTTGTAAAGAAATGCATTATTTCTGCTCCTGCCTTATCCCCATTCGACACCAATTGTAAATCATTTATTGTCACTGATGCAAGCAATGTTGGCATTGGGGCGGTGCTGATGCAGAAGCAAAATTTTAGTTTTGTTACCATTGCTTTTGCATCAAGACCGTTACGGGGTGCAGAGACTAAATATTCCACTTTGGAGAAAGAGGCTTTGGCTTGCTGGTGGGGTATTGAATACTTCCGCAGATATGTGTATGGTACTGACTTTGTTGTTCGTTCTGATCATCGTCCTCTGGTAGATCTTTTCACAACTAAAGGTTGTGGTAAAGCCACTTCTAGGATTGCCAGATGGCAATATAAATGGCAAGACTTTCATTTTACAGTAGAATACATTCCAGGAGCAAAAAACGTCCTAGCTGATTTTCTTTCTAGACTACCTGTGGAAGACGACAATCAAGTTGCTCCTGATGATGATCCTGATAAAGTTGTGTCAATTTGTGAGGTGTCCAATGGTTGCATTCGTGAAGATGATTGGGCATTAGCTTGTGGTGAGGATCGTGATTACCTGGATGTTTTGTCTTTCGTTGAAAATGGTTGGCCTCCCAAAAACAATCTATCTTCTAGTATTTTACTGTACTTCCATGTAGCTCAAGAATTATCCATCCAGGGTGAAATTTTGTTGAGGGGTTTGCTTTTGGTTGTACCACACGGTTTGAGGAACACCATTTTAGACATGGCACATGAGGGTCACCCGGGCATGTCCAGTATGAAGAGGAAACCCATAAAATATCAACATGATTCTGTCTCGAGACCTTCGAAGCCCTGGGAATGCGTTTCGGTAGACATTGCTGGTCCGATGTCTTTAGGTCATAATCCGGTTTATGCTATAGTATTGATAGACCAGTTTTCCAGTTGGCCTGAGGTAAAATTTGTACCCCATGTATCTTCTAGGGTAATTATCGATTTTTTAAAATCAGTTTTTGAAAAAGAAGGTTTCCCTACTTCCATCCTATCTGATAATGGCACACAGTTCACCTCTGCAGAGATGAAATCCTTTTGCAGCAACCATGGTATATTACACAAACGTTCTTCAGTATATTATCCTCAAGGTAACGGCATGGTAGAAAGGTGGATCAGGGTGCTCAAGGAGGGTTTACAACTTGCAGTGTGCAACGGGGAGAATTGCTATGATGCTGTTGGAAAACTCTTGTGGAGTTATAGAAACACCCCAAAGTCTGATGGAGATTTGTCTCCCTTTGAAAAAATGAGGGGGAGAAGGGGTGTATGTAATATGAGCCAGCCCTGGATGAGGGATCTGTTTGTCGGTAATAACGAGAAACGTAGTACTCCTGTGGTTTGTGCTTCTGACAACAATCCGTGCAAGGTTGGAGATTGGGTACGTGTGAGAAAGTCCGGCTTTATTAGATCTGGTGTGTCACGTTTCTCAGACCCTTTGCTGGTTATTAGAGTGGGTAGACAAGTTGTACAATTGTCGGACGGAAATGTTTGGAGCCTCTCCAAGGTTGTTAAAGTACCTTCTATATGTATGAGAATGTCACCTACAAGTGGTCCTACCTCTTCTAACCTAACAGGAACTCCTCTTTCTCCCAATTCCTGTCGTTTTCCCACAACCTCTCATTCGCTCCTGCCTGTTCCCATTTCCGCTCGCAATGTGAGTAGTCCCCGGTTTAGGAAACCCCCCACCTGGCACAAAGACTACAATGTTGGAAATTAAGTTCATCATATCGGACTGTTAAGTTACTTTTATTCATTGTATGATTTTGCTTACATCTTTCATGTTATAATATTTTCTTTTTATTTTCAAGAAAGGAGGATGTGTTGTATCCTCGTGTTTGCTCCTCGTGCTCGCCGCATGCACTGGAACTTAGAATCCAGAGTGTTGGCATTCCATGTAAGGCAGTGCAGCGGTTGGCGTGGGCTCCTGTACATGATATCTTCACTGGTAAATAAACTACCATAAATATAACTTCCTTCGTGTACCACGTATCATACTTACTTGGATTCCTCAATGTGCTACCCCCAGGGTAGTCACGAACTTGCGCTGCCCTGGGAGCAGTGCATTCAAGTAAAAAATGGACTGGCTGCTTTGAAGCGGCTCTGTGTTTTCACAGTGCAGGCGGCAAACCGCCTGCACTTTCAAAGGGGATTACAGATCCCCTTGCAGGCAGGTGTAGTGGGTCCCAGCAAGGGGATGTATGGGACCCCCCCTTTGCCCCCGATAGAGCTTCCTTGCCTCTGCGCCCGCATCTGTAATACAGTAAGTAAGTAGGGGTTTTATATAGCACTTGATTGCCGAGGCGTCTTGGCGCTGGAGAAAAACAGAAAGAAGGGTAAGTCCACAGATATAAGATCCACTGCTAGACCTGGAAGAGCAAGGTTTTTAATAGGTCTCAAAATTTGGAAAGAACTGATTGAGATCTGATATCCAAAGGCAGCCTATTCCAGAGTATGTGGAGCTAAGTATGAGAGGCATCTACCACCCCATCTGGCCTTCCTCCATTTCAGGATTTTAACCAAGACCTGATTGGCAGACCGTAGTTAATGCCCTGGACAGTACCATCAACATAAGTTGTGGTACGTCAAAGGACCACCACCATACAGAGTTTTGTGGACCAGGCAAAGAGCCTTAACTTCAATACGCTGCTTAACAGGGAGCCAATGAAGACTCCTAATGGCCCCAGAGATGTGATTGAATTTAGGAATGTTGTGTAATGTCCAGGCTGCAGTATTCTGAAGGGACTGCAGCTTAGTAAACTGCCGTTGATCAATCCCTAATTAGAGGGCATTACAATAATCGATGCGAGACAATACAAGAGCAACCACCACAGTTTTCCTCAGCTCCATTGGAAGAAATGGTAGGATCTTCTGTAGGATCTTTAGCGTGAAATAACAAGCTGAAGTAACTTGAATATTCTGAGTAGAGAAGTTAAGCTGTGTGTCCCAGACCACACCCAGATTTTTCATCTTGTCCACTGGTGACGGACACTCTCCTGCCCCCGTTCGCCACGAGGCTGTATTCCAAATTGGAAGGCGATTACTAAACTCCATGATTTCGGTCTTCTGTGTATTTAGTTTCAAATTGTTGGCGTGCATCCATTGTATGATGCGATCAAGAGAACTATGAAACCTTGCCAATTGCACCTCATTAACTGAAGATATTGAAACTATGATTTGATTATCATCGGCATATGACACAAGAAAAAAGCCAAAGTCTCTAACTAGTTTGTCCAATGGAGTCATATAAATATTGAAAAGGGTCAGTGAAAGCGCCGACCCTTGTGGGGCTCCACAGGGGAGATGGAATATGTCCAGTTTGAGATTGTCCCAACAAACCTTATGTTCTCTGTTTGTCAGGAATGAGGAAAGAAGAGCCAGCGCCTTTTCCCAGATCCCACTTGCCTTCAGCCATTGCGTAAGAATGAGATGATTCACCGTGTCAAACGTGACCGACAGGTCAAATAGGATCAGGACTGCCCTTTCACCACTATCAATTTGCACGCAAAGTTCTTCTGTGGCCATAACAAGTGTGGACTCTGTAGAGTGGACTGCACGGAAACCATGTTGTGAGGTGTCCAGAGTTTTGTTGGACATGAGAAAGTAACTTAGTTCCTGGTTAAACGTTTTCTCCAGAACCTTGGCCGCCAAAGGAAGGCAGGAAATTGGTCGATAGCTCTTAACATCCCTAGGGTCCATGGAGGGCTTCTCTAATATGGGCCTAATGCATGCTTTCTTCCAAGTTGTGGGAAAATCTCCAGATCCTACATTGCTGTTTAAAAGGGGGGTCAGGAGCGAGCTTATTAGTCTAGAGGCCTCATGAATTATATTTGGTGGGCAGGGGTCTTCTGGTGAGCCAGACTTGATGGACAATATGAGATCATTTACCGAGTCCTGTGTAACTAGGGAGAAACTAGATTGATGGTTGGAAATTTCTGACCCCTCCTCACCATTCAGAGCGGGTGGATTATGGGGGCAGAGTCCGATCCCTCTAGTGTGGGCACAGAGGCAAAGGGATACCCTATGCAGATGAGGTAACACCCTCTTGAGGAAGAGCTGGCGCTGGATGTACACCAGTGCATAAAGTATTACAGAAGGGGATGCACAAGCTTCTGGGGACCCTTCTGAAATACCAGAGTGCCCCGGGGCGTGCACAACAGGCACAAATGCCCATTGTGCCACCTGGACACTTCTATATTACGGCCTCAGGTAGGCATTAAGCTGTCAAGCATTTTCTCCAGCATCTTAGAGCAGGTCGGATGCAAAGAGTTCAGCATAAACCTAGGGTCAACAGTTAGCTTTGTAAGCATGGTAATATCCTGTGCATGTTTCCACTGCTTCGGGAAATCTGCCCATTTTATGAGGCATTGAAAAGTATGTTTAACACAGCGTTTATTTAGGAGAAACACACCCTTAGACTGAATTTGAGGAGGGCAAGGGTCCAGTGAGAAGCTTAACTTAGAGGGCATTATCGCCTGTGCTGATTCCTAGATAGATATTAATTTGAACAGAGAGAGAGCCATACCTGACGGAGGACTATTAAGAAGCGTTGGTTGGGACCCAGATGTCTCATTATATTTTATCTCAAATTCGGCATAGATTTTATCTGTTATTCGGAAAGAAAGATCAATCAATCAATCAATCAGTGACACTTGTAGAGCGCGCTACATACCCGTAGGGTCTCAAGGCGCTGGGGGGGGGGGGTGCCGCTACTGCTCGAACAGCCAGGTCTTCAGCTTCTTCCTGAAGGAGAGGTGGTCTTGGGTCAGGCGCAGGTCGGTCGGGAGGGAGTTCCAGGTCTTGGCGGCCAGGTAGGAGAAGGACCTTCCTCCTGTAGTCGCTCTTCGGATGCGGGGGACGGCGGCGAGGGCGTGGTTGGCTGATCGGAGGTGGCGTTTGGGAGCGTAGAAGTTGACTCGGCTGTTGAGGTAACTCGGGCCTCGGTCGTGTAGGGCTTTGTGTGCGTGGGTGAGGAGGCGGAAGGTGATTCTTTTGTTGACGGGGAGCCAGTGAAGGTCTCTCAGATGTCCGGAGATGTGGCTGGTTCGTGGGATGTCGAGGATGAGTCTGGCTGAGGCGTTCTGGATCCGCTGGAGTCTCTTCTGGAGCTTGGCGGTGGTACCGGCGTAGAGGGCGTTGCCGTAGTCCAGACGGCTGGTGACGAGGGCCTGGGTGACGGTCTTCCTGGTCTCGGTGGGGATCCACCAGAAGATCTTCCGTAGCATGCGTAGGATGTTGAAGCACGCCGAGGAGACGTTGTTAACTTGCCTGGTCATGGAGAGGGAGGAGTCCAGGATGAAGCCCAGGTTGCGTGCATGGTCTGTCGGTTTGGGTGCAGTGCCCAGGGCGGGAGGCCACCAGGAGTCGTCCCAGGCGGAGGGTGAGGAGCCCAGGATGAGGATCTCCGTCTTGTCCGAGTTCAGTTTCAGGCGGCTGATCGTCATCCACTCGGCTACCTCTTTCATCCCTTCATGCAGGTTGGCTCTGGCGGCGGCGGGGTCGTTGGTCAGGGAGAGGATCAGCTGGGTGTCGTCGGCGTAGGAGATTATGCTGAGGTTGTGTTTGCGTACGATGGCCGCGAGGGGGCTCATGTAGACGTTGAAGAGGGTGGGGCTCAGAGATGATCCTTGGGGGACGCCGCAGATGACTTCGGAGGCCTCTGACTTGTACGGTGGTAGGCGGACTCTCTGTGTTCTTCCGTCGAGGAAGGAGATGATCCATTCCAGAGCCTTCTCCTGAATTCCGACGTTGCTGAGGCGCTGCACTAGGGTGCGGTGGCAGACAGTGTCGAATGCCGCGGAGAGGTCCAGGAGGATGAGGGCCGCTGTTTCTCCATTGTCCATCAGGGCTCGGATGTCATCGGTGGCGGCGATGAGGGCGGTCTCGGTGCTGTGGTTGGCTCGGAAGCCGGACTGTGAGGGGTCGAGGGATCCGTTCGTCTCGAGGAAGGCGGCCATCTGCTTGTTGACGGTCTTCTCGATGACTTTGGCTGGAAACGGGAGGAGCGAGATGGGGCGGTAATTCTTGAGGTCGGTGGGGTCCGCTGTTGGTTTCTTGAGTAGAGCGCTGAGTTCGGCGTGTTTCCAGCTCTCCGGGAAGATGGTGGTGTCGAAGGATGTGTTGATGATGTCTCGCAGGTGGGGTGCGATGACAGCGTCGGCCTTGTTGAAGACGTGGTGAGGGCAGGGGTCGGTCGGTGATCCGGAGATAGATTCTCACAGAGCTCCACCGACAGGTGCTACAGACGGCAGCCTTTAATCTTGTAGCAGAGCACAAGGAATATAGGCGCACTCAGACACACACAGTACACTATTAAAGACATTCACTAATCTATCCATTAACAGAATTCGCACATCCAATAAAAACACGTGTCCTTCAAAATGGCGCGCGCACACATGAATGGAACTGTCCAACACCACTGCATAAATACCAAGGTCTTTGCTTCCCTGCCAGCATGTAACAGCATGTGATGATTACAAATGTGCTATCTGATTTTGGCTTAAACCACTTGTACTTGTTCTCTTTCCCTTCCAGGAAGCGCTTTGTCTATATAATCTAATCAAAACAAATAGTCCAGGTACAATCACCAGTCATCTTGTCGTGATCCCGTGTTCACATTAATAGTGCATGACAAGACTTTATTATGTTAGCTTCTGACTTCAGTTAGCTGTATTAACTAATCTTTAACTCCTCCTTCCTTCAGGGTAAAACAATAACTATATTACACTGACCAGCAATAACAAGTAAAACATCAGGTATTGGTTCCGCATTAGCTAGCCTACATTTGCCTCTTGCAAACAGGAAACCCTCACAGGAGGTTCCTAATCTTTGTACCAATTAAATAAATACTGTCACTATCACCTGTAATTTCTTAGGACAGATTAAACCTTGCAATAGAACTGAGTGAACAGTGGAATACTACCATGATAGGATAAGGAATCTTCGTCCTAGATTACTCAGTATTGACCACCTGAACCCCTGTTTTTTTACCACCGCTGCATTCATACCCTTCACTTACAACATATCTAATCGACATCCATCTACTGTGGTGCACACAATGTTTTCATTAAGGAATTACATGAAGTAACTAGGAATAATGCTTCAATTACTTACCGGTAATTGCATTACTCTGAGTCCTACTCCCTCGCTTCCCTTACTTACATCCCTCCCTCCCTCCCTGATGGTCCAGGCCAACCTCTTGGTATGGTTTCGATCTATGTGGTATTACAGGAGGTATGAGGGGCTGGGGGCTATATATAGTCTCCACGTGACAAATCACGTGGGTACGGGTGTCTGGTGAGGCAGGGATGCCTCAATTCTGTAAGGAAGGGAAGCGAGGGAGGGACGTTGAGGTAATGACCACCGCAATTTGTAAGGGGCTCTGACTCCTTTGGTAATTATAATCATCCTAACCTTTCGAATATTCTAGACCAGTCATATTACAATTTCAAACCATTTAGAGTAAGTGTGTGATTCTCACCACCTGTTATGCATAAATATTCCATGTTTGCAGTGCATCAATGAGTAATAGTCACTGTACTCTCTCGCATATTAATGGGTATATTTCCAATTTAAAAAAGGACCAATATAATCTGTTTTTTAACGATTTTAAGATATGCATTATTATGTACTAGGTTGCAGCCTTGAGAAAAGCCCAAGGCCACTAAGAGGGGGAAACACACGTTGGTCATAAACCCTTGAAATGTGTACTCTTGAATCACTGATCAGCGATAACAACTACGAATAAAGGACTAGCTGCTCTTTGGACCTGCTAACTATTGTCTGAATTAATATATATTGTACGTAAGACTAACTATGTGATTATTTCAGTGCTAATGTTCCTAATCCAATGTATAAATGGCTAACCAATCTAGGGGCATATGTCCGAGCCCCTATCGCCACCGGAACATCACTATTTGTGACATTCTCGTGGCGATAAGGGCCTTGCCTTATGTAAAAGGCAGCGTTAAGCCACTTAACGTGGCTCAACCTTGCCTTGTACATAAGGCACGCTTTCACGTTAAGTGTAGCATGAAAGGGGCGTGCAGTGGGTGTGGCGGTGGGCATTCCTTCGAAACACCCATTGTATTTGACGCTGCCCCCTATGTACAAGGGTGGTGTACATAGGAGGCAGCGCCAAAATTAAGACCAGTAAAATCCTGGTCTTAAATTGGCGAAGCGAGGAGAAATGCATTATTTTGCCTCGTTTTACCTTTTTCCATGTGTGCTGCCTTGCGCAGCACACATGGAAAAAGCAAAATGCCATGGTTTGTTTATGTACAGGAAAGTGTCCCTTCCTCTACATAAACAAACATTTTAAAAAAATACCATTTTGTAACTTTCATGTGTGCAGCATGAAGCATGTTAGGTTTGTTTGTGTGCCGGAAGGGGCACCTTCCTGTACATAAACTTACCTCCCCTGCACACGGACACCTTTGCACTCTGGTGCAAGGGGGCCTGCGTTGGCGCTAAGTTGTGAAACTAAGTGCCATCGCAGGGGGAAATGCAAGGCTGCATCCCATTCGTGTAAGTATGGTGCATCCTTGCATTTCTGAAGTGGCAGAGCGTGTCGTTAAGCCCAGGAGGCTAATGACATGCTCTGCCACTTCATTGTACATATTCCCCCTAGTGCCTAAAGCTGTTTTTAGGTCTCGCCTAGACGAAAGCAAAAGCGAAGCTTTTGCTGTCTCTAGGGCGAGACAACTTATGTTATCACTTTTGGGGGAATGTGGACAGCAGACTGTCACGCGCTTCTCCTGCCGGAGATTTGACCTCGTGGGCGCGCTTTGGCGTCTTGGCTGCTTGTAATATGCCTCGCGGTGCGCGCTCTACACTGACGCATGCGCACAGGCACACGCATACACAGACACACACACACACACTGCATACACAGGCACACGCATACACAGACACACTGCATACACACGAACACACACAGACACACGCGCGTACACCCCCCCCCCCACTCACCGGTCACTTTTGGCGTGTTCCGCAGCGCTGGTCTTCACCCGGGCCCCCTCCTGGGACCCGGGACTTCAGATGCTGCACTCCGCACCTTCTAACGCTGCCTGCTGCGGGTTGCCGCCCTCCTCCTCCTCCTGCTCCCTCTGGCGGCAGCGGTCCGGGAATCTCCGGCGCACCCACAGCTCCCGGTCCACCAGGGTCTTGTTCCGGCTGCGCTGCCGAGCCCAGTTGTAAATGCGTGTACGGCAAAGCGGGCAGCACAGGCTAGTCAGCCCCACGGTGCGCTGGAAGCACAGCAAGCACATGGAGTGGCGGCACGGCATGGTCACCGGCCGCAGCAGGATGTCCAGGCACACCGGGCACATGGCCTTCTCTCGGGAGAGGGGCTCCAGTCCGCTCTCCGAGGCCTCCCCGCAGGCAGCTGCGACGCTGCCTGGGTCCCCACGGGCGCGACTCACCGCCGCCATTTTACGCCCCGCTCAACAGCCGGCAGACATCAGCAGGGCTTAAGCGCGCCCGGCTCCGCCCCCGTCGTTAAACGCGCGAGAGGTGACACCTGGCCCTCTGAATAGGAAACAGAAAGCACAGCGCTACACTTCCGCCCCGATACCTGAAACCTGGCCCTGGTTCTCCGTGTCCTTCGCGGGTAAGCCCCCTGGCTAGGTGTGCCCTGGAATCCGATAAGGTTATTGTTGCCCGTGTATAATGTCATCTGAAGCCACTCGCTGTGTGCCCTCTTCCGAACGCCCCTTAGCCGAGAGTGCCCACCGTGGCTCTCCGCAAGCCCCGCGGTGGCACGCAGTTTCTCTCCCCTGGGTTCTGAAGCCCATCTCCTCCCATCCACCTGAATCCACGCGGGTGGATGTGCCCAGAGGGCTGAAGCTTGCACGCTCCGGACCCGCATACACACCTCAACGGGAGCCCCGGGGGGTCCTCACATCCGACTCTGCCATTATAGCCAGTGAAGGGCCGGCTTTTGTCATTTCCGACTCAAAAAGGAGTGTGGGGATTGTTTTTAAGGGAGGGGGGGGCGAGGCGCCTCTTGCAGTTTCTGTAAACAGGGCTGCAAAATTTGTGCCAGTTGGTCCTCTCTTCATTTAGCACTCCATTTTGCTGGTCTCGGCTCCTCCTCCTTGCTTTTTTTTGTTTCATGATTTCGAGACAGTGAAGTAGTTTCCCGGTGATTCTTTGAGCTCTTACCTTCCGGTTTCATGAACCTATTCCACTGCCGAGAGTCATCTGGCCTGTGCTTGCGTCACGTTCGTGTTACCTCTACGTGCGTCCCTCAGACCTTTTCTCCCGTTACCCCGGAGTACAGATGCTTCCCATCTTGTGCTGCCGCAGACTGCCCCTTGTTGACGGAATCTGTCCCAGCTACATATATTGCCTTTCTGACATGACCTGCTGGTCCCCTAGTCTATGTTTCCATTTGTTCAGGGGCTTTACTTTTGGTTTGCCACTGAGGGTGCCCTGTGCTGTACTGTGGTCCTCGCACTGTGGTCCTCGCTGTCTTTCCAGCCTTATTACATTACCTCTGCTGCCCATCACTGTGAATGTCGCCTTAATATTATAATGCATAGGAGCGAGAGGCAGGTACCCGAAGGAGATATAAGCAAGACTGGGTGGTGTGTGTGTCACACCATGTGAGTATGTGGTGGATGAAAGGAGCTCGAACTGTATGTCTTAACATACATCTGTTTTAATTTTGTTTTCTTTTCTCGCCAATGTCTGATAACAGCCCTGCAGAACCTTCGTTGAACGGAGGAGGCGGGGCGCAGTACTGCTAGTGGCCATGTGTGTTTCCTGCAGCATGTACAATATTGCATGTGACTGAAGGAGAAAATGCAGGCTTTCTCTTAAAACAAGCGTTTGGAATGCAATAGGTCTCACATTTACACGAGTTTGAGCTAGTGACATTGCAAATAACAATGTCTTTTATTTTAGTTTTTTCGTTTTAAAAACATAGATAAAAGGCTTTGTCGTTTACAATGCCAATAGCTTAAACTCGTGTAACTGCGAGACCGATTGCATTGCAAATGCTTGTTTTTTATCCATTTGAATTTTTCTAACAAGCAGCTGAGGGTTATCTCCTGTTCGAGCACCAGCGCCATTTTATGACGATATAACTGCATATGTGTAGGCAGCTCTACAATTTTCGGAGAAACTGGAGCAGGAAGGGTGTAATGTACTTGGACCAATTGTTGCCGAATGATGGACTTTAAATCCTTTAGGCCTTTGCCAAAAATGTAGGATTGAATAGAAGCCATGCCTGGCACTATCAACATTTAGTGCATTGCCTAAAAACGTATTTAGGAGCTAAACTTGTGTGCCTGCCTGACTTGCCTATTAGAAAATGCTTCACCAAATGGAAACCCTTTCAAGTGTGATCCCCAGCTTTTACAGCAAACTAATGTATCACTTACTCTCCAAAGTGACTTAATTAGAGTAAAATAAAAAATTCCTGGTTGAGGTCACTAGGCGAAGACTATTTTCCTGATGACGGCTTAATACTCATAAAGAATGACTCAGGGATGGTAGACTGAAGTTCTTATGCTGTAGAGTCCTGCATAACCGGTACAGGACCCCTTTAAGATTACATAGAAGTGAGTCACTCCACACTCTAATTGTCAGAAATCTATAAGGCAAAGAGAGCTAGATTTAACAAACTAGGTTGTGATCTACTGCAAATACTCTGGCACTGTTGCAAGTTACAGCAATAGTTGTCTAGAGTATGGGCATAGATATCTGAAACCTATAGTACGCTTCAATCTTCAAGCACAACATAGCCAATTTACATGATGTGGCAGAGGGGACCAGACTGACCACTCAAGGACATAAATGGACAACAACTTCACTGGCAGTGGCCTAGATTTACATGCAAATCTCAGTTCTCAGAGAAGACCAGGAGGCCTTTGATCTGAAAAGGCTTGACATCTGGTCAGTTTGGAACCTCACCCAGAGATGATCAAGTTTAAAAAACATTAATGAGCCCTGATCCCAGGATGGGCTGCTAGAGAGAAGGAATGAAGTCACCAGTTTAGACTGGTCAAACATTTCGGCAGAAAATTGACAATCATGCAAAAGCGATGTTTGCATTTTGTCCTCTCTGAAGGTTTGCATAGGAGGCTGAATCTCCCTGAATACAATCTTTGCACGCTTCAAAAAACCCTCACCTTCTTGGGAAATTATACATTTTTAATCTGGACCTCACTTCTTAGATACTGATTACTATAAGCCAAATGATGTGTTTGTCTTCAGTGGCATCCTCTCTTTGACCCCCAACATACACTCCTCACACTCATATCCTAAGAGAGACATTACAGCCTGTATCAGCCCCTTTGCATTGATCCTTTTCGACCTTTAAGCTGCCTATAAGACCATCGATCATTGCATGCTATTTCAAAGACTATCTACCTTGGGCGGCCACAGAGGAACAGTGGTTTGTATCATCTTTATAAAACTCCACACATCAAATATAAATGAACATGCACCATTAAAGTTTTTCCTCCCCCCCCCCCCTTTTTAGGGCTCGGCCTACATCCCACGAAGTGGGTCTGGCTTCAGAGTCCTGTAGAGAGCGGTCCGACAAGCTAACCTAGACATTCCAGAGAAGCGCGTGAATTCTGTTTGGAATTTATGGCAGCTGCATGTCATTTGACCCGCGCATGGCTGTGTTTTTACAAGCCAGCACGCAATAGGCAATAGGCTTTTGAGCTGCTCCGCTTCCTGCATATTCCGTGCGAGTACGCGCACCAGAAGTCTATATTTCATCAATTACCAGCTGTCAGGGGCTGCGGTAATTGAAGCCAGATGCTCGTCGCGCATTCACATCTATGCACTTACTATTTTCTAGGGCTCAGCCTGCATCCCACGAAGTGGGTGTGGCTTCAGAGTCCTGTAGAGAGGACTTCGACAAGTTAACCTACACATTCCAGAGAAGCGCGTGAATTCTGTTCGTTATTTATGGCAGCTGCATGTCAATTGGCCATCGCATGGCTGTGTTTTTACAAGGCAGCACACAATAGGCCATAGTCTGTAGAGTTTCTCCACTTCCTGCATATTCTGTGCGGAGACGCGCAGCAGAAGGCTATAAATCATCAATTACCAGCTGCCATGGGGCGCGGTGATTGAATCCAGATGCTGGGCGCGCGTGCACCATTCTTTGCTGTCTGCTCTCGGAACTGTATTTGACATTCCTGGAGCATGTGCATTTAGTGTCAGGACTGGATGATGCTGGGCGCGCGTGCACTCCAGCCTCTTCTCCTGGGCCTCAGCTCGGCAGAGGTGCGTGCCTCGAAGGCTGCTCGGGAGTCTGCCGGGTCAGGCACAATATGTTTTTTGTTGAAATCTGCAAGTTATGCAACAGGTTGTGGTTTGCATGCAAGTACATTAACGGAAAGTGCCACTGGCGCGGAAGCACAAAGCAATGATGTGCCCATGAACATAAGTGAAAACAGAGCAGTAAATAATGAGGCAGTGACGTGGTTGCTAGAAAGCAAAATCACTTGTTAGCAGTGCCTAATTTGTGCCATAATAAGTGCCAGGGCTCAAGATATTTCTGAGGAGGCCACTGCTGCTTGCCCTACTTCAGGCCACTGCCAGTGATGCCAAATACGAGAACCAACGGCACCTACTATCCAATGTAGGACTTAAAAAAACAAGTGTGTATACCCAGTCATGCATCTGCTCAGAGTTTGAGTGCAGAGTAGTGAGTGCAGAGTAGTGAGTGCAGAGTGTGAGTGCAGAGTGTGAGTGCAGAGTGTGAGTGCAGAGTGTGAGTGCGGAGTGCAGAGTAGTGAGTGCAGAGTGTGAGTGCAGAGTTGTGAGTGCAGAGTGTGAGTGCAGAGTGTGAGTGCAGAGTGTGAGTGCAGAGAGTGAGTGCAGAGTAGTGAGTGCAGAGTGCAGAGTAGTGAGTGCAGAGTAGTGAGTGCAGAGTAGTGAGTGCAGAGTGCGGAGTATTGAGTGCAGAGTGCAGAGTTGTGAGTGCAGAGTAGTGAGTGCAGAGTAGTGAGTGCAGAGTGTGAGTGCAGAGTAGTGAGTGCAGAGTAGTGAGTGCAGAGTAGTGAGTGCAGAGTGCAGAGTAGTGAGTGCAGAGTAGTGAGTGCAAAGTGCAGAGTAGTGAGTGCAGAGTGAGTGGGCAGAGTGAGTGTGCAGAGTAGTGAGTGCAGAGTAGTGAGTGCAGAGTGCAGAGTAGTGAGTGCAGAGTAGTGAGTGCAGAGTAGTGAGTGCAGAGTGCAGAGTAGTGAGTGCAGAGTGCAGAGTAGTAAGTGCAGAGTAAGTGTGCAGAGTGAGTGTGCAGAGTAGTGAGTGCAGAGTAGTGAGTGCAGAGTGCAGAGTAGTGAGTGCAGAGTAGTGAGTGCAGAGTGCAGAGTAGTGAGTGCAGAGTGCAGAGTAGTGAGTGCAGAGTGCAGAGTAGTGAGTGCAGAGTAGTGAGTGCATAGTGAGTGCAGAGTGCAGAGTAGTGAGTTCAGAGTGCAGAGTTGTGAGTGCAGAGTAGTGAGTGCAGAGTGTGAGTGCAGAGTAGTGAGTGCAGAGTTGTGAAGGCAGAGTAGTGAGTGCAGAGTGTGAGTGCAGAGTAGTGAGTGCAGAGTGTGAGTGCAGAGTAGTGAGTGCAGAGTAGTGAGTGCAGAGTAGTGCGTGCAGAGTAGTGAGTGCAGAGTAGTGAGTCCAGAGTGCAGAGTAGTGAGTGCAGAGTAGTGAGTGCAGAGTAGTGAATGCAGAGTAGTGAGTGCAGAGTGCAGAGTAGTGAGTGCAGAGTGTGAGTGCAGAGTGTGAGTGCAGAGTAGTGAGTGCAGAGTAGTGAGTGCAGAGTGTGAGTGCAGAGTAGTGAGTGCAGAGTGCAGAGTTTGAGATTGTAATCTTAATAAAGAATTGAATTGAATTGAGTTATTGCTTAGCATCTTTACGGTCTAGAGGCATCAGGTGGGTACAGGTTGTTTTGCCTGGTAATGTGTAGTTTGCTGTGTTGAAGTGCCCAAGGTTCTTTAAGTAGGTGGTGTGAGAAGATGTTGCTTCTAGCTCTGGTGGCCACGAGGTTGATTCCTATGGTAAAGTTTTGTTCCCTAAGATAACAAGTTTGGTATTGTCAGTGTAAAGCTTGGGACAGTTGGATATTATCCAGTGGGCAATTTCAGTCATGCAGGCATTATACCTAATCTGGTTATGGGTAGTCTTGTCTGTGATGGAGATAGCAAGCTTTGAGCTGTTAGCGTAGGAGAAGACATTGATGTTATGAGAGTGGATGATGCAGGCTAGAATCATCTTTGTATTTAAGAGTGTTGGGCTCAGGAGGCCAAATTCCTCAGATGAGGTTGTGGGCATCTGAGATGTATGTTGTCAATCTGGTCATTTCACTCAAGAAGTAGTGGATCCGTCAGTGTGCATGTCCTCAGATTGCAACGTTGTGTATGTATTGGATGAGGATGGGGTGTTAGACCAGTTGCAGTGAGATCCTGGAGGATATGGTCCGCTGTGTCTCCTCTGTCTAGGGTCATGCATATGTCATCAATGATGACATTTTCTGTGCTGTGTTTGGATCTAAAGCCTGAATGAGTGTTGTCAAGGAGTTGGTCGTCATTGAGGTATTTGGCGCAGCATCTATTGATGATTTTCAATTAGATCTTGGCCATTAATGATAGCAGGGAGATTGCTCAGTAGTTTGTGAGCCTTGAAGGATTTGCGGAGGGTGCCTTCAGCATTGATTGGCCAGTTGTGGGTTTAGAAGCATCTGGTAAGGTTGATGAATAGATGTAGGCAATAAGAATGGCTGTTAAAATGTGCCTGATGGATTCAAGACATTTGCCAAACATGTGTAGGATGCAAGGATCAAGTTGGACACCGAAAAAGATATACTGCATGTTTGGGGCACAGAGTCTGTGGAGGTGGTGGCCCTTATTTCTACTAAGCTAAGGTACCCCCTATTTCTTACAGGTCCAGAGGAGGGGGAGGAGACTACACGTAATCGCTCAATGGAAGTACGGGAATAGTACTAAATGGGGACCGAGAATTACATGTATACGCTAAGCCACTACTCTGCAGAAATATATTGAAGTTGGAAGGATCCCAAAGGGATTGCGAATCTTTATCACTCAAACTTTTAATAACCTCGACCCTGAGTTGGTCACTGATTGGGCTGCAAATAATCACCAATGTTCAACTAACATGTTACAGATGTTGGTAAAATTTGCAACAAAAGATGTTGAAAGACTGGCTGAAGAGATTGAGAAGCACATGGAAGAATTAAAAACAGTGTGCGGGGAAGATGAATTCAGAAAAGAAATGGATAAAATGGAGATCAGTCTAAATAAAATCAAGATGAAATTAAAGCTAAAAAGCAAAGAAAGTTCCAGAGGGATCTGGTGGATTACCAGAGAGGACAAATCATTACGTTTGCAAAGAAATATGACAAATTAAGAGGACCAACAGTAACACCAAGAGAGAGCACATTACAACCTGTGGGTCACACAGGAGAGACGGAAGGACAACAAAGTAGTGATATACAAACAGGGGAAAGTTTAACAAGTGGCAGTGAGTTTTCAAGTAATTTGGAATTTTCTGGAGTAAAAACCAGTGTTTTAACAGAATTCGATATGGTCATGAAGGGCAGACAGATAAACAACAGACAAGGAGAATTTCAAAATCCAAGAAGAGGAAACATAGGCGGAAAAAGAAACAATACCTCAGACTTCAGAGAATTGGGAAGCCCCGTGGGAAGACGGACAAGGGGCAACTGAAGGTGAAATGATGGAAAGGAAGACGGTTATCAACTTCTCACAAAGGGAACACTCCAAACTTGAGGTAGAACTTTTATCCATGGGGCTTACTTTTTGTCCTTCGAATGTTTTTAACTATACTCAAAGTCGTTTGGATTTATTTTTCCTTACGAGAAAGTTGCGTATAAAAAAGTGGTAGGCAACAAAAATATCTAAGAAAGTGGGTGTGGTAGAAGAAAAACAGAGTGAGAGAAGAATTGCTGATGTAGAACTCCTGCATTCACTAAATGTTTTACCTGAAAATGTCGATGAAACAAGTGATCCTCATGTAAGTCTGGTAAATGAAAATGTTTCTTTAAATATGAGCGCCAAAAGTAATTTCCATCCAAAATCGATCTTTTTGCCACAATTTAAGAATGATGTTATTGATGTGTTTGAAAAAAGTGTAAGTAAGGAACTACTCAAAATCTCTAGTGACAAAATCTTT
The DNA here is from genome assembly GCF_964261635.1 of Lissotriton helveticus. Lineage (NCBI taxonomy): Eukaryota > Metazoa > Chordata > Amphibia > Caudata > Salamandridae > Lissotriton > Lissotriton helveticus. Next base: position 754,755,563 of record NC_136063.1, on the reverse strand, counting down.
AAGGGTTGGAGTAATGTTACACCAAGACAAAGGAAAGCAATAGATAATCTAAAAAATGACAACACAATAGTCATAACAAAATCCGACAAAGGAGGCAATGTTGTTGTTTTGTCGAGAGTTAAGTATATTGAAGAAGGGTTGAGACAACTTGCGGACACTACACAGTATAGTAGGAGTAACCGAATGGAATAGGAACACGCTGTAAAACCATTTAATGGACAGTTAGTATACTGGAAGGATAAAGGGTTACTAGAGAAAGAAGAGTTCAAGTTTCTTGAATGTAAATTCCCTAGACTCCCAGCACTGTATTTATTGCCAAAAATTCATAAAGACCAAGAAAATCCACCAGGGAGACCTATAGTCTTGTCGAAAGGTAGTTGTCTGGGAAACACATCTAGATATGTAGATCATTTCCTACAAGGTCTTGTTCAGAAACTACCCTACTATGTAAAGGATTCAGGAGATTTTCTCAGGTGTCTGGAGAGCATTGAGTGGGATAAAAGCTACTCACTTCTCTCTTTGGATGTAACAAGCCTTTATACGTGCATTCCTCACGACTTAGGTTTAAGTGTGTGCAGGTATTTCCTATCAGAAAGATCCATCTCACATCTGCATAACACTATTAGTAGATATGATGCACACTTGCCTTAAGGTATATAGATGACATTTTCGTTGTGTGGAAAGGCACAGAAGCTGAAGCCACAGAATTTGTGGAGACATTGAATGTGAATGAGCATAATCTCAACTTTACAAGTCAATGGTCTTTAGACAATCTTGAGTTCCTTGACTTAAAACTTAAGGTGGAAAACAACAAATTGGAAAGTTCGTTATTTAGAAAGTCAACTGCAGGAAATAGTCTCCTGCATGCTCGTGGTTGCCATCCTAGTTCAGTCATTAATAGCATCCCAGTGAGGAAATTATTAAGAGCAAAACGAAATTGCAGCACCGCACAAAGTTTTGAGTTAGAAACAAATGTTATGACTGAGAGATTTTTGGCCAGGGGATATGCTCTCAAAGTGATCAACAAAGCAAAAACAGCAGTAGCCAAAAGAACAAGAGAGTCACTGTTGATAGAGAATGATAAGAGTGGTCCTACTGGTACAGATTGTGAAAAAACTCCATTCATTACAACTTACAACAACCAAGCCTTTAGGATAAGGAAAAGTTTGGGGAAGTATGGGCCAATACTACTCACAGATCCTGGTCTGGCAAAATGCATAGATATTTCCCCTCAAGTAACCTTTAAGAGGGCAAGATCATTGAAAGACTATCTTTGCAGGGCAGTAGAACCCCCTAAGATGTGTATCACTGGAATACAGGGGTTCTATACATGCAGAAACTGCAAGGCATGTAAGAACAGTCGGAATGCAAAAGAAGTCAGATTGTCTCCAGGTTAACCCTTTAAAATCACAGAACACACTTCTTGTAACACTGAGTTTGCCGTTTACACACTTTTTTGCCCGTGCAGAGAAGCGAATATTGGCTATACGATCCATAAAGCCAATATCAGGATCTTAGAACACCTTCGGCAATTAAAAACGGGGATAAGCAATTGCAATGATTGCCTGTCATTTTCAAAGCCACCATAAACAAGATACAAGTCTTCTTAGTTTCTGTGTATTAGATACGATAAAATCAAATGAAAGGGGAGGCAACAGGGTGCAAAGCTTACGCAGGCTTGAATCAAGACTGATCATACAATGCAGGATGTTAGCCCCTATTGGGCACAACTGTGATGAAGAGCTTTCAGTACAATTGGGATAAAGTTCTATATTTTTCTGTAAAAAACTCTTACATCAGTCAACTTGTCCTTATCATTTTTAAAATATCTTGTCACTTTTTGAATTATCGTAGGAATTGCAGAATTTCGGTGTCACATTAGATAGGAAAAGACTTGTAAGATTTTACTGTTTTCAAGCCTTAGGAAAGTTTATACCAGTAAAAGAATGTGCGCTAAATGCACGTGATTTTATGACCGTGTTATATATATTCTATGTATATTTTTTTACCCCAAATATCAGCCAGATGTAGCCCAACTATAGCCCAATGACAGAATGTCCCAGAGTGTTCTAAAGAACAACTAGAACGCTAACAGTCTTACTTATGACAAATGTATGGCACACCTGAAGTCATCTTGATTGGAATAAAGTGTTAACACGTAAAACATTTAATTTGCAAAGGAACAAAATGAGGGGGTTCATTTTGCCATAGAAATTATGATTAGTGCTGAAGAAAGAAAATTTAGGGCACATTTTGAGTGACTTCTCAAATCCTCTTATATTTCATAAAAAAAATTCTGATATGCAGTCTCCCAAGATGGCCACCAGAGACAAAAGAGCCCAAATGTAGCCCAAATATCAGCCAGATGTAGCCCAACTATAGCCCAATGACAGAATGTCCCAGAGTGTTCTAAAGAACAACTAGAACGCTAACAGTCTTACTTATGACAAAAGTATGGCACACCTGAAGTCATCTTGATTGGAATAAAGTGGTAACACTTAATACATTTAATTTGAAAAGGAACAAAATGAGGGGTTTCATTTTGCCATAGAAATTTTATTACCTACTGGCAATAGCCAGTAGGTATATATAGTTAGGATTGTTTTCCATAGGGAAATCGCAACATTCTATTGGGAATAACTTTGGCGCCGGTTGAGGAATCTTCCTGAAATTTTCATTAACTTTGCCTCGCTGCGCTCCGCTCCTTCCCTGAAAGTTTGGGGGGGATTCGTCAAGCGGGGGCCGAGATAAAAGGGGGTTCCAAAACGTGTTTTCCCCATGTTAATTTCCATAGGGCGGTTGGACTCACTTTTAGCCTGAACGGCTGAATGGTTTTCCATCAAACTTGGCAAAAGTGTAGGGACTGGTAGCCCGATGTGCCTTTGCTATGTCTCAAGATAGGTGCTCCAGTGGTTTTTAAGAAAATTAACTTTGAAAAAATATATATTGGGCTACATTGGGCTATATATATGTTAGAGCCCAAGTGTAGCCCAATGTAGCACAATGAAGCCCAATGTAGCCCAATGTAGCCCAAAGATGGCACCAGAGACAAAAAAAAACAAAAGTAGCCCAAATATCAGCCAGATGTAGCCCAACTATAGCCCAATGACAAAATGTCCCAGAGTGTTCTAAAGAACAACTAGAGCGCTAACAGTCTTACTTATGACAAAAGTATGGCACACCTGAAGTCATCTTGATTGGAATAAAGTGTTAACACTTAAAACATTTAATTTGCAAAGGAACAAAATGAGGGGGTTCATTTTGCCATAGAAATTATGATTAGTGCTGAAGAAAGAAAAATTAGGGCACATTTTGAGTGACTTCTCAAATCCTCTTATATTTCACTAACATTTTTTTGATATGCAGTCTCCCAAGTAGGCCACCAGAGACAAAAGAGCCCAAATGTAGCCCAAATATCAGCCAGATGTAGCCCAACTATAGCCCAATGACAGAATGTCCCAGAGTGTTCTAAAGAACAACTAGAACGCTAACAGTCTTACTTATGACAAAAGTATGGCACACCTGAAGTCATCTTGATTGGAATAAAGTGGTAACACTTAATACATTTAATTTGAAAAGGAACAAAATGAGGGGTTTCATTTTGCCATAGAAATGTTATTACCTACTGGCGATAGCCAGTAGGTATATATAGTTAGGATTGTTTTCCATAGGGAAATCGCAACATTCTATTGGGAATAACTTTGGCGCCGGTTGAGGAATCTTCCTGAAATTTTCATTAACTTTGCCTCGCTGCGCTGCGCTCCTTCCCTGAAAGTTTGGGGGGGATTCGTCAAGCGGGGGCCGAGATAAAAGGGGGGGTCCCAAAACGTGTTTTCCCCATGTTAATTTCCATAGGGCGGTTGGACTCACTTTTAGCCCGAACGGCTGAATGGTTTTCCACCAAACTTGGCAAAATTGTAGGGACTGGTAGCCCGATGTGCCTTTGCTATGTCTCAAGATATGTGCTCCAGTGGTTTTTATGAAAATTAACTTTGAAAAAATATATATTGGGCGACATTGGGCTATATATATGTTAGAGCCCAAGTGTAGCCCAATGTAGCCCAATGTAGCCCAATGTAGCCCAAAGATGGCCACCAGAGACAAAAAAAACAAATGTAGCCCAAATATCAGCCAGATGTAGCCCAACTATAGCCCAATGACAGAATGTCCCAGAGTGTTCTAAAGAACAACTAGAGCGCTAACAGTCTTACTTATGACAAAAGTATGGCACACCTGAAGTCATCTTGATTGGAATAAAGTGTTAACACTTAAAACATTTAATTTGCAAAGGAACAAAATGAGGGGGTTCATTTTGCCATAGAACTTATGATTAGTGCCGAAGAAAGAAAAATTAGGGCACATTTTGAGTGACTGCTCAAATCCTCTTATATTTCATTAAAAAAATTCTGATATGCAGTCTCCCAAGATGGCCACCAGAGACAAAAGAGCCCAAATGTAGCCCAAATATCAGCCAGATGTAGCCCAACTATAGCCCAATGACAGAATGTCCGAGAGTGTTCTAAAGAACAACTAGAACGCAAACAGTCTTACTTATGACAAAAGTATGGCACACCTGAAGTCATCTTGATTGGAATAAAGTGGTAACACTTAATACATTTAATTTGAAAAGGAAGAAAATGAGGGGTTTCATTTTGCCATAGAAATTTTATTACCTATATATATATAGTTAGGATTGTTTTCCATAGGGAAATTGCAACATTCTATTGGGAATAACTTTGGCGCCGGTTGAGGAATCTTCAGGAAATTTTCCTTAACTTTGCCTCGTGGCGCTCCGCTCCTTCCCTGAAAGTTTGGGGGGGATTCGTCAAGCGGCGGCCGAGATAAAAGGGGGGTCCCAAAACGTGTTTTCCCCATGTTAATTTCCATAGGGCGGTTGGACTCACTTTTAGCCCGAACGGCTGAATGGTTTTCTACCAAACTTGGCAAAATTGTAGGGACTGGTAGCCCGATGTGCCTTTGCTATGTCTCAAGATATGTGCTCCAGTGGTTTTTACGAAAATTAACTTTGAAAAAATATATATTGGGCCACATTGGGCTATATATATGTTATAGCCCAAATGTAGCCCAATGTAGCCCAATGTAGCCCAAAGATGGCCACCAGAGACAAAAAAAAACAAATGTAGCCCAAATATCAGCCACATGTAGCCCAACTATAGCCCAATGACAGAATGTCCCAGAGTGTTCTAAAGAACAACTAGAACGCTAACAGTCTTACTTATGACAAAAGTATGGCACACCTGAAGTCATCTTGATTGGAATAAAGTAGTAACACTTAATACATTTAATTTGAAAAGGAAGAAAATGAGGGGTTTCATTTTGCCATATAAATGTTATATATATATATATATATATTCACAGAAAAAACCATAGGTTACACACCAGTTATAGTTAGGAATTAGCATTTAAAAAACCTTTGAAATTCACTGAAAAAACCATAGGTTTCAGGCCTTATATATTTAGGAATCAGCATTTAAAAAACCTTTGAAATTCACTGAAAAAACCATAGGTTTCAGGCCTTATATAGTTAGGAATTAGCATTTAAAAAAACCTTTGAAATTCACTGAAAAACCATAGGTTTCAGGAGTTATATAGTTAGGAATTAGTTTTTAAAAAACCTTTGAAATTCACTCAAAAAACTATAAGTTTTAGTGGTGTTATAGTTAGCTGGACATTTTACTCATACAAAACCAATGAAATTGCTCCTATATAGTTAGTTGTACTAACTATATTTCGCGCACCCGCAATCCACTGCTGATGATGTCACATATTAGATCATTCATGACATGGTCAGTGACATCACTGATGACATCACTGATTACATCTTAAATGACATCACTGATGACATCATCCAGTGAATATGGTTTGGTTAGTTATTTAAATATGTATTATACAAATATAGCAATCTGCATTGAAGAATGAGTGGATGTATAAGTGTCTGGATGGAGGATTTAGTAGCCCTGTGATTGACTGTCTAAGTGACTAATTTAAAGTGTCTCACTAAATATATGAGATAGTGATTAAACTGTGTGAATATCTGTTTCACTGTATGTCTTGTTGTGTAAACTACTACATAAGTTGGTTACTAGCTATGTGAAAGTCTATATTAGTATTAATTAGGTAAGTGGGTATTTGTATGGGATAGTGAATGTGTGTGTGGTTGCGTGGGAGGTGTGTGACTGTCCAAAGATGTTTAAATAGTTGATTTATTAGGTGTTAGAACCGGGGTCTCTAGTTGGCCGGGGTATGCACTCTAGTCCAAGTAGGGACCACCGCTTCCGACAGGGTAGCCTGGCGCAGAGAGGGAAGGCTTAACGTTTGGGGCTGTGGGAGGAGCAGGTCCTAATGGCAGACAATAACGAATTTGTAAACAACCAAGTGGTTTGCCTGCACAGGTACATTGATGATTTGTTAATCATTTGGAAGGGTACTGAGAGTGAGGCTCAGATTTTTATTGACTCTCTGAATGTGAACAATATGAACCTAAACTTTACCAGCCACATTAGTAAGTCTTCTATATTCTTTCTTGAGGTATAGATTTTTGTTTCTGAGAATCACTTGAACACGAGGCTACATAGAAAAAGCACGGCAGGCAACTCAGTGCTGCATGCAGAAAGTAATCACCCTGAACATCTGATCTGCAGCATCTCCTATGGGGAGATGCTGTGGATTAGAAGAATATGCAGCCTGGACACTGACTGTTTTAAAGCTCAGTCTGATTGTCGTTCCAGATTTATTGAGAGGGGATACAGTCCGAAAGCGATTGATAAAGCCACAACTAGAGCCAACGCACAGGGAAGAACTCAGGCATTGGTAACCAGGAGCATAGTTAATGACATCACTAGTGAGGAACAACCATTGCGGCTTATTCTTACATATACCAACCAACATCTTGCTATTAGAAAAATCATTAGCAAGAATTGGCCTCTCATTAGAAATGACCCTACATTGGGAGAGAAATTGACGCGCTCTCCCAATCTAACCTTTAGGAAGGCCAGCTCCATGAGTAATACGCTGGTCTCCAGTAGTCCAGCGGTGAAAACAACTTCCTTATGGATTATGGGGAGTAAGGGCTTTATCAAATGTGCCTCCTGTAAGGCGTGCAAACATGGCGTGAACAAAACAGAGTATCACAGCCCCTTTAAGAACAGGCTCATCAAAATAGATAAAAAACTAACTTGTAGGACGGAGTTTGCAGTGTACATGCTGGAGTGAAATTCCATATATAGTTAGTTGCACTAACTATATATCGCGCACCCGCAATCCACTGCTGATGATGTCACATATTACATCATTCATGGCATGGTCAGTGACATCACTGATGACATCACTGATGACATCTCAAATGACATCACTGATGACATCACTGATGACATCTCATTTGACATCAATGATCACATCACTGATGATATCATTCATGTGACAATACAATGCATCTCCTTACATTTTAATATAACCTCTGTTACACCCAGTGTTAAATACAGAGTATAATTTTTGAAACCATTGACACACCAATACTAGTTACTACATACGCACTCACTGATTCCTACGTCTACACACACATTCACTCATTCACCCTTACAATCATTCATACATACAATCACTCATCTTTACAACACTATCATATGCACTCATACACCTATACAGACACTCACACTCTGCCACTCATCCATGGAGTTACTCACACACCTAGTCAGTCCTGTAAAGAATCAATCACACTTCCATTTTCGTGTCTATACAGTTAAACATAGAGCACCTTACATTTTCAAACATATACTAACACATACTTACTCTCTTATACAATCATTGATACAAGTACACATTGATCTGCACAGAGTCACACACCTCCCAGCCAGCCACACACACACTCAGTCTCCCATACAAATACTTGGGCAACCAATCAATAACCCATATAGTTACTCATATAGCTACTGATCAACACATGCAGCAGTTTACAGAACAACAGACATAATGATGCGCAAATTAAGACAGTTTAGTCACTAACCCATGCACTCAGTGAGACACATTTAATCACTCACTCATACATTCAGTCATGCACCTACTAAATCCTTCGTCCAGACACTTATACTTCCACTCATTCTTCAATATGTAAGACATATTTTAACTTTACAGAAACATACAGTCACTGGATGTTGTCATCAGTGATGTCATCAGTGATGTCATTTGAGATGTCATCAGTGATGTCATCAGTGATGTCACTGACCATGCCATGAATGATGTAATATGTGACATCATCAGCAGTGGATTGCGGGTGTGCGATATATAGTTAGTGCAACTAACTATATATGTAATTTCAATGGTTTTGTGTGAGTAAAATAAGGTTTTGTAAATGCTAATTCCTAACTATATATGGTCTATAACCTATGGTTTTTTCAGTGAATATATATATATATATATATATATATATATATATATATATATATATATATATATATATATATATATATATATATATATATATATATATATATATTCAGCGGGGATCGTAGGCGCTGGGGCGAGACTCATCTGGCTCTGGGTCACTGGATCCACGCTACGCGGGTACGGAGCAAGGCAGCCCTGCCCGCCCTCGAGCGCGGCTCTTCCTGAAGCGGCAGTCTTTCCCCAGCTCTAGGCTGATGTCACAAGGGCGCGCCTCGAGGAAATCCCGATTACTAGGCAACGCTCCGGGTAGAAAGCCAATCCCAGCGCGACTCCTGCTGTCTGCGATGAAGTGCCCTCGGCTCCTGAAACTCCCGGGCCGCGGTGGTTACAGCGCTCCTTTGGCAAAGCGGTTTACATTGCCTTCAGGCCCCGGGCAGTGGCTGTACTATCGCACCCCTACAACACTCCCATGCCAAAACGCTTCTTCCCCACGGGGCTTTCCAGTTCAGTTAGGGGTGTGAACAGTAGCCACGCACACCCAAGGCTGCATATGTAGTTCCTTGGGAAGTCGCAGGGCAAACGGGGTTGCACGCAGGCACACATTGCAGGGGCAAATTTTTGCAATGTTGCAGTTTGAAAAGGTAGTCCTTAAGAGGTTGTTCCAAAGGGCAGTTTTCAGAGAGGAAGAAAACGCTGTTGTCCTTCTGAATTCCCCACCAGGCAGGGGAACAGGCAGCAGTAGCTTATGGAGACACTCTGGTGCTGTTTCTTTAGTCTCCCTGGCAGGACAAGATCAGCAGGCCATAGGTCAGCTCAGCCAGTTGGGCAGCAGTTCCTTGGAGCAGTCAGCCTCAGCAGGGTGGCAATCCTCCTGGTGCAGCAGTCTTCACTCCCACAGAGATTCTTCCGGGTCCAGTCGGGTAACAAAGAAGTGAGGCCAGGACCCTCCCTTATATATCTTTCAGTCTAGGGGCTAGAAAGTGGTAGAGGTCTCTGGAAGGGTCTGGGGGCAGGGGCTTCTGGAAGAGTCCAGGGAGTTCTGGTATGTCCCCTGCCTTCCCTGACCTGGCTGTCACAGTGACGAGAAACAGGCCAGGAAGGCTACAGTGGGCAACCCATCACAGCCCATCCCAGGGGAGAAGGTGTGAATCACCACTCCTACCTCCCAACCCAGGCAGCTATCAGTATGCAGAGGGGAGGGGGGAGTCTACAGTGCCCAATCTAAGTGTAGGTAGGAAAAGGTCCACTTTCTAAAAGTGGGATCCCTAGCGTAGTAGTGCCCAAACCCCATATATCATTGGAATGGGTTCCCCGCCCGGAGTCCAACAAGACCAAACATGACAGGCTTATTAGGTCCCTGTCAGAAATTATCCGATAAGGGGGGGGTTCCCAATGTTAGTCTATGGAGGATTAAGCCTTACTGCGGCAGCAGGGGCTTGTGGCAGATATGCCAGCGTCATATAGTTTTAGGGGAGAGCACCTGTACCTCAGCACTGTTTAGCAGTGGTGAGGCACCCAGAGTCCTAAGTCCAACAAAAAGGTACAGTGAAAATGGGAGGCGCAAGGGCAAAAAGGTATGGGAAGACCATCCTAAGGCGGAGAGGTCCTACAGTAGGTATATGAGGTTAAGTCAGCACATGGAAACACTTGTTTGGGTGAGTGAATCTCTTTATGGGTGTGGTGATGAGTAAATATATTTCTCAATGATACATGTCCAACAAAGTAGAAATATAAAAGGCAGTGTACGTGACAGTTGTTGTTTATAAATAAGTATACATAAGACTCAGTGATTGTATGAGTGACTGTATCGAAAACTGTATACTTATAGAGATTTTATTACACACTAAGGGGCCCATTAGGATGTAGGGCGGATTGCCCCCGCCAGGCTGGCGGTAGCCACCGCCAGCCTGGCGGGGGCAATCCCCCCGACATCCTTCCCTGAATTCCCCCCCCCCGCCATATCAGTATGGCGGGGGGGCCACGGCGGAAGAAAACACCGCCCGCCACTTTTCCACCCCAGTCGCCTTGCGGCCGGGGCGGAAAATGTTGAATGTGGTGGCGGTGTCTATGAGACACCGCCAGCCATATTACAATGGCAAGAGTGCAATGCCTTTCCATGGCGGCAATGCCGCCACGGAAAGGCAGGCGGTCTTTACTCTGGGGGCCCCCAGCGGGCCCCCAGATTGAAGGTGAGTGGGGGTGCACACGGGGGGGTGCTGAGAATACAGATGTGCCCGCCACTGTGGCGGGCACATCCTAATGGCACCCCCGGGACCCCCGCCCTTCAGGCAGGCGGTCCCGTTTTCCGAAAGGGTGGCGGGCGGGCAAAGTCCGCCCGCTATCCTAATGGACCCCTAAGTATGATAATGCTAATTCCTAACTATAACTATGTGAAACCTATTTTTTTTCAGTGAATTTCAAAAGTTTTTTAAATCCTAATTCCTAACTATAACATGTCTGAAACCTATGTTTTTTTCAGTGAATTTCAAAGGTTTCGTAAATGACAATTTTTAAATGTATTAATTGTTAAAAAAAATGTTATACTGATTTACTACATCTTTTTAAACTATTTATTGTTAGATATTTTATTTTTTAAATTACATTATTATTACATTATACATTACATTACAAAATATACTTTCTCAGAATGGGTAACACAATTTCAGACACAATGCAACATTGATGTCAATGTGAATTTCTAGTTAAATGCAATTAGTTACTTTATGGATTACTTTTCTAACCACAGGACTGGACCCTAGACTCAGTCCTGAGACATCTCCTGTAAACAGTTGAGTAAAAGCATGTTGGTTACAGTAGTGAATTTTAAGGAATATTATTGTATTTTAAAAGTTGAAACTTAGAAACTTTTTCACATAGAATCACCCATGTTATCCTACGGGAAGAAATTCACTTAGCAGGTAAGAAGTGTTATCGTTACTTTTTCTTACTCAGTAGTGGATACTGGATCCAGCACTGGTGCATCTCGTGTAAACAGTTGAAAGAATGTGTTTAAGTCATACAGGCGATTTTTAAGGAATATTTGTATTTTGTGAAAATAGACACTTTACAAGTTACTGGTAAGTACGGTTAGAATTACCTTTCAGGGTCAGTGCTGGGCTAAACGATGCAGCACTGGGTTCTCTCCTGATTACAGGTTAGTTAATCGGAATTCATTGTTCAGATGATTTTAGGTGAATACTTTAAAGTTCAAAAACTCCACACTTAGAAGAATTGCCAAGTGAAACCAGTCAACGTTAGCCTATGGAAGGAAATTCAAGTTACTGGTAAGTATGGTTAGAATTACTTTTTAGGATCAGTACTGGGCTCAAAGATGCAGCACTGTGGTCTCTTCTGATAACAGGTCAGTAAATGGAAATTTGTAGTTCGGCTGATTTTACTTCGGTCCAGTATATATAGAACCACTTGCCTACACCATCCCCTCTCTTCACCACTGTGCAAACATGCCCTGTGGCACGTTTTAAGTTGAGGAAATTATTCCCCTTCAATCCTGAGGGTCCCTAGAGTCCAACTAGCCCACTAGGTATATCCAGTTAGTGCCACAGAGCTGCGTAACAGACAGATGTAAAATGGGGCACAGCCTGCACCCCCTCACTGCAACGCAGTGCAGTGGCGCTTCCTGGAAGCACCCAGTGGGCTACTTGCCCCCATGGTCCCTTAGGACTGACTGGAATTTTTTTCCCCAACTTAAAACGCACCACAGGGCGTCTTTGCACATTGGTGAAGGGAGGGGATGGTGTAGGAAAGTGGCTCTATATATACTGGACGGAAGTAAAATTAGCCGAACTACACATCACCTCAGGCCCTGTCCCCTCTTTTCACCACTGTGTAAACGCACCCTGTTCTAAGATGAGAGATTAAGTACCCTTGAATTCTAAGGGTCCCTAGGGTCAAACTAGCCCACAAGGTACCGCCAGTAAGTGCCACAGAGCTGCGTTCCAGAGAGGTGTAAAAAGGGGCATGGTCTTTGAACATCTGTCTACAAAACAGCTCCCTGCGCATACTGCAGATACCTGTGGGGCTAGTTGACCTTCAGGGACCCTCAGTATTCAAAGAGAATTAATTCCCCGACTTAAAATGCACCACGGTACGCGTTTGCACAGTGGTGAAGAAAGGGGGCGTGGCCTGAGGTGACATGTCTGCTAACACGCCCTGTTGGGGAATTAACTCCCCTTGAATACTGAGAGTCCCTGGGGTGCAACTAGCCCACCAGCTACCTCCAATAAGCGGCACAGAGCTGCATTGCAGAGAGTAGTAAAAAATGGGTGTGCCCTCAGAACACCTCTCTGCAACGCAGACCCCTGGCGCATGCTGGAGTTTCCTGGTGGGCTAGTTGGCCCCCTGGGACCTGTAGTATATGAGAGGAATTTATTCCCCCAATGCAAATGCGCCAGGGGACGCGTTTGCAGAGCGCTGAAAGGAGGGGGCGATGGCAGTCTTTTTCTTTTTTTTTTGTTTAAGTAGGGGGGCTGTGTGTCCCCCTTCTTTTCCTAATATTTTGGCCCTGGGGACCCTATCCCCCAGGGCCTGCCCCCTAATTAATTTTTTTTAATTATAAATTCGGGAAGGGGGCTGCGTTCCCCCCCCCCCCGAGGCCTTAATCGGCCCCGGGGACCCCATCCCCCGGGGTCAGCCTTTTTAAAAAAAATCTTTTTGGGGAGGGGGGCGCGTGACCCCCTTCCTGGGCCACTAGTAGCCCTGGGGACCCCATCGCTGGGGGCTGGCCCTCTCCGTTGGCAATCCCCCCACGGTCCCCACCTCCAGCCTGCGGGAGCCAGCATTGCTTTTCCACAGGGGGAGCAGCTAACATGCTGTTCCCCCTGAGGAAAAGCAATCTGCTTTGCTATTTGGAAGAGAGAGCAGGTTCCACTGGGACACTGCAGGAGCCAACCCTGGGGGGTGGCGGACCCCAGGGCCATCACAAGACTCCAGGAGGGGGGACGCATGGCCCCCCTCCCATGTTTTACAAAGCCCCGGGTGGTGGTGATCCCCCACACAGGGTATTTTTTTTTTAAAAGCTCCAGGGGAGGCGGCCCCTGGGGCTGCGGGGGGCTATGTGCCCCCCCCAATGTTCATAAATTAGAGCCCCGGGGGGAGGCAGACTCAGGTGAGGCAGGACACTGTATTCATTTCGGCCTAGAGAGAGGTCTATGCGTGATAATAAGTAGTAGTATTTTGGATAATAATTCCCAAAATCCAATGTGCTTTTTAAAGCACAGTATGCTGTTTTAATTATTATTCCAAAAGTACAATCAGAAAAAATAACAGCCAACACATGTTTTGCCCGTGTGGCCAGCAGGCTGAGGGCTTTTTCAAGGCTGACATTTACAATAAAAGCATAGTGTTAAGTGAAACAAAGACATAACCAATAGACCATTGATTTGTTACCATGTGAGTAAAAAAAAAGAGTGGAAACAGAAGTAAACAATAGAGGCACCAAGGGAAGTTTTTTTTTTGTAAGGACGATAGTGAGCGACAAAAGCAGAGGAAGATGAAGAGGAAGAGAAAATTGAGAAAAGTGAGAAATTAAGAAAACGTCAAAATACAATTCATAACGAAATTCTTAAGAAAACCCAACAATATATAACACGCAAAGGGGTCTATTATTCTGTTTGCTCCTTTTGGCCAGAAGAGAGATCTGTAAAAGATGGTTGGACCCTATGCCCCCACATCCAATAGCATGGTTACACTCGATAAAGTGGACATGTGAACTAGATATTAAATGTAATCCAAGTAACCCAAAAGAGATATGGAAAGACTACTTGACATGGTCAGAATAGGTCTTTAACTTAAAAATAGGCTGGGCTGGATACAATTCCGTTTATAAGGTCCAATGTTTACATCATGCCATGGGCTCGGTGGAGGTTCGACTCAGGTTCTGCTCTTCTACCCCAAGCTGCGAGCCAGGGTGGCTCGGAGTCTAAACCTGCATGGACCATGGACGGATCGAGGACACACCAAAACGGTTCAGAATGCAGCAGTCATGGTGAAATGAGGACAACAACAATAATATTGCCCTAAATAAGCATGATAAGCATGTTGAGCAATCTATTACATCCAACCAATTCATTAGCCCCGAATACGATCACATTTAAGGTCAACTGGTAGCCTCTGTTTGAGGTAGACATATAATCCATCATTTCCTAGTTGCGTTGAGAGAGACACACAAATACATCATCAAATAATAAAGACATTGCAATCCTTTTCAAACACTTCATATGATACAATAGGAACAGCAACCTAAAAGAACCCAAGAATTGTGAAAGATTATGGATATGTACTACAGAACACTGTTATTTGATGTTGATGAAAAGTTCTTAAACAGCAAAAAGTAAATTCAAAAGTCTGGGGGTCACATTTACCAAAGAATCTTGTTGTAGTTATGTGATCTAAAGAAAAAGGCGGGAGTAAAACAAAGTGTAAGAAACCTGCTCTATTTCTTTTATGTTATCCTAGGAGCAGGTTAGTCGTCAACAGATTCAAAAGATTGAGGTCAATCCAATTTGGTGGATAAGCAGATTCATGCCTCGTTTGGTGTTGCCCATACGAGAAAGTAACAACTGCTGGGTGTAGCCACTTGGGAGGCACGTGCCAACCGCAATTTTGGGTCCCGACCTATTTTTGGCGTGAACCCTAGTCTCATCCACCCATTGCTCTGCAAATAAACCAGGACACTGTATAAGGATTCTCCCACGGCAATGGTGCACCAGTGGCGACTGTCATGTTCTGAGGGTGGTAAGACTGGTGACACAAAAAAAGTTATAAAATAAATAAAATACACTTACCTTCATGCGCGACTCAACGTTCTTCTCCTTTGGTCTTCTGTCGAGGCAGGGTCCAACGCTGGACCCAGCCAACTCCCCTTACGAATCCTGAGGCTGCTCTCACCAGCATGAGAGCAGCACCAGGATTGGAGGGAAGGGCCTCAATCAGGGCCATATGTACAAAGAAGTGACGGAGTGAGGTGTTAGCCTTCTTGGCTTAATGCTACAGTCCGCCACTTCTGAAAGGCAGGACTTCTCCATATTTACAACAATACCATGCAGCCTCCATTTCCCTCTGCACTGGCGCTAATTTCAGCTGCCTAGCACCAACCCAGGCACCCTTGCACCATAGTGCAAGGGTGGCTGCATTGTGGGCAATGATTGTTTATGTGGAGGAAGGTGTCCCTTCCTGCACATAAACAACCTTATAGGGCAATGTGTAACTTCTATGAGTGCTGCATTGTGCAGCAAAAATAGAAGTTGCAACTCCTCATTTTCAAAATTATTGTTCATGTGCAGGAAGGGACACCTTCCTGCACAAAAACAATCATGCATGCTGTTTTGCTGTTTTAATGTGTGCTTCGCAATGCAGCACACATAAAAACAGCAAAAACGAGTAGGAATAAAGAATTTATCCTTGTTGCGCCCTGTTAAAAGACCAGATTTTTCCTGGTCTTAACTTTGGCACTACCCCATATTTACACCACCCTTGTTAATATTGGGCAGCATCAAAATCAATGAGTGTTGCAGCAGAATGCCCACCGCAACACCCATTGCCCACCCCTTTCACTGTAAGTATAGCGTAAAAGGGTGCCTTATTTACAAGGAAGCGTTAAGTCACGTTAAGTGGCATAACGCTGCCTTTTACATAAGGTGAAGCCCATATAGCCACCACAACGTCAAAAAAAGTGACGTTCTGGTGGCAATAGGGGCTTGCAAATATGCCCCATCAGTGCTCTCAAGAGCACTGGAGCCCTGCGCTTTCCCTAACCCAGCTGTTAAAGACAGTTAAGGTAGAGAAGTTTAAAATGTGCATGTTTGGCGGCTAGCCAAAGAGACATGCACATTTTAAACTTTAGTGCACTGCTCCTGGCTGCCACTCGGCAGCACTGGCCCTGCCCCATCCTGTCACTCACTTCAGGACGGGTTGGTTGCTGCAAAATAAAATGGTAATAAATAACGTCTAGTATTATTTTATTTTTTCAGCTCCTGGCCTGGCGCTTTTCTTTGTGGGGTGACGCTCCTCCGCTCAACCGGAGAAGCCGCCCCTGCAGTGCACGCCCTTTTCCATTCGGAGTTAGATGTGTAGTGCACAAGCTGTTGGCTCGAGGTCCATTGAAAACTTGCTGGTATGTTGTCTACTTCTCCTCTGGAGTTTATCTCTGCCTATTAGTTGCCTATATATTTGAGTACAATTTGCATCCCATAATGTATTGATGTATTTCTTGTACTTGTTGTCATGAAAATCTATTCATTCATTTGCCATATTCAGGTTGTCCGTTTGTGTGCCTGTGGGATAGAATTATTTTCTGTGCTGATCTATGCTGGGTGCCGCTACTAACCTGTTGAATTTTTGTTTCACAGATAGGGCTCATTATAGAATCTCCATCAACATAAATGGCGGCATTTTAACCCAGTCTTTGTGCAGGTTCTTGATTTGTGTCGTTTTCTATTTACTTTTTGAATGGCTGTTTCATCTGTAATCGGTTTTGCAAAATGTATCTGTTTCTAGCCTGTTTCTGTTTTCTCATTGCTGTCTTTGGAGCAGTGCAGTATTTTTATCTCGGAGATTCACTTTCCATGGCCTACATATGTGGTCGTAGCTGAGGGGCATTTCTGTATTTGATACGCCTGGAGAGGTTCTTCTGCCCAAGGCTGCTGTCCAACATCATCTTTGTTAATTCTCCTGAGAGCACATCTTTGCTATCTGTTTGTTGTGGATGTACGTGTATCTCTTCTTCCGTGTCGCGGTAGAACTTTGCTTCTTGTTTTTGGAAGTTGTATTTTAAACGATATTTTTTTAGATTTTTTTTCTGAGTAAATCTTGATTTCCGTTGCTTATCTTATACATTTCACATTTTAAAACGTCTAAGGATATGGAGCACAGTTATTTTTTTCAAACAGCGCCAAAGTTTAGCTCATCTTTAAACCCTTATCCTCTTCTCCAAATCTTTAGTTAGTATATTGTATCTCCTTCACAATGTCATTCCTCAAACAGAAATGGGCCAGACAGTCAATTAAGCCGTCACCGCTCTAGTTGATTACACTGTACGTGCTCCTTTTGCTGTAAATCCAAGCTCTCTTGATATAAGGTGTTTTTTTATTATAATGATAGCTTTGGGAAGGGTTCATTCTTGCTGGAGCCAAGTTCTAATATCACTCCAAGCACTTTAGGAATAAACTCTTAAAATAATATCGTTATTAAGCTGTTAGGGAAAAAGCAACCAGACACGTTATCGGGACGCGAGGTTTGCAGTGTGTAAAGCTCGCGCACTAAAACATCTAAAAGAAAAGTGCAACTAACATCGACTCATGCACCAGAGTGAATGTTGAACCTTCTGCGAAGGTAAATGGAATCCTTAAGACTGCTTTTGACGACAATATTTTCTGGTGCTTCTTCACAATTTCACGCACTCTGGGGCATATTATCAAGTAAGGGCGTTACATTATCGCCGCTTTTATCGGCAGGAAAGCGGCGATAATGTAACGCCCTGACTTGATAATATGCCCCCCTGTTACTCTGGTTTGAAGCCATAAGGTGGTTGGAGACTCAAACTTGATCGAAAAATTAAACAGATAATAACCACAGAGACAATTTCAGCTAACAAAAACAAAGAAATGGAAGGAAGGAAGCTGGTGTGGTATCATATTTGATACTTGATTGAATTAGGTGGCTGCACTACTCTATCAACTATTATATTATAAATCATTATATTATATAATCAGAAAAACTTGTTGAGCATAACCTTTCCATGTTTCACTTGAGTTACACCTGAATGTCTCTTCACTCTTAGGCGCTTAAATATGAGAGGATTGGCTGCCTGAGCATCACTTTTTTTACGCTCCGGCTGCGCGAGGTTCAATCATATCTATGAGGTGACGCAAAGCCGCTCTGCAGGGCTTTGCATGACCTCATAGATATGGAGTAAGCCAATGTACTGCAAGTCACTGCCTTGACTTAGTCTTCGTCAAGGAGGTGTTCCTTGGGTGTTGATGTGTTTTTTCCCACACCACCCATAGATTTTGACGCTACCATAGATTTACTTAATCACGTAAACCTGGGTCAGCGCCAAATCCTTACGCCTCCCCATAGCAAGTGTAATGTGGAGAAATATTTTTATTTCTCCTTTTTTTTTCTCTTCCCATGTGTGCTGCATTCACACACATGGAAAGAGGAAAACGCAGCTAGACATTGTTTTCTGCAGGAAGGTGCCCCTTTCTGCACAAAAACAATCCTGCCAGCAATTGAGCCTACGTTGGCTCTAGGCACCAAATTGTGCGCCAGCACAGGGGGAAAGGACAGGAATTTCATAAATACAGTGCATTCCTGCTCTTTCACATTGGCTTAGGGCAGTGCAGCAAGAAGACTTTTGTCGCTGCCCTACACCAATTCCTCATAAATGGGGCCCTAAGTGTCTGATCGAAATGAGACAGTTTTGACCACCATTATTCAAGGTTGGTTCTAGAGATGACACACTGTCTGGAAAGGCAGCAACAATACCACAACCAGGACCCATCTAATGTTGTTGCACTGCTGATTAAACCTACGTATCAACACTTTCATAGCAATCTTTAAGTGGGGCCATGTGCATGTGTTAGAGCCCGGAACCCCTTGTCCAAATTTCTCTGCAACAGACATTTTTAAGAGCCTCAGGAAAAAAGGAAGTTAACATCATCCACAAGTTCAATTTACAGTGTAACCAATTTTGCCAAACAGTGCGGACCCAATAATCTGTAAATGGGAATAAGTATAGATTTATTACAAATTCAAAGCCAAGCTGACTTACACTAATCCCAAAAATACACTGTAAAAATACAGAATCACTAATGTCAGTCCAAATCGTCTGACAAAGTTAACTATCAACAATATGAAACATCTGAGAAATTCAGTAATGGCAATGCAGAAGATGAGAAACAGGATTTTATGATAAAAATATGATTTGCATTCCATATGCTGAGGCATGAGTACGTCTAAATTACCTAAACTAAGCTTACTCTAAGTTGCACTAATTATGAAAGCCCAGTTGTGCCCCCCAGGCATTTAATGCTCGCCACAGCGTGGACGCGGGGCTGGACTGAGTTCGGTGCATTGTTGTAAAATTGTTGGACGAAACTGCTGCTAAGATAATTTTTTAACTCTGCAATTTAAAAAAAAAAGCTTATTTTGCACATATTTGCTTCCTGTGTTTGCGAGTCATGGAGCGTTAGGGCACTTATCACCGTCAGTGCCTCGCTCTGATTGGCCAGTTCACAGCCAATCAGAGCTCCGCCTGAGAGGAGACAGTTGTGCTCCCCTGGAATTTAATGCTCACCGCAGCGAGGACGCGTGGCTGGACTGAGTTGGGGGCATTGTTGTGAAATTCTTGGGTGAAACTGCTGCTAAGATTGTTTTAAGTCTACAATAAAAAAAAAGCTTATTTTGCACATAATCACTTTGTGTGTTTGCGGGTCACGGAGCGTTTGGGCACCTGCAGTGCCTCGCTCGGATTGGCAAGTTCACAGCCAATCAGAGCTCAGCCCAGGAGGAGCCAGTTGTGCCCCAAGGCATTTAATGCACGCCGCAGTGCCAAAGGCAAGCTCGTCTGCGCCCATCCGCGCCCGTCGAGCCGGGACGTTGCCAGGAGCCAGGAACTTTGCTCCATCAGAGGTACATAAATGAGTTTACACAAGTGCAAAGCTACTCGCTCTGCAAGGTAAGGCCGTATGTGGGAATCATGGTTGGGGCCCAGAGGATTGCCCTATTCTTTGCAGACAGTGCACCTTCAGGATTAACCCTCCCGGGTACCCCACAGACTCTGGTCCCAAGTTTCAGACCTACACAATTCTTAGTTTAAACTGTCACGTCCTCACCAAACATCACCCTAAGGTGTTCGACCTTCTTCAGGAACCGTCCCCTGAGGTCCTATTTTTAACAGAAACTTGGCTCTCTGAGGTTTCTGTGGCTACACTGGCCCTGGCCCGCCCCTCTGGTCATGTAATGAGTAGTCTGAATAGAACAGTGGGGAGTGGGGGTATTACAATTGTACATAAAGCAGTCTACACATGTAGCCTCATCCCCCAAGACATACCAAAGTGTGAGAGCATGCTTTTTAAAATTACAGTAAATGTGAATTTAACTTTTTCTGGGCTACTTATATACTGCTCACCTGGTCCATCAAAAGGTTTTAGAGAAGCTCTGGTGAATGCTATCACCGAATTAGCACTCCAGACAGCTAATTTTAATGTTATAGGTGACCTAAACCTACATTTAGAGTTGAGGAGTCCTCTGGCATCCTTAGTTTTCTCGGGGATATGGCAGCTTGCCAATTGGTTCAATTGGTCCTGAGATCTACCCATATTGCAGGGCATCTCCTCAACCCAATTTTTCCAAATCTCCAGTCACTGGAAGTTCAAGCACCCCTTTCGATAACCTGGACAAATCTTATTCTCATTTCAATGCGACTAGCTGGCCCTAAACTTCGGTCACTCCACAACCACTCACTTAAACGCCCCGGGCATAAACTTGACCAGTCGACTTTCCTTGTGGCCTTGAGCACTCAACCTCCCAAAAAATCCTCAAATATGGAAGAGGTCAATGTGCTCTTTCAAGGGTGGGTTACCCGAGCCTTGGACACTTGTATTCCGCTCAAGCTTACACACTCTAAAAGTGCACAGGCTAACGTCTGGTTTAATGAACCTCTGACCCTAGCCAGGAATCTGGAGTGAGCCTGGAGATGATGTAATGATCCTCAGACTAAAATGCAGTACAGAAATGCGATCAAGGCATCATAAATTTGTCCGTAAAACTAGGGCATCACATTACTCGAGCCTGATCACCACAAGTGAATAATCCCAGTAAAACCATATTCTCTCTTTTGAAGGACCTGGTCACATCTCCCTCTACCTCGAGCAGTATGCAATATGATATCCTCTAGCCTACAATGCGAAAAGCTGGCTAATTTCTTTCAGGAGAAGGTGGAATGCATTTATTGTAGTTTTCACCCAGGTGAAACCTCCAGTGTCATGGGGAGGAACGTGTCCACGGGCCTTGAGATCTACTCTCTCGTTCGCTCCCTCTTATCGCTCCTAAAGATATGGAAGCACTGTTTTTCAAAATAAAATCAGGGTCTCCAGATGACCCTCTGACGCTTTTTAAAATAGATCAGTGCTTAGGCTTATAATACCAATTTCTAAAGATACTCTATTCATTCCATTACCATGTGCAGTTAATTTTCCCATGTTTAGACATAATCATTGTGACAATTCTTCACCTTTCAGTACATTTTATAATGTGACATGAGATTGAGCTATCAGAAGTCTGACCTAAGAGGGACATGGTGACAAAGGCTTTGTGAAATAATCACTTTGTGGAGTTGAGCATGATTGTAGTATGGGGCAACTGTAATTAAAGATATTCTTAGTTAATACATTTAATTTAGCTTAGTGTATGTGTGATTTGTTTAGAAATGAGTTGGTGTCACAGATATGGACCCTGATTCTCAGACTGCATTTTGTAATACGTTTTGTAGTGCTACAAGCATACTTCAAAATGCAATTCACAAACTATGGGGCTAATTACGATGGCGGGCTGATCGCCTCCACCGGCCCGTCAGTGGAGATCCTCCTGCCATGGTAACCTGATTTACCCCCGCCATATTATAATGGGGGGGTATCGCGGCGGACGCAAAGTGCTTCCGCCACTTTTCCGCTGGCCGGCAATCATCCCGATTGCCGGCTGGGCGGACTCATGCCACAATATGGTGGCACCGCCATCCATATTAGGATGCTGGGATGTTAATGCCTTTACATGGCAGCATCGCCGCCATGGAAAGGTTGGTGGGGATTTGCTATGGGGGCTCATTGTGGGCCACCGGGAGGGTAGGAGGGTGGGGGGTGCACTTGGGGGGTACCCATGGTACCCCCTCCATTTCCATGAACAAGGTGGCAGGCACTGTGCGGTGCCTGCCACGTTGTGTATGGAAATGCACAATATGGCAATTTGGCATTGCAGCAGTGCTGCTGTAAGCACCACCCACCGCAATGTTAAACTGTGGAATGCGACCACCAGGCTGGCGGCCGCATCCTAATTCACGGTGCAGGACCGCCGCATGTCTGGCGGCTGGTCCCAACACCTCGGGTATGGCAATCACCCCCTATGTGCGGAGCTTTACAACTCCTAAGCTTATGTGCATGGAGTTCTCGGCCTAAGTTTACAGCCTACTAATGGGGAAATCTCTGCATACCTAAGTATAGTCAGTGTCGAGCTGTATAGCTCTGCATGTAGTTTGTGAATACTGAAGAATAGTAAACTTATTAATACATTTAAGTGTATCTTTGAGAATCAAGCCATTTGTGTCTATTACTGAACTTATCTAAGTCTACTTCAAATGTATCATTAGATTCTCCAATCATCTTTTTTGCATTGTAGAACATTCCTTCCCTAAGGACAAGATACATTCAAGCCCTGCTTTCGCAAATTCCACACATTGGACCATTCAAAATGAAGAAATTACTGAGAGTGCTAGCTTAAAACAGGCCTAACAGCAGTATTTTACCACACTATACTGTGGTTAATGGTAGCTTGTAGCTGGAACTTTGAAGGATTTTTCTTTATGTGAACAGAAATGTTGCAATATTTGATGACATCTCCAAAGGAACTACAGAACATAACACAATAATATAACAGCATGTGATATAACAATAAAAAAACATAAATTAACACACATTACCATCTCCAGATATCTACTACAGTATTAGGGTGGTGTTTGCATCAAGCACTGTCTCAACTTAACATCATGGAAATGGCCAAAGCACTAGCACAGAGGAAACACATTATAGGCAGTGGCTAAGGAGTTTAACATAACCAAATACATTTACTGAAAACATTGTTAAAAAGTGAAGATGTATCTGTTTAAGCAACAACTTAAAAACTGTTATAAAACTTTTAATTTAAATGAGGTTAGGAGTAGTATTCAAAAACAAATCCCTTGACATTCACTGACTATGGTGTGCTAGGCAACAATATCGGCCACAATAATCTGCTCAGAATATCACAAATGCCATCTCACATAGCGTCCAATATTACATATCAATAACGTGCAAAATGCCCTTGCCATGACATTATATTTAACTAGGCATACATCTATATGTGTGGAGTACCATTTATAGTTGTCCATATTGCAATTTTACATAGAGAATAAAAGCTACAATGTTATTTTCATGCATGATTACACATGTTGTCACAGTTATTTTATTCAGGAAAAATGTTGTTTTGCAATGGTGTACATATTATTATAATCATCATTATCAATGATAGGGTTGTTTAGTTGCAGGACTATACGACTTTAAGTCAAAAGGCTCAACAAGGGTACATAATCGAATGGGATATGTATTAACAATACATAAATATACTCTGCCAATTTAAAATACAAACACAAATAATAGTTTACACATTCCCTTACATCACTTCAGGTGAAGGGGTCCTATTTTTGTGATCCAAACTTTAAAAGCACTGACATTTGCCATTTACCATACTCCTCAAGCTTGCCTTCGTCAATGCACTGTTCAGTGCCTCACACACAATGCCTCATGTGATATCACACATACAATCATCAGAACCATTAATTGTGATATCCTATATCACATAAAAAGCGCATTTCCTTTGCTCTTCATTATGGACTCCCAATTAAACTGTTCATTTTTCCCTGCCATAATGTTGATGTATTCCATATTACATCCTTGGTGGGTGCGGTGATCCATTTTCAATGATATACCTGGTCTATCTGTCAACATTATGCATGTCGAAGTGATCATCTTTTAAAATCGGTGTAATTATAATAATATGACATTCATTTTACCATGCTTTATTTTTGTTACTCAATAACTGTTTCCTGTATTGCTAGGACCTAAAACTTTGGGTAGAAATCTGTGTATCTGAAACCAATCGCTCATACTCAATACTCAAAATCACCCACCGGTTTTCAGAGATTTATTTTAAAACGACTAATGAAATCAGTGCAGTGTACAAAGTACATATCATCAATGTTACATTCAATAAAGTGGTTTCTCCATGAACCAACAAGGGTGCAATTACAAAACCCTATTTCATTTCATGTGGAAGAATGTGTTAGTGAAAAAAAACACTTTGAGCTCTTATAAAGAAAGAACACCAAGATCTAAATGTTAATACTGGCAAACTGAAAATTACCTCTGACATGTGAAAGTATTATTTCTTTATTAACAAGAATAAAGTAATGTATTGAATTTTGGCAGAGAACGCTGAATTAGCTCCAATTATACCTCATCTTGCTTGTGTTCTGCCTGGAGTAGTTTAAAACTTTGCTAAAAGCGTTCACCAATGGAGTTCTCCTCCTGTACTCATCCCTTTCTAACTTCACTGGAGACATATTGTATTGACAATAATTGAAGATGCAATGCTGGAGAAGCTGGACCTTTGAACCCACAGTGCATGTGATTTAGAGGCCGCACAAATATGTATTCTCTGGTCCTGTGGAGTGCTCTAAAATGACTTGCATCCAGCATTCAACTTGTTCCATCAATTAATTAGTGTGTATGTCCACGTAATGTTTCTGCATGCTAACTTTGAGGCTCACCTGGAAAATAGCCAACGCAGGCACAATATACGTTGTTTAGGGGGACATGCACTGCATATTATTTAGGATTAACCTATTTACTAGTCAGATATAAACACAGTTACATATTATTATTTATAAATGATGTAATGAAGGGAACATATCAGTATCATGAAGAGATGGGGTGATATGTCACTTTGTTTCAGGGAAGCTGAGACAGTAAAACTGCCTAGTACTGGCAAAAAACGATGGCCCAGATTTACTATGACTTTGTGCCAGAATTCCATCACTTTTGTGGCACAGCACATATGCAAAATAATTGTTGAAATCTACTAAGCCACACAAAACCACTTTGCATGGCTTTGCTTGGTTTAGTGAATGCAAAGTAATGCTAAACAGTGCATAGCGCTGCCTTGAATTACTTTGCATCAGGTAGGCCTTACATGGGTAGAGCATGGGCAGACCGAACTGCCAGGCCAGGCCCTCGCTGGACCGGAAACAAGAATCCTGGAACCGGTTTCAGGGTATGTCACCCTTTTTCAACCATGCTATCTTGAATCCAGTGGCACAGTGAGCAAGGGACCCACGTCTGGGCATTCCCATCCCACTTAAAATGATTGACGGAATGCTGGCAATGCAAAAATGGTTCCCCAGGCAAAAGATCTGGGTCAAATCCATCCTTCTTTTGCCCACTACTCCCCCCCAGTTTGAACCCAGCCATATGCAAATCAGTCTTGACCCTGTGCCCCATGGGAGCAGTCCAGACCGAAGTGCCAGGCCAGGCCCTCCCCGGACCGGAAACAAGCATCCTGGGACCGGTTTCAGGTTATGTCACCCTTCTTCAGCCAGACTAGCTTGAAACCAGTGGCACAGTGAGCAAGGGACCCACGTCTGGGCATACCTGGCCCACTTAGGGTGAAATGTGTTACAGCAAAGAAATGGTGGACAGAATGCTGACAATGCAATCATTCTCCCCCAGTCAAAAGATCTGAGTTAAATCCATTGTTCTTTTGCCCAGGGTCAAGACTGATTTGCATATGGCCAGGTCTAACCTGGGGTGGCATGGTGAGCAAAAAATGATGGATTTAACCCAGATCTCTTGACTGGGGGTGAATATTTTGATTTGTTTAATTGTGTGTCTTTTGCTTTCTCTCCCTAAGTGCGTCAGGTATGCCCAGAAGTGGGTCCTGGGCTCACTGTGCCACTGGAATCAAGCTATCCTGGCTAAAGAGGGGTGGAACCCTGAAACCGGTCCTAGGATGCTTGTTTCCGGTCCCGGGAGGACCTGGCTTGGCAGTTCGGGCTGGACTGTTCCCATGAGGAACAGGGTCAAGACTGTTTTGCATATGGCCAGGTCTAAACTGGGGTGGCATGGTGAACAAAAGAATGATGGATTTCACCCAGTTATCTTGACTGGGGGTGAATGTTTTGATTTGTTCTGCATTCCGTCCATCAATTGTGTGTCGTTTTATTTCTCACCCTAAGTGCGCCAGGTATGCCCAGACGTGGGTCCTGAGCTCACTGTGCCTCTGGAATCAATCTATCCTGGCTGAAGAGGGGTGAAACCCCGAAACCAGTCTTAAGATGCTTGTTTCTGGTCCAGGAAGGACCCGGCTTGGCAGTTCATGCTGGACTGTTCCCTTGAGGCAGAGGGCCAAGACTGATTTGCATATGGCCAGGTCTAAACTGGGGTGGCATGGTGAGCAAAAGATTGATGAATTTAACCCAGATCTCTTGACTGTAGGTGAATGTTTTGATTTGTTCTGTTCCGTCCATCAATTGTGTGTCTTTTACATTGAATATAATGGCAAATGTGATTCTATACATGTAATAAATGTTGAACCATATGTATCTGGGGCAGATGTACTAAACTACTGCATCACCTATGCATCACGCAAATTGATGCACAGCAAGGTAAGGGATTAAGTCATATTTACAAAGTTACGCAGTAGGCAAATTGTATTGTTTTTGCCTGCTTCCATGGTACAAGTCCAGTGTTGTGTCAGCTGGTATTATGCAAATTTTAATATATACATGAGGGGTGTTCTCATGCAAATTCACATAAGGCTAACGCAGTGGTATTTACAATCCATTTGATAACTCTACAAGTTATAATTCAGGATTTCATTATATGAAAATAGCTAAATTAAACTTTATGTAATATTTTTATTTTGTAACTCATATTTTCGAAATCTTTTGTTTTTATGAATTATTGTTTAATCAATGTGTTACTACAGATGTGCATGTTAATACATTTTAATTTGTAGATGATGAATGAGATGGACTCCAGCCTTCGATAATGGCTCCATTTGCTTAGTCACAGAATGATGGATAAAACAGGTTGAATGCATCTTTGAATAAAATGTGAAATTTTAGTTAAGTGTGTTAAACTCAAGTATCATATGTTTGGACATGTCAGGAGGAATATGCCTTTATAGTCCACTAGTGGTGTGCAAAATGATTGTAGTATGTGGTTTGCTGCATACTATTTTCAGTCCAATTAAATAGGGGAAGGTGATAGAGAGGTGCCAACAACTGATGAAAATGATGTACTTGAAACAGTTCATGATTCAAGTCAGAGCCATAGGAGGCAAAATCAATTACTTGATGATTTTTTACTCATCGGAGATAAAAATTTGTATTCATTTAATAGTGTGTAAATATGCAAATATCAGTTCTAAAGAGTGAGCATTACTATAGGAAATCATTTTAAATGTTCCAAAAATCATTGTCTTACTGTCTTATTGCCTTATTGAAATTCTTGGTGTTGACATTAAATGTTGATATATCCTAATTTGTGTCCTAAATAACTCCTGATCTGCGTTTGTGTATGTTTTTTCATTTATTTAAGATGTTTTCTACAGCACTAACCTGACAGGAGGGTATTGGAGCACTTCACATCAGTTACAGAGCAGAGCAAAAGAGAGCAGAACATAGTACAATAAAGCAAGACAATCCAGATAAGAGTAATAGTAATGACAGTGATGAAGAGTTCCATTTCAGGGTCTTCTTAACACCGCATCCGAGAGGGGTGCGGTGTCAATTTCAGCACTCCAACTGCTCCTATCTGTTCGCTAGGAATCGATCGAGGAAAAGGAGTTTGAGCTGACTTTTGAATTTAGCGAAGGAGGGAATAGTTCTGATGTGGGGGGACTAGAGTTCCAGATTTTGGGCGCATTTTGGGCTCATTTCGGGCCGCGGTTTTTGTTTTCGTGATTTTAGCAGGATGAGAAGTAGGGTGTTAGAGCTTCTGAGGTTCCTGTTCTGACCTGCTTTTTTGAGGTTGGCCACCAGATATTTGGGTTTGCCTGTGTGAAGGGCTTTGTCGGTGAGGCAGGCTGTTCTGAGGTTCGCCCGCATTTCTATTTGTAGCCACTTGAGTTCTTTGAGTGCAGGAGAGATGTGATCAAATTTCTTTATTCCAGTGACCATTCTGACAGCCACGTAGAGAGTTGTTTTCAGAGGAGCAAGATGTGTTTTAGCTATTCCTGAGAGGACTGCGTTTCCATAGTCCAGTCTTGAAAGCACCAATGCTTGGGTGGCTTGTTTGCGATCTTTGGGTGGAATGAAAGGTTCTATTTTGTTTAGTAGCTTCAGGTTGAGGAAGGAGCTCTTAGCTGCGATCTTAATGTGTTTGGTCATGTCCAGTTTTGAGTCTAGCGTGATGCCTAATGATTTAACAGAGTCGGCCAGGGTGAGGATCCCATTGCGTGCATCGATAGCTTTTAACCACTCGACCATTTGTGGGTTCTCTTCTTTGTTCGAAATGAGGAGTAGTTCGGTTTTGTCCGGATTCAGTTTTAATTGGTTACTTGACAGCCAAAGTTGCACTTCCCTTAGTGTTTCATTGAGTCTTTGAATGTCTTTAGCAGAGGAGATTTCAAAGTAAATTTGAGTATCATCAGCATATAGGTGGAAGGGGATGTTAGCTTTTCTGAGTAGGGTGGTGAGGGGTTCCATGTAAATGTTGAAGAGTTTAGGGGAGAGCACTGATCTATGGGGGACTCCCCTCTTAACTGGGTGAAGGTCGGACTCAAAGCTATTGATTTTGGTTCTCTGGAAGAGGTTGTGAAGGAATGAGGAGAACCATTTGAGGACCACCTCATCTAGACCAGTCCTGTCTTTGGGAGCCTTGAGGAGAAGTTTGTGATCTACTGTGTCAAATGCTGCTGATAGGTCTAGGAGAATGAGGAGGCAACATTGGTCTGAGTCAAGTGATTTGTGGATATCATTGATTATGTTGAGGATTGCGGTTTCAGTGCGGCAACCTTTTTCTGAATCCCGACTGATGGGAGTCGAAGAGGTTGGTATTGTCCAAGTGTTGGATTACACATCTTTCTAGGATTTTGGAAAGAAGAGGAAGGTTGGAGACGGGTCTGAAGTTGTTTAAGTCTTTTATGTCCAGGCCTGGTTTTTTCAGCAGTGGGGTGACTTGTCCCACTTTCAGACAATCTGGAACAATTCCGGTTTTTAGGGAGCTGTTTATAATTCTGCACCAGAGTGGGGCTAGGGAGAGTTTCAGTTTTTTGGTGAGTTGAGCAGGTTAGAGGGGCTAGGGCATGAGATGAAGGTTTGGAGGTAGAGATAAGTTTGACTATGTCTTCTTCTGGAATGGGCTGGAAGAGTGACCAAGGTTTGGTGATGGGGAAGGGAGTGCTACCAAACACCCCGACCCGGCTGGTATAGGGAAGGGAGGCAAAATTGATGTCTAGAGAGCGCTCGATCTTGGAGATCTTATCATTGAAGAAGTTGGCGAAGTTGGCACACCGTTCTTTCGATGCCTGCCCTAGGGACGTATCAGGTTTAGAGGTTGGTTGTTTGATGATATTAAATAGCTCCTTGGGTCTGTTTTTACGCTATCCAGTGCAGAGCGGAAATACATGGATTTTTTGTTCTTTATATGACTGTTGTATTTCTTCCGGACTGTTCTGAGTTGATTGCCATGGATGGTAGTGGGCATGATCCTCCAGCGTCTTTCTGTGGCTCTTAGTTGTCTCCTTTCTTCATTGATTTCTGAGTCGAACCATGATCTGGACGGAATGGCTCGATGTTTTTTTAGTTTCAGGGGTGCTAGTTGGTCAAGCGGAATTACCATATTCGTGTTATAGAGTGAGGTCAGTACGGTTGTGGAGAGATCATTGCCACTGGGTAGGAGCACATGTAGCCTTTCTTCCATGACATCCAGTAGAATCTGGGTGAGATTCTGGACCATTTGGGTCCCCATGTCCGCTAATAAAAGTGTGGCTGAAGTGCCTTGTTGGTTTTTGAACCTACATGTGGCAATTTAGGTAGGCTGGACCTGTGCTGAGTTATGCCTTGTATTTTTGGGTGAGTAGTGCACCCTAATGTTTGTCCGTTTATGGATTTTGAGCCAATGGAATTATCTCAGTTGTGGTGTGACATGAGATTTGGGTTGGAAGTTGGATATCTGGTTTCCTGTTGAATTCTGAACATTCTGAATTTTGTTTCGGAGTTGCTTGGTTATTCTTCTGTATAGGGTGATTCTGTAGGGTAGTCTGCTGATGGTGAGGTCTTGATGGGTTTTTTCTTGTTGTTTTTGGGTACCCACTTGAATATATTTTTCTACAGCCTTAATGTGTAGAAGCAGGACATTGTGTTTGAGTTAACTTGTGTCAACATGTTCAATTTGTTGATGATCATAAATCCATGTTTTCTTGTTTGTATACTAGGGGTGGTGTTGGATCCCGTTTACTAGGGGTGGTGTTGGATCCCGCATCTGTAGACCACCAAGTCCAGTGCCATGGCAAGGTATGTTTTTACAACATCACCAGTTTGGTCTTGTCTGTGTTCAGCTTGAGACAGCTGGACTTCATCCAGGTGGCCACTTCAGTCATTCACATGTTGCTTTTTTTAAATACCTTGGCTGGGTATGGTAGTAGTAAGAATGTTCTATATTTAACAAGCATGGTTGGTTCAGCTGCAGTGTTCTTTAGGAGAGTGTTGATGGCTGTGTGCTTCAAGGTTTAAAATGTTATAGGAGTTGTGGATGGCAGCAATTGCTTTACTCATGGTCTGGATCTTTGCTGAAAGTGCAGTTTGGGGGAGGGTCTTATAGGGCACTGGACTGAATGGAATTCAGGCTTGCTGTGGGAATAGTGTTCCATGCTGTCAAATTGTTGTCTTTGTCAAATACTGGGAGATTTCTTGCAAGGTGTACTGGTTTCCAGTTGTGGGTCAAAGTTGCTGTACATGGCCGTAGGTTTTGATGCAGAAAAAGTCTGATAGGTCGTTGCAAAGCTTTCAAAGTTTTTAGTATAGTTTGATGTTACTGTAGGTAGCTGCTGGATAGGGTAAATCCATGAATATTGTGAAAATGTGGTCACTCTTGTAGGAGCAGATATTGATATGCTTAACTAGGGCTTTTCTCTTGTTTCACGGATTGACTGGTGGTATGTAGCCCTGGGTGGAATGTTAATTATGCCAAAGTAATCAGAGGAATTTTGGCAATTTCACATTACTATTTGATGTAGAATTTCTGATAATAATGTGATTACACCCTCTTGCATAATTAAGAGTAATGTAGGGGAAATATCCTACAGCAAGTGCACATATAGGGAGCGTGAGCGGCTGCTCATGCTTGCTATTCATGTTCTGTTGCATTTAGAGCTACCTATTAGCAAAAAATGCATCCCTGTGTTCATTTCAGGTGTGATAATACATTTTGCACTAAGAAAATAGTGCTAAATACTTTCTCTTTCTATGTGTGGTGCATTGTGTATCACATATAGAAAGAGGAAATGCCCTCTGTGCATTGTTAATGTGCCGGAAGGTAGCATTTCGTGCTTAAAAAAATCTTGCTGCACATAAGACAGGCATTCTGCCACCATAGTGCAAGGGTGCCTGTGTTGGGCCTATCCTAAGCCACACTTTACTCTCCACAGGGGCACAGCTGAAGTTGCCTTAAGTTTGTAAGTATGGCTCTCTTCCGGAGTCTCATATTAATACTATGCAGCTAAGCAACTTTGCTTTTTGCCCTACATTGTATTATTTCTTAATACATATGGCCCTTCCTGTTGTGTGGGCTACAACAAAGTACCACATGGACCAGGTAAGGTTATGACAATCCATTATAGCATATCACATATGTAGAATGCAACACTTTATGATAATAATGTTTTGACATAGATAGTCACCATCCAAACTAATAAGGTGTATTTTCATAAACTCATACATTGAAAGTGTTGATTGAGCTCACTACATGTAAAAATTAAACATTTTATTGACATTAATGATATTCAGAGAAAGTAACAATTTTCTTGCAAACATATATTTGTATTCACACCAAAAGAACAACAATTATGGAAAATTACCTAAACTAATCTAACATCTATGTACTTTTACTAAATTGACACTAACAATTGCCAATTCTAAACTAGAACTTCTATTCTACTAAATCTAATATTTTATTTATTTATTTTATTTGAAAGGTTTTATATAGCACTGGCTAGACCCGGGGGTATCAGAGGGCTTTACATGTGCAGAAACAGTACAGGAAAAAAAAAGTTGTTCAATAGCATAAAACTCAGACAGGCAAGACTAAAACATATTAATTTAACAAATGGTCAAAGAGCAATATACATGAATAGAGGCAATCAAGGAAAGCTATTTACACGGTAACAAGTAAAGCAGGTAAGCTCAATATTTATTTATTTATTTATTTATTTCGATTTATATAGCGCTATATAACCCCGGGGTCTCTAAGCGCTTGTCCAGTAAAACACCACAGGAACCAAAAGAAACACTGCAGGAAATTTATATCCCTCCCCAGGCTTTCTGGAAAAGAACAGTCTTCAGCCTCTTCCGAAAGGTCAACAAATTGGGTTCTTTGCGCAAGTCCACCGGTAGACTGTTCCAGGCCCCTGGAAGGGTGTTAGAAATGGCACGACCGCCCACTGTCGCCAATCTAAACCGAGGTTGCATGAGCAGGGTTGCTTCAGCAGATCTTAACACCCTGGCCGGTGTGTATGGGGTCAGGCGGGACTTGATGTAACTTGGTGCCTTACCATAAAGGGATTTATGTGTAATGCATAACCCTTTAAAGAGCACCCTCTGCCTTATTGGGAGCCAGTGTAGCTCACGCATGAGTGGGGACACATGCGTGCTCCTGGGTTTTTTGTGAATGAGCCTGGCGGCATCGTTCATCACCAACTGAAGTTTGTCCAGGAGTTTTTGAGGTAAGCCCAAATAGAGCGAGTTACCATAATCCAGTCTTGCAAGGATCATAGCAGAGACCGCCCTTCGCAGGGTAGAATGGGACAATAATGGCGCGATCTTCCTAAGTTGACGCAACATGCCAACACAAGTTCCTACCACCGTGGTGACCTGTTTCCGCATGGAAAGCTTGTCATCCACATAAATGCCAAGGCTTTTTACCGCCACTGCCGGCTCCGGGGGCGGTCCAAGTTCCCTCGGCCAGAATCCATCATGCCATGGATTGCCGGCGATGGTAACAGGTAGAACTTCCGTCTTCTCCGGATTGATTTTTAAAGAATTCAGTGACATCCAGTTAGCTGTCTGCTTCAAGATGGTTTGCAGATTTGCTGGTGCCCCATCACCCATTTGGATAATGATTTGGGTGTCATCAGCGTAGTTATATACCTGACAATCCATCTGATTCAGAAGTCCAATCAGTGGTTGAAGGTATATGTTGAATAGCAGGGGCGACAGAGCCGACCCCTGTGGCACTCCACAAGAGATTAGTGATGCAGTGGAGAGCAATTCTCCCAACTGAACTCTTTGTGTCCTCCCTAGTAAGAAAGAAGCAAACCAGGCGTGGGCTGTGCCCCGGATGCCCAAGTCTCTCATCCGCGTCAACAGTTGTTTGTGACTGACGGTTTCAAACGCCGCGGAGAGGTCTAACAGCACCAGGGCGCCAGGTATCCTCTTGTCTGCCCTATTTCGGAGCTCGTCTATGATGGACAGCATGACCAGTTCCGTGCTGTGGTTTGCACGGAACCCTGATTGGTTTGGTTCCAGCAGGCCATTCTCTTCTAGATGGTCCGAGAGGGCGGCCAGAACGTGCTGTTCCAACACCTTGGCCAGGAAAGGGATCTGGGAAATAGGCCTAAAGTTTTTTAGGCATTTCACATCTGCCCCAGGCTTTTTCAGCAAAGGGATCAACCTTGCTTCCTTAAAGGCATTAGGAACCTTTCCTGATGCAAGAGAGGAGTTCAAAAGATTCAACACCTCCTCTTCTATTCCTGGCATGGCCAGTTTGAAAACGTCAGGGGGACAAGGGTCCGCCTGGGAACCCGACTTCACTCTCCCGGTGAGCCGGGGCAGGTCCTCTTTCGTGATGGGGGGAAGAAGCTCCAGAGGTCTAACCACCGGCTTTTTGGCTGACGTGGTCAGTGGGGGGCAAGCATGTATGGGAGTACAGGCGATTTCCAAATTAAGATCCGCAATTTTGCTGGTGAAAAAATTCTGGAATCTCTGGCAGTCCTCTAGAGTAAACTCCGGCCTCTGTTCTTTCACCTTTTTAAGTTCATTTAGGACTCGGAAAACTTCTTTTTGAGGGTTTGTCGCTGTGATGATCCTTTCCTCGTAGAATTCTGCCTTCCTAGCTGTAATTGCCTGCTTATAATTCGCTAATTCAAGCAGATAGACGCTTCTCGCCTTCGTATCATAGGCTTTGCGCCAGGCTCTCTCCATCTTGCGCACGACCCTCTTTTTCTCCCTTAGGGAGTCGTTGTACCAAGGGGACCTCCGTCCTCTATTCACTAAATTGACCCTGCGTGCTGGCGCCACATGGTTTATAAAGTAAACGGGGAACAAAAATTCTGGGCGGGTCTGCGGGTGATGAATAATTAGATTAAAATAGGTGGGTGAGCACAAATTGAGGGGGAGAAAGTAGTATCGATGGAGAGAGATTTTAGGAGGAGCTGGGTAGGGGGAGGAGATGGGGAGGGGAAAGAAGGGGGTATGGAGAGAGGAAACTGAGTGATATTTAAAAAGAGGGGGGGAGAGAGGTGAGAGCCAGGAAGAAAGTAGAGGAGAACCAGATCGGGGAGGCAGAGTATAGTGTAAAAGGCGAGGTTAAGGACCCCAATATTTGCTTGGAAGGGTTTTTTTAAAGGTCTTTTCTAAAGCTGTGGTAGGAGGGGTTACATCGCAGGTCCATAGGGAGAGCATTCCAGATGTTTGAGGCATTCCCGGAGAAGGAGCAAGATTGTGTGGTTCTTTTTTAACAGGGGGGAAAGAGGAGGAGAGTGTTAGTGCTTCTCATCGGTTGGGAGCAGCCTGCTTTTTTGAGTTAGTTTGTAAGGTACAAAGGGTTTTTTTGGTGGAGCGCTTTGTGCATAATGCATGCAGTCTTGTAGGAGGATCTTCCTTCAATGGATAGCCAACTAAGGGCTTTAAGGGCTGGGGAGATGTGGTCAAAACGTTTACAGTCAGTGATGAGCCTGGCTGCTAGGTCGGGAACAGATCTGAGGGGGGCTAGGTGTACTTTGGGGGTTCCGATGAGGATAGCGTTACCATAGTCAATTTTTGAGAGGACTAGTGATTGGACAACCCATTTGAAGTCGTCATTAAGCCTGGGCGATAAATTCCGTTCCGCTTGTGGAATTTACGTAAATTGGGCAATTTCGCGTTGCGCGGAGAACACAGCTTTGCGGAATTTTTTGCTTGTTCAGGCTTTCAAAATGCGTGTTCACAAGATATTTATACCCAAGCATGCAATCAGCATTTGCGAACAGGAAAAAAGCAACGCGAATAGGCGGAACAAGAAATTACTGGTGTTTGCGGAACTTTTGAGTTCTTGCAGAGAATTTTTACCGTTTTGCAGAGCTTTGCATAGCGGGACTACGCAAATTCCGCCCACCCTAACTCGTCATATGGAATGAAGGGTTTAATTTTCTTGAGATGACGGAGAGTGAAGAGAGCTCCTTTAGCTGAGTTATTTATGTGGTCGTTAAGAGTTTTTTTTTCACCTAGTTGGATAAGGAGAGCAAACAATTGAGGGCATCAAGGTCAGAGATCCAGGCTAGGATGGGGAGCTGGTTGTTTTTGGAGAGAAGAGAATTATTCCAGTTTTTGTAGGCTTTAGTTTGAGATGAATCAGGATTTGGATCTTACTCAGGGTATTGTTTAGATCATAAGTACTCACACACTTTCTCTTGGGGGCCACATTTACACTGTGGTTTGTGGCCAAGGGCTGCACCTGTGGAGGGCGGGGTCAATGGGTGGTGGGGCTAGAATAAAAAAAACTGTGACCATGAGGTTGAACACAGGTCCCTGCAGAGGACGCATTAATCCACTGAGCCACCAGACCCGGCATACATACACACATGTCTGTCTGCCTGTCTCGGTCTGTGTGTCTGTCTCGGTCTCTGTCTTTCTGTCTCTGTCTGTGTGTGTGTCTCTGCCTGTCTCGGTCTCTGTCTATGTGTCTGTCTTGGTCTCTGTCTGTGTGTGTGTCTCTGTCTCTGTCTGTGTGTGTTTCTCTGTCTGTGTGTCTGTCTGTGTTTGTGACTCTGTCTGTGTTTGTGACTCTGTCTGGATGTGTTTCTGTGTCTCTGTCTGTCTGTGTGTCCAGGTCTCTGTCTGTGTGTCCCTGTCTCTGTATGTGTGTCTCTGTCTCTGTGTGTCTCTGTCTGTTTGTGTGTCTCTGTCTCTGTCTGTGTGTCTCTGTCTCTGTGTGTGTCTCTGTCTGTCCGTGTGTTTGTCTCTGTCTGTGTCTCTGTCTGTGTGTCTCTGTATCTCTCTGTGTGTGTTTCTCTGTCTTTGTGTGTGTCTCTGTCTGTGTGTCGTCTCAGTGTCTGTGTGTCTGTGTGGGTGTGTGTCTGTCTGTGGGTGGGTGTCTGTCTGTGTGTGGGTGTCTGTGTGTGTGTGTGTGTCTGTGTGTGTATGTCTGTGTGTGTGTCTCTCTGATTGTGTTTGCCTCTGTTTGTGTGTCTGTGTGTGTGTGTGTCTCTGTGTATGTGTGTGTGTGTGTGTGTCTGTGTGTGTGTGTGTGTGTGTCTCAGTGTGTGTGTGTGTCTCTGCGTGTGTTTGTGTGTGTGTGTCTGTGTCTCTGTGGCTGGAGAAGAGGCTGAGGGAGAAGAGGATGTTGTGGGATACACAAAACAGGAAGCTTTGCAAAAGGCCCTTTAAAAGTCAGGTGTGAAAGCACTTACATCTGACTTTTAAAGAGCCTTTTGGAAAGCTTTTCGACGGTGCTGTGTGCGGTCACAGAGGCCGGCAGTAAACACAGAAGATGGATGCAGGAGGATACGTAGTAAATAGTATTTAATACCTATTTACTATGTATGCTGCTGTGGTCATCTTCTGTGTTTACTGTTGGAATCACTGGAAACGGAAAAATGGCATGGCAATGTCCGTGCGCTTCCACAGAAGGCCTGCCGGGCCGTTGGTGGCCAGTGGGCCATACTATGAGTACCACAGGTTTAGATGAAGTACATCAGAGTAGGATATAATCTTATAGTAAATTTGAGTGTCATCAGCATAGAGGTGATAGTTTATTCCAGATTGTTTCAGAATGAGGGTAAGGGGTTCCATAAAGAGGTTGAAGAGAGAGGGGGAGAGGATAAAGCCCTGAGGGACACCTAGGGAGACAGGTGTAGGGTTTGAGAGGCAGTCATTGATTTTGATATGTTAAGTTCTATGTTGGAGAAAAGAGGCAAACCATTTGAGGACAAGACCATTGAGGCCAAAGCGAGCTTTGAGCAGAGAGCTCAAGGAGAATAAGTAGGCAGGTCTCACCAATGTCAAGGGAACAATAGATGTCATCCACTATTTTTAGCATGGCGGTTTCTGTGCTGCAGCCTATTCTGAAGCCGATTGCAAAGATCCAAGTAAATTGAAATTGCCAATGTGTTTATCCAATTGGAGCAGAGCACATTTCTCAAGGGGTTTAGAAAGAAGTGGGAGGTTAAAGATAGGTCGGAGATTATTGGGGTTGTTAGGGTCAGCAGTGAGGTTTTTAAGAATGGGAGTGATTTGTCTGTGTTGGAGGGAGTCGGGGTCACATCCTGTGGCAGGGGAGGTGTTGATGATAGTAGTCCAGTACGGGGCAATAATGTGTTTAAGATCTCAGACATGGTTAGAAGGGAGAGGGTCTTTTGTGTGTGAGGTCGGCTTAAGTTTGGAAATGATGTTAAAGACTTCAAGCTCAGTCACAGGGTGGAAATTATGCCAGGAGGCATTGTTTTTCAGCTGTAAGTTAGAAAGGCTGGTTTCAGGAGGGGTTGTAACAGGTCTGTGAGAGGAAGAGTCAGGAGGTAGGGGCAAAGTAAACAAGGGAGGTAAGCCAAATGTAACGCCAACAACAAATTGGCTGGGTGGAACCTGAGTCGGATGGAAGGATTGATCTATTTTGGCGAATTTATACGAGAGGAAGTTAGCAATTTCCTCACATTTCTCTGTTGAGGCCGTCAGCTCTGGGGTGGCTGAAGAAGTTTGTTTTCTAACAATGTGAATCAGTTCTCTGGGTCTATTTTTGGCACGATCAAGTTGTGCTTGAAAGAAGGTTGCCTTTTCATTAAAAATGGGTTTCTTGTAAGTAGATCTCGTGGATCTGAGGAGGGGGAGATGGGAGGGAGAGGGGTGTTGTCTCCATGTTCTTTCCGTCAGCCTAAGTGAGCGTCTTTCGTTATTGAGATCTGAATTAAATCAAGATTTGGATGGAATATTTCTTTGATTTTTTTTGTTTAGGAGGGGCTATTTGGTCAAAGACATCATTAACGGTCTTATTGAAATGTTCAGTGAATTTGTTGGCGTTTTGGGAGAGAGGGGTGAGAAGAAGTTGTGCTTCGAGTTTAGACTCAAGTTCCCCAGGAAGGATTTGTTTAAGATTTCTGGTCCATTTCACTGGTCTGAAATTTTTCATAGAGGGGGAGCAGGGTGGTGATTGCAATCTTAAACAAAATGGGGATGATGTTGGAAAGGGAGGCCAAGTCATTGTTGGAAATGATGGCGTCGAGAGTGGTCCCTTTGGTATGGGTTGGATAATGAAATAGTTATTTAAGTTTGTTTATCTCTTGAAGATTAATGAGGTGGGTGACTGAGTGATCCTCAACATTATTCCAGTGGATGTTAAAATCTCCTAAGAAGAGATTTTTCAAGTCAAGAAGTGAAGATTGTGTATAAATTTCAGATAATTCCTCAGCAAAGAGCAGAGGATCACCAGGAGGGTGGTAGGTGTTATGTAGTCGAATTGCGAAAGAACCCTGCACAGTGAGTTCAGCACCAAGGTGTTCAAAGGTTAAATGGTCTGTGTTCTTTAAAAGAGTGAGTTGAAGTTCATTTTTATAGATTATAACTAGTCCACCCCCCTTTTCTATCAGGTCTGTCTTTCCTAATATTTGAGTAACCGGGGAGGGTGAGTAAGTTAAGGTTGGCCGTCAAGTGGTCATTGAGCCAGGTTTCCGTAAGGAAGGCGATGTCAATAGCTTCATTGAGGATGGTTTCTGATATTTCCGTTGCATGTCGGACAGCCGATCGTCTGTTCACAAGCATGCAGGAAAGGGGATTAGGGTTGTCTTTGGTGGGGAAGCAAGAGTGGATGGTGGTAAGTTGAGCTGGGGGTCTAGGGGAGATGGAAGTGGAAGGGGGTCTGGGAGGTTTAGGTAGGTAGGAATTGCTTACGTCAATAAGGTCAGAAGTGGAGAGGTAGTTCACAGC
Source organism: Lissotriton helveticus (assembly GCF_964261635.1). Taxonomy (NCBI): domain Eukaryota; kingdom Metazoa; phylum Chordata; class Amphibia; order Caudata; family Salamandridae; genus Lissotriton; species Lissotriton helveticus. The sequence continues at coordinate 754,715,944 of NC_136063.1, read as the reverse complement.
GCAGAGAGGCCTATGTGTTCGACTGCATAGGGGTGTGGTTCTCCAACGGTTATGTCGGGAGATGTTTTGGAAACAAGATCAGAAGGAATCAGTGTGATTGAGGAAGGTCAGGGATTTAAGGGTGTTATAATCCTCTCTAAATAGTGTAAGTTCAGTCGTCAAGGTTGAGAGATTACGTTCTATGATAGATAGTGTCTGAGCCATAAGGTTGTGGGGGAACTCAGTTAAAAAGGAGGGGGGATAAAGTGGGTTCCCTATTGATCGAGGGAGGAAGTCTGATGTGCAGAACCCTAAACATCAATTCCCCTCTCCCCTTAACATTGAACAAAATGTGCATATCTTACACAAACTTAGTCCTACACACAAATTATTTACTTAAACATTTATTACAACATTTAAACTATATATATTAAAATGATAACCCCCACCCACTAATGCACATATCTAAATCTAATAAGTCTCAAAAACATATTTTATAAATTAGCTAGCACTAAACCTACTCTAACTAATTCTTAAATATTTATTGATATACAATATCCAATAGTTACATATTTAAAACCAGTATGTACAATTTCCAGAATCCAAATAACATATTTATTTCTCAGATATTATTTAAAGTGCCTCCTGACATCCATGCAGTAAATTGTTAGTATTCTGAATTTGTTTGTTAACACAAAGATGTGCTCATATTAGTTAATAAAACATTGTTTCCTTTGATGAGCTTGAATTGTGTCAGGCTCACTTTTTCTGCTTGGTGTAGTGTTGGGAAATGTTCAATGTTGTTAGTTTGTGACATAGCACTTGACTGACTGACATGTGCCCATTGTACTGAGGTTTCCTGTAAGCTATTTTCCTACAGGGTTGATCTTGCTCTGTGTCCTGGTCTTTGTTATTTCTCCAATTCATTCATTTTGCCCGTCTTCCTGAATCCACGAGACACTTTGAGTAAGGGTTGACAAGGTGCCTTATGAGCTTAAATAGTTTTAAATAATTTGCATTTATGCTTGCTATAAAATAAATAAGTAATAAGAGATTATCAATGTAAAAAATAGGGACACTTGCTTCTAGTCAGCGTAAGGGGAATACACACTCTAGATAACCCCTGCTCACCCCCTTGGTAGCTTGGCATGAGCAGACAGGCTTATCCAAAGACAATGTGTAAAGTATTTGTACCAACACTCACAGTAACTCAGTGATACCACCACAAATGGACACCACCATGGTTTAGAAAAAGAAAATATCTTTATCTAAACTTAAAAAGACCAAAATCCAACATACAAGTATTAGGGAAAAATGACTTTCAAAAGGTTTTAGCAACTGAGTCCAAAGAAAACTATGGATGCGTTATTTCTTGCGACAAAATTCACCAAGCCAAAGAGCTGCAGAGATGGGAAGCGTTGAAAAACAAAGAGATGCGTAGATTCCTGAGACCTTCTTGGATGCGTTTCAACATTTACGCTGGACACTGGGGAGCGATGTGTCATGTCCGTTCTGTAGGGAGAAGCGATGCGTCAATTCTGAGATCACTCTGATCCGCAGGTGATGCGACAGGGAAAACTTGCCACACAGGGACGATGCATGCAAATCTGGGCCGCGTCAGCAAACAATGCGGCAGCAGCGAGCGGCGCTGCATTGGTCTCTTTAGCCAAGATCCCTCGATGCATTGATTCTTGCAGCGGCGAGAGGTGCTGCGTCGGTTTCAGCAGCGGCGCGGCGATGCGGGGAGATTGTTCTTGCACAATGGCGTTGCATTGGAAATACTGTCGCAAGAAGAGTGATGCATCGATGTTCTTGTTGTTGCGTTGCTCTCCAGCTTCCAGCAGCAGAAACAACCTCCAGAGGCCCCACACAGTCACAGGCAAACCTGGCAGGACAGAACTTCCAGCAAGGAAGTTCAGTGGAGCTGGGGGTGGCAAGCTCTACTCAAGCTCTTGGAGACTTTCCTCAAGCAGGTGACAAACGACACAGCAAAGTCCTTCTCCTTTCCTTGGCAGAAACAGCAACTGCAAACCAACCGCAGACACACAACAAGGGCAGTACTTCTCCTCAGTTTCTCCAGCTCTTTTTCTTGGCAAAGGTTCCTCTTGATTCCTGAAGTAGTCTAAAGTTCAGAGGTTTTAGGTCTAATACTTATACCCCAAAATGTCTTTGTTCTCTTTGTGCAGAGAAGCCCTGTGCCCCGACAAAACGAGGTCTGTCCTCTCTGGTGCAGTTTCCTGGCAGGAGGTGGAGACAGCATAGTGGAAAGCCGACCAGTCCCATTCAGGTGAAAGGAAATCTCCTCCCCCTACTCTAAATGCATCCCAGATCTATTCAGCCCAGCCCTGGCTCATCGGGCTCTCTGGAGCCACTGCTCCTCCCCAGCCTCTGACACTCCAAACCCAGACAGTTAATCCACATCCTAGCAGAGACACACTGGATGGCTACACAAGAAAATACCTACTTTCTAAAAGTGGTATTTTCAAACACAGAAGGTAAAAATCACTATCAGGACATGCCACACATGGGCAAATGTTATAGGCAATGTGGAGCTTCTTAATAAGAACAAAATCTCTGCAGCAATATCCCAATAGTAGAGATACAGACTCATCTATTCAATTCCTTACTGGATTGTTTTACAGGGGAACCTAGATTACACGCTAAGATAAAATACGGGTCTATGCCATGGTTCACTGGTGAATGCAATAAAGTTAAAACCTAATTGACTGCAGCAGTTAAGTCTGCTAACACCAATTTGATAGGGCCAGAGCCAGTAACAAACATGGACTAGTGTCCAGGGCTTGGGATTCTGATTATTGGGCACAACTTCTGGAGGCATCCAGAAAGGACACAACAGGCTTTTGATATACCATAGGCCAAGGAAGGCATAATAGAACTTCTGAAACTCATCACAATATTCAAGCTCACAAGTAGGTGCAACATTTTGCCAGTCTATGTTCATAAATCAATGCTTTCCGCAGGGCAGCAACCAATAATTACCAACGATCTGCTAGCTTTATTGAGGTTGTTTCTCAGGAGCAAATTGTCTTACTCTCAAATACTCATATTGCTATTGAAGTTGTGAAACGAGGGAAAGCACTTGGCCATGACATGATCACAGGAAATCTATATCGATCAGAAATAGAAGAATGTTCACCATATTTTAAATTGTTATCCAATGTCATTTTCATAGGTGGGGCTATTCCTGACTCTGGGAAGGGGCCATATTTATTCCAATACAAAAGAAAGATGACAGAGGGGTTCTCAATAATTACAGAACAATTAGCTTACTAGATAACCTGCAAAAGGTGTTTTGCAGGCAAGTCATGAGTAAATTGGAACAGTGGATGGAAGAAACTCAAATCTTGTAATCGGCTCAGACTATATTATTGATCAGGGGCCAGATGTAGGTGTCAAAATACCGGTCGGAATCAGCCGAAAATACAGATTTTCGGCCGTTTCCGACCGGTTTTTTGACATTGGTATGTAGGGGCACTGAAAACATGCAGATTCGGTAATTTTACCGAATCGGTAATTTTACCAAATCGGTAAAATGACCGATCGGTAAAATTACCGAATCTGTATTTTCCTATGTAGGTAGCACTTCTAACAGTGCTACAGGGCATTTAGAATTCGTTATTTACCATGTAATACAATTGCATGGTAAATAACGAATTCTTGTGTACATGCACATCTGTGCATGTACACCTGTGCCATGTGGCACAAAGACATGCCCTAAGGGCATGTATGTGTGCCACATGGCGCACAAGCCAGTTACAGGGGTGCAACAGGGTGTCAAAGTGACACCCTGTCCCCCTTGTAAATTCGGTATTTTTACCGATTCGGTAATTACCGTATCGGTAACTGCCATTGAATCCTATGGGCTTCAAGGACCATAGGAATCAATGGCAAATACCTATTCTGTAATTACAGAATCGGTAAATACCGAATCATACCGATTCGGTATTTGTTACCGAATTTCTACCTACATTTGAATTACCGATTCATGAATACCGAATCGGTAAAATTCGGTATTTATGAATCGGTAATTCACATTTACCTACATTTAGGCTCAGGTCTTCCAATTATTTTGAATTTGCTGGAAGTATATTAAGATCAGAAAGGAACACCTATAAATTTTGTGGACCTGAAGGCAGCGTTTAATGTAGTCCCCTGGTCAAAGCTATGGGAGTGCCTTTTGTCCATGGGAATACTGGTGCTATTACTTTCTATAATAACAAGACCTCACAAAGATAATTACACCCAAATCCAATGGGGTCAGGAGGGTGAGCTACCAGAATATATTGAGATTCATAGAGGTGTTAGTGGGGAATAAGTAGTGGCACCTGCCATATTTTTCATGTTTAGTAATGGTGTGGCAATAGTTTTATGTTTTGTACACATGACTCACCCAAACAAAACAGTGTTTCAATTCCAGATCTACTTTTTGTTGATGATACCATTTTGATTTCACACACTCCACTGGGCCTCCAGAACTTGCTCAATAGATTCCACAACTTTTGTGATTCCAACAGCCTTGAAATTAATACTTCAAAAGCAAAGTATACAGCTTTGAAACTGTGCAAGACTTTTAGGAGTAACATGAGGTCAGAGGAATGTATGGATAAGGGCTGCTACTTTTTATTATCTATGCATTAGAATGGAGAGCAAGCATATCCTGGAAGCCACAAACTGAAAGTACAAGGGCTATTATGATTCAGAGAAGGACAGTGATTATAGAGATCATAAAGATTTTTTTACCATACCTGTGTCCCCTGTCATGAAGTTCCCACTAATCCATAGGATCTGCACATTTGTAGGACAACATAAACTTTGGATGATAACCTAGACTGATTCTGAGCACCCCTGCATGATATGTTGGCCTAGAGACTAGCTAGCTCACAGTGCCACCATAAGCCCACCTAAGCCTACCAAAGAGCTAATGATTTCTGGCAAACACTGAACATGACAACTCTGACCCCTCAGGGATCATGGAAACAGATCAGAACCATTCGCTCAGTCACTTGTGCACTTTGGTTCTCCGAGAAGTATACAGGGAATACACACTGTGACGAATTCAATATATTTATTGAACCAACGTTATGCTTGTATAGAATGCATGTGCTGCGATAATCAGTAGACAGAAGCAGATGAAAATGATTACAAGCACCAAAAGAGAAAATAGTAGATATAGTTCTACCAAGCTGCTAAAACAGCGTATATATGCATGCATATGATACAAGACAGTAATCAGGCATACTCCTACTATGCAAAACATACTCTGCGTGTACTTAGTGTGTGTGCAGGTGTGAAGCAAAGAATCCCTCCAAGTGATGATCCATCCCCATTACCTGGTCGGAGAGGATGAAGGGCCCCGTCCTGGTCACGAAGTGGACATCCCTCACGGACATGTCAGCTGAAGTGTCTCATCTGCAAGTCCTTTGGGATGGTCATTATTTAAAATAGAAAGCATCCTTGTGATGTACGTTTAGATTAGCAATGTTATGGATATGTAGATAGCCCTGTGTCCCTGTGGATAAAGATAGAACGACATTTGTACATTGTGCGTAAAAATGCCTTGTGCATGATGTTCGAGGCATTGTGAAAATGTTATGCAAAGCTAAATATATATATAAAGAAGTCGTTTCAGAGAAACTAATCAAATGTTGTAACACACAGACGAATATGTGCAAAAGGTCACAGCTGAAATGTTATTGTGCAAAAGTAGGACAATGTAAGAAAATGTGCAGCTTTATTCCTTGGGCTTAACCCAGGCACATAACAACACTGTATTCGAGATATACAGAGAAAAGGTTCAATCAGCCACCCTGTATGGCACAGAAAACTGGGAGTAGGAAAGCATTTATGCTCTGACCACAAGAAAGAATCCTTCTGTTAGATCCTTGGTCAACATGGCTCAAAGTACCCCCTTGTTGCCTCAATAATTTGATTTGGACTTAAAGAAAATCAAACATGTGACTATCATTGGATCTCTGTTATTTTGAATAAGGTTGTGGGCAACTACCAAGCTTGCCATATATAGAGATGGTCTTCAGGAGATGTTAAAGTTGGATCCGATTGATACTTTACCCTGGTTACTCCACGTGAAGTATTGGTTCACAAACCTTGGTTTTGAAACCTTGTGGTTGGACCCATCCTCTATAACTGTGGTCTATAAAACTAAACTTAAAGAGCAATTCTGGAATGTAGTTGTGGGATTTAGTCAAATGAATGGCCATAAGGGCAGTTTATCAGCTCAATTTCTGGAAGTGGAACTATTGCCAGTATGAGCCACATCTAGATGAGATCTCACCGATCCAGGCAAGACCCCTTTTATTAAGTTTTTGTTGGTATTTTAGTATAAAGGGTTTTAAATGCAGGTGGGTCAAATCAATTACACCCAACAAAGATTGTGTTATGAGCAATGAGAAGGGTCGCAGAAAACTACTGATCATGTTTTTTTTTGCTCCTTCTATGTCCTAGCTTGAAAGAGATGGATACTCCAGTTTTTGTCTGCCTTAAGACTGTTCAAAACTGATTCCTTGCCTTTTACAGTGTGTAGTATGAGTACATGTTTATATTGTGGGTGGATTAAGAAGTAAGCTATAGGGTTTGATCTTTCATGTTATTCATTATTGGCACAATCATTTGATCTTACCCTGCCTTTTTTGAGCACATTGTTTATATTGGTAATCAGTTGTTTTTGAATTTTAAATTTCAATGCATATTGTTTTAAGCTGTGTTTTATGGGGTTTATCTCTGAAAACACATAAAGAGTGACTGCTCAACTGTGTTACCTTATATCAGGTACACATTTCATAGGTGGAACATGGATCTTATCTGCCACAAAACCTATATTTCTTTTAACTATCAGGGATATTTAATTTACTGTTAACATAGCTTTATATTAATTTGTGTTGTCCGCCTCTGGTGGTTTATAGTTGAAAATGCTTGTAATATTTCCTTTTTTCTGTTGTCATTATTTGTGTGCTGCATTAAACAACACACACATTGAACTGGTGTGGATTCTCACTCGTGTTGCTTTATGCAAGGAATGGCTTCCAAAAACAAAAAATAGTTGAACACAACCCATGCTACAAAGCAGTTTGGCACAATGGTGAATTTGTGTTTGCTGTTCAGCCATAACTCTACTGGAGCTCCCAGGTATAATTGCTGGTACATATTGAACTTAATTTTTTAGATTGTTGCACCCTTACTTTCAAGCAGGGCTGAAAAGAAAGTTGCCTAGCAGTATCCTTTTCTTAGGTAAATATATTAACCGATACCCACTATTTCTTTTCTCCAAAACAGCATGCCCTGCCCACCACTTAAAAGTGCATTATTAATCTATAGAAATAGCAAGGAAGAAGTATAAGCTAAACACAAATATTTTTTATTTGATTCACACACCAACTTACTATCTAAACTTTGAAGCCCAATATTAACATAAGTAACTTACACTACACCATGTTCAACATAATAACATGCACGTAATAAAATCCATGCATGAATACTTACATAAAAAAACAATATCTTCATAAAATAACTACTTCTTACATTGTTATCTGTTTCAGGTATAAAGGAGATACAATGGAACATGACACTTACTAATATGAAAGGATTGTCTCACATCTTATCTCAATAAGCACATGTTTCTGCTTTACATAAGTTTATACAAATTAATGTTATTGTGTTGTTAAATAATAACTGTGTGAATTAAGCATTTCAAATGTTTGAACTTTTGTCAAGAATGACCAAATTTGACATAGAGACATTGACAGTAAACATAATTAGTTCATTAAAGATTATTGCTTAGTAAAACTCTGTCCCTCTCTGCATACAAAACATCTGACTAATGGTAGACACATTACCTTATGTTTGTAGTGTGCTTTAGATCTAATCTCAACACACACACACATCACAATTATAATCAAAGCAATTTGCACACTTCATGGACCTGATTCACAAAGATAAGGTTACACTTTGCAGTAATTGCACCTCTTTTTTGTAATTCACAGAATACAAGTGTAGCTTTATAATAGTAATTTAAAGACTGTGTACACTTCAGAGTTGGGGCAAAGACTTAATACATAAAATAATAGGTTTGTTCCACTCTGATTCTCAGCAGTTGTAAAATTAATATTAGTAAAGATGCATTTGTATTTTGTTCCATTGCAAAAAGATGTTATACTTACCAAGAAGTGTCACTTTGCCCATGTGTATCAGGCCCATATGTTGCATTAATACAAAAAAAAACTAATTTTAATTCAAAACCTTTCTCTGTGTGGCACATTATTTGGAACACCATATAAAATGTAACGTGGAAGGTCAAACATGTATTTTTCTATAGTGTACCTTCTTCAGGTTATTGTTGTATGACATATTATATCCACACTTTACTCTTCCAATTGTTGGCATAGGCTTTAGTCATTTTCTATAAACAGTGAGGGCCATATTTACGGAAAGGTTACACAACACAGGACAGCAGACAACGTTGTTGCACAATGTTGTGTGACCAGAGAGAGCTTATAGCCCCATATGTATTATTAAATATGAATCACTTCACCTCTCTCCCAGTGCTGGCTCACTTGGGGCTGTCCTGGCCTAACACAGGTACCCTTGCACCAGAGTGCAAGGGTGCCCGCAAGGTTGCCTGTGTTAAGGCCAAGATTGTATTTTGGTAGTAAGGTGTATCTTACCTGCCAAAATGTAAACAGAGAGTAATTTCCAAATGTGTTATGCATTCAACTTCATGCACAGAAACACCAAAGAACAAGGATAATTATTAATTTTTTATATTAGTTACACCATCCTCTGGGAGGTACACTGATTTTACGCAATCCTAGTGTTGCGAAAGTTTGTAATGTCCATCTTGTGTATGTTCCATAGGTGGATGCACAAGAATGGTGATACTCCATCATGTAACACATTCCTTACACAAGGCAACACAAGCTTGTGCTATGGGCTGTGTTTGATTTTTTAAGTTTATTTTATTCATTGCATACAATGGAAATGTACTTTGTACAATTTAAAATGGTTCAAAATTGTATGTGTGTTGTGCTCATGAAAATACATTGCACATACTTAGCACAATTTTCTTTGAAATAGGCAAATCAGTTATATAAAGCTGTTATAATATCCCAAAATAATAATTGCCTTCTAGCAATGGCAATGAATGTTTCTTAAGCAACATTTTATTTGCAATGCTATTAGATACAACTTATTATTGTTTAGATAAAATATTATACACAATATTTATTTATGTGATTCAACAGTAAGCACATTCATTTTGTGTTGCATATATACTTATATTTTTGTACATACCATCAGCTCCAGGATCACTGAATTAGGCTATTTCTGATTCAACAAAAGGCCATTCACATTCATGTTACAGCTTTAGGTTTCAATAAAAAGCGTATTGAATGTTCAATATCATAATAATAATTGATACTGAAAATGATAAATCATGTATTTATATATGAATATTTAAAAACAGACCAAAATAAAACAAAGAATGTATTTTGCAACTTTATTGATAATTACATATACTATGTCAAGGACTATTTGCCTAAAAACAAGGATATTTACACATCACAATATATTTTTGGATTTTTGTCAATGTATTTTGACCAAATATACTTATGAAAGACACACATTTAATCAAAACACTTTTCAATTGTGTCTAATAATGTTCTATGGCAACCAAAAACAATAAACCACTATTACAAGTTATTTAAATACATATAAAATACACTTAGGAACTGCCCCAGCAACCTCAAGGTCAAGATGTTGCAGCAAGTCAACTTCCCTGGAAACAATATTTGCCCATTTTTGCTGCAATTGCTAGAAGGTGCCTTTGATTGAAGTGACTATGACTAAGTGCTTGTGAATTCTCTCCCAACCCATTAGTCTTTCCCTTACTCTGTAGCCCTGGCTGATTCTCCCACCAACACTAGGAATACAAGGGAGGTAGTGCATAATTAGCTAAATTATGGCACCTACCTTCCTCTCATCAAAATGTATTACCCTCCCCTGCCCAGACATAGTCCTAAAAATATATTAAACCGGAATTAACACTAAGACTCCAAAGATCCACTAAACAGTTAAACTAAACTCCAAACAGACAGAAAAATTAGACCACAGCATGAAAACATTCACAAATGACAAAAACAATGTACACAGATTACAAATAAAGGAATTACTACAACAACACTTGCAGAAGTACTCATCAAACGCCGCAAAAAACACCACTCTCCAAAATTTTCCAACACCACCAACTCAGAAACACGCAAAAAAGAAACTGAAAGTAATATGCAAATACATGCTCCAATACAGCCACCACCTTAGCTTCATTTTTGAGTGGAGCATGCCCATTCTCATTCCTCCTACCATAGATTTTGGCACAATGGCAGATTCTCAAAGTTCTGTAAACATGGGATTGTGCAAAAATCCTGTGCCTCCCAACTCTGGCATAACAATGAGAAATATCTTTCTTTCTCCTCTTTACTTCACTTTGTTACTTACTCTTTCCATGCGTGATGCATTCAGTATCACACATAGAAAAGAGAAAATGCTTTTAAGATTTGTTTCTGTGACAGGTATGTATCCTTTGATGTACTCAAACAATTCTGTTTGTAATGCTGGCACCATGGCACAAGTGTGCATGTATTGCTGCTAGTCTAAACATAATGAACCAATACATGAAGTAAGCTAAAGTCCAACACATCTTAGTAAATGTGGCACATTTCCAAACTCAGTGTTTCATCCAACACAATGGAGCACAGAAAAATATTTTGATGTCAGTCATTGCACAAAACCTTAGTGATTTTGCCCATACTTTAATTAACTGAATACAAAAGCAGTATTGAATATTATAAAGCTAACCATTATGGAGATTACAAATACATCAAAAATCATCTACTTTTAGAATTACAATGACAACTACGGTCAATTATTTGCTTTAAAACTTACCACCAGAAGTTTGAAATATCTAAACATACAGGGTGTCTGGACAACAGACTCTTGTACCTGAAACCAATGATGTCATCCCCGCCACCTACTCCTCCATGGGATTTAACTACTCCTAGACTTCAGATCCTCCTCCTGTGGTCAATGCAGGTTTCAGATTCCTGGCTTTGTTCTCTTTAGTCCTAGATTTGAAAATCATGCCAACTTTTCTTACATTCTACTAGGTTCCTTCTTGTTGGTGCTACAGAATTTATGTTATCCACTTTTTTTTTGCCATAAAGTTCCTTTTTAGATAAGGTAAATTTTGAGGTAACAAACAAACATTTTTTGCTTATTGTCACCTTAGTGATCAATATCTGGTTTTCTTCCTCAATGAAGTTGGTTTTCCTTTTACAAGTCCTGTCCAAAGGAGCACCACCACACCATTTTTTCTATTGGGAAAAAGATGCAGTAGTTATTGTCACTTTGTAATGTACACTACATGGGTTGGGCTCTTGCGTGACTTAAAACTTATTAGTGTCACGCGTTTCTACCTTACATAAAGCAAGTCATCTTTGTAACTTGCAAGACAGAGATGAATCACTGTGCCATACTACAAAACTACAAATTTGCATCATGCTTCATCTTACTTGAGCCATACTCAAGTTGTGGTGTGCCTTTTAGTAAACATGGCTATACCCAGAAGCACTGCATACATCTTTGTAAATCTAACCCTAATTTTTTTCATACCTCGAGGAAACATGTTATTCTCTTTTATTTACCTATCATACTCAATCTACAAAGAGGCAGTGGCGGTTGCTACGGAGCGGGGGTGGTGGGGTGGATCGGAGTTTATATTTTTTTTCAAAAACACTTACCTGATTACAGTTGCAGCTTCTCCTCTGTCTTCTTCTTCATTTCCTGGCTCCCGGCAGCACACAGGCTCCCCATAGCCAATCGCGAGACTGCTCTCACCAGCATGACAGCAGCATTGTGATTTATCTGAGTGGCCTGTTTGGCTGCTCTGACAGTGCTTGGGAGCCTTGGCACAGTTCTCCAGCCTGCTGTGAAAACTAGCCAGGTGGAGAAATGCTCAGTGTGCATGACTGTTTGGCCGGCCCAAGACCGCATGCCAAACTGTCATGCGCACTTATGGTGCACAAACCACTCCTCTTCCCTGTGAAACGAGTCCCGCCCCAACCTAACAAATCCCCATAGCCAGTTCAAAAAATAAACTTACGATAACGTTGTTATTATCATTTTATTTTTCCTTTGTCCACTGCTCTGAGAGCAGTGGGGCAACGCTCCTCTGCCTTAGCGGAGGAGCCACTGCTGCAAGGAGATGTGGACCATGGAACTAAGAAACTAGGCAGATCACTTAATCTCCATATGCTTCAAAAATAAAGGATTTTACCTTGTGTAGGGTAATCTGGTGCCCGTGGAAAGTGCTTTAATAATCTTGGGCCAATTTAGCACTATATAAAACTGCAAAGAAATGTTGAATTCAAAATTCATGTGTACAATTCAAAATTAACACTCGAGATCACAAATATAGATAATAGGATTTTCACATCAGAAGCATTTACTGGTATGCTAAATAAATACAGCAAGAATAACATGAAATTATCTGCCTTTTTTGTATTATTTCCTTCATGTTCATATACCTACTGTTTGTTTTCAGCACTTTTTAAATGTATACAGTGTGATAAATAACCTTACAGTATAACAATGTCTCATTTTATTGGTAAAATATGCCAAAGTGATATTTCATTATTCAACAGAAAAGCTGCAGCCAAAGCAAAACAAAAATAATCCCTACTGTGCTTCAGCAATTTGCTTTAGTTCGGCTGCAGACTGGCTTCATTTAGAGGAAATGGAGTTCAGTCCAGTCACGCAGCTGCCACTCTCTGTCAAGTGTAGCCACCGTCAGCAGCACTGTCAGTTATTATGAAATATGAATTTATTATGATAGGAGTTTAAAGAATGGTCAAACATCACCAACGTTCTGCACCTAATGAGACTTTAGGCAAATAAATGAATTCATGTTTGCAACTACCAAACTATACCTGCCTCAGAATTGAGATCTGCATGTATTTCCCCTTCACCTAGCACTAACTGTCTCTGGATTACACCACTACAGAATTAAGGGGCCGATTAGGACCCCTGAGTTGGAGGGACCGTCCTCATGGGCAGCGGCGGTCCCTCCATAGCAATTAGGATGTGACCGCCACCCTGGCGGTCACATCCTGTATGTTTTACATTGCGGCGGATGCTGCTTGAAGCAGCATCCGCCGCAATGCAAAAAACGAAAGGTGTGCATTTGCATGCACAAAGCGGCAGGCACCGCGCGGTGCCTGCCGCTTCGTGCACGCAAGGGCAGGGGGGTACCATAGGTACCCCCCATGTGCACCCCCCACGCAACCTTCACCCAGGGGGCCCGCAACGGGCCCCCAAAGTGACTGTCCGTATGCTTTTCCACGGTGGAAAAGCCGCCGCGGAAAAGCATGACTCACCCTGCATCCTAATATGGCTGGCGGTGTCTGATAGACACCGCCAGCCATGTTATTGCTTTTCCGCCGTGGTCGCCTTCCGACCGCGGCGGAAAAGCGGCGGACGGATTGGGAGACCCACCAGCCATCCTGATTTGGCGGTGGGTCTTTCAGGCCTCCTCGGCGGATTTCCCGCATACTCCGGGCCGGCGGTGGCTTCCGCCGGCCCGGTGTATGCGGGAAATCCGCCATCATAATGACCCCCTTAATTAGCCCTATAATGAATTAGATTTCTAGTAAAACCAAGTAGCTTTGGATAAATTATACCACCCTAGTAATTAATCCTTAAATGAGTAATGTAGGAAAGGAGGATCTGCTTTCATGGTTACCCCCACTTTTTGCTGATGTGCTACTGTTTTTCTGACTAGTCTGACTGGGATTCTGCTAGTCCGGCCCCCAGTCACTGTGCTTCCTTTCTAAATTGAATATGGTAAGTACCTTGGTAGATTTCTATTTGGTTACTGGGGCACCCTGGTAGGTCCCTAGAATATGTTACTAAGGTACCCAGAGCATGGGAGCCCTGGGGGTCCCCTATGGGCTATAGTTTATATCATGCCAACTAGGAGGGACCCCTCAAATTACCCCTTAAGGCCTGTCATTGCAGCCTGTGTGAGTTGGTGCATGTAACACTCATGAGAGATATGCTTCCTCATATCTCAAACTGACTGCACTAGAGACCTATAAGTCACCCTTCTAGCAGGCCTTTCAGTCCCAAAGGCAGGGTGCTCTGTTCTGAATGTGAGTGTGGCCCTGCATGAGCAGACCACCCCTACAAACCCCAGACTTTGTAAATGAATCAGCCATTGCGATATAGAGAGGCCGTGCGTCATTACGTGAGGACCATCTCTAAACCAGCTGGAACAAAACCGGCTATGTTTGGTATCAAACATGTCAGAATCATGCCCCAGCACCCTATCCGGTGTTGGAGGTATGATTCCATCCATGGTAGGGCTCCTCCGGGAGGCCCTCCATGCTCCCAAGACCAATCTTACAGAGCCTGACAGCAAGCTGTGGCTGCTGCTGACCCCAGACACGATTCTGCCCTCCTGCTGCCTGGCCGAGCCGGAGTAGAGGGAGGGAGGGCATTAGGATTCCTGTCACAAGGATGGGTAACCACCTCCAAGACAGGATTTAGTGTCTTATTCTAGGGCGGGGATGCTTGCCAGTGCCACATAGTCTGCTTGAAGGGGACATTTGCTGCCCTCCTCGCATACTCCAGTACAAAACTGCAGAAGGAGCTGTTGACTCTCTGGCGCAAGACCGGACAAAGAACATGGAAATATCCACCCCAATGTCCAGCCCCTCCTCTAGGAGGGACCCCTGAATCATACCAACCCTTTCCTGAGAGTACTTAAGGGCTTACCTGTGGATGGGATCCTAGATTCATCATGGGATTAGATTCAGCTCCAACTCCTTCTTTGCCCATCTAGACATCCTGGCTGAGTCGTGCTGACCGTGCCGGACTGATCACATTCTCCTTTGCTTTGGGGCCGAGGCTGTAACTGAGAAGACTCTGTCGACTCCTCAAGTGAAGGAGTCACTCCCCTGCATCTGCAGGCATCTCTACACGATCAACCTGTCTGCTGAACCCGGGCTCCAATGGACTCCACAAAGCTCAAAAACCCAGGTGGTGGTTCTGCATTCCCTCGAGGCCTGAGCTGTCCTCTCATTGAGTTGAGGAGAGCATCCTTAATAGAGCACCTGCAACCAAGCCCCTGTGCACCGTGTCACTGCATCGCTTCATCACCCAGTGATCACATCGGTTACCATGACCGATTTGTACCAACAAAGTCAGACACATCAAAAGGTTCTGTCGCTGAATCTGTCTCCGCTATAACTGACCCATGCCGACGCAGTTGGTTGGACAGACCGATTCTGTTGTCCTCAGCATCCTAGTGGCTCGGGCAGAGCTACCGATATGGTGTACCCGTACTTGAAGCCTCTTCATCAACTAACCTGTTTTATCGAACTCGAGTGGCCTTCATCTTCCATGCCTCTTGGCTGTCCCTGTGTGGCATAGACTCTGTCCCCTCTGCTTTCAGGTACTTTACAACACAAACCCACACTCGGGTTCCAACTAACCCCGGGCGGAGAACGCAGAGAAGGCAAATCTCTGCACACTCCACAGTGGAGCGGAGTTGGCCAGCCCCCGTCACCTCCCCCATTATAAAAGGAAATTAAACATTATTAAAAAATGATTTTAAAACCACTTACCTTCCCAGTCTCGCTTGTCCTTGTGAGAACCGCGCATGCACCTGCACATGCACATTTCTCGCAAGATATGCTCATGCGCTGGGGCGCGCACACCGCAGTTCTCACAAGGATTAGCGAGACGGCAAAGAAGCGGAGGAGGGCAGCCCGGGACACCGCATGCCAGGTAAGGGGTTTTAAAATTCTTTTTTAATAATGTTTAATTTCCTTTTATAATGGGGGTGGAAGCAGGTGGTGTATCGGAGTTCTACTGAGTTTGTTTTCAACTCGGTCGACCTCCGCGTAGCCCCGCTAAGCGCACTACACCCAGGGTTAGTTCCAACAGACTCTTTCACCCTTCTGCAACAGTCGTCTCGTTCTGAAGTCCTCGATTGTGCTTGACAGTGGTTGTAGGTATCCTGAATCTGAGGGCTTCCATGGATGTGGTGGCTCTTCAACCTTCCATCTTCCACTGGGTCTCTTCAGGGTCCCCTCAGAAGGGTCTTTCCTCTTCAAGACTGCAACCACAATATACCATGAGTAGTATTGAGTATGCAGTTGTGTATCCTCTCGGCGTGTGACTATCGTGGGGCACCTAGACTCTGACCTGTGGTGGTATCTTGGGTCCCCAACTCCCTACATCTATTGGGTCCAATCCCATCTACTGTAGTGGTTCACATTCCACTATTTTTATAAATGGGTTGGTCTCCCCTGGGGGCCACTGGGTTATAGTGCTTCTTACTGCTACGTATTGTGTGCAGTGTCAGTATATCTCCGGGTAGGAGATGTTGTATAGTGCTTGTAATTGATTGTAATGAATATCTATTTTTGTAAGTACACTGTGTGGTTCTTTTTCACTTAGCCTATACTAAAGATTGGATACTGGTAAACTGAGCTGCTTTAGACTAAGGCTG
The DNA here is from genome assembly GCF_964261635.1 of Lissotriton helveticus. Taxonomy (NCBI): domain Eukaryota; kingdom Metazoa; phylum Chordata; class Amphibia; order Caudata; family Salamandridae; genus Lissotriton; species Lissotriton helveticus. The sequence continues at coordinate 754,699,365 of NC_136063.1, read as the reverse complement.
AAGGCTGCTCTCCACAGGTACCACTTGGAGGGCCTTTCTAAGGTTGTCTAAACTACTATAATCACTGTAAGGGTCGTCTGCATTAGTGCAGGTTGCTACACTTACCTAAGTGGGCATCATACACTACGCCAGCATCTCACAGGTGATGACTCAAAAATCACAGCAACAGAGATTGAAGCCACTTAGTGTACGTGAATCCCGCATGTCATTGGAGAGTCATATAAACATTTATGGCCTGATTATGATGTTGCTGCGGTCTCCGACCAACCGACCTCCCTACACTGCCATTATCATGTGAACGCATATGGTGCAGTCGCATACTCCCATTTCCTTATGAGAGATTGTGCTGCTGCCGTAAACCGGCTGTAGGTCATCGAGAAATGGGAGGCTGTGTAAATCCCTGCACCACATTGGTTCGCATGCCTGCCACACAGTGCAGGGATTTACAGGGGGCACCATAGACTCCCAACCGGAACCTACGGAGTCATTGGGTCCATGCTAGGGGTCCCCAAAGATGCTTTCAGACAGGCTTTTCATGTCGGAAGGCACGAAATCAAAAGCTTGTTGGAAACTAATATCATAATCCACATAGAGTAAACGCCTTAAAAGGGGATCAGAAGCGGCCTCCGACTGCCCGACGGGCTCCTTGAGCCCATTGGAAGCCAGTTGTTCCGACCGGCCGGTTTCAAGTCTGACAGCCTTTATCATAATAAGTCTGCCGGATTTTAAACCTACGATGTGAGTCGGAGAACCACAGGTCGGAGGCTTTCTGACTCACATCATAATGGACTCCTTAATTACTTCTTCAATTTTCCACTTCAAAAAGTGCACATAACTTAAAATTACCTATTTGTGGAAAACATTTGCCAGCACTATCATAGGTAGCAAAATTGATTACAACATTGTCTTCCAACTGTCACCTCCCCGTCCATTGTAGGGGAAGTACAAGTATCACAATATTCGGCAGCGAGAGCCATCGCAAGTGATGTTAAGACTGCCCACACTCCCATTACATTACCAGAAACTGCATTGGCTTCAATTAGCTTCATGGATCCAATAAAACAATTTGACCTTTAACCATGAATCCATCTTCCGCAAAGCCCCTGTGTTCCTCCACCAGTGATTCACAGAATATCAACCCACTAGGGCCTCAATATAGTAAAGGTAAAACTTGACTTTCTAACTTTTCTTACTTTGTTTTCTAGCTATGTTTCGGTAAGAAAGCACACAGAGGGATTCCAAACATGTCCTATTCCCAGTGGAACATATTTCTAGACTAACTCAAGGTCATCGTTCAACTTCTCTATTTCAGGAAGGCATTGGATTCCCAATTGTTTTGAGCAAAAACCACTGTGATTTCCCTCTAAAAACCTCATTAGGCTGTGGTGCTTTATGAACATCCTGCTTGATTGATTGCTTTAGAATGTTAACGTGCTATGAAACATATGTGCATACTTGCGGAGTGTGCGTGTACTCCCATAATACATGGGACCAATTTAGAAAGCAGTAGTCTCATCACTTACTCTGTTAGGGCTTGCCTGCGGCCCATCGTCTTTGAAAGAGGAACCTGGACCAAGTGGTTGCATACAAACTAAACTACATGGTTAGAAATAACATCTGACAAAAATAATGTGTCTACAATATACTTTAAGAAAATATATTGATCCGTTTTATAAGATTAACTCCAATGGGGCAATATTTTTGTAAAAATAAATGTATACAAAATATTTAGTTAAGCCAATGGCATGATTGATTTCTTCTTGTACCATTTTACTCCCTCATTCATTCAGAATTTGAGGCCAAAATACACAGTCTGATTATTTGTAAATGCTTATCTTGCATTTTCTTTCATGGCAGCTCGATGCATCTCAATCTGCTTCAATACATTTTAGTGATTTAAATGGGAATCTATTTTTTATAGGGAAAGCTCAAGTAAAAATTATCACATGCAAAATTGATAATACAAATTAGTATTCCACCCTGAGCAAAATATAACACAAGTTACGCAATGTTTCACAATGATACGTGGTACTTATTCCAATCAGGTCTTGTAGTATATTCCCTACTTATCGTAGTATAAAGTCACACAAATAAACTTAATATCACAGATGTTCGTAAGAAGCAGCCTCCTCGGATCATTACATCAAATCGTTAGAATGTAATGTTAACAAATTGCTTTTAACTTCTATTAGTATCTATACCACTACAGATACAGTGGTTTTATTGACTCTAACTAGGGTAATTGTTAATTCTCCTCTTACTTTTTTCTTTTCCTTTTTCTTCTTTCATATTGACACAATAATCTTCTGCTCTCACCTAATTAACAGTATTTTTGTATTAATTCCCTTACATCACACTCTTACGTTTTTCTTGGTTATTAAGGATTTCCTGTTTTTGTTTCACCTTAGCCATCCGTTATCACTGGGTGAAGTAATTCACTTACTATCCTCTAACAAAAGGTGAAGGCTTAACCTGAATAGGATAGGTTTAAATGTTAATTGTGTACATTTGTTTGAGTTTTTGCAGCCCTGAAGAAGTCGTTTGTGCCTAAAAGCACACAACGAAACTCATGTTGGCTGCCTTTTGCGAAAGTTGTGTTCTCATGAAGAACTGTCGTCAATACCCAAATTTGCATTGTACCATACTGTGACTTCACATTTTTGAGGATATTAATGAAGAAGAAAGATATCAAATTATATACACAAACCCTTGTCCTTGCTTTAGGGGTAACAATGTTGTATTAATATTTGACACATGGTAACATCAGTGTACATCTTTTACAATTTACAAAATGCTACTGTTGTCATAAGTTGACTACCAGAGAAACAAAGATGTAACATTTTCTCTATGCACATTTTCAAGATTGATGGTATATGGGGTACACTTAGACACACCGTTTATTGATCCCAGCCCCCTAGGTCCTAAATCGGATCACTCTCCATTAAGATAAATATATCATGTTAAAAGGGCCAATTTCAAAATTGTAACTTAAAATCCAATTTTGCCATTAAAGAGGAGTTTTATTTGCAATTTCTCAAGCGCAAAATGTCCACCTGTTCCCAATCAAAAGTTAGCACTTATTAAATGCAATAATGCAACCCAGGGTTCAAGAATTCAAGAGTTTTCTACTGCAAGGACATGTAAAACTTAAAAGCAAATGTTCAACCTTTTAATTACAATGCACTCTGGTCTACCTTGGGCCTACCTTATGGGGTAATTGATATGCAACAAAAGGGTTTAAGGCTTGATAAGGGGGTTTTTGTCCAGTCGAAATGGCAGTTTAAAACTGCATTGAGGGTGCTGGTGGTATGCATAGTAAGGGGTTACATGAGTGGGCCGCACAATAAGTGCTGTAAGCCCACTAATAGCATTTAGTTTATAGGCCCTGGGTATATGTTTTACCACTCTACAAGGTACGTATAAGTAAATTAAATGTTCCAGTTAGGTATAAGACAATTTTTACAATGCTTAGGTAAGTCAGATCAAGCACTTTAGCACTGGTTAGCAATGGTAAAGGGCACAGAGTCCTAAGACCAACAAAAACGAATTCCAATTGTTGATTAAGTGACTCTTCTGCCGAGTGGTTCATCTCAATGTCTGGTATGAAATCTGTTTAGCGTAGCAATTGTTTTTAGGATTTAAGACACCAGTGAAGTTTGGGATGATCCACTTGATATGTGATCCGTTTTGATAAAGGTAGTCCCCAACAATCACTCCAAAATTGTGGTGTCACAGATATGTTTATAGTAATTGTATTATGACCTCCTAAAAAAGGTTTGTGTTCTATTTAGATAAGAGCAAAACTGATTTACGTTTGTCTTTTGTCAGCTGGTACAAGTTCAAATGGCAACTTATGCATATCTTGCCATCAAGTCACTGTGTGGAAACGCAATTTATAATACATTTCAGTTTCAAAAAGTGGCAGAGAACCGAGATAATATTGACCAGAGAAGTTTTGATTGGTGAGGGAAATCTAATCAAATGTCAAAACCTATGATCAAAGAAACAACAAATATCATATTCCATTAGTCTGTAATAAAGACACAAATATAAAAGTTGAGAGGGAGCACCTTATGGATTTCTGTACAATTTCATCCATGTGATATGCAAGGAGAAGGATGAGTTTAAGAAAGAGATTTGGGAGTGATTAGGTGTGTTAACCCTCTTGTCTTTGTTACAAGAAACATAGCTGCCATGGGAAGGGGCTATTTCATTTGTAGAAAACGATGCTGCTCTGAAGTCTGGAGTATAGGGAAAACACATCGGCAAAAAGTCTCTCAGGTGAGATTTGCAAAAAGGGCTCTGTACTCCATCTGATTCCTCTACTCAGTGATGTAATGAAATAGGGGTCCGTTCCTTATTCTTTCTTGGTGGGCTATATCTCCAACCTAAAAGTGCCCTGTGAGATTTTAATGCATAGATTTATTAGGGTAGTCCCACCAGCAATTCTCTCTGATCAAAGCAGTTTTGTGCATGGAGGAAAACCTTCCATTTTGACAAATCCGTTAATATTTGGCAGTCAATATGGGTGATACCATCTCCTGCCTAGCTTGTATAAGTTGTTGAAGAGAACACCCACAGAATATAAATATTGGACCCAGACACAAACTCTTCAGTACACTTCTGGACCTGTGGAGACTCTGCCAGAAGGAAGGACTGCTGTGCAGCTAAAAGGACTGCCACTCAGCTGTATTGCTGTACTGCTGGACTATTGCCTTGCTGAACTGCGGCATCACTGTATTGCTGCTTTGCTGCCATTCTAGTTGCACCTGAGCCTAGCACTCTCTGAGTGACTGCAAGGGCTAGTCTTCTGGCCTCCTATTCAGAGCCAGAGGGACATAACAGGCTCACAACCATCTGAACCAGCTACCAAATACAGCTGGAACCAGCTTGGCCACCCTCAAGTGGTGCCCCTTAGGTCCTGGACCCTTGGTGTGGCCTCATAAAAGCTGAATTGTTTTTTGGCTGTTCACGACTGCGAATGTTGGCACCCAAACCTATTCACTTGTACAGCTCTCCAGTGCGAAGTTCCATGAACCCAGCTCTTTGCGCTAAAGCATCAACCGCTCGTGTGGAGCACCACAGAGAGGCTGCAGCCCGCCCACTTACAACAACTGCAGGATCTTCACGCAGCAGCAACGACCGCAACTGAAAACCAGGCCTGCTCTTCACACTACATCGACGACCCTCCATGATGCTTTTCTGCTCCTCACGGCCCGCTCCACACCCAACAGGACTCTTTGTGCTAACTGAGAAGATAACTTTTCAGCGGACTAACCTGGTCCCTGTATCCAACTGACGCACCATTGAGGTCGGCCTGAACTTGTGACATTCTCCACGTTTACCATTACCAGATAGCCACGGGTGGAGGTTTAGGCTATTTGGTGGCGTTATATTTAAAATTGCATATTTCCGGTTCTACTGATTGGATTTTTGTTGATTTTGTCTTTATTTATTTCTTCCGTTTTGCTCTATTTTTCTAAATTTGTGTGATATTTTTCTCGCGTTATGTTCTCACTTTCTCGTTGTTTGAAGTGCTGCATAAATACCTTACACATTGCCTCTAAGATTGTAGTGTAATTCCTATATTCCCAATAGGCTCTACGCATTTGAATAATATATCCTATAGATGTGACGTAGGACTTATGTCGACTAGGTCTCTATCAAAATATATTAGACTTAATTGTGAGCGCCAGCTAGCTCAGAGGTCAATAGAAACGTTCTCGAATTCACAAGAAGGGATTTAGTTTCTGACACCCGCATAAACATGACAACTTTGTTTCCCCAAGTTAAAACTGATCTTCAGAGTCGTGGAAACAATAGATAGATATTTCACTCAGTCAATCGTGCATGCTTTGTTTCACCAGAGGTGTAGAGAAATAGATAGACGGGCGTTTTAAAAAAAAAGGATTTATTGAACAGTCTTCTTTCTCAAGCATAAGAAATGAACTGCTACAATCGTAAAACTGGTTGCAAAATATAATGCATACAGTAGAAAGAGTAGAATAAAATAAGACTGTAAGAGCATTGTTTGGTTCCTAAACCATAGATAAATACATACATAAATAACAGAGGCTAAAAGTACTCAACTGGTGCTTCTAAAATACGGGAAGAAGTAAGTGAGGTGTAGCATAAATGTAGTATTCTTTTGCAAGAATCTGTCCAAGATTTCTCTAAGGGTCTAATCATCTGCGTACCTTGATTTGGAATGAAGAAGGTCAGGCTCAGGACTCGAATACCCAGCAACCCGCAAGAGTAGCTTGGAAACACTGGAGCTGGATTTCTCGGCAGGAGAAAAGACAGCATCTCTCTCATTGCGTCTGCTGGAGGGTTGGCTTCCTTCGGCACTTGCAGTAGCAGGGCGTGTCGGGGAAGTAGATAGTCGAACTGTTCCAAACTGTGTGTTTGCTATGGCAAGTGTGGGCATATTTATACCTTGAAGGTGCCGAGATTGACGTACAGGTGGATATAATAACGTCATCAAAGAGTCTCAGTTCTTTGAAAACTCCATGAGTTCTTGGACAAGTCAGTATTCGAGCAAGGGGAAGTCCCTAGCTGCTGAAGCTGAGTTTTCCAAGAAATCGTTGTGGATTTTCGGTACTAGTGGATGTAGCTCTTCCGTATTTGGACTGCATGAGCTATGTCTAAATATGGTTATGATTCTTATGCCTATGTAAGGATATAGTGATTTATACCTATATAAGGGCATGAATCAGGAAAATTACAATGGGGTCCTAAAATGTTACACAACAGCCACTCCACATTATCATGTTCATCGAAGTTCAAGCACTAAAACATATAATGTAGAGCATGTGTTTACAATCCCACCCAAAAATATACATAAAATGCATTTGAAAATGGTTGTACACATAAAATAAGCATTTGTACAGTACGCATTTGAAGGCAATGATTTCATTGTAAGCATATGATATGATATTAGCAATGCTAATGAATGAATCACGAAAATTACATTTATGAAATGGCTCTTAGTTACAGAAGAGAAAGTCGAGACCCTCCCATAGCAGAATATACAAAGCTGTTTTGGTTTTAGTATGCGTATTAGGTCAATATTGTTCCTAGGAAGTATTCAAGAATTCTGGTTCTCTAAGAGTTGTTCTACTTTAAGCAGATTGCTTTGTGCCAAAGTTCATTGCGTTTTGGAAAAAAGTCAAATCAAATCGTTGATGAGGAAAAAAAAATAGCGTTCCAAAGTTAGAGAAAAAATTTTTTTTTGAAAAAAGTGAAGGTCGAACTTCAGATTTCAAAGAACGCTGTGTGCTAACTTCAAAAGTTATGCTCGGTGTCAGGAGAAAACATTAAGTCATCTAAGCTGGCAAAGAAATCGTCTAACACAGTAGATGAAAGTTGAACCACTTCATTAAGAAGATCAAGTGTACACAGATGTGAAACATCGCCGTCAGCGTCAGTAGCATTAGCAATGTTCACAGCAGATGGTACCTGTGTGCCTGTTGGTCCGCGTATCTCACCGTCAGCTGGAATTGCCGGTGAGATATCAATGAATGCCGTCATCAGGATTGGTAGCCGTTGGGGGCAACATAATACATGAGCCGTTACTGGACCCAGTAAAGCGTCAACATCCGTTGGCATTGCTGATGGAAGTGTTAGACAGACATCTAACACGCATTCCTCTCCACAAAGCAGGCATCGTAGAACAGGTAAGATGCAATCTTGCCAGATTGGTCTGAATGACAGGAACCATGTGGTATTCAGATCTCTCAAATGAGCCAAGCCAAGGATCTGTGTTATTCTTTCACGATACTGCATGGCCAGGAGAGCATTCTCCATTGTAATTTGGTTATCGCTGGTGGCCCGACTTGCCATCACGGAGCAGGAGGAATAAAAACAGGATCTCTGCTATGAGTCCCAGGATGAGATGTAGGCCACCGAACACAGAGTGCACGAAGTAAGGAAAAATACCAAAGACTGCCTCAAAGGGTGCTAACAGTCCCGAAAAAATAGTCTCAAATACATGTACAATACCGCTGGTATAAGACATGTTTAAGATACGACCTAACATTTCTGCGAAATGTATTGGGCAGTTTGTTGAAAATAATGCATATATCTCTGGAGAGGACCTTGCAACTTGCAGATCATACGTCTCTCTGGACGAGGTCATTGGCACAGTTTTTTTGTAAAAGAATGGCTTTCATTCTGCTTAAAGTATCATTTTGTATAGAAGATATATTCAGTGAAGGCCATAGTGGCGACTCCCCGTTTGTCTTAGTTTTTGGAAACAATACTTGCATACAACAAGTGACCCTGGCTGACACACTAACAAGATAGGCTATTCCTGGCATCATTCCACAACAGCTGTAATCGTTCAGCATTATGTAGCTTCCATTGGAAAGCTGTCTAAAAATTGGATCTATCACTGCTGCCAGGGAACCCTGCAGGTGGCATGATAAGTTATGTGAAGAACCCTCACAGGCTCCATGTAAATTAATGCCTTGACACAGAAGTGTACCGCTTAATATGGTTTTACAATTTCTTCCACTAAGAAATACCTCCTTCCCCCCACTCCAACATTTGTGTGTGTATGGTAAATCCCAGGTCGACTTTATGTATTCCTTACCCAACCTTCCATACAGGCCTGGTATGTGTTTTAAGCAATATTGAAACTGGAAAATCGTCTCTGGTATCGTGATGGTGCCATGGATTATCCATTCAACTGATGGTTTCTCAGAAACGGTCAATGGTAATCTCTCCAGTTTTTCTATGCTCAGCATTGTATAGTCATCTCCCCTCTGTGCCAAAGAGATTTGTTTATCTGTAAGGTTAAATACAGTAAACAGTGACGTGGTGTTGATTAGATGCCAAGGCATATAGCCAGAATTAAGGTTTTGTAACGTCCAGCCTAACAGCATTATAGAACGTAATTGAGAATGGCCATGTTGTAACATTAGCAAGTCCTGTTCCATTATGTCAATGGCAGAGGATACGATGCTGTCCAAGGAATACATTCTGGACGACAGAGTTGTTAACCCATTCTCAACTACAGATAGTGCTTTCTCTAAATTAATACTATCAATTTCTCGTATTCGTTCAGCTGTTTCCATTTGCGTGACTTTCCAAGCTTCATTGTAAGCAGCGTATATACCGGTGTATATGAAACGTTTATGACGTGGTTTGCGAGGTCCAAGTAAGAATTCTCGTAAGTCAACGCCATCTGTAAGTAAAGTTAAGTATTGTTTTATATCTGGGAGTGTGGATTTTTGTAGCCACTCTGAAGAACTGTAATCTTCATTCTCAGGGAATACTTACTAATAAAAAAAAGAACTTGGCACAGAAGCTGAAAATATGAAAATACATCTTTATTAAATTTAATAAGTGAGGCCACGTCACACAGAAGCCGTAGCAACTGAATGAGGTAGTCTGAAGAGTACAGAGAACAGAGGCCTTTTATATGCTCACAGGGTTATAAACTTCAGCATACAAGTAAGGGGCAGTTCTAGCTTTTGCAAGCATGCAAAATACCTAACATTCCTTCTTACACACGCCGGACAAACCCATAATAAAAGGACCCATATCATAAACAGACCATAAAAGAAGGAACAGAAAACAGATAAGGGGTGTGTGTGTGCATACCAAACTCTACAATGTCCTGTGCTTTGATCCTCAATCTTGATCAGCTAAAGGGCAGGAACTGGTTTAACAAGGTCAGCTTCAGGCAACAGGGTCAGTTCACTCATGTCAAACAGGAGTCAGCACAAACTCAAGCTAAGGTCGACATGTCCTTAAAAGACTTGTTTCAGCCACAATCATGGCCTATGTGAGGGCAACCACACAATGGCTGCCATACACAAAATGGAACCCACAGGTTCAGAATTCACAGAACCTCAGACCCTCCTTTTGCCCTTACATAGGCAATCACTCATTCTGTATCTGAATCGATGTCAATATTATCCGTTATTCCCTTCACTAAGGCATTATTACTGAAATTATCTTTCATGCAACGCAAGGGATAGACTTCGTTGGTATAACTAAACATCGTCTGATATGTCCATTGTAACTAAATGACAAAACCAAATAGGGAATACCTCTATCTGTAGTATGTGGCATAAAACCACACACCCAACAATTTGTGATGTTCATTACTAACTGGTATTGATGCTGAAACTGTACAAAGGAATTATTCACAAATTCCGACCTTCTAATCTGCTCGTGTTCAGGTAAGATATGAAAAGAATGCAAAGAAGTAGTAGTAGGAAAAGACATAGGTTGGGAGGTAGGTGCAGAAGTCAATTGGGTAGTGAAAACAATCCCACCCATCAGAGACAACATCATGCTTAAAAACACTAGAAAACATGTTATTAAGAACATATGGACAACAGGCGAAAGTAATGACCACTATTACAAACAAAATTATAATTTTTCATAACTCTAAGCAGAAAGCAAATCCTAAAATTATCTAGTAACAATTTTTTATGGCTCCTATGCATTTCAGTAACTTATTATATGTTCAGGTGAAACAGTGGTGATCCTCATCAATGCTCTGAGGTGAAAAGGGATACTCTTCCACAGGGAATGGACTTTATTCTGCTTTTACTAAACAGAATACTACTTTAAAACAATGCCAGCAAAACAGCAAAAATCAGTCTCTTAACACCCATTATATGCAATCGCACGGAAACCACTTGTTAAACCAACTATGCCCAGAGTCCGTTCAAAAGCCTCTCTGGCAGGCTTCTATTGTCCATCTAATCTTCTTTTGTTGTTTTCTTCTGCATGGGCCTCTTCATTCGGTCCTTTCATGTAAATGGTGCTTCTCAGTATACGTTGGAGTGCCCTCCTGGCAAACACTCATAGCTCATTCGAAAGTCTCAATGTCTCAAGGCAGTGCACCAGTATCTCTCCTCTGCGGCAGACACTACAGATAGCATGATCTTCATTAATCATGAGCACAAATCATCTCGTGCAGACCCGGGACCATTCTCAGACTCCAACACTCATCATTCAGTGTCAGAGGACGCTCAGGCTGCTCTTTCATGGGCACCAGAATGGAGTGCCTTTTGCCAATCTTGGATCCTCCGGTGCAAGGAAAAAGGGGGGGGTGGCCAAAACTCAGGCCAAGGGACTCAAGGGACTGCACACTATCAGAGGTTACCAGTACATGACAGGCCCTCTTTTGCACTGAAATTCTGGTTCTATGATGTCCAATGCCGTCTGATGGAGCAAGTGCGAGGCTTTAAACAGTTCATTGTATAACAAGGGGACTGAAAACAGGTGGCCTGCAATCTTCAAAGGAGTGGCCATACGCCATGGGACAATTCTGCGTTGAAATACACTGTCATTCTCAAAGGCAATACAAAAACATAGGCAGTAGGCAAAACAGTGCCTCTAGGCTCTTCAATTGGGTTTCCGTGTGAGAGCATATCCTTCACCATCTAAGGGTAGATAGCGACATGGGAATTCTATCTGAATGGATGTCCTCACACATAGTGGCATCGTCTAATGGAGTAAACACATCTTATCTCAATGATTACATATAGGTGTTCCTAAATTCCTTATCTAGAACATCTCAAAAGAAAAATCGCATAATACAGATTATCAGGGAAAACAGTCTGGTTATACAAAAGGGAATTAAACATAAGATGTGGGTCCATGGTACATTACTGCAATCTGAAAGTGTGAACCTGAATAATTCACCAACAATAAAGAAATGGGCTAACTGGTGAAAAGAATATGGAAAAGGGAAATGGAACTAGGACACAGCTAAAATCCCAACAACGAGGCATGATGCGCTTTGGTGATAGTCAGGCATGTGACACAATACCAAGAGTATGGGTGATACACAAAAGGTCAAAATAATACACAAATTTAAACTCTACCACTGGCCGCTACACCATATACGGTAATCTCAGCTAATGTTCCAGTTCCTTCTTCAGGGAAAAATGAAACCTGGTTTCCTTTATGGTACAAGGCCATACACTACTTAGGAAGCGGAACAAAACTGACTAATGTAATATAAAAATTAGGTCACCATGCACAAAAGTCACAGATCTATAATTTATCCATTCGTCCAATTCAGGACACAGAATTTTAGGGCTGCCTGTTCCTTAAGGGGAGGGGAAGTACGTGACTAACAGCATGTGACACACTTTGGTTCTGTATATCTCTTTTTTATTTTCCTTCAAATACCATTAAAGCCAAATTTGACATACACTGATGAAGTGTTGTCTGTTTTCTGTGAAATTTAGTGTCAAAGCAAATCTACCCAACTGTTTGCAGGATACACATCGTCATGTATATCTCTTCACAACACAGGTAAACTTGTAATAATATTATAAGCAGCAACATAAAACAAAAACGTGCAAAAAAATTCACAAAACGGACATGTCAAGCCATCAGATATACTCACTGTATATCAAGCACAAAAAGCATAGACAAAACAATAGCATATATAAATGAGCAGTGACGCACAACACCAGGTCATGTACTAACAATATTCGGGCCTGCTTAATTTGTCAGGTTTAAAATCCTCACCCTCCTTTTGACAGCAAATCACCAGGTAGTGGAGATTTGGCTGTCAAATGCAACTTACTGTGTGTCACTTTTGACACACAGGACCAGCAGGAACAATTCATAAAAGGATAAAATGCAAGAATATGTAAAATGCACAAACATTTCTTTTCAAAGAAATTACGCAAAAACACATCTCTTTTCAACCAACCAAACTCACGTGTCTTGTCAGCCTTAAAATCACCCAGAACAATCCATGAATGATCTGTGAGCAGAAGCAAAAAGAACAAATACACAACACACAAAAGAGAGACATTTCTCATGACAAACAGACATCAATTATAACTTTCAATCAGAAGACAAAACATGATACACATTAACAGACACACAAAAAAAATCCATTACTTAACTGTTACCATCTTGTCAGTCAGCTTGCAACATGAAGCCCTTTTAACTTTCCAAAAGTAAAATTCTTTCACTGACACTCTGCGTGTCCCATGCACCAACACCCTTTGAGGCCCTGCTTTTCCAAGCAATCATTTCTCCATCTGTTTACACTTACTCCTAACTCCCACCTTACTGACCTTAAGGTCAAAATATGCCTTGTGGGCTCCTCAGCCCTCTATCTCTTCCTCACTGAAAAAAGACAAAAAACCTTCCCAACTCTTTCTAACCTGCAATAACCAACCCTATTTAAAACACATGATATATATATTACTCCTGTTAGGGGCTACAATGTATTTCTATACTTAGATTATTAAAACAGTTACTGTGACTAATTCGCAAAACATAATAACATAACATACCATCTTTAGAACAGATGTTTGCTATTACCCTATGCAATGGTACTCATTTCAGAAACATTAAATGAATCTCACTGGGCCATTTAAAAGCAAACCCCAAATGGGGACAGTCTGCAAATTTGTATTACACCTAAATGTATGCATTTACTGAAGCCTAAAGCACTTTAAAGCTATTTTAAATGGCAAAAATACCCAAATTCGACTTTGATATTTGGGGCACTTAAAAATACATATCCTATACTTGTGATACATATTAATCATCCTCAGAATGTTCTTTACAAATTACAGATATTAGACATTAGACATATCTCGTGTAAATCCTTAGAAAAATGAGTTTTTACGCCTGCGCTAGGTAAGATGTATTATGCTAATTTCCTCATTATGCAGTGCAACACAACTCAAATTAAATTATAATGCTAGGAGGTCACAGTCTGAGCATTAAGCTTCATGAATAGTAAAAAACGAATTTTGTAGCACTTATTTTTAATAATTATTTTTCATAATTAATAAAAAATAATAATAAACCCAATTATTGTTGATAATTCCACATATAAGAGCAAGCTTAATCCCTTGCCTATCATTTTTAGATGCATTCATTTATAAGCCCAAGCACAGACGCCTAACTTGAAACATGACAAAATGTTTGCGCCATTTTTTTCTTCTAAAAAGGACAATTTTGTTTAGCAACAGACCCAAGAATATGATTACAAAATTATGCTTAATAGACTGAAAACATCAAGAAAACCCACGAACAGACATTGAGCTCATTTCAGACATAAACAGAAAGGGGTCAAAACACTCAGGACACACAATACAGCGCGCTTTAGCCATGCATCTCGTGAATAGCGCCATCGCTATATACTTACAGAAGTTGCACTAATGGGAAACCCACATAGACATTTAAACACACATTTAACCCACAAATCAATACTCAGGACAGAAACCAAGGACAGCCCACAGACTGTACTTAAACCAAACCATTTGTAAATACTAGTTGTAAGTCATATTTACAAGAAACGCTTCTCAATTGTGTTTCAAAAAGACTGCAAAAACAGCCCAACAGACTGATGTATGTCCAAGAAGCGAAAATACACTCAATTCACTAGCTTTGGCTAGCAGAACACCAAACAAAATTGCTCTGCATATCTTCCTTCATAACATTGCGCAGAACAAAGGATCCTTATATGTATTATGCCATATTTTAATTCCCTGGGGATACAAAATCACCAAGGAAGAAATATGTTTGTAAATCTAAACCTATTTAGATATTTCCCGCTAGGGGGGCCGGCTAATTTACTTCACATCACACTATGGTACCTTCCAAAAAAGCAACACATTTTTCCATGTGAGCTTGAGAACAGACATGCCAAAAAAATACTGTGGAATACGCAAGTATTATAATCAAAGTGGTGCTTAAGGTACTTTTCGTACGTGCACCGTTCAACTAAACCAAATGGAGAAATATCTCCTCATTGCCTGCCTACACAAATTGCAATTCGCATATACAAACCTATACAAATCCAAAGTTGGCCAACACAAATTCTAAAGTTCCAAAGCTACAGTCCCAAATTTGCTAAGATTAGGCATCTTAAAGCTCACTAATCTAGCTTCAAACTTCAAGGGGTTATCTCTACCAATACACTCGCAAATATACGAGCGCCTCGGCTTTGGTAATTTGCAATAACCAAATCAAAAACCAAAAAACCAAACCCCTCAGCTTTGGTAATTGCAATAACCAAATCAAAACCAAGACACCAAACAAAGTCGTGGGAGCGACCCACTTGTACTTCTTATTTTTACTAATCAAAAGGTTATCCACAGTCTAACTGTCAAGTTCTACATGACCTAACGGTCTTTTTTAGAATACTCAAGCCAAAAAGGTTCTCAGTCAGGAGTGACATCATGTGGAGGATCAAAATCAGGAAGATCAGAAATATACTGGGCTGCAGAATCAAAGAATCTCCAGAATCCCTGTGCACAGAGTACCTCCTTAGTAGAATCCTGTTCTGTCCTCCTCAGTAGATTTCAGTCCTCTGACCATATCACTCCCACAGAAAGTCACTTCTCTGATGAAGCCCATGTTGGCCGCGCCATTTGAAGAACTGTAATCTTCATTCTCAGGGAATACTTACTAATTAAAAAAAGAACTTGGCACAGAAGCTGAAAATATGAAAAGACATCTTTATTAAATTTAATAAGTGAGGCCACGTCACACAGAAGCCGTAGCAACTGAATGAGGTAGTCTGAAGAGTACAGAGAACAGAGGCCTTTTATATGCTATCAGGGTTACAAACTTCAGCATACAAGTAAGGGTCAGTCCTAGCTTTTGCAAGCATGCAAAATACCTAACATTCCTTCTTACACAAGCCGGAAAAACCCATAATAAAAGGACCCCAACCCATATCATAAACAGACCATAAAAGAAGGAACAGAAAACAGATAAGGGGTGTGTGTGTGCATACCAAACTCTACAATGTCCTGTGCTTTGATCCTCAATCTTGATCAGCTAAAGGGCAGGAACTGGTTTAACAAGGTCAGCTTCAGGCAACAGGGTCAGTTCACTCAGGTCAAACAGGAGTCAGCACAAACTCAAGCTAAGGTCAACATGTCCTTAAAAGACTTGTTTCAGCCACAATCATGGCCTATGTGAGGGCAACCACAAAATGGCTGCCATACACAATATGGAACCCATGGGTTCAGAATTCACAGAACCTCAACTCAAGGCACAGTTTTCCTACACTGTAAGTTGTTATTATCCCTGGATGTTGTCTCTGGAGATATCTTGGATCTGGCCGAGTTACTGTAAACGCTTGTGTCTGGTTCAGGAATCTATCTTGACAGATATTTGTGTCTGTGGGCCAGATTAATAATTTTTTCCAGTCAGGAATAGTTCTGTTTTGTAGTAAAATATAATTTACATCTACCTCCTCATCCTAAGTTATATTACTTTTAGGTGTGGGCTTAGGTATAGATGGTTCATTTGAATCTTTTATCTTAGCCAGGCCAAGACAAGATGTCTGTTGAACAGTTTCATTTAAGAACAGTATTTGTTCTGGATGATGTAGGCTCTGAATAATGCTTCTAAACCTTGTATCTGCCAGTCTTTTGTGCCCCAAACAGTTTTTGTCTCAATGTTGCCTTTCCAAAAGTCAAATCCTAATGTGGACAATTGAGCATAAAAGGCCGCAGAATAAATCTGTATAATGTTTGTGAACATGCTTTTCATGTCTGTCTTATTAACATTTCTAAAGTAAAAGCTTTATGGGTTTGTGACAGTAAAACCTGTAAAATATGGAAATTTTCTATAAAATGTTTTAGAGCTACCTTTTGGAGGTGTTGGACAATGTTCCCATTGATTATAAGGTAAAACATTTCTAGATTTCACAGATGTATGCAAATAATGATGACCAAAATTATTAAAACAATACATTTCTTCATAATTTGATGAACCTTCTAAGTATTCATGTTTTGCAAATTTTGCTGACATTTCTAAGTCTGCCATCATGTTATTAACAGTCTCAAAGTCCCAATCATCAGAAAATGTATTTGGTGAAACAATATCACTCAAGGAAACCTTAAATTGATGTGGAATCTTTAGCAGCTCGACAGGGCCATAAATGTCATAATTACTTCTATCCCATGCTATTCCACCAGGTAGAGGAACGGCTGTGATGTTCACTGATGACAGGTCTCGTTGTTCATGATGAGATGATTTGTGTGTTTTCAGGAGCAAGTTGATGTTCTTACTTGCTGTGTCCATTTTAATATGTTTTTCATCTATCAGCTTTCCCAAACTTAAAACAAGAATGAGCCACAGTAGGAGAAACAATACACCTAATCCAATCCAAAATTCAACCCATGGTGAAACCAGATATGTATTTGCAAGCTCTTGACCAAGTTCCGTGTATTGTTCCTTGAAAGTTTTGTTTTTTAGCACTGTTTCAGGTTCACTGGGATCCTCAGAAAAGGTATCGTAGTTGATGAAATAGCTAGAGGCAGTTCTGTCAATAGTTGGTATTGCATCCGGATTATTTGAAATCGCTGGAGCTGCTTGTTCCCTTGACATGTTTATATAGTCAGATGCTACATCTTTGTAGATGGGAGTGTCTTAACAAACTGTTATTTGGGTTTCAAGAGGCACAAGTTCCATGGCTTTATTGCATAGTCCTTCTTTTCTCACTGCAGAATCTTCAAAGGTTATGAGTCTTTCAGTTTGAACCTCTTGGATAGTAGCAAGATTTGGTCGTCTGCTACATCTTGGGAGTCCACTAGGCCTACTACTTATTATCGGCCACATGATGTGGATTCACCAGGTCAATTGACACAGACCGGTTCTCCTTTTTTCCAGCAAGGGGTGGCAATAATACTGTTGTTGATCCGTGGACGGCTAGTACAGGTACTGGTTTTCTGTAAGAAGGCCCAAATTCCTTCTTATCCGCTATTTTCTCTCTGGCCAGATCCCTAATCTTTAGAATCCAGACAGGACTTGCTGGGACAGGTGTTTTTTCTCCATTGGTTGTTGGCTTTTCGATCTTTGATAACAAAGGGTTTTTGTTCCACCACCGAAGTATGACGATCGAGGTCTTCAACCAACATTGTAGTACCAAAAAGGATTTCATATGGAGTGATTCCACCCAGAGAATTTCTTAGCAGGTTATTAAGACTACGTTGGACACTTATTAGATGTTTGACCCACCCTTCACCTGAACCTAATACCCTAGCTGTTATAGATTGCTTTCTGTCACGTTTTTTTCTCTCCACAATCGAATTTCCCTCAGGATGGAATGGACTCGAAAACCGCAATGCAACGCCCAAACTGGTCATGGCCTCCTTGTAAGTCCTAGAGCTAAACGCAGGACCCTGGTCAGAATGTAGCGTGCCGATTGCGTATGTGCCGATAAAGACTCGCAAATCTTTTATAACAGTTCAGGCATCAGCTGAGCGCGGAGGCTACATCCAAATGAATCTCGTGTAAGAATCCACTGCGACCATGATGTATTTATAGTTACCATCCTTCTGAAGGGGACCACAGTGGTCCAGGTAAACACATGCTACTGGTTTATCTGAAATTAGAAGGGGCGTCTGCGCCGGGCATTTCACTGTTAAAGTCTTCATTTTCTGCCAGATTTCACATTCCAAAACGTAGCTTCTGGTTTGTTTCCTCATGCGCGGCCACCAGTATCGTTGTTTTAATAATGAAATTGTGGCGGAAACACCTGCGTGTGCAGAGGCAAGTCCTTCATGTGCTGCTAAGATCAGTCCTAACCTGTGTTCCATGTTTGGGATTACTCTATCCCCCACTACACGGATTCGAGCAAACGGAACATTATTTGCATCAGTTATATATGAGTACTTGAGTGGAAAGCCCTTTGGTAATGTTTTACCACTGTCTTTTATTGAAGCAGTGACAGCTTGCATTATTTCGCTGTCTATTTTTGTTTTTGAATGAGTGATTGCAGCTACGGAAGCCTTTTGCACAGCTGCCTTCAAGGCTTCATCAGCCAATGAATTCACGCTGATGACTCAGTGTATGGATCACATGAGTCTTTTGTAGTTCTTTCTGTAAAAGAACTACTTGTTCCCAAAGCATTTTATGCTTGATTGTGCCACCTTTTGCGTTTTTAAATCCATTTTGAACCCAGTTTTGCAGATATTCATTGTAAGACTGAACGCAGTAATACGAATCGCTCACTATGAGTGTGGGGAATTCGCGATCGGTATTTTCAAGCGCCATCTTGAAAGCCTGTAGTTCAGCTTGCTGAGCTGTACAGTCTCCTAGGGATTGAGTTTTTGTGACCATGGATCTGGATTTACCATCGCGCCAGCGACCTTTAACAATCGCGCATGCAGTACTATAAGCTTGTTTTCCCCCAATTGTGTGCTGTGCTGATCCGTCTGTATATATTATACAGCCGTAATGTTCTAGAGGCAGAATTTCAGTGGGCAGAGGACATTCTTGTACATATTGGAGAAATTCTTGTGTCTTCAAGTAAGGATCAAAAACGTATTCAACGTCTGTCGAAGCAAGAGAATTAACCCATTGTATCCATCTTGGATGTAAAACTTTTGCATTTGGAATGCTTGCCTTTGTCACTGCCTCTAAGGTAGGTACAGGAGTAACGACTTTTAAGCGTGTCAGAATTTTTTCTTTTGAAGTGAATTTCATTTCAGCTTGTGTGTACAAGTGTGATGTGTAAGCTATTGGTACCTTTTCACCTTCATTAAAGGTTAGGTATGTGAATCCGCATCTCCCTGGGATGATTCGGAATACAAGGCTGCGTTCATTTATGCGTGTCTGTAAATGTATTGTTCCCAACATGTCTGTTTCTACTGAATGCAACATTTCTGTGTGTTTTTGATTCCAATTAGTATGTTTGAAATCATGTTTGATTAATTCGTAGAGAGGTTTACCCCTTTCTGCGGAACTTAGAATGTAAGTTCTTCCGAAATTCAGGAATCCTACAACTGACTGGAAGTTTTTCAGTGTTTTTGGAGGTTGGAGCAACGCACATTTTTCTAAAAAGTTTGCTGCCAGGCTTTTGCCTTCACTTGAAAGTTCATATCCTAAGAATAGGACGTTGAGGTGGGCAATTCTTGTTTTTGGAAAGTTGAATTTATACCCTTCAGAGGCGAATCCAAGTATTATGGTGTTCACCCTGGTCAAGTGCCTGTCCAAGTCATTATCTGTAAGATAGATGTCATCGACATAAGATAATGCCTCATCATCGTACGTTTATGGTAACTCTGTTACTCTAGCTGAAAATAACCCAGGACTGTTCTTGAATCAGTGGGGGAGACGACAAAAGTGTTGTTGTGTCCCCATTATTGAGAAAGCGGTCACATACCTGCTTTCAGGTGCAATGTTTTGACAGAAGAAACCGTTTGAAATATCTAATGTCGTTTTATATTTTTTGCGCACAATGTTATTCATCAGTGCTGCACTGTGTGCATTTTGTACTGCAAATGTTTTACAACAGGAATTTAAATGTCTGTAGTCCAAAACTAGACGTTATGTATTGTCTGGTTTAGAGACTGGAAACAAAGGATTGTTCATGGACGAGGTGCATGTTTCAATCACCCCTTGGTATTCAAGTTGATCTAGGATCTCCCTGACCTGTTTCTTGTTTAACTGGATACTGCTTCTGAGCAGTTGGTTGATTTTTTTAACTGGATTTCGTGGTGAGGAGAATCCTCATCCCATCCAACATGATTTTTATATAATGCTGGAGCCTGGGCCACAGCCCGTTTTCTGGCATAGGTGTATTTTTTATGAATAGAATATGATTTGAGAAGGCTGGCATAATGATTTCCCTATTCAGAAAACGAAACCTCTTCATCGGATGGAGACACCAGAGTGTAGACCTCGACTAGATCGACCTCTAGTACAGAGAAACAACAACCCAGTACCTCCAACACTGAGGTTCATTTTTTAGAGCAGCGCCAAGAACAACCTTCGGATCCAGGCGGGGAAAAACCCGCAGAAGTAGAAAAAGAACAACCAAAAGCCAAGAAGGGCAATCGACGGAGATAGCTGGTCATGACAACTTGGTAATCAACATCTCTCAAATGGAATTGGATAATGAAGAAATCCGTGTTTTGCAAAAAGGTCAGTCTTTTGTACCAACCACTAGAACCAACACTCTTGAATTGGAAGTCAGTTCTTTCAAACTTGTTCGCAACATCCGATTAAGACTCTATTTTCAAAATGTTGTAACTACACCTCTGGTTGAAGATGATATGCTACGAGGCCTCCGGCCCCACAGTACCTTTATGGCTCCCGTGAGCCACAAGATTGTAGACATGTATGAAAACTTGGTTAAACGTGACATTGCCACTCTGCCTTTTCAATCCAGGGGCAAACAAGATAATTTGACCAAGAAGGAGAAGAACATTTTGTAAAGAATTGCCAATAATCCATCCATAGTGTGTCAGACTGCTGACAAGGGGGGCGTCCTTGTCATCATGGATTTCACCTATTATGAAGAACAAGTTGTGGCACACACATCGGATTCTAACACCTATGCTTCATTACCCTCCGACCCTACCAACGAGTTCACCAACATCTTGCTTAAAATTATCACACAGGCCTTTGAGAATGGAACAATCACTGACCGAGTAAGACGTTATCTAACACCCATTAATCCCAAACCACCGGTGTTGTATATGTTGCCCAAAGTGCACAAGCACCGTACGAGACCACCATTTAGACCTATTGTTTCAACTAAAGGAAGCATCCACGAAACCACAGGAAAGTTTTTGACAGGTATTTTCAACCATTCGTTTTGAACACCAGGTCACATGTCCACGACACCACTGACTTTTTGAACAAATTGAAACAAGCTTCAGAATTGTTGGAAGATCAGGAATTGGTTATGTGCACAGTGGACGTCTGTTCACTGTACACTTCCATACCGCATGACCTCGGGATTACAGCTGTGGAAAATAAACTATCCAATTCGAATTTAGATGCCGACTTTCAGGTACTACTCATGGAACTGATGGTATTTACCTTATACCATAGTTACTTTACTGTATTCGACAAATGGTTTCATCAGTAATGCGGGACCGCCATGGGCAATTGTGCGGCGCCGTTGTACGCCAATATTTTTATGAAATTTTTTGAGGAATCTCACATCTTGAATCAACCCTCATGGTTAAGTCTTGGCAGACTTTACCTAAGATACATTGATGACATTTTCATCTTATGGGCTGGAACTGAGAATGATCTTCTGGATTTTTTGGGATCATGGAATGGAGTTAATGATCGAGTACAGTTCACTTGGACCCTGGACAGGGAGTGTATTCACTTTTTCGATGTGAAGATTCAACGACAAGCTGGAAAAATACCAACAACCATATTCCGTAAACCCACTGATCGCAATTCAATCTTGCATTACCAAAGCTTTCATCGACCTGGGTTGAAACAAAATTGACCCCTTTCACAGTTGATGCGTGTGAAACGCATAGTTTCATCTGATAACGTGTGCCAAGAAGAAATTTCTCTCATGGTAGAAAGATTCAAAAAACGAGGATATCCTCAAAAAACTTTGGATAAGGCTGTTAACCTTTGTGAGAACATGAAACGTGAAGACCTTTTGCAAGTCAGACCGAAAACCGAAAATTCCAGGATGGTGGTAGTGTCCAAACACACTGTGAGGAGCAATCTTTTCAGAGCCATCATTTTGAAACATTGGTCCTTACTTAGTTTGGAACCTGACTTTCGGGGAGCCTTTGCAGAACCGCCGTTGTTTGCATACACGAGGGGACGCAATCTTAAAGAAATTTTGTCTAAACCCAAGGAACAACACAAACCAGAATCTTTTAAAGGACTCCGACCCTGCTACAATTGCAGTAATTGCAATAATTGTATACTAGGTAACGTTACTAACCATCCCATGAAGGGACAACCCATCAAATTGCGAGTCAACGCCACGTGCAATTCTGCTAATGTAATCTACATGCTTAAATGTCCCTGCGGGAAGTGTTACATTGGACATACAGAAAGAAAAATAAGAGTGAGATTGCTGGAACACAAAAGCAACATCAGAACTGGGAACATTAAATCCACAGTTGCGGCACATTTTCTTGAACAAAAACACACAGTAGCCCAATTAAAATATCTCATATTGGAGCAAGTGACACCCACACATGACAACAAAAACACGTTATTGAAGAGAGAGAATTTCTGGATCCGCTATTTGGCGACGATGCAGCCACACGGATTAAATGATAGGATGGAGTTCCTATGCTATCTATAGACTTTGTATCACTGGTTACCTGTTGTTCATCTGTAATCTCATATCATTTATTGACATTTTTGTATTGTTATCTCTTGCTCATGCTTTTCTGTTATGGGGTCACATTTTTGTATATTTATTGTTTTGAAGTAGTTATGTTGCAGGGAGCACTTCTCTTTTTGCTTTCTTTTCACTCTTTTCACTCTTTCAACATGGCGCTCACGTTTCTCTTTGTTCGTAGTTCATCGTTTATTTTTACTTTCTCGGCAGCGCGTCCCTTCATTAGTTTCAGTCCTCGTTGTTACACGCTTTCAACTGGTTGTAGATCGAGGGTGCCCTCACACTTTTCCTAAGTAAGTACCTCCTCTGGGGACCTCCGCTAATGCATAGCGCGTAATTTCACTGAGTGGGTTGTTCAGTTCAGGACTTTTGCACTTTGATATCTTCATAGCCATTAATTTTGCGATGCACTGTTCGTTCCGTAAATTTCACGTTTGGGCACTTTATTGTTGTCAGCTTTATCTCTCTTTTTACACATAACGGTTTCAGCGGGTTTTGCACCTAGGTTTTAGTGCATTCTGCTCGAGCACAGTCGGGCACGTCTCTGTTTTTTCTCACACTTGGCAGTAATTGGATATCACTTCTGGTGTCGACATGGAGCTAGGTCATTGAGTTACATCACGTTTTTTGTTTAGATGAATGCACTGCATGATACATCGTCAGAGACTGTTATTTAGTTTATTTGTGCGCATGAATTGATCAGTGACAGCATTATTTCTTTATGTTTGTAGAGCATTCCCCTGAGGAAGGGCTACGCCTTAGCCCGAAATGCATTGGGATTGGGATTGTTAAAGTTGCATGATACCATACATGGATTATGTACTCTGAATCTGCGTTTCAAGTTACCCTTAACTGCTCATGAAATCAATGACTATGGATTAATAAACCAGAGCAACCTTTCCTATTTGTGGATTTAACTTCTTCATGAATTGATTTGAACCTTTAGACTTCACAGTCATTTGAATGCTGAGCACCGGGGAGTCTCTCTCCCAGTGGAGGGAGCATTGTATTAGTCGATAATGATTTTTTTGCCATGAGGGCACTCCCTGACAAATTCAGGTGGTCAGTCTTTTTCAGCCAGAAGGATGGCATAACCCTTTGATAGTTTTTCCCAAAAGAGTGCTTTTATTTTCCTAGTTATGTCCCCCTCTATTCTGAGTGTGACTTCATATAACTTGTGTGGTTCACTAACCCTGGTATCTGCAGTTTCAACTTGAATGCATTCATTCAGATCCACAGTCTCTAGATGATCCTTCAGGATCCTGTGAGCTATGGTGACCTCTGCTGCACTATCCAGCATTGTCTGGGCCCACTCCCCATTCTTGAGTTGTGTCCTCAAGATCCTCGGCATGTCTGATTTTAATACTTGCTACCTTTTTCTGGTGAATTGAGTTTTCCTATTTTTTGGAACATGTTGATCGTCTTTGGACTTCATGCGTTCTTCTTTGTGTTCTGATCGTCCTCCTCTTTTGGATTTCTGCGAGGAAGTCTGAAAGGTACGAGAGGAGTGCAAATTAGTATCTTGATATCTATCAGGTTTTTTAAAATTATCCCTATTTCTAAGGTTATACCTCTTTTCAGAGTGCTCCTTTTGAGGAGATCTACCTCTGGACTGAGAACGCTTCTCTTTAGGCAGTGACTGTCTACTATTTTCCCACTTCTTTTTAGGTGTAGTGAGATTGTTTTTGATAAAAAACCTTTTCAGGATTTTCTGTCAGTTCAGGTTTTACTGGTTTCCCACCCAAACTAACTCTTCCTAGTTCTTCATAGGATTTTTCAATAATTCTAGCAAGTTCATACGGTTGCTCGGTAATATCAAGTTATTTTAATTTTTGACAGATTGCAAGGATGCTGCTTCACCTTTAATGGTAGCTAATAATATAGCCGAGACCTGTTTGTAATCTTTTAGTAATTTCATACCAAGATTCAAGGCAGGTTCTGGTCCGTATTCATTTTGAATCTGTTTCAGGATGTCAGGTATTACCGCCATTGACGGAACACCATGTGTTTTTGTTTAGATTGAAGCAAAAACTGTACCCCAAGTGTCACAGTTCTCCACGTGTGGTGCGATCCCCATTGGTAAACAGATTGTTAAAATCCTGTGTTTCTCATGAGGTGTACTATCCGGAAATACTGCCTCTATTTGAGTAATTTTTTTAGCTAACCAAAATGGAATTTGTTCCCTTTTTGTGGGCAGCTTACCAATGACTGATTGTATGGGCTGTGGTGTAATTTTGTTTGTGTTCCCCTGATGCAGGGGTGTGCTGTGGAATTCTTATAGCAGGTTGGACTGTTAAAGTCTGCATGACATATTGGACTGATTGTCTATGGATTTTGATTAAGTGTTGTAGCTGAGCTAACAGTTCTGGACCTGTCATTTGTTCTATGGCAGGATGTGGTGTATAGCTAGCTAGTACCAGCCATGTTGCTCCTGGTCTACCTAGTGGACCGAGCCTGGTAATGTGATTTTGATGTTGTAGAGCGCCTTTAAACCAGAGCTGATGCTCTTGGTAAGTTAGTGGAATTTCAATGTCCTCGAAAGGAACATGTTCCGCTGGAGGTTCCTCTATCTTGTAGAAGTGGAACACATGTGTTGTTGGATTTGCTTGTGGAAAGATAATCTATGAATAGAATACCTCTGTCTGCCGATATTCATGTGCCTCTATGACAAATATGACTCTACCACCCCTTGCTGATAGGCCATTCTCTATAAGCTTTATAGCTATGGCTTTCCGCACATTTTCCGGAATGTTTATAGCATCTGCATCGTCATGTCGGAAGCCCGTAGTGTCAAAACCTGGTTGGTTTGAATTTACTGCAGTTCCACTGCCCCCAGGATTGTCATTGTCTGACATTTTGTTAAGAAGTTCTGCAGAGCAAGTTTCAAGGAAATAAAGATAAGGTGCACATTATTTTGGAACACTGTATCCTTCAACATTGAACAAAACCAAAAATTAATAAACAGGATTCTTTGTCCTACTCAGTTTAAGGCAGATTTTTTATCCTTTAACCCACTCCAGACGACTATTGGATTATTGTACGGGAAAAAGGGGTGTCTGTGATAAGCACAACTAAGTTACTTTAGTATCTAGCATTTAATTAATGCCTTACTATACGTTGGGCGCCATGTAGTGTAGTTTCTATATACCCAAAAGGCTTTCCGCATTGGAATAATATATCCTATAGATGTGACGTAGGACTTATGTCGACTAGGTGTCTATCAAAATATATTAGACTTAATTGTGAGTGCCAGCTAGCTCAGAGGTCCCTAGAAACTTTCTTGAATTCACAAGAAGGGATTTAGTTTCTGGCAAACGCATAAACATGACAACTTTGTTTCCCCAAGATAAAACTGATCTTCAGAGTCGTGCAAACAATAGATAGATATTTCACTCAGTCAATCATGCATGCTTCGTTTCACCAGAGGTGCAGAGAAATAGATAGACAGGTGTTTTCAATTAAAGCATTTATTGAACAGTCTTCTTTCTCAAGCATAAGAAATTAACTGCTACAATAGTAAAACTGGTTGCAAAATATAATGCATACAGTTGTAAGAGTAGAATAAAATAATACTGTAGGAGCATTGTATGGTTCCTAAACCATAGATAAAGACATACATAAATAACAGAGGCTAAAAGTACTCAACTGGTGCTTCTAAAATACACCTACCCCGATGTACCTAACCTAAGCTTAGTATGAGGGAAGAAGTAAGTGCGGTGTAGCATAGATGTAGTATTCTTTTGCCAAGAATCTGTCCAAGATTTCTCTTAGGGTCTAAACAGCTCCGTACCTTGATTTGGAATAAAGAAGGTCAGGCTCAGGACTCGATTTCCCAACAACCCGCAAGGGTAGCTTGGAAACACTGGAGCTGGATTTCTCGGCAGGAGAAAATACAGCATCTCTCTCAGTGCGTCTACTGGAGGGTCGGCTTCCTTCGGCACTTGCAGTAGCAGGGCGCGTCGGGCAAGTAGATAGTCGAACTGCTCCAAACCACCGTGTGTTTGCTATGGCAAGTGTGGGCATATTTATACCTTGAAGGTGCCGAGATTGACATAAAGGTGGACATAATAACATCATCAAAGAGTCTCAGTTCTCCACAGTCCTCCCACAAGACGCCACCCTGCAAGTCCTACAAGATGTACTGATGCAAAACCCCTGGATGTACCATACACCACGGCAATTCATCCTTGACTGCGCAGCCCTAGCACTCAAAGAAAACTACTTCGAGCATGAAGGCACTTACTACCTGCAAACTAACGGAACCTCTATGGGTAGTGTTTTTGCTCCTAGCGTGGCAGGACTGTACGTTCACCATTTCGAGCAGGAACACGTCATGCCACTGACCAACCCATACTCACAAAACATAAAGACTTGGCACAGGTATATAGATGACATCTTCGTGATTTGGAGGGAACACAGGATGTGCTAAACATTTTTCTCGCTTGGCTTAATGAGCGTGACCCTTACCTATGATTCACGTGCAACTCCAGTGCCACCGAGCTGGCCTTTCTGGATCTCAACATTCGAGCAGAACAAGGGACTCTGCACACTACCACCTACTACAAACCAACAGCTAGGAACTCGCTGTTACGGTTTGACAGCTTCCACCCCAGACCCTTAAGGGAAAACCTGCCCTTTGGCCAATTCCTGCGGATCCGCAGAAACTGCAGCCACCTAGAGGACTCCAAAAGACAATCTCGCACCTTATCGCACAAACTACAGGAACGTGGATACCCCAACGCCATTATTGCCAAAACCAGCAAAAGGGCCCGCAATATAAACAGAGAATCGCTACTGGAAACGGTGACAAAAGACCAGGAACTACCACCCATGACCTGTGTGACCACCTATAATATATCGTCAAATCAAGTTTCTAGCATCATCCGAAAACATTGGAAGATAACCAATTCAGGCACCAGAGAATGGGAGATCCCGCGCTTTGCATTTGAACGTGCTAACAACCCTAAAGACAAACTAGTGGCAACAAGACCACGTGCCAGTCCTAAATCTATGGACAATACAGTCCTCAACTGTTGGGGCCTCCCCAAAGTCACTGGCCATTATCCATGCAGCAACTGCAGTGTGTGCCATCTCACTAAACCAATGCCAACACACCAACTGCAACTCCAGCAACCTTGTGTACCTCATAACATGCCCCTGTGGGCTCCGTTAGGTGGGCATGACAACCCGCAAAATCAGGACTAGAGTGGTTGAACACAGAAGCACGATCAGGTGTGGCAAAAACATCAGCAGACTGACAGAGCACTACCTCACGGCACACCACACCCCCAATGACATGTCTTGGACTGTCATTGAACAATTTGACATTAACCAAACAGACAATGACCGGATCCTTCATACAAAAGAACAGAGATGGATCTATCGCCTCTCCACCCAGCAACTGGGTTTGGGCTTGAAAGACTCCATACCCTGGGGCTCACTGAAAATATGAATTTCTTTTTCCTCACATGGTACACTACTCTTGATTCCTCCCCGTGTTAAATTTCTCTCTGTTGTATTAGCCAGTTATAATACACCTGGCCTCACAACTTAACCCCACAGCGCTTTTTAAGTCCTTTTTTCCCAGTTAGCGCTCTTTATTTCTCAACCGTTCATGTTACTACACCTGTACACTAATCTGTGTACACTGGATACAGCTTACACAGCCACACCCAATGTGCACAGGCGCCGACAATCGGTACCGCGCATGTTCATAGCAGAAAACACTACTCTCCCGCACATGGGCATGCTCACAGCAGTATACACTACTCTCCCGCACATGGGCATGCTCACAGCGGATACACTACTCTCCCGCACATGCGCAGCATAGTCATGACTCAGCGTGTCCTCGCACAGTCTGTTTTCTCTGTCCTTCCCTGCACAGGTGATCCGAATGATGCAGACTGCAGTTAAGGCACAAACACGGCCCAGGACAGTCTTACGGAGGCCGCAGAGACAACAAGAGGTTCAACGCAGACACTGACTGAAATTTTCGTGAGTAAACCGAGCGCTTCAGCTACGAGCCGGGTAAGCTCTCTTTCCACAGGTCTCTAACCCCCTGAGGCTCCTTTATCTTCCCAGGGTCCACTCCTCTGCCGGACTACTCCATGGGGAAAATTTGGCAACAAGCCAATGTGAGGATAATCTTCCTTTCATGCACTTACCACCGTTTTTTTGTGTTGATGCGCTTACGATGCTTAGCCCACCACAAAACTTCATGTATATATGATAACTTTCACCCTAGCCATACCACCAATATGGCTACACCATTTGCCGCTTATTTATCGTCTACCCAGCAAAATAGATATCGGCAATCAAACTGCTTTGTAAATATGTTACCATACTAAGACTCTCCACTGTATGTGTGTTTTGTCATACTTGTTGTATGTCCAGTAATGCTCTAAGAGGGAATCCCCCTCACACATGTAAAGCACCTTAGCGAGTGCTACACATTTTTCAAAATCACACAATCACTTAAAATCAAATAATTTGCACCTACACACTTTGGTCCTGAGGAAAGCCAGTTTTAATCATAAAGGCCTGGCTGAAACATGTAGACCATACCTGGATGTAGGAGACCCTAATTAACACTCCTATAACATCCAACAGCCTTTTTAATGCTAAGTGACCCAGTTATTAAAATATAATTTACCCTCGGGTACTCGGACCCCTGTATAGCTTTTAAATGTTTACCTTCACGTCACTACACTGCACACTCAGAAACATACCTGCTCCGCTGTATTCAGGCGTCGAAGCACACCCGGGACACACTCGGTGTCACTGGGTGGGCCCGATGATGAAGCATGCCACCAACCAGGTTGGTGGGTGAGGGCTTCATGAACAAAGAGTTTGTACCCTGTCCTACTGTCTTGAGCCTATGTAAATTCACAAATAGGCTAGTCCTTTTTGATCTCACATATAAAACCCCGGGGGTACAGACTAGCTACCTAGTCCTCTCTCTCTCCATTGATTTTGATACACAACAAGATAAGCCTGACTGCTCTGCACCAAGCTACCAGAGGGTTGAGCACAGGTTAATTTAGGGTTTGCTTGTAGCTTACCCTGATAAGGATTGAGGATGATGCTTCAGTAGGGATTTACACCTCTCTCACACACTCCTATTTCAAAGGCTGGCACCAGGTATAAATATTGGACCTCCAGAGTCACTCTTCAGTATACTACTGAACCTGTAGATTATAGAAGAAGAAAGGTCTTGTTCCCCACAGGACTGCCATGCTGCTTGAGGCCTGTCTTGTTTTTAGAGGACTGCCCTGCTGTTACCAGAGGCCTGCCCTGCTGCTTGAGGCCTACCCTGCCCTCTGTGAAAGGAGATTGGAACTATACCCTTTATCCCCATCTTACCTGACTACCTCTAAGGGTAAGTTGGCCGACCTACTGTTCTGAGCTACACAGACACAACAAACTCCAGAAACATCACTGCAGCTTTGCAGCTGATTTGCTTCAGCTAGCCCTGCATGGACCTGCACTTTGACATGCCTGAGCTTGATCGAGTCCCTTACCCCCAAGAGGTGCCATTCCAGGTTCTGAACCATTGGCTTGCTTCAGAGTGCACTCCTCTGCAAAAAAAGTAGCAATCCTGAAGTTTTGGGCTCTTTGCGACTGCAAAAAGACCCATTTACACTGAGACCATCAACGTTAAGCTCTTTTAACCAAACTCTTCATCCTGCAGCAACAGTCTGTGTCGGACAGCAAATCATGATCTGCACTTCGCACTACAGCAACGACAGCTCACGGTGACAACCAACATGAAGCTCCATCAAAGGGTGACCAGATCTTCTTGTTACAGCAGCGACTGTCCACAAAACCAGGCCTGCTCTTCCTGTTCAAGTGACAGCCTCCTACTCCTCACAGCTTCCTCGACCATGAACTAGACTCTTTACGTCTGACTTCAAAGGTAAAATTTTCAGCGGAACTAGCCTGGTCCATATATCCGATCCATACTCCATCGCAGTTGACTGGAACTGGTGACTCTCCCCTCATCTAGCACAGCCAGAGGACTGTGAGTAGTGTTTTGTGATATTACGTGCTATACCTACCTAACACTTTCAAATTGCATGTGTATGATTCTACTGATTAATGTTCTGTTGTTTTGATATCATTGCATTTATTTAACTATTTTACTCTATTTTCTAAAAAATGTTTGTTCTTTGTTCTTTCTCCTATCCCTTGCAGAACATTGACAAAATACCAATAGGGTACTATTTGGAATGCCATACTAGGGCATGTTATACGTGTACTAAGGACCATTAGGCATATTTACATTTGGAATCTTTCACTTGCAGTAGTGAAGAAGGGATCATTCTTGGTCCTGACGAAGAAAACCAGGGGGATGGCTTTTGAAACATGTTGACCCCGTAGAAGGCGACTCATTACAGAACACCATTTACACCTCCACATTTTTATTGTTTTCAGCTAGGGAAGGCCATACATTTTATTTTTTCCACTAGCCAGGGAACTTTCAATTCTTGCACCACTTTTCTTTCATGACCCTCCCACCCCATGCACTACACATCACTTCTATCATGAATTCAAGTGCTCCCGCATCTAAGTAGGTCATAGCATGCCCCACCCCAATGATGAAGCATGACAGTGAATTAGTTTTCAGTGTGTGGGGAGTATTTTAAAAACCGGAAGCAGTTCCCTTCTGTAAACAACTAGAAGGTGCCTTGAAAAACATCTCTTCTACACCATCATTATGAGAAGAACCTTTCAAGGTTTGAAGGGCATAATGTAATGTAACAGTAGATTCTTTTTGTTGAGAAATAGTATTTAGTGGAGGAAGATTCTACCATTATCCCTCTTCACTCCCCCCTTTGTTTATTGGGTCTGGGATATTGTTCAGTGAAAAGCAGGGTCCAGGGACATTCTGCTGAAACATTTCTTCTTTTTCACGGTGTCAGCATAGCGGGAACAGCAGGATTTTTAACGTTATTAGACTCCGTCCTGCGGAGCTGCGCTACAACACAGCCATTTCGCTGTGCGCCCTCTAGCGCCCCACGTAAGTCCCATGGTTCGCTTTCAGTTGCCCCTTAATATTATGAGACTGGGTGGCTCTGTCTGTCCAACAGATTGGAGAAATTTCAATAACTCCCTGTGTCCCTGTGACCTGTAGAACTAGATCCTTTAGGACTTCTTAATAAAAAATGACAAAACCCATAATGCACAGTAGGTGTCAAGCTTCATTATAGTGGCCTCTTTCGACAACATTGGAATGATGCACGGTGGGTTGTTTTTAAGGACGAGTACTTTCGTGGCGTGTGAAGGGTCTGTGATGCTTTACTTTGTGCTACACCTGTCTGACACAAGGTTATCCGAGTTAAGGAGTGTGATTTATGGTAACTCCGATGGTGCCACTCTCACAACCTTTTGTGGGTCACCATGTTTCAGCTCCCAAATGTGTACTGATTTTTCTCTGGGCTTCCATCAGGACCAAACAACTCTTAAGTGAGCTATTAACCCTCTGAGATACCTACTGTTAGAAATGTGGTCTCTAGTTGCCAGTCGGTATGCACCCTGTTCAAGTAGGAACCCTTACTCTAGTCAGGGTAAGGGGATCACACACCTAAGATAACCCCTGCTCACCGTCTTGGTTGCTCGGCACGAGCAGTCAGGCTTATCTCAGAGGCAATGTGTAATTCAAATGTACCTACACATAGTAACACAGTGGAAACACTCCAAAATGTGTCCACACCAGTTTAGAAAAATAGCCAATATTTATCTGAACAAAACAAGACCAAAATGTCAAAAATCCAACATACACAAATAAAGATATCACTTTCCAAAGGTTAGGCAAATGTAGACCATAGAAGTCTATGGATGCGTATTTCTAGGACAAAGTACCTGGGATACCTCAAGACTCAAAATGAAACAGGTGCAGGGACGGTGAGGTGCCGAAAAAAAAAGCAATGCTTTGGTTCCTTACTCGTAGGCTAGTTGATGAGTTGGTTCCGTACTGCTACTGTTAATTAATGTCAGGGGAGGTAATGCGTCAGCTCCTTACTGGAAGGGGAGGTGATACGTTGATCTCCGGACACACGTCCTTGTTTCCTTACTGCTGGGCAACATCAAAGAAGAGACAGCTTCGATGTACGGTGAGTCAAAAATCCTGAAGCGTTGTGTCGAAGTGGTGGCACAAAGCAGGTGCTGCATCGATTTAAAAAATTGTGAAGCAGGTGATGCATTGATTCTTAAGTCACAAAGCAGGAACTGCGTTAAAGCGGGTGCCACAGACATCGTTGACACGATGCCCGGGACTTAGGCTGCAGTGATTTTTAAGCACTACAGGTGCTGTGTTGATTTTTCAGCTGCACAGCCGCAATGTGATGATTTTTAGCCGCACAGTGGCAATGCAGCGATTTTCCAGCTGCACAGTGTTGCATCGAGAAAACGGGTGCTGGGAGTATGCATAGATTTTCTCTTCAGATCACCAGATTCAACTTCCAAGGGTTCAGGAACTGGATTTGAGACCACTTGTCAAGTCAGGGCTCTCAGCAGAAGAGCCCAGGCACTGGTAGATTAAGTCTTTGATGACCCTGAGACTTCTTAACAGGCGGCAAGCACACACAAGCCCTTGGAAACATGATGTAGAAAGCAAAGTCCAGATTGTTCACTCCCAGGACAGAAGCAGCAAGTAGCAAGCAGCAGGCCAGCACAACAAAGCAACAGGCAGAGCATCAGTGCCTCCTAGCAGAAGTCCTTAAGTCCATAGGTGCTCTTTTTTGAGAGTCTCAGAGGTCCAATACTTTTTCTCCTTTCTGCCTTCAATGGAAAGTCTTTATAGTGCACAAGACAATGCCTTTCCCTGATCTGGGTCCAGACACACTGCAGGGGGTGGAAACAGCTTTGAGTGAGGACAGGCACAGCCCTATATAGGTATCAGTGACAACTCCTCTTATCACTCTAGCTCAGGAAGACCCATCAGTCTGGTGTATGCCCATCATGGTATGCAAGGCACACCTCAGCTCCCTTTGTGTGTCTGTCTAGAGTGATTGCACAAGAGCCCAACTGTCATCCTGACTCAGATGTGGATTCTGCAGACAGGCAGAGGCACAGAATGGTTAAGCAAGAAAATCCCCACTTTCTAAAAGTGACATTTTCAAACATTCAAATTAAAAACTAACCACCTAAAGATGTGTTTTTAAATTGTGAGTTCATAAACACCAAACTCCAAATATCTATGAGCTCCTAATGGGAAATTACACTTAAAAGATATTTTAAGGCAATCCATGTTAGCCTATGGGAGAGATAGTCCTTGCAATAGTGAAAAACGAAATTAGCAGTACTTCACTACTAGGACATGTAAAACACAACAGCACATGTCCTACCTCTTGAATGCACTGTACTCTTCCCATGGGGATGCTCTGGACCTACCTTAGGTGTGACTTACAAGTAGTAAAAGGGAAGGTTTGGGTCAGGCAATTAGGAACACTTGCCAGGTCGAAATGGTAGTTCAGAACAGAACACTCAGACTCTGTTGTGGCAGGCCTGATACATGTTTGCAGGGCTACTCATGTGGGTGGCACAATAAGAATTGCAGACCCACTAGAAGCATTTGATTTACAGGCCCTGGGCGCAGCTTGTGCACTTTACTAGGGGCTTACTAGGAAACCAAATATGCCAATCATGAATAAACCCATCATAATTACAATTTACACAGGGAGCACTTGCACTTTAGCACTGGCCAGCACTGGTAACGTGCCCAGGGACCTAAAACCAGCAAAAACGAAATGCAGCACAGTCAAAAAAAGGTCAGGAGCAAAAAGACAAGGAATATCACGCCAAAAGATGCCAGGTCTAACACCTCCTGAGTGACAAGATATAATGGTTGTAACCTATCTGTAATCATATTGCAGTATTCTGTAAGGGATATAAATACACACTAGGAAATTGACAATGTATCAAGATTTTCTGGGCAGCTAATAATATTAACCCCTTGACCGCGGCGAAAATTTTGCCGCGGTGCGGGTGATTTATGGCGTGGGCGTGGTTCGGACGGCCCCCGGCCATCCTCCGCGCACGCCCACCTTGATGTCTGCCGGCCGCGGGCCGACCGACGCATGCAAGGGTAATCACTGAAAAGCCCCCCTTAGGTGAAAAAAAAGACGGCAAACAGTGCTGTTGCTCAGTGCATGCTTAGGCTCATTTAACTACATGGTGTTACTACTACTGGTGGCTGGAGGACTGAGAGCCTAGGCGTACTTCCTGCAATATGATGCGGGTTCTGCAGGGAGATAGCATCATTAGCGTATTTCTTATTATATTGTTACATGGCACCTTGCATCCTAGTCAGGCTCCTGGGTGTGTTATCACACCACTAACTTAACTCCCTTGCTACTTTGTTTTTTTACACTTTAGTTTCAAAGTTCAAATCCTCTGAGTTGTGTTTCAGCTGTCAAATGTAAAGGTCAAGCTATAACTCAAATGACGTAAGGGTGGTATTGAATTGCACTCTCAAGTTTTTGCCTTCATATCTCCATCACTCATTGAAAGTCCCATTACATTTGGGAATTGGTCCAGATCCCCTATTTAAAATATATCACACCCATGTGACCAGTCCAGCAACTGTTGTTATTAGGAATATTTAACCATTAAATACAAATAGGAGTTTGAAGGCGATTAATGGCGCTTTCAACAGTCATTGGCTGCGAAGTGGCTTACTTACCCACCTCTATTCATAGATCATGTAAGCTCTGTGAATCAAAGCTGCCTCTAACTCGAGCTAAAAGGGACATGTACAGTGAAACGAATAACGCTTAAAAAAACAATGGGCTCGATTTAAAATTTTGAGAAGAGAGTAAAGGCAGTCACTTCTGACAGACGCTTACACAAAGTTTGAAAGTTTAAAATTTTTCAAAAACAAACTCCCAAAGTAGGAGTTTGTTTTTGAAAGCTGTAAAATGAATAGCTCCCACTTCATGAGAGTTGTCTCCCACGGTGTGGGGAATTTTCTATTTTCTTTACTACAAGTCGGCTTTTTAGTTGGTGTTCTGTTGGTCTGACGGCCTAAAATTGGGCAGACCGAGAGTTTGGCTGAGTACCTACCCTCTTGCAAAATTCTAATCTGGTCCCAATGTAATGAATGGATATGGATTCGCTATGCCTTTGATTGTTGCTTTATATTTGCAGCTTGATTTTAACTGCACGTCCACCTTTGTCAAGATATGTCCTCATATTTCTCAGATATTCCTAGCCCACATCAGGAGCCGCAGAACCAATGACATATATCACATAATTAAATATTTCTGAACATTGCCAAATCTGAAATGTTACTTACTACTTTTGTTAAGTCCAATCAGATAATATTGGAAGTTTACCTTTCAGTATTAGCAGATTGGTTATCCTATGATAAAGGTATGCCGAGCAACACCGGAAATGTAAACGTTTTTAATGTATAAATGAACAATCATTTAACTGTCTCTGTACAATGGATGCTAAATGGAGCTAGCGAATGAAGACTAGAAAAAACACTGACGTTATTGAAAGTAAATGTTTATCCCAGGGTAGAGCTAGTTACAAGTCCTGAGCAATCTGGAACAGACCGCCAAAGGCGGGCCTATTTTCAGCCCTATACTCAACAATTTCACAGCTAATGTGTTAAGCATGCCAGAGATGAAGATTCGCACATTAGTCACTGTGACAATTTGATACATGCTGCTTTCAGCTGCTTGTCTCTGTGGTATCGGGGGCTCCCACTGCTCACTCTGCTTTCTGATGCGCTCACATTTTCAGAACAGAAAGACACAAAAGTATCCATCAGACCTCATGGTTTCATAGGTCAGTTCAAGGGACCACAACTTTCAAATTATTTGAAATATCTGTCTCGAGGCTTCAGATGATGCCCTGCTACAGAGGAAAGCTCTCCTGAATAGAATACAGGAAATTAGGAAGGACGGGTGGGTAACCGGAAATGCATTCTGACAACACGTATCTGGAAAATAATGGCCGATTTCAAAGCCTTTTTGACTGGTTGTAAAACGTGTGCTTGTTGGTAAGGCGATGATTTGTACAAACATCTTTTAAAACCGGATAATGAAAGCAGGTATGTGAAGCTGGTAATGTGTGAACAGACTGTTTGTACATATTTGTTATGTTGAACATTATTGTGATGGCCGTGTGCTATTGTGTGTTGTTTGTTTTCATTGTGGTGCATTATTGCATTATGTTGACGTTCCGTACCATGGTTGCTGTGTTGCCTTCCGGTCTGACCATTTTATTGTATGTACCCTGTTATGTTTTAGCAGTGCTGTAATTTTGCCTTGTGTTGTGTTATTGTGCTGTGTTCTTTTTATTACTTTAGGTGTATCAACAGATGAAGCAGCACATTACTTTAACTTTCCAGTGACAAACGACCATTTACTACCATTGGGGTGGTACAAAAATCCCTTTTGGGAAACTATTATAGATTCAATTCAGCTGAAATCTGTGGCAGAGACCTTACTTTAAATTAGAACTTCCAATGCTCACTTTTTGTGACTAAGCCAATGATTCTAAAATGGAACTGTACAACGGCATTTGTGCAAGTGATACAATAGGAGTTCTATCTGAATGGGGGCTTAGGATGGGTGTTGCTGAAATGGTCTGTAACGAAGTCACATGCATGTTTTTGTGCTGAGACATATCTTGATAGTATCACTTTGAATCTGGTGATATAGTCAGACTCGAACAAAAAACACCAGGACATGAGTTTCCATCACATGGTGAAACGGTGTTCATATTTCTGGATTATGGATCCGAGTGCCAAGCCCCAATAAATTGCTATTGGCAGAACTCAAGATATAGACGGGAGAGTGTTTCAGAATTATGAAGGATAAATACAGGTCCCTCGGCCAATATTAGTCTTGTATGTTTAAACAGGGCACTGTGAAGGGTTCTTGTCATGTTATAAGTTAGTAATTAGTTAATATTATTTCTGTATATGGATCTTCCTATATGGCTCTTCCTTTGTCACATCTATAGAATGAGATTGTGCACCCAAAACACTATTACTTTGAACTTTGCAAATTTAAGTCATAGCCTTGGTCCAGTTCACACTCTGGGCCAGATTACGAGTCTGGCAGTCCAGGATTGCCAGACTCAAGGTGGCACGGCGGTGGCAGCCTCGCGACTGACACAATACGATCCTAGTGGTCGTGCCACCCTGGGACCACTATATTTACAACAAGGGGTGGTGAGGGACAGAGTCTCTGAATTAAGCAGAATACTCTCACCCAGTCAAAAGATCAGGGCTAGATCCAACACCGTTTTTTAGCTCATTGCACCATCCCAGTTTCAGAACCTGGCTGTATGCAAATTAGTCTGTTCCTGTCCCAGTGCATGATGGGAACAGGACAAACCAAACTACAAAAGCCAATTCTTACACTGGGAAGGAAACAAGCTTCCGGGGACCGGTTTCTGGCATTACAGCCGTCTTCGACCCGGCTTGCTTGAATCCTGATGGTGCAATGAGCAAGGGACTCATGTCTGAGTATACCCTTCCACGCTTAGGGTGGACAAAAATATTTACAACAAGGGGTGGTGAGGGACAGAGTCTCTGAATTAAGCAGAATACTCTCACCCAGTCAAAAGATCAGGGCTAGATCCAACACCGTTTTTTAGCTCATTGCACCATCCCAGTTTCAGAACCTGGCTGTATGCAAATTAGTCTGTTCCTGTCCCAGTGCATGATGGGAACAGGGCAAACCAAACTACAAAAGCCAATTCTTACACTGGGAAGGAAACAAGCTACCGGGGACCGGTTTCTGGCATTACAGCCGTCTTCGGCCCGGCTTGCTTGAATCCTGATGGTGCAATGAGCAAGGAACTCATGTCTGAGTATACCCTTCCACGCTTAGGGTGGACAAAAATATTTACAACAAGGGGTGGTGAGGGACAGATTCTCTGAATTAAGCAGAATACTCTCACCCAGTCAAAAGATCAGGGCTAGATCCAACACCGTTTTTTAGCTCATTGCACCATCCCAGTTTCAGAACCTGGCTGTATGCAAATTAGTCTGTTCCTGTCCCAGTGCATGATGGGACAGGGCAAACCAAACTACAAAAGCCAATTCTTACACTGGGAAGGAAACAAGCTTCCGGGGACCGGTTTCTGGCATTACAGCCGTCTTCGGCCCGGCTTGCTTGAATCCTGATGGTGCAATGAGCAAGGGACTCATGTCTGAGTATACCCTTCCACGCTTAGGGTGGACAAAAATATTTACAACAAGGGGTGGTGAGGGACAGAGTCTCTGAATTAAGCAGAATACTCTCACCCAGTCAAAAGATCAGGGCTAGATCCAACACCGTTTTTTAGCTCATTGCACCATCCCAGTTTCAGAACCTGGCTGTATGCAAATTAGTCTGTTCCTGTCCCAGTGCATGATGGGAACAGGGCAAACCAAACTACAAAAGCCAATTCTTACACTGGGAAGGAAACAAGCTTCCGGGGACCGGTTTCTGGCATTACAGCCGTCTTCGGCCCGGCTTGCTTGAATCCTGATGGTGCAATGAGCAAGGGACTCATGTCTGAGTATACCCTTCCACGCTTAGGGTCGACAAAAATATTTACAACAAGGGGTGGTGAGGGACAGAGTCTCTGAATTAAGCAGAATACTCTCACCCAGTCAAAAGATCAGGGCTAGATCCAACACCGTTTTTTAGCTCATTGCACCATCCCAGTTTCAGAACCTGGCTGTATGCAAATTAGTCTGTTCCTGTCCCAGTGCATGATGGGAACAGGGCAAACCAAACTACAAAAGCCAATTCTTACACTGGGAAGGAAACAAGCTTCCGGGGACCGGTTTCTGGCATTACAGCCGTCTTCGGCCCGGCTTGCTTGAATCCTGATGGTGCAATGAGCAAGGGACTCATGTCTGAGTATACCCTTCCACGCTTAGGGTGGACAAAAATATTTACAACAAGGGGTGGTGAGGGACAGAGTCTCTGAATTAAGCAGAATACTCTCACCCAGTCAAAAGATCAGGGCTAGATCCAACACCGTTTTTTAGCTCATTGCACCATCCCAGTTTCAGAACCTGGCTGTATGCAAATTAGTCTGTTCCTGTCCCAGTGCATGATGGGAACAGGGCAAACCAAACTACAAAAGCCAATTCTTACACTGGGAAGGAAACAAGCTTCCGGGGACCGGTTTCTGGCATTACAGCCGTCTTCGGCCCGGCTTGCTTGAATCCTGATGGTGCAATGAGCAAGGGACTCATGTCTGAGTATACCCTTCCACGCTTAGGGTGGACAAAAATATTTACAACAAGGGGTGGTGAGGGACAGAGTCTCTGAATTAAGCAGAATACTCTCACCCAGTCAAAAGATCAGGGCTAGATCCAACACCGTTTTTTAGCTCATTGCACCATCCCAGTTTCAGAACCTGGCTGTATGCAAATTAGTCTGTTCCTGTCCCAGTGCATGATGGGAACAGGGCAAACCAAACTACAAAAGCCAATTCTTACACTGGGAAGGAAACAATCTTCCGGGGACCGGTTTCTGGCATTACAGCCGTCTTCGGCCCGGCTTGCTTGAATCCTGATGGTGCAATGAGCAAGGGACTCATGTCTGAGTATACCCTTCCACGCTTAGGGTGGACAAAAATATTTACAACAAGGGGTGGTGAGGGACAGA
Organism: Lissotriton helveticus; assembly: GCF_964261635.1. Classification (NCBI taxonomy): domain Eukaryota; kingdom Metazoa; phylum Chordata; class Amphibia; order Caudata; family Salamandridae; genus Lissotriton; species Lissotriton helveticus. Next base: position 754,658,658 of record NC_136063.1, on the reverse strand, counting down.
GTCTCTGAATTAAGCAGAATACTCTCACCCAGTCAAAAGATCAGGGCTAGATCCAACACCGTTTTTTAGCTCATTGCACCATCCCAGTTTCAGAACCTGGCTGTATGCAAATTAGTCTGTTCCTGTCCCAGTGCATGATGGGAACAGGGCAAACCAAACTACAAAAGCCAATTCTTACACTGGGAAGGAAACAAGCTTCCGGGGACCGGTTTCTGGCATTACAGCCGTCTTCGGCCCGGCTTGCTTGAATCCTGATGGTGCAATGAGCAAGGGACTCATGTCTGAGTATACCCTTCCACGCTTAGGGTGGACAAAAATATTTACAACAAGGGGTGGTGAGGGACAGAGTCTCTGAATTAAGCAGAATACTCTCACCCAGTCGAAAGATCAGGGCTAGATCCAACACCGTTTTTTAGCTCATTGCACCATCCCAGTTTCAGAACCTGGCTGTATGCATATTAGTCTGTTCCTGTCCCAGTGCATGATGGGAACAGGGCAAACCAAACTACAAAAGCCAATTCTTACACTGGGAAGGAAACAAGCTTCCGGGGACCGGTTTCTGGCATTACAGCCGTCTTCGGCCCGGCTTGCTTGAATCCTGATGGTGCAATGAGCAAGGGACTCATGTCTGAGTATACCCTTCCACGCTTAAGGTGGACAAAAATATTTACAACAAGGGGTGGTGAGGGACAGAGTCTCTGAATTAAGCAGAATACTCTCTCCCAGTCAAAAGATCAGGGCTAGATCCAACACCGTTTTTTAGCTCATTGCACCATCCCAGTTTCAGAACCTGGCTGTCTGCAAATTAGTCTGTTCCTGTCCCAGTGCATGATGGGAACAGGGCAAACCAAACTACAAAAGCCAATTCTTACACTGGGAAGGAAACAAGCTTCCGGGGACCGGTTTCTGGCATTACAGCCGTCTTCGGCCCGGCTTGCTTGAATCCTGATGGTGCAATGAGCAAGGGACTCATGTCTGAGTATACCCTTCCACGCTTAGGGTCGACAAAAATATTTACAACAAGGGGTGGTGAGGGACAGAGTCTCTGAATTAAGCAGAATACTCTCACCCAGTCAAAAGATCAGGGCTAGATCCAACGCCGTTTTTTAGCTCATTGCACCATCCCAGTTTCAGAACCTGGCTGTATGCAAATTAGTCTGTTCCTGTCCCAGTGCATGATGGGAACAGGGCAAACCAAACTACAAAAGCCAATTCTTACACTGGGAAGGAAACAAGCTTCCGGGGACCGGTTTCTGGCATTACAGCCGTCTTCGGCCGGGCTTGCTTGAATCCTGATGGTGCAATGAGCAAGGGACTCATGTCTGAGTATACCCTTCCACGCTTAGGGTGGACAAAAATATTTACAACAAGGGGTGGTGAGGGACAGAGTCTCTGAATTAAGCAGAATACTCTCACCCAGTCAAAAGATCAGGGCTAGATCCAACACCGTTTTTTAGCTCATTGCACCATCCCAGTTTCAGAACCTGGCTGTATGCAAATTAGTCTGGGAGTGGTGCAGCGGTCCAGAGGGATCCATATGCTTGGCAGGACCGCTGCAGGCCCGCCAGGCATATAGCAACGTTTATCACTGCCACTGATTTCTTGGAGGTCTTTCCTCCATGCAAACAGTTGTAGTGAGAAAAGAAAGGGGGCCCTGCAGGGCCTGCTAGTGTGACACGCCTTGTGGATGCACACAGTGGGGACTTTTCAGTCCATGCTATGCTGGAACTTCCTTTGACGTTCCCATTGCAGTGCCTATTTTAGGGAATGTCAAAGGAAATGTCTGCCAATTACTAAAAAAGTCATTATAGGGCGGGTGGTCCTCACGCGGGTTTGGTGGTGCAGCTTGAAGATGAAAAGGGTGGGAGGAATCATTGACTTTCAAGCACTTTAGCCTTTTTACATAGACTAAACAGAGATAGGATGCGGCCTCTGTTTAAATTACACTTGTTTGCCATTTGTTATCTACTTAGGGACTGACGAGTGTATTTACCAATCTGTTATGCAGTGCAGCAACCAACCTTGGTGCACTGTGTGAAAAGTAGAGGGCAGGAATGCACAATATGTAGCATTATACACCATATATCCTGTCCTTTCATAGCTCTGGCACACTTTTGGCTGATAGCGCCAATGCAGGCACTTGCATCATGGTGCAAGGGTGCCTGTGTTGCAGGCAGGATTGTTTTTGTGCCGGAAGGGACATTTTCCGGATCAAAAGCTATCCTGAGGGGCATTTTCCTCTTTCTATGTGTGCTGAAAAAAGAGGAGAAATAAAGATATTTCCCCACCATATTATGCCTCACCTTGGGAGGCGTAGAATTTTACGCATTTCCAGTTCTACCACTAATGGTAAATCTGGGAATGTGCTAAATTCCATGGGTTTTGCGTCACCCTTGCAAACCTTGCATGGCACAAGGGTGAAGTACGACCTTGATAAATATGTCCCTAATTGTATTTTATGTGCACTTTGTTTGCTCTCAATTGTTTTATATATAAAGTGCCACTGCACTGAGTAATGCACCATTTCATCACTTACTCTATATTATGTTACCACATAAATTACAATTTTAAAATACAATGACTGTCTGGTTCTATACTAGTGGATCTGTGTCATTTTCTTCACTTTTACTGCTGAAATAATGTTCCCGATTCACAAAGGTAACTTACACTTTAGAGTAATTTAAACTTTTGAGTAAGTTTGCCACTTTTTTACTTTTCACAAATTCCAAGAGGACATTTGCTCCAAAAGTGTATCTTACTTGTCTCCACCAAATTGAAGGGCCTGGTGGCTATACACTTTTGAGTATTTTTTATTTTTGGGTACGTTTATGACTTTTTGGCTAATCACAAAATCTGAGTATAAGTTACACTTCTGAGGAAAGTTTACTTCAGATTCCGTGAATAGCCAAAGTATAGTAAATCTACTCAAAAATGCATACTATTCAAAAGTGTAAGTTGCCTTTATAAACCAAGCCCTTACTGTCGAATTCAAAATTATAGGTTATAATTACTAATATGTACTGTCACTGAAATTATGTACAAAGTGTATATTTTGGACTGGAATCATTGTGTTTTGTATTTAGATACATTGTATTCAGACTCCAATCAACATTCGCTGACCGTTTTTTGCATACACACTTCCTCAACAGAGGGCACTGCACACAATTATACAATGGTTTTGCTGTTGACACAAACAATAAACCAACACTCTTCATTAGTTTTGGCTATTATCATTTGTCCACCTTGTTGCATTTCTCTCCTGTGCATCCCAAACATAATGTTCCCTGCATGTTTCATTGTTTAACATGTGTGTCACCCCATACATTTGTCTTTTTATACTTGTAAGTAAATAGGCACTAAGCAATGTGGATTGGAGGAGAAAGCACTGGTGTACCATAGTGGTGGTAAAGGTTTGATTTTGGGCATCAATGGGGGTTGTGTGAAAGGTTAAAATTAATCTCCTCTCTATTACTGAGCAGCTAACTCGAGGTAGTGTTATATTCTCAAGTTAGGTCCCTGTAGGTAGAAAAGAAGCTTATTCCTGCTTTGTCCTCACAATAACATTTCAGCTGTGACATTTTGCACATATTTGCGTGCACAACAAGGTTGGATTAGTTTCCCTGAAACTAAACTAGTTTACACTTCCAGCTTTGCACAACATTATCACAATGCCCTGAACATTATGTGTAAGGTCTCCTTTTGCTCTATGTACAAATGCCATCTCTATCTTCATCCACAGGGCAACATAGCTATCTACAGATCCATAACATGAATAATCTATAGGCACATCACAAGGCTGCTTTCTATTTGAAAAGATGAGCATCAATCAATCAATCAATCAGAATACTTGTAAAGCGTGCTACTTACCCGTGAGGGTCTCAAGGCGCTGAAGGGAGGGGGGGTGCCACTACTTCTCGAAGAGCCAGGTCTTGAGGAGTCTTCTGAAGGCGAATAGGTCTTGGGTCTGCCGTAGGTGGGTGGGGAAGGTGTTCCAGGTCTTGGCGGCGAGGTAGGAGAAGGATCTGCCACCGGAGGTCGTTCGTTGGATGCGGAGGACAGCCGCCAGGGCGAGGCTGGTGGAGGGGAGCTGGCGGGTCGGGATGTGGAGGTTGAGTCTGCTGTTCAGGTAGGCTGGTCCGGCGTTGTGGAGTGCGTTGTGTGCGTGGGTGAGGAGCTTGAAGGTGATCCTCTTGTCTACGGTGAGCCAGTGTAGGTCTCTCAGGCGGGGGGTGATGTGGCTGCGGCGGGGGCGTTGACGATCAGTCAGGCGGAGGCGTTTTGGATGCATTGTAATCGTCGTATGTGTTTGGCTCGGATTTCTGCGTAGAGCGCGTTGCCACAGTCCAGTCTGCTGCTGACGAGGGCCTGTGTCACCGTTCTTCTTGTTTCGGTCGGGATCCACTTGTAGATCCTGCGGAGCATGCGGTGGGTGTTGTAGCAGGAGGAGGAGACGGCGTTGATCTGTTTAGACATGGAGAGGGAGGAGTCGAGGATAAACCCATGGTTGCGTGCATGGTTGGTGGGTGTCGGTGCTATTCCCAGTGTGGTAGGCCACCAGGAGTCGTCCCAGGCTGAGGGGGTGGGTCCGAGGATGAGGACCTCCATTTTTTCCAAGTTCAGCTTCAGCCGGCTCCTCCTCATCCAGTCGGCGACAGCCTTCATTCCCTCGTGGAGGTTGGTTTTGGCGGTGTGTGGGTCCTTGGTGAGGGAGAGGATGAGCTGGGTGTCATCAGCGTAGGAGATGATGTTGAGGTTGTGATGGCAGGCCAGTTGTGCGAGGGGGGCCATGCAGACGTTGAACAGTGTCGGGCTGAGGGATGAGCCCTGGGGGACGACCCAGATAATGTCAGTGGCTTTGGATCAGAAGGCTGGGAGGCGGACGCTCTGGGTTCTGCCGGAGAGGAAGGACGTGGTCTAGTCAAGGGCCATCTCTTGGAATCCGGCTTCTAGGAGGCGTGTTTTTAGGGTGTGATGGCAGACCGTGTCGAAGGCGGCCGACAGGTCCAGGAGGATGAGGGCTGATGTTTTGCTGTTGTCTAGTTGGCGCCTGATATCGTCTGTGGCGGTCATGAGGCTGTCTCGGTACTGTGGTTTCGTCTAAATCCAGACTGGGACGGGACCAAAATGTTGTTGTCTGCCAGCTGGCGGGACAATTGTATGTTGACGATTTTCTCGATGACCTTCGCTGGGAACGGGAGCAGGGAGATGGGCCGGAAATTCTTGAGGTCCTTGGGGTCCACCTTGGGCTTCTTGAGGAGGGCGTTGATTTTGGCGTGCTTCCAGCTTTCCGGGAATGTTGCTGTTTCGAAGGAGATGTTGATGACCTTCCGTAGTTGGGGTGCGATGGCTGCATCTGCTTTGTTGAATACGTGGTGTGGGCACGGGTCTGACGGAGATCCTGAGTGGATGGAGTTCATGACCTTGCGTGTCTCGTCATCGTTGACGTAGGACCAGGAGCTCAGGTGGTTGGTGCTGGTGGTGTTCACAGGGGAAGTGGAGTCTGGCGTAGTCTAGGCAGTCGAGGTGTTGAAGCTGTCATGGATGTCAGCGATCTTGCGGTGAAAGAAGATGGCTAGTGAGTCGCACAGTTCTTGTGAGGGCGGGATGTCGTTGGCATTGCGCTGGGGTTGGAGAGTTCCTTTACGATGCTGAAGAGCTCTTTGCTGTCGTGTGCGTTGTTATATAGGCGGTCTTTGAAGGAGGATCTTTTGGCTAATCTGGTGATGTCTGCCGGTGGCATCCTTGTGGGCTGCGTGGTTGTCCGGTGTCCGTTCGCGGAGCCATATCTTCTCCAGTTTCCGGCATGTGAGTTTGGAGGTTTGGAGCTCCTTGGTGAACCAGGTGGCTCTCTTGCTGGCGTGGCTGTTGGAGGGTTTCTTGAGCGGGGCGAGGATGTTGGTGCAGTTTTCTATTTTTTCTGACCTGTTGTTGGCTGTTTTATGACTCTGGGCACTTTACCACTGCTGATCAGGGCTAAAGTGCATAAGCTCTCCCTATTGTAAATTGCTGTATGAATTAGTGATTCCATGATTGGACGATTTGGTTTACTGGTCAGACCCTAGTACAGTGCACTGAGTGTGCCCAGGGCTTGTAAACCAAACGCTGCGAATGGGCTTGCAGCACTGGTTGTGCCACCCAGAGAAGCAGCCGGTAAAAGTGTGTCTAAAGCCTGCCATTGCAGAGCCTGTGTGCAGTCTGGTACTGCCATGCTTACTGGGCAAGTATACCCACTTGCCAGTCCCTAAACCTTCCCTTTTCTTCATATCAGACACCCCTATGGGTGGCCCAAGGGCAGGGTGCATTGTAAGTATAAGGTAGGCCATGCCCTGGTGTATGTGGCATGTCCTAATAGTGAATTACAGCCATTTTCGGTTTTCCGCTATTGAAAGGCGACCTGTTCTCCATAGGCCAGAATGGGCAGTTAGATTATTACAGTTTATAATCCTGACTGACTCAAGGGACCAGGTAGAAATTCGAATTTAGTATGTCTGGACTCAGAATGATAAAAGGCATCTTTTAGTGAAGTTGGGTTTAACATTCTGTGTTTGAAAATACCACTTTTAGAAAGTAGGTATTTTCTTGTCTAATTGCCTCTGCTAGACTGTGTATTTCTTGTCTGGAGTTTGAGTGACAGGGTTGGGGAATTCCAGGAGACAGAATGAGCCAGCCCAGTGGTAAATAGAGAGATCTGCATCTAGATGGGAGGGAGGAGTTGCACCTGGGACCTGAATAGGACTGTGTCTGCCCCCCACAGTGCTGGCTCCACCCCCTGTGGTGCGTCTGATGTCTCTGCCCTGCACTGTGAAAGGAGAGAAGGAATCATGTCAACAGAGTGCTCCAGGGCTGTGCCTTTCCTCCACAATGCTGGCTCCACCTCCTGTGGGGCGTCTGATGTTTCTGCCCTGCACTGTGAAAGGAAAGAAGAAGTCATGTAAACAGAGTGCTACAGAACTGGTTTGGACTGGGCAAAGGCCCCTCTGCCTTCTGAGGACAAAGGATTTTGGGGTATGAATATAGGGACCCTGATCCCAAGAAATTAAATCACTTTTGGACAAATAAGAAGAAACCTTTGCTGAGGAGTGGAACCAGAAGAAACTGAGGAGAGACTATCCCTAAGCTGAAGTTCTGCTCGGGGGATGGGCCTGCAGTGGTTGCCTGACTGCCAAAGAAAGGAGAAAGGGACTTTGGGTAATTCATCAACTTGTAAGGAACTCCAAGGGTTTGTAACAGAGCTTGCTTCCTGCTGAAGTCTCAGTGACAACATACTTCAACCCCCAGCTCCCCAGAGTTCCTTGGGAAGTGCCTGCTGCTGTTTTGGGCCTTCTGAGGGACTGCGTGTTGCAAGGAGCTGGAAGCGCGACTCTAGAGGAAGAAGCGTGTTGCCGTCACTGCTGCTGCCGTCGCATCGTGGATGTCGCCGCTGTAGCTGTCGTATTGCACCACATTGAGAGAAGCGTCTCGCAACAAAGAGGAAGAGTGTCGCCGTTGCTGCTGCTGCCGTCGTATCTTGGATGTCTCCGCTGTAGCTGTTGTATTGCACCGCATCGAGAGAAGCGTCTCTCAACGAGGAAGAAGCGCATCTCTGCTGCTGCCATCGCATCGTGGATGTCACCGCTGTAGATGTCGTATTGTTGCACCGCATCAAGAAAAGCGCCTCGCATCCACGGAAAAGCGTGCCGCCGTCGGAGCTGCTGCCGTCGCATCTTGGATGTTGCCGCTGTAGTTGTTGTATTGTGCGGAAGCGTCTCGCAACGTCAGAGAAGAGTGCCACAGCCGAAGCTGTTGCCGTCGCATCGCTGAACAAGGTTGTCACTGCGGCAGCCGGCGCATCGAATCGAGACTTCTCGCATCATCGGAGAAGCGTGCCGCAACTGGAAAATCTTCATGTCTTTATTTCTTTGCACCGGAACTTTTGCTGCACTTCCATTGCTGCAACACTTTTGTTGTGGAAGCGTCACGCATCGTAAGGTACACTGACTTAAACTGTTGCATTTTAAGACCTGAACTGAACTAAGATAAATCTACCATCTTAAGTATAGTATTGTGGATTTTTGTCGTTTGTTGTCTTGTGTTAAGTCTATATAAAGAATACTTATTTTTTATATAAAACCTGTGTGGTATTCATCTGTAGTGTTTTAACTTGATTACTGTTTGTGATCACAAATGCTTTACACACTGCCTCTGAGATAAGTCTGTCTGCTCGTGCCAAGCTACCAAGGGGGTGAGCAGGGGCTATTTGTCACAAGTACCTACCTGTGCCAACTAGAGACCCCCAAATCTAACATTGGTGGTCAGCGGTGAGGATTCTGGACTTGCATTTGTGACTCATGTACAGTGATTGGTGAACACCACTAAAATCTAACACCTGTTTTCTCCGACCTCGTACCAGAATCAGTTAAAAATTAATACTCGCAGGAGTGGGCGTTAGCACTAGCTCCTGCACTTTACTGCAATAATGTTGGATGGGATGATGCATCACCTCAATACAAAATCCCATAAAATGTGATCCCTCAACCACAAAGACAATACCCAATAAAGCATGAAGTAAAGAAACAAGTCAGAGAGATCCTAGATAAACTTGAGTACCAGGGTGTGATATAGAATTGCACATAACCTATGAATAATCCCTTGTTTCCCCTAATGAAACCAGATAATTCATATTGTCTTGGCTTAGACTACAGACATTTAAACACATCCACAAGTACATTTGCAGTGCAAAATGCACATAGCGCCGCACTGACGAATAGCATTGTGCAGAAACAATACAAAACAACACTAGACATCTCAAATGGATTTTTTGGCCAAAATATAGCGCGTTGGATCAGATATTTGACAGCATTCTCAGTGCTAGGTTCTTAATACCAATTTTGTTGATTACCTCAGGAGTATAAGAATAGCCCCAGGCTGTTTTCAACCAGAGTAACAGAGTTACTTCAACATTTTGATGAGGAGGCATTGTCTTATGTAAATGACCTCTATTTGATGGACAATGAATTAATGGAGCAATTGGCTAGAGAGAACCACATAATCTTTGGGTTTCCTCACCTGGGTTACAAATGTAATTTCAAATAATCAAAAATTGCCCACCTCAGTGTCCTATTTCTAGGGAATCTGTTGTCAGGTGAAGGGAAAAGCCTGGCGGCACAGTTTTTGGAAAAATGTGCACTGTTTCAACCTCCAACAACTCTGAAAAGACTACCATCCATTTTAGGATTTTTTAATTTTGGCAGGACATATATTTAGAATAATGCAGAAAGGGTGAAACATTTCTACGACCTAATTAGACCTGATTTTTCAGTGTATCTTTGGGCATAGGAACATGCAGATATTCTGCGTTCTGTACAAGGTGGTGCGATAGCTTCTAAACATTTACATACACGTGGTAATACAACTAACCTAGTGATCTGCATAGTCACTGGATAAACTGTTTGATATTAGGCTCGGATGGCAGTTGGGTCAATCACCTATATGGTGCCCAGAGGTCAATTACCAACATGCCAAGAAAATCCATAGGGGGTCGTACACCTCACAAACTCCTGTTTGGTGTTAAGAATGTGGGTACCAGACCTTAACAGTGTCAGCACAGTGGAGGCTGAAACACCATTTGACATAAATGAACGTTTGGCTGTTTTAAAGGAACCCAATGAATTCTGTGTTTTACAGAGCAATGTCCAAGTAAAACGCACCGCCACTGGGGAAATGAAGGTAGTTCCGGCAAGACCTGTGTGGGTCCTAAAAATTGACGACCGGGTCAGAGAGAAAATAGTGGACAAAAAAGATCTTGGCCTGTACCTGTCCCGGTTGTTGAAGGTACTAGAACTGTAGTTCTTTTGCCTCATGCCGGTCGCTGAGATAAAAGGTTTGTTTCAATTGATCTGATCAAACCACACTATGTGGTCAATTCTCAACAGTAGGTAATGTGGGCTCCTGGGTAGCCCCTGCGCTCCTCTCGCTAACATGCAGGAAGTTCAAATGGAAGCCTTTGGCGACGTCTATGGGAAAATGCCACAGATCAAGTCATCCCCCAGTTCTACAAAACCTGCTGATCTGCCAAGAATTCACCAGATGGCGCCTGGCTACTTTGTGCATTATGACGATTTCCCATTGAATCCAAGTGAATCTGAACTGCCAACACTGTCTCTCCCTTTCAAGCTCCAATATATGCTTTCTATCATTGGCTAAAAAAGACTTACTTTGTTGTCCCTGGATATATTTCTGGATTACAATTAGATTACTTTTCTGGTACTCTGGATTGGTTTAGTGACTATCTCTTTCCTGCTTCCTAATGGACTCTTCCTCCCAGAATTCTCTGCTGTTCAACTCGTGAACTTGGTTCTTAAACCAAATACATCAACACACCATGAACTGAAGGACCTGTCCTACATGAACATTACAGCAGTTCCAGTTCCCGAAGGACTTTTTTGGGGCAGGGTATCGTATGATGTATATGGTCCTATTATTTGTTTACATTTTCTTAAATTAATCATCACCTCTAGGACTGTTGCTTTTGATTGGTAAATTGAAACTGTGCACAATTTGCTTGCTGATCTAGAGCAATCCCTGCATTTTCTAATGATGAATTGTATGATGGTACAAGTAATTATGGAGACATGTTCTGTTACCAACATTATGGTCACCATTTTTTCCACAAAGCTAGTATCCCACACACTGTTTATAATTACACAGAATGGGAACACTGCCTAACACTGCTGAAAAGTAGTTCAAATACATTTACAGAAATGTTTGCTTATTTTTCAGGTTTTGAAACATCGTACCCAGCCTTGGATTATTATAGGCTAGACACTGTACCTGCAAAGAAAAATATGCTAACGAACACCAAAATGAGATACTCTGCTTCCTTTTCTTCCCAACTGTCTATACAAGGTTTTAACTTTTGGTAAGGCACCATAGACACAAAATCTGGCTGGGAAACAAAAGATTGGCCAATTCGAGGGAACAGAGGCCTTATTTAGAGCATGCCTCAAACCATATCAAATAGTTTTCCAGATTAAATCAGTGAAGAAAACTTCTTCTCTTGGTATAGCAAAAATAAAGGATTTGAGCACACCACATATTCCCGCATTTTCACACTTCAAGAATTGGAAGCACCTTACACGCTTCAGTGAGGACACACTAGATACCATGATACGTAATGGTTCTTTCAATTCATCAGACCCCAATTGCAACAGATACTTGGTATGGCCTGTGGACACAAAGAGATTTCAGTCTAGATTCCTGGGTAACACTGAAGGGTTTAGGATAAACAGGCCTGATCAATGATGTGTACAAACAGAACACTCAGGGGTGGTGACGTCACATAGTGTTGGGAAGTTGTGCCTTGATTGACTAAAAACCTCAACACTTTCCTAGGTAAAGCAATACTTGACCCGTCTTGCTGATGACAAGGATCTCAGGGATTTTTTGCGGTCCCAGAATTTACAATGAGATGTAGGAACTTTCACAAAGGAGGCTGGTGAGAGATTGAGCAAAATCAATAGGATTCATTTGTAAAAGGCTTTGGCTGTGGTTAGCAACAGTACGATCACATTATCATCCAGAATATGTTCACTGAGCAACATAGTGTCTTACGCAATTGACATAATACAGCAAAACATGTCTATTTTACAACATGGACAGTCACAATTACGATTAATCGTGATATTAAGCTGGATGTTACAAATGGTACATTCTGGCCTCGTGCCATGATGCTACATAAACAGTACAAGTCTGTTTTTGACATGCGATCTAACGGAAAGACAGATAGTAATGGCATGCAGAGATGCAAAATACACAATATTGCACATTGAAAAATTAGACCTATTACCTTTCACTGTGGCTGAGACTACATCCACTCACTGGATAATCCATGGTTACATCACCCTACCGGTCACAGTTTTCCAATTTCACTATTGTCTCCAATACCAACAGGTAGGCAGGTATAAAGCGCTAGGGGAAGGATATGTGCATGAGTATTGGGAATTACCATTCAGTTTTAGATGCAGGAATGGGGATATGTAAGTTTTTCTTAGTGGCTCTGACTGTGAAGATGCTTTAAGCTGATCCTTGATTTGCAATGACATTTCTCTCCATGGGGCATGAAACCCTTTAGTGGTGAACTTGTCTTGTTATCTCAGGAGTTCCAAAGCTGTCATGAATCTTGAATGGGAGCTGTTTGATGCTGAATGATCAAGGTTGCTGTTGAATGGAACTGGACATTGCTTATCTAGTGAGGGTTAATTCCTCAGTGATTTGTTGTAGACAGTACCGTTTCCACCTGCCCGCATAGTTAGGGAGGCAGCAGTATGGCCTTCGATAAATGTTTCCAACATACAGTTTGATTCTCTGAGCACACTGAAAGCCATGCTTTTTCAAAAGGATGTGGCCTTAACTTCGGTCAAAGAAACATTTGATCTCCAGGTTGAAAGGTTCTCGCCTGAAATATGGACACCACTCAACGCTAACTTCCAGCTGCATTTTGGGGAGCTGGTCTACTGTATCTTTAATATGTCTGCTAGAAGAGAATAGTACACTTTTTAAAATGTATCAGATGTGGTCTGCATCGCACCTTTCAGACAATTTTCAGAGTTATACCATCTTTTATACACTCTGTGTTGGGAAGCGTTTTTGGAGGGCTCCCGCTTGTCGTGCTACTGGTGGCTGGGAATCCTGATTTAAATTTTTCTGCTCCACAATGGACATCCTAGCCGGAATGGAGAACGGCACTGCTGATGCTGCGTTGCAATGAGCGCATGATATACTGCTTCGGCACACATCGGCTTTAAGAACTGAACAAGCATTGGTTATTATCCTTTAGGCCTGTTTTGCTTGACTGCATGCAACTTGTCTTCTGCTGTCTGCTTTGCAGCCAAACATGCATCCTGGATATATATCTTGTATTAGAATTGGTTGTGACACCGGACATTGAAGTACTGATGGACCCTTTAGAGGCCCATGGGTACTGATGTATCCAGCATATTCCACTGATGATAAATGCATTCTGAAATCTACCATGGAATGCTAATGCCGCTCGCCTTAGAGGTTGTTCCAGTGTTTGCCACGCTCTGACCAGACCTTGCTACAGGAGTACCCTTCATCAACTCAGCGTGTCCCAGAGGGAGGAGAAGCGAGGCCGCAGAGGAGGTGAGAGGCGCGGCCCCGGGACTGCGAGGTACAGCGCCATCAACATCAGCTGTTTCCTCTTCCCGCGTGAGCCGCGCCCCCTCCCAGTGCCCCGCCCCCAACAAGGCGTACTTAACCTCTCGCGGCCCCCGCTTCGCGGGAGCCGCTCGCCTTAGAGGTTGTTCCAGTGTTTGCCACGCTCTGACCAGACCTTGCTACAGGAGTAGCCTTCATCAACTCAGCGTGTCCCAGAGGGAGGAGAAGCGAGGCCGCAGAGGAGGTGAGAGGCGCGGCCCCGGGACTGTGAGGTACAGCGCCATCAACATCAGCTGTTTCCTCTTCCCGCGTGAGCCGCGCCCCCTCCCAGTGCCCCGCCCCCAACAAGGCGTACTTAACCTCTCGCGGCCCCCGCTTCGCAGGAGCCGCTCGCCTTAGAGGTTGTTCCAGTGTTTGCCACGCTCTGACCAGACCTTGCTACAGGAGTAGCCTTCATCAACTCAGCGTGTCCCAGAGGGAGGAGAAGCGAGGCCGCAGAGGAGGTGAGAGGCGCGGCCCCGGGCTTGCTAGGTACAGCGCCATCAACATCAGCTGTTTCCTCTTCCCGCGCCCCCTCCCAGTGCCCCGCCCCCTCTCTCCCTGCAGACACTTAAGCAAGGCCCCCTACGCGCATCGCGGGACGCGCCCGGGTCGTAGCCCGGGGCGAAGCCCGGGCCAAGGGCGGGCCCGTTGTTGCCCGTTAGTGACCGGCAGAGACCGGACCGGGCCACCCCTCTTGGTTCCCTACTCTGCCTCCATAGCCATCTTATAAGTCTTCACATATGTCCGTTATGCCTGGGAGAACCAGGAGCAAAACTAAATCTGCCATGGCTGTAGCCCAAATCACTGGGCATATTGACCAATTTATATCCCGGGTCAACGAGACAATTGATCATAGTATTTCTTTACTGGAACGTAGAGTGTCATTGGACCTTATGAACGCTAAACGCTCATCCTTGGGCCCTTTATCAACTGTAAGCTCACCTCCCCAGCAAATTGTAATCAATCGCTCTCTTCCTTTATCTCAACCTGCTGCTGGTACACTTACTGTACCAAACTTAGTAGACTTATCAGTCTCTCAGTTAGAGTCCGATCCATCATTTGTTGACCTAGGGCCAGATGTAGGTAAATCATATTTACCAACTCTTAAATACCGAATTTTACCGATTCGGTATTTAAGAGTCGGTAAATATGAAGTACCGAGATGTAGGTAAATCCAGATGTGGATTTACCGATTCTTTAAAAGTCGGTATTTACCGATTCGGTAAATACCGACCGGTAATGCTCCATTCATTCCTATGGGCTTTGAAGCCCATAGGAATGAATGGGGCATTACCGGTCGGTATTTACCGATCGGTAAATACCGATTTTTGGCAAGGGTGCAGGGGGTGTCACTTTGACACCCTCTAGCACCCCCAAAAAAGGTTCGGGGCCATATGGCAGGCATACCTGCCCTAAGGGCAGGTCTGCCTGTCATATGGCACAGGTGTGCATGCACACATGTGCATGCACACCTGAATCGGTATTTCACCATCAAATTGAATTTGATGGTAAAATACCGATTTCTTAGGCCTTGTGGGAATCATAAGAGTCCCACCTACATATCGATTTTACAGATTCTGTAAATATACCGGTCGGTAAATTTACCGACCGGTATATTTACAGATTCGGTAAAATTACCGATCGGTAAATTTACCGAACGGTAAATTTACCGATTCTGCCCCCTACATCTCAAATTCCTTTTACCGGTCGGTAACGGCCAAATTCGGCCGTTACCGACCGGTAAAACCCTACCTACATCTGGCCCCTAGAGTCTACTCCAGATCTTGAAGCTTGCCAAACACCCGAAAGGCCAGAGCCCACTATAGATAATTGTTCCCAGGATCCAGGGAAAGGATGCATTCCTGTATCGTTAGAACCAAGGAATGTGCCAAAGACCAAGAAAAACTCTAAAACTAATACTAGAAATCACAACCTCGTGGCACCAGCCCCAATTTTAACATCAGGCATACCCTGCTGGGTCGAAAATATGGTAGCAGACTTAAAATCCGATCTTGAAGCCTCCATATCGGCCCAAATCAAGCCCTTAATGTCCAAAATTGATAGACTAACATCTCTTATCAATAATAAATGTCCTAATAAGGCAAGTGGAAACGTGCCCACCCAGTTTCAAGGGAAAACCCAAGAATTGCCCATGCCGAATGCCATCAATAGCAATCTACTAAAAGATCCCACCATAAAGGACAAATCTACATCGGACAAACCAGAAGCAGTAACGCACCATCTGGCCCAAAGGGGGGAAAATGCTCCTGCACCCCGACCAACTATTAGTGGTGCAGATTCTATCACAAAGCCCCAAATACCATCTGGTTCCAAAAAAGGGCCCAATCAATCTGTTAAGGGGCCCAATAATTTAGCCACTACTTCGACAGCAACTGCTTCAACTAATAAGGCAGATGACCCCATGCCCAGGCTGGCTTGTTTTAAGTCAATTAACTTGCCGCCGGAAGTCTCACCTTTTGTGGTCGTTCTTACGGGGGTACCACCACTGAAGGAGGGAAAAAGAGAAACCCTGGCTGAATTAAAAAATAAATGTGCCCAGTGGCTTGACATGCATAAACCCTTGCCCAATAACATGTGTGGTGAAATACACGCAGTCAGAAGAGGAGATTGGGTAGGTAGAAATACTAAGACCATAGCAGGTGATGTCATAACTATTAATTTCAGGAACACAGGGATTGTGAACTATATCTGCAACTCACCTAATAGTGGGCCGGCTTCCCAAATACACCCCCTCCCTTTGTCCTATTTTCTACCCATGCCCCCTAGAGAACTTCCCCCGCTATTTAACTTCCCACTAAATAGAGGATATACACATACTCCACATCATACTACTCACCAGTGGCAGCATCCATGGCAAGGTCCACCTCCTCCTTTTGACCCCTTTGTATCTCAGTTTGCCCAGTGGAACAGATTCAGTGCGCTGGAAGAGGTGGACTGACTTAATTTCAATGAAGCTCTCCCCATGCAATCCGTCACCAATAAGGGTGAGGAGGAGGGCTTACGTGCTATGTCTTACCTGTCATGCCCCAAACCTCCAGCTGTGACAGCTAATACTCTGTTTAAGCCACCATCCCCTGTCCTTGAGAGGGAATGTATAAAATCCCCTAGCTTTGTAGACACCGTTGGCAATAGAGGAGTATCCAGTAAGGAACAAATAAAAATCCTTAGTTGGAACCTTGCGGGCATCTATAGGAAACTGGATCTACCTGAGTGGAGTGATTTGGTCGAAGCACACAAGATCTGCATGTTCCAAGAGACCTGGAGTACAGAACCACTCCATCGGGTTGGGTTTGTCACCTTCTTTATTCCAGCAGTAAAACCTATGAATGGGAAGGGGCGTCCATCGGGGGGTCTTATTACTTGGGTAAGCATCTCCTTGAACTGTAGAACAACATCTAAACAGATAAATAGTCCGGATATCTTAGGCATTCTATTATGCAATCCATGTAGAGCTTTGTCTTTAGCTCTCTACAATGTCTATGCTAGAGGTACAAGAAATGGGTACACCTCAACTGTAATATCAGATCTTGAGGTGCAACTCAGGGACTGTAAAGAAGCTGACCATACCCTAGTGGCAGGTGATTTTAATTGCACCTATGAGCCACTCCCACTAGATGGTATTCCTGACCTGGGTGAAGAGGATAGCAGATGGGGCATCCCTTCACTCTCCATCCCTCCGATCAAGCGCTGGACCCGCAGTGCAGTACAGCTTAATGCACTGACATTAGAGTTTGGGCTAAGAGCCACTAATGGCCGTACACCTTCTGATCGGATGGGTGCCCCGACGTTCAACAGGGTTGGTCATACCTCAAGGATTGACTATATCCTGTTGGACTTGAGGCTTTGGAGTCGGGTTGAGGACATGATAATCATTCCTACTGTTGAGAGCGACCATAATTCGCTTTCTTTAACTATCACGAATCCCTGGGTCAATGTAGCACTGCCAGCACCTTCCAAATGCTTGCACAAGGTTACTGTTGCCTCCTGTGGAAGGCGCTTAAAGTGGGATAAAGTTGTTAGTAACCCCGTCAAACTTGCCAACATAGAGGTGGTTCTTGTGGCCTCACAAATAGAATTTGATTCCATCGACTTAGCCACGGCAGCGGATAGAGTAACATCCATTTTTGAAGCTGCTGTCAAGACCATAGGGGAAGCCTTTTGGGCTAAGGGCTACGCAGGGAAGATTAGGCCCCAGAATAAACTTAAAGGAATGCATGCCTGGTACACAGGAGCTTGTAGGAAAGCTAAGTCCCGACTAATTGAAGCCGTTAAAGGCA
This sequence comes from Lissotriton helveticus, assembly GCF_964261635.1. Taxonomy (NCBI): domain Eukaryota; kingdom Metazoa; phylum Chordata; class Amphibia; order Caudata; family Salamandridae; genus Lissotriton; species Lissotriton helveticus. The sequence goes on along the minus strand of NC_136063.1, from coordinate 754,641,163 downwards.
AATCCCACCCCCAAATACAGCTAGCCAGGAAAGAACATAAGAGGATACTGGCTATAGCTAAAAAGGAGTGGGAAGAGGCCTACTGGCTTACACTTAAAGAAGCTAGCTTTAGGAAGGATTCTAAAAGCTTTTGGGATGCTATTAGAGCTCGGAACAGGCCTGACAGTGATTTAATAACTTGTAATATCCCTAGCCAGGCGTGGGTTAAACATTTCTCCAAGCTATATACCCGCCAAGCTGATCAATCGCTGATGAACGTTTCCCCAGGGGGGGTTGCGGTTCCTTCATTGCTCCCTCAAGTCTGGAATATCCAGCCTAGTGACTTTGATTTCACTATCAAGGAGGTTGAATATGCAATAGGCACTATTATGCCCCAAAAAGCGGCTGGCCCGGATGGTATCCCTGGTGACCTTTTAAGATCTGACACCTTGAAGTGGGGAAAACTCATTCATTCCCTACTTGTCGCTATTTGCAGGGGCGCCCCTGTCCCTTCCTCGTGGAAAGGGGCGGAGGTGGTCCCTATTTACAAAAAAGGCCCCAGGGAAGATCCGTCAAATTATAGGCCCATTAGCCTGTTGGATACCAGCCAAAAAGTAGTGGGCAAGGTTCTACTGCTAAGAATTCTAAGATGGGTAGAAGAAAATAAAATCCTTACTGACTACCAGGCGGGTTTTAGAGCAGGGACTGGGACAATCGAGCAAGCTTTTAGGCTCATGATGGTCTACTGGAAGGTCGTGGTCATAGGCAAGGGCAGTCTTTATCTCGCGTTTATCGATTTAAAGACTGCCTTTGACCTTGTACCCAGGGAGACCTTATGGAGCGTACTTGCCGATATGGGGTTACCGCATTATGTGCTTCTGTTGCTCGTCAGGCTGCACGAAAATAGTTTTGCCCAGATTAGGTGGGGCCCAGATGGGGAAAAAACTAACAGTATCCCGGTAGAGAGAGGTGTGCGCCAGGGATGCGTCCTGGCTCCCACCCTTTTCTCTCTTTATATCAATGGGGTGGTCGAGCACCTCCGGAAATATCCTTCAGACGAACCATCCCTGGCTGGCGAACGCATACCAACCCTCCTCTTCGCGGATGATACGCTTTTAATATCTAAAACCCCAACTGGTCTCCAAAAACTGCTAAACAACTTCCAATCTTTCTGTGCAAATCGCGGCCTGGTAATCAACACAAGCAAGACAAAATATCTTGTTCTGAATCCTCCCAAAAAACCAGTCCATTCTCCTATCTTGAATGCTGAACCGCTGGAAAGGGTTGAAGCTTTTGATTATCTTGGGATACGCCTCTCACATAAAATGGATTGGACACCTCATTTGGACAAAATGCTTCTAACTCACAAGAGGATTACAGGAGCTCTTTTGAAAGAACATCGCCCCTGCAAAACAAGACCTATAGCTACTGTCCTAGAGATCTACTCGGCCAAGGGTGTCAGCTCTGCCCTCTACGGGGCCGAACTTTGGGGCTCTTCTATCTCCGATGCTTTACCAAGATCGGAGACGAAATTTTGTAGAGCGCTTATGTCTCTACCGCAGGGAACCCCTACGGTCCCGCTATTGCTGGACCTAGGATGTCGCCCAATTGATGATCTCGCAAAATTTCAAACACTTCTGCTATGGGCGCGGCTCTGGTGTGTGGAGGAACTTAGTAAATATGCCCAAGGCCTTGCAGAAATCATGTCACTACCTGGGTGGCACAAAATTAAATGGTTAAGAGACATGAGGTTGCTGCTAACAAACCTGGGCCTAAATGAGGCATGGACAAATCGATCCTCTCCCCCGAAGTCAATGCTCAAGAAACTCTACTGGGATTGGATCTCTACAAAAAGAAATACTAGCACTACCATGGGCAGACTTACTGAGGATTTCCTGTCCTTTAAAGACCAACCCAAACGAGAAGTGTATCTTGACATTATCGAGAAACCCTTTGATAGGGCTCTATATTTTAAATTCAGAGCAGGAACCCTTCCCCTTTTTTCCTTCACTTCAAGATGGAAATCGCACGTACAATCGTCAGAGCTTGGCCCAGCATGTTCAACCAAACCAGAGTCATTGGCGCATTTTTTGTTTGAATGCATGGAGTATGCAATCCCAAGGAGGGTCTGGCTCAAAAATCTATGTCGGCAGTTAGGCACCAAGAGTCATGTAACTGCAATTAGGATATTAATCTCTGACAGTCGTCCCACCTATGCTTGTGTTTTAGCTAAATTTCTCTCATGTCAAGTCAAGTCATAACATTTATATAGCGCACTACATACCCAGAGGGTTTCAAGGCGCTTAGGAAGGGGAGGAGGATTATTTGTCAAATATCCACGTTTTAAGCTGCTTTCTGAACGCTAGGTGATTCTGGGTGAGGCGAAGGTAAGCGGGGAGTGAGTTCCATGTTTTGGCAGCCAGGTATGAGAAGGATCTGCCTCCCATGGTGGTCTTGTTGATGCGAGGTACAGTGGCGAAGGCTTGGCTGGAAGAGCGAAGTTGTCGGGAGGGGGTGTAAAAGGACAGTCGAGAGTTGAGGCAATCTGGTCCGATGTCGTAGAGTGATTTGTGTGCGTGGGTAAGCAGTCGGAAAGTAATCCTCTTATTGACGGGTAGCCAGTGGAGGTCTTTAAGGTGACCAGAGATGTGTTCGTTGCGTGGGATGTCTAATATGAGCCTGGCTGAGGCGTTTTGGATTCGTTGTAGTTTCTTCTGGAGTTTAGCGGTGGTACCTGCGTAGAGGGTGTTTCCGTAGTCCAGTCGGCTCGTGACTAGAGCGTGGGTGACTGTTTTCCTTGTATCGGAGGGGATCCAGCGAAATGTTTTTCTGAGCATGCGAAGAATGTTAAAGCAGGAAGAGGATACGGCGCTGACTTGTTTGTTCATTGAGAGTGAAGAATCCAGGATGACTCCAAGGTTCCGTGCGTGGTCTGTCGGGATGGGTGCATTTCCGAGGGCTTCCGGCCACCAGGAGTCGTCCCATGCAGAGGGGGATTTACCTAAGATGAGGACTTCTGTTTTGTCTGAGTTTAGTTTCAGACGGCTTTGTTTCATCCATTCGGCGACTTCTTTCATTCCTTCGTGTAGGTTAGTTTTGGCGGTGCTGGGGTCCTTGGTGAGAGATAGGATCAGTTGAGTGTCATCCGCGTAAGAGATGATGTTGAGGTTGTGTTGGCGGGCGATGGCCGCAAGGGGGCTCATGTATACGTTGAAGAGGGTGGGACTGAGTGAGGATCCTTGTGGTACGCCGCAGATGACTTCGGTGGCCTCGGACTTGAAAGGTGGGAGGCGGACTCTCTGGGTTCTTCCGGTGAGGAACGAAGTGATCCATTCCAGTGCCTTTCCTTGGATTCCGATGTTTCTGAGGCGTTGTAAAAGGGTGCTGTGGCAGACTGTGTCGAGGCTGCAGAGAGGTAGAGGAGGATGAGGGCGACTGTGTCTCCATTGTCCAGCAGAGTTCGAATGTCGTCTGTTGCTGCGATGAGGGCGGTCTCAGTGCTGTGTTTGGCTCGGAAGCCAGATTGTGAGGGGTCAAGGGATTTGTTGGCTTCGAGGAAGGCGGCGAGTTGGTTGTTGACGGCTTTCTCGATGACTTTGGCCGGGAATGGAAGAAGCGAGATGGGGCGGTAGTTTTTGAGTTCGGTGGGGTCTGCTGTTGGTTTTTTCAGAAGGGCGGTGAGTTCAGCGTGTTTCCAGTCTTCTGGGAAGGTAGCGGAGTTGAAGGAGCAGTTGATGACGTCTCGGAGGTGCGGAGCTATGACGGAGTCTGCTTTGTTGAAGATGTGGTGAGGGCATGGGTCTGTGGGGGATCCAGAGTGGATGGAGTTCATCAGGCGGATGGTGTCCTCAGTGGAGATTGGCTTCCAGGCGTTAAGGGTGTTAACGGGGGGAAGATGGTCAGCTGATGGTAGGGTGGGTTGGCTTCCGGGTTGGTTGACAAAGCTGTTGTGGATGTCAGCAATCTTGTTGTGGAAAAAAGAGGCTAGGGAATCGCAGAGGGTTTGAGAGGGGGTGATGTCGTTGGAGTTGGCCGAGGGGTTGGAAAATTCCTTGACGATGTTGAAAAGTTCCTTGCTGTTGTGGGCGTTGTTGTCAAGTCGATCTTTGAATGCTGTTTTCTTGGCTTTTCGGATCAGTTGGTGGTGAGTACGGATGGCGCTTTTGAAGGCGTCCTTGTTGCTGGTGGATGGGTCTTTTTTCCAGGCCTTTTCAAGGGAGCGGCATAGTTTCTTGGACTTCTTGAGGTCGTCGTTGAACCATGCGGCCTTCTTGATGCCAAGTTTGTGTTGACGTTTTTTCAGTGGTGCTAAGGTGTCGGCGGTGTTGGATAACCAAAGGGTGAGGTTGGAGGCGGCTTCGTTGGCGTTAGAAGAGAGGGCTGGGGAGGTTTGAAGGAGCGATGTGGAGATCTGTTCTGTGGTGATTTTGTTCCAGTTTCTTTGTAGAGTTGGTTGGAGGTGGATGATGGGTTTCGGCTTGTTGTAGGTGAAGTGGACGCAGCTGTGGTCAGTCCAGAGGAGATCCGTAGTGTGGCTGAAGGAGACATGGTTGCTGGAGGTGAAGATGGGGTCGAGAGTGTGACCTGCGATGTGGGTGGGGGAAGTGACCAGTTGTTTAAGTCCGAGGTTGTCGAGGTTGTCTAAGAGGGTGGCGGTGTTGCGGTCGTTGATCTTTTCAAGGTGAAAGTTGAGGTCTCCCAGAAGGATGTAGTCTTTGGAGGGGAGCGCGTGTGGGGTGATGAAGTCCGTGATGTCTTCACTGAATTTTGCGCGTGGTCCTGGTGGTCTGTAGAGGAGGGTGCCTCTGAGTGTGGTCTTGGGGTCGATGTGGATCTGGAAGTGAAGGTGTTCGGAGTTGGCGAGGTTGGCATCAGAGCTGGTTGAGATGCGGATTGTTTTCTTATGGACGATAGCGATTCCACCTCCTGTATGGTCGGTGCGGTCCTTGCGTGTGATCTTATAGTCATCAGGGATGGCGATGGCGATGTCAGGGGCGGAGGAAGCGTTCATCCATGTTTCCGTTAGGAAGGCGACGTCAGGAGAGATGGTGTCTAGTAGGTTCCAAAGGTCAATGGCGTGCCTGTGGACCGAGCGGGTGTTGAGAAGGATGCATTCTAGGTGGTTGGGGTCGGGAATCTGTGTTGTGGTCGTAGCGGAGTTGGTGACGGTGCTGCTGAATTTGCAGGAGTAGCAGGAGAAAGGTCCATGGTTGCGTCCAGAAGCGGCTTGGACGCAGGTGGGGGCGCGGCCGGGGTTAAGGGCTAGGAGGGTGGCGGCATCGTAGGTAATGCGGGGGGGGTGGGCGGCGAGAGGGGCAGGGGGTCTGGCACTGGGCGCGGTCCAGGCGCGGACGGGCGTAGACGGGCTTACCTTTGGCGCACCTTCGGCGCGGATTGGGCGCGGTCGCTGCGCGTGAACGCTGCGCGCGGGAACTACTGTCATATAAGGAAGAGGAGGGGGGAGGGGCGAGGGCGGCTCAGCTGGGAGGCGGGGCGCGTGTACAAATAACAGCACAAACAACAAACAAAATGGCAGCGGAGCGCTGGGGGCTAACGCGCTACCTCTAATCCATTCGTATCAAAAGGCTAAAATCAACTGTTTAATCTGATTTTCAAATAAGTTATTCTTTAAATGAACTGCTTGTATATTTGTAAAAATGTTTTATAAGTGCTTCATTTTTAAATTATTGTGTATTGTGTTTTATTTGCTGCTTTTATGATAATTTCTTTTATCGAAATAAAGCCTTTTGACTTGACTTGGCTTCAGCTTCTAGTGATGTGAACAGCAGCTCTGCGGATCACTTATGGTTCACAATGCCTCCCTCAGCGACTGTTTATGCTTGCTGATGTCAGTCCCTCTGCAGCACTCTTAACAGATTGGGCTCCACTCTAAGTGTACCTGAATAAACAGATATTGGTTTGTATTCTCTACTGCCTGACCGACTCTTTATTTGGTATGGAAGGCTGAGAGGTGGTCGTGAGTGACCTGGGTGACCCTAAGCAGGCCACTTCCTGGTGCTAGAACAGGGACTCCTTCGGGTGAGTAACCCATCCTCGTCGGGTCGGAATGATGGATCAAGGATCCCTGCACAAAAAGTTTCTGATACTCGCAGCTGCCCCTTCTGTCCCACCAGATGGTGCCTCGCTCAACGGTCATCCCAACTGGATTCCTAAACTGAGAAATCCTTGGATCTGACTCTTTGGTCTGAAGAGTCGGGAGTGGAGAATCGGTTTGTTTGATCTACTCATATCAGGTGACTTTGCTTTGGTTCTTTGTGGATATGGTACCATTTTTGGTTTGAATTTGGTACGGTCTGAGTACCATCTTTGGGATAAAAGCATTTGCAATTGCTTTCCAGGAATAAATAGTGAACTTGTTTTCTTTTGAAAATGCCTGGTATCAGGAGACTGTTTTCTTTGTGCTGTTGCTGTTGTTCTGCAGATGTTCAATTGGAAGGAGCTCAGTCGGTGCATCCAGAAGGCACTCCTAATTTTGATATGTATGTGAAGCATGATCTTGGCTTTAATATGTTTAGTACGTTATGGCACAAATGTATGAGGGACAATGCTGAGTTGCAGGGGCCATTGACGGGCACTTTTGATGAACAAAAGTTTGGGTTCTTACAGGAACAGTTATTTAAGAGATGAAGTAGCTAGTCTATGTTTGATTTCCTCACAACATGGCAGAAAGTAGCTAGACAGCGGTAGTTGAAGATGGAAAAAGATTCCAGGAAAGGCAGATGTAGACGCTAACACAAAAAGCTGAAGCATATGATAGAGAAAAACAGCAGCAAAGTGTGGAATGTGAAGATAGGAGATTTCGATGTTGATAAATCGTATATGGCCCAGGAGGAAACTGATACTTTTGTAGAAGAAATATTAGACAACCATCCCCGTCCCATATGCCCCGTAAAGGATATATCCCACTGTCCCTGTGCCATCACAGCAGCCTGTTACAGCAGGTCCCACTGTCCCTGTATCTACTGCTGTCGTCTTGATGGCTGTGGCTTCGGCTCTCCTTTCTTCTTCACCTCTGCCGTCCGTGACAACTGTGACTGTTAGTACCCCTATCACACCTATTGTCTCGGCATCCCTGTCTTCAGCTCTTTCTCCCATGGTGCACCCGCCTGCAACAATCCTACCCAATGCTTCTGTTGCTTCTCCATCTTTGATGGTTGGTTTCCCAGCATTATTGGGTGCTGAGACACCAACACATGGATTTGAGGCTAGAGATTTGTCCAAATTTAATGAGCATATGGGCCCTTTTGTACCGTCTGCAGTGGGGGATAAGGAGAAGAAGATAGTAGCTAATCTGGCTACGCAGTGGGGTTGTAATCCCATTTACAGTGTGGAGGATGTTTGGGGTGTGATGAAAGATTATGAGCCTTTTATACAGCAGCATGTTCTTAAACTTATGTCTTCTACGTTGATTGGAATTTGGCAGCAGCATTTTGGGGACGACGCGCCACAAATTGTATTTGTGGTTTGGACCCAGGCCAAGTTTTTGGGAACATTACCATGTTGGTTGCTTATAGAGGTAGGTGGCATGAGTAGAGTCCTACCACAGTGTCTCAGTTTCTGAAGCGAAGTTTCTGAAGCGAAGATCATCCTATATGTTACCCGGAAAATACCTGAATTACCAGAATTAACAGATCAGCATGGCGTGGTCACAAGACGGGGCATATTGGGCTGTTTCCAAGAACAGTGGGTTTATACTCCATGGAAACGGAGAGAGGTTTAATCTCTTAAAGCTCATTTGCCTGATCCTAGAAAAAATCCAATTGCCTATTATAAAGTATTGACTGAAGCTGCCTCTTCTGCTGTAATGACACTTACTGACATTGAACTGTTCTCTGGTCTCCTTGTTCTGGTTGATATTTGGAGACAGGTTCATACTCAAGACCATGTTGCAGAGCTGGGTGGTACATGGGCTGTGATTAAAGGATGTGATCAGGAATGAAAGCCAGGTGATAAGCCCTGAGCCGAGATACTTGCTTTGCCAGGTCACATTAATTTATATATGCATTCTCTTATTCCGCCAAAAAAAGTAAGTTGGGACTAGTTGACGGCTTGTCAATAGAAGAAGGATGAAAGTGTGTCTGATTTCTTTACTCGATTTGAAGATATGTTTTTGGATAATAGCGGGCAGGATATGGCTATTGAGGGAGGTGTTTGATTGTTTGTTGAAAGTGTAGAAGTGAGATTCCTATCAGTCTCACTGGTGCAGGGACACTCTTTGTCTACGGGTTCACAATTGAGGATCAACACTGGAGTGGAAACAAAAGACAAGTTTATTTCACTCATGAGAGGAGTCCCCTCATTCGGACACTGCAAGTGCCCGAGGGAGGGGGCTAACAAGTTCAAGTTCAATCACAGTATTTATATATTTTGGTGCATCGTGAAACCCATTGGAAACTACATTGTCATGCTGAGTTGCAAACTGCTAACTCCTGATAAACGCCCACCCACGTCATCTTTGTAGATAGGCAAGGGAGGTGGCAGGCGTTGGTGGGCTCATAGGTTAGACATCTGGGTGCTCAGGCCTTTCAGCAGGGCAGGGCCTCTACTCTGGCACGCAAGCATTATCAGCACAACCAGCTTTCAGAGAACACGTAACTTCTGACTTTGCAAAAAGTCCCTGCAGAAACACAAAATGGGGGCTGGTAGACAAAATGGAAGAGGAGTAGAGGCTAACTTAACAAAAACAATGTTTTTCTGTTTAACAAAAGGTTTGTTTCTAATTTGCTTCCCTAAATTGCGAGTCATTTGAAGGCGTCCCTGAGTACCTGGACCACCACTTTCTCCTCTGTTATTTTGAATATGGCCCAATACTAAGAGTATCGTGATCAGGAAGAGAAAGAAAAGACAGATGAAAGGAATAAGGATTTAAAGACAAAGGTGCTGTTGCAGCAAGCGTTTAGAGGAAATGCTAGAGGACGTGGTGGCCCTGCTAGACAACTCCCAAGCACTAGTAGACAGTCCACCAAAACTTATTAGGGGCTGAATCAGTGTGTGCATATTGTAAGGAAGAGGGCCATTGGTGTACCGAGTGTCCTGTGCTTTTGCAGAAGGTGGCAATTCCACGTGGGTGAGGCCCTCGGGTCGAGCTTGAGGGACAGATTGGGCTCAGGCTGCTGCTGTCTCACAGGGTTGCTTCAATAATAATTATTTTGATGACCCCTGCGATGGGCAGTACTACCATGATTACTATGATATGGCTGAAGCTAGAGGAATGCCTTGCAGCTAGCACAGCCAAGGACAGAGTGGGGGGCCAGTTCTGATACCTGTAGACCAGCATGGTCCTTATGTAACAGTGGAATTGCAAGGTTCGACTAAGGAATGTGTGGTGGACACAGGTGCTACAAAAAGTTCTGTTTCTCGAAAAATATGGTCCCTGGGGCGGCTCTGTCTAGCCATAATAATGTTTCAGTAGGCTTTTCAGGTATACCAGTTGTGAGCTCCATTTCAAGACCCCATGCATTGACTATTGGTCCTTTCACTGTGGATTCTCCATTTTTGCTGACATCTAATTGTGGTGAGAATTTGATGGGTTTGGATTTGTTGACGAAATTGCATGCTACTATTTATTGTTCCGGGGAAGGTGTTTATATGAAGATGGGGCCAAATTTGAGCATTAAACAGTGTCTATCTCATCCTCTTCCTGTTGAATTAGCTGATGTGCTACTCACTTTGTGGTCGACAGGTGATACAGATGTGGGGCTGCTGAATATACTACCAGTTTCGATTCAGAGACGTCTGCCAATATTTGTAAAATTCCCATTCTTCCGATTCTCAAATGGGCACCCTTTGGTTCTCCTTATGATCAAGGAGATGTTTACCGTTTTGTGATTGACTTGCACAAAGTTATTAAAATAGTGATTCCCCAGCTTCCAGTAGTTCCAGATATTATCACACTTTTGATTCCTTTCACTGCTAAGTTCTTCTCTGTCATTGATTTGAAAAATGCGTTCTTTTGTTTTCCCATTCATCTAGACAGTAGATATCTGTTTGGGTTCACCGTAGCTGGTAGGAGCTTTAGACTTTGTCGATCTCCTCAGGGCTATACTGAGAGTCCAAGTATTTACGGTTATGCTTTAAAGGGTCAGTTGATTTCTTTTCACTTCCTGCAGGTGATGTATTGGTGCAGTATGTTGATGACCTCGTTATTCCTTCTGATACAGAGCAGGGTTGTAAAGATAGTACAGTTAACTTATTGTTGCATTTGGCGCACCATGGACATAAAGTCTCTCTTTCTAAATTTCAGTATTGGTGATAGGAGGTCACCTACTATCGAAGGAGGGTACGATGTTGACCCCTGAGCGCATCAGTACCTTTTTAAAATGCCTATTCCACAGACTCAGAAAGATGTGTGCGCTTTTATAGGAATCACTTCCTACTGTTGGCAGTCGACACTTAACTGCTCCCTTCTAATCAAACCCTTGCTTGCACTAACAACTAAAGAAGTGCATGAGCCTTTGCCTTGGACGCCAGAATGTCAGCAGTCTTCTGAGCAATTGAAAACTGCACTTTGTTCATCTCCAGTACTCGGCACACCTAATTATGGCAAACCGTTTGTGTTGTATGACCATGAGATGGCTGGTTGTGTGCTTTCTGTTCTAACACAAAAAATTGGGGATAAGCAATGACCTTGTTCCTATTTCTCTGCTGTTCTTGATACATTCGCGAGAGCCCTCCTGAGCTGTGTATGAGCGGTCACAGCTGTGGCCTCACCAGTGCATGTCTTACTGGCTATGCATTTACATTGTTTGCTAAATATATTATGATCAAAAGTTGTGCTACTCTGAATCCAGCCATGTTGCTACCCTTCCATCCTGAGAGTGTGAAGTCGACAAACATAACTGTATCTTCCGGACGGAAGTAGAGACGAAAGGAGAGGTAGACTTGACTAACGTTCCATTATCTGACCCAAAAGGGGGACTATATGTTGTTGGCTCTTGTTTCAAATTACCAGATGGCCCTACAACTGCGGCTTATGATGTTACCACACTGCCTACACTAGTAGAGACATCATGAGCCACTTATCAGTCGGCTCAAGCTGCTGTGCTTGCTGCCCTTATTCGAGCTTGCGGTTGAGTGAGGGGCTGGCTGTCAATATCTATACACACAGCCAGTATGCCTTTGGGGTCGCGCATAATTTTGGGTGACTCTGGGCTGAGAGAACGTTCCTTACTTCCCATGGCACCAGAATCCAACATGGGCACCTTATATTAAGGATTTTGTCCACTTTAACTCTCCCCAAGAAAATGTCACTAGTGATGTGTAGCACCCACAGGAAGGTCACCGATGATGTAGGTAGGGGAAATGCTTTTGCAGATCAGATAGCTAAGGAAACGGCTCGGACAAAGATGAAAAGGATGTTTGTAGTCGGTCCGGCTAGGTGGGTACCTGAAGTTGTCATGTTTGAAGATACCCTTGAAAATGTAAAAGAGATACAAAGTGAAGCCACAGAAGAAGAGGTAGCAGTGTGGCAAGAAAGTACAGCACAATTGCACGATGAGGGATGTTGGATTCATAAGTCAGGGAAGCTGAGAAGGATGTTGCCCGATGCATATGTACTCACTGTGGTAATGATGGCCCATAGTCCAGCCCATATTAATGCTAAGGGTATTTGCAAGTTGTTGGACCCTGTATGGCAGAATGACAATATACCTAAGACAGCTGCACATTTAGTGAAGTACTGTATGGTGTGCATGATGCACAATCCTAGAAAGGGTACTCCTACACCGCCTGGAAATTTTGCACCACCCACTTTCCCTTTTGAGGTTCTTCAAATGGATTATATTGAATTAGAGAGATGCATTAATCTGAAGTATGTCTTGGTGGTTGTATGTGCATTCAGTAATGGGTTGAGGTGTATCCCACTAAAGACAAAACAGCCATCACGACTGCAAGGGTACTCCTGAATGAGTTCTTTACTCGTTTCGGCTTGCCCCACTGATTTTGAGTGATAACGGAAGTCATTTCAATGCAAAAGTGATCCAATTGATTTGTGATGGTTTAAACATAAAGAAAAGGTTCCATGCTCTCAATCATCCACAGTCAGCAGGTTTGGTTGAGAAGTACAATGGTACTCTCGAGCTCAAACTGGCCCAAATTCAGGAGACGATAGGGTTGCAATGGCCAGATGCTTTACCATTTGTGCTTAGGTCAACCGTATGAGGTCGTGTTCGGTTGCCCAGCAAATGTTTGGGGCGTCTCGCGACCTCGGCGGTTATTATGATATTGAGTACCCTATGTTACTTGACAATCTTGGCCAGTTAATCGAAAGTATACGTTCCAATCACCAACAGGTCTAGGATTCCCTGCCTCCTATGCCAGAGGGACCTGGCCATGAGATTCTGCCTGGTGATTTCATCTTGATTAAGAATTTTCAGCGGCAGAAGATTTTGGAGCAGCGGTGGGAGGGGCCAGAGCAAGCCCTTTTTTAATGTTCACCGCAGTGAAAGTCGCTGATCGTAAGAACTGGATCCATGAGAACCATTGTAGCAGGGTCCCGCTGCCTTTGCTCTATGACCAGTGGATAAAAGATGGCATCAGGGACTCCGAGTGTGAGACGGTGCCTCCGTTTGTCCTATTCAGCGATGCCCAACTGACATGGACACAGACGGATAAAAATAATGATGACGTTCTGAATGCGGCTGTTCCTCCCGAAATACGAGCTAACAAAGAGCCATTGTTGGTTGATCCCACAGTGCCTGGGGCTGCCAGGTACAATTTGCGTCCTCGGCTGGGGGACGGTGCACCAAAGCAGAAAAAGATTAGTTAGAGATGGACTGTGTAAGTCAGGAAGTACTTTGCTATAGTACCAACGGAGTTAGTTTAGGGTGATGAGAGTTGTGTGCACTGCTTGAACATTGAACGGGATAGATTGAAGTATACCATGAAGGTATACCACTGTGATCGAGGTGGGGTTCAAGCTAAGGACAGAGCAAGCTCCACCGCCGGTGCTCAAGAGTGCCAACATATTGATGGACAATAGGAGCCTGTACCAGTGAGGCTCTGACGGACACTGGGAACTTGCATATTTCCTTGTATTTTGCCCCCTTTTCATAATTCGTTATGCGTCCCTTTGGTGGAATGGTTGCTGAGGAAGAGTAGCCAGTAATTTTTGTTGCCCAGCACAATGCAGTGTGGACCTGGAAACAAAAGTTAACATGTATTGCCCTTGTGATTTTGTTGTTTATAATGTTATGTGGGGTATCATGGGCTTTGTAACATGATAAAAGTGTACCCTTACATAGTAGGGATAAGGTTGTTCCTCAAGTTAGAAAGAAAAGGAGAGCCCCAAGCAATGTGTTTCTAGATATACACCAGAGGTTCTTTGGAGAAGGGACTGCTTGTACCCCACTGAATTTGTCTTTGGACAGCATATCCACTGTCAATTGTCAATTATACCTATGCTCAGCCCCTTGACTTCGTAGAAGTGTGAGTATTTGGCTATCAAGGTCCTTGTCTACATCAAAGAAAGGCATGAGGCATGGGTTTTCCGGGGTGTGATAACAATACTTATTGCGACAACTTTTATATATGGAAAAACAGAATGTAACACTGGTGGGTTACCAGTATAAGGAATTTACAGTTCCCCGAGCAGTTTGTTATTATTCTGCTCATTGTCCAATTATCAAAGGGAGGAATTCCAGGTATTCTGCAGTAGATTATGATAGACCGGTGTATGCACACCCAGGGTTTGTCTTTTGTCTAATGGAGCTTAATCAAATGTCCATAATGGTACAGATGATGTGGCCCTTGGGATGGTACTGCCTTTGTGTGTACCTTGCAAACATGCGAAGCCTAAAGTACGATGGGTTAAAATTACATTGACCAAAGAATTCTGTGACGGAGTGACAGATCTCGAAGTCAATAACTATAGTAATGGTATTACTTTTGGATACATTCTTTCCTCTATAATTACATTTGGTGGTACTGCTATAGCCAGGGGTGAGAAAGCTAGAGAATATTTTAGATGTTAGCTGCAAATATTGTCTAGCTCCACAGTAGCAGCTTTGCATGACATCACCACCCAATTGCAAAGTATGCAAATATATTCCGATCAGACTAGATATGCAGTTGATTTCATTCTAGCTAAGAGTGGTGGTGTGTGCATGGTGGTAGACCAGTGTGTAGTCGGGATCACAAATATGGAAAAGAATATTACCCAACACATTTAGGACTTCCTAAAAAATGTTAAAGGAATGGAAAGAAGGAATTGGAGTTGATCTCTTTTTGGCAGCTGGGGTTGTATCCTTGAAAAGGTGATTTATTTCATTGTGATCTTGGTCTCTTGCTGTGTCCTTGTTCAATGCCTTCCATTCTGTTGTTCTTATTGCACCACTCTTCTCACTCCTAAAAGGAACATATCGATTCATGATACCAATGCTGCAATTATGGTTCAAAAGGAAATCGATGACCTCATGCAGATGGATGAGGGCATTTTATAGACTTCTTCCCTCCTTACGGTCTCTCTTCCTGATGTTGACAATATGGAGTGCTCTTAAGAAGTTTACATATGGTTTTCTGTTTTATTGATTTGTATGCTCTTTGCTATTACTAGAAAATGTTTAGCTCATGCTAAAAGGAGGGTCTGTTAGAATAGAAAAATTCATGTTTGCGTATTGTTCTATGTATGTTTGCATTCACTGCACCATTTTGAGTTATGATCTATACTTATCCTGGGCTACTTCCGAGAAAAGGCCTCTTTTGAGTTATGTTCCTCCAAGGCTAAGTTTTGCTTCACTAATGAACACACTGTTCTTATTAGTGCATACCTTTCCCTCTAGATAGAGGCCTTCTATCACTTGCTAGTGGCGGGCACGGGCTGAGCGACCTTGAGTGGTAGATAGTGTGTGCCCGTCCTCAGAATCGAAACGTATTCTTTGCACTTCACTGCTTTGCTGCATCTGCTTGGAAAATTCCACAGTGGGTGTGCTTTCATTGGTTCCAAGATGTACATAATGTATCTTTATGCTTGCTTATGTCAGTCCCTCTGCAGCACTCCTAAGAGCCTGACAGACTGGGCTCCACTCTGAGCGTACCTGAAAAAACAGATATTGGTTTGTATTCTCTACTGTCTGACCAACTCTTCATTTGGTATGGAAGGCTGAGAGGTGGTCGGGAGTGACTCGGGTGACCCTAATTGAGCCTTTTCCTTCACTTGGCGCCAAGCCCCTAGTTTATGTTGTCCAAATAGTGCACAGATCCTATGGATTAGAAGGAACTTCATGACAGTGTGAAGTAAAGAGTGGGGATGGTAGTACTCAGGGAGGCAGAAGTTCAAAGATTTCCACCTGGCTGCTAAAGAATGCAACACTGCTTCCATAGTTCCTAGGCAAAACGTGTTGCACCAGGACAACTGACAGACACATAACAGAAGACGGATTGTCAAGAGAGCTGTGTAGGCAGATATCTGCTGCTGACTCTGTTCCAAACAGAAGATTGGCCTGTGTGGGTCTGGTGAGGGACTCCTGTCATCTAGGATTTATTTATTTATTTAAGAAATTTATAAAGCGCTCGGCTACCCCCGAGGGGGTGTCCCGGCGCTAACGACTGAAATTCAGAAAAAATAAATAGCAAGAGCAGATTATTGAGAGGAGAACAACCACGTCTTCAATTTGCGGCGAAATACAGGTTCAATGGGGGCAAATCTTAAGTCCAGGGGAAGTTTGTTCCAGAGTCTGGCCGTCAAAACTCCGAATGCTCTACCGCCCATCCTAGAGAGACGGAACCGTGGAACAACCAGAAGACGAAGGCTATTAGATCGAAGAGATCTGATGGAGTGAGAAAGGACAATCCGTTTTTTCAAATAATCTGGACCAACGTTATTCAAAGCTCGGAAAGCGAATGTTAAAATCTTGAAATGGATGCGACGAGCAACGGGGAGCCAGTGGAGTTTATCGCGGTAGGCCGCCACTGACTGACGATAAGGAATATTACCGATGAGTCTGGCCGCAGCATTCTGCACAATCTGCAGGCGTTCGATCTGGTACATGGGGGCGCCAGCGTAGAGACTGTTAGCGTAGTCCAGGTGAGATGTAATTAACGCCTGGACCACAGTTCTCCGAGCATTTAAAGGGAGGTAAGGGAAGATCTTTCTCATCATACCCAGTTTTGCAAAGCAAGCGGCCGTGGTTTTGTTAATGTGGGGAGTACAGGAGAGTGTATTATCAAACTGAAAACCCAGGTTGCGAACTGTGGGGGCAGGAATAGGCGGGGGGTCAAGCACCGTCGGCCACCAAAGGCTAGGAGAAATGGTAGTCTTCTGATTGAAGAACATTACCTCCGTCTTGTCAGTATTAAGTCTTAGATGGTTGGTAGTCATCCAAGTACATATATTACTCAGACACTGGCGGAAATTGGCGAACCCGGGGTCAGAGTGATCCCTAAATGAGAACACCAGCTGAGTGTCGTCAGCATAGGAGATCACCCTGACACCCCAAGATTCCACCACCTTAGCCAGTGGGGCCAGATAAACATTAAACAACAATGGGTTTAGGGCCGAGCCTTGGGGGACACCACAAAGAAGGGGCTGAGCCACAGATTTAAAAGGTCTGAGGAAAACCCTCTGAAAGCGATATTTCAAAAAGGAAGCAAGCGATGTCAGCACCATGCCCCCAATTCCCGCCTGACTAAGGCGATCCAGTAGTATAGCATGTGAGACAGTATCAAAGGCCGCGGACAGGTCGAGGAGAACTAGCATAGCTTCCTCGCCCCTGTCCACACACTCTCTGATTGTCTCAGAAACCTCCAAGAGAGCTGTCTCTGTGCTAAAGCCCGTTCTAAATCCCGATTGGGAATCATGGAGTAGCCGGCTAGTTTCCAGATATTCTGCCAGTTGAAGTTGTACAGCTTTCTCCAGAATTTTAGCTGAATTGGGGAGAAGGGAGACCGGGCGATAGTTATTAAATTGGGCGGGATCAGCGTTCGCCTTTTTCAAAATAGGAACTAACATCGCCTCTTTCCACATCGAGGGATATTTGCCTGATTCAAGAGAGGAGTTCCAAATAGAGAGGAGAGGATTAATTAGTACGGGAGCTAATATTCCCATCATTTTAGCAGGAATAAGGTCGAGGGGAGAGCCTGATTTACAATGGGTGACTAATCGCAGTGAGGACTCAACGGTCAACTCCTTAAAAAATTCAAAAGAAGAGGTACACCGCTCTACCTCTCTGGAGGTCCAGGAGGATCCCTCTAAGGGAAAGGCCGACCTGATGGTCAAGATTTTCTCCTGGAAATGGTCAGACAGGCCATTGCATAGGGCCTGACTGGCCACAATCTGAGGGGACAGGGCGGTAGGGTGAGTAAAATCCTTTACAATTTTAAAAAGAGATTTAGAAGAATTCTTGGATTTCTCGATTTGTAGAGAGAAAAAATCTCTCATTGTAGATCGCTTGAGGTTGACAAATCTTCTTAAGGCGGCTTTATAGATGGATTTGGCCTCCGGGTCATAGTCTTTCCGCCATTGACGCTCTAATTTTTTACATCGGCTCTTTTCCTCCCGGAGGGTCGAGGAAAACCATGGAGCCGAAGGGTGTGATCTGGCGGAAGTGATGGGTTGGAGAGGCGCTATGGAGTCAATGGCAAGCAATAAGGATGAATTGAACTGTAAGACCCTATCATCAATGTTGTTAGTCATGGGATCCACAAGGTCGGGGAGCAAGGAGCTCAGGGAGGCGCAGGTAACTTTGTGCCATTTTCTCCCGAGCTCCTTATTGAGTGCCACAGGCATGGGTGCCATAGTAAGGGCGAGATCAAAAGGAAGGAGATAATGATCTGACCAGGTAAGGGGGAGGGATGGCTGAAGCCTGATATCCAGATTCCCTGTGAAAATCAGGTCCAAAGTATGACCAGCTACATGCGTGGGGCCCTGCACTAATTGATGGAGATTCAAAATTCAATTCAGTTGACACACTTCCTTGGGCGAAGGCTGTCTTGGGGCTGAGGGTGTAATTGTATCATATTTATGAGCTTCTTGCACGACTGGAACATCACTTTTTGTGATGCTCCGGTTGTGCAGTTCACAAAATCATAACTATGAGGCCACTATGCGTGGTTTTGAATGGCCTCATAGATATGGAGTAAGGCATGGCAGCGTAAATCACTGCACTGCCTTACTCTACACTCAGGAGGCATTTAGTGGGTATTGCGTGGGTTTTCCCATGAAACACCAATGGATTTTGACACTTCCCCAGTTCTACAACAGTGTGTAAACCTTGAGAAGCAACAAAACCCTACACCTCCCAAGGTTATGTGTAACAAGGAGAAATAACTTTATTTCTCCTTGTTTTTCCACATTCTATGTGTGCTGCATTCTCAATTAACATAGAAAGAGGAGCACATCTCTTAGGATTATTTTGAGCAGGAAGGTGCTCCTACCTCCTCAAAAATAATCCTGCTGACCATACTGCAAGGGTGCCAGCATTGGCGCCAGGCTGGTGGAACCGTGTCAGCGCAGGGGGGAAAAAGGAATGCACCGTACTGCTTCAATACAGGGAATTTCTGCCCTTTCACTTTGGCCTTGGGCAGCGCAGCAAGCTGTTTTGCTGCGCTGCCCTATGCCAGATCCCCATAAATGAGGGCCTGGGTGTCATTAAATTCAGATTGTCAGAGCTTTGTTTGCTGTGTTGTCTTGCGCTAAAAATAATCAACCTACTCCTTTCTGTGACCCATCAAGTGCTGCAATGCAGTTTGTAGTGAGCTGACTCTCAAACATTGCCTGAGTCTATCATCAAGTTATAAGCAACTGACAAGAGACAAATGAAAAGCCATCTCTTCACTATCAGCAGAAGTTGTTTCACTGCAGTACAAATAACTGGTCCATTTTATGAAGGAAAATAAGTTCTCTTCAAATAGTACAGAATCTATCACTTTTGTTAGTTGCTTTGTAAAAGGTCCAGTTGTCAATTGAGATTTGAAAAGCAGTTGCTGCATCTTTCTCAGGAAAGCAGTAAGATAAGTGCTATAAACTAATATATCCTGATCAAAACCATGGACATGGCTCCTTTTATGAATGTAATCTGAAATGTCAGTGGGATGATAATTAATGAACCAAGCAGTGTAAGCAAAAAATTAACATGACCATGGTATGTTCAAAAGTGGTTTGTTTTTGCTGTAGATATATTTTGGATTGCATGAACATTAACAGAGCTGAATTTGTAAATCACACAATTTGTCTTAGACGTGCACTTCTGAACACTAGCGGCCAGACTTACTAACATTTGATGCAGGGCAATGCAGTAAGAAACAGTAGCGCTAGTGAATTTTGAAAGTTGTGGGGCATAAAAGTTATCTTTGCCTCTCACTGAGTGAGCAAAGTGATTGACACCAACTGAACCAAGGGGGTTTCAGGATAAAAGGCATTGTCTTTAAATTCATTACACATGCAAATGTTTACAGGTGGGCTTTACATTAGCGTAATCCCAAAACATAACCATAAAGAGATGGAAATATGAATCGTAATTACTATATTAAAGAAATTAAATGATGGGTTACAATTAGCCTTTTGTCATAATTTACCCAGTTACTACATGCACACAAATGTGTCCTTTCATTTGTACATTCATTGCATAACAGCTTAGCACTGTGCAGCTGTTCAGTACTGGGGCCACAGGCTCCTTACTTGTCTGCAATGTAAGTTAGTATTTTGTCTTGAATTAGGATTTTGTCCTAACTTAGGATTTTTTCTTAAATTAGGATTTTGTCTTAATTTAGGATTTTGTCCTAAATTAGGATTGTGTCCTAAATTAGAATTATGTCTCAAAGTAGGATTTTGTCTTAAATTAAACTTAAGTTTAACTTAAGTTTGTCTTAAGTTTAATTTAAGACAAAATCCTAACTTAAGAAAAACCCTAACTTAGGACAAAATCCTAACTAAAGACAAAATCCTAATTTAGGACAAAATCCTAACTTAAGACAAAATTCTAATTTAAGACAAAATCCTAATTTAAGACTACTAAATGCCTTCTGTGAATACCAAAAGTAGTAAGTTTAGGATTTTCTCGTACGTTACTGTGAATCGGCCCCCTCATTACTCCATTAAAAGACTAACTTCTAATCATTTGTTAACAGTGATCTTTATGTCAGTAGAAACATTCTATGGAAATATATGAAAACGTTTCTGCAACTATTATTTGATTTAAAAAACATGTTCATAAAAAGGTCATGAATTAAACATTTGTATGCACAATTAGGTGTTCTAGTCAAGTCAGCTCATGAAGCAAGGTTTCTTTAGCTGTTTGAGACTTAGTATGAATAAATGTGATTGCATACTAGTTTTTAGGCATTTTAAAACACATTGCTTTCATCAAAGCTTCCACTTTTTTTCTCCACATTGTTATAAACTATATCATGTTCTTAGTATTTTTGAAAGCACTGTTTCAGGATAAAGGGTGAGGTGTCTGGAAGGCACATCATCTGTTCCCATTGCAGGTTGGTATGACTTCACATGAAGGGAACAGATTATTGCCTGCAAGCTGTTTATCCTCTTGCAAATGTCATCCTGTGAGTTTTGCACATTGGACACTGCATTCACCCGTTCCACTACCCATTATCCACTATTCTGGAGCATATTTCCCATTGCTGACACATGGTGTGTTACGTACATGAGGTGCAAATAGCTGTGGATCTACCCATAAAATGTCATTCAAAATTACAGTCAGCTCATTCAGAGAAAAGCAAAAGGACTCTCCTGCCTACCATGGTAGTGTGTTCCTTCGTGGAACAGCAGAGCTCTATGCCCTGATATGTAAATTGTGCGGTTTGATTGTGAGGCTTGCTTTGAAGGGAATCCAGCCAATGTTTGTAATTGGTAAATATACATCAGGTATATTTAGACATAGCCTTCAAAAACCGTAAATATGAAGAGCAGTCATCTACCATTCTGACTGACAGAACACTGTTCCATGATGGAGGAACAGTGGCCCATCCACCAAACTCTAAGTAGGCTGATAATGCAATGGATCATCAGTTTTGCTATGCATGGGCAGTGCCAGTTTAAACCCTTCAAAGGCCCTTAAGCAGTCAACATTTAGGGCCCACTGAACAAATTATCTCCTAATACCCAATGGACCAGATTTTTGTACAAATTGACAGCTGCCAGAAGATGAGCTTTCAAGAGACAAACTGTTATGTTAATCTGACGTCTCTGGTTTATGTACTTTAAGTTGTTAGTGTGCACATTACATTAATTCAGTATTTTCTCTATAGTCTTTAATGTGAAGTTTTCGTTTCTTTGAGTTGATTAATTTATTTCTGTCTTTTGGAAACAGTATTCAAGAAGACTTGATTGTAATTTTGATTGAAGATCAAATCAATGTTATTTAAATCCATTTCCGTGGGGCCCCTAAAAGGAGTGTGGCCCATGGGCCATTGCCTACTTTGCCTATTTGATAATCCAGGACTGCGCATAGGCGGTTTTCAGGGGAATCATCTACATATCAATGAGCATTAATGGCACTGAAAAAGTAGACAGATTAATCCCAAGAAGATTATGGCACACCTATTGGATTGAAGAATGGAAATATAACCAAAAAATGAATATGAACAATTATTACTATGATAATCAAATAATGCAGGCCTCAGCCTTAAGGGCTAGACAGAACAGATGAAGAAATAAAATAAAAAAGGTTTGTATTCATCCTGAAATTTCACAGGAAGAAGAATTCAAGACATATTCAGATAGTTTAATAATGTTACCCACTGTAAGCCTGAATACAAATTATTTACAGGATACCTTAATAAACGTAAAATCAAGATATTAGAACAAATAATTATTTAGCATGTTTATGTAATCAGCAATGTTGAGATAATAGAAGCAATACACGGATTAAGAAATGGAATATCAAGTGGCTTAAACATCTTAGCAAATAAAATAAAAATGTTGCAAGAGCCAAACGTTTTAATTCTGGAGAAAATATTTCAGGATATACCCATGTTTTACCCATTTTCTTTCAAACTCTATCCCTCTGCCTTCTGAGGGCAAATGCCTGTATCCCGTGTAGACCTGTGCTTTATAACTGAGATAACCCTAGTGCCTTATGTATGAACACATTTTCCCATAGACACAGAATGAGTAAAACCCCTTGATACATCTGGCCCCTGATTTCTTAATATTTGCCCTAGACACTCCTGTTATTTATCCCTTTTGTACCAAATCCACATCTGAAATAAAATAGCACACATATAGATTGCTGATCAATAGCTTCAGGTAGGGGAGTAGGTAGTAGGCTGTGTACACAAGCAGATGGGCCACAACCAAGATGCAATGCTGGGCTTGTCACCAATCTTCGCATCAGGGCTTTAGACCTCCTAATTCCGTGCCTGAATCTATAGAAAATGTGCTTTTTATTGGAATATTCCCCCATATAACAGCATTCCCTGTTGTTCCGCTGTCTTCTATTTTTTTTAACTCCCTAAAATAAATATGGAAATACTGGTGGTCAACATTAGTGATAGAAGGCATGGTAGTACATTTCAGTCAGGGCATGGTAAGGGTTGCAGTAAAAATAATTTCCAAAAATGAAGATACATTCTAGCATTTTTATCTATTACTTTCTTGCTGTCTAAATGAGGCACCCTATGTTATGGGGTAATGCCTACGCTCTGCTTCCCCACTCACTGTGTGTAAGGAATGCAAGTTGTATCTCATCTGACAGACTCAACAAGGTTGGGCATTGTAGATGGTTGCGCACATTCTCATTCAGGGGAAATGTTTCCTAGCAAGTCGGTTTGATCTGTTATTGTGGGAGCAAGACTAAGGGCCTTATGACAACTTTAGCGGTCCTCCAGCAATGCTGCCACCGCGCTGTCCTCTGGAGGACCGCCAGGGCCGTGGTGCGCCCACACGCCAGATTATGATTGTATTCCTTGGTGGGTGGGCTGTGCAGCAGCAGTCTGATGGCAGTAGTCTATTAGGCTCATGGGAGAGCCTAACATGCAGACCGCTGTTGTTAGAGCGCTGCCTGCGTGTTCCTGCACAGTGTGGCATGCATGCCACATCATGCAGGAACTGGGGCTGCAGAAACTGGGCTTGCAAATCCAGGGGGGCACAACATGCGCCCAACTGCATGCCCCCCCTGTCCCAGGAGTGACAGTGGACCCTTTTAAGGACCCCTTAATTGCCTCTCTGCCACTCTTTCCATGGCAGGCTCACAGTCATAAAAGCGGTGGTTGAAAGTCAACTCATAATATGGTAGGTGGTGCCGCCACAGCACCAGCACATGTTGTTGCTCCTTACTGCTGCACAACCTGGATTCCCGGCAGACACAGCAGTCCTGCGGCAGTCCGACCCCCACACTCATAATACTGCCTGCGGGCCCGCAGTGTAGCGGTGGCCGGACCGCTACCACAAGTACAGCTGTCCAATGGTCTGCCTATTTGTAATAAGGCCCTAAGGCTTATTTCCTTTATGTAATGGCACAGGATAGTCGTATAAAACTGTGATGCATTTCACCCAGAGACATTGCAGGAGGTTCAGATTATTTCTGCATATCAATACACCACATTTTTGCTGCATAGGACAGGGGAATTCACCTTTACAGTGAGTGCCTTGATGAATTCACTGCATGTCATTATATAAGTGTTTCCTGAAATTAGGCTTAGCCATCCTAAAGTTACTATTTGTGTCTTTCTTTAGGCCAGACTAAAAGTTAGACAAATGTGGCTCTTACTGGCCTATTCATTCAATCATTCTGCAAAGAACCATGACTGAGCATGTAATTGTTCTGTCCGCCGCTATGGATTTTGCCAGCCGAGAGCGGATACGAACATGAGGAATGATTGCTTGAGACCATGCATTACAAAAGATATATGGCCAATTAAACGGTTCATTTCTAGAACTGATTCAAAAGCTTCATATTTCATACGCAGCACATTTGGCACACAGATACATGGTTAACTCCATTTTCGATGCTGTAGTTAATTGTATTGCACTTTGGGTGCTTGGTCCATAAAACAATTTATTTCATTCTTCCAATGATAAACTGTGTCACAGTTCGCATTAGTGTTCGGTTTGTTTTCTTGCACTGAACACTGCATTTACAGTTTACTATTTGTTTCTAATGGTGCTTGGAGAGTCTTATCTGATAAGACTCCTTGCACCTCGTACATGCAACTGAATAAGTAAAATCCAATTGTAGAATTAAGCTTCTGTAGAATTAAGATTCTGCTAAAGTGAACATCATTGGCTCTTATACCGTCTCGATGCTACTACATTTACCATAATTGCTCCGCATTATCGATGCTGCCCTCTCAGATGGAACAGTTCACTTGTCACTGATTCCCACTCACATGCTGCAGGGATATAGTCATAGGTTCTCGGATTTCCAGAGCCCCATGCTTGTCTACAGCTTCCCTTTTCCTAGAACACTACTCAATTCAATTCAATTCAAAATCTTTATTCGATTGTAGATTTTACAATCATAAAAGTTCATTTTAAAAAGATCAGAAATACACAGTTAAAAACAATTACACACAATTCATTTTCAGAGGCAAAAAAGACACAGTAAACAGTACAATATCAGACAATAAAAGCATGGGCAATATATGATTAAAAATATAAATATCTGTAAACTTAAAAAGCACCAGCACAAATTTTTCAGCATGGTTAGCCATCCATGCTTTTCCTGAAGCAGATGGCTTTTTTTTAAAAATTACAAATAAACAAGGTACAGTCAATATTCAGTAGTTGTAAGTAATAAAGTGCGGGTTTAATTTGTGTAAAACTCATTTTTTTAAGGCACGGTTTAAGGTATAATTTCCGTGGAGTGGAGTAATAAGGGCAAATAAAAAGGAAGTGTGCCAGATCTTGAGGAGACTTTCCGTCGCAGCCACAAGCTGGCAACACTTCGCCCCGCTGAGCGCCACTTGGGAATGCCAAAAGGAGGTGATAGAGGTCAAAACGGAACCTTATTAGCAGAAACCGATCATAGCTAGACATAGGCCATGTCAGGTAAGGTTCTATTTGCAAGCATGTTTTTAACAATAGATGTTTCCTAATACTGACCTTCTGTATCTCAACCTCTTCTCTGTCAGTACATCTTAACAAGACTAAGGCATTCTTGACCAGGTTCACATCAGATTTTCTAATTGTATTTGGGGCATAAAACAGATCATGTCGGCCAATTGCCGTTAAGCTGTCCTTTATATACTTGACCCACGGTACCTTAAATCTCCCATCTAACTGTAAAGCTTCTTTCAGTAGGGCATGTGTTAATGGGATTTCATTGTTTAGCCAACATTTCAGCCAACATATGATTGGGCTTACTGCTAATCTGTCACCTAGATAAGGGACCCCCAGCTCCTCATGTACTGATTAATTCCCAATACCCCTAGGTAGTCTTAGGATCTTTTTTAGGAAATTATTTTCTGCGACCTCTAGATCTTTAGCCTTGCGATAGCCCCAAAGCTCGCTCCCATAACAGGCAACAGCAACGCTTTTTGCCTGGTACAGTTTAAGCGATGCGGCCAACGGGCAATTGCCGATTTTTTTTGCAAAGCCAAGGATGGCCGCATTGACCCTTGTAGTTTCTCCCTTCTTTTTGGAGACTGCTGGGCCCCATGATAACTTATGGTCTATCAGAACCCCGAGGTAAGAGAAGGAGTTGGTTGATGGAATTTTTTCCCCATTTATACTGAAATAGCCTTCAGAATGCCCTTGCCTGTCTTCATAACGAAGGACTTGGAGTTGTTTATACTTAAACCACGTGACTCCATAAATTTGTGGAAGGAATTTAATAATTTCTGAAGACCAATTGCTGTTCTGGAAATAAGAACAGCATCGTCGGCGTAGAGTAGTACAGGTACCCCTTTGCGCTCGACTAAGGGGTAGTCTGCTTCTACAAGTAAAAGAGATTCCTCCAGTTCATTAATATACAGGTTAAATAAAAAAGGGGCCAAGATACAACCTTGTCGGACACCCCGATTTATTTTAAATTCATCCGTTACATTAAGGTCTTGAGAGTAACGGACATTCGCCCTTGTGTCTGTATGCAGATCGGCCAGAAAATTAACGAGGTTCCTCTCTACGCCCATTCTGAGCAGAGTGGCCCATAATAGGCTTCTGTCTACGCAATCAAAAGCGGACGACAGATCCATAAAGGCCATGTAGACGGTACCTTGTCTCGCCAATGTATACTTGCTTAGAATAAGGTATAGGTTCAGACACTGCGTAATAGTCGAGTGATCTGGTCTAAACCCATATTGTATGGGTGAGAAGATTTTGTTTTCTTTAGCCCAAAAAGATAACCTGTTAAGAATTACACCCCCTACCACTTTAACTACTGAATTCAATAAAGAAATTGGCCTGTAACATAACGGGCTACTGTGATCGCCCTTCTTAAAAATGGGAACTATAGTCGAGAGACCCCAAGTTCTTGGGCAACCAGTTGTCACCGCTGCATTGATTACAGCCGTGAGAACCGGGGCCCAAAGCGGGATACTAGACTTAAACAGGTCCGGCGGCAATCCATCCGGACCCGGGGCCTTGTTGGTGGTAAGACCCTGTATTCCCCTAACGGTCTCTTGTACTGTGAAACACAATGGAGTCACAGCTGGAGTTAAAAGGTCAGAGACTTCCCGTTGCTCATTGCTCTTAAAAATTGTACTGAAATGGGACACCCATTCCCCCTCTGGGATGTTTGTTCCAATAGCTGTGTCATTTGGGTTTTCAAACAAAGGTTTATTAATTATTTGCCAAAACTTACTGCTATTCCCCAACACGGATGGATCTAGGAGGGATTCAATAACGTTTGCCTTGATTTCCTTTTTTCTAATGGCTATTGCTTTCCTGTAAGCCATACGAAGATTTTTAATCAGTTCAAGATCTCTTGGTTTGGTTTTTAATGCAAGTTTCAGATCCCTGCTTGCCTTTGAGCAATTATGATCAAACCATTTAGAGTTATTCACACTATGTCCCTTTGTTGGCGCTGTTAGCATGGAGCCAATTTTAGCGACCAACCCCTCGAATCTAAACAAAATGTTCGAGGGGATTGAGTCAGATGAAAGACAAACAGACAGCTCCGCTTCACATGCGCTGGTTATATTAGTGTACAAGGTGTCTTGATTTACCATTGACCATTTAATGCGACGCCTGCCATTTACGCACCTTAACGTGCCAAGATCGAAGCGTGACTGACGTTTAGCAACAAATGGACCGCCCAAGTCTATAACAAGGGGATTATGATCACTGTATATACTAGCGAGAATAGAAAAATGCAAGACCCATTGAACAGCATCTGAAGAAATTAATATGTGATCAATAAAGGAACCCTGCCCATGCCCTTTAAAGGTTGGGGTGTCAAAGATTTTAGTATCAGGAGCCAACGACATTGCTACAATCAAATTGTGCTCGTTCGTTAGATCGTTTAGGTACTCACCCCCCCTGCCATGGGAGAAGTGAAAGCCTTCCTCATTATGACACCCTAAAAACCCCATTGGCGTGCTAGCTGGGTTACCGCATGGTTGAACGTTGAAATCACCTGCTATCAACAAGTGCCGTGAAACATTGTAGACATTTTTGCTCAGAATATCATTTAAAGAGGCAATATTGCAGGTTTCATTATTACTATTAGCATTGTAAAAATTAACCAGTGTTACCACAATCTTCCCATTTTTTAGATCAATCTTCTGTAAATTCAGATTTACACTATGGTAGTTGCTTATGTTACATTTCAGATCTTGGCTAATGAAGATGGCCAAGCCACCTTTGGCTCTACCCCTGGTCGAGGCAACTGCTGGGGTAATAAAGCTTAAGAAGCCCTCCATATGCACTTTAGTTTCCTCTATCCAGGTCTCTTGGAGACACACAATACTAAATTTTCTTATAAATGATAGCCATACTGGGTCTCGTAACTTATTTGCCAAACCCGCAATGTTCCAGGAAATTAATTTTGTACTGTCATTAAGGGCAGGACTAATAACAGCCTCTCTGATTGATTGTGAGGAAGTTGAAATAGGCGACATTACACCTGCCGCCACCAGGCCCACAGTACGCTCTGCATGTGTCTCCCAAAGCTCAGATGTATCACTAGTAGCTAGCCTTATAACTGATGGGAGTGTGAAGGGCACCTCATTTTCCCCTGGGAACACTGTGGGTAGTGCTTTATTGGGACTACTGTTTTTAATAGCCACACTGTGTGAGTTTTTTCCATGACAGCAACCCCCTTGCTTCTCAAATGACCTTAAGTTACATGAAGCACTTGCCCCACCCCCCGTTACTTCTGCATTCTTTAACCATCAATCGCAGTCCTCTAGGCTGCTAAAAGCCATAAACCTGTTGGAAAGCTCTAGGGGCGTAAATGGTAACAGGTTTGACATGTTCCCATTGAAACCAGTTTTATGATTAAAAGGTATGGTATTCCACCCGTGTGTGGCTGATGGTAAAGCCGGTTGGTACATGTATACGGGGTTTAGAGCCTCGATGTTAGGGAACTGAGAAGAGAAAAAGGTATTGTTGTTATAGTGTTGTGGAGGGAAAACAACGGATCTGGGGTAAAAATATGTCAGGGGGCGTGGTACTATACAGTTCTTTTCATTTCCGTAAGGCCAATTCAGGATATGTTGTACGGCTCTCCTGTCTCTAAAGTTTATTACCACAACATCACCACCAATGTCCTTTGTTCTGCCCCCCAGCCAGGACAGGCGCCGGACATGGACTATCTCACCGTTAATCGCAATGGGTTTAGGTCTATAAAGAGAGAGCCAGTGCATTATTTTGTTTTTTAACTGTGAGTATCCCTCTCTTTTCCCAATGGGCAATTCTGGAACCCCGGTGAGTATAACCACAAACGGTAATGCTTCTGGGGGAAGTTCTGTCGGTGGTGCCCTAGACGGACCCCCTCTTCCCCAGTTATTCTCCTTCCCTTCTAGTCTAGGGGATCTTCCCGGGAAAGTATTGGGTTCCCTAGATGGAATATTTGCAGAACTAGTTGGTAAAGAGATAGTAGGTTTACCCTGTATGTCAGTTGAAGCTGTTGTTAAAAAGTTATTACAACTATTACCGCCAAGTGCTTTCGGTGCCACATTTAAGGGATTAGGAGTGGCGGAAGTTGCTACAGCAACCTGGCTAATACTTGTACTAGGTTTAGACGGTGTGGGACCCACAGTGTTATTTAAGAGGGGTTGGGTTAATGTGGTGACTTGTTGGAGCTGTACTTTGGACTGACCTTGTAAACGAACAAAATTTCCTAACACAGTCAGATCCCCCTCAATTTTACCTAGACGTGCCTCCATCCCCCTAAATCTGTCTGACAGAGCAAGCATGTAACTACGTATGATCAACTCAATATTATCCAGAAGCGACTTTGGAGTAGCGGGTTGCAAGTCCTCCTCCATCTGGATAAGGATGGTATCAGGATCTGTAGGAGCTTGGGGTAAAGGTAACGGTAAAGTGGGGCTGACTGTTATAGTTTGGTTTGCATCAGAAGGTCCCATTAAAGGTAGTATAGCAATGTTCTTCTTTTTACCAAACTCAGTGTGACTTGTTTTGGGCTTGTTGGTTGATAAAGTTTTTCTTCTTCTTTTAGGTGGAGGTGGCCCATGCGTTTTATCAGTCACTGGCCTCGGACTTTTACCTCATACAACTTTACCAGGCCTTATTGTGGGGGATATTAGGATCTTAGAGATGTTAATATGTTCAGTGGTCACTGTGGGGGTAGTTTCTTGAGAATGGGAAGGTGACAATGCCGGAGCTAAACATTCTTGAAGGAGCAAGGGTACGCTGCAAGCCAGTAAGGTGTTATCTACTGGGAAGCTAATCAGATCGTCGTCTAAAGAAACAGACATTATAGGCTCAGAAAATGTTCTGTTTTTTATTCGATCGATGGAACGACGGCGGTCTGCCCTCCTCTCAGCTAACAAAAGCTCCTTATTGCCATCTGTAGCTGGTTTAAGGAAGTAATCATCCAGTGTTCGGTTGTTAGTATTTTTGTCCAACCCCACTAATGCGGGGCTTGTAGCCGCAGCGGCCATTCAATGATGAGGAGTGTTCACAAGGTGGGCACACAACAGAGACAGTTACTTACGTAAACCTTGTGCCAGGATCTATGGCCCAGCCCAGCCTCTTCTAGCCGATGAGGGCCGTAGAGGGCCCGCCCTTTGCCCGGGCTTCGCCCCGGGCGTCCCGCTCGCGTCCCGCGTTGCGGGCGTGGGTCCGCTTTGTAGCGCCGCCTGGCGCAAGATGATGACGCGCTCCTATGCGCGATAGCGGTGCCCCCTGGGAATGCTAGTTCCTGCAACCTGCGGCGCTGTTGCTTCTCGCGTCCCGGCAGGGAGGAACCAGCGGTGTAAGGCAGTCAGGTACGTGGGCGTCCCCGGTCAGCAGGCAAGCGTTCTCCCTCCTTAAGCGAGCCTCCTCGGACCCGTCTGTATCGTTTAGCAGTTCGCCCCTCTGGTCGGGCGTGGGTCCGCTTTGTAGCGCCGCCTGGCGCAAGATGATGACGCGCTCCTATGCGCGATAGCGGTGCCCCCTGGGAATGCTAGTTCCTGCAACCTGCGGCGCTGTTGCTTCTCGCGTCCCGGCAGGGAGGAACCAGCGGTGTAAGGCAGTCAGGTACGTGGGCGTCCCCGGTCAGCAGGCAAGCGTTCTCCCTCCTTAAGCGAGCCTCCTCGGACCCGTCTGTATCGTTTAGCAGTTCGCATCCATTATCGGTCGACATGTTTCAGCCAGTGCCTTAGGATTAATCTGGCTTTCCTCAGGACCTGTTAAAGTAGTGCTGGTGCAAATTAAAAAAGGGTGATTGGTGTAATACAGACTATGTGTTACACTCGCTAAGGTGTTTTTCTAGGTGTGAGAGGGGGATTCTCTTCTCATGCATACGCTGAGAATTAGCAGCCGATGCTTCCTGGAGTGAAGCGACAAGGGGATGACCAGTCTTTCTGATCAGAGCCTGCCGTGTACCTGTGGCGCCGTCTTCACACTCCGGTCACCGGAAAGCCAAATTAATCCTAAGCCACTGGCTGAAACATGTCGACCGATAATGGATGTAGGAGGTCGTAACTCACCACCTAACATCCTCTTGCCTTATTTTTAACCGCTGACGGCGGCCCAGTTATTAAAATTTAATTTAACCTCGGGTACTGGGACCCCCGCCAAGCCGTTTTAATTGTCACATCACTAAACCCCAACACTGCACTCTCAGTAATATACCAGCTCCGCAGTAATCAGGCGTTGTGGCACACCCGGGACACATTAGGGGGTCGATTCCGATTCGGGAAAAAGCGCTCCGAATTGCGGTTCGGAGAGTTTTTCCCCGTACGAGTCGTACCCGTAGGCGTCCCCGTACGAATCAGCAAGTACGATCACAATCTAAAGCGTCACTCCGTACGGCTCGTAAAAAAACGCCGTACGAATCGAAAGTCCATACGAATTGCAGTCGGCTGACGCTCGACGCAACGTCCGAACGTAAAAAGAGCGCGTCTCCCGAACCAGGAAGTACAATCCGTGTAGAACACACTCCGTACGGCTCTTTTTCTATGAGAGCTCAAAACTACCGTAAAACCACACTGCGGCACGAACCGCACTCCAGTACGCGACAAGCAGGACATGAACGGCATCGTCGGTCTCATCCCTATCCTGTACGGCCACCACCTCGTACTTAGAAACCGACGACGGCGCAGAAGGTGAGTACAACGAAGTCCAACATACCTGTACGTGTTGCCACACGCGCACATCTCCATTGCACGACTGTAATGTCTAGGTACGTTGGTCCACACACTCCCGCACTTCACCAGTGTAATACGGAGACGTGCCGCACCTACGTCATCGAAGTACGTCACCGCACTTCACCAGTGTAATACGTGCCGCATGTACGCCATCCAGCTGGGGTACGGTACGTCAACGACCTCGGGGTACGGTACGCCACCGCACAACACCAGTGCAATACGGAGACGTACCGCACCTACATCATCGAAGTACGTCACCGCACTTCACCAGTGTAATACGTGCAGCATGTACGCCATCCAGCTGGGGTACGGTACGTCAACGACCTCGGGGTACGGTACGTCACCGCACAACACCAGTGCAATACGGAGACGTACCGCACCTACGTCATCGAAGTACGTCACCGCACTTCACCAGTGTAATACGTGCAACATGTACGCCATCCAGCTGGGGTACGGTACGTCAACGACCTCGGGGTACGGTACGTCACCGCACAACACCAGTGCAATACGGAGACGTACCGCACCTACGTCATCGAAGTACGTCACCGCACTTCACCAGTGTAATACGTGCAGCATGTACGCCATCCAGCTGGGGTACGGTACGTCAACGACCTCGGGGTACGGTACGTCACCGCACAACACCAGTGCAATACGGAGACGTACCACACCTACGTCATAGAAGTACGTCACCGCACTTCACCAGTGTAATACGTGCAGCATGTACGCCATCCAGCTGGGGTACGGTACGTCAACGACCTCGGGGTACGGTACGTCACCGCACAACACCAGTGCAATACGGAGACGTACCGCACCTACGTCATCGAAGTACGTCACTGCACTTCACCAGTGTAATACGTGCAGCATGTACGCCATCCAGCTGGTGTACGGTACGTCAACGACCTCGGGGTACGGTACGTCACCGCACAACACCAGTGCAATAGACGTGTGGGACATACGTCTGCTATGTCATTGTAAGTGTAAGTATCAGAGTGTGTGTGTATACAACACCCCCACCACTGTCCACCAGTGCCCACCAGTGCCCAGCAGTGCCCAGCATCAGAGTGTGTGTGTGGACAACAACCCCACCAGTGCCCACCAGTGCCCAGCATCAGAGTGTGTGTGTGGACAACACCCCCACCAGTGCCCAGCATCAGAGTGTGTGTGTGGACAACACCCCCACCACTGCCCACCAGTGCCCAGCATCAGAGTGTGTGTGTGGACAACACCCCCACCAGTGCCCACCAGTGCCCAGCATCAGAGGGTGTGTGTGGACAACACCCCCACCAGTGCCCACCAGTGCCCACCAGTGCCCAGCATCAGAGTGTGTGTGTGGACAACACCCCCACCAGTGCCCACCAGTGCCCAGCATCAGAGTGTGTGTGTGGCTGAGACCCCCACCAGTGCCCACCAGTGCCCACCATTGCCCAGCATCAGAGTGTGTGTGTGGACAACACCCCCACCAGTGCCCACCAGTGCCCAGCATCAGAGTGTGTGTGTGGACAACACCCCCACCAGTGCCCAGCATCAGAGTGTGTGTGTGGACAACACCCCACCAGTGCCCACCAGTGCCCAGCATCAGAGTGTGTGTGTGGACAACACCCCCACCAGTGCCCACCAGTGCCCAGCATCAGAGTGTGTGTGTGGACAACACCCCACCAGTGCCCACCAGTGCCCACCAGTGCCCAGCATCAGAGTGTGTGTGTGGCTGAGACCCCCACCACTGCCCACCACTGCCCACCACTGCCCACCAGTGCCCAGCATCAGAGTGTGTGTGTGGACAACACCCCCACCAGTGCCCACCAGTGCCCAGCATCAGAGTGTGTGTGTGGCTGAGACCCCCACCAGTGCCCACCACTGCCCACCAGTGCCCAGCATCAGAGTGTGTGTGTATAACACCCCCCCACTGCCCAACAGTGGCCAGCCTTTACAACAAAAACCTGCCATTCTTAACCACATTACCACCAGGAGATTGACACATGTCAACATACCTATATTTTAACATCACACCACCTCCCAGGCACACAGCAGTCACAGACATTTTCACACAAACTAAAGTTCAGAAAAGGAAAATAATAGCTTTATTCAGCTGGTTCAAAATAGAAAAGCAAATAAGAGTCCTCGCTCATTAAAGGCCAATGGCCAGTCCAAAGATGTCTCTGCAACAGTCTGTGCCTCCATGGGTGTGCTCACGCCCAAACTTGCCTGCACATGGCGTTTAATCAGCTGTGGAAACTACTGGGGCACCATCTGTGGAATCCTCCAGCACCGCATGGACAGGAGAGGGAAGGACAGGTGGAGTGGGTGCAGGTGTAGTGGATTCATTCACACTGGTTGGGGCATCGCCAAAAGTAGCTTCAAATACCTGGCTGCACACCTCAGCCAGTGCCGAAAAACTACCACCTGAACCCGGGGACACATTGGGGGTGGAGGTACAGGGCTGTGAGTCAGTTCTACTGGGTGTGTGGATGCGTGTGTGAGGTGTCTCCCCTCTCCCTGTGGGTGTGCCTACTTCCCCTTGAGAATGGGTGCGTGGAGCTTTGAGCTTCTTATGCTGTGTGTGTGCGCTGGGTGTGTCTGACCTGTGGCGTGTGCTTGTATGCTGTGTAGGTATGTGAGAGGCAGAGGTGGATGGGTCTGAAGGATGGGGGGGACAGATGCTGCTGGGTGTACAGAGCTGCCGTCAGTGTTGACTCCATGGCAGCCACACTCCGACGTAGATCAGACATGGCCGATGACATGCCCTCCATGAACGACACCATCTGTGTAAGCAGTTGTGTATGTCCATGGAGGACAGTCAGCATGGATGTCTGACATACTGCAATCTGCCGGAGTAGGTCCACAGTCTCAGCACTGAGGGCAGCAGGGGACACAGGGGCAGGGGCTGCGGTGCAGGGAACAAAGGAGACATGGGGTCTAGCACGGACCCTAGGGACACTAACGACTGGGAGGGTGGAGATGGTACT
This sequence comes from Lissotriton helveticus, assembly GCF_964261635.1. Taxonomy (NCBI): domain Eukaryota; kingdom Metazoa; phylum Chordata; class Amphibia; order Caudata; family Salamandridae; genus Lissotriton; species Lissotriton helveticus. The sequence continues at coordinate 754,606,550 of NC_136063.1, read as the reverse complement.
GAAGGAGGGGAGGGCAGCCAAAGAAGTAGATGTGACCATAGCTGCATATTCCCCCTCCTCCTGAGAGTCTGACTCGGAGTTGTCGGCATGGTAAGATGTGTCAGTCACATGTCGTCCGGCCTGCAGACTCTCCTCACCCTCCGTGCCACTTCCTCCCTCTGACTCCTCATAGCAGGTGGCACTGTCGCTGGGTCCCTCTGCCTGGTCCGCGCCTGTGTCTCCTCCAGATTCAGATGATGTTGCTGTGGGCAAGGAGAACAACAAAAACATATCAGTCACCTGTACACATCAGACATATAAGCTACAATACATTTTGCCTCATTTCTAAACATGGCATGCATCATGAGTCACATGACACAGAACTCTGCACAATGCAAAGTCTAGTTGTGGCCAATTGTGAGAGACACAACGCTCAATGTATAGTAGGATACAAGCAACAGGCAAGGAAAAAACTAGTATGAAAGACACAATGATGATCCACTGCCTGACAACAGGATAGCTGATTATGCATCCCAGCTAATTTTCCCACCCTGCCACCCAAACCCAGACCTGGACATGTTTGAATTGCTTACACCTTGTGCCACATGGGAAAAGTCCTGCCTGAACTGAAATGTGATGCCATCCTGGGACATGAATCAAGTGTAACATCACCTCACACTGGCATCACAGCTGTTGACACCCACAGCCTCATTGTGTGGCTGACCATCATTATTAGTTAGAAACAACATTCTACGTATTTGGCGAATATGCACACATGCACTGCCCAGTGTGAGTATGCATAAGCCAAAAATATTGCACATGTACATTGTGCACCTGTATCCAACACATGACAATTCGAAAGAGTACCATGGACCAAGGCCACTGAGGCAGACTTGTGCAGAAAACACATGTTGAGACTCAAGATCAGTGCCAAAATATGAAGAATTTACAACAAGGGGTGGTGATGGACAGAGTCTCTGAATTAAGCAGAGTACTCTCACCCAGTCAAGAGATCAGGGCTAGATCCAACACCGTTTTTTAGCTCATTGCACCATCCCAGTTTCAGAACCTGGCTGTATGCAAATTAGTCTGTCCCTGGCCCAGTGCATCATGGGAACAGGGCAGACCAGACTACAAAAGCCAATTCTTACACTGGGAAGGAAACAAGCTTCCGGGGGCTTTTGTAGTTTGGTTTGCCCTGTTCCCATCATGCACTGGGACAGGAACAGACTAATTTGCATACAGCCAGGTTCTGAAACTGGGATGGTGCAGTGAGCTAAAAAACGGTGTTGGATCTAGCCCTGATCTCTTGACTGGGTGAGAGTATTCTGCTTAATTCAGAGACTCTGTCCCTCACCACCCCTTGTTGTAAATAAAATATGAAGAATGGCAGACACAGTGAACATGTGGTGCTACATGTAATGTACCAACAGGTGTCACAGACCCACCTCCAACATGATGATATGCAAAGGAAGATGCATACTGAGACATTGCACCATAGGAATACATGTTTAAAACAAACATCAGCCAAAGCGCAGGGAAAATGTGGAGTACGGCAAAAATTGTAAAGAAGCAGCTGCAGAAACTGGGACATTCTAATGCCAATGCATGGAGTGCCTGTCTGACCACACCACTCAAACTATGGGAGTGTTACCATGCCTTGGAGCACTGCAGGGAGCATGTGACACACATGACAACAAACAGACATGTACCTACCCCCTACTTGCTGCTGTCCCTCCTGCAACTGCCTATGGAGGTCTGGGAACACCACTTCCAGGACCCGGAGCATGTGGGGGGTGAGGTGGCGGGTGCCGCCATGCCGGCGTGGAGCTTCCAGATGCAGCTGGACTCTGGCGATGCGGCGGGTCCAGCACCGGATGTCCTGCCACCTCTTCTTGATGTTTCTGAGCCTCCTGCGAGGCCCCCCCTCACTCCTGACAGCCCTGGCGATGTCCAGCCAGATTTCACCCTTCTCATAGGTAGATACCTGTCACAAATGTAAAGTAAAAGAGCATCAGTACACCTGGTCCATGTTCAAAAGACACACATATGTGCACAAAATACTTGATGACAACAGGGCACACATTTGCATCATTGTCCAGGAGTATGTGGCCTGTGAGCAAACACTGCTGCAGTACATGCCATTGAAAGGCTACAGATGACATGTCATGCGCTAAACACTCTTAGAACATGGCACTCACAGAGCAATGTATGCTACATCTGGGTGCACTGCAGCCCGTGACACGCTGTCACACACCCCACTACAAGAAATAACCCTCTTGACACAACACTGTACACCCTGGCATTCACTCCCAACAACATTGCATCTATACACCATACATACACAGTAGCCATTATGTCACACACACAACAGGTGCACACTCCAAGGTATTGCACACATCACTCACCTGATCCCCTGGTCTCCCATACAGCTTGCTGTAGTTTGGCAGGAGGGCATCCAGCAGGGCCTTGTTCTCAGCATCAGTGAATGCAGGTGCCCTCTCCATGCTCAGCAAATCAGGGTCCAGAGGATTCAGAGACAGCACCTGTGGTTACCACACCAATGTTGTGCAGGCAAGTGCCCTCCCACAGCCACATGCTGCCTTATATCTGTGCTGCAGAGGGTCTGTGAGTCCAAGGAGTAGTGTGTGATAGGCCACCATAGTTAGCATCCTATGTTCCATCCAATCACATCACACATAGGGCCATAACACACATATGCATGGTTTGAAAACTGAGCCTGAGCTGAACAACAACATTTGCAACATTGTATACTTTTGCCCAACTGAATTTCCTAGATCACCTGTAGGAGGCTCAAAAAACTCTGTATCCATGACAACCTGGTTGCATTTTGATCAGTACACTGTTCCCCTATATGTTGGCTATGTATTTTTTCAAATACCCACACAAGTACGGTGATATTGCCGTTGCGTATGCAACCCATCCAATGGTGTTACGAGGCGTACACACGCACGTACCATTGGGGTACGCTTGGCTCGCGTATGGCTGAAATGCAATAGGGAAACGAGGCGTACACACGCACGTACCATTGGGGTACGCTTGGCTCGCGTATGGCTGAATGCAATAGGGTAACGAGGCGTACACACGCACGTATCATTGGGGTACGCTTGGCTCGCGTATGGCTGAAATGCAATAGGGTAACGAGGCCTACACACGCACGTACCATTGGGGTACGCTTGGCTCGCGTATGGCTGAAATGCAATAGGGTAACGAGGCCTACACACGCACGTACCATTGGGGTACGCTTGGCTCGCGTATGGCTGAAATGCAATAGGGAAACGAGGCGTACACACGCACGTACCATTGGAGTACGCTTGGCTCGCGTATGGCTGAAATGCAATAGGGTAACGAGGCCTACACACGCACGTACCATTGGGGTACGCTTGGCTCGCGTATGGCTGAAATGCAATAGGGAAACGAGGCGTACACACGCACGTACCATTGGGGTACGCTTGGCTCGCGTATGGCTGAATGCAATAGGGTAACGAGGCGTACACACGCACGTATCATTGGGGTACGCTTGGCTCGCGTATGGCTGAAATGCAATAGGGTAACGAGGCCTACACACGCACGTACCATTGGGGTACGCTTGGCTCGCGTATGGCTGAAATGCAATAGGGTAACGAGGCCTACACACGCACGTACCATTGGGGTACGCTTGGCTCTCGTATGGCTGAAATGCAATAGGGAAACGAGGCGTACACACGCACGTACCATTGGGGTACGCTTGGCTCGCGTATGGCTGAAATGCAATAGGGAAACGAGGCGTACACACGCACGTACCATTGGGGTACGCTTGGCTCGCGTATGGCTGAATGCAATAGGGTAACGAGGCGTACACACGCACGTATCATTGGGGTACGCTTGGCTCGCGTATGGCTGAAATGCAATAGGGTAACGAGGCCTACACACGCACGTACCATTGGGGTACGCTTGGCTCGCGTATGGCTGAAATGCAATAGGGTAACGAGGCCTACACACGCACGTACCATTGGGGTACGCTTGGCTCGCGTATGGCTGAAATGCAATAGGGTAACGAGGCCTACACACGCACGTACCATTGGGGTACGCTTGGCTCGCGTATGGCTGAAATGCAATAGGGAAACGAGGCGTACACACGCACGTACCATTGGGGTACGCTTGGCTCGCGTATGGCTGAATGCAATAGGGTAACGAGGCGTACACACGCACGTATCATTGGGGTACGCTTGGCTCGCGTATGGCTGAAATGCAATAGGGTAACGAGGCCTACACACGCACGTACCATTGGGGTACGCTTGGCTCGCGTATGGCTGAAATGCAATAGGGTAACGAGGCCTACACACGCACGTACCATTGGGGTACGCTTGGCTCGCGTATGGCTGAAATGCAATAGGGAAACGAGGCGTACACACGCACGTACCATTGGAGTACGCTTGGCTCGCGTATGGCTGAAATGCAATAGGGTAACGAGGCCTACACACGCACGTACCATTGGGGTACGCTTGGCTCGCGTATGGCTGAAATGCAATAGGGAAACGAGGCGTACACACGCACGTACCATTGGGGTACGCTTGGCTCGCGTATGGCTGAAATTCAATAGGGAAACGAGGCCTACACACGCACGTACCATTGGGATACAGTGCTTCAGACATGCTCAAGTGTACGATTGTGTAGGCTGCGTCCCTGTCCTACCCCATGTCACCATTGGTAGAGTGACTCCAGGAAATCACATAGCAGGGATGTAGTCTACACTCATGTCTAGGATGTGGATGCATAAATCAGCATGGCATCCATACATCAGCATGCCCAAGGTGTGGCAGACATAGAAGAAGCACAGGGACTGTGACCTTGTGACTCAGTTGATGTGTGAAGAGCTGGCGAGACATGTCATCAACCATATTTCACATGTGCATCACATGCATTCAACACTTCACACCGGAGTAAAGTCTGCAACATATTGTGATGCACATCAACACTGGAATGCCACACCATTCAGTACAGGGAACTGCCACATGATGACAGCAACATGCCCACTGTCACAGAGGTGTAATAGCCGCACAGCATGACCCTGTGTGACCACGTCATGTGTGTTCCATGTGCGACATTGTGCATGATGTTAGCATATGAAATTTACAGGTCAGTATCATATTACTCACCTTTGAATATCCCCAAGTGTCATCCTGGATATGGCAATTATCGCTCAGCACTACACTTGTGTGTCGGTAGGCATGGCCTGCGGCTCAGCATGTGTTGTTGGCGTTGTGTGTGCCGTGATGACGTTGTCTGAGTACTCAGACGTCACCTCTGCGTGCACACGTCAGGAACTTTTTTTCACAACACAAGCGCTGGTCCCGTATGAGTGTAAGCTTAGTCATTTTTCAACCAAGATCATAGTACGTACACTTCTGACCATTTCACTTGGATTGTCTGACTCCGGACGGTGCCAATATGGATTTCCGTTTCAAAGCCTGTTAGGAATGCCAACGACTCATGTTGGTGACTGACCCTCACCGTTGGTGTCTCCACTGTTTCCACGTCAAGCACACCAACAAGAGCTGCTCCGACTGCCGGGAACACACATATGAATCCAGGTGTGATTGGACCCGCAAGCCGCTCAGACTCCAGCAGTTAGCCCTGCACCACTATAGCTCATGGTCTGGACGTAGGACGAGTGCCTGGGCGTGGGTGTTGAGACATCAGAGCCCCTGAATTACACATCAGTCCTCCAGGGCTGAGTCGTCACGTATCCCAAATAAGTAAAAGATATGTCATCGCACTTCCAAATCCCCACAATGCACGTGCAATGCTGCATGTGATCCGGGTGACACCGGCCATGCGGCTCTGTCAGATTAGCCGCTGTCGTAGCCTGCACCACGACCTCCGGGCCCTGCCCTGCATGTGAAGCAGGAGGAGTCAGTGCACTTCCTCATGTCCATGATGTCCCTCAACCCAACAACAGCCTACGCGTCGGCTCCTGGCCCAGCGGACCCGTCTGGGGGCACGAGCGCGTCTGGTGAATTGCCCCTGATGCCATCACTCGCTTTGTCCCTGACGCAGGCGGCGCATACGTCCCGGAACCGCTGGGACAGACAGGATGTGAATGGTCACCCTGGTCCTCCCTGGTTCACCTCACAACCTCACTGGCAACAGTCCCCCAGGTGTCAGCCTTGGTGCCGTTCTTGGGTGGTGCTGTCCCCAATACCACACACTGTACGGCTCCAGCGTGGAGACTGTGCGGCTGAACACCGCTATTAATGCTGCATGGGGAGTAAAACTTCAATGAGCCTGCCACAGCTCATTCCAATGGGTGTTAATGGGTATTGGTAGGGTCATGAAGACCCAGTGGCACGTGAGTGTCAGTCCCAAGACGACAGGACAGGTGGACTGGGGGATGCGAGTGGTCTGGACACCTAGCCTGACACTGGTGATGTCTCTACTCCAAACGTGTTTTTGGATGAGTGGGCAACGTACAGTGTAGTGTTTACGTGGGTGGCCGGAGCCTTGCCCCTTCATCTCCCTGTTGCCGCCGTGAGGACCAACCTCCTCACTGAGGTCCTTCAACTCCACTCATGCTCCGCTGTGCCTCTGCAGGCCTATCTTCAGGAATGTACTGTATCTAAATTGGCCAGCATGTACAGGCACGCTGCATGTTTGGCTGTAGATAGGCACGTTGTCAGACGCCCACACCCCTCCCCGGACTGACCATGTTCCCTGTCCTCCCACCCCACCCCAGAGAGCATGGGCATCCAGGCCCCCAAATCACAGACCACATTCCCGTTAGCTCTGCTGTAGAGGGCATCCAAGAGGTATGAGCACTACGGAAACATGTCTTCATCCTCCCTGAGTCTGGGAGTGGGCTCTTCCTACATCACATGCCTCTTTGTCTGCTACCCACACTCTCTGTGGGACATGGTTGTATAACTGCTGGCAGAGTGTGCGTTGTAGGTACGGGCAATACTTGGCCACGCCCTTGTAGGATGCCAATCACCCACACTGTTTTTTTTCCGGTGTGGCCTGGAAAGCCCCGACTCACTGGGCAGATCGATGGCATCCAGGGAGGCAAATTTGTCAAAAGCTTGTCATGTATTCAAAGTCGGGATTATGCGACTAACTACTGTTCCTTACTGATATCTTGTTACAAAACGTAAGTAACTAGTCCATACAGTTCAGTACATGTGCTGTAGGAGCATCTAGGTTGTGTCCTTGGCGTGATGACCTGGTTTCTAATGTACACACACCATGCCCCGTGTGTTAATTACCCACTCATATGTGTGATGGCAGCACAGACCATTTGTCACAAATCTAAGATTTATGATGTATGATGATGGTCATGTAATAGTTAGGGAAAGTAAACACCACAACATTACTAACGCAGAACTGTGCAAATGATGGCACATGTGGTGTGTGTGTGTGTATTGCTGTCAGCTGTCTGGATGTGCAGACAAGCTGCTACTGACATTCACATGACGTGTGTCACTGACATGATACACTGTCAATGCTCACTAAGACCTTTCCATCAGATCATTTGTATGCATGTCATATCCATTCCACACACCACAGGTCTTTTACTTTTCACGGAGGAGTGGCTGGGAGCTGGCACATGTTACATCAGTGTGTATCCCACGCCACACTCAAAATTGTCAAGATAATTTGAAGCAGTGTTGCTTGTGCCATGTACATCGTTATTGTCATAGTCAGACAGTTGAAGACATGTTTGATAAATTGTGTATTGTAGGGCACCCCCTCTGGAAAGGCCGTTGCCTGACTTGGAAGCCATGAGGGAGCGGAGTTGCATCCGTCGATATCGATTCAACAGACAGATGATCAAGGACCTGAAGGACAGGCTGGAGGCTCACCTACAACCACGCCACAGGTATCCAACTGCGCTGACACCCAAGGTAAAGGTGATGGCAGCCCTCCATTTCTTTGCCACAGGTACGTTCCAATACACCATAGCTGATGTGGGTGGGATGTCTCAGACAATGTTTAGCCGGGTATTGGGTGATGTATTGGCAGCTATGTTGCTGCACCTGGATGAATTCATTACATTCCCTACTCCAGAAGAGTTGACAGATGTCAAGGGGGAATTCTATGCCCTGGGCCGCATGCCACATGTAATTGGTGCAATTGATGGTACACATGTTACTCTGGTGCCACCACAGGCTCAGGAGCAAGCGTATCGCAACAGGAAACACTACCACTCGATAAATGCCCTGGTGGTGTGTCTTGCCAACATGATTATCTCACATGTTTGTGCACGTTTTCCAGGATCGTGCCACGATGCTTTCATCATGAGGCGTAGCAGGGTACCACAGATGATGCTGCAGCTGCACAACCACCGGGCATGTCTTGTTGGTGAGTATTCCCTGTCAGCTATGTATGTCAGTATGTCACAACTTCATGATCTGCATCATATTACACACTCATTTCCATGATGTCAATTTGCAGGAGACGCTGGATATCCAAACATGCCGTGGTTAATGACTCCACTACGCAACCCCAGGACAGCTGCAGACCAGCGGTACAACAATGCTCATGGGAAGTCCAGGCGGGTGATCGAGCGAACTTTTGGACTCCTGAAGAGCCGGTTCAGGTGCCTGGACAAGACAGGCGGAGCCCTCCAATACAGCCCACGCAAGGTGTGTGACATATTCACCGTGTGCTGCATGCTACACAACATGGCAGTGGAGAAGGCCGTGCCACTCTACCTTGATCCTGATGAGCTGGAACATCTGCCCGTTGAGGATGAAGGCCTTGCCCAGGATGCCAGCGATGAGGAGGGTGAAGATGATATCCGGAGTAACCTCATCCGCAACTTCTTTTCATGATGGTGAGTCATAGCAGCTGTAAACTGAAACATCTACTAGAGTTACATGGGTAGCATGCTGTGTATGCAACAGACTGTATGCAAGCTCACTTGGATGTTTGTTGTGCAGTGTCACACAGGTGCAGATGTAATACAACACACATACGTGCTATGTGTGCATTTTGAATGTACAGGTGTACTACAGCATCTGGATAATAAACAGGACATTGTCAAAATGACATGAAACAGAACTTGACCCCTTGTGTGCCACTCTCATCCACAGCTCGCCCTGCCTGTTGTCCGTTGGGGTCATCGTGGTCATCCTGCTATTGCTCATCATGATTGCAACGTCAGCCAAATCAACGGAGCATGCATGGACATGTGGAGAATTCAATTTGGGTAAGGACTCATATGAGGCTGTTTAGCATTGGTATGTTTTGAAACGTGTGGTACATGTTCATGTGCATGTAGTGAGACCATGCATACATGCAACTACAAAATGTTACTTATTACATGTATGCCCACTCCCATGACAGGATAGTCACTCCATCTGACTGTCATCTGTTGTAGTTAGAGACTCTGGTGAATGCATCTATGTGTGTAGACATTGACACTGCAACATTGCATATACCATGGCTTTACATTGTGTCAGAGGTCACAACCACGGACTCTGTGGGGGATTGCAGCCTCATTGTGTGCATTAGAATGTGTCAGGATCCTCTCCTCCAGCTTCTGGGCCAGTTCCGTTTGATTACCATCAAACCATGTGGTGTAGGTGTGGCACAGTCTATGTTCCACATGTTGAGATAACTGTCCTGTCATTCTGTTTACATGGATGCATTGCCCCTTGTTGCAGTATATCACTGTCATGTCGTTACCGCAGTGCAGCTCGAAAATACAGCTACACCAGCCTTCACAGTGAGTAGCAGTTCTGTTTTGATTCACATGATGCCATGAATGTTTAGCATGAGAAATGACAATGTTTGGGTGATGCATATGTGATTTATTGTGAAGCACCAGTGCAGTGCGGTCATTCCCATGAATCTCTAGTCCCGTGCAGCATTACTGGGCAATGCTAGGGTCTCATTATGTGGCTTGGATCAACATCACTTGCACTTTATATATTTTAAACCTGCATATCATGTTTAGCATAGTAATGCAAACTTGACAGATCAAAAGACTGGCTACTGAGTGCCTTCATTGCATGTAGATCTTTAGCTTCGTCATCATATGTGATACTTACAGCTGTTGTGGGTCAAGTCAAGTTGGGGTACATGGCCCTTATGGATACCCATAATCACATGCAGACATTACAGTTAGCGTAAGTAGCATTGCCATATGTTTCAATTTGTTTGTAAGGTCAACCTCATCTGAGCCAGTGAATGATTTGTAACAACATAGATCTCATTGCATGGTAGCTCACTTGAGAGCGTTACACATGACTCGAATGGATGACAGACTGTCCTAGGTTTTATGTGTCTGTGTCATAGCATCGGATCTCATGTGATACCATGATTACTCATCTAAAATTATATACAGTCAGTAAACTTCACAGGTGTGACTGGTACAGTGTAGCTAATTATGTTTTCGAAGTGTCAGTGACATGAGAATGTACTTCTAATGGTTATTTACCTCTGTTTCACGTCTCCCTCACAGCAGTTCCCATCCTCTCCTTCCCTCGCCTGATCACCCTTTTGTGTCTGTCGTTTGTACTCAGACCAAGGGGCTATTTGGAGGTGGAACCCTTTGAGCATCACACCACTCTGATGAAGAAAGGTACGGCCAGTCCTTGACAGGCTTGTAGCCAATAGTACTGCTGCATTACAGGTGACATCATTAATAGTGTTATTTGGAGTTCTTGCCAATGCTCATGTATGTTTCATAATGCTCTATGGGCTCCCAATGTAAATAATCATGTTGTGCATGACGTCTGACTTCTACAGATTATTGTGCCTCCTTGATGTCAACGCACATGTCCTTCTAATGTGCATGTATACTATTTAGCATGAAGTTAGCTTATGCTTGTTATGTGTTTACCTGTAAAGTGACCACACGCATGGTGTGGGGGAGGCTAGAATACTATGTTGTGTGTGAGGTAGATGGATTTGTAGTTGCTGTTTGGCTTTGAACACACTAGCTGTAGTCTACACCTGCTGACGCTGTGTGCCTTGTGCCCCACTTGTCAGTAAGGGCCCTGATCCAGTGGCTGTGATCTTTGGTGATTACTGTGCCATTTTATTTGCAGTGACCCTGAATAAGGCAGACACTCCTGCCTTCACATACACATGTCACTTTGTGGCTTGAAAATGCCCTTGTGGTATGTGCTTGTTTTGCAAGTTGTCACACCCCTCCTGCCAGCATGTCTTCACTCATTGCTGCTGCTGCATATACAGCCACCATGCAGCGCACCTACAGGATGACCCTCCTTCCATCCATTTATAGACCATGCTCCGGCCACCCTACACACAGACAACCCCAGACATTCACCCTCCTGCTATCACAATGCTTCTAACTCAGCCATTGCAGCTGTATGCCTGTGTGTGCAACACATACTGGCACGACTATGGCAGATTCACATGACATTGGGTCTATGTACCACCAGGTCATGTGCCGTGTACAGCACACACACACCTTATTGTGCAGTGTTACCTTGTCAACGCCACAGCAGCAAAAACATAGCTGACACTCTCAGTCAAGTAGCCACAGGGGACACAAACCATGACCACGTCTCTTGGGTGTGGTGTGATTTCCCCGTTCTGGTGTAGGTATTTGTCAGATGTGGGTAGTTGTTCTGTATGCGTTGCTCCCATTACACTAGTATAGTACTTGTAGCTACATAGGGGTAGGTCACCTATTCAGGTGTGCTTGTGTAGAGTGCTACAGCCCATTGCCCACAGTCTGTCCTGCCACCCTTGTCCTGTGCGCCATTCATCACATCCACAGTACTGCATCATGCAGAAGATAGTTCACATACCTGAGGACACAGTTGTAGGTACTCCCTACGTGGACAACTACTTTTGTTACACTGATCTGTACACCTCAAAGTGACTCTCCTGGGCCTGCCTGTGATAGCAGTTTTGGGCTCCAAACCCCCCTCCAGCATTTACTATCCCACACAGCTGTGTCCTTCCATCCATGTATCTAGTTGTTAGGATTTTGGGCCCAATGTGTGTCCACACTCAGATTCTGATCCAAGTGTGTGGTTGGCTGCTGTTTGTTGGATACCCTTGCATTTCATACATTTGCACACACATATCAATTTATGCTGTGGTTCAAAGATAACTCACCACATGCGTATGAGGATTAGTATATTTATTGGGAGATCTTGTGCAGGAAATGTGAATAGGTGCTGTACAGAAAGGGGTAGAATCCAAAGTTCACTGCCGGAGATGAGATGCCTTACAGTTTCAGTCAACAGAGTCCAGGCCACAGTGCTTGGCTTCATTGGGCAGACTGTGACAAGCATGTCCATGTGGGAGAGTCTCATAGGGGATGCTGTTGCACCCAGGGGCAATATGCCAGGTCCAGTGTCCTGGGAGATGTGCATGGCCCACTGCCCCTCAACGTCTTAGCCGTGGATGACCCACCTTCCTTGGGGGACCCTCAGGTGCAGGCCTGGACGATGCATGGGACGCTACGTCAGACAGTTCCTCCTCATCCCTCCCTGTGTCTGGTGTTGCACTTTGCCTAGATGTAGCTGGCCTGGTGACACAGAGAGGGTGCTGCATGTTGGCAGCAATCTGACGTAGCGATTGGCACATTTCCTGATGCACCGTCAAGAGCTGAGCCAGACTTGCCTCCACCTGTCCATAATGTAGGTCTTGCCTGGCTATTTGCTCTGCCTGCTGTTCTTTCACCTGGTTGAGGGCCTCCGCAAGCTGGCCTATCTCCCTGGTGTCCCGCCGGTATGCCTCCAGAATGTTAGCGAGTTCAGGCATACCGGGTGCTGCAGCTGACTGGCCAGAATCTCACCTCCGCCTTCCGCCACTCCCACCACCCTGACCCTCACAAACACGGCCTGCGCTTGTGGGCACATCCAATCGACGGGCCCCCCGAGTGCTGCCAGGGTGGAGGTCGTCAGCAACCTCAGGGGCGCCCGACAAAGGGTGTCCCTCATTTTCAGACTGGCTCTCTTGTGGATCTTGGGCAGGGCTGTGACCTGTCTGCTGGGATGTGGTGGGAATGGGTCCGGTGGTTGGCTGAGATGTAGCTGGTACAGTTGCTGCAGGCGTTTGGGATCCAGAGGAGCCAGGTTGGTTGGGGTCATCCACAGTGCGTTGAGTGGCGTCGCTGGGGTCTGGGTCCTGCTGAGCCTGGGACTGGGATCCTTCTCCCCCCTGGTTGGGGGGCACACGTTCCCCTGTGTGTGGGAGAGACAGACACTGTTAAGGCACTATCAAGTGACATCTTGTTTAGTTATCCATTATGAGCATCACAGTTCCACAAGCTTTACATTGTTGACATTGTTCTGTTGTATATGTAGTGTTAGTAAATTGACATGTACTCTGGGGTATTTTCATTCTTCTATTCTCTTGACAATGACTGACACAGCCATTGCTGTGTCTTGTATTGCCGGCACAACACATGTAAGGCATTGGTCATGTTCACGCAACATCCAGGATACGGTGTTAATCCTTATGTCTGCGTCAAGCATGCACAGAGTTTAGATACAGCATGTTGATGTAAGAGACAGAGCATCATTAATTTGCATGACATCTACTACTTTCGATGTCTTTTGCTGTACCGTGATGGCCAAACAATGCCAACACCCCTGGACCTGTACACACACTTATAGATCATGGCTTTTGAACTTGGCACTTCTGTAAGACGCATTACCTTGTCAATACCCATGTCCATGTTGGTACTTCAGTGCATCCACAACGTTCATGAGATGGGGCACGTGCATTGTTTGAGCGACACAATGGACTTGAGCATCTGCTATGTGCATGTATGAGTAGTATGAGTTTTCATATGAGTGAGTGTTTTGTTATGGTACATGACAATTGGGACAGTGTTGTACTCCAAAGCCTGTCCCCAGGAGATGAGTTTCTGTAAGGCGGGTGTAGGATAGGCCATGGTAGTAGTTTGTGTGTGATTTGCAAGCGTCCATCGTTCATGATTTGGCTGCCCCCAGATGTAGCATGCTGGCATAATTGTGGTTTTGTGTTCATGCACAGGGTGTGTGACCTTGTCCTGGTGTTTGTGTTTACTGTGATCACAGGAGGGACTTGTGGTGCCTACACCTGTGGCCATTGTTTAATCCAGAGGTTTCCGATATGTGTGTCCTGACATAGTACAGTGTTGGCTGGAAATGGTGTGTGTGTTGCAGGCACTTACAGCCTGATTCATGAAGCGAAATAGCGCCCGCAATGGCTGCGAAAACGCAATTGCGGGTGCAAAACACGGAATCGGCATTCAAGTACGAAATAGCGAAATCGCTAAAAAATAATAGCGAGCGGAATAGCGATTACGCTGTAAAAGTAGCAGACTCCGGGAAGTCGAGCATTAGCGATAATGAAATAGCGACCAACCACGGAATCTGCGAATTGAATAGCGAAACGCAATATTGTCTCAATCGGCATTCATGAAAGAAATACATTAGCGAAAAATCGCTAAATCGCACATTAGCGCGGCGCAATTTAAGGACAACTCAAAGCAGGTGGTAACCATAAAAGCCATGATTAACCAAAATTTGAAAAACTGTTAGCCAATCACCAACAGGTCCAGGCCTGACCAATCACACATAAGGACATTCAGCAGCAGCAATAGGCGTTCCACAATGCCTGGGATGTACATGGTGGTGAGGCGGCGAAGGCTACAGCGAGCAGCACGGAGGAGACGCATGAGGCAGGCACGGATTTACCGGCAGCGGGTCACCTTGCTGGGGCAAACCAGAGAACAGATTTATGCTAAATACAGGCTGAATGGGGAAATGATCACCTGGCTGATACAAGAACTCGACCCCATCATGCAGCACCCAACAAGGCGAAACAATTCTGTGCCCACACATGTGCAGGTATTGTGCAGCCTGCACCTCCTGGCATCCGGCAGTTTCCAGGGCATAGTAGCCGCTGCTGGGGGGATTTCCCAGCCCACCATGTCACGCTGCCTCCACACTTTTGTTGACGCCATGCTCACCCAGCTCCACCGGCACATCACATTTCCCACGAGCCAACAGGATTTGGACCTCACAAAACTACAATTTTATAATGTTGCCCATTTTCCCCATGTCCTTGGCTGCATAGACTGTACCCACGTCGCCATCTGCCCACCAGCTGCCACGGAGTATATGTACCGCAACAGGAAGTCCTACCACTCCCTCAACATACAGATGGTCTGCAATGCCAAGACCATCATCACTGACATTGTGGCCCAGTACCCAGGGAGTACCCATGACTCCTTTATCTTCAGGCACAGCGGACTCCACACACGACTGATCAGGGGAGAGTTTGGGGAAGGACACCTACTTGGTAAGTACACTTTGTCGACAATGTCACATTGCTATGAAGTAACTGCGCTGCACAGGCAATCAACATCTGCTCCTCTCATTCAGGTGACAGTGGCTACGCCCTACGGGAATACCTCCTGACCCCTTACCTCAACCCTGCCACACCTCAGCAACGCCGCTACAATGTTGCGCACATCCGGACAAGGAACTGTATTGAAAGGACATTTGGCCTGCTCAAGAGCAGGTTCCGTATACTGCACAAGACAGGTGGGGCCATGTATTACAGTCCTGCAGCGTGCTGCCGCATTGTGGCTGTCTGTGCAATGCTTCATAACATTGCAACCAAGCGCCGGATACCAGTTGACATCTCAGGCAGTGAATCTGAGGGGGACGACCGGCCACCAGCACATGCGCACCATGCACGCGGGGAGAACCCAGCTGAAGGCCACAGACGTCGCAACCACATCACAGCTAACAATTTCTAGCCCACCCCCTTCCCCCACCCCACATATCACAATTGCATGCAAACTGTAATGATTACACAAGGCGTATGTGTGCACCAAAATAAATTTATTTGTTTGAATCACAAAAAAATAAATGGGTCTTCGTAACAACTATATACAAAAAGCAGTATTCATGCATACTGCATGAGACGCTCCATGGCAGGCTTAAGTTCAGCCTGCGCCTGTGTCCCTGACACAATGTCATTGGCGCCTCCGGCGCACAATTCCCAGGCGCCTGGGAGCCTCTTCCTCTTCCTGGGCAGCTGGAGGTGGGGCAGCCCTTGCGCTGCGCCTAGGTGGGGGGGCCTGCGTGGCAGAGTGGCTGCTGACACTAGAGGCACCCTCACTAGCATCATCACCCCCCACAATTGCCGGAATCACAGGTGCGTGCAGTGCGGTGACCGCGGTTGTCAAATGCTCCAGCACCCGGGTAATATCCTCGCAGCACTGGACGAGTTGGTGCTGCTGGGTTAAGGAGCGGCGCGCAAGCAGGGTGGTGGCATTTGCCGAGGCATAATTGGAGCGGCTGTAGGTGGACAGCCGGCTCAGCAACTGGTGGTGGCGCCTGCTAGCAACACTTCGGTGCTTCACCAGCGCTGCAGTGTTGTGTTCCATAGCCGTCGTCATGCGGTCAATGGCCGCCGTCATGCGGTCCACCCTCTCGCCCACTCCCGCCACATTGCGGCCGATCTTCTGCAGCTGGAGCTGGATGGCTCCTTGCTGCTGCGACTGGCGCTGGTGTAAACGCAGCATGCGCCGCTCCACACTCATGCATGCGTGGAAGTGGCCATTGCCCCTCCTGGTGGTCGGCCGCTGTGTAGCGGATGTGGCTGGCCCAGATGGTGGTGGACGAGCTGCAGGTCTTGCAGCAGCTGGTGTTGCAGGTGCGGCAGGTGTGGTGGGTGGCCTGGCCTTGGCAGCCGGTGGGCCTGAGGCGGATGCAGCAGGCAAGGTGGGTGGCCTGGCCTTGGCAGCCGGTGGGCCTGAGGCGGATGCAGCAGGCAAGGTGGGTGGCCTGGCCTTGGCAGCCGGTGGGCCTGAGGCGGATGCAGCAGGCAAGGTGGGTGGCCTGGCTGCTGGTGTTGGCGCTGGCGCAGGGGCTGGTGGCTGGGTAGCAGGTAGGGATTCCTCCTCCTGGGCCTCCTCGTCGATCAGCAGCCTCTCACTGTCGCTGCTATCTCCTGCACCTGTGAGGGTAAGTGGATACTCATTAGGTGCATGTGACAGTCAGACGTGCAGATGTTACATGCATGCTGGGTGTCATTCCCTGGGTGGCTGTGTATTTGCGCACTTTGGAACCTTTCGGGCCGCATTGTGGTAGTACTACATTGTGGACATACTACGTCTCCCACAATGCTTCAGGGCATTTCCTGATGCACGGCATGACTAAGGGCCAATGAGTGAGCCTATTTGGTCATGGGCGGTCATAGGGGACAGGGTCGCAGTCGCATGCCACTTACCTTGGGTGTCTTGGGTGGGGCGGGAGGAGTCCAGAGGGGTGACGCCAACACACGCCTCACTCTCCAACGTGTCCTCTACCCGGTCCTCCAGGGGGGTGTTGGGTGGGACAGTCGGGCCACCACCTCCGGTGCCTGATGCCTCACCAAGGCGCTCCGCAACCCTCTCCTTGGCACGCCCTCGGAGGTCGTACCACCGCTTTTTTAATTCCTCCAGGGACCTGTCCGCAACTCCCACAGAGTTCACGCTTGTGGCAATCCCCACCCAGATCCTCCTCTTCTCCTGCTCTGGGACCCTCCGGGAGTTTGCACCAAACAGCTGGTCGTGGTTGGCCACCACACCCTCTATGAGGTTCTCCAGCTCCTGTTCTGAAAATTTCAATTTGCGCTTTCGGCCAGCGCTGTTGCTGGGTCCGGGCTGCGGGTCGTCTGACATAGCGGTCGCTATTTCGGCGGGGTCGGGATGCGCAAACGGCGGGTTGGTGGCAGCTTTCCGTCGTGGACAGTCGACTGATAGCGTCACTGTGGTGTTTGGGGGTGGGATTTGGCTGCTTCCTGGTTGTGATGTCATCACGGTGCTCGGAATGCGTCTTCCCGTTTTCCAGATCCCGCGAGAATGCGACTCGCAATCCCGTGCAATCGGGATTGCGAGCGCAATCTCGTGCGATCGGGATTGCGAGTCGCAATCCCGATCGCAGGTAGCCGGAAATAGCGATTATTCTGCGTTTTTTGTGGGTCGCTAACGGCTTTAGCGCCCGCATGCGAGTCGCTATTTTTTCTCCGAAAAGTACATGAATGCCGTTTTGCGTTTCCTCAATAGCGAGTCGCTATTGATCGCTATTAGGGACACGCAAAACGGCCCGTACATGAATCAGGCTGTTAGTGGATGACTGCTGGTAATTAGGAGACATCCCTAAACATTCTGCTCTATGGTGTTTGTAAGGCCTGTGCAGTGCTTGGGTGCAACTGTGTGTGTGCCCAGGGAGATGCGGTGAGTTGACAGTGGGAGGGAGGGCGACAGAGGGAGGGAGGGCGACAGAGGGAGAGGGCGACAGAGGGAGGGAGGGCGACAGAGGGAGGGAGGGCGACAGAGGGAGGGAGGGCGACAGAGGGAGGGAGGGCGACAGAGGGAGAGGGCGACAGAGGGAGGGAGGGCGACAGAGGGAGAGAGGGTGACAGTGAGAGAGGGTGACAGTGGGAGAGGGTGACAGTGGGAGGGAGGGCGACAGAGGGAGAGGGCGACAGAGGGAGGAGGGCGACAGAGGGAGGGAGGGCGACAGAGGGAGAGGGTGACAGTGGGAGAGGGTGACAGTGGCAGAGGGCAACAGAGGGAGGGAGGGCGACAGAGGGAGAGGGCGACAGAGGGAGGGAGGGCGACAGAGAGAGAGGGCAACAGAGGGAGAGGGTGACAGAGGGAGGGAGGGCGACAGAGGGAGGGAGGGTGACAGTGAGAGAGGGTGACAGTGGGAGAGGGTGACAGTGGGAGGGAGGGCGACAGAGGGAGGGAGGGTGACAGTGAGAGAGGGTGACAGTGGGAGAGGGTGACAGTGGGAGAGGGCGACAGAGGGAGGGGGAGACAGGGTTGGAGGCAGGTTGTTTGTGCTTGCTCACTTGCTACACTGCCTTACTGTGTCACTAAATATTGTATCTCTGGAAGGTGTGTCCACAACATGATATTGTTTACGAGCTGTGGTCTACTTTCTTGTGTGATATTTCCCTATCCTTGTACATTGGGCATGGTGCCTGGGTGAGGCCCTGGGGCATATGGGATGAGAGCAGCCTCCTACCCTCCACCTTCCACCCTTTGTGGGTCCCACTTGCAACAAACCACTTTTAGTTGTGTCGTGCTAGGACTCATGGCCACCCACCCCATGCTGCTGGGCACTGTTGTAAGTCCACCCATGTAACATGTATTTTTTGTACACTCACCAGACTCAACGGCTCCTTCTATTCCATGTACTCCCACCGGTGGCAGCAGGGCCATGACTTTCTCCTCCCAGGGCTGGTATACAGGAGGTCTGCGGGAACCACCACCTCCAGTGTGGTGTGCAGAGGCGTAGTCCTGGTCCATTTTCTTCTTGACCATCCTCCGCAGATCATACCACCTGGCCTTGCATTCCCCCTTGGTGCGCCGGATGGGTGCAACAGCATTGACCCGGTCTACGATCCTCTCCCACAGGCGTGTTTTTTCTGCCATGCTGGTCTGTCTGACCAATGCGCCAAACAGCTGTGGCTCGACTCTGATGACTTCATCTGTAAGTATCTCCATCTCCGGGTTAGTGAACTTTGGATTCTTGGGTGTGGTCATGGTGTGGGGTGTATGTGATTGAGGGGGTGATGGTGTGTATGGATGAGGGTGTGTGGTTGTGATTGTGAAGGGGGTGGTGTGGGTGTAGATGTGATAGGGTGTATGTGTGAAGGTATGTGGCTGCAATAGTTGGTGTGCTCTCTGTTTCTTTGCAAGAATGGGTATGTTGGAAAGGATGATGGGTTGTATGTGTGGACCGTTTTATTGGTCAAATAGTGGGTGTGGCTTAATTTGAATTGGTTGTGTGTGTGTTATATGGGGGGGTGTTAGTGTTGACCTCTGTTTGGCTGTGACCAGGACATTGAATCTGTATGGTGTGTACACAGGAGACATGTTCAGTGTTGTTGTGCCACTTGTTTGCAAAGTCCTTGTGCTGGTTTGGGTGTTGGCGTTATGTGTGCGTGTCGTACTTGGGTGTGCGATTGACTGGTACGGGCCGTTGGCGGGTGGGGGTGTTCGCGTAGGGGGGTGTGCGTGTCGTACTTGGGCGTGCGATTGACTGGTACGGGCCATTGGCGGGTGGGGGTGTTCGCGTAGGCTTGTTGGGGGTGTGCGTGTCGTACTTGGGCGTGCGATTGACTGTTACGGGCCATTGGCGGGTGGGGGTGTTCGCGTAGGGGGGTGTGCGTGTCGTACTTGTGCGTGCCATTGACTGGTACGGGCCGTTGGCGGGTGGGGGTGTTCGCGTAGGCTTGTTGGGGGTGTGTGCGTGTCATACTAGGGCCTGCGATTGACTGGTACGGCCGTTGGCGGGTGGGGGTGTTCGCGTAGGGGGGTGTGCGTGTCATACTTGTGCGTGCGATTGACTGGTACGGGCCGTTGGCGGGTGGGGGTGTTCGCATAGGCTTGTTGGGGTGTGTGCGTGTCGTACTTGGGCGTGCGATTGACTGGTACGGCTGTTGGTGTGTGGGGGTGTTCGCATAGGGGGGTGTGCGTGTCGTGCTCAGGCGTGCGATTGACTGGTACGGCCGTTGGCGGTTGGGGGTGTTCACTTAGGGGGGTGTGCGTGTCGTACTTGTGCGTGCGATTGACTGGTACGGCCGTTGGCGGTTGGGGTGTTCGCATAGGGGGGTGTGCGTGTCGTACTTGTGCGTGCGATTGACTGGTACGGGCCGTTGGTGGGTGGGGGTGTTCGCATAGGGGGGTGTGAGTGTCGTACTTGGGCGTGCGATTGCCTGGTTCGGGCCGTTGGCGGGTGGGGGTGTTCCCGTAGGGGTGTGTGCGTGTCGTACTTGTGCGTGCGATTGACTGGTACGTGCCGTTGGCGGTTGGGGGTGTCCGCGTAGGGGGGTGTGCGTGTCGTACTTGGGCGTGCGATTGACTGGTACGGGCCGTTGGCGGGTGGGGGTGTTCGCGTAGGGGGGTGTGCGTGTCGTACTTGGGCGTGCGATTGACTGGTACAGGCCGTTGGCGGGTGGGGGTGTTCGCGTAGGGGGGGTGCGTGTCGTACTTGTGCCTGCGATTGACTGGTACGGCCGTTGGCGGGTGGGGGTGTTCACGTAGGGGGGTGTGCGTGTCGTACTTGGGCGTGCGATTGACTGGTACGGGCCGTTGGCGGGTGGGGGTGTTCACGTAGGGGGGTGTGCGTGTCATACTTGTGCGTGCGATTGACTAGTACGGGCCGTTGGCGGGTGGGGGAGTTCGCGTAGGGGGGTGTGCATGTCGTACTTGTGCGTGTCGTACTTGGGTGTGCGATTGACTGGTACGGCCGTTGGCGGGTGGGGGTGTTCGCGTAGGGGGGTGTGCGTGTCGTACTTGTGCGTGCGATTGACTGGGACGGGCCGTTGGCGGGTGGGGGTGTTTGCGTAGGGGGGTGTGCGTGTCGTACTTGTGCGTGCGATTGACTGGTACGGGCCATTGGCGGGTGGGGGTGTTCACGTAGGGGGGTGTGCGTGTCGTACTTGGGCGTGCGATTGACTGGTACGGCCGTTGGCGGGTGGGGGTGTTCGCGTAGGGGGTGTGCGTGTCGTACTTGTGCGTGCGATTGACTGGTATGGGCCATTGGCGGGTGGGGGTGTTTGCGTAGGGGGGTGTGCGTGTCGTACTTGGGCAAGCGATTGACTAGTACGGGCCGTTGGCGGGTGGGGGTGTTCGCGTAGGGGGGTGTGCGTGTCGTACTTGTGCGTGTGATTGACTGGTGCGGGCCGTTGGTGGGTGGGGGTGTTCGCGTAGGGGGGTGTGCGTGTCGTACTTGGGCGTGCGATTGACTGGTACGGGCCGTTGGCGGGTGGGGGTGTTCGCGTAGGGGGGTGTGCGTGTCGTACTTGGGCGTGCGATTGACTGGTACGGGCCGTTGGCAGGTGGGGCTGTTCGCGTAGGGGGGTGTGCGTGTCGTACTTGGGCGTGCGATTGACTGGTACGGCCGTTGGCGGGTGGGGGTGTTCGCGTAGGGGTGTGTGCGTGTCGTACTTGGGCGTGCGATTGACTGGTACGGGCCGTTGGCGGGTGGGGGTGTTCGCGTAGGGGGGGTGCGTGTCGTACTTGTGCATGCGATTGACTGGTACGGTCCATTGGCGGGTGGGGGTGTTCGCGTAGGGGGTGTGCGTGTCGTACTTGTGCGTGCGATTGACTGGTACGGGCCGTTGGCGGGTGGGGATGTTCGCGTAGGGGGTGTGCGTGTCGTACTTGTGCGTACGATTGACTGGTATGGCGTTGGCGGGTGGGGGTGTTTGCGTAGGGGGGTGTGTGTGTCGTACTTGGGCGTGCGATTGACTGGTACGGGCCGTTGGCGGGTGGGGGTGTTCGCGTAGGCTTGTTGGGGGGGTGCGTGTCGTACTTGTGCGTGAGCGAGGGATACGCGTGTGGTATGTGTTGACACTGCTAGATGCGAGCCGCATATTGCCGTACGAATTATTATTCAAGTGCGATAACTTTGTTCCGTACGATTCGCTGTTAGGCTTCTCGTACAGGATCGTACTTATGTGTTTGTATGGGCTGGTTACGAATCGTACGGTAGGATTCCCGATGCATGTTCGTATGGATCATCGACTGTGATTCGGACGGTTCGGTGATATTCGTACGGAAATCGACGGGAATGGATCGGAATTCGCAGGTCGGACGTAAAGTTCCCATTCGTACGGAATCGGATATGGATGCGAGTCGTACGGCGGAATATTTTACCGGATCGGAATCGAGGCCCAGGTGTTACTGGGTGGGCCCGATGATGAAGCATGCCACCAACTAGGTTGGTGGGTGAGGGCTTCATTAACACACCAACAAGGTGCCAACTGACAAAACTAGTCAGAGTCCAACTCATAAAGTCATAAGTAGCTTGTCTACTTTATTGATACATTTCATTAAATGAACCTATCCCAAAGGCATGTCTCCATTAGATCTATTCATTATCGGGTGCTGCCGCTGTTAATCTGATATCCATGCAAATGTAGTGACAAAGCGGCATGCTCTTACTACTACTTTAACACGGATGGCTATGGACTCCTATATGCTCCCTTGTCAAACCCTGCGGAGGGAAGACTTGGGGACAGCCTCCCCAGAGCTAAATGATGGACTTAACCTGGATTGTAGACTTTTGGGTATTGATGTGGCAGACCCAAGACCTACTGGCCTTCCGAAGACTCCTCAAGACATGGCTCTTTGATCAGTAGCATCACCCCCCCACTGCCTTGAGACACTCACGGGTATGTAGTGAGCTTTACAAGTGTCCTGATTGATTGATTGATTGCATGAATATCAGATCAACAGCGGCATCGCCGGATACCGGGAGGAACCCACCATGGGGCTAAAGGAGCTACGAATCTTTGGTGGATGTACCATACATCAGGAGACTACATTAATGTGTATGGGTATGGACTCCTATTTGCCCACTTGTCAAACCCTGCGGAGAGAAAAAATCTCAGACAGCCTCACCGGAGCTAAATGGTGGGCATATCCTGGATTTTAGACTTTTGGGTATCAACATGGCCCAGAATGGAGGATGGGCACAGGAGATGTATTACAGTGTGAATGGAACAATTTGGAAACTACCAGAAGGTTATGCTTACATCGCACAACAGTTCCCTGAATGCCACAGATCGGGTGATAGTGATTTTGAATATATAGGACACACCCACATTGAAAAAGACCAATAAGGTCAAAACGTGTCAGTGATTCTTGGTGATGTAAATCTAATTACCTGTGAATATAGTTAGAAAAAAACTCCAGAGAGTGCAGCTCAACTTATAGTAGAATGTCAAGAAAATTAGGGATTTGTGGTCTATTACTAATGCCGGCACCAGCAGTTACAGCCACCATTTCATGACAACATTTGCATGAATATATATATATATATATATATATATATATATATATATACATATATATATATATATATATATATATATATATATATATATATATATATATATTACCTACTGGCGGTCGCCAGTAGGTATATATAGTTAGGATTTTTTCTCTATGGGATTTTTGAAAATTCGATGTCTAATAACTTTGGCGTTTGTGGACGGAATTGGCTGAAATTTTCAGGAAAATGGCACATTTTGTTTCTGAGCAGCCCTTGAAAATTTGGGGGGGGTTCGTCAAGGGGGGGCCGAGAAAAAAGGGGGGTCCCAAAACGTGTTTTTAACATTGAGTTTTCCATAGGGCGGTTGGCCTCACTTTTAGCCCGAACGGCTGAATGGATTTGCACGAAACTTGGCAAAATTGTAGGGACTGGTAGCCCGATGTGCCTTTTGTAGGTCTCAATATATGTGCTCCAGTGGATTTTGAGAAATTAACGTTTAAAAAAAGATATATATCTGTAACAGCGGACCAGGCAGCGTCCCAGGACGCGTACTTTTCGCGCAACGGAGCTTTGTGAAGCGAAGCTGATTGGTTCTCCGGCGTCTGTCAACATTCCAAACAGTCCGTAGCGGCCGCCATCTTGTCTCTCGGTAGGATCGAGAGACAAGAGGAGGCCAAAGCGAAGGGGCAAATGACCATAAGGGGGAATAGTAGATCCTCGCTGACCCCCTAGGTTTGATGTGGAGGTTTTAAAAGGGCCCCGCGGGGCAAAAAAAAAAAATAATAATAATAATCGAACGGCTGAATGGATTTGCACGAAACTTGGCAAAATTGTAGGGACTGGTAGCCCGATGTGCCTTTGCTAGGTCTCAATATATGTGCTTCAGTGGATTTTGAGAAATTAACGTTCAAAAAAAGATATATATCTGTAACAGCGCACCGCTTCGCGTACTTTTCGCGTTACGGAGCTTTGCGAAGCGAAGCTGATTGGCTCTCCGGTGTCTGTAAACATTCCAAACAGTACGTAGCGGCCGCCATCTTATCTCTCGGTAGGATCGAGAGACAAGAGGAGGCCAAAGCGAAGGGGCAAATGACCATAAGGGGGCATAGTAGATCCTCGCTGACCCCCTAGGTTTGATGTGGAGGTTTAAAAAGGGCCCCGCGGGGCAAAAAAAAAAAATAATAATAATAATCGAACGGCTGAATGGATTTGCACGAAACTTGGTAAAATATTAGGGACTGGTAGCCCGATGTGCCTTTGCTAGGTCTCAATATATGTGCTTCAGTGCATTTTGAGAAATTAACGTTCAAAAACAAGATATATATCTGTAACAGCGCTCCGCTTCGCGGAGATAAAATTATATCTGTATTACCTAGCTGTTGCTAACACAAGTTAGCGACGGCTAGTAGGAGATAGCGACCATCTTGGGCCCCACTTTGCATGTGAGTGATATTTATCACTAATGACATGTAAAGTGGGCATGCCAAGATGTTAGCGACTGGAAACAGTCGCTAACATCGCTATCTCCTATTATCAACTTTTGGAAATATTCGAGATAAGCGCGAATATCTCCAAAAAGTAACAGCTGCCCTGAGCAGTTCTTAGCCATGTTATGCAATGGGAGGTGGATAACATGGCTAAGAGCATTAGCTCGGTAATGCATGAATATCGCTGAGTTTTCAGCGATATTAATGCATTGCGGTCGTTTTTTATCGTATTTGCGATAAACCTTGATAATAGCAAGGTTTATCTGCGATAATTTCTGACGGTAAAAAAATCTTTGCAATGCATCGTTAGGGATAAATATCGCTTAACTTTGGTAATATGCCCTAACGTCTGTTAACGTTCGATTCGAAGGAAATCAGGAAGTGTTGAAAAACATTGTCTGCGCCATCTTGTCTTTTTTCAAATGCCACACTTTTGTCGTGCACGGCAGCCATTTTAGATGCCTTGACCAGACCCACTCTGTGCACGCTGTCGATCCTTAGCATGGCTCCCCACCCTCGCAAGCATCTCACCCAGGCAGTGGTCACCCCCGCTCTCTGTCTTATGCATGGGTAATAAACCTCCCCCCATCTGCGCTGCTCTTCCCTGAGAATCACACCCTGTGCCCGCCCGACACCTCCCTTTCGCCCTATTCACTACCGCACCCTCTGACACTCCTTTTCCTCTGTGTCCGATTGTCCAGGCCGGTCCTAGGCTATCAGCTAGCCCTGCAGATGTAGT
Organism: Lissotriton helveticus; assembly: GCF_964261635.1. Lineage (NCBI taxonomy): Eukaryota > Metazoa > Chordata > Amphibia > Caudata > Salamandridae > Lissotriton > Lissotriton helveticus. The sequence continues at coordinate 754,580,580 of NC_136063.1, read as the reverse complement.
TTATGGCCACAGCTGTAAAGAATCACCCCTCTTCAAAGGAGTTATAGTAGATCAAGGCCCACACTCGATGAGATCCGTCACAGCAGAAGCGTTGCTATTATCTGAAAACCATCCTGTATTGTGATTGGGGAGGGGACCGAGCGTGAAGCGGAAGATTCCAGGGATGACTCTTTGTACATCAAAGTTTTTACAATTATGTGTCACATTAAAAATATATAGCACTCCGACAAAGTAGTAAGATTATAAAACTTTAATAATTTATAAATATATACAAGAAAACAAAAATAGTAATAACATATAAACATTTTTAGGGAAAAACAACGAAGTAGCGGTCGGCTGTGCGAATAGTCCCAATGCAGCACAACGTCCAGATTTCCGGCGTGGGGCGTCGCGGGGGGTGGGTCATCAGTAGCAAACTGTTGTGCGAATAGTTCCAAGGCAGCAGAACGCGCCGAAATCTAGATGACACGAAAGTGATGTCTAGTAAGTTGCCACCCAGCAAATAACGGCGTGGGGCGTCGCGGGGGGTGGGTCATCAGTAGCAAACTGTTGTGCGAATAGTTCCAAGGCAGCAGAACGATGGCACCAAGGTGATGTCCAGTAAGTTGCCGCACTGGTTTTGGTATCCTACAATGCTGCTCCGAATAACGGCGTGGGGCGCCCCGGGGGAGGCGGCGTGAACGGGCCTCTCCAGGTGGAGTGTCATCTGTTGTAGTGGGGCGCCCCTTTACCGTTTCAGTTGCCATTCCGTCCGTTTTTGGTCCACTGTGTCAAAAGCCGCAATTCAGCTGAGTTGCGCCCACTCTTGCGGTGCAGCGATAGGCGGCTGTCACAGGACTCTCAAAATGGCGGCAGGCTCTTTCCTTTTTGGGCCTGGTCCACTGAAATGGCCCTGGGACACCTTGGAAATCGGACGCTTGTCTGCTAGGTCTTGGACCCCATTCTCGAAAGCGTCCCCTCCGCCTTGAGAATTCATCAAAAGTTTTGGGGGCCCCGACTCCTGCAGGCTTCTGGTGGGGAGCGGCTGCCATGATTGCTCGCGGAATGACCACGACGGAGCTACGAGATGGTGGTGCTCTCATGCTGACGCCAGTTTAGTCTGAAACATCCAGAAACAAGGTGGGGCTTTCATCGTTTGGGAAAAAAAAAAAGTTTTCATCCAATGAAAAGTGTTGTTTTTAGGTCATATGATCAAGCCTTCCATCATTAGGAAACCAAAAGTAAAATGAACCAATAAAAAGTTTTATAAACAAGTCACATGACCTGTTATGCGGCATAGGGTATAAAATGCGGAGAAAATACGTTGGCACGTGAGGCGGCGTCAGTAGCGGACCGATGTGCGAATAGGCCGAAGGCAATACAACGCGCCAAGATCCGGATGGCACCGAGGTGGTGTCCAGCAAGTTGCAGCACTGGTGTGGCCATCCTACAATGCTGAAAGTCGGCGTGGGGCGCCCCGTTGGCCTGTGAGTTTGCGTCAGTAGCGGACCGATGTGCGAATAGGCCGAAGGCAGCACAACGCGCCAAGATCCGGATGGCACCGAGGTGGTGTCTAGTAAGTTGCCGCACTGGTGTGGCCATCCAACAATGCTGAAAGTCGGCGTGGGGCGCCCCGTTGGCCTGTGAGATGGCGTCAGTAGCGGACCGATGTGCGAATAGGCCGAAGGCAGCACAACGCGCCAAGATCCGGATGGCACCGAGGTGGTGTCTAGTAAGTTGTCGCACTTCTGTGGCCATCCTACAATGTTGAAAGTCGGCGTGGGGCGCCCCGTTGGCCTGTGAGATGGCGTCAGTAGCGGACCGATGTGCGAATGGGGCCAAAGGCAGCGCAACAATATTTTCTGACTGACACCACAAGGCGCTGAGATGCCAAGATCCGGATGGCACCGAGGTGATGTCTAAGTTGCGGACTGATGTGCGAATGGGGCCAAAGGCAGCGTAACAATATTTTTTGTATGGAAGATACCACTAGGCGTTGAGATGCCAAGATTCGGATGGCACCGAGGTGATGTCTAGCAAGTTGCTGTACTGGTGTGGTCATCCTACAATGCTGAAACTCGGCGTGGGTCGCCCCATTAGCCTGTGAGATGGCGTCAGTAGCGGACCGATGTGCGAATAGGCCGAAGGCAGCACAACGCGCCAAGATCCGGATGTCACCGTGGTGGTTTCATAGTTGAGAGGCACTTCATCTGCAGTGGGGCGCCGAGATCCGGATGGCACCGAGGTGATGTCTAGCAAGTTGCTGTACTGGTGTGGTCATTCTACAATGCTGAAAGTCGGCGTGGGGCGCCCCATTAGCCTGTGAGATGGCGTCAGTAGCGGACTGATGTGCGAATGGGGCCAAAGGCAGCGCAACAATATTTTCTGAAGAGAAGACACCAAAAGGTGCTGAGATTCCAAGATCCGGATGGCACCGAGGTGGTGTCTAGCAAGCTATGCAGTTGAGTTGTGTGCGCACTTGCGGCGAATAGGTCGAAGGCAGCATAACAATGTTTTTTGAATAGAAGACACCACAAGGCGTTGAGATTCGGTTACCACCGAGGTGATGTCTAGCAAGTTGCCGCACTGGTGTGGCCATCCTACAATACTGCTCCGAATAACGGCGTGGGGTGCCCGAAGGGGGTGGGAGCCGGCGTGAATGGGCCTTCCTAGGTGGAGGCTCGTCTGCTGTAGTGGGGCGCCCCTTTACCGTTTCAGTTGCCATTCAGCTGAGTTTCGGCTGCTCTTGATGCTACAGCGACAGGCGGCTGCAAGAGGACTCTCAAAATGGCGGCCTGTTCTTTGGATTTGGGCCTGGTCCACTAAAATGGCCCTGGGACACCTTAGAACTCGGACGCTCGATTTTTTTTTCCTTTCCTGTACATGCAAAAAAAGGTAAATGCCCGGTACGTTACACGCTTCATCTGCCACGATGAACTCTCCAGAGGAACCGAAAAAAAATATAGTTGTGGTAACTATACCATGCATCGTCATATGGAGAGGTGGCACCAATTAATTATAGTGCTGCATAAAAGAGAGATTTGGAGGAGAACCCCTGACCTGCTAGTACATTCATCAAAGAAGTGGCACTGAGAGCTTCAGAGGCAAGGGAAACGGTCCCAAATATTTAGAAGAACTTTGGAAAGATTAAAATGACATGTTTAGATTGTGGCAAATTAATTTCATGTGGACAGATGAGTGTTACTCTAATAAATACAGCATATAAACATCATCATAGTCGATGGTTGGTAGAGACATTTTGACTATATCCTGGACCTGCCCGTCCTCGCCCAAAATGGCGCCGGAATAAATGGGACTCGTAACTCCTTGTTGTGTACTGGTTGCAGAACCTTGAAATCACGAGATACGTATGCAGTTTTGAAGCACATGGCGGGCGGGGACGAGAATTGATTGACTATTTCGACATCCCTATTGATATTAAGTTCTGATGTGTTATTGATTACTGTACAGTTGAAAGTTCGAATTAACGTCACCCATGGTACTTGCCCGCAAATGTATATCTAGATAATTTTATTGTAACTGGCCCTGTCGTATTTTAATTATAAAATGTACGTCCACCGATTCCGTAACTGTTAGACACCTTAGTTCTTGCAACCTAATGGCCCGCCCGTTACGTTCCTCTACAGTGTAAATGTCTATTCATCATATACGATTACAGTTTGCTCTGTGGCAGGCCCACGTGGTTATAGGCTCGTATTTGTATAATGAAATTTTCACAATAAAGGTTTTTAAAAGAAAACATGGTAGTAGTATATACATTGGTAAAGTTTTTAATAATAGTGACTGTTTTAGAATCATTAAAAGGCAAGTGAAATAAAGCAGACCAATTACATGAAGGGTAAAAGGTATAATACGAAGGAACGCAGTAAAGATAAATGGTCAAGGGCTGTTGTGTTTTCTATTCCTGCAACATAAAGTGATCGATAAGAATCTCATATTCAGGCGTATCGGCGACTAAGACAGCAGGTCGACCCTCTTTTGCTCAACGGCTCCGTCATGGGACGAAGAAACGCTCTTTTTCTCGAAACAAGAATATATTTTACTTGCAGGACAGTTGTAAAATTTCCGGGAAAGTACATTAGCCTGGAACATTATAACATTTTTGTAAGAAAAAATAATGTTCGGAAGTAATGAAAAGCGTAATTTTTAGGTCATATGACCAAGCCTTTCATCATTACAATAAGAAAAGTAAAATGAACCAATGAAAAGTTTTATTAACAAGTCACATGACTTGTTATGCTTACGTTACGCGCTGCGCGCCCCGGATGACTTCCGGATGCGCTAACGCGGCGCGTCATATGACGCATTACGCGACAACGCAGGTCCAGAATATAGTCAAAATGTCTCCACCAACCAGCGGTCGGAACACAACCCCTTTCAGCAGGCTAAATAGTTCTGTTAAATGACAACAGAAGGGACAGGCAACAAGAACCATCAGTCAAAGAGGGGAGGGCTAGTTCTTCTCTACCGGGTTACATTGGGGCGCTACCGGAACTGATCGAATTGGTAGTCTACAGTGTTTCTGGATGTTTCAGACTGAAGCTGGGGTTAGCATGAGAGCAGCACCATTTCGTAGCTCCGTCGTGGTCATTCCGCAACCAATCATGGCAGCCGTTCTTTATCGTTATTTTGGGCGGGGTGGGTGGTGGAGCCGAGCTGTTTTGCAGCCATCATTGTGTGGAGTTCAGTTCATCTCACTAGTTTTGTATTTGTCATGAGGGGTTGTTCCTAATGTTTCTATTTTAGCGAGGTCAAAAAGAGATCCCATTAGTGGCCTACTGATTTTGCTCGATTCCTTTTCTTTTTTTTTACACGATTTTTCGTTATCTGCAAAGACTAAACAGAGTATTGCGACTCTGTGTTTGTTTGTAAATAGAGAATGAACCAAAGAGAACTAATTCTAAAACAGTAAATACTTGGATAACAATCAATCAAATGGAGAGAGAAGCAGGCACGACGGATTACAACGGGGGCAAAGGCCTGCGTTAACTACCTTTCACTATCTGCAAAGAGAGAGTACTCCTAATAGAAATGAGGGGGGGGGGCACCATTCAAAGCAGATCAGTGTGCATAAACACGAAAATGTTTTCACTTACCACGTACTTGACATTCGACAGCTTATGATATTTGCTATTAAAAAACCATTGAAATTCACTGAAAAAACCATAGGTTATAGACCATATATAGTTAGGAATTAGCATTTACAAAACCTTGAAAATTCACTGAAAAAACCATAGGTTATAGACCATATATAGTTAGGAATTAGCATTTAAAAAACCTTATTTTACTCACACAAAACCATTGAAATTCCATATATAGTTAGTTGCACTAACTATATATTGCGCACCCGCAATCCACTGCTGATCATGTCACATATTACATCATTCATGACATGGTCAGTGACATCACTGATGACATCACTGATGACATCTCAAATGACATCACTGATGACATCACTGATGACAACATCCAGTGACTGTATGTTTCTGTAAAGTTAAAATATGTCTTACATATTGAAGAATGAGTGGATGTATAAGTGTCTGGATGAAGGATTTAGTAGGTGCGTGACTGACTGTATGAGTGAGTGATTAAATATGTATATATATATCCAAAAGAAACCTTCCTCCAAAAAAGAAAGACGAGGCCACAGCAGGGGAGCCAATTGGAGCCAGCTTTATTGTGGAAGCACCCGACCTGGCGAATGCATTTCGGCATATGGTAAGCCTTCTTCAGCGCCTGGGGTGTTTGTCAAGGAAGCAGGCGCTAGTGCATAGGTTTAAATACCCGCCTCCTCCTTGCTGCTCGATGCTCGCTCCGCCCCCTCCAGGTGAGATACATTGCAATTGCCTCCCGATGTACGCCCGGTTGCTGGCACCTACAGGTCCCAAAATGCAGTGCAAAGGTGGATAGGCATTGCGGGGGTGGAACAGAGTCAAAGGTGAGATAATGCAGAATAAACTCCCCAAAGTCACAGTGTCCCAAAGTCAAGCACGCTCCTCTGGCCCCCTAGACCGCAGCAACCACCAAGTCATTGGAGTCCTCATAACGGGGGCAAGGCAGAAGTCCGCCTCGCCCAGCGAGCAGCCAAGTGACTGCCACACCGCTCTATATCTTCCACGGCTTGAGGGTGGGCCCAGGCACATCCAGTAACCTGGAAACAACAACAGTTCTGCCGAGGCAGTGACCAGTGAAACCGGGGCCAACTTAAAGCTGCGGGGGCCTCGTAGACGCGACACTGGACATCGCGTTCGAAATATCCAAAAGAAACCTTCCTCCAAAAAAGAAAGACGAGGCCACAGCAGGGGAGCCAATTGGAGCCAGCTTTATTGTGGAAGCACCCGACCTGGCGAATGCATTTCGGCATATGGTAAGCCTTCTTCAGCGCCTGGGGTGTTTGTCAAGGAAGCAGGCGCTAGTGCATAGGTTTAAATACCCGCCTCCTCCTTGCTGCTCGATGCTCGCTCCGCCCCCTCCAGGTGAGATACATTGCAATTGCCTCCCGATGTACGCCCGGTTGCTGGCGCCTACAGGTCCCAAAATGCAGTGCAAAGGTGGATAGGCATTGCGGGGGTGGAACAGAGTCAAAGGTGAGATAATGCAGAATAAACTCCCCAAAGTCACAGTGTCCCAAAGTCAAGCACGCTCCTCTGGCCCCCTAGACCGCAGCAACCACCAAGTCATTGGAGTCCTCATAACGGGGGCAAGGCAGAAGTCCGCCTCGCCCAGCGAGCAGCCAAGTGACTGCCACACCGCTCTATATCTTCCACGGCTTGAGGGTGGGCCCAGGCACATCCAGTAACCTGGAAACAACAACAGTTCTGCCGAGGCAGTGACCAGTGAAACCGGGGCCAACTTAAAGCTGCGGGGGCCTCGTAGACGCGACACTGGACATCGCGTTCGAAATATCCAAAAGAAACCTTCCTCCAAAAAAGAAAGACGAGGCCACAGCAGGGGAGCCAATTGGAGCCAGCTTTATTGTGGAAGCACCCGACCTGGCGAATGCATTTCGGCATATGGTAAGCCTTCTTCAGCGCCTGGGGTGTTTGTCAAGGAAGCAGGCGCTAGTGCATAGGTTTCAATACCCGCCTCCTCCTTGCTGCTCGATGCTCGCTCCGCCCCCTCCAGGTGAGATACATTGCAATTGCCTCCCGATGTACGCCCGGTTGCTGGCGCCTACAGGTCCCAAAATGCAGTGCAAAGGTGGATAGGCATTGCGGGGGTGGAACAGAGTCAAAGGTGAGATAATGCAGAATAAACTCCCCAAAGTCACAGTGTCCCAAAGTCAAGCACGCTCCTCTGGCCCCCTAGACCGCAGCAACCACCAAGTCATTGGAGTCCTCATAACGGGGGCAAGGCAGAAGTCCGCCTCGCCCAGCGAGCAGCCAAGTGACTGCCACACCGCTCTATATCTTCCACGGCTTGAGGGTGGGCCCAGGCACATCCAGTAACCTGGAAACAACAACAGTTCTGCCGAGGCAGTGACCAGTGAAACCGGGGCCAACTTAAAGCTGCGGGGGCCTCGTAGACGCGACACTGGACATCGCGTTCGAAATATCCAAAAGAAACCTTCCTCCAAAAAAGAAAGACGAGGCCACAGCAGGGGAGCCAATTGGAGCCAGCCTCATTGTGGAAGCACCCGACCTGGCGAATGCATTTCGGCATATGGTAAGCCTTCTTCAGCGCCTGGGGTGTTTGTCAAGGAAGCAGGCGCTAGTGCATAGGTTTAAATACCCGCCTCCTCCTTGCTGCTCGATGCTCGCTCCGCCCCCTCCAGGTGAGATACATTGCAATTGCCTCCCGATGTACGCCCGGTTGCTGGCGCCTACAGGTCCCAAAATGCAGTGCAAAGGTGGATAGGCATTGCGGGGGTGGAACAGAGTCAAAGGTGAGATAATGCAGAATAAACTCCCCAAAGTCACAGTGTCCCAAAGTCAAGCACGCTCCTCTGGCCCCCTAGACCGCAGCAACCACCAAGTCATTGGAGTCCTCATAACGGGGGCAAGGCAGAAGTCCGCCTCGCCCAGCGAGCAGCCAAGTGACTGCCACACCGCTCTATATCTTCCACGGCTTGAGGGTGGGCCCAGGCACATCCAGTAACCTGGAAACAACAACAGTTCTGCCGATATATATATAAACAAAATACTGTCTAATCAGCCCTTGGCGCTGCAATCGTCACAGGTACAGATCTCTCAGACACCAAAGTTCGTGGGATAACGTGGTTTATTTTCTCCTCCTCTCCACCAGCATGACGCGTTTCGGCTGTCTAAAACAGCCTTGATCACATGGCATCAAAATACAAATGGGAGTGCTTTAATACTGTGGTAATTAAGATTGACATCAAGCACCTGGTTTAACTGACATGGAAAAAAAACGATGCTTTTACATAAAACTATATAGTGAAAAGGGGATAAGCAACTTGCGTATACTGATTCCACCAAACCAATATAAAAGACAGTAATGTAGAACAATTTATAACAACATAATGATAGGTTCCAACCACCAATATATCACATGTTAACCGTGGCTGTAATCAATACTGAGTTTGATGCGAGTGCTCTTGTATAAAATCATACTGATAGATATATATATATATATATTCAGCATAGAGACGTCCTTTAGCGGTCCGGCAGCAGAAGAAGACGAGGCAAATCCAGGTATAGTGTTTAGTGATTATTTAGCTCACCACCACTCCACCACGATGCGTTTAGATGCCCGAAGCACCTTGATCACATGACAACGTCTTGGGGCGGACGTGCTCTATTTAAAGTGCTCACAGCTAATAATTACGTGCCAAATGACAATGAACATAAAAAACATACTGTTATTGCTGCCTAACTGCTTAAATGCAGGTACGTTCTGTTGTCTTTAGTTAACCCTTAGTGGTCGAAAAGATCTCAGGAACTGCGGTACGATGTTTAACAATCAAGATTGTGATATACATTAGATATAAATAAATACATGAATATAAATATAAATACATACATCTATTTGACTAAATTCATCTATATACACCTAAAGCAGCAGATAACGGAAAAGCACTGTGCCAATATTACAATATACATATTATACAAATACTTCAAATAAATATTTGTTGTATATAAAAATTATCAAAATATAAATATATAATCGCACTAAGAAATAATATCATTCTTTCTCAGCTTATCCTGTACTGTACTCTAGATGGTGTAAGCCATCTAGTATTGCTTTCTCTTATCGCAGTTCATAACTGACCCTGAGTTATTATAATTGTACCCCAATGGGCTGTAAACATTGCAATTCGGCAAATAAATAATGGCTAAAAACAGTTACGTGCAACCCTGTGTTACTTCAAATGTGAATGTGATTTGTTTAAAAATTGTGGATGAGGCAGCTACCATGTTAGTATATATAGACCCACTTGTTTGCATATTATGTTTCATAGGTAAGTGTGGCAATCTTCCCCCGCACTCAGCCCATTGGGATTCTTGGTATCGAGTAGGATAATGTGCCGTGTTTCTAATCTACGCAGTAACAGATCCCGGTCTCCTCCTCTTCTCTGGGGTGGGACCGTGTCTATAACAAAGTACAGCAAATCTGACGCTTTTTTGTCATGTGCCTCAACAAAGTGCCTGGCCACCGGGTACGCAGAGTCGCCGTTAGTAATGGCCCTTAGGTGCTGGAGTATACGTTTATACACCTGTGGCCTCGTGCTGCCTACATAGCGTAGGCCACAGGGACACTCCAGCACGTACACTGCGTACTCGGTGCGGCACGTCAGTTTGTACTTGATGGTGGTAAGTATGCTGTTAAATGGCGTAGAATACTCTGTTCTGCTTACTCCCTTCTTGCAAGCTTTGCAAGATGAGCAACGCAGGAATCCCTTACTTGTGTCTAACCACAAGCCCTTGGTCCTCATCTCTGGGCTGCTTGATACCAGGCAATTGCCTAGTGTTCTTGCGCGTTTATAGGCTATCTTAGGTGCCCCAACGATCTCATTGCCCAATACTGGATCACTCGTAATCAGTGACCAGTTGCGCTTAACAATATTTCTTATGGTACGATGTTGGTTACTAAAAGTGAAAATCAATCGAGTTTCGCTTTCAGTTTTGCGGGTATCTGCCTTCTTAGCATTCCCTGTTGCTGGCTGATAGGTGACTGAGTCAATTGATGATATCGATAGAAGGGATGCCCTATCGTGTGCATTGGCTCGGTTCATGGCTCTCTTTATGACCTCGCTGTTATAACCCCTCTGTCTGAATCTGTTACTGCATTGTAGTTGAGCTGCTCTACAGTCTGCTTCCGTGCTGCAGATCCGTCTTATACGGAGCATTTCGCCGTAAGGTATGCTCCTTATAAGATGGGCAGAATGTCCTTGGGGACCAACTACCCCTCCTGTTATCTCCAGTAAGTACCATACAGTGAGATAGCTAAGAAGTCTTCAGAGGCCATGCCCCCTTTGTCCACCACTCTACAGACGCACCTCCTGGCACACTACTGGCTGGGGAATGAAATCCACTTTACTCCTGAGGGACTTTGGGGGCAAGAAGCCTTCCTGGTGCCTCCTGTAAGTCCTAGGCAGCAGAATTATGTGGTATGTTGTGCAATGAAATTATGCGGATAGAAAGTATGTGGCATTTAGTGTATAGGAATTATGTAGAGTGAGATTATGTGTTATGGAGAGTAATGATGTGGTATGGTAGTCTGTGTTGTGGAGTGGTAACCTCATGTTTAGTCTTCCTCATTTCCATAGAAGCTAAACTATTAACTCAATGAGACAAAAAAGAAGGAACTACTGAGGAGCACTTTTGGACCTAGTCAGAGGTATGAGCAGGGCCACTAGAATTATGCAACTGTTTGGCTGCACCGACTTTTGCACAATTACACATATTCCGCATTTGCCACACTATCCATCATCTGCTGCATATTCTGCAGATTTAAACAAAAAACCTTATTTCTAGCTGAAACTGCGCAAACGTTAGCAAAATTGCAGCGACAAGTGTTACAGCATGGTGGAAGGCCCTATGCAAACCTAGAATGGTCAACTATTATTGCTAAATGTAGGTATTAAATTGGTGCTAATGGTGTGCAAACCACTCTTGTATCTTTCTGTACATCTTTTGCCTCTTTCTGCATTTCTGTTCCTTCTTTCTGCATCTTTCTTTTCGTCTGCACTTCTTTTGCCTCTTTCTGTTCATCTCTTCCACTTTCTGCACCTCTCTTGTCTCTTTCTGCTCCTCTGTTGCCTCTTTCTGCACAATCAAAAAACAGGGGGTACGTAGAAGTTAAGGTTAGGTTCACCCTCCTTACTGAATGCAGTTCCACTACATCCGGAATACTCGAATTAGAAACCTAACCATAGGAAGAACAGGGATTCCACTGAACATGTATGAAAAACATTCTTTTCAGAAAGAAAACATTATTTTCTAGAGTCCCCTCACCCACCAGAGTTACCCCTAGGTGGCATGCTTTATCACTGGGGTTCTCTCAATCCTCTGTGGATTGAGGCGTGCTGTGACATGCGGACTACATTTGAGCACTTCGTTTTTGGAAAATATGTGTGGTACAGTGATGTGGAGTGGGAAAAATCGATAAAAAATACCTAGCTAGTGAGCTAATATTTTATTCCTGCTCCTAGTTGGTATGTTTTAAAATCAAGGGTTAATACTAGGGAAAGACCTAACTGTAATGAGTATGAGGTCCCTAGTACTGGGTCGACATGTTTCGAGCTTTCCCTTAAATCTCTTCTTCAGGACCACACGAGGGCCACCCACTATGGAGGAGTACTTTGACCGAGATATGCCGCCGCATATATATAGGGACTGCCAGCTTGGCTTTTAGGCAGGCTTTTTTAATTTTCCTTTTGCTTTTTTTCCTACAGATACAGCATGTCAATGTACAACCGTATGTAGTTAGTATCAGTGAACACACATTTGGTGTGCACTACATTGTTTCCTATTCACATGATTCTTTAGGAGTGGTACACACTGGGCTGGCCCTCGTGTGGTACTGAAGAAGGGTTTTAGTTCTGAGCTTCACTTGCCTTTTTCTTCACCTCTCTTGCCTCTTTCTGCACCTCTGTTGGTTATTTCTGTACTGCTCTAGCTTCTTTCTGCAACCCTCCTACCTTTTTCTGTACCCCTGTTCCCTCTTTCTGCACCTCTTTTGCCCTGTTTCTCTTGCTTCTTTCTAAACTTCTATCTCCTCTTTCTGTACTCAAGTGGGAAGTACAAGCTGTCAAGCTTAAAGGTCTGCATTCTCTCATGACTGAGGTAAATGTCTACTTGTATATGCATTTTTACATGTGTTATGCATCTGAAGATTGTAGCTTAAAAAGTGAGTAAGTTCTCCTATAGGTGGTCAAATCTTCTCACTTCTGCTCTGTCATTCGGTTGCACAGGCAGACATGTATTATCTATATATTTGTTATAGAGCCCCTCAAGTATACTATTGAATACCCATGTGCCCTGTATTGTGAGAAGAAAGAAATGCATACACCTTTTTTTACACAAATGTACAGAGTATGCTGTTTGAAACACAGATATTCAAGTGTTTGTATGTTTATTTACATTTAACATGTCACTACGTAAAAGCATAGACACGCATGCATACCTTCACAAACTTGGTCAGACTTACAACAGTGATATGCTTAGGATTGCTGTTTTATATTTGGTAGGCCTAACATTCTGTGCAGTCGATTAATAGTGAACCTTCAAGAGAAAAGTGAGGTTTAAGACATCTTCGGAGAAGGCTTAGTGATTAGGGTACTTTCTATGAGTCTGTTGACTCATTTAATTTGCGGTTTATTAAACGCAATAGCAAAATAGGGAATCACAAAATTTGTGATTCCTTATTTTGCGAGGGGGTTTTTGTGTGCTACATTGCACACTCCTAATTTGTGATGATCGCAAACGCGGAAATTGGCAGAATTTCAGCATTTGCCATCGCAAATTGACTTCATACATATGGCCCTAAATGACTAAAGACATGAGCTAAATTACACTATTTCCACTTAAAACGTAAAAAATCATGTCTCTTGTTCCCTTTTTGGGATTTTTGTCATTTGGTTGGTTGAATTATTTTGCTCTATTTTTCTAATCCATTTAGAGGTTTTTATAGTGTTGCATTTCAACTTAGATCTCCCCCTCCCCCCAAGTAATAACCCAATTTTTAACAGGGACCATACGTTACATCGAATTATAGATGGGGAAAAAGGTGAATTAGGATGATTTTTCAAGCTTTTCTAAATTCACCCTGGTTGTCTATTTGATGTCACCAGACCTCTCAGCCAACACCATCCCTGTAATTCACTGCTACACATATATAATTGTATATATTTTAGTTCAAACTCACGAGAAAGTTCAATTGTACAAGGCTATTGTACAAGTGTATACTGTGCTTAATGCATAATACACAAGCCGTGCTGTTGACCATTGACAATTAGTGTATCAATCCCAATGACCTATGACCCAGAGAATATTCTTGACATATATACTAAAATTGTGACTAAAAAAGTTGCGAATCTGTATTAAATGTGTTAAGAACGTTCTACTTGACATTTAGTTGCAACAAAGTGTGCCGTATGAATCTGTTCATTAAAACCAAATGGTGCACTTGGCAGTGATTCTAAACAGCCCTTCTCTTTTCGAACCAATATATTAAAGGTTGCCCTCACTGTGGAAACTTGCCTAGTTCTGTTAACGCCAGGCTCAGTGGATCACTATGTATGTGTTTAAGAGGATCGCATCAAGAGATTCCAAATATATTTTAATTACAGCAAAAAAATATGAAACTGAAATATAATTTTATTTCCCGCATTGTCCCTTTCCCGTTTTTATCACAAATGCGCACTGTTCAGAAAAAGATGCGGCACTTATCTACTCTGATAACCTCTAGTTTTGAAAACTTTTTCTTTTGGCAAGTTTATAAATTACTTGATTTGCTGTATCCCATATTTACAAACTTTATACGCACCAACTGCTTCGTTGCAGGTCATTTATACTGCTGGAAAAGTCAATTGCTAGCATCACTTAGTGCAATTTATTCTCAGCAAACCACTTGTTAACGGAATGTTGTTGAAGAGAACTAGATTTAAAAAATATCTACTGCAGAGCTAACTTCATTGATAAAGCAAAGTTCGCTTAATGTGTTCACTCTTGTGTGTTGATGTACCTACAGATTATTGTTGCGCTAAACCGAAATGTGTATTTATCGAGTACGATTTTAACTCGATTGCAGATACTGCATAGCACAAATTTATGCTGTTAACATTGTATTTATTGTAAATATATATATCCATACTAATATTATAAAGAGAGAGCCCAAACCTTTGAGGCGGGTAATCTCAGTAACCACAGCATCAATCACAACACCCAATACAGCGTTGGAAAGGGCAGTTGCAGCAGAAGGACATAGGCTATGCAGACGCCCACCATATTTATTTATTTTTTTATTTTTTTTTTCAGAGTTTTATACAGCACGAACTTGACCCAAACTGAATCAGGTATCAGAGCACCAGTTACGTTACATGAGGACACACATTCATTTTTGTTAGGCACGGGGAGATTAAGTAATTTGCCCAATATCACAGGATGTTTGGCGTCGTTACCAAGACTCAAACCCAGTTCTCCAGGTCCGAGGTCGAGCGCCTCAGCCGTTAGGCCAACTCCTCTATACATTTGAAAGGTAAAAGAACCGTGACAGCAAAGTAGTCCCTTGTGGGCGTGTCTGCGTTGTGCTGTGGGCATGGGCTGGGGGCGTGACTAACGCTGGGGGCGTGTGGTACGGCCATCACATTGTGGGCTGTGGGTGTGTGCTGAAGGCGTGACAAATGCTGGGGGCGTGTGTCCGCCCTTCATGCCATGTGAGTCGTACATACAAGTGCCAATTACGTTGCTGCACGGCATCAAGGGGCACACTGGGGGCGTGACACGCTGGGAGCGTGAGAAACGCTGGGGGCGTGTGTCCGGCCTTCATGCCATGTGAATGCAATTGCGCCGCATCAAGGGGCATGCTGGGGGCGTGTGCTACGTTCCGCCCTTCATGCCATGTGGGTCATACATTAATCAGAAGATCGTCTGCTGTGGCCGTGTGCTGGGGGCGTGACAAACGCGTTCACCTCGAGGCCTGGTAAGCAACGTTACTGCAGCCTCTCCTGCGCGCTGTTACTGAACTCTCTCAATCAACAAAATTACACGCGCCTGCTACCATCAACCAGGGCTCTAGCCGGGCTCAGGCGGCGGATCAGTATACTAATTACACGCACCTAATAACATCAACCAGGGCTGCAGCTGGGCCTCAAGCGGGGGAACACACGAATGAGTGTGTCTGCGGGGACAGTTACTGCAGCCTCTCCCACTCGCTGTCAGTCAACTCTCTCATTAAACGGATTTACCCACGGCTGATAACTCTCTCATTCAACGACATTACACGCGCCTGCTAACATCAACCAGGGCTGTAGCCGGGCTCAGGCGGCGGATCACTACACCAATTACACGCGCCTGCTAACATCAACCAGGGCTATTTCAAGGAACAAAGGTCCTAAGCAAATAATCATGTACACAAAATAATTAGAATATAACCAACGATGGGTTACTCTAGCCATCCAGTGTCCAGCCGGACAATGGAGTTTTATTTTTACAATGGAGAGAATAAAGTCAGAAATACTTTGAACAGCATAAAGAGTGAGGCACAAGCCTGTACCTTTAAAGAACCGGGAAGTGTGGGGAAACGGGGGAACAATACAGAAAATCGAACCAAAACAGAAATACAGGCAAAGACTTTGAGCTTTGACCACCTGCATTCAGTTTTAAATAACAGCAAGTTTTGACCAAGAATAGATACCACAACAGTTAGGCACAATGGACATTTGTGGTTCTATTTAGAAATGTCAACGTTTCGATCCCTTGCTCATGGTAAACTGGGATCATCATCAGGACTAGAAAATAACATTTGCCTGGTTCAGAACATGTTTGTGCCTGTCAGGATAAAAACAAGGAGAAAAAAGGAAGAAATATGGCCTATAAGAACCAATGACAAACATTTGACAAAAAAGTGACAGTGCGGCAGCGAATTTAAGGCATAGACAATTCATCATTCTCTTTCAGACATTCGTGGGCAAACAAGAATGAATGGTGTGTGGAGTGCGGGATTGGAACACACAGTACTGATTGTGACTAATAACGGCGTGGAGCCGGATGTGCCGCAGGGTGTGGGGTGTGAAGCGAATTGAGGCGTCTAGCGACTAAGGACCGTTGGCTTAGGTCGCAAAGGGATCTAAAGTGAGGATGACTGGGCACGAGTGGTGATGATTAATTGAAAGTGTTGAGCTCGGCGGAAGAGGATTGTGGTCAACAGGCATACGGGTGAGAGTTAGAGAGAGTGATAGTTTATGTGCCCAATACGCATTGTACCGCAGGAATGTGACTGCCTTTTCGGGCATACGATGGTGCCGCAGTGAGTGTGTAACCATAACACGCTTACCAGTTGGCAGAAGTATCAAAAAATTGGAGTTTGTGACTTCAAAATAGCCGGAACAAGATCGCCACAGCTGAAAAGGGAAATTAAATTAAATTGAAAATAATCATCCGGGTCGTGGCTGTGAAAGAAAGTGAGCCGCAGTGAACCGGCGCAAGGGAGTGCATACCACTGTAAGTAGCGATAACAACATGAGTGGTTGTCCTGGAGGTAATGGAGGAGAGGGCCGCCGCCGCCGCTCTCCTCAGTATGCTCCTGTATCCAAGATTGGGGATTGATTGAGTGCCGTAGGGGATTAGGTATAGGGCTTGCTCCTGAAAGTGAAGTAAGTGAGCGGATAAGTCTTTTTTTAAAAATGTAAGAGGAAATTGGCCAGATAGGGGCCGTGCACGGGCTTGGATTAGGGCTTACCTTAGGATTGCATGATGGCTGGAATCAGGAGACAGCAGCGATGTGCCGTGGGGTTCCTGGCGTGATAGCAGGTACTCAAGAGTGTTCAAGGAGCACTGATTCAAGTAGGGCTAAACAGGGCGCCATTTTGGATGAATCACATGGTCAAAAAAAAGAGAGGAAGGACTATCGTGCACTCGGTGTGTACTGGGGCAGCCATATTGGAATGGTGTGAAAAAGAGAGGAAGGACTATCGTGCAGTCGGTGTGTACTGGGGCAGCCATATTGGAATGGTGTGAATAAGTGAAGGGTCCTGGAGCAGGGGTGATACTGGTGAAGTACCCGGCACGTGATTTGAACTCTCATTAATGTGTCTCAGATTTGGACAGCGTACCTTGATCAATACATTTAGAGAAGCAATTGCGGAAGCAATAGATATGGTAACAGTCTGGGTGAAAATAACAGAAACCAATGTACATAAATTTGCAAAATTAAAAGACATAAATGTAATGGTGATCTGAACTAATGAACACCTTTTGTTGGGCAATTTTGCCAGAAACTGATTAAAAAGTCAGGAGTAAGAGTCTTAATGTTTTGAAATACTTATAGCAACGTGGCCCAAACTTCGTTTCGGTTCAAGCCATTTCTGATTGAGTCAAAAAGGATTATTGATTTTAATTCCTCACGGTTCAGTAGTTGCGCCATATTGCCTCCTCTTTGTGTCAATTTGAGTGCTTTCAAGACAGTCCACCGGATAACGTCTTCATTGTGGTTGGCATCCGCGAAGTGCTCGGCCAGAGGAGCATTGGGCGTTTTGCACCTGATTCGACTTCTATGTTGCCCAATTCTGGTTTTCACCTTCTGCGTGGTTTGACCAATATAAACTTTCAGACAGGGACAATGAATTAAGTAGATCACATTACAGGTGTTACAATTAGTGAATGTACGGGAGTTAACAGTGATGTTATTGAAAGTGACACTTTTTCCTTAATGGTGAATGGACAAACATTACAGCCGCATTTTACATGTCCCACCATAGGTGCTAAACCCCAGACAGAGTCGAGTGTGGTATTGGGTTCAGTATTGGGTAGGGCTGCTCTAACCAGATGGTCTTTCAAATTCCTGCTCTTACGGAATGCGAACACTGGATTTTTCAATACTGAGGTTACCTGCATTGATGATTGGCCAGTGCTTTATCATCATTTTGCGGACTTGGTTAGATACTGGTGAGAAGGTGGTAATGCAAGTTATCCTTTCCTGATCAGTTTTGGGTTTGGGGGTCAGCAGGACGTCGCGTGGACAGTACCATGCCCTTTTGGAGGCGTTTTTGACTATCCGCTTTGGATAACCTCGATCTTTGAGTTTGGATAAAAGAATGGAGGCTTCTCTAAAGTAATCCTCTTTATAGGAACAGTTGCGCCTGATTCTCAAAAATGGGGAGTAGGGGAGTGAATCTCTGAGGACTCTCGGGTGGTTGCTGTCATAGCTCAAAAGTGTTTTACGTTCTGTGGGTTTTCTATACAGTCGTGTCAGCAATTCTCCCTCAGAGTGAAAGATGGTTAGGTCAAGAAAGGCAATAGAGGAATTATCTGAAGTGATGGTAATTGATAAACCAGAGCAGTTATTATTTAGCCAATGGAGAAATTGGTGTAATGTACTGATGTCATGTTTCCAGATGATGAAAATATCATCAATGTATCTCCGCCATAAGGCAATGCCAGGAAAGAAAGGGTTAATATGGCAAAGAATGGAGCCTGTCTCTAATTGGTCCATGCACAGAATGGCCAGATTCCGCGCGAAAATTGCGCCCATGGAGGTCCCTTTGATTTGTTGGTAAAAAAGGTTATCAAAAATGAAGACATTTTTTTAAGGCAGAGTTCAAGAAGTTGGAGAATGAATAGTGTTGGGACCGAGTGGGGTCGGGGACGTGTGTTGAGTACTTTCTGTATGACCAGTAGGGCAGCTGTCTGGGGAATATTTGTGTATAGAGACTCGACGTCCATCGTGCACAGGGTATCAGATGTGGGGTCAAAGGGATAGTGTTCAATAAGATTTATCATAGCCATGCTGTCCCTAACATAGCAGGCAGTGTTAGGTACAAAATCCCTGATGAAAAAATCAACATAGGAGCCAAGAGGCTCCAGGATTGAGCCGCACGCTGAAACGATTGGTCGTCCAGGTGGGTTGGTGGTGTTTTTATGGACTTTAGGGAGGGTGTAGATGACCTGTGTGTGTGTTGATTTGATGTTTAGAAAATTAAATTATTTTTTACTCAAGAAGCCGTCATTGACAGCTTCAGTGGTAAGTTTGCGTATAGTTGCTTGTATATCTTTAGGTGGATTGCTGGGGAGTCTTTGATAGTGTTCAGAGTTTCCCAATTGGCACAAGATTTCTGCCTTGTAGGTGTCTATTTCCTGAAGGAGTGTGCCACTGCCTTTATCGGCACTTTTGATGATCAGGGAGTCATTGCTTTTGAGCATATTTATAGCTTGTTTCTCTTGAAGGGATATGTTGTAAGGGATAAACCTTCTTTTGTTCTCCAGGGTGGATAGATCTTTCAGTACTAGCTTCTCAAAGGTTAAGATTTCGGCCGGTAACATACTACCAGTGGGTGATAAGGTGGAGGGGGGGCGGAAGGGAGTGTTGGTAGTGACACTAGGAGAGGGGTGGAGTTAAACTCTCTCTGCTCAAGAAAGGGCTCTCATTCATACCCACCATCCGCCCCAACTTCATGGAGCTACAAACTGAACTTCTTAGATCTTTTTAGACGCATTCGCCTTAAAGCTTTTTTCCAACTCCACCCCTCTCCTAGATCACCACGCACACCGGTCATCTACACCCTCCCTAAATTCCATAAAAACACCACTAACCCACCTGGACGACCAATCGTTTCAGCGTGCGGCTCAATCCTGGAGCCTCTTGGCTCCTATGTTGATTTTTTCATCAGGGATTTTGTACCTACCACTGCCTGCTATGTTAGGGACAGCATGGCTATGATAAATCTTATTGAACACTATCCCTTTGACCCCACATCTGATACCCTGTGCACGATGGACATCGAGTCTCTATACACAAATATTCCCCAGACAGCTGCCCTACTGGTCATACAGAAAGTACTCGACACACGTCCCCGTCCCCACTCGGTCCCAACACTATTCATTCTCCAACTTCTTGAACTCTACCTTACAAGAAATTTCTTCATTTTTGATAACCTTTTTTACCAACAAATCAAAGGGACCTCCATGGGCGCAATTTCCGCGCGGAACCTGGCCATTCTGTTCATGGACCAATTAGAGACAGGCTCCATTCTTTGCCATACCAACCCTTTCTTTCCTGGCATTGCCTTATGGCGGAGATACATCGATGATATTTTCATCATCTGGAAACATGACATAATTTCACCATTGGCTAAATAATAACTGCTCTGGTTTATCATTTACCATTACTTCAGATAATTCCTCTATTGCCTTTCTTGACCTAACCATCTTTCACTCTGAGGGAGAATTGCTGACAAGACTGTATAGAAAACCCACAGAACGTAATACACTCTTAAGCTATGACAGCAACCACCCGAGAGCCCTCAGAGATTCACTCCCCTACTCCCAATTTTTGAGAATCAGGCGCAACTGTTCCTCTAAAGAAGATTACTTTAGAGAGGCCTCCATTCTTTCATCCAAACTCAAAGATCGAGGTTATCCAAAGCGGATAGTCAAAAACGCCTCCAAAAGGGCATGGTACTGTCCACGCGACGTCCTGCTGACCCCCAATTCCAAAACTGATCTGGAAAGGATAGCTTGCGTTACCACCTTCTCGCTAGTATCTAACCAAGTCCGCAAAATGATAATAAAGCACCGGCCAATCATCAATGCAGGTAACCTCAGTATTGAAAAACCCGTGTTCGCATTCGGTAAGAGCAGGAATTTGAAAGACCATCTGGTTAGAGCAGCCCTACCCAATACTGAACCCAATACTACACTCGACTCTGTCTGGGGTTTAGCACCTATGGTGGGACATGTAAAATGCGGCTGTTGTTATGTTTGTCCATTCACCATTGAAGGAAAAGTGTCACTTTCAATAACATCACTGTTAACTGCCGTACATTCACTAATTGTAACACCTGTAATGTGATCTACTTAATTCATTGTCCCTGTCTGAAAGTTTATATTGGTCAAACCACGCAGAAGGTGAAAACCAGAATTGGGCAACATAGAAGTCGAATCAGGTGCAAAACGCCCAACGCTCCTCTGGTCGAGCACTTCACGGATGCCAACCACAATGAAGACGATATCCGGTGGACTGTCTTGAAAGCACTCACAGTTCACAGTTCAAGTTCACAGTTCAAGTTTTTATTGTATTTGATTTGGTTCTCCACTGAGAACCACAAATATTAAATACACAATATTCAAATTTACACAATTTTGTTAAAAATTTCATTCTAATACAAAATTAAAAATGGTTTTAAAAATTTGTAAAAATTGTGACATACAAATTCGTTTGGCGGAACTTTACATGAAATAATCAATTCCTGTACTGAGTTAATTCTACATTCTGAATAAACTGGTCGTAAAAATCTTTTCCTTGCTTCTACCACTAACGCATTTGTGCAAATAGATAATAGATGTTCCAAGTCCTGCTCCTCACTATTACATAGATTACAAATAGGGTTTTCTTTTGAATGCCACCTAGATGTGATGGTTTTTACAGGAAGTATTCCGAATCGGAGTAAAACAATCGATCTCCTGACCCCGTGGTACAGGTTAAAGTTAATATATTGTTGAGGTTTCTTATACTCTATAGTTTCAGAAATATTTTTATATAATGACAGTTTAAGACAATGTTGAGAGTCGAGGTCAAAACTTAGTCTTGTAGTAAAGTGCTTTAGAAAAAGTTTCAACTGGGCAGGAGACCAAGAAAGTAACAGCTCGATGTTAACCTCTGATAGCTTAAAAGCAAATAGGACATTTTTTGAGAATACATAGTTCGATGGTTCACGTTCGAATGTCTCAGTTTTTAACAGGGATCGGAGCGTTCCTTCTTCAGCATGGAGGAGATTATATGCCCACCTGATGATATTGGCGATTCCTCGGGCATAGGAGCTAGTCAGTGAAAGCTCGAGGCGGAGCGCTTGCACTGGAACCGATTGAGATAACTTCATAATTTTTCACAGGATCTTCCCTTCTTTTGAGTCTAGAAAGGAACATTGACTTATTGGTATGTGCTCAAGTGCGTACGACAGTACTGGTAGGACTTTGGCACTATATACCTTAATCATTGCAGAAAAAAAGCACTCAAATTGCCACAAAGAGGAGGCAATATGGCGCAACTACTGAACCGTGAGGAATTAAAATCAATAATCCTTTTTGACTCAATCAGAAATGGCTTGGACCGAAACGAAGATTGGGCCACGTTGCTATAAGTATTTCAAAACATTAAGACTCTTACTCCTGGCTTTTTAATCAGTTTCTTGCAAAATTGCCCAACAAAAGGTGTTCATTAGTTCAGATCACCATTACATTTATGTCTTTTAATTTTACAAATTTAAGTACATTGGTTTCTGTTATTTTTCACCCAGACTGTTACCATATCTATTGCTTCCGCAATTGCTTCTCTAAATGTATTGATCAAGGTACGCTGTCCAAATGTGAGACACATTAATGAGAGTTCAAATCACGCGCCGGGCACTTCACCAGTATCACCCCTGCTCCAGGACCCTTCACTTATTCACACCATTCCAATATGGCTGCCCCAGTACATACCGAGTGCACGATAGTCCTTCCTCTCTTTTTCACACCATTCCAATATGGCTGCCCCAGTACACACCGAGTGCACAATAGTCCTTCTCCTCTCTTTTTTCTGACCATGTGATTCATCCAAAATGGCGCCCTGTTTAGCCCTACTTGAATCAGTGCTCCTTGAACACTCTTGAGTACCTGCTATCACGCCAGGAACCCCACGGCACATCGCTGCTGTCTCCTGATTCCAGCCATCATGCAATCCTAAGGTAAGCCCTAATCCCAGCCCGTGCACGGCCCCTATCTGGCCAATTTCCTCTTAAATTTTTTTTAAAAAGACTTATCCGCTCACTTACTTCACTTTCAGGAGCAAGCCCTATACCTAATCCGGTACGGCACTCAATCAATCCCCAATCTTGGATACAGGAGCGTACTGAGGAGAGCGGCACCCGCCCTCTCCCTCCATTACCTCCAGGACAACCACTCATGTTGTTATCGCTACTTACAGAGGTATGCATTCCCTTGCCCCGGTTCACTGCAGCTCACTTTCTTTCACAGCCACGACCCGGATGATTATTTTCAATTTAATTTAATTTCCCTTTTCAGCTGTGGCAATCTTATTCCGGCTATTTCGAAGTCACAAACTCCAATTTTTTGATACTTCTGCCAACTGGTAAGCGTGTTATGGTTACACACTCACTGTGGCACCATCGTACGCCCGAAAAGGCATTCACATTGCTGCGGTCTCAACAACGCGTATTAGGCACATAGACTATCACCCTCTGTAACTCTCACCCGTGTGCCTGTTGACCACAATCCTCTTCCACCGAGCTCAACACTTTCAATTAGTCATCACCACCCAGTCATCCTCACTTTAGATCCCTTTGCGACCTAAGCCAACGGGCCTTAGTCGATTGACGCCTCAATTCGCTTCACACCCCACACCCTGCGGCACATCCGGCTCCACGCCGTTATTAGTCACAATCAGTACCGTGTGTTCCAATCCCGGACTCCACACACCATTCATTCTTGCTTGCCCATGAATGTCTGAAAGAGAATGATGAATTGTCTATGCCTTAAATTCGCTGCCGCACTGTCACTTTTTTGTCAAATGTTTGTCATTGGTTCTTATCGGCCATATTTCTTCCTTTTTTCTCCTTGTTTTTATCCTGACAGGCACAAACATGTTCTGAACCAGGCAAATGTTATTTTCTAGTCCTGATGATGATCAAAGTTTACCATGAGCAAGGGATCCAAACGTCGACATTTCTAAATAGAACAACAAATGTCCATTGTGCCTAGCTGTTGTGGTATCTATTCTTGGTCAAAACTTGCTGTTATTTAAAACTGAATGCAGGTGGCCAAAGCTCAAAGTCTTTGCCTGTATTTCTGTTTTGGTTAGATTTTCTGTATTGTTCCCCCATTCCCCCACACTTTCCGGTTCTTTAAAGGTACAGGCTTGTGCCTCACTATTTATGCTGTTCAAAGTATTTCTGACTTTATTCTCTCCATTGTAAAAATAAAACTCCATTGTCCGGCTGGACACTGGATGGCTAGAGTAACCCATCGTTGGTTATATTCTAATTATTTTGTGTACATGATTATTTGCTTAGGACCTTTGTTCCTTGAAATAGAATTGTTACCCGAGGTCCTCTGCCATTATTTCGGGTCCCCCCTGTCTGTTTGAAAATAACATCAACCAGGGCTGCAGCTGGGCCTTTTCCGTCCCTATTGTAATGAAACAAAAAATGTTGTCTACCGCGAGATTTTAAAATAAATTGCCTTTGCCAAATACACACATTATACACATTCTATTTCATACCCGGACAACGTCGGGACGGGCTGCTAGTATATATATATATATATATATATATAAATAAATGATCCTAGTTTTGCGAATTCAGTATTGCGTTGTGAGTGTTTGGATTACTTATGGTAAGCCCTCCATCCTTGTTCTCTTTCTTATAATTTGAGGCATTCTCCTCCCCAATCTACAAAGGTAAGGTGTCTTCCTACTAAATCTCAAGTGCAACATGCAGGTGATAATGACAGTAGGAGGTAGAGGAAACTGTCAAAGTAGAGGATCTACAAATGTCCAGTAATGAAAATACTGAGCAGATGCCCAAGACGCAGTCACCCTGCTTTGTTGACCTCCCTGGAACCATCAGAGGAAAATATATAATAGCCAATGAAGAAGCACAACATCTGCTGTGAGTAAGTGTAGATGCTTTCACGCTTTTTGGAATCAGAAGTGACAGAAGCATTGGCAATGTCAATGGGGTTGTCTTTAAGAGTATGTTGTATGGTAATGTGAAGTATTACAAGTATATAACATGGGAGTGGTTATGTATTTGTGTGGAAGCAAATAACTGTGTATATATTGGTTAAAGTTAAAAGGTCAGGTGACAGTTGAATTTTCAAGCTACACCTAAACATCAATGTAGGTTAATAAATGCCCATCTCCCATCTGTGGGGCTAGCAAAGAATAACACTATAAATTAACACTACAGTGTGTGTGCCCCTAAACGTTCAAGTTCAGGCGTAGGATGAATAAACAAAATGATCACATCTCCATGCAGGGCAAGCATATTTTTATTGTGGAAGCACATAATGTCTAGCCAATCATAACATGTACTTTTTGCTCCCAACATGTGGGAAGAGCCAAAGCCCCTTCAACATGTGGGAGGAGCCAAAGCCCCTCTCTAGTGTTCCTCACATGATTGTCTGGCGACAGATGTGCTGTCAAGACATACCATAAAAAGAGCTTCAAATGCCCAACTGTCAGTTGTGCTTTGTAAATAATAAATACCTTTGAATAGTTGGTTTAACATTCAAACCTTACAGATCATACCCATGTTTTCTTCGGTAATAGAAGAGAGAAAAACTCTTGCTGTGGGTGGAAATGATTGAAAATAATCTTTGGGCAAAAAAGCAGGACCAGGTGTCAAGAGTAAAGCATTAGGAAGTATACGCGAATGGGATTCTGAACACAACATAGATGCAAGATCCCCCAAGTGCCTCAATAAGATGAAGACTACTAGAAAAGGCACTTTGTCAGACTGCACATCTAATGGAATCTGATCTAAGGGCTCAAATGGATGCTTTTTTAGTGCCCAAAGCACAATAATCAGATTTCAAGGGGGTGGAGGGGGGATTAACACCTTATGTTAAGGATTTCAGTAATAAGAAATCTTTTAGTCATCTTGGTGCCAAAGGATAAAAAACATTTAAATCAGCCCATAGCATACAGAAGTCCTCAACTGCAGCACACTGTATCCTTAATGTGGCTATCAACAGACGTTGGCAAACACCATCCAATATAAAGCCTAGATGTTAGAAGTTGAGGTACTGGTTGACTGAGGTGTGATCCCTGGTCAAGCAACAACCACAATACTAGTCAGTGTAAGGCACAAGCCAACCCCAACCTGTGCTCAACCCCTGGTAACTTGGAACAGATCAGCCAGGCTTAACTTAGTAGGAATTTGTAAAGTATTAGTGCAACACCTCAAACAGTAAAACAGTGACAACCTCAGAGAAAAAGATCCCACACCAGATCTTGGAAAATAGAGCAGAATTCAATAAAATAAACAAGTCCAAAAAAACAAAAACCCAACTAGTAGAACCAGAGTTATGTTATTATTTTGTAACTGTAAAATGGCACCTAAAAGAAGAAAGGGGTTATCTGGTCATGCTGGAACTAGGTCTAAGTCAAACGTTCAGGCCTACTACAGTGGAGCGCGGGTTGGACACAGTCACAGATTAGTCCTGCTGACATTTTACCTTGTCAAGCTTTGGGCAAGGAGTCCCTTTCTCATTGGAGAGGGTTGTGAGTAGCAAGGAGAGTGTTGCAGAAGGTAGTCAGTGTGGTGCCCAGAGCATGCCGAGCGTTGTGGATGGGTGGGCTGGAGCTTTGCTTTGGCGGTCCCCCACTGGCTGTTGATGCTGCTGTGTAAATAGGTGGGCTGGAGGCAGCTTGCGTCTGATTTTGGCGCAAGTAGAGCAGTCTCAGTGCAAATGTAGGAGAGGTGTGGCGCCGCGGCCAGGGCGACTGACGCTGGAATCTGGGGACCACGGTTCGATCCCCGGCTCCGGAGGCAGGTTAGCCCAGCACCATGCGACTCTGGGCAATAGCTCGCTTAATCTTCCCGACGGCCCCCAGCGCCTAGAGACCCTTACGGGTGATTGTGCGCTTTACAAATGTGGACTTTACTTTACTTAATGTACACATTCACGGTCAAGAAGAGCTCAAAAGCTTGATTTAGGAGCTCGCTGAGCCACACCAAGAGTCCAGCACCTCAGGGGCACCATCTGAAGGTCAGGAACACACTGCAGCTGGGTCTAGGAGCTGGTTGGGGAGATTTTTTATCTCACTGAGGTTCAGATCAGTAGGTCAGCAGACTTTGAGTCACTCTGGGAGCCTGCGTTTAAGAAGAAGTTGCAGGTCCAGTTCTTCTTCCCAAGGCAAGAGGGTCAGCACAGCAGGGCAGTAGCTCCTTCAGAGCAGCAATCCAGCAAAGTGGTAGTCCTTGTAGCAGTACAGCTGTCCTTCTTCCTAGCAGAGTATCCACAGGTTTATGTGTTTGGAGAGTTGGTGTTTGAGGTCCTTCTTTTATACACAGGGAAGTAGAGAGACGATTCTAGAGCCATGCCTTTGTAGTGCACAGATGCCCATACTTCCTGGCTCTAGCTCCAGACTAACTACAGGGCATATGCAGGGGCTGTGCAGCCCTTTGTGTGGGGGCAAGACCCAGCCTACTCAAGTGTAATTGGGATGGGCCCAGACCCTCAGTCGCTCCCTTCCTTCCTTCCAGTGACGACCCATCCAGCCACACCTAACCTCTAATTGTGTGTGGCTGTCTAGGAGGAATACACACACCCAGTCATGTTACCCAGAGACAGGCACCAAATGGCTAAGGCACAAAAAAAGCCAACTTTCTAAAAGTAGCATTTTCAGAATTGCAATTTAAAATCTGACTTCACAATAAGTTAGGATTTTAAATTAGCACTCCGGAGAAACCAAACATGTACCAATGACCTATTCACATTTGGAGATTACACTTGTAAAATGTAATAAGGTAAATCTAATGTAAGTCTATTGAAGAGGTAGGCCTTGCAGTAGTGAAAACGAAATTCAGAGTTCTTCCCTACCAGGACATGTAAAGCTTAAAAGTACATGTCCAACTTGTTATATTCACTGCACCCTGTCTTTGGGGCTACCCGGGGCCTGCCATAGTGGTGACCTATATGTATCAAAAAGGAAAGTTTGGGCCTGGCAAGAGGGTTTCTTTGCTAGGTCAAAATGGCAGCTTAAATATTCACATACAGGCCGCAATGGCAGGCCTGGGAAATGTTTTAAGTGCTACTTAAGTGGGTGGCAAACCAGTGCTGCAGGCCCACTGGGATCATTTAATTTGCAGGCCCTGAGCCCATGTAGTTTCACTTTACTACAGACTTACCAGCAATTGAAATATGCAAATGTTTTCATGTTTTAGGAAAAGAGCCCAAGCACGTTAGCACTGGTTAGCAGTGGTAAAGAGCATAGAATCCTTAATCAGGCAAAAGAAAGTCAGCAAAAACAGGAGGTCTGAAGGTAAAACGTTAGGGACAAACCACATCAAAAATGCCAGGTCCAATAGTAGGATACAAGAAAGAAAACAGGATAATGTTTGCAACCTCTTGGTGGATATACAGCAAAGCCTTTGAAGTGCTAAAGCAGCCAATGTTAGAAAGACCCAACCATTCACTTTCTAGACCCCTAACTTTAACTGGGAAAGTTGAAGAGTCCTAAACTTGGGGGATACTAGCGCTCTTGGAGCTACAGCTATGATCCATACAATGTTCACCTCTAATTCTAACACCAGTGGTCTGAATTCAATCCAAATCCATCATGATAGAATAAACAGTACTACTGACAATTTACGTATGTTTTGCCTGTCCTGAATACAATAGGCTGACCTTTCAGGATTTCTTAAGAAGCTAGAAGAGCACTGTAAATTGCTTGCCGTTCCTTCAAGCTGGAGGGTTGAGGCCTCTCCATTGACTTTGTGTTTGCCCAATGATGCACCCCAACCTAAGGCACTGGTGTTTTGTGTGAGAATGCATGGAGCTGTCAGATTCAATTGTACCCATTTCCCAAAGTGATTGGGGTATAACCACCCTACTGCAGATAATTAGAAAGATCAGGTGACCAGCAATATCAGTTGGTTGCAGTCCTCTGATACCAGAATCCACACCAGGAATAGATGAATCAGAAAACCTCCAGATGATGCACAGCCCAAGGGGCCAAGTACAGCATGAAGGCCAAATGTCCCTCCCTATGTCCTGAGCCAAAGCTATACCTGTACTGAACCTGCTTTCAATATATGTCTCTCTGGTAGGAAAAATCTGCCTTCATCTGCCTGGGATACAGTCCATATGTATTCCTAGGTAAATTGGTTGAGGGTTGGACTTTTGAACATTGATTAGAAACGCCAGCATCAGCAGCATAGAGTATACTTTATGAGTGTGTTGCATTGCTATCTGAGAATAAGCTGCATGAACTAACTAGTCATCTTAGTATGGGTGTACTTTGAGACTCTCCCAATGGAGGAGACTGACTAGAGTGGCCAACATCGTTTCTGCTTAAATGACAATATGGAGAACTGGAAGTACTGTCCACATGGAGAACTGGATAGACAGATGTCATGTAGTCTATTGGATGTCCATCAGATTCACCTATTGGAGGGTCCTCATTTTGAAACAGAGATTGGAAATCAGTGTTGTTGGACTTGGTCATCTCTGCAGGGTCATCCCAAAACATTTTGCTATCACTTCTCCTGTTTTGCTAAATTAGTTTTTGTTGGCCTTAGGACTCTGCACACTGTCCCACTGCCAGCCAGTTCTATAGTGATTGTGATCTTTTTTTAACATAGTGAAACTGGCTTACACCACATTTGAACATTTTATTTATTTCTAAGTCCCTAGTAGAGGAATACTACAGATACCCAGGGCCTGAAATTTAAATGCAACAAGTAGGCCCACATCACTGATTCTGCCACTCACTTAAGGAGCCCTTTAAAACATATCCCAGGCCTGCCATTGAGGCCTATATGTGCATTTCTAAGCTGTCATTTCAACCTGGTAAAATGAACCTTTTGCCATGCTTAAATTTCCCTTTTTAATGTACATAAGTCACCCCCCAGGTTGGTCCTAAACACCCCATATGGAAGGGTGCAGTGTATTTTAGTTGAACATGTACTTTTAGGTTTTGCATGTACAGGTAGTGAAAAACTACTTCGTCCATAGGATAACATTGGGTTAACTTATTACATTTAATAAGTGATACATTTTGATTGGGAGCAGCTAGGAAATTCATATTTGGTGTTTGAGGAATTGTAATTTACACATTTAACCATTTGGTGCCTCCTGCCTGCTCCTGGGTCACATGGCTAGGTGTAGTTGACAGTTGGCCTTTGTGTATTGCTCCTAGACAGTATCACAAAGGAAGGTCTGGGTGTTGAGTGGATGGGTCATCTCCAATACGATAGGAGGGGCCAGAGCTGCTACCTACCACACTTGCATTTCAAAAGCACTGGCTCAGCTCAGACATGCAGGGCTTCACACTAGTCTATTGTGGGGCTCCAACAGACTGGAACCAAGAAGGGAGGCAGGAAATTCTTCTGTAATGGGAAACTCCAGAAATTTCTCCCACTACAAAGGGGGTGCCACAGGTCCAGGACATTCCTGGACCTGTGGACACTGCAGAAAAAGGAAGCTGTGCTAACCTGCTGTTTAAGACCTGCCCTGCTTACTGAGAAGGAAGAGTGGACCTGCATCCTTTATCCCAGGCTGAAATGACTCAAAAGGTCAGCTGACTGACCACCTGTTCTGAGCTTCAGGGACATAACAAGCTTCAGTGGTCTCTATCTGCAATTGCCCAGCTGACCTGGTGCAACTGGACCTGCCTGGACCTGCAATTGGACCTGCCCAAGCTCCGCTGGCCTCTGCTGGATTGAGTTCCTTATCGCAAAGAGGTGTCTCCCAGGTCCTGGACCGCTGATGCGGCATCATTTGAGCTCCTCCTTGAAGAAAGCAAGAAGCCCTGACGTTTTGGGCTCTTTTTGACCGTGTACAAAACTTTTCAAACCAAGATCTTGCTTCCCATGTCAAACTCCAATGCAATGCTCTGGTGAACCTGACTCTTTGATCTGTAGTGGCCGCCAGCGATGACTAGCAATGCGAGATCTGCAGTTTGCACTACTGCAAACATCCCATGGTGACAGCCAATGCAAATCCCCAGCAAGATCGTCTGTGATGTACGTCAGAATCTTCGTGCTACAACGATGACCGTCCACGATACCCAGCCTGCTCTTCAGGCTTTTGCACCGACCATGCATAGCACTTTCCCGGCTCCTCACAACCTCCTCAACTGTGAACAGAAATCTTTGAGCTAGACTTTAGACTGTAATATTTTCAGCAGGACTAACATGATCCCTATATCTGACATGTGCTTTATCGCGGTCAACCTGAACTGGTGACTTTCACCTGTCCCAGCATTACCAGATAGCTGTGAGTGGCGCATTGTGATTTTAGGCGGTGTACGTACCTTAAATCTTTGAAATTGCATATATCCGGTTCGGATGATTAGATTTTTATGATTTTTATATCACCTAACATTACATTTTACAAAAATATTCTAAATTGGTGTGGGATTGTTTGTGTGTTGTGTTTTCACTTTATTACTGTTTGTCTTCAAGCCTCATTTATTTGTGTGAAGCTCCCAGAGGTTTAAAACACAAGTTAATTTAGTGACTTTTTGTGGTTCACCTTGACAAGGATTGTGGTCATTCACCCTCACTGAAACAATAACCCAATTTCTCACACATTCATTCAGACGCTTCAAATCTAACACTATTCAGAAACTTTTCTTGATCTCGGGCACAAAAAACATTACAAAGTAGAAGACTTTTCCCATTATGTAGGGGGACTGGTTTTAGAGAGCTCTTTTTCAACAGCTTGTTAATCCGTTCCTGCAACACCCTGCATCCCTAAACCATGGTGTTGGAACGACTGGGGTATGGAGTAAGTGAAGAAATGCAATGCAGCATTAGTTTGTTGCAGAGAAATTGTTCATGGAGCTTTGAATAATTGACCCCTAAGCAGTCCTAAATCTGCCCAATGACCCACCACTGACACCTTTGGTAGGGAAACAACTATATAGTCAGAATTGCGGTTTCTTTAAGTATGAGGTTATAAGACAAGGCTTCTCAATTTCGGAGCCCAATCAATTTGTAAGATGATCTTCGTTGATGCAAGTGAGAAAAAGTCAAACTTTGATCTATTCTGAAAAGGAGATGTGAATATTATGTATTCAAAAGATTCCTTAACCATATCCTTCAAATCTAAACAAAATAGCTTATCTCCTTCAGAAGTCATGTGAAGAACAAAGTTCTACTGACTTGAGTCTGTATGGCATTTGCAGACCCTGATTTTCCAGCAAGCACCCACTGCAAATCCCCCAGTGGAAGTTGCCACCCTGATAGTGTCAAATAGTCCAGTTGTTCTATGAGAGAAAGAACCTCAGTGTAATCCAATTCATATAACACAATGACTGGAAACCATTTTTAATGACTTTAGTACAAAGACAGTATAAACCCCCACCTTCAGAGACAAATTGGAATCTTTGTAGACTTTTCAAAGCTGCATCTCACTTTCTGTACACACAGCCTTTGGGGCTCACGCCTTCTGTAGCCCTAGATACCCAGCCAGCCAAATTGGGTAACACCTAATCCACTTGGGAAGACTCCACCAATCTCAATTCATGCAGTTCAACAGGAACTATTTTGGATGAACTTTGGCATGACAGGCATCCCATGGTCTTCCCATTCATGTAAAATGTCTTGTTTTATTGACTTGTGAAACCCTTTCTTTGATTTTGTCTCATTTCAGTAGAAGGCAATCCAGCATTGCCCCTCACACGAGACAACACTGGTTTCACTTGATCCTTAGACATACGTATCCAGTTCCTTAGCTACTGCTTTATCTGTCATACCATCCAAAATTTCAGAAGCAGAGCATGTAAGAGCTGTTGTGTCTGTGGCGCTTCACCACTTATTTATAAGCACACCTAGGCATATTATGTCAGTTAATGTAATCAGCACAAAAGCACAATGAGTAACGTGACCTCGGCCCCACCACTATAAATACATGCCACAAGTGGGAATCCCAGAAGACAATTATGTCCTGTGTGTCTCCTGCACTTCCTCTATGTTCTTGTAAACATTCCACATCCAATTCCTAGGCGATGGTTCTGGACACTGGCATTGAAAATCGTGGCCTACATTTTGGGCAGGGGCCGCCACTGAGTAGCCTTTGTCAACAGTAGGCACTCTTCCTACGATGGGAGGCCTGGGATGACAGACCTATATAGCTGCTTCATAGCTGCCCAAATCATGACGATACTTGACTGGTTCTGCTGGCACTGGGACGACCTGACAAATCGAGCAAAAATGGATTTACTGGTCCTCAATGTTCTTCTGGGCCTACTCTATGGGCGTAAGCTCCTCCAGTCTCTTCAGATTGCACTCAAATGACCCTAATGTGCTGAAGTGCAACACTTTGATTCGTCAGGTCGAACCGCAAACTCACAGGAATAAACAAGCTGTGGTAAGGGACGTGGCTGACTCATATGGCGGGCCTCCATGGCGTAGCCCATTGGGATATAATAGGAATCACCCTTCTGGTAACGGCTTGCATTCTGATGCCTTGATGTACTTTAGAACACTACAGGACCATTACCAATTTTCCCATATACAATTTTGTTTGCAGCTGCTGCATGCCCTGTTGGAACAAACACCTGTAGGTATGCATATGCCTACATTTGAACCCCTTGGGATCAATATATTGTTGAGGACACTAGGCAAAGGTATGATCTCTAGCATCCTATTGGTTCTTAATTCTTAATTCTCCAGACTGCTTTTCTGACTTATGCTGTAGGTGGTAGGTCTGGGTGTGAGATATTGATGATGATGACTTGCAGGAAGCACGTCTGGCCACGGGGGATTGGCCATCCCTGCCCACTTTCACATGGTCCAGCTTTACTACCAGCACCTCTCCTACCTGACTCCTCAGTGACTACATCAATCTGGTGGAGCTCCCCAGGCCAGCTGCTCATTGTGCTCCTTACCACAGGCTGATTTTTGGTCTGTGCCTGTTCGGCCACAGTTCCATTCTAGGAGAGTGTGGGAAGGAGGCTTTCTATGAATATGAGATGCACGATCCATCTCATCCCCCAAACTACGCTCTTGAGCCTAATGGAGGAGATGGGAAGGCAGAAAATGGAGAGGTCCTTTGTTGGGCTAGCCATGTTGGTGCCAAGCAGGACATTGCCTGCAGGTGGAAGTCCCCAGCGTCCCCCTTACCGGTTGAAGTGGGGGAGGGGAGTGAGCTGGTGTCCACCCAGCCTGGAATGTCCAATTTATGAGACAGGGGTTACCCTCACAAACATGACAATATTTGGGGTAGGTGGTGGGAGAACCTGGTGCTGTATGTATGACTCAGTTGCATGTCATCTGGATGTTTTGTATACAACATACAAGTGTGAATTGTTTCACTGTGTGCTTTATCTTTTCATCTAAAGCTTTAACTGTCTCACCAGACTATTGTTACTCCAAAACAAATAACATATAATATATATACATAGAGGCACTTAAGGTCCGCTAGCCTTATCCATTGTTCTGTTAAATTGGCATTCACATGTTGCTTCCTCCCATCACATCATAATGATTGGGTTAATGGGTCAGCCCACTTTACCTGTTTACTCCCTTCACTCTGAGCGACTGTACAAAGCCTGTGCACAGTCCATCTAAAATAGTTACTTTATCTTCAGTTATAAACCTAGTTCCAAGTGTTCCTTTTCATTTATATTATTTTCATTTTCAGTTATTTGAGTGCGTATTTAGCTGGTGATTAATTCTTGTCTCCTTCACAAATAATAATAAAATGCATGACACGACTGAAAGGCTTTAAAAAAATCACTAATAAAATGGCAACATCACTGAAAATGTTCTATATGTAAAATGTTTAATGCAAGCATAAGACAGCCATATTGAGGTAGCCACATTTTCTTTCTTTTCCTTTCTTTTTATGGCACATTCTTCTAATAACAAATAAAACCGAAGTTAATAATTGCCCCAATCTGCCAAAGACAGACCTGTTGGTTTGCAAAGGCTTATTCGTTACATCTTCAGGCTGCAATGAGATATATTGATGCAGACTCTGCACAACTATATAGCCCCGGATGTACCAAACTATTTGCATGGGTGCACAAAGAGACCACATAGGTGCATGTGCCTGAACACCTTGATGCCAATTTTTCAAACAAAGCTCCAGCACAGAGATGCGCAAACACCCAAGAAGTGAAAGGGTTAAGAAACACATTTTACAATGCTCTTTTTAATCGAAAAAGACACAATTCCTATTACCTCAATAGCTTGCCCAAGACTCTTCATAGGAAGAAATCTGAAAGTTCTAGATCTTGAAAAGGATACATTGATAGCTGATCTGAGAAAATAGCCTGACTTCCAGAAGCCCGGAAACTAATGAAAAGCAATGCTGTTGAAAAAAAAACCTTTGTCATTGCATGTATTTTAGGGAGTGGTAGGAGACATTATAGTCCGCCAGGTACTCTGACGTGAATAAGAAACTACAAGCATAATTATTTATATATTTCAGTAAACTGTACTGGTTTTCACTGTTTGATTTTAACGAAGATGTAATTAATTATTTATTTTTTAAATGCCTCGTGATTAAAATATGAGAGATCGGTAATACCGTGTGTGCAAGAGAATGCATTAAATGCATTTTATTATGTTTGACGGGCTCTGTCAACTTAAATAGATTATATTCCTAATGTCTTAAAGGATTTATACTTTAAGAAAGTTGATTTCTCTTGATTTCTGTATAATGCAGAATCGTTCTGTAAACTTATAAAGTCCTAGGTGTGCGTATAACCAAACAACAATTGTAATTCTATTGTAATGCTGACAACCATGGCATATAGCTTCATGCACCAATCGAATTTTTATGAAATGGTGCATGAGGTTAAACGGTTGCTTAACATGGGTTGTAATGATATCGGAGTTATTATTTTAATATTGGCATCTATGAAAGCCTCTGAATACATGTACTTCTCTACTTATTGTATATCTAATGCAGCATTTTTTTAGCTGGCGTTCCTTTTCTTTTGAGTGTTTGTAATAGGCATTGGAACTATTGTATGGCTTCAAAGAGTGTATGAGGATTAGCTTTCTTTACTATGCCAAGCAAATGATGTCATTTGAAACGTTGATGATTGTATGATTTAAGCAAAGATTTGTAAAGTTTAAACTTTTAGAAAGGAATCAGTGGGAAACACTGCATATTCCTCAAAGAAAGAACATCTGAAATTGTTCCTTTGCTAAGCTACTCTGGTGGGTTTGTTCTCCTTGTATGGCCTCCTCTTAGTTCCATCAAATGGTCTGTTGGATTAGATTCATGAGTGGGGTCTTTGCTGCGATCCACTGGTTGGTAAGCACGTCCCAGTATAATGATCTCCTGCAACTACTATCTACACTGTGCTTGAGGGACCAGGTAGTTCTATCCTACAATCGTCACCTTTGTCACGACTACTCTCAACAAGGCTCAGTGGTGTTATGGTGGGTGTTGACCAAGACCAAGATAACTCAGCGTTGCTTTCATTATAGATTTTAATATCCATCGTTTACAGGATTCTAAATGTGCATCAATTCACAGGTTGTCCTGTTACCGAAACTTGTGGATCTCTGACTTGTTCTCTCTCATTTCCTTTGGTTTTTCTTTGTTCACCATAAGTTGGCAGGGTAAGCTCAGACGTGAGTCCCTTGCTCACTTTGCCACTGGATTCAAGCAAGCCGAGCTGAAGACGGCTGAAATGCCAGAAACCGGTCCTCGGTAGCTTGTTTCCGGTCCAGGGAAAGCATGGCTTGGAAGTTCGGGCTGGACTGTTCCCATGAGGCACAGGGTCCGACTGATTTGCATATGGCCATGTCTGAACTGGGGTGGCAGAGTGAGCTAAAGAACGGTGATGGATTAAACCCAGATCAGTTGACTGGGGGTGAGTGCTTGTATTGTCAACGCTCCGTCCATCATTTCCTTTGGTTTTTCTTTGTTCTCTAGCACAGCAGCACCAGACACTGGCTAATCTGCTTTATTTTTCCTTCACAGCAACATTCTTCAATTGTTTCTCAAAGGATGTCCTATGTTCAATACCACTGCTTTATTTCGACTTAACTATGCAAGACTATAATCTTCTCCCCAATGTCCTGGCTGTTTCTTCAAAGAAATGGTTGGTAGAAGTGGATTATTGATCCACACTGATGATGGATTAGCTAAAGATGAACATTTTCCACCAGTTCAAATTCCTTTGCCAGCCACAGACTACCAAATTATTTAGTGGTCTTGAGCATCATGATTCTTTTTTTTGAGTGTGGAGAAAGAATACTTCTATTGTGTCTTTACAAACGTGCAGATGCCGAGGGCAGCAATCTGAGACAGCAACAAGCTTTCTTAGATTCTGGTGTGAACATTGATGTGCATTTTCTGGAGGATTAATGATGTGCTCTGATCTTTCACAGTATCCACTTTGTTGGTCCATTATCATCTATGTCTCATTGATCAGGCATACTCAGTCTTTGATCATTGAAGATGAATTATTTGCACAGTTACATCTGCCGTTTCACTCAAGCTCTCTGCATTAGCATGAATCAAGGATCAGAACAACAATGTAGAACCCCAAGATAGTACCTAATTTGCTGGCCTACTTCTCTGGAAAGTCTGCTTTGCATCTCATTCCCACCTCTGCAACCAGTCTTAGACATTACAGCAACTCATCCAGACGCCAGATATAGTAAAAATCTCTACTACTGTTTAGGTAGAGGGTAGCACCTGTCCTCACTCATCCGAATTTGAGCTTCTGGCCTGGCATGTTACATTTACTGCACACTTCTTTCATTTAATACTGCTTCCAGGCAAGCTTGTATCCAGTGGCAAAGTGAGCATGGGACACATGTCTTCGCATACCCTACCAATTTAGGGCGAACAAAGCAAACATAAGGAGATTCAAGCTAGCCTAGCTGATGAGGTGTGTTACGCCGAAACCGGTCCCAGGATGCTTGTTTCTGGTAAAGGGAAGACCTGGCTTGGCAGTTCGGGGAGGACTGTTCCCATGAGGAACAGGGTCAAGAGGGATTTGCATATGGCTGGTTCTGAACTGGGGTGACAAAGTGAGCTGTAAAAAGATGATGGATTCAATCCAGATCTGTGTCTGGGTGTGAGTGTCTGAAAAGTTTCAGCACTCTGTCCATCATCTACTTGTGTTTGCCTAACCCATTTTTACTCATGTGTGCAAGTATATAATATTCCTGTGCCTACAAAATCTGAAACGATAATTATCAAGTTCCTTCCTCCTTATTATAACAGAAAAAGATTTTACATCACCGGAATTCTATATTTTTCAATCTAAATATTCTGTGCCAATTCTGTTCCAACGTGAAAGTATAATGAATCAATGTATCATTTTATTTTCCAGAGTTAAGACATTTGTCAACTGTCAATAAGGGTCTGATGTACTATTATTCCATTCACAAAAAGTGGTCACAATTTGCTCACCGACATTTTGTGAATAAATGGCCTTTAATAAACCGACCAATGTTTTATTAGGGCAAGTCACAAAATACTGAATTACTATGGTTGAAGAACAGTTAGGCTGAATAAATATTTATTAGGTAAGTGGCAATTTGCTACCACATCTGAC
Source organism: Lissotriton helveticus (assembly GCF_964261635.1). NCBI lineage: Eukaryota > Metazoa > Chordata > Amphibia > Caudata > Salamandridae > Lissotriton > Lissotriton helveticus. The sequence continues at coordinate 754,542,198 of NC_136063.1, read as the reverse complement.
TGACTGCAATTATTGGGATGATGGCCTGTAAGGGACAGAAGAACACCATCCCTATAAGTGCATTCCAAAATTGAACACTTTTTTTTTAAAGCAGATCATATTCCTCAAAGGAACCAGTGATGATTTTTGAAAAAATAAAATTTTCAATTTAAGAAACTTTCTGGGGGAGCAGGCAGTGGTCACCAAAAAGCACTGTCTAATTCCCCTGAGGCTGCCAGAACAATTCACACAGGAGAAGTGCCTGTAAGGAAACCCTTTTCCCTTTTTGACTCAGATACTAATACTACGTGGGATAGGTAGCTCATCATTAATATACAATTGTAAAACATTAATACGTTATTTTTGAGTCACAAATAGTAGGGGGACACACATTTCATGCACCTCCCATCTGTAATTTAGAAAGGACTCCTTTGATGAGTCAGAAAATATTGTCTGACTTGATAAAGTCTTTTTCTAATCACAGGGTTTGCAAAAACGCTTTATAAATCAGGCCTACAATGAAGTGGGACTTAATTTTGATCATAGTGTGATCAAACTGACAATATGGAACAGTTTTTAATATATCAGCAACAATTATCCGATCACCAACGGGCACTCGCCCAGCCAACTCTGACTCGAGTGAGTCAGATTTGTTTCAAATGCATGTAGGGTGACAATATCCCTGTTATCTGCATACTTTCAAGGTATTTATTCTGGTTGCTCATGATTTACGTTGTTATCTTCTAACATTTAATATTGATATTTTACTGTATAAGTTAACTATATAATATTAAAACAATAGTTCTGCATAAAGGATATGTTTGTGAACGTTGAGTTGTAAGGGGCATATTCTCAAGGAGCTATTGCCGAGTTAATGGCAATTTATTGCAGTCAAAGTCGTGATAAACTTATTACCCCATTCACAAGCTGGTGCCAACTTCCCATAGCACCAGTTTACCTGCGATAGCAGCCGCAAAAAACATTGCCACTGATGATCCCCGCAACTATCGCTAATGAGATGCAGAGTAGGCATTCCCGTGCAAAAAGCAGTGACAACACCACTCAGCAACATTCTCAATGACCAGCCAGATCAGCAATACAACCATAAAACATGTGATAAGGCGTGTTGGCAGCAGGAAACTAACACCTGCTCTCACCTGGTGTAAAGTCGGACCACAGCCTGCACCACAAAAGGAAACCCAGCCCAGAGCAACACCTGAAGGGCAATAGATGCCATGGAGCCACTGATCATGCAGCTCAGAGCCCCAACAAGACCACAACACCCACCGCCACCACCCCAGGACCCCCTCCCCCCGGGCCAAAGACATGCCACATCAACTACACAGAATCATGTAGCAAATAATCCGCCTGATGTTGCACAATCACATCTGGTGATAAGCATGTGTCGTCACAAAAATGAGCATCATCCATTCACCTTTGTATCAACAAATGAAAATATATTCAACTAAACACAAAACAGAAATGAAGACACATGGCAGCTCCCCTCGGTACAATCCGTAGGTCACAGCCTGCAAGACAAAAATCATGATGAGAAGGTGTGTCTTGCGCACATCAAGGGACAGAGAGAGAGTGAAGGAGAGAGGGAGATACAGAGAGAGAGAAAGAGAGGGAGAGAGAGACAGATGGACAGAGAGGGGGAGAGAGAGATAGACGGACAGAGAGGGGGAGAGAGAGATAGATGGACAGAGAGGGGGAGAGAGACACAGAGAAAAGAAGAGAGGGACAGGGAGAGAGAGTGCTGGCACTGTGCACCCAGGCAACACTGCTCACCTGCTGCCACCGGTGTGTCTCCAACCACGTGCCGGTATGTAGTCCAGTTCACCTGGTCCCACATCTGAGACCGACTCTTCATCTGAAACAGAGTCCAGATACATGAATGGCACAGTACATCCAATTGCACACAACATCATCGCCTGTCCGACCCTGCGCACCCAGGCAGCTGCACCCCAGTCCCTCCTGCCGCCCAGCAGTGCATGCCTGCCCCTGGGCACCCAGGCAGCTGCACCCCAGCCTCTCCCACCACCCAGCGGCTCATGCCCGCCCCAGCGCACCCAGTCCTCAATACTCACCTTCCGCCACCGGCGTGTAGAAAAGAGGGCCCAGAACGTGCCGCTGCAGGCCACAAGCCCGGGGCCCGCGGGAATGGCACCTTCCACATCATGCAGCCCCGCTTTGCAGGCCACCAGGTCTCACTTTTGAGTCTGGGTCTTCATTTTGCCATGGCAGAAGACATACCAGTGCACCCAGCATCATCGCAGGCTGCACACCAACTCAGCCTCATAGGTGCCACTAACTCTGTGATCCAGGAGACGATGCCACGTGGCGGTAGGCCCCCGCTGTCCACTGGCTCAGGCCTACACTGCGGTCCAGCAAAGCACACAAAACCTGAGCCGTCCGGACTGCCGGGTCGGGGCATCATCACATGCTGCACTCCCGCTCAGCCTTATATGTGCCACTAACTCTGTGATACAGGAGGCTATGCAACGTGGCAGTAGGTCCCCTTGTCCGCTGGCTCAGGCCTAAACCGCGGTCCAGCAGGGCACACAAAACCTGAGCCGTCCAGACCGCCAGGACGGGGCATCATCGCAGGCTGCACACCCGCTCAGCACTTAAGGCGCCCCTACCTCAGTGCACCGAACATCACTGTCCCATGGAGGTGTGCCTGTGCCAGCCGCGGTGTACCACCAAGTCTATGCCCCCCAAGTCATAGACCCTCTATGATTGGGTATTGTGGTGCGGATGCTGTCATGTCACCTCCGGGCCGGCGGAATGTATTGTCGGAGGCCCCTGGGCCCCCATGCCTACATGCACACCACACGGATACACCCCGAGAAAGGTTGGAAATGGTGTTGAGCACATGCGCCTAGCCCTTTTTGATGGCAGGATCACATGTCCTGCATCGCATGTGCTGGATGGGTGTGGTGTGGGTGTAAACCAGCCATGAGGGAGTGGCTGTGGCATGCTAACAACTAGACCTGTGGTCAGCAGATCACTACAGGGAAGTCCTGGCACATGTAACGTTGTCGACCCCTTCCTGTGTGCGTAAGCGTAGTGGGCTGGCCTGGCGTAAGCCAGTCCAGCGCAGGGGTTTGAACAATGACCCCGGGGCTCTGGGCATTGTTCCATACGGGGCTGAACAACGACGTAACAAATGTGTGTGCTGCTGTTGTTGCATCTGCGCCACCTAGACAACATTCATCAATGTGTCATCCTGTGACCCAAGTCCAATGACATGAGCCACATGGACATAAGAGGGATTCACTGACCCTACATTCATCCATACAACTACACTTGTAAGACCATAGACATGAAAACATCTGTGTGATTTGGACTGTTTAATGCACATTCAGTGGAGTGTTGCATCTGGAACAGTACAGGGCCATGCAAACCCCACTTTACAGTGTTGGCCCATGGAGGGCCAGCCAGAGTCCTTCAGGGAATGACAAGTCCAAAGGAAGTGGAAGTGTTAAGTCCGCAGTGTGAGCGCTGTGTCATTGGCACTCACACAGTATATGGCAGTTCATGTTGAGGTCCAAGGTGAGTGTCGCAGGGTGCATCAGGGGACATTGGTAGGTGATGATGCAGAGGGCACAACCAAGCAGAAACCGGCCATATGGTGGAGATGAATGCTACTGGGTCCTTCTTACCACAAAGGTGGTTTCATCCCTATCTTCGTACTCTGCTGTTCCATGTGCCTCACGTGTGGGTGGTGCTAGCCTTTCTCCAGCACTGTGTGGCAGTGATACCTCAGGGGCCGGAGGTGTAATGTCTGCCACACTGTGTGACACTGACACTTCAGGAGGTGGAGATGTGAATGTAATGGTAGCAGCAGCATGCATCAGCACCAGGCCTTGTGGCAGCAATGCCAGGAGGATGGTTTTGAGATCATTTAGGAACCCAGGTACCACTCGCTGGTGTGCAGCCATGGCAGCCGCTCTTTCCGCATTGGCCCGCTCCATGGTCTCCATTAACCTGCGCATGTGTCCCAACTCCCAGGTGAGATCGCTAGAGCCACTCTGACTGGACAGTTGTTCTATTCTCTGAGTCAGGGCTCCAGCGATGTCAGCCATGGTCCATTGGAGAGCAAGGAGTGGACTGTTGGTGTCCGTTAAGGACCGTGAGTGGTCCCTGATGGGACTTAGACACCCACGTATGGCATCTCGTTTGTCTGCCATGTGATCGAAGCCCACCGCACCTGTTCTACCAGCTGCTTCTGGCATCCCAACACATGGTGTTGGAAAGCCATGTGTTCTTCGTGGGAGTCCTGGGAAGCAGCCATGGTGGTGGGTACTGCAAGCTGTGTGGTCTGTGCAGGGGGTGGGGTGTCCTCGTTGCAGCTGGGCTGCCCTGCTTCTGGAGGTGGGCTGCAGAGGCTGTCAATTAACTCTTGGAGGGCGTCGGAGTCGAAGCAGTGGTGGTCCTCTTCGTCATCAGAGAAATCAGGGTCGAGCTGCTCTGCAGGAGGTGTTGATTCTCCCTATGCAATGTGAAGGGGAGATGCAGTTTAACAATGTGTTCACATGTATGTTGTTGCATTGTCCATGTTTACATACAGACTGCATGACTGTGTACATTGTGGCTGTTTGTAGGAGCGGCCTATTTGATGGGGCACAGTCGACATTTCGACTACAGATGTGTGTGTGTGTTTGTACTTGTACATTATCAACTCACATTACCCTGCAATCTCAATTGCGATTGGCCAATGTCTACACCAAGTCGGCACAAGTTGTGACCTGTGTTCGATGTGCACGTGTTGCGGTTTGTGCCACCTTGTTGTCTGTGTTGATGTGCTCTGCACGTTATGTGTGTGTGCTGCATTTTGGGAGATTTGCCCCTGCAGCTCTGCTTTTGTTGCCCCTTATCCCTTTCATGCGGTGTGCCTTTGACTTCTGTGCTTAAACAGTGCTGACATGCTGCATACTTGGGTACATTGGTCTCTTGGTGGGAGTTTGGTCTGGGGCATGGTTTGTCCGCAGATGTGCTCAGCTCAATTCTGCATGTGTGCCATTGTGCCCATCTCTCCCGTCCCCCCAGTCCCTGTTCGTTACTCACCCTGTGCTGTTGTGTCAGGTCATGTTGAGCAGTGTCCCGTTCGCCGACTCCAGCCACCGTCTCGCCACTGATGACTGTGGACACCATTTACACCATGTTGTCCAGCTCCTCCTGTGGCGCAGGACTCCCACCTCCAGTCTGCATTTCTGCCTTCCAGTTGTTAGGGAGTTTCATCTTGGTTTTGCGCTTGACATCATTCTAGCGCCTCTTGACCTCTTGCATTGTCCTCCTCAGCACTCCCACTACTTTCACCTTGTCTACGATGGACTGCCATAGTCAATTTTTGGTTCCTAATGACACAGTGGAGGTGATGAACAGTTGACGGTGTTCTACCACCTCCATTATATGGATCCTGTTTTCCTGCGGACTGAACCCTTTTTTCCTAATCTTCTTCTCCTTGGCCTTCCCTGACCCCGAGGTCCCAGGCAGGTCCTCCGGGGGGCTTGTGGAGTTCTGGTTCTCCTCCGTACTTGCTCCGGCAACATCTATTTATTGTGCTTCGCTTTTGTTTGGCATTTGTTTGACAGTTTTTTCTACATTTATGGTGATTTTTCCCGCCTGACGCATTTGAATTGCAGGCCTGTAGCTGATTTTCGCTGATTATTGTATCCCGATTGCCCTCATCGCAGCTTTTTTTGTTCGCGTTTCATATTTTTGCGGTGTGGCGTTGATTTAAACACGGTCAGTTGACGTGTTATTCAGAGACTATCGAATGGGGCCGCTGTGTTGAGAATGCATCGTTAACACGGCGTAATTTTCCCACGATAGACTGCGATGTTGGAAGTTGCGTTAAGTTACTTATGTTATGGTTATCACACATTCTTGAGAATATGGCCCTAAATCTATTTCAGTAAATCAAATAAAAGCACTCCAAGGGCATTATCTAATAAGTTGTGCACACAGATCTACAACACAGATTTCTCTTGCATTCCCGCTTTTATTTCTCTTCCTTAAATACCTCTAGATGCCATACTACTAAATGCTCGCTCAGTGTTAGCCCACCGTGCAGCAAAATCTGTCTACATATTTCGAAAAACCTTTTAACCTGACTCAAGACCTTCATTTCTAGTTTCTACTACAGTCTCCAGCATTGTAAACTCCAGTGTCTATGGTATGATTTATAGTTTCACTCACAATTCAGGCGGAGCTCGCACACCTGTTTAGAGCTGGAGAAGCTTCAAAGCGTACTCCTGTTTTAGTGTGCAGAAGGGTTTCACTAACTAATAAATAAGTGTGAAATATGAAGTATAGCTGTGTACCCTGACACAGGGGAGGTACCCTGTTGCACTGCTTTATGAACCCTCATCAAAAGGCTTACATCAAATTCAAAACAGTAAATCATGTGAACTGTGGATCAATTCAAGAAATGTATTTTCGCCCGTGATATTCGTTGTTCTTTATTTCACTAATCACTAGTAATAAATCTTCATTAGTAATATATCTTCATTTCCATAAATTCCCAGCATGAAAAGCAAGAATTTTCAACTTCCAATCCCATCCCAAGGCATATCAGGCATGTTTCGCCCTTCATCAGGAGTTTAATGATCTCGATCTGAGCTCCTTTTCAGGTGAATGAGAGAATTTGTCCTCTAGGGTCAGGTTATCTCATTGTACGTCGAGGGTTCCCCATGATTCAGCAATCGCTTCTCGGGAGTGCAGCCACCATGTCTGCTTTCAATCACCCCGACCTGCTGCAAAAGATTAATCTGCAAGGTGTACAACCCTCAGGGCTAACTACAGCAGTTTTGTGAATTTACACATCTATTTCTTTATACTTTTTTCCTCCCACAGCTATTTTTCTTGATAAAGAACCCCTTTGTCTGCACACTCATAAATGTAAGTGGTCCTCCCTTCACCCTGGAAAAGCATTTCAACAAATCTCATTGGAAAACATATTTAAGTCTTTTAATAAGGAAATGACCATGGAAACGTTGTGTGAGTATGAGTACCCACAAATTTGGTTCTATGCAAATATGTTGGCCATTTTGTATGTCCAACACTTCCACTTACTCGGCTTACCTCCACAGACATGAAGCATACATGTCAATTCTTTTCATATTCAGTAGTTCCACAGACAGGCCTAATTCAGTAAATCAGTACCCAGTAAAAGAACTAGCAGTTTTTTGGGTGGAACTAGTTTGTGTTCAAGCCCCATATGAGGATCCATGCATTTAGATCATGCGTGATGAATACTGTTCGTTCAACTCAGTGGAAAAATATCGAACAAGAACTGGCAGAGCCAATGGTTTTGAATTTAATGTGCTAAGGCATGTAGCAAATGCACATTAATTCCTGAAATGAAATGAAATTTGAGCAGTATTGAAAGATCCCTCACCTTGAATACCATCCTCTCTTTATTTCTATTTCAAATAAAGTTTGAATTTCAAGTAAGCCTTCCTTATAGTCTCTTTTTGGTTTCCATGACATAGAAATGAAGGAAGTGGAATAAAGTTTCCCTTGCCAGAAGTGGACCTAGAGAGCTATATTTGTAAAAGAGATCTTGTGCAGTCAATGTAAACTTTTATGTGGAGGCTCACAGCTACGCCCAGACAGGCCACACCATCAGATGGTTGAGGAATACTCTAGCAGGCAGAGCCAAGGCCAAGATATCATAATCAAAATCTGAGGCGCTGGGCAAAGGAAGCCAATTTTTTAAAGAGGAGTAGCAAAAACCTACTCCATGCATATTGCAAGCAATACATTTATTTAACAGCTGTGCTATCAAAATGCAGACTTAAATATCTGTGTTAATACTTTTAGGATTTCTTCTGAAAAAGGAGAAATCTATGTAGCAAACTGAAAGATCTGGTGAAATAATCCTGAAAATGTGTATTTATGTTTCAATTTATTTCCCAAACTAATAAAAACAAATATGATTACACTTACTTAATGCATGTATTTTTCAGTGCTTAATGTGAGCTGGTGGTTTCCGGCGCTCTGCACCAGTACATAGGGCCTCATTTATGAGAAATTACGCATCGTTGCGTGAAAGCAGTGATGCGTCACTTCTCAGAGCGCACTCCTTGCGACATACCTGATGCGTCATATTTACTGTATGGCGCATCATGTCGCATGGAGTTACAGATACGTCAGTATTTCTGACGTATCTGTATGGCAAAAAAGTGACGCATTGCTGGAGTGTGTCACAAAAGTGACCCAACTCCAGCAATGTGTCCTTTCACATGGGGCAAGCCCCATGTGAAAGGGCTTGCGTCAGTCTTACGCCTGCTGTGAGGCAGGCGTAAGATTTTGACGCATTTGAGTCCTAGAAGTGGCGCAGTGAAATCTGGTAGATTTCACTGCGTCACTTCTATGACCCTTTCTTGCGTGGGAACACCCCCCTGCATACATTATACCTGGCGCAGGTATAATGTAGAGCAGGGGTTTACAAAGTGACACATCTACCTAGATGCGTCACTTTGTAAATGTGGTGCAACAAGGTGCATTTTTTACACTGCTGGTGCATCACAAAAAGTGACGCACCAGTGGTGCAAAAGTGACGCAAGTGCTCATAAATGAGGCCCATAATTCTTAGCACCAGCACTTGTGACAGTCTGCCTCATAGTGGAGCTGTTTGTTGTATATCGAGATGATCACGCACAGTTGTTTATTAATTTAATATACATTAACAATCACTAATACTTGCCACCCAAGCCATTCTTATTGCTTTGAGGGCCCTGAATAGTACTAATTATCACACTTATAGGAGTGTGACGTTTAGTAGTTGTGTTGGTAATGTAATTGGCAGCTTTGGTAGGTGCAATGGATGGTGCTAGCTGCTGTGTCCTCCTGACGAGTGCCCTGGCACTTGTTGTTTTACAAATAAACCACTGGTATTTTTTGCATCTCTTTGGAAGATTAAGTGACTACCTATATGGCATATTTTGGCTCGTTAACACCCTCATGCACTGTTTTTAGAAGCTTCATGAATATGAGTATGCCACCTATAAAGCGCACAGCTGTCAAAGATGTCCCGGTGCTGCTGCGGAATATGAAACCGATGGGAATCAACACGACTGAAAGAGACACGTTTTAAGCCTTTTCTTAAAAGAGTGTAATCAGGAGAAGCTTGAATAGATGATGGCATAGCCGTACACATTTTAGGGGCCAAATGAGAGAAGGATCGGACTCCAGTGAAGGCTGGTGAAATTTAAAAGTAGTAGGGCACAATTGTTTGTGCTAAAGTACACGGACAAGCAGGGCATGGAGCTGGTGCATCACTAGTGCCAAGGTCCGCCTGCCAGAGGACAGGCCTCAGGCTTGAGCAGGAGCTCGGATCTATTTTAAAAAATAAATACAAATGTTTCTGCAGGACTGAAAAACAGTTCACAACTTTACTTTCAGTTATAAATGTTTTTATAATCACATTATGGGCATATTTATGAGGGCTTTGGATTATGCTTGCACCACACAATGATGTACGTGCTTGAGGCGAACCTCAAAGTCATATTTATGAAGCCACAAAAAGTCCCTTTGCATGGCTCTGAATGGTTTAAAAAATATAGAGTAGAGCAACACAGTGCAAATCGCTGCATTGCATTACTCTGCACAAGGGAGGAATTCCATGGGAATTGTGGTGGGTGTTCCCATGCAAATCCCATGGTTTTCGACACATTCCAAGATTTACCAAACCTGGTTAACCTGGGAATGCACCGAAAAGATACACCTCCCGGGATGAAGCGTAGCGAGTAGAAATATCTTTATTTCTTCTAATTTTTTTAACTTTCCATGTGATCTGTATTCTGCAGCACACATAGAGGAAAAAGCCTCTATGGATTGTGTGTTTTGGAGGAAGGTGCCCTTTCCTGCACAAAATCACTCCTGCCTACAACACAGACAGCCTTGCACCATGGCACAAGGGTGCCTGTGTTGGCGCTAGAATGCCAAAACAGCACCAGCACAGAGGGAACGAACAGGAATGCACCGCATTGGATAAGTTCGGTACATTCCTGGCCTATCCCTGTGACCTAGGGATGTGCAGCAAGGTAACTTGCTGCGCTGTCCTGCGCCACTATTCCTGTAAATATACCACTTCTGTGATTAGGAAACAATTGTGCACTGTTTTTGTCATTAAAAACACACTTTGGCCTGCAGCACAGCGCAATCTAAAAAAGAATAATGTAGTGATGAAGGTCCACACAGGAGGGAGCAATTCAGGATTTTTTATTCATGAAGATAACAGGTAGTAAAGTCCAGAACATCAAGTAGGTATGTAGTATATCAGACCCCACCAGGAGCTGCCTATCAGCTCCTCAGCTATATCCAACTGTCACTTCACCTCTCTGAGTCCCAACATTCCGAGGCATCATCAGACTCAAACATTCTAATCAGTCAGAGCGCAGGCACTGGCTGAGCAGGGATGGTAAAACACCTTACAATGTAAATGCAGGATACTACATATATCCTTTTCCCTTCCAACAGAAGAACAAATGCAAAATATGATAAAAGATAACGAGAGTAAACAAAGGACAGATAGCAAGGAAGGAACAACGGAGTGACAGAGAGAACATCAAGGAAAAGAGCAGGCAAAGCAGAGCGAGGAAAAAGATAAGAGTAGACAAGGAGGAACAGATAAGGTAAAGTGTAAGAAAGTGAAAGGAAAACCAAACCTCTACAACAATGAAAAGGAGAGAAGGGGACAGTGAGGCGCAAGAGAGAAAATACGAAATAGAGAGACAGACGTACCAAAGACAACCCCCATGCACACCCACTGGCCAGGCAGGCAAGCAAGGAAGGAGAAACAAGACACAACGCAAACCAGACACCAGCCTACACACCGACACAAAGAAAAGCGAAAAACGATCTCCTCTAGATCAGGGAAGAGAAAGATTGAAAATACGAATGAGGGAAGGCTGGAGACAAAGGACGACAGCAAGCAATGTAGATCCAGAAACCAAGGATGAAAATAGGATAACATCATGGGGAAAGCTGGACATTAGTGAAAACAGAGAAGAGGAAAAGAAATACAATAGTGCAACTAATAGTCTCCCGATTTCCAAAAAGACAATTCAAATAAATTATGAAACTAACATTGCGTTGTAAAGACAGCAATGAAACTTAATGTAGAAAGACAATATCAGCCAATGGAACTAAGACACATGACCGTCCTCTACTCCTATGCAAGAGTGTGAGGAGCACTGTGAATGGGACTGTGACCCATAGTGTGAAAGCCCGTGAAAGGACAACCCCCGTGTAGAGGTCACATGTAAAATAAGAATGGGACAAAGACCCATAAGACGCACCCTGTGTGAAGAAGCGATGTGAATGTGAATAGGACTATAACCCATGCAATGGTGCCCTGTGAAAGGGGACCTATGTGAATGTAAATGGGACTGAGACCCATGGAACGGTGCCCGGTGTAAGGGTGAGTACCGTGTGTGGCCCATGTAGGCAAGAATATGTGGGCAAATGGGGCATAGTACCCAAAGCCTTCCCTGTGTAGGGAAAAATGTTGTGACATACGTAAACATGTAAATAGAACCATGAATGCAATTGGCATGTTAGGATGTGACAGGCTGTAAAATGGATCACACCTGAAAATCCCATGTAGTATATACGTTGTGCAAAAAGTTAGTTACGTTTAGTGTAACAAAACCCCAAAAAGAATGCTAATGGCAAAATAGCTGGCAGGAGTAGGCACAGCTTCAGAAGTGGCAACTACTAATCTACATGGCCATGGTCAAACAAAGGCTAGTAATCACATTATATGTTGCAAAGGAAATACAAATAAAGAACGCATGTAATATGTCACAGCCAACAGACGCTGATTAACAAAATCTTTTGTTACACATGAATGATAAAAATTAGATCAGTGCAGGAAAGAGCGTTCAAAATTGTGGCGGCGATGAACAGTAGGCAGTCCTCTTTAAAGTTGCAGAAAAGTGCATACATCTAATGCAAAGCGTGTAGAAAATCGTAGAATGTATGTGTCGCCTGGTATCTTAATGCACCGTTTATGCACCGCTGGGAAGCAGATGAAAATGAGTGAGGGAGGAAGAGGCTGAACTGAGAGAGTGACTGAAGACAGGCCATGAGTGTATCGACTAAAGTTAATCCCCGCATCTCTCACCTCATAAACGTGATGACGGTGGACTCTGGCAGGAAACTGACCGTAAAGAATGGCAGTTCATGAAATCCTACCGATATATAAGGCTCACAGTACAGTATCCATCAGAATGCAGTTGATAGCGTTGCCCGTTTCCCTTTTCTGACGTCACAGAGTGAGCTCGTCGTCGTTGAAATCTGCGCAGCTAAACTGGTGAGGAGAACAGCGCGCGCAGGAGGCACTCAAGAGGAGCAACGGAAATAACGGTTTAAACTGCCCCAAAACTGGTGAGACAATAGATTTCTGAAGAGAAAAGGTTATTGGTAAAACTCACCACAGCTTAATATACGGTGGCAGGCAAATCTTATAAGCGCGATGACAAGAAGGCATTCCTCTTCTGGCAATGACAGTGATAAGACGATCCAAAGCCAATTATAAGGGAAACTCCCACTTATTCTTAACTTCTAGCCGTCATTGCAACATTTGAACATCAATTAACATGCTGTGATCGCTGCTGCAGTTGTAGATAGTTTTCTATATTTGAAACGAACTGAGCAAATGGAAGGTATGTGTGTAGCTAACAGAGGGAGAGTTTCGGTAAATCACTTTACAAGAGCACTTAATTGTGAGTCAGCCCATCCAGCTGATGACCAGAAGTAATTCTGCAACAGCAACAGAATACGTGCACTGCAACACTACCTGTTTTTGGGATCATCAGAATGCAAAATTGAAAGCTGCCAGACTCTGCCCCACAGGACTCATCAGTCAACACAAGCCTTATAAGTAGTGGAGGAGGCGAAGATTGCATTTCTAAGGTAGACACCCACTCTTACATCGATCCCCTAGGTCTGCCAAGCACTTCTCCATTAGATGAATGAAGCTCTGCTGAACCAGCTGTGGAGTCGCGACTCACCCTTGAAGTCCAATGCTCGCGTTGTGCCTCGCCGCTTATTGCTGGCAGTTACTGGTGCTGTGCTTGGCATTAAAGATGACACAGACACCAGAGTGCTTGTAACCAGAGCCTGGCCGTACTCTCCATGTATGTCACCTCCGGCCAGGCTAATTGTATTAGCTCTTTCCACGTGGTACAGGACAGACCACCGAACATAGCGAACAGAGGATATACAATACAATTTCCCCTCTGGTGGCACACAGTGGTTTTCCCCATGTCGTACATGTTACAAAATAGGAGCGCCACTACGTTCCACCCCAAAACAGATCTCGAAACACAGTATAAATGCACAACAGAAAATACCCTGGGTAGAAGCACCAAGCGTGGCACAGTTTACATCAGAACAATAAAATACACCAACAGGGCATAGCCAATCACACAACAAAATGGAAAGGTCTCACATGAAATGATCCTTCAGTCTACTGGACGGCACAGGATTCTTCCTCAGACCATGTCGGGGGCAGGTGGTACGCATAGACCGACTTTTTGAGGGCATCACAGGGGTATTCCCAGTCGAGAAAGTGGGGGCTTCAGGAACTACAGGCTCTGGGAGAACCGTCACAGGTAAGTCTTCTTCAGAACAGTCCCAATCATCGGGGGCCCCTAGGACCCTCCAGTGCGGAGGATGTGGAGTCTGCTTCAAGGAGTCGTCCCTGGATAGAAATTCTTGAATACTGCCACATTTCTAGTGACAGTCTTTCGGCCTCTCTGTGCCGTGACACGAGTGCCCTTCCGATGAGTGATAGTCCAGGACGTTTGTTTGAAAGGCTAATGGAACTTGCTGCTAGCGTACTAGATCACCTATCTTGTGGTCAGATGGTTGGGCTCTCTGTCGACGACTCGCCTGATCATTCAGGCGATGACGGCGGGCTTGCACGCGACAATCATCAATTTCATCAGGCTGCCATAGAGGATGATGAGGGATAGAATCCACAACTCATCCCATGGATAAATGCCCAGGCGCTCTCCCAGTGGTTGAGTGTGGGGTTTGGCGGCATACATGGAGGAAGGAAAAAATTGCAGGCTCAAGAAATTGCTGGCACGCATGGGCGATGCGGATGATCTTATTCAGACAGCCCATTAACTTTTCGACTTCGCCATTTGCCTGGGGCCACCTCCGCTTGATTTTCTTGTAAGTAATGCCGAGGGAGGATAGGTAGTCAGCCAGTTCGTCCCTGGAAAGGAGGACCGTTATCAGTTCGCAATGCGTTTATCAGCCCGTGAGTGGCCCTCGCTTTTTCCTGCTTGGGGATCACATCACCAGGGATTAACGACTGGATGACCGCCACGTCTGTTGATCAGCATGAAGGTGTAGTCAAGGCTGACACACAACCATGGACAGTGTGGTCCGTGCTCAGTTATCACAGCGGATGGTAGACTGGCCTCACCAGTAACCTGGCACCATACAAAGGATCTCACCACTTCCTCCACATTCTCGTCCATCAGCGGGAACCATACCTTGGTTCTCAACTGACTTTTTGTTTTCACCGTGCCCTGGTGACCAGCATGGGCGAGTTGTATGACTTGGTCCGTGAGTTCTGTGGGTATGACCAGGGGGTGTCCTCTCCAAAGACTCCCTGTTGAGTCTTCATTCAGTTCCTGTCGGATGTGATACAGGCATTCCATTATCCGTCATGCCTCTGAGGTGAGGACACTCCAGTCCTTCTTGGCTTTCGGCCATTGGTTGTTTTTCATGATGTCTAATGCCCATTTGAGACACTCGTCTCTGTGGGTTGCTTCCCCCAGGAACTCCATGGACAGCGAAATGGGCATGATTGGGCAGTCATGTAGTGAACACACTGCTCTGTTTCCTCTGCCCCGGCATCCTCATCTGACCTGGCCTCTCAAGGATGACGCGACAGGTAATCTACAAGATTTAGCAATAATAAATCAGCCGCGTTTGTTGGCCTTCAAAACGGGCGCTTCGAACCAGTGAAACCATGAGTAACAATTGACTGGAAGATCTTAAGGATTTGAAAGGGGCATTGTGTTGAATTTTCCTTTTGATAGAAACAGGTCTTTTGTTATGAAGGCAAGGAATATAAGCAGCAAGTAGTTAAAATGAATATGCTTGTGAACCAGCGGCCAATGTAAAAACCTTAAGTGTGCTGAGATAGTGTCCTGTCTAGAGATTTTGCGGAGCAATCAAACAGCAGCATTCTGAACCAGCTGGAGACACTGGAGAAGTTATTCTGGAAGGTGTAAAAAGATAATGTTTACATAATCGAGGAAGGAGGTAATCAAAGTGTGCATTATAAAAGGCATGTCACATTCGAAACCCCAGGCTCAGTATCTTTTTTTTATTTTTTACATCGAAAAGCAGATAACAGACACAGCCTTCACCTGTGTGGTTAAAGAGAATTCATTCACAAATCTGACCCCCAGCTTCCTGGCCTGCAACACAAAGAGATGGAGGACAAGTGAATTCCAAATGCCACCAGGCACTAGACCAAAGGGTGGGAGAAGCAGAAAGTATAACCTCCATTTTAGCGGCATTCAGCTTTAAGCAACTCTGCTTCTTCCAATCTGCCATTTGTAACAGGCAGGAAAGCCTGTTGTAGATTGCAGTCATCGGCATGGGGTTATATTGGGTGTTTGCGTCTGCTGTCTGCATTGTTGGGGTAATTAGGTGTAACAAAAGGAGCGTCAGACAGTTGTGCAGCCCCTTCTTTAATACAGATCACACTGGCACTAAGTGTGTAGTGGTGCAATTTCAAGGGGAGGTCCCTCATTTTGCAATTAGGCATACCCAATGCATCTGTTATTGCACTATATTACAGATGCAGGCAAAGAGTCAAAGTAACAGTAAGGGGGCTGTAAGGGGGCTTACTGATTTTGCCTCACAGTGGGTGTGTCTGAATGGGCTAAGAGAGTCTTCTGCAACCCCTCACTCATACCTCTACAGCGGCAGTCTTCAATCTGTTGGGCGCGACCCCCGGGGGGCCGCAAAGTCCTGGGAAGGGGGTCGGGCATTTCCAGGCCTAACTTCTGCCTGGAAAGCAAAATGGGCTTTTCCTTTTGGACAAAGGCCGGGACCCTTCATTCCGATCGGTAAAATGCTTTAGCTGAAGTTCATTGACTCATGCGCTGTAAAACAAAGAGGCCTGGTAAAACAATCCTTCAAGTAAGTGTTCATGCCAGGGTGCCTGCTTGCTGCATGACATGCAAATGTGCACTATTAGTTAATCTGCAAATATAAAGGGGGCTTGGGAATGGTTCTGGCTTTAATTGCTTAAATCACTCCAAGCATTGTGATGGCAAAGATGTGTTTTGGTTTTGCAAGGTGGTGCAAACAGTTAACAACTGGGCTGTGAAGTGCATTCTTTTAACCATAACTTCATTTACACAGTGCTTAGTACCTCTGGGGTGGTGTTGAAGGGACAGGTATGCAAAAAAAAACATATCACTTATGTTCTTATATTACTCAAATCTACATTTTGGAAGCTCCATTTTATTTTGTTTAACTATTTGCACAGTTGTAGCAGTCTATATTATTATGTGTGTAATGCAAGTATAAAATAATGACTTACACATTCACTGTGCTTTCTGTCACAGGATATGACCTCATAGCACTAAAAATACACAAGTCACCATTCTCCACTTCGCCAACCAAATGTAATTCTGTGTCTATCTGGTTACACACAGATCTCTAGGGTTCCACAAATAATAGAAGTTTCATAATGTACTAGAGTGCATTTCCCATTGAGTACATTTATGTTTCATTTAAACTACCCATTACTTTATATATAGCTACCTGATGGGGAAAGACCTAAAAAACAAACAAAATATTTTGGGGCTGATTTATGAGAGGCTTGCGCTGCCCGAGTGTCACCTTTGCATGGCCTCATAGATTTGGAGTAAGACAAAGCAGTGCAAGTTGCTGCGTTGCCTTACACTATGTCAAGTAGGAGTTCCAGAGGCATTGCAGTGGGTGCAATACCCATGGATTTATTTTAATGCTCCTCCAGATTTGTAAAACCATGTAAACCTGGGGCAGCGCCAAAACCTTACGTTTCCCCACAGCTGGCGTAACAAGGAGAAATATTTTCATTTCTCCTTGTTTTTCCTCTTTCTACATTTGTTCCTTTATCTATGTGTGCTGCATTCTGCAGCACACACAGAAAGAGGAAAACCTGTCTCAGGATTCTTTTTTGCAGGAAGGTGCCCCTTCCTGCACAAAAACAATCCTGCCTTTGTTGGCGTTAGGCAGCAATGTGTGCGCCAACACAGGGGGAAAGGATAGGAATGCACCATATTTCATATATAAGGTGCATTCCTGTCTTTCACATTGGCGAAGGGCAGCGCAGCAAGAAGACTTGCGGTGCTGCCCTATGCCATTACCTCATAAATAAGGCTCTTTGTTTTAGCCACACCTTTGACCATGCCCCCAAGCTCTCTTACTGACGTTTGGTTTGCTGAACACTGTTTAATTTATTTCCCCGATGTAAAAATTATTTGCTGGGGGAATCAGGGGCGTTTATGGTTGTTGATAGTTGGCAATGATGAGGAAGACCAAGTTCTAGAAATTTTTCCTTATGTTTAAAACTTTTTGACAGGGGGGTCTCAGCATCAAAAAGTTTGAAGATCTCTACTCTACAGACTTGTGCATTCATCCCTCCACCTACCTGCTAGGGGTCTCTGCCCCCTTCCAAATGCAAGCCGCATGTCTGCCTGCACAGTGAGAGGTGACTGAACCCATCAAACAGCCCTTTCTTCTTTCACTAAATTGCTGTTCCCAGTGCGGCCATGGGTTCCTGCCTGCATTGGGGACAGTTCACTTCTTGCAGTATGGCTCACTGCATCTGCTATCCTTTGGGGCGCAGAACTAAGAGTGTGCTGTGAGCAGAGTGGGGCAGTCTGCCATATTATTTAGGGCCCATGATGTCCATATTAAGGTTTCACAGGCTTACCTATCAATACTTTCCCCTTTGACACACAACGGGTAAACCCCTATTATACATTGTTAGATCTGGGGGCCTCTAGTTGGCAATTGTTATCACCTTTGTCCAAATAGGGACCCACACTTCTAAGTCAGGATAAGGGGATTGCACTCCTTAATAACCCCTGCTCACCCCCTTGGTAGCTTGGCAGGAGCAGACAGGCTTATCTCAGAGGCAGTGTGTTAAGCATTTGTGAATATACACAGTAATACAGTGACAACACTACAGATGGACACAACACAGGTTTTATCAAAATAAGTATTCTTTATATAGACCTAAACACAAGACCACAAACGACAAACATCCACAATACTGCACTTAAGATTACTTAAAAGATTATTAAAGTCTCTTAGTTCAAGTTGTTGGTAAATGCAACAAAGTTCTCAACAAAGTTCCTGGATGCGTAACGCAAAGTGAACAAAATGCTCGCAAAAGGGGAGATACGTCAGTTCCGTGACCCGGGGGAACGGTGGCGTCCTTCCTCAATTCTTGCGCAGAGTACGGGACTCGTCGTGAGCCTTACCGGTGCAGAGGTGATGCGTAGATTCTCGGCCTGCAGGCCCGTTGCGGTGCACAAGATGGCGCCTTGATGCAATGCAATGATCCGGTTGCGATGCGAGAAGATGGTGCCCTTGATGCGGCGATGCGATGACGATGACGCCCTGACAGCCTTGCGACGACTCTGTACTTTGGAGCTGCTACAAGCGATGGCGACTCTCTCTCGATGTTGTCATGCTTCTCCGATGATGCGACATCAGACAACTTCGATAAACACACGCTTCCAGGGAGATGCGACAAAGGCTCGCTACTTCGGCGTTGCGATGATTTCAGCGGCGGCGGCGACACGCTACTTCTCGATGCGTCGCGCTTCCAGCGGCACGCAAGTGACTGGATACAGAATTCCCAGCAAATAAATTCAGGAGGGAGCTGGAGGTGAAGTCTTTTGTCCCTGACACTTCAGCAGGAGGCAAGCACAGTTCAAGACATTGGAGAATAATCTGTAGATGAAAGTCCTTACAAAGTTCCTTCTCCTTTCCCTTGGCAATGTAGCAACCACTGCAGGCCAAACCAGCAAGCAGCGCACTGTCAGAGGGGGGCAGTACAACTCCTGCAGCTTCCTTGGTTCTTCTCCTTGACAGAAAGGTTTCTTGTTGCAGAAGTGATCTAATTTCTTGGGCTCAGGGTCCCAATATTTATACCCCAAAATCCTTTGTTCTCTGAAAGCAGAGAGGCCTCTGCCTAGTCCAAACCAGTTCCTGAGCACTTTATTTACATGACTCTCTTCTTCCTTTCACTGTGCAGGGCAGAAACATCAGCCGGCCCACAGGAAGTGGAGCCAGCACAGGGGAGGGAAGATACAGCTCTGGAGCACTCTGTTGACATGATTCCTCTTCTTCTTTTACAGTGCAGGGCAGAGACATCAGAAAAGTCACAGGAGGTGGAGCCAGCATTGTAGAGGGAAGGCCTAGACCTAATCAGGCCCCAGGTGCAAATCCTCCCTCCCATCTAGATGCAGATCTCTCTATTCACCACTGGGCTGCCCCAGTCTGTCTCCTGGAATCCCCCAGCTCTGTCACTCACAAACCCAGACAAGGAATACACAACCCAGCAGAGGCAGGCTCAAATGGTTAGGCAAGCAAATACCTACTTTCTAAAAGTGGTATTTGCAAACACAGAATATTAAAATAAACTTCACTAAAAGATGTATTTTATTATTCTGAGTTCAGGCATACTAAATTCGAATTTCTACTGTGTTCCCTGAGTCAGTTAGGATTATAAGAATGTAATCATCTAACTGCCCATTCGGCCTATGAGAACAGGTAGCCTTCAAAAGTGAAAAACGAAAATGGCTGTAATTCACTATTAGAACATGCTACACACATCAGAGCATGTCCTACCTTATACTTACAATGCACCCTGCCCTTGGGCCTACCATAGGGGTGTCTAATACAAAGCAAAGGGAAGGTTTAGGGACTGGCAAGTGGGTGCACTTGGCCAAGTCGACATGGCAGTGCTAGACTGCACACAGGCCTTGCAATGGCAGGCCTGAGACACACTTTACAAGCTGCTTCTGTGGGTGGCACAAACAGTGCTACAAGCCCACCAGCAGCATTTGATTTACAAGCCCTGGGCACACCTAGTGCACTGTACTAGGGGCTGACAGATAAATCAAATAACCCAATCATGGAATAACCAATTAGTACATCACTTTAACATAGGGAGCACTTGCACTGTGGCACTGATTAGCAGTGGTACAGTGTCCAAAGCATTAATCCAGCAATACATATCAAAAGAGAGGAGGCAATCCGTCAAAATGGAAGGGAGACTCACGCCAATGAAGTCAGGTCTAACACGTGTACCCTCCAGCTGAAATGTGGGGAGAACTACCCTTCCCCTTGGGAGTTCTCTTCACTAAGGTGGAAAAATCTGGACAGACCATTAGCGTTGGCGTGTTATGTACCAGGGCGCTGTTCCTCCATATTCAAATCAATCAAGCCATTTGTATAGCGCACTACTCACCCGGGAGGGTCTCAAGGCGCTTGGGGGGAGGGGAATGCTACTGCTCGAACAGCCAGGTCTTGAGTTGTTTCCTGAAGGCGAGATGGTCCAGGGTCAGCCGAAGGTGGATGGGGAGGGAGTTCCAAGTCTTGGCAGCCAGGTAAGAGAAGGATCTTCCTCCGGCGGTGGCTCTTCGGATGCGTGGTACGGCTGCGAGGGCGAGGCTGGTGGACCGTAGCTGGCGGGTGGGCGTGTAGAAGGTCAGGCGGTCATTGAGGTACTTGGGGCCCAGGTCGTGGAGAGACTTGTGTGTGTGGGTGAGGAGCCGGAACATGATCCTCTTGTCGACGGGGAGCCAGTGCAGGTTCCTCAGGTGGCTGGAGATGTGGCTGCGTCGGGGGACATCCAGGATGAGTCGGGCGGAGGCGTTGTGGATGCGCTGGAGTCTTTTCTGTAGCTTGGCTGTGGTTCCGGCGTAGAGGGCGTTTCCGTAGTCCAGTCGGCTGGTGACGAGTGCCTGGGTGACAGTCTTCCTGGTCTCGGTCGGGATCCAGCGGAAGATCTTGCGAAGCATACGCAGGGTGTTGAAGCACGATGAGGAGACGGCGTTGACTTGTCTGGTCATCGAGAGGGAGGGGTCCAGGATGAAGCCCAGGTTGCGTGCGTGGTCGGTTGGCTTGGGTGCAGTGCCCAGGGCTGGGGGCCACCAGGAGTCATCCCAGGCGGAGGGCGAAGATCCCAGGATGAGGACTTCCGTCTTGTCCGAGTTCAGTTTCAGGCGGCTGTCCTTCATCCACTCGGCGACGTCTTTCATACCTTCGTGTAGGCAGGTTCTGGCGGTGTCGGGGTCTCTGGTGAGGGAGAGGATCAGCTGGGTGTCGTCGGCGTAAGAGATGATGTTGAGGTTGTGCTGGCGTGCGATGGCTGCGAGAGGTTTCATGTAGATGTTGAAGAGGGTGGGGCTCAGTGAAGATCCTTGCGGGACGCCGCAGATGACTTCGGTGGCCTCGGAGCGAAACGGGGGGAGGCGGACTCTTTGTGTTCTTCCGGCGAGGAACGAGATGATCCACTCCAGTGCCTTCTCTTGGATACCGATGTTGCTGAGGTGCTGGACTAGGGTGCGGTGGCAGACCGTGTCGAACGCAGCGGAGAGGACCAGGAGGATGAGGGCCACTGTTTCCCCCTTGTCGAGCAGGGTCCGGATGTCGTCGGTGGCTGCGATGAGGGCGGTCTCGGTGCTGTGGTTGGCTCTGAAGCCGGACTGCGAGGGGTCGAGGGATCCGTTCGTCTCGAGGAAGGTGGTCAGCTGTCTGTTGACGATCTTCTCGATGACTTTAGCAGGAAAAGGGAGGAGCGAGATGGGGCGGAAGTTTTTGAGATCCGCTGTAGGTTTCTTCAGGAGGGCGCTGATCTCGGCGTGCTTCCAGCTCTCCGGGAAGGTGGCGGTGTTGAAGGAGGCGTTGATGATGTTCCGGAGTTGGGGTGCGATGGTGGAGTCGGCCTTGTTGAAGACGTGGTGTGATGCGACATCAGACAACTTCGATAAACACACGCTTCCAGGGAGATGCGACAAAGGCTCGCTACTCCGGCGTTGCGATGATTTCAGCGGCGGCGGCGACACGCTACTTCTCGATGCGTCGCGCTTCCAGCGGCACGCAAGTGACTGGATACAGAATTCCCAGCAAGGAAATTCAGGAGGGAGCTGGAGGTGAAGTCTTTTGTCCCTGAGACTTCATCAGGAGGCAAGCACAGTTCAAGCCCTTGGAGAATATTTTGTAGATGAAAGTCCTTACAAAGTTCCTTCTCCTTTCCCTTGGCAATGAAGCAACCATTGCAGTCCAACCCAGCAAACAGCACACTGGCAGAGGGGCAGTACAACTCCTGCAGCTTCCTTGGTTCTTCTCCTTGGCAGAAAGGTTTCTTGTTCCAGAAGTGATCTATGTATACCCCAATATCCTTTGTTCTCCTGAGGAAGAGAGGCCTCTGCCTAGTCCAAACCAGTTCCTGAGCACTTTGTTTACAAGACTCTCTTCTTCCTTTCACTGTGCAGGGCAGAGACATCAGCCGCCCCACAGGAGGTGGAGCCAGCACAGGCAAGGAAAGATACAGCTCTGGAGCACTCTGTTGACATGATTCCTCCTCTCCTTTCACAGTGCAGGGCAGAGACATCAGACAAGCCACAGGAGGTGGAGCCAGCATTGTAGAGGGAAGGCCCAGCCCTATTCAGGCCCCAGGTGCAACTCCTCCCTCCCATCTAGATGCAGATCTCTCTATTCACCACTGGGCTGCCCCAGCCTGTCTCCTGGAATCCCCCAGCCCTGTCACTCACGAACCCAGACAAGGAATACACAACCCAGCAGAGGCAGGCTCAAATGGTTAGGCACAGAATATTAAAATAAACTTCACTAAAAGATATATTTTATTATTCTGAGTTCAGGCATACTAAATTTGAATTTCTACCGTGTTCCCTGAGTCAGTTAGGATTATAAGAATGTAATAATCTAACTGCCCATTCGGCCTATGAGAACAGGTAGCCTTCAAAAGTGAAAAACGAAAATGGCTGTAATTCACTATTAGAACATGCTACACACATCAGAGCATGTCCTACCTTATACTTACAATGCACCCTGCCCTTGGGCCTACCATAGGGGTGTCTAATACAAAGCAAAGGGAAGGTTTAGGGACTGGCAAGTGGGTGCACTTGGCCAAGTTGGCATGGCAGTGCTAGACTGCACACAGGCCTTGCAATGGCAGGCCTAAGACACACTTTACAAGCTGCTTCTGTGGGTGGCACAACCAGTGCTGCAAGCTCACCAGCAGCATTTGATTTACAAGCCCTGGGCACACATGGTGCACTGTACTAGGGGCTGATAGATAAATCAAATAACCCAATCATGGAATAACCAATGAGTACATTACTTTAACATAGGGAGCACTTGCACTGTGGCACTGAGTAGCAGTGGCACAGTGTCCAAAGCATTAATCCAGCAAAACATATCAAAACAGAGGAGGCAATCCGTCAAAATGGAAGGGAGACTCACGCCAATGATGCCAGGTCTAACATACATCAAGGACTTGGTTCCTTAGATGTCATTCTAGCATCCCTTAACTACGTTGATAGTTGCCGGTACTGCCTGCTCCCCTTGGTACTGTCATTCCTTTCTTTCTTTCACAATCATCTGCAGGTACAGAGAGAGCGCGAAATACCAAAGACAGAATCTGCGCGTGATTTTAAAAATCTGCGTACAGTCAGTAATATTTTTCCTCAGAAGAAACAGCCTTACCAGTTACAACTGATCTGGAGAGTTTCTAACTGTAGTTCATGTATTCATGTGTTTCCATACCATTGTGAAAAAACCGGTGTTGGGTTTAGCGTGAAATGGTGGGATGTGTGTTTATATTTAAACAAATCGGAGAATGGTACATTTGTTTAATGTCCTTACAGTACAGACTGGCATACAACTGGCTGATCACAAGTGACATGTCAATGTTGCCACTTCAACGGCGATCATAAAAAGAGCTATAAGCAGGATGGGTAATATGACCTCCGATGCATGCATTTTTAAACCATCTGTACTTTCAGAAATGCTTCGCTCTATGTCTACAGTATTTCGGTTTGTAATTATTTCATTTTGTAGTGTCTGTGGGACATGACGTTTTCTTTTTGGAACAATGTACCTATTTGGTTTATTTGTATCTGTTTGTATATGTGCGAGGGTCGTGTTGGTGTTTTGTTTCTCTGCTTATTGGTGCATTTAGGGTCATTGTGCGCCTTTAGAGACCTAAGGTTTCTTTGCCTAGGTGATTAAGAGACAGTGAATTACATGTACTTGCTCGTCTCAATTCTCCATTGTGCTGATTGGTGTTAAATAGTGTGTGCACATGAGTGTCCATGCGCACGACTGTTAAAGGTGTGGTTCTTTGTGTGCGTTCCTGCGTGTTTGTGTGTGTGCGCGGAATGGGGTTAAATGCAGGACATCATTCATAGTCAGAAAAACACCAGTAGAGTAAGAGAACATTTATTTCCCGGTCGTCAGGAGCTCCCAAAATGTCACTACTTACAATAAAATAAATATATTCACCATCTCATGCTGAGCAGTTCTGGTTAGCAGAATCCTGCAAAATGGAATAAAGTCGAAAATAACAAAAAATCAAAGCTGGATTGTGAAGCTTGGCAGATCTGTTCCAACTCTCCTCCCTGCTTCTAAGTAATACTCAACGGCCAAGACGAATATATTGCCTCAGAAACACTATGGAGACATTAAAAAACAGTAAGAACACGATTTGAATTTCATAAGATGTTGCTTCTACACATTTTATATTACTGCAGTCAAGTGTGGAACTGATGAATAGCAATTGCTTTTTATTTGCTTTTGAAACCTAACTTTACATCCCTTAGGCATAATGTGTGCATGCAATCCCGCGAGAGTCAACACCAGCGGGGAGCCATGCGAGGCAAAGAGGATTGCAGCTGACAGAACTCTTTCAACCAGTTTTTCAATTGCCTGGAAAAGTGGAAAACACGCGCACAGCAGCTCATCATAGGACGTGTCAAACTTACTGTCTGTGTGTACACGGAAGAGCATAAATAAATACTGCACACACTGCAGTGGAGACTGAGAGCATATTACACCGCCTCAGAATCGTTTGTCCTAATTACACTGCAAGGACATTCATAGAGGTTTTTTTTATTTATTTTTTTATTTAAAAAGCTTTTATTGGCATCCGCACGAATATAAGTATACAAATTCATTCAATACATCAACAACTGCTTTTAAAAAAGTTTGTTTCCAAAAAGCATTCTAACAGTGTTGCATCATATACAAATCATCACACAATTAAGTACAAGGCATCTATTTATTACACAGTACCTCAACTAAACCAATAAAGCTGCAGAGCTAGGTTCCATCTTTACATAAATGAAAGTGCAAAATAAGGGCCAGTATAGCCCAGATGCTATGGATCATAATTCATACTCCTAATATAGTCTGCAGCATCTCGCAAAAACATCTAATAAAGTGCATTGTATAAAGTGCAAGGTAAAAAGGACAATACTATCAAAAGCTTCATTTCACCAGCCATTTAGGAAGGCCCACGTTGTCCACTTTAGTTCATAAACCAAGCACTCCACCCAATAAAATCACCAACAGCCTGATAAAGCAAAAAAAAAAAACAGGCCTGGCCACCAGGATGGAACAAGTACTAATCTAAAGCAGCATTAGCTGGAGAAATCCTTGCATAGGTGGATACAATTTTGTGCAGAAATTGACCTACATCAATAGCCACGTCCTGACGAAACAACCCACACAGCAAACGTAACCCTGTGATTCTCGACATTATCTCATACTTTAAGAAAGCTGATTTCAAAAAGCTCTTCCTTTTCTTTAGGAGTAATACACAGTCTACCAATAAGAGGAGGACTGAGTATCCCATACACCCAGGTGTGCAATGGCCATTCGGCTCAAAGGGCTTCAGCCCCCACCGTCGTGTGTGTCAGCCCGGGTGAGACCGCTTCCCGGGCACATACACACACAGACAGTTTTCGACCTTATAGCAGCCGCACCTGAGTACTTCACAGGTCTTTAAAATGCCATTTACGTGTTAACGAGAGTTTTTTGTGAGGCTTTGTTTTTTTTTTTACCCTTTCATCTCCACTCTGCCTATTACTGGAAGAATTAGCCCCCCCCGAAATTGTTAGTATCCCCCTCCGAAATGTGGCTCTAGTTGCGCCTCTGCATACATCTCTTACACGGGCCCTGAGCATGGTTTTGTGCAATCTGCATCTTTAGCCTGGGCATCCACCACCCCAGGTCTATCCCCAACCCCAAGTGCAAGATTTCACTACTCAAGTTCCTAGCTGGAATTCTATATGAATATGGAAAAAGGTCTGGGTCCTGCTGAAAAACCAGAAAAGGCAAAACTGATCTCTTATTCCCCAAATAGTAGAAATCCTCACTCTATGTAATTTCCTCTGCACAGCGTCTAAGGGTGTTTTTGAGTTGGCAAATGTTTTTCTCTTAACTGCAAACTCCACACATATCCAGCACACCTAGTTGCTTGAAAATAATCTTAACTGGGTTTCTCTTCTCAGGCAGGGTTGACAATACCTCCGGGAAAATAAAAGTTAAAGGTTTTTCACTGGTTGATACATTATTGGTCCTAAAACCGTAGGGCCCTCACATCCATCACTGCACTCCATGCTACTGATTTCAACTCCCGCCATATTACTTGGATCGTAGCATTTTTGGTAAATCAAGCACAGATTTCACAATGCCACCCTCAAGTCCTTCCCATGCAAGCAGGCTGTCCATTGCCAACACCTCTGCTCCGTATAGGGCCTGGGGAATTACCTGGCCCTAATTACTTTGCGTAGTGGCTCAAAGGAATAGCTACCATATTTATGATCAAATAATTTTTAGACTACCTACTTCAGACAACAATGTAAACCTTCGACTGGCCAGGTTTTTATCCCATCTGAGATCCAACTGAGAAAATCATCCTCAGATATTTGTATGCTCAGGCCTGCTCTAGCCACATATTGTCCAAAAACCACAAGAAGCTCTTTTTCCGCCTACTAAAAAGCTGAGTTTTTTGTCTTCACAAAGTTGATAGTTAAATTTATTATCATGCAATCGGAACTTGTCCATTTAGTTTGCATTTGAGGCTGATAGGCGTAACATCAAAAACTGCCAAATCATCCTCATACATAATGCATCTGACATGCCTTTTCTCAATTTTAGGTGAAAAACTGAGTCAACCTCAAAACTTGGGGAAGGTCGGCTATGAACAGACTGAACAACAAAGCTGCTAAAGGCATCACTGGCATGAGCCATTTTCTACCGGAATTACCATCGACAGACTACATGTCCCATCAAGAACGACTTGGACCCAATTATTACTGTGAAGTTCTACCAAGAGATTCAACAGGTTCTTAGATATTTGCCATTGATGGAGTTTTCACTATAGTGTACCTCTGTCCACTCTGTTGAATGCCACCCAGAAGTTAACGAAGCAGCAATAAAGACCTCCTACCAACCACACTGACCTCCTTGCGACACAGCACAAAGTGAAACAATTGTCCATTGTTGAGTATTTTGGCTTAAATCCTCCCTGTGCCGTTGGGATTAACCCCGTATCAAAAGCCCAAGTGGAAAAATGTGTTAATAAGGTTTGAGTGAACACTTGGACGTTAATCCATTTTACTTTTATATGAATGCCTTTACTATGGCTCACTTCCCTGATTCTGGGAGAATACCTGCATGTGAAACCCACCCAATTGAAAAACCCACTAAAGATAGTGCCGCATTGATTCAGATTCTTCTTAAAAATGATAAATTTAAGTCTAGCTGTCCACCAGCCCAAAATGTTTTCATATTGCAAATAATTTCAGACAGCACCTCTGCAGTCTGACTGTTAGCAATGAGTTCAACTTCAGATTGTCGGTAAGATGGCAGGAACAATACATTTCCAAAATGTTCACAACTGCATTAAGTGTAGACAAAAGAAAACCATCCTCCTCACTTGTTTGTGACTTGAGGGAAGACGGAGAGGAAAGAGTAACTTTGTTAACAAAATCACCAGAAACGTCTACTATTCTCTGCTATAGCATTTAACATTAAATCCCAGTTTGCTTTATAAAATGTCCTTTTATAAGAGCCCACATGTTACAATATTTGATTTTCATAGCGTCCATCGCTTCTCTAATGCTTTTGTTGGTTGGATTTATTTTAAGATGAGAACAACACTTATTCAACACAGACCAGCATTGGGCCAACCATTGGCCATTTAGGTAGGAAACTAACTGCCTTGTCAATTGACTATACCAACCATCGACACCTATTTGCATATCTAAAGAAACAAAATTAATAGAGGATAGGGTCCTTCTATGATCATAGCCCGAATTATTAGTTGATAAAGTACCTTTGTCACCAAAGTTAGATTAACACTGGACAAAAAGGAGGCTTTAAGCTCCACCTTAACTGAAAAATGATTACTAGGACCTAGATCAACTAACCTAAGATTTTGAACGCAATGGAATTGGTAAATTGGCACATACACATTGTCGATTGGCATAGAACTACTACTGTGTTTAAACACTCTAGCTGTGGGAATGTCAACATCACATCTTCCATTGCCAGTTATCAAATTCTGCTGAACTAAAGAATGCAGGGCCTTTACAGCCCCTTCGAAGGAGTTTAAAATAAAGCCCCTACATCACATTCTGCAATAAAAAGAGGATCTGGGTAATCCAGTCACACTTCTTGCATGTCATTAGCTAGATTTAGCAATTCTTTTTGACAAAGAGCTACCTGGCAGGGACATAAATATTTAAACAGACCATTCAATTGTACCCCGCAACATCATTGAAGAAATCAAATAAAGAAGCAAAAACCCATCCATAGGAAGTTTGCAACCTAGGCACTTTCTTCCCACAGTGGAAAGATAACAAAATTAATACCCCTACAGCTCTCCCTCTGGCCGAGACCTTGGCATTCCATGATACAGGGACAAAACCCTCTACCACCAGGAACACTAACAGCCAGGTGTCCTGAAGGAGCAATACAGGGTAGTTATTTAGAACCTCTTTATAGTTTCCAGATTTCCTAAAGGATTTAAGCCAATGTAGGTTCCAGAGAAGGACCCTACCTGGTGATCGATGCCCTGTCTCCTACCAGTCAATCTCACCTGGTCCTCGATCACAGTCAGCTAAAGTCTGACAACCTTGCATAGCTTTAAAAGAAGGGGGCTCCTCTGCCCTAGAACTATACCACTTGTAGGCGGGGCTGTCTTATTTCCAGGGATTATGGGAATATCTGTCCATGTTGTTCAGTTTCCACTAATCCATAGGATCTGAGCATTTGTTGGACAACGTATACTTTAGGTGAGGTGCCTGGATTGATTCCAAATTCCCCAACAGGATATTTGGTCTAGAGACCAGCAACTTCACAGTCTTACCTTAAGCCGCTCTAGCCCTACCAGGGAGAAAATAGTTTCTGGCAACCACTGAACATGACAACCTTGACTCCTTAGTGATCATGGTAACAGATCAGAACCTCTTGCCCAGGCATTCATGCTTCGTGCACTCAGAGAAATATACAGAAACTACACAGTGAGTGGGATGTTTTCAATATATGTATTGAACCAACATTTTTTTTTGTACAAAATACATGTGCTGTGATAATTAGTAGACAGAAGCAGATGAAAGTGATTACAAACACCCAAAGAATAAATAGAAGATATGTTTCGACCATGGTGCTAAAACAGTGCATATATGCAGGCATATATAAAACAGAAGGAATCAGGCATAGTCCTCCTAACCCAACCCTACTCTGTGTGTACCTAGAGAGTGTGTAGGTGTGAAGTCAAGAATCCCCCCAAGAATCCCCCCAAGAGTCGATCCAACCCCATTGCATGCCGGGAGAGAATGTAGGACCCCATCTTGGTGATGATATGGACACCCCTCACGGAGATGTTGGACTGCTGCATGCTGAAGTCCCAGCATGCAGGGACCCTCAGTATCAGCTGAAGTGCCACCTCAGCTAATCCTATGAGATGCTGACTATTTATAATAAAAAGCATCCTTTCGATGTACGTATAGATTAGCAATGTTATGGATATGTAGCTAGCCCTGTTGCACCTGTGGATGAAGATAGAACGACATTTGCACATTTGTGCCTCAAGGCCTTGTACTTGTGTTTGTGTTTGAGGCATCATGATAATTTTATGTGAAGCCAAATTTGTAAACAAATGTAGTTTCAGAGAAACAAATCCAACATTGTCACTCACAGGAATATGTGCAAAAGTTCACAGCAGTAATGTTATTGTGCAAAAGAGGACAATGTAAGAAATGAGCTGCTTCACTACATGGGCCTAACTTGGGTACATAACACTCACTTCAGGATAATGGGGCAGGTCTTGAATACCCCTGGCATTGGCTCTGTTGTTCTGAAGTAATGGTCACTATTCTCTCTTGCGACCCATCTTTTTCCCACCAGTTTCTATCCTATCTTGTTCGGAGTCCAACACCCAAGGACCTGGGTAGACTTATCTGATGCCTTTTAGTCCACTATGTGTGAGATTTACCAAATCCCCACGCAATGCTGTGCAGCCTCCCGTGAGGCTGCTCTGCGTTGCATAACAGCGAGGTAACAGGAGAGCACCATATTTTCAAAGATATGGCTCCCTCCTACCCAGTCCCTAGCGCCGGTGCCGATTACAGCTGCAGTGCGCTACCCACACACCATAGCGCCATAGCACTAGGGTGGGTGTGTGTGTGTGAGTCCAGCATAGGCTTTTACAGGAAGGATACCCTTCCTGCACAAAATACAATGGCTAGACACAAGGGAAAGCTTTTCCCACTTTTATGTGTGCTGTACGGTGCAGCACACATGCATAGTCAGAAAAGGAAGGAGAAATGAAAGCATTTCTCCTTCCTTGCGCCTAATTTAAAAGGACACAGTTTTCTCATACTAAACTCCATCTACCGTATTTGGTAAACTGGGTTTAGCATGAGAAACCTTGCATGGTTGCATGAGAACGCCCATGCAAAACCCTTAGCACGTCCCCATGGCGCAAAGTAATGCAAAGCAGCACTATGAAATTAGGAAAAAAAGATTTTGCGTCATTTTGTGTCACTTTTGTGATGGAAACACGTGCAAAATCTTAGTAATTCACCCCAGAAATGGATCATTCCTGAGATGGTTACTATTATCCAGCTGGCTAGTAATCACGCATGCTTCCTATAGCCATTACACATGAAAATTCAAGTTGCTGTTAGCGCAGGAGCCGATGCTTCGGCTAAGCCCTTCACCTCCTCTGAGGTGAACAATACACTTGTTAGTTCTGCACCCGCTATAGTCTTAAAGCCACCTAATACCAGATGTCTTCAGAAAATATTTTTAAAACTTTTTATTTTTTAACAAATCCTTAGAAGCCTAAACCGATTCAGAGGTAGGTAGGCAGAGGACGACCACTTCTTCTTAAGCTGGGGTTTAAAGAAAAGCTGCGGTGCCCTATGACTAGGGTCATTCCTCAGCATCTCTATAGGGATCACTTTGACTTCACTCTTGCTAAATTTTCATTTAGAGGTCGAGGGTTTAGATTGAGTTCTTTTAACATGAGCTGTTCCTAAAATCGCCTCCTTTCTTTCTGTTCATTGATTTTCCCTTCCTCTATCCAATCTTCCTGAGACAGTCTTACCATGTTCCCCCTGACAGTTGAATATTTACCCTTCTCTGTGTGTACTTCCTTGGCCAAAACCCAGATGGTAGCCTTGAGGAGTTATTTCTGAGCACATTTGTCTTCTTGATGCCTTTAACACTTCCCGTCCTGCTGATTGACCTCCTTCCGTCACCCATCCTGCATGACCAATTAATACTAAATTTTGAATACTGAACTTTGAGAGGAAGTGCCATTTCCAAAGGCACTTCCTCTTTTCAAAACGTTATAGGGGCACTTTGAGGTGAATGACCATCCATCCAGGGCATTTTACACTCTTGGGAAGGTTACTTGCATAAGGCATAGGAGATTGAGCATTGTCATTGTCATATCTTGGGCAAACTCTGATACATTTACCTTGGAATTAAACTCGTCTATGGGCTCACAGTATTCCCCAGGGCACGCCCTCTTCAAACCGACCTACCAGCCTTTATACTCTAGGAGAGGTGTGGTGCAGCGGCCAGGGCAGCTGACTTCGGAGCTCAGGACTCACGGCAGCTCAGCTCAGCACTATGTGACTCCGGGCATTTGCTCACTTATCTCCACAACGCCCCCAGTGCCTTGAGACCCGTAATGGTGAATAGTTTGCGCTTTACAAATACGGATTTACATTTACTCTGAGGATGACTCCCTCATTGGCGGGTTAAGTCCCCTGTGAAAGTGCCCTTTTCCATTAATCTACACACAATGAAGTTGTGTTTAAAAGAGGTTTATTCACCCAAAAGAAACTCAAGCCACAGCCTGAGAAAGGTCCCTCATCCAACTGCCGTTTCACAGCTCCAATTAAACTATTTACATTCTACTTAGAATTCCCTGCATCAGCAGCAATTGTCACTGAAACAATCATAGGCCTTGGAAACATATAAATACAGTAAGACCATGATGAACTTGTAACACAGGAAAAATAGGGCTTAACTTAATATGCGCAGTACCACACCCTCCTTCTCTCACCAGTATTGGAGAGGAAGATGATCCTCAGTGTTTTATCCCAATTGAGCCTCCTTCCCGCATTAGAATCCTCTTCTTTGACTCATTTGCCGAGACTCTACCTCCTCCAACTTAGCACTATCAGAAGGCAAATTGAGAGGCTCTGTTGCAATTGCCCTTTCTTAAGATGGATTATTTCGGACAAGATTTAGTACCCTTGAACTTGGGTCATTAACCTCCCTTCTCGGGATTACTTCTTTAGCCTCAGGGAAAGCACCACCCCCACTCTGTGACCAAACCACACATCGCTTCAAAAATTCATCATAATCCAGTTTGCCCACCGTCTTGGATGGAACATCAACCCTACCCTTCTCTTCTTTGCTAATTGCTACCGGTGACAGGGCTGACAATTCCCTTGGGCAGAGGAGAATTGTAACATTAATTATAGTTTCTATAGCCATCACTAGTTCCACCCCCTAACACATCCATCAACGATCCTGCTGCACTCAAGTTGGCATAGTTGTCCTTGATATTATTGGCGGTAACGTTGACATTACCATTAACATCACCCAACTCCTGATTTGCGACTCCCTCAGGCATATCAGCCACTGTCATTCTTATTTTAAAATGCATCGTAACAAAGTCCCTTAGAGATGATAGCAGACCAGCAACAGCTCTGATCGACTTCTGTTTCTACTTTTGCTTTCTCTTATTATCTAGGGAGTCGGATACAGGGGTAACTACTGTAGTTAAACTTGGTAGGGACTTCTATAGGGGCTCCATCATACCCTCCACAGAACTGACCCCCCTCGATCAGCTTGC
Source organism: Lissotriton helveticus (assembly GCF_964261635.1). Classification (NCBI taxonomy): domain Eukaryota; kingdom Metazoa; phylum Chordata; class Amphibia; order Caudata; family Salamandridae; genus Lissotriton; species Lissotriton helveticus. Next base: position 754,508,744 of record NC_136063.1, on the reverse strand, counting down.
TGGAATACTGCTGCGTCTACATCTATATCCTGTAAAACATTAACAGTCACAATAACATGCACATTAGCATTAGCATTAACATTAGCATTTCCATTAAAATAATTCACACTGGTCTGATCACCTATGGCCCAAATCACCACTGGAGGTTCCTCTGTATTGTTTTTAATAGTGTCCTCCACATTGAGAACAAGACTGGGCCATCAAAGCCCTCATCAAAGCACATAGGACCATTCACAACAGTGACTCCCTTCTGGTAACCTGCAGGGCTAAGCAGTCCTGTTACAGGGGAACCTAAAGGTGCAGTTTGTCCTGTTTGCTGTGGAAGAGCAGCCACTGGACTATCCGGAGCAGGCGGTATTTGAGCTGAATCACTCAATCTCTCCAATCCTTTGAACACGGTTTCTCCACACAGTACTCTTTGAAGAAATCAACCCCCACCACCCTGCCTCTTGATCTCAGCAAACAATCAGTCAAAATTGGAATTAAGTGGTTGGGAAAAAAGACTACTTAGTCAGTATACTTAACCCAGCCCCATAATGGTATATAGGGAAAATGAGCTGAGATAGACAATATTGATTGGCCTGCGCACTCCTAGGTTCTCCAGATTATACTGTCCCAGCATATGATGAACCATGAGAGTACTAAGATACTTGGAGTGATTGGAATAAAGCAAAACATGTCCAGATGTCCACATTATGCCAAAGGGTAGACAAATACACAAGTTGGGCAGGCCATCAGCCAACTTTTTTTGCAAGGAGAAATTAGGGCAAATAAAAAACAACTGGCAACAAGTTAATTGGAAAGGAGAGCAGAGAGGCCCCCTGGACACAAACTGCACTACACCCTAGGCCTAGCAAATTTTGACGCTAGGAGGCGACTTTCTAATTAGCTGCTATTTAGCCACACAGGGCCTTGGTGGAGATCTTGTAGTGGGCTTTTAGAGAGTTTATAGAGGGCTAGTAGAGAGCTTCGAGCTTTTCAGAGGCTTCAGCTTCACTCAAAAATTATACAAGCGGGAGGTAGCAGCTCACCCCAAGACAGACTGTTACTTGTCCCCTCACTGGGCAATCCTCCAACACCCCCAGCACCAACAGCTGGTTGACCTGCCTCTGTTCCTTTGTGCTGTGACTCTGTACTACCTCACAAAGATCGATGGCGGCCAATGACCCAATGGTTCAATGATATCAGTATCTGATGTTCCCGCAATGGATTGGGTGGCCTTTGTCTCTGCTCACTGTCTCACAGTCTCAGTTTACTGGTAATGACAGGCTACGGTGTCTCACACCCACATCTACCCCAGCATCAGCAACTGCACGCTTCCCAGGGGAAGGGGCCACAGTGACTGAAGACTGATGTTTGGGAGCTCACTGGCACACCCAGCTCTCTCCTGTGCCTTATCCATGCTGCTCAGCACTCATGTTTGCCCCTTGCATGGCCCGCAGTTGCATAATTTTCCCAGCTATTCTCGGTCTTCCCTGACTCTCAGCTTCAGCTCTCCAAGGATCCACCTGTACTCCACAGTGGCTCCCTCTCACTCACATCCTTCACGTCAGTGCGTCCTTCCACATGTCAGTCTCAGTATGTCTGCTCCTCATGTTTGATGTTCTTATACACACTGATTTCTCTGAATGGCTTACTTTCCAAACTGTCAGCCGTAAAGTGACCCGTCTTGACCACACTCAGTAAGTCACATATATTATGCAACTGCACTATGGCAAATCACTATTTAGGGCCTGATTCACAAAGGTAAACTTTCATTTTTGTGTACGTTTAATATTTTTGGGCTATTCACAAAAGGCACGTTTAATTTTACTTATAGTCATTTTATTACTGTGTATACTCCACTGTAAAGGCAGAGAACTCTGCACATAGAAAGATAGCACAGGCCTTAGAATCATAGAACGTTGAAGCATCATCTGGTGCCAACGTCACTCTACAAAAATGACAACTCATTTCACAGATAATTAACACAATGAGAATAATCTGGGGTGGACTGTAATAGACAAAAATGACCAGAAGTACAAACATGGCCAAAACTCTGCTTGAACGAGGGCAAAGTTGGGTTTGCAAACTGGGAACCCATTGTATGGGCCACAGTTAGGTTACACCATCTCGCTCCTCCCTTTTCCTGCCAAAGTCATCGAGAAGACCGTCGCCAGACAGCTTGCAGCCTTCCTCGAGGCAAACGGATCCCTCGACCCCTCGCAGTCCGGTTTCCGAGCCAACCACAGCACCGAGACCGCCCTCATCGCAGCCACCGACGACATCAGAACCCTGCTCGACAACGGGGAAACAGCGGCCCTCATCCTCCTGGACCTCGCTGCAGCGTTCGACACCGTCTGCCACCGCACTCTAGTCCAACGCCTCAGCAACATCGGGATCCAGGAGAAGGCACTGGAGTGGATCATCTCGTTCCTCGCCGGAAGAACACAGAGAGTCCGCCTCCCCCGTTCCGATCCGAGGCCACCGAAGTCATCTGCGGCGTACCACAAGGATCATCACTCAGCCCCACCCTCTTCAACGTCTACATGAGACCTCTTGCAACCATCGCACGCCAACACAACCTCAACATCATCTCCTACGCCGACGACACCCAACTGATCCTCTCCCTCACCAGAGACCCCGCCACCGCCAGAACGAGCCTGCACGAAGGGATGAAAAACGTCGCCGAATGGATGAAGAACAGCCGCCTGAAACTGAACTCAGACAAGATGGAAGTCCTCATCCTGGGACCATCGCCCTCTTCCTGGGACGACTCCTGGTGGCCCCCCGCCCTGGGCACCGCTCCCAAGCCAACCGACCACGCACGCAACCTGGGCTTCATCCTGGACTCTTCCCTCTCAATGACCAGACAAGTCAACGCCGTCTCCTCATCGTGCTTCAACACCCTGCGTATGCTCCGAAAGATCTTCAAATGGATCCCGACCGAAACCAGGAAGACGGTCACCCAGGCCCTCGTCACCAGCCGACTGGATTACGGGAACACCCTCTACGCGGGAACCACAGCCAAACTACAGAAAAGACTCCAGCGCATACAGAACGCCTCCGCCCGACTCATCCTGGACATCCCCCGACGCAGCCACATCTCCGGCCACCTGAGGGACCCGCACTGGCTCCCCGTCAGCAAAAGGATCACGTTCAGGCCCCTTACCCACGCACACAAGTCTCTCCACAACCTGGGCCCCAAGTACCTCAACGACCGCCTGACCTTCTACATGCCCACCCGTCAGCTACGTTCTACAAGCCTCGCCCTCGCCGCCGTACCACGCATCCGAAGAGCCACTGCTGGAGGAAGATCCTTCTCCTACCTGGCAGCCAAGACATGGAACTCCCTCCCCATACACCTCCGGCTGACACAGGACCATCTCGCCTTTAGGAAACAACTCAAGACCTGGCTGTTCGAGCAGTAGCGGACCCCTCCCCAAAGCGCCTTGAGACCCTTCCGGGTGAGTAGCGCGCTATACAAATGGTATGATTGATTGATTGACCATGTAACCCGATAACCATGAACCTGAAAATAGTCATTACCAAAATGTTTTAATCAGGACAAGGTAACATATTTGATGATACAAAAACTGCACCACATTGAGTCACAGCTAACCCATTTGGGCACAACCTCAGTTAATAACCCATGTGACCACGCAGCCGATCAAACACTTTGTAATAGTATCCCACAAAGATATTCTGACTTCAGTAACACAGGTGACTGTATCATTTATTTATCTGCTTACGGAGAACAGACTAAACTTACCAGCAGTATCTGAATAATCAACATGATCGTATGGTCCATAATGCTATTGTTCAGACAAGTCCTACTGAGAATATTAGCAAGACATCAATAGACAAGTTTACACATATGTGTTGAACCAACCTCACCGTCCTCACCGTCCTCTAAGATAATCAATATCGCTAATATGTGGTTTTAATTTTAAAAAGTGAAGCATTTTCAATAAATCATTGCTATGGGCAACAGGAAACTGTTTGAAAAAGAAGTTTCTGTTTTTAGCATTAGTAACAGTTGTAACTAAGTGGCTTATTATGAAGACAGCCCTTTGGTGGAGGTCCCACCACCATCGGGATCATGTTATCCGCCTGCCATATTACCATGGCGGGCGTTAGTTGGTGGTCGCAAAGAACGATCGACATGCATTTGATGGGCTCCTTGAGCCAGCCGGTGGGTCAAGAGGAATCATATCCCTGCAATGGTGATGGTGCCTACCAGGCACTGCGTAGGGATTATGATGTGGGTAACCAGCCTTGAAAAGGAAGGCAGAAAAGGACTTTGACAGTCTGGAGCAGGCCCTCAGTTTCCCCTGGCACTAAGCTGTGGGGGGCACCTATGGTGTCTGCTACATAATGCAGGGAAATGTCAGGTGTCCAATTTTATCGTGTGGCATGTGCTGCAGCCAGCTGGGCCCACCGCAATGGAAAGGATAGGCATTGCCACCGCTGTGGTGGTGGTCGCATCGTAAGGCCTCTATCGGTACCACCAACAGCCTGTCGGGCGATCCCGTTTCCGATTGGGTGCGACATCCTAATCAGCCCCTAAGGGTTTATAATAGAAATAACCTACAAAACTAAAAGCTCCATGTCTTCATAAGACCATGTGACAAGAACACACACATGGAGGCATCAGGATGTGAGCCACCTCCCCCAAGAGCAGAAGGGGCAGGGCACAACATGGAAATCAAATTCTTTAAAATCTCACTAGGATACGTGGAATAATATCACAAGGGACAGAGCAGTGGAAAAATAGGAACGTCCAACGGCATGGTTCTCTTGAGGTGGTGAGTCAGAATGACGTTATTTACAACCCACAAGAAAAACTATTATAGGTCTATAAAAGACTAACAACATTTTCTCTAATTTGCTTATTTTGCCACTCAGAGTTTAACTATAGGGGGAGCCCCCACCTATCTCAGTAGGGTATTATTCAATACCACTAGGGCTAAGGATGAATCCATTGTCACTGTGCAAAATATATTTTCACTACTCACGGATTGAAGGGCCTTTGAACCTTTTACAGAGCAACACAATATGCATCTATGTGAAAGTTTTATACTTTTCTGTATGTATGTTACATTGATTGCATAGTGGCCTGTGGTTTCTTTGATGCATCATTCGCATGCAAGTGTGCAGTATGCACGCCATATCTCGTGTATGTCTCTACAAGTTACTATGTTAGAAACCATCGCTCAAAAGAGCTCATTGCCTGCTTTTACAATGTTTTCCCAAATACAGTTAATAATGTGCCCGGTAAAAGAAACAGGCAAGTAGGTCTGTTTATATGCTACATGTTGAATGTTATCTATCGGCCTACCAAGATTGTGAAATAACTGGACATTACTTTAAGGAAACACAATAACTTTACCAGGCATCTACAAGAGTCCTGACAACAGCCCCAGACCCTTGGTGGCCAAACTAGGAGGGCTGAAACATGCCTATTATCAATATTATCCTCCGCAGGCACACACAGATTTTGATTTTAAACATACCAAAGGCTCCTTATTTAAGAATGCTAGGGTGACGTTTTTGTATTTTTATTCTTTGCTTCTTACTAGTAGACCCCATTTAAGATAAATATCCAAAGTGCTCCCTGGAAGATGGTTGAGCCCATCCTGGTTGATAGGAACCAGGATGAGACCTAATGATGAAGCAGCATGGCACCGATAGGTTGTGTGGGGATAAAACACAAACTCCTCATGGTTGTTGGTATTGAAAAGGCGCTCAGCCAGGTCTTTCTGCTCCATCAAACCCTTAATTAGTTCCAGAGTATTTATCCTGTAGCTATAAAGGATTAAATCACACTCCTAAACCTTTGTAGGTTAAACATAGGAATAATAGATATAGGTATAAAAAAGCTTAAAGCAAGGCTCTTGTGGAATGAATATCAGAATTTTATCAAATATATCAAGTAAAATGCAGCTATTTTCATGAAACTTCCAGCAGTTGCTGCTGAATCTATCATCAATGCACCGGGAGAATTACATTTGACCTATACAGCAATCACATGCTATTGTCTCATCACAGGCACCGCTGAGGTCTATTGCTATTGTCCAATATTTGAATAGAGATAATAGTTATGTTTAGTTTTTGTTCCTAGATACAATGATAATGTAGTATATATTTCTTATGTAAAATAGTAGTATTATCGTTGGGGTAACTCATGTTGGTGCAATGCATTACAACAACGTCTTTTCAGACCCCTCAAAGGGAGTAGGCCAGGTTTTTTTAATTTGCATTATGCATTGGTATATAATAGTTCTAACAAAAGAAGACCAGCAAGGGTGCTAATGTATTAAACAAAATTGACAATACAACTGTGCACTCAGATCTGCATATGCAGTTCAGATTTAGATTAAAAAAAACATGAGCCCACTGCTATGATTTGTTTGTCGGTTTTTTGTATTTAATTGTGCACACACACATCATGTCAGTGGAAGCAGGACAGCCATTTAAGGACCACAGACGTCAAAAGTGGATGTTACACAAAAAAAGATCAGTGCTACTATGCAACCTTGGCATGCTGACATTTTTACATCACAAATGAGGGCCACCAGCATTATTCTCAGAAAGAATCCAACTTGAAGTGAGTCATGGATCTTATGGTCCTTCCAGAATATTGAATTTATTATATATTATTATTTATTATATATTGAACAACGGGTAGGGTTCTATAGAAGCTTCTTTAGGTCATGTGCTATTTCTTTTGTAATTACGTAAGCGAAAACAATGTTTTTAAAGAATATTCTTTGCTAACAAACTTTATTTTCCTAATTATCTAGATATTCTAAATACGTACCTATTTACTACCCTCTTGTCAGTTTAACAATAATGTAACATTTTTTTAACTATAGTTAAATTAATTTTCTTAATTTCATACATCTCTTTTAATAATTTTTAACACATAATATCAACATCTTTTTTTTCTTTAGGTGGGGACTGTTGTTTTCATTTAAACTTCCAGAAAGTAATTTTAGTTCACTTAAATATATTCCCACTAATTTAAGATGTATTTCAAAATTAAATATAATAGTGCTGTGACATTTATTAAAATGTGGTCTAATTTAAAGCATATATAAAATGAACTTACTTTAATTTATATTGATAGCTAACACAAAGATATTCTAAATATTTAATAATATTTATTTTCAAATGAAATAAACTTTTTTTTTAACCTATAATTTAACATGTGGAGATGGGGCGGGGAGCTCCAGTACCAGTGGTTTGTCATGCGTGGTGAGATTTGCAAAACAACTTCCAAAAACAGGTTAAAATTGAAGTCCCCAATCTGACATAGTAACTTGAACTTTCAGGCAGACATCAAGCAATTGCACACGGCCTTTTCAATCAGAATTTAAGGATGTTTTTAATGATGTACTTAAATGCCTGGCGCTAAGCCCCATTTTATTTTAATGTGTATTTACGACCTCTACTGACTATGAGGAGTTTCTTGGTGATGCCAATGTAGAGTGTGGTTGCTGTAGTCGATTCTGCAGCTGACAAGTGCGTGGGTGACCATCTTTCGGGACTCGGAGGGGATCCATTTGAAGATCTTTCAGAGCAGGCAGAGGGTGTGGAAACAATGATGATGAGACGGCGTTGATCTAGCGGGTCATGGTGAGCGAGGAGTCCAGAATTATGCTGAGGTTTCATGCCTGGTCTGTGGGGGCAGTTCCAAGTGCTCCTGGCCACCAGGAGTCATCCCACACGGAGAGGGTGGAGCTCATGATGAGGACTTCGGTCTTCTCTGAGTTGAGCTAGAGGCAGCTGTTCTTCATCCAGGTGGTGACAGCCTTCATCCAATCGTGAAAGTTGTTCTTAGCAACTATGTGTTCACTTGTGAGGAGAAGAATCATCTTGGTAACGTCGGCACAGGAGACGATGTTGAGTCAGTGGTTCCTGATGATGGCTGCGAGCTGGTCCATGTAGATGTTGAAAAGCTTGGGGCTCAGGGAGGAGCCCTGAGGCTCTCCGCATCTGATCTCTGTGGGTTACAAGAGGAACAGAGGAAGTCTGACTCTCTGTGTTCCCACGGTGAGGAATGAGCGGATCCATTAAAGGGTTTTGTCGTGGGTGTCGTGGAGTCTTGTGCATAGGTTGCAGTGAGACAGTATCAAAGGCAGCTGAAAGGTCCAGGAGGATGAGGGCTGCAGTTTCACCTTTGTATAGGAGGGCACGGATGTCATCTGTGGTGGCTAGGTCATTTTCCGTGCTGTGGTTGCTTCGGAAGCCGGGTTGGAAGAGGTCCAGGATGTGGTGTGCTTCACTAATAATAGTACAACTCGGATAGATAGACTACATATATGCCTTAAAGAAATGGCAAAGGGGCTTAAATGGAACACTGAAGTTTAACAGGAGAAAAACAAAGTTTGATGTTGCTTCCCTCCTAAAGTGTCCTATTCAATTTGGAGCAATTTCTGGCACTGGGTCAGTGCTGAGAACAGTAAAACAGCCCAGACAGGGACCTCTATGGGGAAAAACCCACAATAACAAGGCAGCAGCTACTTGCTATGTATTGATCAGAAATCTAAAAAAGATTGTACTCCTACTTCCACTGCTTGCAATGAAGCTGGTGGCACTATGTACAGTCTTCAGCTGGATCGATTACTTTAATGTCCTTTTGCTTGGAGCCCCAGAATACCTACTCAAAAGGCTGGGTAGGGTTCAAATAAAAGCAGCAAAACTTGCACTTAACAAATATAGTTTTTTTTCTACCTCAGGCACTTTAAGAGAGCTTCACTAACTACCAGCTAAAGAGAAAAGTATCTTTACAACAATGTGTGTAGTCTATAAAGCCATAAATGGTATGGGTCCTGCACTAGTAAAAGAAAATGTAGCCACTACAGGCCTCAGAGGCACCTACAATCCTCATCAGCCAACCTGGCTTGTGTTCCCAACTTCAGGAAGGCCAGATCTGCAGGTAGGTCCTTTCAGGTTAAGGCAGCTCAGCTATGGAACAAATTACCAGCCTTTCGTAGAAGTAATGACACTCTGTTAGGCTTTACGAGGAGTCTAAAAACATGGCTCTTCCCAAAGTAGAAGCTTGGTTCTGGCCAAACACTCTGTTGCAGACCTGAGAAGATTTTATGTGTTGACAGGCAGTATGCCAGTGCCATGATACCTCTTTAAGTGAATGATGTGCTTATAAAAGCTTATTATTCATAATAATACAGTAAACCATGCAACTGAACAATTTCTCATAGTGAAATTGTCCTTAGATTTTAGCAGAAGGTAATTCTTAAGTGCCATGAAATGAGCCATCTTGGCAAAGGAATCAACGGTGAGCATAATAACCTGATGATTTCTCTTGATGGAGGCAGGGCTATAGTTAGAAATAGTATGCCAAGGTTCTGAATGTATTGGTAAGGGCTTCAGAAGTCCAGAAGATTGAAAGTGAGAAACCTTCTCCTGGACATAGATGGGGCATTATTTAACAAAAAGTTCAGTGCCACTAACAACAGAGGACCACCAAAAAGAAGGTGCTTCAGAGTAGAGTTAATTCCTCTGTGACCAGGAAAAAGAGAATAAGGCTGTTCATGTGAATACAAGGCCACTGTGTGTTTTAAAATTGACCTTGTAATGTTTCACAATCCTTTCTGGTGACTTTAAAATAACTGGCTTGGATTCCTTCTAGAAAAGATTGAGTCACTCCAATGGATTATTGGGGATAAGGATATTTTGACTAAAGTTAGTGCTATTTATATGAGAGGGCATCAGCCTATGTGTTCTTAAAATCAGGAAGATGGGTAATAACGTAATCATACCGACTGAACAAATAGGCCCTACGGGCTTGGTGACTATTCCTGCACTTCATATTCTTAAGGCATTGTAAAGTGCAATGATCAGTGCAAATTTCAGAGGGTCACGATCTTTTCCATCATTAAATGTCTCCATTCATGATAGGCCATTTTCATTACCAGAAGCTCTCTCTCTAAGACAAAGTATTCCTTTCAAAGTCAGACAAAGTCTGAGAGAGGTAAAACGTTGGGTGTTCCATTCAGTCATCTTCTTGAAGTTGTAAGAGTAGAGCACCAAAAGTCCAGACAGAGGCATCGGTCTCAGCAATAAAGTTCTTTGTTGGATCTGGATGGTATAAGACTAGGGCTTGTGGAAAGGCTAGTTTCAGTTCTCTGACAGTTTCCCTGATATGTAAACCCACTTGAAACCACGACTAAGCATATCCTTCTTAAGTAAGCAGGTTACTAGCTAATTGAGGAAAATTACCTACAAACTACTGCTAGAAATTGGCAAACCCAAGAAACGTTGTGCTTCCTTAATACCAGAAAGGGCTGGCCAGTCCAGAATGGCAGATCATTCATATGGACCCTTTTAGATTCTACTGTTGTTCAATTGGAAACCCAGATATTTAACTTCAAATTGGTAGAACTCACACTTTTCAGGTTTACAACAAAGTTGATTCTGATGGAATCTGATCAACACTTGATGGATATGTTGGTAATATAACAAAGGATCACTGGATTAGACAAGGGTATCATAAGAGATACATTACAGTGAATTGATTAAGCATTTTAGCAAAAATGTGGTCCATGAAATGCTGAAAAATGGCCGGAGCATTACTTAAAGTAAAAGGCATAGTTCAATATGTGTTCCAAAGGCCGTCTTCTATTCATCCCCTTTCTTTATTCGATAAAATGATATGCTCCACAATGATCTAACTTGGTAAGCAGCTTAGCACCTCTAATGGACTCTAAAATATCTCTAATCAAAGGAGGGTGGTAGAAAGATTGTATTATTAGGTCATTGTTTAAATTGTCTTGCCAGCATTGTTATAAGACTGCTTAAGGGTATAGTTGCTCCGGGTTCAAAAGGTATGGCACAGTCAGACTCCAGATGGGGAGGCAATGTAAATGTTTGTGTTTTTCAAAAATAATTGCATTTTCTTGGTACTAAGCAGGTGTACGTTAAAATAGGTTTACCATATTGAAATTTGAAACTTGGTCTAAAGCTACTTCGTAAGGAGTTTAATAGTCTTCCAGTGGGGTAGAACTGAGAGGATAAGGAAATAGTTTGTGTATCGTCTAGACAAAACCAATCCTTGTTTGGCTACATAATCTTATGGGGCTGATACATAAATGTCAGAAGCGGGTTTCCTGTGCCAACCGAGCACTGCAACCACCGGAGAAATAAATAAAACCCCAGGTAAGAACAGCACCCAGAGAAAAGGGGAAGTGGAGAAAATAACACAAGACGGCGTCCTTGAGGTCCCTTCAAGATGACTGTCTTAGTTCTCTGTACTGCAGATTCTCTCAGTATTTTAGTATTGTTGTGTGTCTGCAAGAATATACTCTGTTTTGTTTAGGAACTTCATTTCAAAAGCATAAACATATATATATATATAGGTGCAAACGGTCCAACACAAAGATGACGACACATTTTCTGGAACAATGCCATACCCCCAACGACATGTGGTGGGTGGTTCTTGAAACCATGCAGAACCATACACACATGGAAAAGAAATTGTTCGAGAAAGAACAGCGCTGGGTTTTTAAATTACGCTCTCACACCCATGGCCTAAATGATGACATACCATGGGGGCAATTCACAAAATGACCTGGCAGCCAAATAACTCTAAGCCAAAATACTGGATAGCAAAACCTTACACACCTGAGGTACCAGGAATAAGTCCAACCTGGAACCTGAACCTGACACACCATTGATTATTTATCGACTTTAGACCCGGTTCCAATGCCTGGAATCCCATACCTTAAGTAGTCATGAGCACATGTATTCGATATATAATGTACTTTGGTTGCATATGTAGAGCACCCATTTTTGTTAACGAACACTCCATTTTGCCCAAAAGACTACAAATATGGCTGACATCGTACTCGGCTGTTGTGATCATAACATACTGAGATTACACTGAATATCCTGCTTCCTTGACCCGTTGGGTCTTGAGATATCAGGAGGTAGACATGCAACATGAAATAAATTATTTTAATGTATTCACCCCGCCTGAGTGTCACGCAGCCGAAATACACCCAATATAAATAGCCCACCTTGAAGTAACATTAAGTTGTCATGAGCACACTTATTCTATATATAACGTGCTTCGGTTGCATATGTAGAGCACCCATTATTGTTAATTAATACTCCAGTTTGCCCAAAAGACTACAAATATGTCCGACACCGGACTCGGCAAACGTGATCTCAACATACTGAGATTACACAAAATATTCTGCTTCTTTGACCAGTTTGGTCTTGAGAAATCAGGAGGTAGGCATGTAATATAAAAAATTAATTTAAATGTGCATTTTGGCATTCACCCCGCCTGTGTGTCATGCGGCCGGAATACACCCAATATGGCCGCCAAAAAAGAGCCTCCACCTTGGAGCAACGCGCACAGTCCACTCTTTCACAATGAGCATGCGGAAATGTATTACATAAGCAATCCCCCGGGACCGATACTCTAACATTAGGTCCGGAGGCAACTGAGTAGGTGAAGCGGCCGTTAGTACTCTGAATCCAAATAAGTGAGTTTGTAGAAACCGCGGATTACGAACCGCAGCAGCGCCCGCTCGCCATCAAACAGGCAAGTCCGAGACACTAACCCGGCATTTTGTTCCCATTTCTCTCTTTCCAACCACCAGATAGATGGGCTACAAACCCTCCGAGTCCATGAGGCCAAGTTAGGTCCTGCAACATGTATGTAAATAGAACTGCACTGTATGAAAGAAGTATGCTTGAATGTTTCACGATGTGTAAAAAAAACACGTTTTTTTCCAGCATTTTTTAAACTGACACGCCATCGGGCTTCTATGGACAGAGAGACACATATATTATATGTTGTGTGTGTGCAAAATATGTGTATATCTATAGGGGACTTGCTACCCCATAACCACAATGTATGTGTTTTTTCTTACAGATACCACGTGATTATTCCCTTGCGTAGGTACTGGATGCATGCTTAAAAAAAATTTTTTGCAGCATTAAATTGATTCTTTATTTCCATTATTAGTTCATTTGAGCATTGTTAGGAGCGGCGAACACAGGGATAGTCCCTGTGTAGTCCTAAGGAAGAGCTTGGGGGACGCTCGAAACATGTTGACAGATAGTTATGAATAGGAACACCTAAACCCATTGTCCTTTAGGCACCCTATTTTTCTACCCTGTTTTCAACCCTACCCCCTAGAAGCAGGAAGAAAACTATTGTAGCTTACTAGGCAGGTCTTTTAAATCACTTACACTTATCCCACTCCATCACATCACAGTTCTCGCACCACACATAGTCTGAATTAAGTGCTCCTACGTAGTTCGCAAGTCGTAGCACGCCCCAGTTCGTAGAGTGCCGGGATGGCCCCTATGATGAAGCATGTCACTGTGGGGCAACCCTGGCGAGTGAGGGGACACTAAGAAAAAGAACAAATATTATTTTTCTACAAAAATACATTGATTTCAATTCCAACCCCAGTGAGCGTTGAGAATATTATTATAAAAATATAGCTAGGCTCTTGATCTCTGGCTTAGAGGTTTTTCGTGTTAAAAGCATAAACATGTCATGAAATTGTCCATAAATTATTAAGTGTATGGTCTTACCTAATACCTACCACTTTCCCACAGGAATCTAGCAGCTGGAAACCTGAGAGAGCAGTGTAAGTCATACTGGAGTGGACCAATCACATGAAGTCGGTTAATAAGTACCTAATAATTCACTATTACTAAGACTTATTTATTTATTATTTATTTTATTTTGAGTTTTATATAGCGCATGGTTACCCTTGGGCATCCCAGCGCTTGTCCAGGCAGCAATAAACACACTACAAGCCAGATCTAGCATCTAAGACGGGAAGAGGTATGTCTTTAGAAGCTTCCGAAAACGAAGGGTTCAGGTCTCTAAACGCATTTTCAGTGGAAGCGCATTCCAGAGAGTGGCTGTATGAACCGAAAATCTTCTGCCCCCAGTACGGGCCTTATGAACTCTGGGGACCTGAAGCAGAGATTTCTGATCAGAACGAAGCGCTCTGTTCGCTTTATAGGGCACCACTAACTTCCTTAAGGAAGGGGGTCCTTTCCCCTGAAGGATTTTATGGGCTGTACAGAGGGCTTTAAACTTAACCCTCTCTCGCACCGGTAGCCAATGCAATGTTTTCAGAGCAGGCTTAGCTGATTGCCTCCTTGGCGCATTCGTCAGTAACCTAGCCGCGGCATTTTGTACCTGCTGCAGTTTGCTGAACGTGGTTTCCGGGGCGCCAAGGAATATGGCATTACAATAATCGAGCCTTGAAATAATTAGCCCCTGAATGAGTAACTTCCTCGATGTCAGAGGGAGGAGAGGTAGAACTTTGCGGGCTGAGCGGAGGAGCCCAAAACAAATCCCTGCTGTTTTCTTAGCCTGGGTTTTGAAGGAAAGATCTTGCTCCAACCAGACCCCCAAGCTCTTGATCTCCTGCTTGGGGCTGGGGAGCTCACCCAGGCAGCTAGGCCAGATGGCCGAGGGAAGTGAGGGAATCTTGTGCCCTAACAGCATTATCTCGGTCTTAGAACCGTTTAGTTTGAGCGACGATTCACACATCCAAGTATGTACATTGGTCAGGCATAGGCGCAGCGAGTCTGGGTTCTTCACCAATTAGGATAATGCAACCACCAGCTGGGTATCATCAGCATAGCTGACAATTTTTATCCCAAATGGGGCAACCACATCCTCCAGGGGGGCCATATAGATGTTAAACAACATGGGGCTCAAAGAAGAGCCCTGTGGCACACCACACTGGAGGGGGATAGATGTAGACCGCTCACTGCCTTCCCAGACCTGATAAGTGCGGCCACCCAGAAATGACCTAAGCCACTTAACTTAGTTACAAACTCAAAGCTAACTAAGAATAAAAGAAAAAGGGTCTAAGGCAGATCAAATGCAAATGAAATTAAATCAATCCTTCAATGTCTCAAATATACATAGGAGTAGGGGTTTGAATAATGTTCCCTGGATTGCCAGAAGAGTCTTAGAAATAATAGACTTTAAATTCCTCTCATTGTGCCATAGTAGAACAACACTGTTGTCCTTCTTTTGCAGTGTAAACAAACATCCACAAGAGGTCATGGATTCACAACACTAGGCGGTATATCCAACAATGCATGGTAAACATGCACCTTCTCTACTTAGAAGAACAATGAGCTGTTGGTAAACCCTCTTGTCCCCTTTGTGTCTCCATAGGTACTGATAGAGATATGAAAACCTGAAGAAACACCAGTACAGGAATCATCAACACGAGGAATTTTCACAGTGGGTGAGAGGAGTCTGCAGCAAACGACATTCAGCAACACCGTAAGTATAACTGTTTTTTAAAATCAATCACAGGCATCAGGAGACTCTCTGGAGCAACTTTTATACTACTGCACCCGAGAATCTCAACTGCAACTATTACAAACTTCCTGGAGGCGGTCCGACGCAGGGGGACGTGGAAACACCAGACTGCATCTCCTGCCTTGGCAGTTGCCTCCTCTCATCCTGGTTTGCCTGCGCTGTGCGCCCTGAGCAGGCAAGCGCAGCCCCAAAGCCTATTACTTAATTCTGTGTGGGGACGAAAGGGAAACACACTTCTAGAAATTAATATTTACTTGAGTAGGTTTGCATGAATTGAGGGAACAATTTTTTTTGGTATTTGCAACGTACTGATCATAGACATTATATATATATGGCGAGAATGCTATAAATGCTTAGCACTGTATGGTGCCCTGTTGGGTTATTGACAGTTAATCACTGATTTAATGCCTGTCATAATCAGTCAGAAGGCACCACAGTGATGTTGTTGGGTCAGTTCTTGAGTATTATGTCAGCATCGCGGTGTCAGGTTTAGAGCATGGAAGACCGTAGATGCCTAACAGCCCCCTTGGAATACCCAAGAGGCTGCAGAGTTATTATAAATCAGTGTCTGGGGAGGCATGACGTTCTCAGGCTAAGGCCTGGTGTCCTGTAGCAGCATGTGAAATACAAGGCAATGGCATAGTGATATTCTCACTAGAGGTACATCTGCCTTTCCCTCTGAGGCTTGGGCAGTGGACACAGCAGGGTGGATTGTCCTCAGGCAAGATAGATGCCGTAACCTGTACTACCTCAACCTCCATGCACTGCAGCCAGCTCCAGCGTGCATTCATTTGAAGTTTGGAGCAGATTGTGCTACTGGGTAGGAAGAGGTGACTTGAGGGCACAGTGTGCCCTCTGGTAGGCACAATGAACAGACCCTTTGAAAACAGGGGATCATGTAGAAGGCTCACAAGGTCACATAGCACGATGGGCAAACTACAAATATAGTATTTTATCTATCCATTCTTTCATACATGGACTGATTCATCAACCTTTGTTATGGTATGTTATAATTTTACAATTTATAACGCGCACAGATACTCATGAGTGTCCCGGCGCGGAGCCACAGGTGAGAAAGAAAAGAGGGGACCAAAAGGAAGGAGGACAGGAAAGCCAAATTAGATAAACAAGTGGGTCTTCAGTTTCCATTGAAACAGTGCTGTGTCCTGAATGGAGCGAAGTTCAAGTGTAAGTGTGTTCCAGGCCAAGCTGGCCTTCACAGTAAAGGAGCTACCTCCAAGCCGCTGAAGCTTGTATCAAGGAACTCGGGCCAAGCGAAGGGACTGAGAACGAAGAGCACGTGCAGGAAGATAAAAAGAAAAGCGTCTCTGCAGGTATACAGGGCCAAGCTTATGGAGGGCACGGTGGGCCAAAACCAGAGCTTTAAACCTGACTCTGTACGCCACAGGGAGCCAGTGAAGAGAACGCAAACGGTGCTGTACACTGATCCTAGACGAGATACCTAACAGCAGTCTAGCCGCTGTGTTCTGCACGACCTGGAGTCGCTTTAACAGATAGGCCGGGATGCCAATGTAGAGTGCGTTCGCATAGTCCAAGCGAGATAGAATCAAAGCGCAGGTGACCGTCTCTTTCGCTGCTTGCGGAAGAAGTTGAAAGAAAACCCTCAGGGTTTTAAAGAGCCCAAAGCAGCAACCAGTCAGTTTATTAATATGTGTTGAAAAAGAGAAGTACTCATCAAGCCACACCCCCAAATTTTTGGCAAGCTGACCCGTGGAGGATGGCAGCAAAGAGTCTGGAGGCAACAAGAGTTGGCGAAAGTTAGATGGAAATTTGCCAAAGAGCAGGATCTCTGATTTTTGTTCGTTGCGTTTCAGCTGGGCATCCGCCAGCCAGCTGAACACTGCAGCGAGACAATGCTGAGCCGCTGTGACAGAAAGCGAGATCTTATCCCAGGTAAAAAGCAGCTGGGTGTCGTTGGCGTAGGCCATAACCTTAGCCCCTAACTCCTCTGCCAAATATATCAAAGGTGTGATATAGATATTGAAGAGGAGAGGGCTAAGGACGGAACCCTGTGGAACCCCAGTCGTGACTGGTTGAGGGGGAAGAACACGGGGGAAGCCAAATCTGCTCGATAAGGCCTTCCAGGAAGGACTTAAGCCATGCCCATACTGTGCCGGAGTCGCCAATCCCCGCTAACCGAGCCAGGAGAAGGTCATGCGGCACAGTGTCGAAAGCTGCGCTGCAACCTTTGCATACATTTACACACTCATCCATGCATCCCTTATTCATTCTTTGGTGCATTTACTCTCACGCTCATCCATCTATAGATGCACTCAGATACGGCCTTCCAGGAAGGACTTAAGCCATGCCCATACTGTGCCGGAGACGCCAATCCCCGCTAACCGAGCCAGGAGAAGGTCATGCGGCACAGTGTCGAAAGCTGCGCTGCAACCTTTGCATCCATTTACACACTCATCCATGCATCCCTTATTCATTCTTTGGTGCATTTACTCTCACGCTCATCCATCTATAGATGCACTCAGATTATTCATCCATATATTCATGCAGGCAAAAATTAAGTGGCTTTATATAAGTGACTTTCTCTCAAACAGCTTAAACAATTAAATGTTTGAATCATCAGCGACTACAAATGTTTTGACCATACAAATTCGACAATATGCGCTCCCTGAGACATGATACCTCATTGCACACGACTACCCTCAAAATTAAACAGTTATGACTTTACAGCTAAATGTGTTCACCTTTCTAAACAATTCATTTGGATATCTGACGTATCTTTTCAGCCTAATCAAAGCCCACCTCCGATCCTGCTTGACCTGTATTATCAAAGCCTATGCCAAAACTTTAGTATATGAGAAATTCCCGATCATTTATTCATATTTGAGAATAGCAGATATCACAGCCTTAATACTAATTCTGATTACACTACTACTAAATAACCGAGTTTCCTAATAGTTTTCTGAATGTATCCTAGTACATTAAATATTTGATTTCATTATGAATCGAGTGGTAAATTACTCACTGAGATACAAATATATCATTTCGTCCATGTTATCAGACATTGTAACAAAAAAAAGTAACCAGCGAATAAATTCAGCATTTCTGGACTTCTTTAGCCTTGCTTAACGCATTTGCAATGTAACTCACTCAATTGAGACAAAATTTCAAAAGTGCGAACTAAACACACAAACAACATTTGAAAATCAGGAGCATATCAAGCTGCAACGGGCTTTGTAATACATTTTAAAATTGGCTGGGAAATTATCCTGCTGGCTAGTCTACTTAGAAAATTGCCAATGCTCTTTCACAAAATGCATCGTTTTCTCCTTCTCCTAGCCAAAATCCCAATGTGGAATTTAGCAATCCTTTTTGCACATTTTGACTCACCTCCACACATCCTGGAAGAAGATCCCAGTCTCTGTATAATTTTATTTTACAGGGTTTGGGGGACCTCTTACTCTCTGAATAGTACTGCATTACTAGAGGCTGAAGAAGATATATATTTGCTTGCTCATACTCACTCCACTCCTCAGTTGATGCAACAGTCTCCGGGTTGTAGTTTTTATAATAGTATGGGAAAGAAGGATCTTTCTTTAGTAACACTTGTACTGTTCTGGGTGGCCCGCATGGTCTCCTTAGTAACACTTGTACTGTTCTTGGGTGACCCTCATTCCAAATGGGAAGCGATATTTCTCCATGACAGCATTCTAAAAACACATTAGGAGCATACATGGGGCCCACATAGCCTCTGTATCACATTGTTGCAATACTAATTGGGAATTTCATGACTTTTTTGCAACACCCCTATCACTCTGGGTTGGACCTCATTGTCTTAAAGTCAATCCTTGTGTTTCTACCTTGGATGCTGCTTTTCTGTTTGGTTGAGTCTTAGAAAACTGTAGTGAACCATAGAGGCCTATTCACAAACTGCTGTCGTACCTTTAGCAGTATTATATTTCTATTACCGACATACTTTCGAAATTCTATTCACAAACTTACATTACAGAGGTCTCCACCTCTCCTATCTTTTATGTTTGGAAATCTCTATCCAGGTTGTGAAGATCTCTTTCAAGAAATCTTTAAACATATTTTTAATTTAATATATTTAAATTAATTAAATATTTAATTAACATTCAAATTAATAATGCTGGTGGTTGTGTTCTACAAATAAAATTAATATGTGCAATTAATTTACATTGATATATAATGTGAAAATGGTTTTACTAATACTATCTAAAGTTCAACTAACTTTTGAAATGTCCCTATATTTTACCACATGGTGACTTTTCCCCCGCGGAGGAGACCTCTACCATCAAGTGAAAAGTTACTAATAGTAACTTTGCACTCATACATTTGGCACCAACTCCTGTTTCAGGGGACAGAGACGAATGTCTGACAAAAAAATCGAAACACAAAATATCGAAATACATACATTTCAGAGCAATAGTATCGATGTAAACAATATCAACATCCTATTTACAACAAGGCAAGTACAAAAATATCGAAAAAAAATATCGATGTCAAAAATATTGTTTTAAAAAAACTATTGTTTTTTAAAATTAAAGAAATATGTAAAATTAATTAGAAAATACTTAAAAATATAATAAACATAGTAAAACATATTTTATATTATTTAAAATTAATAAGTAATATACATAATTTAAATAAAAATTTATTAAACATATACATATAATATATAATATACTTACTAATCAGTTTTAATATTTATTGTAATAACTTATAAATAATTAAAAATATTATAACTTACAAATTCATCTATACACATAAAATAATAACATAAATAAAAATTGAATAATTATGCAAAACAAATTAAAACAATTAAATGTACTTTTAATATTTTTTAAATTAATCATATACTACATTAACTAAAACAATACAAAAAATACTAAGTAACAGAGGCAATAAAATACTATTCCAACTCCAAAAAAAACAAAGGAAGGAAAATGTTGGATAGTGTAGGGGTAACAATTACTATTCCCACTCCAGGGAGTGCAACAGTAGGGAAAGTGTTGGATACCGTAGGGGTCAAAATTACTATTCGCACTCCAGAGAGTGCAACAGAAGGGAAAGTGTTGGATAGCGTAGGGGTCAAAATTACTATTCCCACTCCAGAGAGTGCAACAGTAGGGAAAGTGTTGGATAGCGAAGGGGTCAAAATTACTATTCCCACTCCAGAGAATGCAACAGTAGGGAAAGTGTTGGATAGACTAGGGGTAAAAATGACTATTCCCACTCCAGAGAGTGCAACAGTAGGGAAAGTGTTGGATAGCGTAGAAGTTAAAAATAACATACTTATAAATACATTAATATTTTAAAATATTTAAAAAAAATATTAAATTAATGTAAACTATTTACAAATACCAGTAAATAATAATTAAAAACATAATTACCAATTAAAAATTAATATCCAAAAATGTAATTATCAATACCCATCTATAATTGTAATAACTACTTAATTACATATGAATTACTTTACACACTATTCCCCTATTAACACACAACAAACGCCAATAATAAAATAATACACTTAACATAATTATCTATTAATCAATTAATTAAAATTAATTACCAACTTATAAAAATTAATTACCAATTAATATTTAATTACCAATAATATAATTAGCAAAAACAATTAATAAAAATAAATTAATACTTCATTACATTTAAATTACTTCCCACCCTATTCCCCTATAAACTCATAACCCGCTACAGAACATCATTATCAATTAATCAATTAATTCAAATAAATTACCAATTAATACAAATTAATTAAAATTAATTTATATTTCCTAAAAAATGAATAATTCCTTTATTATAATCAAAATACTTCCCACCCTATTTCCCTATAAACCCACAACACGCTACAGAACATAATTATCAATTAATCAAGTAATTAAAATGAATTACCAATTAATAAAAATTAATTAAAATTAATTAAAATTAATTTATTATTCCTAAAAAATTAATAATTAATTTAGTATAATTAAATTACTTCC
Organism: Lissotriton helveticus; assembly: GCF_964261635.1. Lineage (NCBI taxonomy): Eukaryota > Metazoa > Chordata > Amphibia > Caudata > Salamandridae > Lissotriton > Lissotriton helveticus. The sequence goes on along the minus strand of NC_136063.1, from coordinate 754,487,420 downwards.
CACCCTATTCCCCTATAAACCCACAACCTGCTACGGTACTAAAATACAAAATTTACTTAAATTACATTTAAAAAAAGAATACATATTAAATTCATAATATTATGCATAACAATCATATAAAAAAGCGATATTAGTAACATCGATATTACTATTATCGATATTAGTAACATCGATATTACTTACATCGATATTAACAAAATCGATATTACTTACCTCCGAAATTCTGTACCTTCGATATTAAAAAAATCGATATTACTTACCTTCTATATTCTGTCCCTTCGATATTAAAACATCGATATTATGGTAGGTCGATATTAAAATTGCGATATTTTGTCTGCCTACCGACAGGGACTGGTAAGTCCACAGTTTCTAGTAAATTTGCACTCAGAAATGGTGAATAGCCAAAAGTTGTAACTATATTACAAAGGATAAGAGTACATTTGCCTACGTAGATTTAGTGCCTTATTACAAGTTTGCCAACCCAGCGGAAGCGGTCCGACGGTGGTGAGACATCCACCGTATTACAAGTCGGGCAGATTGGCTTTGTGAAGACTGGGGCTGGACTGCCGGCACCACCAGCACACTGCTGGGGTCGTGGTTGGGGGAAGGCAGTCTCCATTGGGCAGTACAGAGGTGCTACACCACCATCAGTATTACGAGTTGACTTTCCAACAAGCTGAATGCAAAGGTTGGACTGCCACCGTAAGGTCAGCGGAAACAAAGGATTTAGGTTGCATACTCATCCCTTTCCAGGTTTTCTAATCAGAGTTCGACATGGATCACTTTCTCCAGGTTCCCCCTACACAGGAGTTTCTTCACCCCAAGGAAAACAACCCCATCTTCTGCAAAATACAGGTAAGTGCTTTGGTACCATGTACCCATTACGGGAACTGCCCTTATATGGGTCAGACTCCAGCAATGGGTTGGTGGTATTTTCCATATATTTCATACATATGTGGTTATACAACATATATGCAGTCGGAATTTACACACTGGCATCAATATATATGGAAATACATTGCCTACCGTCGCAGGACTGCTGCAGCTTCACCACCGGCCCAACGGGAAACTCATAATTAAGCATGGGCGGATCTAGCGGATCTCGCGTACGCAAATTTGCGGATTTACGGATTCGCAATCCGCGAAGATACGCGAACTCTCGCGGATTTGCAGGTTTTCCCGTTTTTTGTGTTGGCGCGCGTTCACGCTGATTTTGGGACAATTTCGCAAATGCGAACTTACTTTTCGGCTCGCAACGGCCGCGACTATGTTGTTTCTACGTCTGGTTTATCATCCAGGTTCACAGCACCCTCTGTTTCACCACTGCCACCCTCTGGGACACCCATGCCACCCTCTGGTACATCCTCACTGCCACCCATTAGGTTTGTTTATCACTGTAGTTTATGGGGGGTGAAAAAAGCAAGCACACCTCCCCTACTTCAACTGCCATGAATTAATTTGGGGTTGATTAATGTGTCAGTTATTTAGAAAGTTCCAGTCTGGCTGGCACCTGCTTCCTTCCTTATCTGTAATTTGCTTTCTGTTGCAGTGACATTTTTTTTCACAGGACCTTTATGGTCTACTTGTAGCTATTCTATGAGCCTGCTGTTTGGGTCATAGCAGGGTCATAGAATAGTTGCAAACTCTGGAGGGGCCCCTCAGGAAGCACTACAGTGAATGTTACAAATGTTAAGTTTGAACTTTTGCACCTGCTCATTGCTTTCAGTTTAGCAAAAATCGTTTTTTCTGCAATTTCGCGCATTTTTTGGGGCGCGAATCCGTGCGAGATCGATTTCGGAAGCCGCGAATGCTTGCGAATACACAAATTTTTTTTTTGCGACGTGTATGTTCGCGTGATTTTGTGCGTGTTCGCGAGGCGCTTGTAGCTATACGTTTGCCAAGTTACCCTAGCGGTCGTACACGGGCGCGGCCATCTTGTTTGCGTGACGTAATTCCGTTTCCGGCCGCTATGTGTAATCTCGCAAAGTGTGCTGCTCGCTAGTACAATTTCGCGCGTGCTCGCGAGGAAAATCTCGCGCGAACTTACCCACGCGGTCGGGAACGGGCGCGGCCATCTTGTTTCTCATTCATTACTATGGTTCCGGGCATGCTTTCTGTATCCTCTCTGAATCTCTGCCATCCTTTGCTTGTTTGAAGTTTATTTGATCTATTTTACTTATTAATCTATCCCTCTATTTTTCTAGCTCTATATTTTTGTGTTTTCTGCTGCTTTTAGTTACTTTTAAACTACTTTTTTAAACTCTTTTCTTTTCTTCTTCACTATTCTATTTCTTCTTTATCATTTAACTTTATTTCTGCCCAGACCATGGTAAAGGGAGCCGGAAAGCACCCTGAGAAGGGGAAGGCTCCCGCACCCCGTGACCGGCTCCCGTGAGGGGGGAGCAAGTGGTGCCACGGGAGATCTTTAGCGCGGAGGAGGTGGCCGCACTCATCTTCCACGTCCAGCGCCGCCTCCCCAAGACGATCCTGGGAGGCGGCAAGATCGCAACCGGCTATGGCATCCGGGAGCGCCGGAAGCGGTGGGAGAAGGTGTGCCGGGCCATGTTTAAGCTCTCTGGGGTCCGGCGCACATATAACCAGGCCACCCACCGCTGGACAGATGTCATGGACCGGGAGCGGGACTTGCTGGACGCGCTCGGCGTAGAGGTCCCCGGGCTTGGTGAGTAGTAGTAGCTATTCATCACTACTATGTTTTATCCGGCTCTGTCATTTGCAAATCTTTGTTCTTTACCAAGAGCAATAATGCTGCCGATTACATTGTAGGTAAATTATATTTCAAAATTTTCTATGCATTTCAGGTGCACTGCTCTCCTTCTCAGTAGCCTTGCTTGCTACTATGCTTATTTGTTTTGTATTTTGTGTTCATTTCATTGGCCTGAGAAATTATGTATGAGTGTAGTGTAAAGATAAGAACTGCGTAATGCTAGACACTAAGGGTCATATTTTCAATTACCGGCGCATCCCTGCAAAGTAGCAGGGGTGCGGCAGTAATTGTGTGCCATGCCACCACCACCCATTGGCCCAAAATGTCACAGAAGCCTTACGCATCTGTGCCGTAAAGGCGGCGCATTGCTGGAGTTGCGTGCCAACGATGGCGCAGCTCCAGCAATGCTCTGGGGTACCCTATCTCCCCAATGCTGCATCAAGCCGTACGTCGGCTTCAAGCGCGCAGGGTTTGAGTCATGCATCATTGTCCTAAAAGTGACTGATTGACATCTTGTAGATTTCCCTCAGCCACTTTTAGGATTCGTTCCTGCGCAGGTACGCCCTCCCTTGCGCCGGAACGCCCCCTGATGGCGCAGGGCTTTACAACGTGATGCATATATACGCCGCACCAACACCATGGCGAGTCTTTTGTTCTGCCGCTGCGTCACAAAAGTCATGCAACAATGGAGGAAAATGAGCCGCAAGGGACTTCTAAATCAGCCCCAACAGACTGAAGTCCAGTCCTTCCTTTAGACACATGGCTATAAGAAGAAATAGTGGCGGTGGTCGGTGGATTGATAGTTTGAGTATTCACTGATCTGCAAGCAGGATGGACTTTGTCTGTCACTTCGCGTGCTGCGGACTGCTGCCTGCCAGGCATAGGCAAACCTCTTTAGTAGTCTGTTTATTGAGTTACATAGGAACTTTCTAAGTCAACGGTCCGCAAATCAGGCAATACGAATAACGTAGTATACCACATGAGATAGATCCCGTGGAATAGTTGTCTATCTATTTGCTATTTCTCCAAAATATTTTGTTATTGTTCTTTTGAAATGTTTGATTTGGTTGACAAATCTCATCCATGTTTTCTGGTCTTTCTTTCTTTCATGTTGTACATCAGCTCCCCCCAAGGGCAAGAGGACACAGGAGGAGGGTGCTGTTCAGGAGGATGCAGGCCAGGATCGGGCAGGCGAGGGCTCCTTTGCTGGCCCCAGTAAGTTTAGATTTTAATAAAGAGTACCTATTTTTTCCTAGCGTTCCTCATTCGATTTTTTCTAAATCGTCTTTGATCTTCTTGTAGACTGGATATAAATTCTTATCCTGCCTCGAATATGACTCCATGTGGTATTACTAGATTATTCTTATTAGTCTGTCTGTGTAGCTAACTAAGATTGGACATTTGGCAATTCCATTGTACTCCCATTCTATTCAGCAATAGCTCTATGCACTGTCTCCTTACTGACTAGATAGTGTGGCAGAGTCATTTAGCTCCCGAAGTCACCGATGATTGATCCCCAATGATCTCTAGATTATCGTACGCAGGACAAGAGTACGGAGTCACAGTCAAGAAGTGTCAGAGGCACTCATGCTTGCAAAAATTCCAAAACCTTTAGCTCATCCACTCTAGTCTGGAGGACCAAAAACCACAGAGTCTATTTAAGTTTAAAAGCTTTATTAAAAGTAAACACATTTATTAAAATCTACTTTGTCATAAAACTATTTAACTGAAAACGGAAAAGTGCTTAGTGCTGACGATTAATTGGACACATTTCTTGTGGTCGAGCCGAGCTCTCACCTGGTTTGAACTTGTCCTGGTCGTGTTCTTAGGAGTCAAGCTTCTGTCTGTTAGGAGAAAAAGTGGTGCGTGTTAAAAATAAAAAGCAAGCATTCATCAGTTGTGCATAAAAGTGCAGCAAGACAACAGCCTTCCCTGGAAAAAGGGACATTTTTACTTTAGAGTAGACAGTCACAAATTATTACATTGTATTCTGTTTTTTTAACATTTCTTTATTACTCCTAGACCAAATATTATATAGTAGTGAGTGGTGTATTCTAACATTCTTAAATGTACTTTGTAGGTGGAACATCTGGTGACGGGGCCAGCGCGGAGGTGGCGGTGTTGGGCGAGGACTCGGAGGACTCTGGGGAGGAGGCGGTGCAAGAGCCGGCGGACGGTCCTGTGGGGGTTCGTACGGTGGTGGCGGGAACAGGTAAGCTATATATTCCTTACTTATGGATATTGAAGACTGCATAGTGTGCTTTCTGCACGGGTGTATTACAAATCAACCAGGTAGTAGCCTCCTCGAAATGTACTTCGACTTAGCTGTGAAGTTTTTGGTGAGAAGAATCCCAATAAGTTCTTAGATGAACGTGATGGATGGGATGAACGAAAAGCGAAAGAAGGGTGTAAGTAAGTGGGACGCGAAATTGTATGATGGCTGGCAAAGAAGAACGATATGTGTTTGCTTGGCCCCCGAGGTGGCTGGGAAGGAAAGAATATGGTATGGTGCATGGCTGGGTCAATGATGAAGCAAGGATGGGTGGAAGGACAGCAGCCTGGGTGGGTGAAACAGAAACTGTATGTGTGCGTATACTTTGAATGAATGGATGCCTGGAGCATGGTATTCTCTGACTCTTAGATAGCACATGTGTATCTAGAGAGAGTAGATGGTCGCTGGATGAACTAAGTGTTACCTTGAAGAGCATGTACCACCGCACCCGCACGTCCGTTCCAGTGTAGGGAAGGCAAGGAAAAGAAATTGTAAATGTGTCCAATACTACCATGAATAGTAGCAGTACTTTGTATTGTGACTGCAAGCACAGCATATATCTGGTTATTACGGTGGACACTCCGTACCTCTCTTAATAACTTTAGTTTAGTTGTAGTACGTCATTCATGTGTGGGTGTATCACTGTTCACTCAATATTAAGCAACGCACCTAAAGTCATCCCATATGTCATCAAATACGTCCCATTTGAAGTGATAGATAATCAAATTATTTAGCTTCTTCATTTTCCTTTTCTAGTACTCTTTTGCACTGTAGGGTGAAAGGTACATTAATTAAGCAGTAGCCCTTGTAACAGAGTATTCTCAGTGCCACCCGTAATAGAAAAGTAATAGCTTCACCACCTGCATGTACTGGACCGGTACAGTAACGCAAGTCTGTCTCACTCATCATGGTGTGCAACTGTTTTGCTCGGGTGCAAGTTCACTGTGCTGCCATTCTGCCGGCTTGCATAAGATAACGTACCAATTTTCCTAAACAAGAGAGAAGAAGAAGAATAAGACTGGTGTACTGTCATAGTCGACTGTAATGGAAGTCCATAGTGGTCGTAGAATTTGTTCATTAAACTACCACTAATGTTAGAGCAAGGATGCAGAAGTGGGAGGTTACATAGATACTGTCCTCAATAGTTATGTACTGTGCTTTCAATTTGCTACTTGTACTGTGACCCAACTTTCGGCTCAATCACTTTGTGTTATTAATGCTAAGGAGCATTGGTTACAGACTATGTCTTTCTTTCTTCATATAGTTGCTCCTTCCAAATCGACATCACGGAGGGAGCAGGCTCGAATGGCCCGGCAACGGAGTCTGGATGCCACTGTCGCCGAATATCGGCGGCTGGTGGCCCTGGAGGAGGAGGAGGACACGCAGTCGACCGGTGCAACAACAACATCCTCGACTGGGACAGCTGCATCCTCCTCCGTGACCCCACGGGACGCCAGCATGCGCAGTGCTCCAGCGGGACCGAGCCGGGCTAACAAAGCCAACCGCCACCGCCAAGCAACAGAAAGACCAGCTGCCCCCCACAGGAGCTGCAAGGCACGCCAACGCCGCCTAGGAGTCCGAATGTCCTACCTGGAGCAGGAGGTCCAGAACTATAAGAACTTGGTGGAGGGCCTCCGCTTCGAGCTTGCCACCCTCCGCAAGGAGTATGATGCCCATGCCGCAAAATGCACCAGCACCCTCCAGTAGTGGAGTGTCCCTTGCCCTTTTTTTAGAGACTTTTGGGGGGTGGGATTTGGGAGTTGGGTTCTTTTTGGGACTTTTCAAAGACAATCGTTGGGGTTAGGGTGGGTCTTGAGGGAGATTATTTTGTTAGGGCTACATAAATATACATTTTTAAACTTTATCTGACCATACCTGTTTTTTACTGCTTTTCAGTCTGGTGGGTGGGGACGGGGGTGTAACAGTAAGTTTGTTTTCCTGAACAGTCGTAGGACTTTAGTAGTACTACCGTCAATCTCTCGTCTAGTCCTAAATAATACTCCATTATACTACCTCCCACCAAACGCTTATCTTACCTGTAATTTGTGTTAGAAATTAGGGCTAGGCCCAGGGCTGGCTCCACGTGAAATGGGGATTAACGTTGGCAATCCTGGGCGGGTGAAATTTCCTCATTGCGGTGGTACTAGTGGTGTGACACAGTGGCAGTTGCATGCCTATGGAAAAAAAGAAAACGAAACCTGGTTTGTCCTTACTGTAGCATTACAACGGGTACGGTACGATCGAGAATATAGCAGGTGACAGTACACTAGAACAGTGCCATAATGTAGCCTAACAAATGGTAAAGTATTTGCTTGCAAGTATAACTAGTACTTGCGTTGAATTTATTTGACATTGGCTCCTACTACTAGAAGATATAGTACTGAAGCTGAGTAAGTCTAGAAGATATCCTCGTATTCCTTCACCAGCCTGTTGCTATGACCTTATCCTCCCCAGCAAGTGTGTGGAATTATTGATGTCATTTTAGTCAGACATCAAGCAAAACAACACAGCCCGGGGGAAGAGGGTTAGGGTTTGGAAAATGGATGGGAATGGGGGTTTCTTTTTGGGTAGGTTTTGTTGAGAGAAGAAAAAAAAAGCACAGCCTGGACAAACAATAATTGAAGATAAAGAAATCTTTGGGTACAAACTAAAGCTAAGCACATGCAGTCACACTCATAGAAGAAAACAATGGATACTGTATCTGTATTCTGTATGTTGTTGGAGTTGTCCTGTTGAATTTGGTAAGTAAGTTGCATGCAGCAAAGAATTCCTCTTATTAGCGGCACTCCTCCATTCCAGCTGACGCTTCGTCCATCAATGTTGGTGACCACTGACAGAAGACACCCTGTCCACTGCCTGCCTGGCGGATGTTGACTGAAACCCGGCCTGTAATTATTGAACGGAAAACAGGAATTGCTATTACAATACCACTGATAAATAAATAAAAGGTATGCACGCTGTGTGGTGCAAAAAGTCACACTTTGATTTCCCTAATAGACAGTAGAATATTTTTGAAATTGCGTGCTCTGTCTGAGTCACCTTTTTAAGGATAAATAAGTATGGCCAAAATATTATAGCGGATCTTTCCCCTCAAGGTAGGTGTACTGTAAACTGTGTTTTAGAACAAAATTTGACCTTCCCAGCAATGCTCCCACCAAGACCCTTACTAAAGCCAGTCGCAAAAATGTAGAAGACCCCCAATCAGATCTCCAAAAACGATGCCTAGCAGAAAAATGGAGACAAAACGTACTTTGAAAGTAACAGTAGGCCCAAATACAGACCGTGGATTGTATTCAAACCACTTGCAAGCAAGCAAAAGTATCCATAGCCAGCATCGCTCCAACAGTGCTCTAAAACCCCAGAACTGCGTTGCAATAGAACACCCCGAAACACATGCAATCCTGCTGCTAGGGCTAACCCTAACGAACCCTAACTTACAAAAAGTGCCAAAACTGGTGTTTCCTTATGGATTTTGTCCAAAACACTTCTATCCGGTATTAGACCTTCCAAGGAATGCCCCAGGCAAGACCCGCACACCCACCCGCAAAAAACCACGCGACAACACCCCCAAACAGCGAAAAAGCTAAATCTCATACTTACAATATCTCTCGGCCTTCGGTCTAAACGCGCTGTGCAGCTACTACCAGCTAGGTCATCATCAATCATCATAACTCCTGTTTTCCACCACGGATTTCCTGAAAAGCAAATGCAATCAAGATTAGACTGTCGCAGCAGTGCTTCGACAGAGACCCCGGCCGCAACCCACCCACGAACAGCAGGAAGCCCCCCAAAACGCTACATTGAGCAAGATGTCAGAAGAAATAGCAAAAAAAAGGCTTTTCCTTAAGTATTTTGTCCAAAACACTTCTATCCGGCATTAGACCTTCCCAGGAATGCCCCAGGAATGCCCCAGCCAAGACCCGCCAACCCACCCGCAAAAAACCACGCGACAACACCCCCAAACAGCGAAAAAGCTAAATCTCATACTTACAATATCTCTCGGCCTTCGGTCCAAACGCGCTGTGCAGCTAGGTCATCATCAATCATCATAACTCCTGTTTTCCACCACGGATTTCCTGAAAAGCAAATGCAATCAAGATTAGACTGTCGCAGCAGTGCTCCCAGACCCCAAAACTCACCCACAAACACCCGGAACCCCGCCAAAGAGCACCTCAAAGGCAAGCAAGTCAGCAAAAACGGCAAGAAATTTCCACCTCATATTTGGTCCAAAACACTTTTATCCATTATTAGAGCTTCACAGCAATGGGCCCAAATCCGTCAACTCACCCGCAAAGAAGTAGAACACCCCCACAAGTGCTGAGTCTTTCTTCATTGGGCGTAATCCAGCACTCTGCTTTGAGGGAAATCGCAGTCTGGAGGAGAAGGATAGAGGAGCATGTTCTTCAGAACTTGTGAACCTGAAGAATGTAGACTGCGGCACCTTCAAATCAATAAGCAAACAAGTGAAGACAGTTCTGCTGATGATCTTGTTTTTGGGATTAGGTGATTAAAGTTTGAATTAAATTAACTGTGCAAAACAAAGAAAGAGAGACACACAGGAATAAAAGTGAATAAGGACGAAAAAGAAAGTTATTGATTCATTGTCTCATTTTCAGTGCTCGGTGTCAGGGAATAAGAAGAAGATTTCGTCATCATACTCTGCGAATTCAGGCAGGATGAGGTCAGTGCCACCGAACAGAGAACAAATCCCCTCATCTACGTTGCCGTCCTCCTCGTCTTCATGCGGCGTGCTTTCTCGTACTTTGTAATCTGGTGGTATGAGGTGCTGATTCATCTTGATCATTGTCAGCCGCTCCACATTTTGGGGCGAGAGGCGGCTCCGTTTGGGAGTTACAATGCCACCAGCAGCACTGAAAACACGTTCAGAAGACACACTTGCGAGTGGGCAAGACAAATAGTTTATAGCCAGGTTGGAGAGCTCTGGCCACAATTGTTTTTTCCCATGCCAATACTGCAATGGCTCATCATTAAGAAAGACCTCTGTTGAGTCATTCAGATAGTCCTGCACCATCGACTCAAGGTCATCAACGGTTCCTCCACTTTGCTTACTTTTTGCTGTGCCTGTGACATTTTTTCGAGAACCATACCCCATCAAACTTAGCCAATCCTCCTCCGCAGCCACTGTTAGTGTTGTCATTGTGTGTGGTGCAGATGATCCACTTGCCGGTGTCTTTAACGGCTGAGAGGTCACTTGTGCCCCAGCCACAGGTGCAGAAGTGGATTCTTGTGACTGGGGATGGCCTGCTGATGCTGATGCTGATGTACTGTCTTCTCCTTCAATAACCTGCCGTTCTTTTTCAAACCTCTTGGCTGACCAGGCTAACCAATGTTTGTACTTTTGAACATCTGCATCAGCAAAAGGAAAGAATGCTTCGCCTGCCAGCGCCTTTTTGTAGCGTGGATCCAGAATAGTAGCACAAATGTAATGCTGTTCTGACTTGATCTTTTGAAGACGTTCATCACCACGTAGGCGCTCTAATAATTTCTCAGACAAAATAAAATGGTATTTTTTTTTTCATCTTTTTCAAACTCAGAAGACACCGCCATCAGTTGGTGCTCCAGCATGCACAACAATGGGATAGCTTTTCCCAAATTACAGTCCTCCTGGCTGACTGCACGCGTGAAGAACTCAAAAGGACGAAGCATGTCTGTCAGGCTTTTAACTATGTCCCATTGCGCCGCACCCATCCGCATGTCCTCCTTCTGAGATGTACTCTCTGTGAAGAAATAGTGATCGAGTACCGTATACTGCTCATACAGACGCTCAAGCATGTAGAAGGTTGAGTTCCAACGTGTTGCCACCTCCTGGATGAGTGCTTTCACTGGTATTCGACTTTGAAGTAGCAGCCTCCTCAGATGCTTCCGGGCCTTAAAAGAATGGCTGAAATGGTTGCACATTTTGCGGCAGGTGGCCATTACCGCGAACGCTGCACTGTCTCTATCACTCAAGAATTTTTGAACTACCAGGTTGATACAGTGCGCCAAACACGGCACTCTAAAATAGTGACCCAGCGCCATGGCCTTAACTACATTGGCGCCATTATCCGTGGAAACATAACCAATCTGGCGTTTTTTTGGGGATAGCATTTTCAAGACCTTTTTGTCAAACTCGTCCAAAATGTTTTGGGATGTGTGACTTTTCTCCAAGCCAAACATGGCTAGTGTTGCATGTTTCCGAGCAGCTTTGAAAACTTTGTCCGGGTCAACACCTGCGTTTAGCTTTGCTTTAACACCTGAAAAAGAGACCCAGTGTGCAGTGATGCACATGTAATCAGCGCCTGCGCTACTGGTCCACATGTCTGTTGTCAGATGTATTGTGTGAACAGCACTCTTCTGCAAAGCTGCCCCAATCGCCTCCAGCACATCTTCATGTAGTGCTGGAACCGCAACTCTGGCAAAATAGAACCGGCTAGGAACCTTCCATTTAGGGCAGAGCGTTGCCACTAATTCTAGAAAACCTACCGCTTCTACAAAAGAAAAAGGGAGAAGGTCCACAGCTAGCATTTTAGCCAGCTTAGTGTTATACAGACGCGTCAGTGGGTGGTTGCGTTCATATGGCACGTCTGAAGTAAGCATTGTTCTAATGTTGCCCTGGACCAAGCATTTACGGGCTGATAATGACTTCGTTGACCCAATTTTGCTCGCTGGTGAACTTTTGTGCGTTGGTGTCTCACTCGCTCCAACACTCTTAGTGTGCCTCACATTGGGTGTGCTGCTGACAGGGGTACTGGGTGTAAGGGAAGTGTTTGACACGTCTTCTTCCTCCTCGTCATCATCAGATGCAACATCAACGTTTCCTTGAATTCGGCCTTTCTTGATCGCATCTAGGTGCGCAAACCATTGGACAGTGTGCTGTCTCCTAAGATGACCTCTCTGGCCTCCGGTACCATAGTTGGTACCTGGCTTACCACGACTAACTGCAAGCTTACAAAGGGTACAAATGGCAAACTTTGGATTTTTTTGACAAACAGTAAAGAAGTCCCAAACTGGGGACTTGAAGTGTCTGTGGGACCTGGAGGAGGCGGCGATACTGGTGGTGGTGGTCATGAAGCTAATGCCAGATGAAGTGGAGGATCTGGATTGCCCAACTTTTGTACGTTGTGCACTTTCACCGCCACTAATTAAGGTCGAGGTGGATGGAGGTCTCTTCTTGCCAGAAAGAAATATGGAAGCGGGACGAGTTGGTGTACTACTTAACTCCAATGATTGTGGTGTTTCCACTGCCTCCTCATCGACAACATCATCATCATCACGCTCAGCAGCTCTTCGGGCTAGGGTCAAAATGTCTGTTTGCTGCATGCCCGCTGGGGCTGCAGTGACCTTTATGATGACTGGGTCGTCGTTGGCAGAGTCTTCATCAGCAGCAGTATCCGCCACTTCTTGTTGAGCCTCATCACACTCCATAACTCTGAGACTTTGGACGAGCTTCCTTTTACGCTTAACTACCTTTGTCGGATCATGGTGTGCCTCACTCTCAGACGGCAGTGGTGCTGGTTCCCAAGTTTGATCCGTATCATCAGAAGGAGGTGTGCTTGAAGAAGATGTAGACACCACCCTTGATCTCTTCCTTGCTAGGGGTGTGGAAGACAATGAAGGATCATCAGGAGGAGTGGCTTCCTCAAATGATACCTCGCCTTGATTGTCGATTTCCTGATGTGCCCCTACTTCGGGAGGAACAACTATTGTGGGCACTTGTGACCCTCCATGCACCTCTGCTTGCGCATCTCCTTGCGCTGCCTCTCCTTCCACATGTACTTGGGCTTGTACTTGCACATGTGATTGTTGTTGCGGCTGTGGTTGTTCAACACTCGTCAGATGAGCTACAACAACCTGTGTTGTTTGAGGGACATTGCTGCTGCTTTCTTGCGATGAGCCAACATCACTGGTCGATGGTGATTGAAGAACTATACTGGCTGCCTCTGCAGCACTCAAGGGCTTGGACTTAAGTTGGTGTGGTGGTGGTGGTGGCACTGAGCCCAATGGAGCGGGGGTGCTGCTGCCAGCTTGGTCCCCAGCAGATCCCGCTGCTGCTGCAGGCATACTTTTTTTTTTACTCCCAAAAAAAGGGGCGGGTGGCACACCAGTCTCCTTGGTAACTTGCTTCTTCTGCTCCTTACTGGCACCTTTCTTGCTAGAGGAGCTACGGGTTACTTTTTTTGGGGCCATCTTCTTCAGAGCAGGTCAGAACAGCAGGCAGCAGTTGCACGAGTTGCAGAGTTGTCTGTGTCCAGACGTGACGTCGCGTGACGTTATGCTGCACACACACACCGCTGCAGGACTTCTTCCTGGCACTGGTGGTTCTCTTGAGTCTTGTGCACCTAAAAGCAATGGAAGACAGAGGAACATCAGTTCAGTTATACACCCCAAAAAATCGACAAAACACAGAAAAATGAGCACAATCCCATGCCATCCATGATGTTTATATTGAAGACACCCCACAGAAAGACTAGGGCCATGCAAGTATGCAACACTCACTACCCCTGGGCATAATGGATGAAAAGTAGGCAAAATAAGTGCAGGCCTCAGACACTGCCTCTCTTCAAAATGGCCCCTTACACCCCAAGCACATGTTGCCTGTACCAGCCAGGACTCAAGATGGCCACCACCACCACCCACATGGCCACAGTCCACATCAACAGTACACCCCCAAAAAACAGAAAACCAGCCAGAAATCACCACAATCAAATGCCATCCATGATGTTTACATTAAAGAGAGTGAGACCACACTACAGGCACACTCAGTCCATGCACCACTACCCCTTGGCAAAAGGCCCCACCAGCAGCCCCAAAAAAACGACAAAAAACAATAAAATCAGCACAATCCCAGCCCATCCATGGCCTCAATGGTGTTTAAATTCAAGAAGACACCCCTCAGAAACACTAGGCCCATGCAACACTCACTACCCCTGGGCATAATGGATGAAAAGTAGGCAAAATAAGTGCAGGCCTCAGACACTGCCTCTCTTCAAAATGGCCCCTTACACCCCAAGCACATGTTGCCTGTACCAGCCAGGACTCAAGATGGCCACCACCACCACCCACATGGCCACAGTCCACATCAACAGTACACCCCCAAAAAACAGAAAACCAGCCAGAAATCACCACAATCCAATGCCATCCATGATGTTTACATTAAAGAGAGTGAGACCACACTACAGGCACACTCAGTCCATGCGCCACTACCCCTTGGCAAAAGGCCCCACCAGCAGCCCCAAAAAAACGACAAAAAACAATAAAATCAGCACAATCCCAGCCCATCCATGGCCTCAATGGTGTTTAAATTCAACAAAACAGTTGTATCATGCACCCCTAACCAACCCTGGTCCTACTGGATAATTGTAGTAAGGTAGTGGATCAAATAAGGATGGAGATCCAGACAGAAAGGTTGATAAGGTGGTTTATTTCAGGCAGAGTAAATCAACCCACGACCAGTAAAGTAGAATACCAGGTTTGCAATGGTCAAAGCATACAGTATAACATTCTAAGAACATGGAATAGGAACTCTAAAGAAGGCATTCCTTAAAGAGCTAGTATACTAATAATAAAGTACATACTACACATCCTTCCCCTAATAAATATAAAGATAAAAAGTAGATAAAAAAACAAAGTAAAGTAAGCAAATGCATACAAAGAAAAACAAGATTAATCCAACACATAATCATGGAATCTTACAGGAACAGATCTAATTCTCCGACTGTGATCCCTACCATCCCCCGCACCAATGGAATTGGAAACAGGCTGTAAAGTGGGAGGAGGCATGAGAACGTTGGAATCACCATGTGCTAACAGGGAAGTGTCAAGGACAAGGCTATTGCCGGGAACAGAAGGAACATTTGGAGAGGTAGATGATTCACCAACACCAAACCAGTCAGAATAGCGATCATCCGATAAATCTGAGGTCTGTTTGTTGGAAGAAATTATCTTTGCTTGTTGATCAGAGATCTTAATAAGGGCATTCTTGTTCCACCAACCCCTTTCAAATAAAAGAGCTGCAGAACGAGAAACTTTCAACACTTTAACCGGAGCAGAAAATTTGGATTGCCCCTTAGTTACCTTCACAGGTTTCCTAATGATGACCCAATCACCCGAAATAAGAGGTTTTTCTGTGACATGCATGCGTTTGTCATAATTATTTTTGTAACTCTCTTGTTTACTCTTGACATGTTCACGAATTTTAGTTAAATCCACGTTGACAAGAGAACTTTTCATCAACCAAGAAGGGTTCAACCTAGAAGTGGGAATTCTGCCCCGCAGTAAAACAAAAGGGGACACTCCTGTGGTACTGTGCGGGGTGCAATTATAGTTCCAAATTTTCTTGCTAAGAAATTCAGCTACATCAAGTTTATTAGCACAGGCTGTTTGAATAGCTTCCTTCAACAAACGGTTGGCTCTTTCTACAAGACCATTAGAAGCAGGACTGTAAAGAGGAACTAACATGTGCTTAATGTCAACATTGTTTAAAAACAAATTCATCTCCTGTGAGACAAAGTGTGAACCGTTATCGGAAACAATTTCATGTGGAGTACCATCGATGACAAACAAACCCTTTAAAAATGAAATTACAGCAACAGAATTAGGGTTCTTGACTAAAGAAAAATAAATCCATTTGGAAAAATAATCAATGGCAACTATTAAGAATTTGAGGTCATCCTTAAAAACAGCAAATGGACCAGAAAAGTCTATGGCAATTTTCTGCCAAGGAGACTCAGGCCACTCTACAGGAACCAGTGGTGAATTAGACAACTTCCAGTGTTTATCAGAGCATAGACACTGTGGACATTGATTGACAAAGGATCTAACCTGGTTATCGATACCAGGCCACCAATAAGTGGTTTTAATTTTATTGGTGGTACCAGTGATACCAGGATGAGTTTCATGGGCCAGAGAAATGATGGATTGCCGGATGCCAACGGGTGGGACAAATTTGTCTTGCCTGAACAAAATGTCACCTGACACCGACAATTCAGATGCAACTTGTGCATAATGTTTTTCTTCCATTGACATGTTTCTATCTCTGGGCCAACCTTTAATCAAAAATTTTTTGACATTGAGTAAGCAAGAATCGTTATCCATACCTTTTAACCAGTCTTGTTTAGTAAGTTTTGTACCTTGAAGGGCATCATCAACAGCAAATACATATTCTAAGTCAGAGTTGACAATGTTACAAGTGGATAAAGGAATGCGTGATAAACAATCCGCACGAATGTTTTTTCCTCCAGGTAAGTATTTTATTTCAAAATTAAATTCTTGAAGACGTGCCAATAGTCTAACTAAACGCGAAGAAGCTCTATTGGAGGAACTCTCGCCGAGCATATAAATTAACGGCTTGTGGTCTGTGTATAAAAGAAATCTGGTGCCCCAAATGTACATTTTAAATTTTTCAACTGACCATGAACAAGCTAAGGCTTCTCGTTCTATGGTACTGTAATTTGCTTCAGCTGAAGTTAATGAACGAGAAGCGAATGCAACGGTGCAATCTTCACCTTTAACTATTTGACTCAGAACAGCTCCTAGGCCACGGGAACTAGCATCAACGGTAATGATGCTTTGAACACCATGGGAAAAGGGCTTGATGGCAGGAGCAGAGAGTATCAGATCTTTGACAGAGTTAAAAGCAGATTGAGATTCAGGGGACCACACAAACTTAGCATGTTTTTTTAACAGATCTCTAAGGGGTTGAACTACAAGAGCATAGTTCCTAACAAAACGAGCATAATATTCGCTCAACCCCAAAAATGCCCTGAGTGAGTCTTTATCAAGAGGGGGAGGAGCATTTTTAATAGCATCTAGCAAAGAAGATTTGGGTTTAATGCCATCTTTTGAGAGGTTGTGGCCTAAGTAATCTACATTACTAGCCAAAAATTTACATTTCTTCTTGTTGACGGTAAGACCATTATTTAGTAGAGACTTTAAAACATACTCCATCAATATGTAATGTTGATCCAGGGATTCAGAATGAACCAAAATGTCATCCTGGAACGCCTGAATTCCGGGACAATTATAAAAAATGGAGTCCATTAATCTTTGAAATATACTGGCTGCAGAGGCAAGCCCAAAAGGTAACCTTTTATACATATATACACCAAAAGGTGTAACGAATGTTGTGAGAGGTTGAGATTCTAAAGATAAAGGAATTTGGTGGTACGCTGAGCGCAAATCGATAGTGGAAAAATATTTGCTACTACCGATGTTGGCCAGCATATCATGGATTTTAGGTAAGGGGTGTACATCAATGATAATGTTGCGATTGAGTACACGCAGGTCTGCACATAAACGAATTTCCGCAGAAGGTTTTCGAGCTACGACGGCAGCAGAAACCCATTCTGAAGACTCAATAGGAGAAATAATGTCTTGAGCAATAAGAGATTCAATATGTTTTCTCAAATCCTCTCTCACAGACAGAGGGACAGGCCGCACCTTTTGAATAACAGGGCAAGCGTTGTCTTTTAACTTAATATCATGCACGAAATTTTTCACCAACCCAATCCTATCTTCAAAAACAACCTTGTATTTTTCTAATACATTACAAAGAATGGGGTCATTACAATAATCAAAAACAGCTAGTAAAGGAAGATCACCCAAAGTAACGGGTTCAGGATGACCGGGTTTTAAAATAATGCCCAGTCTGGCTTGGTCTTGCCAACCTATAATATCACGGCCATTGTGTGCAACGTATATTTTAGTATAGATAACACGACCTTTAAAATCAATGTTGTCTGGAAAATATCCACGCATAGTTATGTCAAAACCCCCGAAAGCTTTAGGATTAACATCAGTAGTGAATAATTCTTTGTTATTCCAAGAGCACTGAAAAGTGGTTTCATCCAAAATGGTAATAGGGGATCCGGAATCAGCCATAACCTGTATGGTCTGAATCCCAATAGAAATGGTGCAAATAGGCCCCTTGATGCTGAAATCACACAAAGCATTTACCTGAATGAACGAAATAGAAGAAAGGTTTAACGCATCACAAATTTCCTCCTCAGAATAAACCATATTAACCTTAGACTTATCTTTGGGTAAACGACACGAAGCAGCAAAGTGACCTACACGTTTACAATTAGAACATCTTTTACCTTGTGCAGGACATTTTGGATTATTTGCAATGTGAGACTTTGAACCGCACCTGTAACAAAACGCATTAGTTTTGGGTTCAAAAACTTTTTTCCCAATATTACGGTTAGAAACCACATTAACATTGCAATTGTCCCCTGATGCCTGCGAAATATTGCAAACAGTTGAAGAAGAGGCATGTTCAGCTAAAATTTTAGAGGAGACAACAGAACACTCAATACTTTTCGCAATTACAATGACTTCATCCAAAGTTGGATTTTTACATGTCAAAATTCGCTCTTGGATCTTCTTATTAAAGCAATTAAAAACTAACTGATCACGAAGAGCAGTCTCCAGATAGGTACCAAATTCGCATTTCGATGCAAGAACTCTTAAAGTAGCTACATAGTCTTCTATGGACTCTTCTTGTAACTGTTTCCTTTTAAAGAACATATGTCTCTCTACCATGACTGATGGATCATCTTTAAATTGTTTGCCCAGACGTGTTAGTGCCTCGGTATATTCATTCCATGAGTCATCATCAGCAGGAGCTTGAACTACTGCTAAATTGTCAAATAATTGTTGGCCAGCATCTCCTAAGTGATTGAACAGGATAGCTCTTTTTCTGGATGCAGGATATTCTAGAGCATCTATAGCTTCCAAATAGTTTGTAAATACACGTAGCCATTTGTGCCATGGAGTAGGAGGTTTGCCAGGAACAATTAAAAAAAATGGAGGTGCTACAATCCCATTGTTGTTATTACCTGAAGCAGCCATAATAATTCACACAAAAAATTTTTTTTGTATATATTATGATAATTTCTTACTTGTCAGCCTTGAAATAGCACTGTCAGGAAAAACGATCTTTTATACCTAGACAGAAGACGACCAAAATTTCACAGACAAGGTCGCGTTGACAAGAAGTTGAGGAGTGCGATGCCTGTCAGCGTTATATGAAGCAGACGCGGAGCGCTGAAATAGACGTTTTATTTTGAGAAGTTGACGTCAAGCGCTGCACACGTAAATACAGCTGGAGCGTAAGCAGTTGGAGTTGAGCGCCGATAACGTAAACAAAGCTGGGGCGCACTTAGATCACAGCATACGCTGGACGCATTCCAGAGTGACGCTGTAGACGTACTGCGCGTGTGCCAGAAGCGCGTACGAAAACAATTCCACAGCTAGCCTCACGAGCGTAGAATGCTTCGCGCATTTGAAAATAAACGGTATGGAGCAGGCAGCGCTCAAAGACGGCTTCCAGGTAATAAATTATTAAAAAAAAACTCACAGTTTATGTGAAGGTGGTTTCAGAGATGAAAACGAAAATTCCCAAGTTAAAATCCGATTTTAACAGAAACGTTGGAGCCAGTGACCTTAAAGTTCATGGTCGAACTGCTCATGTCGGTGGGTTTGATGCCAATCAGCTTCCGATCGTCGCCAATAATTGTAGTAAGGTAGTGGATCAAATAAGGATGGAGATCCAGACAGAAAGGTTGATAAGGTGGTTTATTTCAGGCAGAGTAAATCAACCCACGACCAGTAAAGTAGAATACCAGGTTTGCAATGGTCAAAGCATACAGTATAACATTCTAAGAACATGGAATAGGAACTCTAAAGAAGGCATTCCTTAAAGAGCTAGTATACTAATAATAAAGTACATACTACAATACTGTGGCTACCAACAATATAATTTATTTAATGTTCTGAAAAAGTTCCAAAATTGTACTTGCAGCAACTGTAATGCCCCAAACAAACTTACTTGTGAAAGTTGATTTCTAATCCAAAAGTGATCCAAAGACAGTCAAAAAGGCCTCAAATCCAAATATCCAGCAGCACCCACAAAAAGTAATCCTTCCAGCTCCAGATCCAAATGAAAGTGACCAGGAGATGGACAAAGCACTGGGAGGAGCCTGCTGGACAGGAACAGGAAGTTGGAGACTGTGGGGCACTTCCTTCCTCCCCCCCGCAAAAATGGACTCCTTGCAAAAAACAAGGCCATGCAAATGTCAACCTGAGGAGTGATTCTGATAAAAATCATAATTTTCTGAAGGTTTATCCTGTTTGCTGGTGATTTTCTTGTGCAGAATTGCAAAATCTCTATTTCGCGAGTGCGAGATTGTTCCTTTCCGCCGCAACTACGTGTTCGCAATTGCGAACTCTCGCGAGGTATGCTGTGCAAGGTGGCAAGCCGCGATTACGTATTCGCGGGCGCCAAACTCCCGCGGGAGCACGCAGCAAGATCCAAAATGGCGCGGCACTCGCTAAATATGATCGAGAAAAACAACTCGGCAAACGCTTAATGACGGAAAGTGAACGCCGTGCACCACGCCGAGCGCCGCAACCAAGCAAAAAATCCACCGCTTGCGGATTCACGGATTTTCGACAAATTCGCGAGAGTTCGCGGATTGCGAATTTGCCGAAAATCCGAAAAATCCGCGATCGGAGCGGATTTTACGCCCATGCTTACTCATAATACGGAGGTTGGAAGGCCACAGGCGCAGCAGTCTCCTAAGGGTTGCAGATGCAGTCCTTCGACGATCGGACAGCCAAACTTGTAATAAGGCCCTTACTCACGAGTAAATTTACATTTGTGAAAAGGCTCAATAGTTTCTGAGTAATACTATTGCATCTTTACTGAACAGATTCCAACTCCAAACTCCCCCAGCAAGCTTCACCTTCTCAGCAATACTGTGTCCATGGCCATACCCCAAAACTGACCAATCCCTTGAAATCACATTTCCTCACAAATCATACTACATGAGAGCACCATTTCTTAGGTTACCTAAGCTTCACTCCTGCCTGCCTAGTTCTTTCCTAAATTGTTGATCTTTCCCCCACTCATCTTCCAGAAACAAAAGTTCACAACAAGCAATCATCTCCCTTCTAGTACAGCCACCAGTCTTTTCATCATCCTCTGCACTGTCTCCCATTGACTCCAGTATTCTATTACCTCTGTAGGTGAGCTCTGTTTCCTCAAAAGTACAGGGTCTCTTCTCACCTCCTCTGTAGACCCTAAGTAAAGTTTACATTTGCTGATTCAACTACTCCAAGTCATTTGCCTCCTAAAGCTATTAAAGACACAGTTAGTCCCCTTTCTTTCCTCCAATGTTCTGACCTCCCTTTCCAGGTCTCACCCCTCCATGTACCTTTCACACTACACCTTACAAATATTAGGCATCCTAGTACACCAAGTACAATGTGCAAACCTTCAGCAAAAATGTTTATCACATCTTTAACTCTACTGCTTACTCTAACTTAGGCCATATCTTCAACACAGAGAAAAACAAAATAATGACTCCAAGGCTCTCAGAGAAAACTCCCAGCGCATCAAGGCCCTGTGTTTATTGCTTTTTCTGTAACAAACACCAGCTTTGGTAGATATTTTCTGAAAAACAAAAAACTATGCAGAATTAGTGTATGAAACTTTTCAAATCTCTGCTGAAGGCACACATATCTGAGCCTGCCTGGCGCGGATTTCTATATATGGTAGGAGGTCTTTCACAGAAGACATATCTACACTAACTTGGTGGTCCAGCAGCCCCCCCATCAACCGATAAAGATGCCTCAAGATGCCCTATTTGAGGGAAGGGTGCCCTCTGACTCTTTCAGTTGCTTTTTTTACCAGCAATGCCTGACATTAGTCTTCAGTGCTCTGATACCAACTAAACAGGAAGGACCTCTGGAAAACTGACCAAAGATAACTGACTCATCGATAAACTCTGGGAACTTAAAGATAAGACCAGAACGCTCGATAGATGGTGGAAGACAAGGTATGAGGAATCAGGTAACCTGCACCTAAGCACAACTGAAAAGCAGAACATCCGAAATTAAAGATAAAATACTACATGCTGACACTCCTAAGTTTTCTTGTGACTAGAGCACAAAACAGATTTTAAACAATTAATTACTGCCGTGGACTCTGCCCTTTGTCACCATTCTGTGACTCAATATTTCATTACACGTCATTCCCATAGTTATATCCTTAAACTCCTTCCTCTGTGCAAAACCACAATGAAATCTAGCTCTGATTCATCTAACATGTCTGTCATCAACAACCTTGATTCATTGTCCACTTTTAGTTCCCAGAAATGCAATAAATTAACACATTTTGTCAAATCATAGAGAAAGTCTGGCTCACATTCTGAACCTTTTCCTACATACATATTCATGGACCGTTCTTGTCTCAAGGTGGGTAGCCATTCATTTAGGAAGATATTTTTTCTCAGCTCTTGTATATGGCTCCTAACCAAATAATTTAAAAATCAGCAAACCATAGACCCATCAAAAACATGACATTTTGTCGATCAGCTGATGTACAGTTTATTCTTCAAGCAACATTCAAATACAATACCATATTGCCTCATTATATGAAGTTATTCGCTAGGCTCTACACCCAAAAATGTCTGATCGCCTACTAAAATAATCTCTAAAGGCAACAGTTGACCCGAATGAGGTGTGGGCATTCCTACTATCTCATTTCCTAATAGAATTTGACACAGTTCACCGTATCAGCTTATCATACACCTGGTTAAATATCCTATGTATATCCCATGTGCAAATTGTGCATCCTCTATTTGCTTACATCATGAGTGTGGTAATTAAAGGGGGTACAATTTGTCCCCATTCAAAGATGCACCTCTGGAATGGGAAATTGTGCACTATTGCTGCATGATTTCTTATGTTCAGGGGGTACACAAACAGGAATTGCATGCATTTTGCAGCCCTAATTTGCAGCAGTATTTACTTGGCACAAATTGGAGGTGCAAATTCCCGCATTAGATACATGTTTCACCCACCTTGTAATCCCATTTCTGTCACAAAGAGGAGTTTGCCCATCACATGGAATTTGACTCTCTTATAGTCAAAGCCTATCCAGGATAAAGGAGCTGGAATGCAGTAGACTCGAATGGAAAGGGTCTTCTCTCCAATGAGGGAGGATCCATATGATCACCCTTTTTATCTTTGCAGTTTTCACCTATACAAGACCAGAGCAGGCATCCCTGAAGGCTTCACAAATGGGACCTTGCTAGTTATTTCACCTATCACCACACTTCTGGATATTATCAAAATATTCAACATCATCTATGCTAAAGACTCAACGATTATTCTGAAACTGGAAAAACCTTCAAGATATTTGACAAACCACAGTGCAGACTTGATATTCCGGCAAAACAATCTTCGAAATTATCAGTGACGGAGGAACATGAACTCAAAAGTGGAACCTCTAGCTATCATTCTGGCTAAATCTTGTATTGGTAGCATTGCTTCTCTGGAGTTATTTCTACACTCCACTCCATTTTGTTCCAGGTCCAAGTTCTTCTTGACCAAAGAACTGAGTATCTGCAAGTACTCAAAGAGATGCCCTGTAACCAGGGCTGGTTGTTTCTCTCAATGTTGAGGAGACATCACCAGAAATCTGCACTTTTCTCTGGAAGAGCTCGGATCTGCCTAGTAGCTAGCCTGCTGTGAGGGAAGGAGTATGCCACTCCCTGCCGGAGGAAAGACAGACCAGGAGGAGAATCCAAGTATGTCCTTTGATGACATTTGAGGAAATTGTGATGCAGCAAAATGGAGTCCGTTCAGTCTGAGAGTTCGAAACAGCAAGTCACCATTGAAGAAAAGCAGTAGGCCTAAGAGGCTGCAACTGCTGGAGAAGCTGTCTTGGAGCCCAGTCCTGCTGTATTGCAACAATCTACTAATCAGGTGCCAAGAAGAACCTGTAATGAGAGTGAAAGGCACTCAGGCACTGCCCACATTAGACCAGGAGTAAGAACAATTATATATATTTATTTTATTTTTTACGGAGTTGTATATAGCGCAAACTTGACCCTGTATCAGGGCGCTTTACATAGCACCACTTGTGTTACCTGAGGACACATTAATTTTTATTATGCACAGGGAGATTAGGTGATTTGCCCAGAATCACAGGATTTTCACCTTCATTGCCGAGACTCGAACCCGGTTGCCCAGATTCGAGGTCGACCGCCCTAGCCGTTACGCCAACTCCTCTCACCAAATGCACATTTTGCCCGATGAGGATAACAGTGACCTACACTTATGCCTAATTCATGCTTCTACTAGAATGCACAGGACTGTAAAGGAGGGGTCAGATGGGAGGTAAGGGAATCCTGAGGCAGAGGGCTGTAGTGCTTACTGATAACACAGTCAGGGATAGGACCCTGTATTGGCAGACTGAATTGGATTGTGTATTATTTAGTTTTGTTGTGTGATTAATGCACTCGCCTTTAAACAAACAAAAGCTCTGGGCTAGACATTATGTTGCTGAATCTGTCGGTTGATTGTTGAGTTCTGCACTTTTACCCTCCATTACCTCCCTGAGAAGCCTTGGCCTGCTTGCCCTCATTACCTTTAGAGAAAGGTTTGTCCTGGCCCAATTTGTAGAGCCAACTTGGGCTACGACACCAGTGGTAAAAATCCTCAACCACCACTGTTGGGGCCCACTAGCCATGTCTGTCCTCTGGCCCCCCAAATGAGGTCCAATAAGTGCCAAGAATGAACGGTTTATATGGCAACTCCATTGCTTGAAAAGTGTTGGCATAATCTGCTGCTGCATAAGCCACCTCCTGCATAATACTTGTCATCTATGGCACTCATGATTTCCCTGAATATTTCACTTTCAAGCATCTAGCCGTGAACACATGATATCTGCACAGTTGTCATAGCACATTCATAATGGTTTCCTCTCAAACTAGCGTAGAGCATCATAAGATGAACTTTAGCAGGCGTATGTGAATTCCCTTTACCCATCAGTATACTACAGACATTGTGGGCATCTACAGATATCCCTAAGGGAATTTCCTCTGTTACACCAGAGGATTGTAAATCCACTCTTTCTTATTTCATCACTATACCAAATACGAGACCAAAAATAACCTGTTCGTTTTTGCCGAAATATGCCATTTTCATTAATTTCTTTCTTTCTTTTTAAACAATCTGTGTACTTAGCTTTATGTAAAGTGTTATCCAGTTGCCATAAATCTAA
This sequence comes from Lissotriton helveticus, assembly GCF_964261635.1. Classification (NCBI taxonomy): domain Eukaryota; kingdom Metazoa; phylum Chordata; class Amphibia; order Caudata; family Salamandridae; genus Lissotriton; species Lissotriton helveticus. Next base: position 754,462,349 of record NC_136063.1, on the reverse strand, counting down.
CCTGATGTCATGTGAAGTCGAGCCATTTTCCCTCGATCGTGCTGACATTGTTCATATAAATGCTGTTAAGTGGCATTTTATGCAACAATCAAAGAGTGTTGCTAGTCATTGCTATTCTCATAGCTGGTGCACATGGCATTTATTTTTCCCAGCTTAAATTGCAAGGTATAAGAGTGTCTCTTTTGCAAAGCTATTGTAACAGTAAACAACAATTAATGACTAATGGATTTTTGCCACCCCTCAGTGCGGTGAAGGTAGGCGACTATCAGTCCCTGACACTACTGACAGCTTCATGTCTTTGTCAGATCACCACAGTTCCATCAACCCACTGCAAATTCTGCTGTCCTTTTGCCGGCTTTAACTTTAATGCGTAAATTGAGCTGCAACAACCTATTATTGTGGAACTTCTGCTCAATTTCCAATGTTCACAGTTGTTGCACATGATTCAGTCTTAGGTGCGATGCTCTTTACTCTCTGCCAGATACTGTCTACGCCGAGCAAAAGATACATGCTGGCCTCTTGTCCAGCCTCTTGGAAAACCTACTGCTTTGTTAATGCCTCTGAAAAGTTCAAACACTTGACTATGATCTGCTTAAATAGGGCTAACGAGTGGATTAAAAAAGGCCTGCAGAACTGTCGTGGTATTTCATCTGCCTTTTAATGCTCTATTTTAGTGCTCCCTGCAATTCTGAAAGGAGGAAGCGCGCTCTTTTTTAACTATGAAAATACTGGATGCTGCAAACACCTGAGGTATGGTATGAGAAATCGTAATCAGAAATACACATTGTGTCCTAAAAACAAAAATATCACCCTACCGGGCATGAAAATATAGTAAACCTAGAACGAACAGGACATTGTTTTTATACGCAATTTAAGACATGATATTTAGGAGAGATGATATTTTGGTATACAATATTTTGACGTACAACCATTGTAAAGGCTGCTGGTGCTACTAAAGTATCGCTGAGTATTTTTAAAGGATGTCTGTTTGTCTGATATTTTAGATTTTGAATTAAGCCATGACATCTATTATAAGGCTCAATATTGTAATTCAATACACTTGAAGAAAAAGGTCAAACACTTTAGACCAACCCGTTATAACTCTACCAAGTTTGTCTATTAAACAGTCACCTTATGGACTTCTTTTACATCTTCAGGGACAACATCAGTCCATCACCCAGAGCCCAAATGACAATGATAATAGTATTCAGAACCTCCCAGCCACTCATATAGTATAAAGATGACCAGGGATTCTCTTGTCAGATTTCTCAAAAATAACTCGTATCATCAATTACATCTCCTTTGGGACACAGCAGATACTAAAAGAGTCACACAACTTTACACAGAACTCTTTTAAGGAATCTACCAGCAATACAATCAGAAAATCATATTAGGGTGTAGCGCCCAAGTTCTCCTTAGAGCATCTCGAACCCCTTGCACAGTGTGGTGATCAAACATCTGTCCCACTCACCACGGGCAGACTCACAATCCTTTCATTCTAGAAGCTGACCAACAAATGATTTAGTCAAAGGATGGAAGTCACCAATGACAAGATGCTTAGTTGACCAGGTGAAGGATTGCTGCTAATTAACCTAAAATAAACCTGGCATAAAATATTATAAGTTGTGTTGGAAATGGCCCTTTTTGCAGGTTTATCCCCAAACCTTTTGCTTCATCCTCCCCTGTTTTTCCTGACCTATGGTTGTTGGCAATAGGATTATGGGCACTTTACTACTGCTGACCAGTGCTAAAGTGCATATGCTCTCTGTGTAAATTGTTATTGTAATTGGTTTTCCATGATTGGCATATTTGTATCACCAAAAAGTCCCTATTAAAGTGCACTGAGTGTGCCAGGGCTGGTGATACAAATGCTACTAGTGGGCATGCAGCACTGATTGTGCCACCCACATGAGTAGCCCTAAAATGGTGTGTCAAGGCTGCCATCGCAGTGCCTGTGTGCAGTCTCTGAACTGCCATGTCTTTCTGGTCAGAGTCCCCACTGACCAGGCCTAACCCTTCCCTTTCTGTGCACATTGGTCACCCCTATGGAAGGCCCAAGGTACCCTCTTGGGCAGTGTGCAGTGTATGTGAAAGGTAGAGCATGTACTAGTGCAGGTGACATGCAGTGGTAGCGAATGACAGCTATTTTCGTTTTTCACTATTGTAAGGCTACCTTGCCCATAGGCTATCATGGAGAAAGCTGGCTACAGTGGCTTCCAGCATATCTTCCCATAGGAGCAAGGTAGGACATAAAAGTCTGGTATCCCTGAACTCAGAATTTAATAACACATCTTTTAGGAAGGGTGGTTTTTAAATCCAATGTTTGAGAACAGCATTTGTAGAAAGTGGCTGTTCTCTTGTCTGACCTTTCTGTGTGCCTTGGCCTGTTTGTGAATTGACTGTCTGGTTTTTGAGTGACAGGGCTGGGGGATTCCAGGAGACAGAATGAGTCCGCCCAATGTAAAAGTAAATGTAAATGTTTTTGTACTTGTAAAGCGCGCAGCTACCCGACCGGGTCTCACTGCGCTTGTACTCACACCGCTAAGGAACCCTGCCTGGTTTTTCCTTGTGAAGTGTCCACTCCTGGGCACCCCCATGGTGAAACCAGGCATCCGTGTGCTGTTGGGGCAGTTGTGGAGATTAAGCAAGCTATTGCCCAGAGTTGCAGCATGGGACCCATGATTAGAATAGGCACTGAGGCGAGAATATCCGGTCAGAGGAATTTGAGCCCGAGACTCGCCGAGGCGGGAATCGAACCCTGGTCCCAGGCCAGAGCTCTGCATCAAGGTCTGCCGCTCTAACCATTGAGCCACACTTCTCCACAATGGTGAACAGAGAGATCTGCATCTAGATGGGAGGGAGGAGTTGCACCTGGGACCTGAATAGGACTGTGCCTGCCCCCCCCCCCACAGTGATGGCTCCTCCCCTGATGGCTCTTCCCCCAAACACAATGAAAGGAGAGAAGGAATCATGTCAACAAACTGCTCCAGGGCTGTGCTTTCCCTCCACAATGCTGGCTCCACCTCCTGTGGGGCGTCTGATGTTTCTGCTCTTCACTGCTAAAGGAAAGAAGGAGTCATGTAAACAGAGTGCTCCGAACTGTTTTGGACCGGGCTTAGAGCACTCCTGCACAAAGGGAACAAAGACTTTTTGGGGTATAAGTATAGGACCCCAGACTACAGACAATTAGATCATCCTGGAATCAAGAAGGAACCTCTGCCAAGGAGAAAGCTGGAAGACTGAAGAAGGAAGACTGTCCTTCTGTTGCTTTGCTGGACTGACCTGCAGTTGCTTTGCTTCCAAGGAGAGGGGAAGGACTTTGCTTTTTGCTGTGTCCCCTTGCTTGAAGGAATATTCCAAGGGCCTGAAGAAGAGCTGGCTCCCTGTTAAGTAGTCCCAGGAACAAAAGGACTTCACCCCCAGCTTCCCTGAACTCTGCTGAGAGAGTTCTGTCCTTCCTAGAGTGCTTGGGCCGGTTGTGGTGCCTCTGGAAGTTGTACCTGTGTTGGGAAGCTGGAAAACAAGATTTTAAAAGAACTTTCAGCAAGTTTTAAAGTATCGCTCACTTGTGGAGGGCATCCCCGTTAGTGCGAGGAAATTCCCGCCCCCACGAAGACTGAGTTTGTCGCAGGGCCTGTTGCAGCTGCCAGAGTCATCGCATCCTTCGTTTGCGGGACGCACCAGTCCGGTGCGGGAAGATTACCATTGCTGCGAGTATCATCGCAGAGCCTGTCGTCACAGGGTGAGATCGTCGCACCGCTTGCTTGCGGACCGCATCACGTCGCTGCGAGAGTCATCACAGAGCCATCGCATCAAGGAGCCGCGAGAGGAGAAGATCGACGCTGAGTCGCGCATCGTCGCCGCACCAGAGATCGTCGCCACCCCGAATATCGTCGCATCGTACCTTTTGCGAGCCGCTTCCACCGAAACCTGTGCACAGGAATCCACGCAAGGTATCGCATCCTTCCCCATGCAGACCGGAGTCACCGCAACATGCCCGATGTGTCCAGCGGGGTTGTCTCATCGCCTCCCCAGGGTCTCAGGAGTGACGCATCGCTTGCTTTTCAACACTGCAGCTTTCACTGGGAACTTTTGTTGCATCTAAAGGTACTGTTGGCTAAAACATGACGCAACTATGGATTATTTTAACGCAACCTTAATAACTCATTTAAAACCATATTCTTTAACTGTGTATGTTGGATTTTTGTCGTTTTGGTCTTGTGTAGTTTAGATTAAAATACCTTTATTTTTCTAAACTGTTGTGGAGTCAGTTTGTGGTGTTTTCACTGTGTTACTGTGAGTGTTGGTACAAATACTTTACACATTGCGGTTGATAAGCCTGACTGCTCGTGCCAAGCTACCAAGGGGATGAGTAGGGGTTATCTAAAGAGTGTATCCTCCTTACCCTGACTAGAAGCAAGGGCCTCTATTTGGACAGTGATACCTACCTCTGCCAACAAGGGACCCCCAGTTCTAACAAGTTATTTTTAGGGGTCTCTTGGTGCATGTTGTTTCAAGCAGCATGTTTTTGATTAAATTAAAACACCATATTTTATATGCATGTCAATTAGAGATAGCCAGGGGTCTCAAGAGTACAATAAGTACAAAAATTGCACAGTTCTAAAACAGCCAAGTGTACATTTTGTGAATCCCACCCTTGCCACACCATTCAGCAGCTAAATGACTTTTGATGGGATAAGGAAGGGACAAAAGGTGCACACAGATTATTTATTATAAACTAGGAACTGGAAGTGTTGGGGAATCACTGACCAGTCCTGGAGGGTAGAGAGGTAATTTCATCTTTTGGGAAGGAGGGGGAATACGTCCTCCCGTACTATATCCATAAGCTGTGGAGAGTGGAGCAGAGTAGGTGCGTAGGTGGGGAGGTATCCTTGAAAAAGGTTTGACTTCAGGGCCAACCTGATGCCTCCCGTCCCCTAGGAAAAATAAACTCGTACAAATTGGGTCAGATCAAAAGAAGGGGGCGAGTATATTTACTGCCTATGCATGCACTTGATTGCATGCTTTATATGAATAGAACAATGCAAATAGCTACATAATAGGGGAGGTGATATCCAAAAATGGAAAGTTGCACTAGGAGACGTCTCCTCCAGATAACTTATAAGGCTGTATTTATAAAAATTTCTACCTGTTTTTTTTTGTTTTGTTTTTTATATATATGTTTCTTCAAAAGACATCCCCAGTATACATAAATCCTCCAGGCATAGCGTTTTGTACAAATAAAAATATATTTTTTTAGCTTCATCAGGCTCATGTATATCGTTGCTTTATCAAATATTCATGTTTGTCTTTGATAAAGACTCCGATTATATCCAAACATATCAATAATTGAGTGGATGAGAGACCATGCTTCCTTAAAGAAATGGGTCATGTAAGTCCCAGAGAGAGAATAGTTTCACAATGACTTAATCTGTCAGTACGGAAACGGGGAAAATTTGCCCATCATCGATACCTTCTAGAATCTCGTATCCCTCCTCGGGTTTTTCAAAAACAAAATAGGGGAGCTGAGTCTTATCACCCTGATCAAAGTCCCACACCTGTTTAGGCCTTTGAGAGTAGGGCTGAAACATGTTGAACAATAAAGGGTTATAGGACCATTGTACCATAAATTCCCAGGTTATTTAGTTTTATTATCACCGACCACTCTGCGAATGAAGGAATGCCTTGGAGTGATCGAGGGATTTTAAATCTTTCATTACGTCCCAGAACTTTCTTTTAGGAGCTCCCTGGAACATGGTTGAGCCCACCCTGACCTTTAGGAGTCAGGGTGAACCCGTTGATTAATTATTCCTTTTCACCCACCTAGTGACGCGGAGACTAGTTAGGGCTTGCACTCCCCCATCATGCCACTTTGCTGTGAGACTAAGTGGCATACAGAATATTGCTTCCTGCTGTTAAACTGTCTTGAGTGTGCAAATGAAAACCATGCTGAGGCCCTGGGCAGGCACAATGTTTTTGGTGTTTGTTTATTCTATTAATCTCATTTGAATTTGCTCATATACTGTCAGATTATTGGACAGAGGTACAGCTACAACAGTCAAACTTAGAGTATTCGCTGAAAGGGTGAATAGAATTAACTTAATTTGCAGACAGGTAAAATATATTTGGATTGCAAGATAAAGATAAACTTGATGTATGTGGGAAGAAATGGCCACATAATTACTAAAGTATAAGAGCCAAAGTCAAGAAACTTTAGACACCCACTTTGATTAGCGAATGGTGAGGTCACCTTCATATTTCAGAAAAAATGAGGACAAAATGTTATACAGGCAACAGAAGGTGGACACCTTTCCTTATTTAGGGCCTGTTTATGATGCCAGTCCGACCGGCTGTCCGACCGCCGTTTTCACGGGTCCTTTCCAACTGCAGAGACTGGAAAGTTTCCCCCAAACGTATTACCATGCAACTACTGGACCTGCGGCAGTCGCAACTATGACAGAACCCATATCCCTAAATATGTCACTGCAATTGCATACAAAAAACAGAAAACATGTGAATTGTACACACATGCATGATATATGCCTTTTTCACCATGTAGCCCATTGCTGGAGTGTGGCGGACTGCGCACATTCTAGTCAATGGGGATACATACTGCAGAAGGACTTACCTGGATTTTGGCACCCACAGGATTGTAGTCATCAGGGTGCAGCTGCTCAGGTTTAGGGGGACCTGGAGGAAGCGATCCATGGCTGAAGGAGAGAAGTGAATTTGGGTGAGTATGCACCCCAAATCCATTGTTCCCAACAACTGGAGGCAGTCAGTTGGACCACCACAGTTGGTTCTTTGGAAACCCACATCATAATATGGACAGAGGTCTGAGATCTCTGTACTGCCCTATGGATGCTGTTTTTCTCCAACTGCAATCTAGGCAGTCAGAGAAATGCTGTCAGAGTTGGCAGTGGCCGGTCGGAGTACAAGATACATGCATTGTAATCCGACGGTCGAACCAAACCAACCACTTCTGATGAGACTGCAGCTGTCTGACCGCCTCTAACAGGACTGCAGAAGTCTGTCTGACCAGCATCGTTATCAGTTTCTTATTTTGATTTATTTGTAGTTTGCCACATGTTGTGGAGGGTCTGATTCAGGGTGCTATACATCTATAACAGTCCTCTTTTGTAGTTCTATAGTCAGGTCACAGAAGGTCAGCAACAGTCATGAGTGCATGAAGATCTAATTAGGGGTGTGATCTTTGGCCACTTCTGAGCTTTTGGCCATACTCCACCTTACATGCCCCCCAATGTTACTGCTTAAGAACATGTCTGCCACACCTTCTTTTCCATATTTAGTACAATGTAGGATGGTGGGTCAGCCTGTTCCAACAAAGTTCACACCTGTGTTATGTCTTCCATGATTGTGTAGAATCCATGGGAAAGGACTGAATCAGATCTCCCTCAGAACACCTTGTTTTTGGGGAAGAGTTAAAGCAACCTGTATTCTACCTTTGCAAACAGATTTCCAGTACTGCATACAGAGCACATTCTAAAGTGGACTTACAGTTGGAATGGTGCTTACCTTTCTTTAGGGTGGAGTCTACTTTCCACATTTTTAAAATTTAACATTGTATTGTTGGAATCATGTTGTTTACAGAGTCGCAAACTACAACAATGAGATATGGAACACTCATTTTGAATTAATTTGTCTCAAAATACAAGCAAGTTGGTTCAGAAAAATGCCAAGGGTTGCAGAAGTAACATCAAACACCCTTTGACCACTGATGTCATCACAGGACATGACATGAGCCTTGAAAGTGTTCTCATATGATCTTTGACACTGATGTCATTACAGAGAGGGCTTCATTCATTCCCTCTGCATTTCAACCTTTCAATCTAATAACTGTAATTGCTCTCTCTCTCTCTCTCTTTCTCTCTCTCGCTCTCTCTCTCAGTCTCTCTCTCACACCCTGTCTTCCAACTCATGCACTTGGCATTATTGCAAGATATGACAAACACATCCAGTGGATAAAAGACAGCATTAGATTACATTAGTCATGTGCTACGTGCTGCTAAGATTTAGGATTACCTTCTTCTGGCAAGCCTTTAAATATACCTACCTGATTAGTCCTACGACTATCGTGATAAGTCACACAAATACAGAACACTATATAGTGAAATTGGGAGATGCCCAAACCAACCTGTGCCTCTGAAAAAGATATAGCACAGGAACAAAGTAAGCCAGGCTTCCTTTCTGACTGAGGAACCAGGTCTATCTAATCTCACATTGACCAGATGCCAACAACTTTCTCTATACACTGTAAGTTATTTACTCTTGAGGATTTAACATTGACACACAAACAATTTGAGGTTTCCTGCCATGCCTGACTACCAAAGCCTGTCTTGTCCTCTCAAACAAGTAAATACCTTGCAATCTAGATGGCTGCAATAGTGGTTTCCTATATTAGAATGTCTGTATCAGTATGTCTGCAAGTCCCAGTATGTAATGTGGAAAATGGCCAAAAGTTCAGAAGTGGCCAAAGATCACACACCATATTAGATTATCATGCACTCATGACTGTTGCTGACCTGCTGCAAATTGCCTATGGAACTGTGAACCTGGGTGGCAGGTATGTGATGACACTCTGTTTTAAGGATGATATGGCAGAGCTGCTGGTGGGGGTATATGGGCCTTTTTGTGATGACCCGCAGTTTTATCACATATTGCAAGCTGGCCCAGCTCAATGGGGTGATCTACCCCAGATTTGGGGGAGAAGACTTCAATTGCTTATTATTCCCGGATCAGGATCACTCCAAGGGTCCACCATGGGGGCTCTTTGCCATGGCGCAGGCTCCCAATACAATAGCAGCACAGAGTGGCTTGGTAGATGTCTGAAGGTATAAGTTCCCTATGGGAGTTGGGTACACTCATTACTCCACGGTCCATGAAATACACATGCGCATTGATTATTGGTTACTGTATCAGAGTCTGGTGCCACACATGCGAGGGTGTGAGCCCCTGCCTCAAATGTTTATTTGATCCTTTGCCAGTGTTACTGGAGCTTGAACTTCGTGGATCGCACCCTCCTGTATTTGTGTGGCAGTTCCTGCTGTACTCAATCCTAGATGCTGAGTTTAAGGAGGAGCTTGCGTAAGCTATGGAGAAATTCTTTCACATTAATATTGGCTTAATGGCAAAATTCACAAAAGTATGTGAGGCCTTCAAGGTCTATGTCCGGGGTCACAATCTCCAAGCATGCTGGTGTCCTTCTGTCTCTGCGCATTAGACTGTTACGGCAGAGACCACGGACCTTGAATGAAGTCATCGATAGACAGCAGAGCAGCACCTGCTGCATGACATTCAAATCAGACTAGAGGAATGCCATGAGTAAGGTCACACAGTTAGGAAAATATTTGACTGTGCAGGCATGCGATGTGGGAGAGTGCCTGTGGGTGACTATGGCTTCTCTCATGCACCCTAGATGAGAGGATGCCACAGTTCTAGAGGTGTAAGATGAGCAGGGGTGACCCTTGTATTCTGTGGAACAGGTCTCAGAGTGGTTTTACCACTACTACACATAATTATGTTCATCGCTTCTCTCTTGCAATGATCAGCCAACAACAGACTATCATGCACATATTGCAATGAATTGACTCACGGCGGATCATAGGGAACACTTTACAGCCCCATTGCACCTCGCAAAGATATTCGCAGCACTGAAGGACATGTATAGTGGATAAGAGCCAGGCACTGGCAGGCTCACAGTAGCCTTCTACAAGCCTTATCAAGGTATTTTTAGTCCCACACCTGGTTACTCTACACAAAGAGATGGTTCAGGATGGTTGTATGCCACCCTCGATGTGCGAGGCTCTTTTGGTCACCCTACTGAAGCCAGGTAAACCAGATAATAGCTGTGAGTCCTACCGGCTGCTGTCATCACTAAATGTGGACACCAAAATATTTGTGAAAATCCTTGCAAACTGACTGACTCGGTTGCTTCTGGGGGTGCTAGGCCTGGAACAGGCTGGTTTAATTCCTGGCCAGACTCTGTTGTACAACCTCAGAATGCATTTTGGCACTATTTCTTGCATCAATCCCAAGGTATGAGCCGCAACGGTATTGTTAGATGCTGAAAAGGCATTTGATTCTGTTGAATAGGATTTTTACTTGCAGTACTGTGGTGCATGTGTGTGAGAGATGTATTTTTTCAACTGATCCGAGTGCTATACAACTTACCAACAGCATGTCTGTGTCAACAAGATAGTCATAAATGCCATTGTTATCTCATGAGGCACCAGACAGGAGTGCCCCTTGTCGCGGTTATTGTGGGCCTTAGTTACTGAACCACTAGCTTGTGCGCTCCAAGAATATCGTGCACACAGGGGCCTCCTGTTCTCACATTACAATTTGATTATCTCTGCATACACCAATGACACCTTCCTGTATGTACACAAACCTGTGAATCATTTCTCGCCGATTCTGTGTGAGATCATTCTCTTCGTCCAGCACTCAAGTCTTTGAAATCATGGGGATAAATCCCTGATTTTCTTCTTCACTGTGGCTACAAACCAGGTTTAACTAGAATTTGCATTGTAATGGAATACTGCTCTAGAGAGATACCTGTGGATTCAAGTGCATACAGACATAACAGTGGTTCTACTGCATACCCACGGCAAAGCAGTGCAGAAGCTCTCTGACGCGATCGAGCGGTAGATTAAATTACCTTTGTGGCTCAGCAGGCATATAGCCAACATGAAAATGGTGGTTTTCTCCTGCTTTCTCTTCCTGTTCACAAATATCTCGATCTTGCTACCAGCGGTGGAGTTTAACAATCTGACAGCCCAGTTGATTAATTTGGCCTGGGCTGGTAAGCAACCGTGGGTGAGTTGGGGCATGCTCACACTACCGGAATGCTTCAGACTTTGAGGCCTACTACAGGGCCAAGCAGTGCATGTTCTCTCATTACTGGGTTCATGGTCTGAAGGACTTACCACATTTTTGGCTTGAGCAAGAGGGCGCCTCACCGTTATCACTACCCTAGACCTTGTTTCCAAAGGCAGTGTGACACTACAATGTACCGGATCCACTGAATGCAATGATTAATCCCGGGCAGCAGCTTCTAGAGTAACAGACTGAGTCCTTCCATTACTTCCATTGGATTGGCGTATGTGGTGTTCTCTGTCACAGGAGAGGAGGGTGGTATGGGGGCTGCGGACTTGGATTAAGTGCTATGGGTGATCTCTTCCAAGATGGCACGATGTGCAGCTGGGAACAAGTTTGTGCACAGAACGTAGAATCCTCTGTCCTGGCCCAGTTCTAATACTACAGGGCCCACCACACGATGCGTGCCCTCCTAGGGTAATACTTGCTTAAAACCCCAGAGTTGCTGGCATTGACCTTTTGAAAATGTCCACATCATATCACATAATTGCCAAACATTTTGCACTCACGCAGGTGGTATGGTACTCGGGCGTCACAAAGGTCAGGCTAGGTTGACATTGGTAACTTTTGAGTTATAATCAGTGACATGCAGTTGACTTACTGTTGCTCCGACGTTGAGTCAGTTTCACTGAATAACTGTCACAGGTAATACATTTCAAGTACCTTAACAAAGTGTTTATGCACTGGAATGCTTGGGGATGGCTACGGAGTACCACACCTCCGAGCAGCCACAGGTGATCATCGCCCCGCCCAGCAATGGTGGATTGTGCTCGGCGTGCGGCAAGCTGTCGTTCCTGAAAATCCTGCTGAGCGAGTGTGATTACGGTGACCACAGCGATTGCGGCTCTGTCTCGGAACAGCTGCGGCACTCTTACACTCCTGAGAGCGCTCTCGTTCTGCTTTGATGCTTGGGCGTTTTGGACGATAAAGGTTCCAGGCGCCCCTCGGCGGGTTCGGACGGAGCTATGCAGCAGGTGAGGAGAAGAAGGTTGCTGGCGGAGATGACTGCCGTTTTGAACTGTGCGAGTTTGGCCCCATTTGAGGCAGTTCGGTGTAAAAACTGAAGCTGATGTATTTACTGGCATTAAAAAGGACATCTATGGCACACAGATGTACTATGGCCTAAGATTGATTTGGAGAGTGGGATAGATTCCTATTTCTTTATTTCCCCTTTTACCATAAGGTGCCTCCTCCGTGTCTCCTCTCTGTGTATACCAACTCCATACCTCATCTTGGGAGAGACTATTTTAATAAAAAGAGGCATAAAGTCATAAGTGCTGGCAAATTATTTCGGGGAGTTGAAAGGGGGTGCAGCGGCCAGAATGGGAAAACTGCTCAATGCTCGCCTTAAAGTCAAAACCCGCTGAGCCCTTGCTAAGGAGGCAAAGGAGGTAGTCTGATTGGCCAGTAAGGAGAATGCCTCCAATCTGCTTGACATTGATTCAACACTTAAAATTTCAGAAGAGGAGGATTTATCCATTCTCGCATCTTCGTAACAGGTCGGCATGGTGGATGTGGCAGACAAAAACGTTGTTACAACTATGCCTGCAACATCCCCTCAGGATAATGCAGGGTCCGAAGGTCCTAAAAAGGTGAAAGTCACAAAAGAAGCAAAACGATTTGTACTATTTCTGAAAAAGACAACACTGAAATATCCTTCTTTAGGCTCTAGTCCAGCCCTGAAACTCTAAAAGGAAACCTCAGCCGCCATAATACCATCAGCTCCGTTACCAGCAGTAGACTTGGCCTCTATGAGTCAGGAAAACTTGCAAGGTAACCTGAGAGCCGATCCTCTTACAATCATGGAGACGTTCGTGGGACAAAATCCTAGTCAGGATGAGACAACCTCTTTAATTTTGTCGACCGCTCAGTTCGGGAGACATTTGGGGCAACCTGATACATCAGAAACATCTGGTCAGACTGTTGTCGCCTCCGGTGCCCCCGTTATATCATTGACTCCCCAAGCCCAAGCCAAGACTCCGATAGAGATTCGGGTTCTTCCACAAGTACTGGTTTCGCTGACTGGCCCGAGGTCTCCTGGAGGGATTATGACAGGAGGTCTCTCTCCTGCTGCGGACCCTCCTCACGCTTTCTCCAGCCCAAACATGGAGCCAGCTGGTGAATTTCAGTTGAACATGAAAGATATGTTGAATCTAATCTTGGAGGAAGTCCTTAAGTTGAAGAGAACTCAGAAAGCTGAACTTGCCTCTCTTCATCAACGACTAGAGAAAATTGAAGAGACTATGTCAAGCTTTTCCAATTTGACTCCAGGAGGCTGAAGCTAGGATCTCGGTTCTGGAGGACCAGATGACTATCGTAATGGGAGAAGCTAAAGTGGTGGCCGAAAGCAAGAATCTTCTTGAGAACAAACTGGAGGAACTAGAAAATCATTCCCGGATATCCAATCTCTGTATAGTTGGAATTCCAGAAGGTATCGAGGGCTCCCAAACATTGCAGTGGGTCAACTCATTCATTAAACAAAAGGTTATCCCAGAGTTCGAGGGTGATCTTACCATCACAAGGGCTCATTGCGTTCCTGCCCACCGGTTTTCCAGCTTTACGATGCAACAAACAATATTGTTACATTTCGCTGATTATCGCGTAAAAGAGAGAATACTGACTAAAGCAATCCAACAGAGACAGTTTGCTGTGAATGAGTCTGTAAAATGTTGTATTTTCTCCGCCATGACTGCTGTGGTGGCACGTAGGAGAAAGGAATTTGTGAAGATCCTCCACCTGTTCAAAGCTAATAGGGCGCAAGCTTTTATTGCCCAGCCGTCCACATTGAAAGTCTTGGTTAAGGGCACATTTTTCATGTTCTCCGATTTGGATGAAGCCCAGGAATTATTAAAAGAGATCTTGCAGGGCTCCAGGGCTTAGAAGGATTTGCTTGATGTAATATATTGGTAATTGTCATTGTTATAAATTGGGGGGTCAGGTGGGCGAGTCTCCCTCGCCCTTGTCCCTGGAAGGTCGAGTTGTTTGTTAAAATTGTTATTTGACCATAATTGGGGCTCTACCCCTATAACGTACGTTTGCTTGCATGTTTCATTAATCAGACCCCCCAGGATATAGCGGCATGGATTGGCAAATTTAGCGGCACAAAAATGAAAATTTAGCGGCACAAAAATGGAAATTTAGCGGCATTTAGCGGCATTTTATTTTGGGGTTTTTGCAACACCAAACACAGATATCTTACTGTTTGACCTTGCCCACGTAACGCTTGTTCCTGTGCCTGAGTGTCTAGCACTTATTGCAGTACTATACCTCAAATTATACTCTGTTTTCTCTTATAACTGCACACTTGTCACTTTCATCTCCTCTTGTGCACTTTTGACTACCTCATGCATTTTTGGTTGCTCACAATTTTTACTCAAGTACTTTGTTTGCTCACGATTGTCACTATTACCTTTACTACCTCATGTATTTTTGGTTGCTCACAGTTTTTACTACCTCATGTATTTTGTTTGCTCACAAATGTCACTATTACCTTATGTAAGTAACGTATGTTTTTGCAATCTGTCCTTTTGTAAAGTTTCTCATTATGTTTCATCTCTGTTCCTAATGTGAAGCGCTCTGACGCCTTCAGGTAAAGTCCGCGCTATATAAAAGTGCATAAATAAATAAATAATAAAAACTTTACCCAAGGCCGGGCGAGGCCTGCAATAAAAGATTTTCCCTCTCTCCTCTTCCACATCTCCACTGCCCCCCTCCCACCCGGGCAGCGCTTCTTAACGCAGCTGCTTTTAAACTTGCCTACGGACGGTACCTGTCAGTGTTCTGTTCGCCACCGGCCGGCTTTCCTCCTGCTGCGAGTCTCTGAGGAATGAGGAAGAGTCTTCCTGTGTGTCGCTGCCGCTTCGTGCTCTCTCCCCCTCTTGCTGGTGTGGTGCTGGTCTTCTCCCTCTCTCGGCCGCCGTGGTCTTCTCCCTCTCTCGGCCGCCGTGGTCTTCTCCCTCTCTCGGCCGCCGTGGTCTTCTCCCTCTCTCGGCCACCGTGGTCTTCTCCCTCGCGCGTCCTCGACCTCCTGGCTCCTTCTCTTCTCGCCGCGCAAGCCGCAAATCAAATGGAAAATGGGTGCGGAAACGGGAAACGGCAAATTTCGCGGGCTTTATGCCAAATATCGCGGCATTTGCAGAGATCGCGCGATTTTTTTGCAAATCGCGAAATCGCGATAAGCTGGAGGGTCTGATTAATATTCGACTAAATTGAGAATTGCTGGGGGGCCAGGGGTAGGATCCCTCAGGTGTAATTACATGACACCCAGGTTAGAGGGGGGGTGAAATGTGGTTAGAGTGGTTGGTGGGGGGTTTTCCACATTTTGGGGGGGAGGGGCCATGAGGGGTGGGATGGGAACATAAGGGAGACAAAATTAAGTCCTTTTTTTGTAAATTCATTCAGGTTTTTATACATCCATACTTTAGCTTGACTCTGGGTAGGCTGTTTAGCGGGTTTAAGTTCTGGTTTGACCTTAATTATGGCTAGTAAGGAACTGCTGAAAGTGGTTTCTCTTAATGTCAATGGTCTCAACAATAAAAAGAAAATGCGGGCAATTGAGTTATAAATTAAATCGGAAAGCCCGGTCATGATTCTTTTACAAGAGCCCCATATACCAGCAGAAAAGCTGCCAGATTTTTTTATGTTCAGGTCCTGGGCAGCTTATAGGGGGTTCTCTTCGTCCTCAGCTTCCCATAGAGGGACAGCAATATTTTTAAGTAAAAGACTTGAAGAGGTAGTTAACTTTGTTAAAGATAAGTATGGTCGCAGGCGCTGGGTTACCTGCATTCTTAGACAGAGACCAATAACTTGTCAGCATATACGCCCCAGTTGAGGATAATTCCAAGGTTTACGAGGATTTGTTTCAATCCCTAATTTAGGCATCGGGTGAGCTGATTCTGGGGGGCAATTGCAATGTTTTAACCCCTTCGACGCTCATGATGAGCTGAGCTCGTCATGAGTTACGCCTCTCGCACGCTCATGACAAGCTCAGCTCGTCATGTAACGCGGGTTTTTTAAAAGTACAGCGCACAGCGGGAAAACAGCTAGCGCGCATGCGGTTAATGAATTCCAAAATCGACTCCTCATCGCGGGCTAAAAAACAGCTGAAACCTAAAACCTTAAGAACTATAACATTATGGAGCAACCCTGGACCTACAGGATCCATGGTGTGTGGCCTTGCCAACTAAAACAGCGTTTACTTGCTGGTTAGGTAGATTTTGTACCTTGTCACGTATTGATTTTTTTTGGTCTCTTGAAGATTGTGTTTTAGTCAGCAGAGATTCCTACAGAATGGATTCTCTGATCATGCCATGCTGGTGCTTGAGCTACAAGTAGGAGACTGCACCATGACCCCAAAAAGATGGTCGCTGAACAGACAATATTTTAATGAAGAGGAATGGGTGGGCTTCATTGTGACATAGATCAAGGAATTTTTATCGCAAAATTGTGGGTCTGCACCACTGAGTGTGGTTTTGGACACTCTTAAGGCCTTCATCCGGGGGTTAATCATTGGAAAAGATGCATAAAATGTTTAAAAAGCTAGGGAGAATAAGAGAATCCTTGAGCAGAAGGTCCAAGGGTCATATTCTGTATTCCTTAACAACCCCTCTGTGTTTAACCAGCGTCAGCTCGATCAGGCTAAACTTTATCTCAGTTCAAATTACTACACTCAGAGTGAAGCCTTTTTTCAACAATACCGTCAAAAAACATATGAGGAGAGTAATTTTACGGGTAGGTTTTTGGCCTGGCAGGCTAAGGAGCAGGCTGCCTCTAATCAGATCAATGTGTTAAAATGCCCCTTAAGCGCCTCTTGGACAGATGACCCAGTTAAAATCAGTGAAATAATGCTACAGCATTATGGGTCTATTTATGGCCAACAACAGTCGGTGGAAATGACCTCTCTGAAAATATTTTTGCTCAATATTGGTCTACCGACACTCTCCGAAATAAAAAACTATCTCTGGCAATCCCCTTTACTAAGGAAGAAATGGAGGAGGTCATTAAGAACCTGCCGAATGGCAAGGTATGTTGCCCAGAAGGCTTTCCATCTGAATTTTTCAAAGCTTTGTATAGTTCAGTTGCAGATTTTTTCCTTCATTTAGTTAACTCTATGTTGGGGGGGCAATACCAGATTCCTTTAGACAAGGCAACATAGTTAGTTTTCTAAAAAAGGTAAGAACAGTGAGGACCCGAACTCTTATCATCCGATAACGCTGCTTAATTCAGACTACAAAATTGTCACTAAGCTGTTATCGATTCGGTTTAATCAACATGCAGCGCAATTGATCCATCCAGACCAGAATGGTTTTATTGCCAGCGGCCAGCTAGCTACCAATACACATTATTTAACTGAGGCGTTGGATTATTTTGATATTCAGAGGATACCCACATTAGTCCTTCTATAAGATGCTGAGAAGGCTTTTGACCTTGTTGTTTGGGAGACATTGTTTATGATTCTAGGTCATTTTGGTATTTCCTCTAAGATCAAGGCCTTGATCCATAATTTATATCTCAACGCTGAAGCCAATGTAGTTATCAACACTTGGCTGGGCAGGTTAAAGTAAAACAAAGCACAAGGCAAGGGTGCCCTTTATCATTGGTTTTAGTCGCTTTCTTTATCGAACCATTGGCGATAGCAATTAGCAATTGTGTTGATATTCGTCCTCCAATTCAATCTATGGCAAAATTGAAACTCTACGCCAACGATATCTTGCTTATTATTAAACCTGAGATAGAGGTTCAGGCTAAAGTTTTCCAGGTCTTTGAGAATTTCGAGGTTTTAGATGGGTACCGTATTAATAAAAGGAAAATTGAGATTTTACAATGTGGTGGAGCAGGCTTGAATCTGCACCCCAATATTTTTTTTGTGTCAACACTAAACCTAAGAGATAACTGGGGATATATTTTTCAGAAAATGTCAGGGACCTATATCACCTGAATTTTGTACCGCTCCTTCAAAAAACTCAGACCTTGTTTTCATGCTTTATCCATCTTGGGACGGGTGGCCTTGATTAAAATGTCTGTTCTTCCTCTGTTTAATTTTTTGTTTTCGACCATCCCATGTAGTTTATCAGGTTCCTTTTTCACCCAAGTAGAGTCTATGTTTACAACCTTTCTTTGGGCAAAAAAATCATCGCGTATTGCACTTAGCACTTTATATGAAGAACTAGAACAGGGAGGCTTAGCTCTTCCGAATCTCAGGGACTACTATATGCTTATTTTGCACAATGTTTCACTAGATTCAAGTCTCAACTACAATCACATCTCTTTATTAATAGTTTTATAAATGTAATGTGTAAGGAAAGTCAGATCCATTCCCCTTTAACAATCTTCAAATCCCCTAAACTGGTTCGCTATAAGTGCCTTCAATAGCTTTTTAAAAAATGACAGGCCTTTCATAAAAGATATTCCAACCCTGTAATTAATTTAGCCACTTCACTATCTGGTATTTTACCATTAGCAGGGATTGTACAATCCTCAGAGCTTATATCAAAGTGGGCCTTGGCTGGCTTTTGTAAGGTCTCAGACTTTCTGAGGAATGGTAGATGGTTGACTAAGACCAAAATGTCACAATTGATTGTTAATGATTTTATTCTTTTGGGGTCATAGAACGTCTTCCATAAATTCCTTGCTGAACTAGACGTATCTCAAATCGTCGAACACCACCAGCTAGTCCATGATCTTTTAGAGGACGTGCCAGGCCGGAATCCGGGGGCATGGAAAAAGTATTTAGCCCTAGTTAGGGGCCTGTAGACTTAGAAATCTCTGCCAACATGTGGTCAGTTATTAATAAACTTAATTTTAGTACATTAAGAGGTGTGAATTGGCATAGAATGTTGTTTTTTAGTAAATGGCAACTTTACTGAACCCCTGTTTCCCTCTCGAAAATGTATGCCAATCAATCAGCGCACTGTTTTCACTGTATTAACCATCCTACAGCTAATTGGTCACATATTATGTTGCAATCAATGTTCCCTCAAATTTTTTTCCTCTGTGTGCGGCAGTGGAGGGTCTTTGTGCGCTGCAACCATGGCTATGTGCGCCAGGAACCAAACCGCGCGTGTCTGCGGTGCCAAATGGCACTCAAAGCGTTTACTTTACAAAGTGAAAAGATGGTGCATTTTCACACATACAGCACCACAATAAGGGTCTTAAGGGCAGTTTGCAAATTGGATAAGCACGCCATGACGTGATTTGGTTAAACTGTCCCGTTCTGCCCTCTGTTCCACTCATTTTTCCCTCATTTTTGTTCCCCTCTGCCCTCTGTTCAACTCTTTTTTTGTGCCTTTCTGCCCTCTGTTCCACTCGTTTTCCCCTTGTTTTTTGTGCCCTCTGTTCCACTCGTTTTTTGTGCCTTTCTGCCCTTTGTTCCACTCTTTTTCCCCTTGTTTTTTGTGCCCCTCTGCCCTCTGTTTCACTAGTTTTCCCCTTTTTTGTGCCCCTCTGCCCTCTGTTTCACTCGTTTCCCCCTTTTTTTGTGCTCTTCTGCCCTCTGTTACACTCGTTCTTTGTGCCCTTCTGTCCTCTTTTCCAATAGTTTTTTGTGCCTTTCTGCCATCTGTTCCACTCGTTTTTGCCTTGTTTTTTGTGCTCTTCTGCCCTCTGTTCTACTTGTTTTTGTGCCTTTCTGTCCTCTGTTCCACTCTTTTTTCCCTTGTTTTTTTGTGCTTTTCTGCCCTCTGTTCCACTCGTTTTGTGTGCCCTTCTGCCCTCTGTTCTACTTGTTTTTGTGCCTTTCTGCCCTCTGTTTCACTTGTTTCCCCTTTTTTTGTGCCCTTCTGCCCTCTGTTTCACTCGTTTTCCCCTTTTTTTGTGTGCTCTTCTGCCCTCTATTCCACTCGTTTTTTGTGCCCTTCTGCCCTCTTTTCCAATCGTTTTTTGTGCCTTTCTGCCCTCTGTTCCACTCGTTTTCCCCTTTTTTTGTGCCATTCTACCCTCTGTTTCACTAGTTTTCCCCTTCTTTTTTGTGCCCTTCTGCCCTCTGTTTCACTCATTTTCCCCTTTTTTTGTGCCCTTCTTCCCTCTGTTTCACTCGTTTCCCCTTCTTTTTTGTGCCCTTCTGCCCTCTGTTTCACTCGTTTTCCCCTTTTTTTGTGCCCTTCTGCCCTCTGTTTCACTCGTTTTCCCCTTCTTTTTTGTGCCCTTCTGCCCTCTGTTTCACTCGTTTTCCCCTTTTTTTGTGCCCTTCTGTCC
The DNA here is from genome assembly GCF_964261635.1 of Lissotriton helveticus. Taxonomy (NCBI): domain Eukaryota; kingdom Metazoa; phylum Chordata; class Amphibia; order Caudata; family Salamandridae; genus Lissotriton; species Lissotriton helveticus. Next base: position 754,442,261 of record NC_136063.1, on the reverse strand, counting down.
TTTGTTTCACTTGTTTTCCCCTTCTTTTTTGTGCCCTTCTGCCCTCTGTTTCACCCGTTTTCCCCTTTTTTTGTGCCCTTCTGCCCTCTGTTTCACTCGTTTTCCCCTTCTTTTTAGTGCCCTTCTGCCCTCTGTTTCACTCGTTTTCCCCTTTTTTTGTGCCCTTCTGCCCTCTGTTTCACTCGTTTTCCCCTTCTTTTTTGTGCCCTTCTGCCTTCTGTGTCACAGCTCTTGTGTGCTGTGAGGACGCGGGGCAGACTCTAGCCTTTTGTTTAAGTATTGCTGTTAATCAGAGCCCCTTCACGGGCTCCGATTAACAGCAATACTTAAACAAAAGGCCAGAGTCTGCCCCGCGCTTTCCTAACAAAAGCGTAGACAGTTTCCAAACACAGCGTGTACTTTAGCATCAAAAGCTGTGACATTGGGATTAGCAGCCAGACAAATTAAAATTGTGCAAGTTTTGTCAGGAAGCCTTATTGCATTAAGCACTGTTAGAGAAGGGTTTGTCAAGGGTTAGTAGCCTACCATCTAAAGGTGTGCAAGCCTAACATTCTTGATAATACTGACAATTACCATTAACTTCATAATAATGTCCACTTGAGCAGTCTTTGTAATTATACCACTATGCGGCTTCCTCTGAATATGCATTAACTTCACTTGAGACATTTTCCACTATCTGCTTTCTATTTTGCAGATTGAAGCAAAACAAAATATTTCTAACTCAAACAGATTAAAAAGATAATAAATGAAACTCTTAGGCCCTCATTAGGATGTCGGTGGGACTGCCAACGACAGGCCAATAGTTGTGGTCCCATCGACATCCAGGATAGCGGTCCGACAGCCGTATTACGATGTGGTTTCTTGGATCACAGCAGTCAGTGGGGTGGACCGACACCTCCGACAGGATTGAGTACTGTGATCCCTACAATAAACGCAGTGCCTGCACAAGCAACGCCATAGGGATTACGATGTTCATTTCCCACTGCCTTTCCATGGTGGTCCCACCACCATGGAAAGGCTGTCAGGAAGGGTAAAGTGACTTTGCGAGCCCCTAGCAGGACTCTGCTATTTGGCCAGGGCGGCACCTGGTTGCTCCCCAAACATCCATGCACCTTGTGTCAGGCACCACACAGTGCCTTGCACATGGTGCATGGATGTTTCAAAACATCTCTTTTTTGCTATTGTGGCTTCTGCTGCGGGCATTTTTCAAGCCAAAGCACAATCTGCAATAGAAAAAGGGATGTTTCCGACTGCCTAGATAGCCGTCGCACTTCCACTGGGATGGTGGTCAGGCGCTCAGCCGACTGCCATTCTAATAAGGCCCTTAGTGTAAGACCATGGTTTACTATATTATTTATTAATTTGGTAATTTCTTTGTAAATTATGCTATATATTTTAACAGTTAATTATTTGTTTACATGTTCAATAAATGTTTTAATTATGTATTACATATTTATTTCAGGCCGTTGGACTTAATGACTGATGGGGTGGGTAGATGTTTATAATAATAATTAAAAAATGAATGTTATGTGGTTAATTTGTTGTTTATAATATATCTCCTAATTGTTTTGTTTAAACTATTTGTTACATTTATACTTATGGTTTACGTTTTAAGTTTATTGGAGATTTGATGGGTAGTTTTTGTCATAGATTAATTAATGGTATTTGATTACTATATATTATTAAAATAAAGTGTTTAAACACTGATATACAATGATTACATTTGAATTATGTTTATTCAACTGGAAGCCCTCTGCAGTAACTTTATCTGGGAGGATAAATGGCAGATTGCATTCTCAGATCTGTAAGCTATACCACAAATAGGATCGCTTGCGAATTCTCAACATCTGCTGCTATTACTCTGCATACCTAACGGGGACAGAATGACATTATCTGCTACTTTATGGAATAGAACCAGACTGCCAGGCCTGAGGTGAAATTATGTGGCTGCCGAAACAGGAATTGCTACAACCTTTACGTCTCACCTATGGCAAGCACCACTGACCAATCATGGGACTATTTAACACACTATAGAGGGATTACCTTCTACCCCTCTCCTTTAACTCCAGTGAAGGAGAATACAGACTTTGTCCCAGGCCTAGACAGATCCCACTTTCAGACATGGGTCTCACAAGGGTTCAACTGCCTTAGGGACTTCTCCTAACAGGGGATGATCTGATTCTTCGACTACACCAAGAACACATACCACCTCCAAGAGAAGGAAAAAGTTCTGATTTTGATTCTTACAAATTAGATACTGGTTCACTCAGTCACTCGTCAAAGCTACTGCGCTTTGACCACTTGCCTCTTTTGAATAGTTGCTCCAACATCTCAAGTACAAAAATCCCTTAATCTCTGAAATCTACTCCATGCTCAGCTCTCAATCCGCACAACAACCGGAAAGTCCTCCACAACATGTTATTCCACAACATTACACACAATAGATAGCTCACACACAGGAGAGTGCTGTTGACCCTGTGGGGAACTTGGCACAATATTTCATATAGAGTGGTCCTGTCGTGGTCCTAGCAATTTCTGGGACAATATCCTAGAGACAATTGGTTTGATCGAGGGTAGAGCCATAGAGAAAGATCCAGCCTCAATACTCTTGGGGACCACAATTGAGGTGATTTATACTTTGTCGTCCAATAAAGCAATTGGGGAAAAGAATCTCACACCTATTTTTGGCAGCCAATCAAACCCTTATGGGACTGTGAGAGGGAAAGGGAAAGAATAGTAAGAAGGGACAATGGGGGGTTCTTTTTCCTCCTTCAAGTTCAGGTGGGTATAACTACCTTATGTTTGTATGTTCCAAAATCTCAATAAAATCAATTGAATCATTAATTATGTACAGAATTATTATTAATTTAAAAAAGTAACTAATTAAATATTTACATTTGTTAAATTTCAAAATAAAACGTTGAATTGTAAATCATTTTTTTGAGTTTTAGATAATTTTATAATATTGTATGTCTATAGGTGAGTTTGCAGTGTAGTGTCTATTTTTAGAATTCCTTGTTTTTTTGTTAAATATTTTATTTAATTTATACATTGTTAGTAAACATTTTAAAAATAATTCAATTAAAGTTTTTTTGTTGTCTAGTTTTTATATTTTTTTAGCAGTAAATAGATTACTTGGATGTAGTGAATGTGCCCACCCCACATAAATGCTATTTCCCAATGAATATTGGACAGAAGTAAAATGGTAAATCTATACCCCCTCCAATGTATGCATTTTCTTAGATGTTCATTAGACTGAGGTTAGAGTTAAAAATCTGACCTACACCCCAATGTTGATTACACTGGAGCTGGAATAGTACATCTGGGAGTTCCTCCTCTCCTCCAGTGTATGACACTTTTCCAATGTTTGCTAGACTGCAGTAAACTAGCACAGTAGATATAACCTCCCTAATGTATGCACTTTCCCTAATATTGGATAGACTGGAGTTAGAAGAATAGTAAACTTGTCCCCCTCCCCACCATATTTACAGTTCCCACCCTGTTTGTTAGACTGGATATCGATTAGCAAATTTGCACCCCCAAAATGTATGTGACAGGGGAAACTTGTAATCTCAGTAATGAAGTAATGGTAAGTTAATTATGCATCACCTCATCTGTTTTTCTCATACAAGTACTTACTTAGATGATGGATGCACCCAAGCAAAAACACATTCCATTATGTCCCACCCACCTCAAAAAACACCCATTTTAACAAGAGAACACATTTCACATTTCTAAAGACTAAAATAATTAGATGTTTATTGAACTCTGTTAGACATGGCATCCTTGGCTTAATTTCCCCTGACTTTTTTGCCTTTTGGTCGTCTGATTTGCTCACTTCATTTTTGCTGGTTTTATGATGCTACCTGCTTTATCACTCCTAACCAGTGCTAACATGCATATGCTGTATGGTAACATTGGCTCATCCACAATTCACATACAAAATGTACTTATAAGCTCCTATTAAAGTGAGCTATATGTGATGAGGGACTGTACATTAAATGCAACTAGTGGGCCTGCAGCACTGATTGTGCCACTTTTTTCAGTAGCCCATTAAATATGTCTCAGGCCTGCCACTACTGTATGCAGTTTTAATTTGCCATTTTGACCTGGCAAGTTAACATACTTGCTAGTCCCAAACCTTCCCTTTTTATTACCTATTAGTCACCCCTAAGGCAGGCACATACAGACCTATGGGCAGGGTGCAGTGTATTTAAAAGGTATGACATGTACATTTGAGTTTTATATGCCCGGATAGTGAAAAACTATCAAATTTTTTGTCATCATTGCAAGGCCTATCTGTCCCATAGGTTAACATTGGGGTTGCTTTAAAACATATTTTAAATGTATTTTCCAATTGGGAAAAGATAGAGATTTTGAGTTTGGTCTCTTTGGACTCCACAATCTAAAACTACAACTTATTGTGAACTCAGATTTTAAATTGGAAGTCTGAAAATGGCACTTTTAGAAAGTGTATAAACAAAACAGGGTTGGGCCCTTAGTCAGTAAGGCCGGGCCACTCAAATAACACTGAAATTGCTTGTGTTGACAAACACTCACACACTCACGGAAGCAGAACAGCCGCATGATACCGCAGCACCAGCATGGAATAACGAGTGTGGAGTTAGAGAAGGATTCTAAAGTACACGCAATAGTACATCGAAACAGTGAGAACTGTCTCCTTTTCTTTTTCGAAGCAAGAAAAAAAGGACCTCTGGAATTTTGAGCAATCCAGGGTTACATTTTGTCCTGTCATAGATGTTGGTATGCGAATGAATCCAAGCACAAGAGCGCTCAAAGGTACTGAGTCCTGTGGAGAACCCATAAAAAGACAAGTGTGTGAAATGCATTGACAGTAGTTTCACCGAACAAGCGCATTTCAAACAATTTGCCAGTGGAGCCCAGGGATGCAATTGGTTGTAGTGTTATGCTCCTCGAGTCCTCAATAGGTATTGTTTGGTAACAGCCCATTGAGTTAGGAGGCATGAATAGTAATGAAAAAAAGCTGAGCTCCTAAAGGGCATAAAAAAGCCAGAACTTTGGCACAATTTTCTGAGTACCATTTTTTTGTGATTCACATAGTTGTCTATGTTTTTGTCTTGTGTGAATTGTATTGATTATGGACATTTATGATCATGTTTATAATATTTATGCTGTATATGTTGCCTAAATTGACATACAAGTAAAAGAAATGGTGATCACAGTGATTCAGCTGTGTGATCACAGATATGTGAGTGTGTGTCAATACTGGCAATTTTGGTGTTATTTGAGACTTTTCAAAAATTGCCATTTTGTACTTTAGCCATTCTGTGCCTCTGCATGTCTCTGAATACAAGTCTGGGTTGGGTGACAGATGGGCATTGTGCATTACCTCTAGACAGTCACACAAAGGGAGCTGGGATGTGATATTTTCACCCTGATGGCCTATCACCAGGCTGATGGTCCTTCCTGAGGTAGTTTGGGAGGGAGGAGCTGACACCTGCACCAGAATAGGACTATGCCTGTCTCCACACATGCCCCCCTGTAGTGAGTCTGGAGCAAGGGCAGGTTAAGGCAGGGACCTTGTGATCTTCAAAGTCTCTTTGATGTCTCCCCCACTTAAATGGCACAACAGGGTATAAGTACTGAACCCCTGACACCAAATCAGAACTTTGCCTGAATCAAGGACATTGTGCCAGGAAGGAAGGGGGACCGCCACTCTGTTAAGTAGTTTGCTATGTAGGCCTGCTGATTGCTGTGCTGCAGGAGGGACTGCCACTTTACTACCTACTTTCCTGTGCTGGTCTGCTGCTTCTTGCTTTGGAGTGAGAAGGACTCGACCTGTCCTCTATATCCCTGCACCCAAGTTTCTCCAAGTGCTTACTGACTTGTCCTCTGTTCTTAAAGTCTCAGGGTCATTAAAGAAGTCTTTCAACTCTGCTTGAGCTTCTGGGTTCGCTGGAATTCTTGTAATCCTATTGAAGTCTTGGAATTAGAAGGGACAGTTTAAATAGAATTGTGCTACTGACCTTCCAGGCATGACAACATCAGTATTTGTTGATGGATAACATTTTCATATGGTGGCTATGCATACGTTTATGAGAAACATTGATTTATTTATTTTTTCAGTTTTCTATAGAGTGAACAGGGACAAAATGCTTTACAATGGAATGATTAAACTTACAAGTAAATATAATATGAATCATTTACAATTTTTAGAGCAGGCACTGGAATAAAAATTAAAAAAGAGTCAGTAAAAAGAGGCACAGTTTTGTGTCGCCATCAAACTAGGGACAACATCATGAATAAATTACCATGTCAGGTAGAAAAGAAAGATTGGAAGAAATGATAATAGGAACAAAGCCATTTGGACAAGATACATCAAGTAAATCAACATAGATGTCTCAAACACCTTTCAGACGAACCAAGAAGGGCAATTAGTGAGTTAACAGTAATCAGGAGAAAATCTGTGAGGGGCTGAGGGTCAGTGTAGTGGGAAAGACCCAGGTTCAGTCAAAGTGAGGAATTATTGTAAAGTTCTAAAGAAAGACTACCAAGAAGGTTGCACAGTGATAATGTCTATGGAACAGGAGGCTTTCAAGCTTCATTTAAGATTTTGTAAGACTGGGTGTAGTTTGCAGAACTGATGAAACTGAATTCCAAATGTTTGTGTCACGAAAGGACTGTGTTATAGATTTTGACTGTTGACGGCTTGAGAAGAGGTTTTGAACTTTGCAACCCTTGTTTACTTGTAGATTAAAACTACACCACAATATCTATTCACTCTTTAAGGCTATTGATCAGAAACATCTGATTGATAGTATTTAAGACAGCTGAAAATTCTAAAACATAATCAGGCATGAGTTTCATGAGTCAAAGAATCAGAGTGTGTTATCAGAAATTTGTAGGAGAGGTGTCTCTACGCAGCAGTCATGTTTGAATCAATATTGAAATGCTCTATAAGATTAATAGTTTGGATATCATGGGATATTTGAAAGACTACACAGCTCTCTAACACTTTCCTAGGAGAGACATTTCTGAATCAGAGCAGAAGATGTTAGAATCGTTGGCATCTGATAAGGGGTTCTTCAAAATAGCTGACATTCCTCCAACGTTCAGACAGTCAGGGAAAAGACCTAGCACAAGTGATGCATTTACTTGAGTGGGACACTCTGATAACATGTATTTGGCCTGTTCATTAGAAATGTTTCCAGACAGAGTGAGTATATTATTCTGAGGCTCTCACTTTTGCTTAATTTTAAAGTTAAACTGAGATGTGGATGAAATGAGAGCAAGCAACATGGGCTTTGCAAATCAGATTGCCAATACGAGGAATATCAGTGGATGGGGCAGAACAGAATTTGATAGACATTACCTTCTGGCCAAAAACTTTATAAAATCTTTGAATTTGGATTTGAGGCCCTCTACCAAGACCAAAGGTGGGAGGAGGCAGACTGTTTCACTACATCAACATGATTCATTTGTAATTATTGTTGGGTATCCACTTAGTATCAATGTGTGTTAGAATTACAGCATAAAAATACATCCACAGAATGTGCCATATAATGAGGCATAATGTGTCCTATTTCATAATTTAGTGAACTCTTATGTGCAGTTTTGTCTTCTATTTCACATACTTCCAGTAACCCTGCTAATGTTGTTGGAATAAGCATATTTAACTCTTTAACTCTTATTCGATAGTTTAAGACCCTCACAAGCATGTTTTGTCTATCTCAACTTTCCTCAGGTCGTGCTCACAGTTTAAGCAGTAGGTACACCCACGGGTTGTATGACGATCCATCGGAAACACTCGCATTGCATGCCCTTACATCACACTTATTACACCGCATGTGCCCATCGTGAGTAATCACATCGCATACCATAAACTCGCATTGGTATTTGCATGCATGGGAACGACGGTAACATCGCCTACAGACACCCCGCATGGTATTACATCGCAATTTACATTCCGACCTCAACCCTAAAGCCTAAAACAGCCCCTATACTAAAAGTAGCCCTAAGCCCTAATGCACGCGACGTACCCGACCCTAAACCCTGAAACTTAAACCTTGTACCCAACAGTAATACAAGCCTACACTCCGACCTCAACCCTAAAACCTAAAACAGCCCATATACTGAAAGTACCCCATGCCCTAATGCAACCCCAAAAACAGCCCCTATACCGAAAGTAGCCCTAAGCCCTAATGCAACCCCAAAAACATTCCCTATACTGAAAGTAGCCCTAAGCCCTAATGCAACCCCAAAAACAGCCCCTATACCGAAAGTAGCCCTAAGCCCTAATGCAACCCCAAAAACAGCCCCTATACTGAAAGTAGCCCTAAGCCCAAAAACTGCCCCTATAGCAAAAGTAGCCCTAAGCCCTAATGCAACCACAAAAAAGCCCCTATACTGAAAGTAGCCCTAAGCCCTAATGCAACCCCAAAAACAGCACCCATTCCCTAAGTAGCCCTAGTAGCCCTAACGCCACCCCAAAACAGCAGCCATTTCCTAAGTAGCCCTAGTAGCCCTAACGCCACCCCAAAACAGCACACAATTCCTAAGTAGCCCTAGTAGCCCTAACACAACCCCTAAACAGCACCTCCTTACCTGTTTCGCCATTGTTCCCGCGTTGTCTCACTCTCGTCTGTGTTCTTGGAGGCCGCCATTACATCCCATCCCGTTGTGAATGCATGCGATGTAAATACGCATGCGAGCTAATGTCGTGCACAGACAACGCACGCGATGTACCGTCGCGTGCGTTGTAGGTGCACGCGATGTAAACGTATGCGCTGTAATGCATGCGCTGAGCTGGTTGTTTCCCACGCCCACGAGCATATGCATCACGTATTACAAATACTGCTGACAAACAGAATTTGCAAGTGGATGAAGGGAAATACCCTTCTGCCATTTACTTGCAGCCATTATTGGGTACAAAGCACATTTGTGATGCACTTTGAGTGTTGTATTTGTGGTGAACCGGCTGGGGCTGTGGGTGCATTGGGGCTCCCCTGCAGTCCCAAATTACTAAAATGGCTGTGGATGCCCTGGATGGGACAAGAGCACTCAAAAACAAGAAAGCAAAAAGGAAAATGCCACATGCAGTGAGGCATGCAAAAGGAACAATTGATGGACAGATGCAGAACAATGTTATACATTCACCCCAGCACAGAGATCTGGGCCTAAATCCATAATTATTTTGCTCACCTTGCCATTCCAGTTTGGACCCAGCCATATGCAAATCAGTCTTGTTAATGAATTCTTAGTGTCTGCATGAATGTGTGAGTGCATTGATAGTGCCTGGGTGATTGGATGACTGCATGAGTAGCCTTTGGCTTCCGGTGTAGCAGAGAAATACATTTAAGGTGCTATGTGTTGCTAAAAAGGCCCTACACAGAGAAGGACCAAGATTTCTTTGGAATATTTTTAGTTGGTACACAAGTGGATCTCTTCGATCTGCCAATGCCATATTGGTTACCACCGGTAGAATCAGAAAAGCAAGTTGAGGAGGTAGGAATGTCAGCTATCATTCAAACAGTCTGTGGATCTCTCTTCTATTATATCTTAGGCTTATATCCACCCTTCTTGCATTTAGAAAAGAATATTAGCTATACCTCAGCATAGTATGTTCATTATCCTCAAAGCGCCAAGACACCTAAGAGTATACATGTGCTATACAAGTTTCAGTAACATAACATAACATACCTCAGTGAATTGATTGAGTGCATGGTTGGTGGCTGTGTCAATGGATGAGAGCATCCATACTGCCTGAGTGAATTGAGGAGTGCATGGGTAGAGTGCATGGGTAGTGCCTGAGTGAATGGATGAGTGCAGGTAAAATGTCTGGGTGAATGAATGAGTGTATGGGTAGTTCCTGGGTATTTGGATGAGTGCATTGGTAGTGGCTGGGTAAATTGATGAGTACACAGGTAGTGCCAGGGTAAATAGATGAGTAGAAGGGTAGTGCCTGGGTGATTCGATATGTGCAAGGGTCATACCTGAGTAAATAAATGAGTGGAAGGGCAATGCCTAAGTGATTGGATGAGTACAAGTTAGTGCCTCTGTAATTGCATGAGTGCACGGATGGATAGTGCCTGGATGATTGGGTGAGTACAATGATGTTGCCTGGGTGATTGGGTGAATGAATCCATAGTACCTGCATGATTAGGTAAGTACATGGATAGTGCCTGGGTGATTGGATGCATGCATGGGTAGTGCCTCAGTGAATGGATGAGTGCATGAGTAGTGGCTGAGTGAATGGATGAGCGCAAGCATAGTGCCTCAATGAATGGATGAATGCAAGGGTTGGGCCTGGGTGAGTGGATGAGTGCAAGGGTTGGGCTTGGGTGAATGATTACGTACATGGGTAGTGCCTAAGTAACTGAAAGAGTGCCTTGGTAGTGCTTCAGTGAATAGATGAGGGCAAGGTAGTGCCAGAGTGAATGGATGCGTGTGTGGATAATGTCTGGGTAAATGAATCAGTGCATGGTAAGTGCCTGGGTGAATGGATGAGTGTATGGGTAGTGTCTGGGTGAATAGAAGATTGTATGGATACTACCTGTGTGAATGGATGAGCAGAAGTGTTGTTCCTGGGTGAATGCATTAGTGCCTGGGTAAATGGATGAGGGCATGGGTAGTGTCTGAGTAAATGGATGATTACATGGGTAGTGTGTGAGTGAATGAATGAGTGCAAGGGTATTGCCAGGATCATTGAATGAGTGTATGGGTAGTGCCTGAATGAATGGATGAGCACAAGCGTAGTGCATGAGTGAATGGATGAGCGCATGGATTGTACCTGGGTGATTGGAAGAATCTATGAGTAGTGCCGGGTTGACTGGATGAGTGCAGAAGTACTGCCTGGCTGATTGGATAAGTGCATGGATAGTGCCTTGGTGATTGAGAGAGTGCATAGATAGTGCCTGAGTGAATGGATGAGGTCATGGGTACTGCTTAGATGATTGAATGGGTGCATGGGTAGTGACTCAGTGAATGGATGAGCACATGCGTGGTGCCTCAGTCAAAGGATGTGTGCAAGGGTAGTGCCTGGGTGATTGTATGTGTGCATGCATAGTGCCTGGGTGAATGGATGAGTAGATGGGTAGTGCCAGAGTGAATAGAAGAGTGCAGGGTAGTGCTAGAGTGATTGGATATGTGCATGGTTAGTGTCTGGGTGACTGCATAGTGCATGGGTAGTGGCTGAGTGATTACGCAGAGTTATAGTTTTTATATACATGGGGTGGGCAGAATATGCATAGTCACGCGACGCAAAATTCCGTGAAATGGCAAGAAATCTCCGCGAGAACGTGGAATTCCGCGTGCTCGCGGAGATTACTTGTTGCGCCCTTTGCAATCTTTTCAGAATCTCAGGGGCCGACGAGCATCGTGCCAGAATGAATCCTGCCCTGCATATTTATCCAAGAAGATGCCACCGTTTTGTGCAATTCCTCTACTCAGCTGGAGTACTTTCTACTGGCTAATCAGTAAGTGCTACCTCATTGGGTAAATGTATAGCGCTTTTCCTACATGACAGAAGAGTTGTCTCCAGTGACCATGTGTGTCTATAACTTTGCCACCGTGCCGAAAGGCTCCGGGTCCCTTGAGTGAGCTTTTCTTCATAGTGGGTAAAGGGTGGGAAGACTGCATACCACTAGTGTGTGTGGGGTGGGACCAAACAGATGGGGCTTCTATGCAAGTTCACCTGCCTCTTGTTTATAAAAGGAAGGTATAAAACAGGGTTGAACCCAAATAAGTCGCTGGGACCTGGGTGAATGAATGATGTAGACAGAATGGTCCCGGACAGGGAAAGGAGGAAAATAGAAGGAATTATTAAGACATTCAAACATACATACATAAAGACAAGGAATGTAGTACAAAGTTTTTATTCACGGTGTACTATGGACCATAATCAATGGCTATGCATTTAAATACATTTATGGAAGAGTTATTTGTGAATTCATGCCCAGAGGAAAGGAGGGGGGGAGGGAACACGGAAAATTAGGTCGAACTATACACACAATCTTATAATCTTCAATTAAAGAAAGGGAAAGAGGCAATTTATGCAAATATTTTTTTGTATGTTTGAATGTCTTAATAATTCCTTCTATTTTCCTCCTTTCCCTCCTTTCCCTGTCCGGGACCATTCTGTCTACATCATCTTGTTTATAAAAGGTCAGAGACCGATCAGAGCAGCAGATGAGGAGAAAGAACCTCCTGGTCACAGGAACTACACTGGGACTGCGCTCGAGAAAGTCATGGATGAAAAGACCTCCTTCAAGCATCACAGCTAATTTACGATGGTAGATATGGGGAAGAAGCTTCTACTCGGGCACCTGCTTTATGTATATCTGTAAGTGCTTCCTGTCGAAACTTAATTTTTGCGACAGGAGTATCGTGCCAGAATGAATCCTGCCCTACGAAGCCTGGCAGTACGCAAAGCAGCATAGAGGTTGTGTTGCAGTGTTCTCTCGCCCCCCCACTGCTTCTCAAAGACCAGTTGTACAGTTTACCCTTCAGCATTTTAAATTAGCAAATGAATTCCCAAAACCTCAAAAGAAAACATACAGCACTAGTCACGTGTCTTATCCTCAGTGCTTTCCGGCTTATACTAAATGATTTAAGGAAAGGATTGCAAACGCTTTTACTTACAAGACATTAGATATGGGGAGGAGACACCCCTGCCCAGCCTCAACCGAGCTCATGAGGATTTTGGGCTGATTAATGAGTTAAAAAATTTGAGCTTCAACTCGGACACCCGCATTATTTATATCTGTAAGTGTTTCCAGTTGAGGTTTAATTAATACCTCATGTCCACGAATTCCGTTCCGCCGCAGATCGCAGAACTTTCGACATTTCCGCGTTCTGCGCAGAATGCGGAAATGCAGACATTTCGCAAATTTCGTGAGCGGAACAGAATTTGCCACCCACCCCTACTACATACCTCAGAGACCACCGCATTGGCTGTATCTATAACAACAATTTGCTTTTTGACATGCATGGAATTAATAGAAATGATGGAGTGCACTTTAAAGATGAAGGGAACAGGGTGTTTCTAAGTAAACTGAAACTCTGCATCCGATATTATGTATAGCAGCCATATACACACCCAACACGACTTTCGTCTTAGCCACCCTAGTACCAAAAATATTGTTATGTTTTTTTCTAAAACATTTTTTCCTTTCGTTTTTGACAATCTTTGCAATTACGTCGTGGACCCTGAGGGCACCTCGTGAAAACAGAAAACTAAAGCAGACATTCATTGACCAGCAACACATCCAAAAATAATATCTAAAAAAATCCATTCTGAACACATATTACTATATACATACTTCTTTCAAAGCATGTTTAAACTCATATTTTTGTACTAAGTTTCTTTAAAAATCATCTTTTAGAACTAGTTTCCATTTTCGCTGTTATTTGGGACGCTGATATAACATTGTTAACAGCGACGTTCGTGCCTTTTCCATGAAGTGAAAACACATATTTGCACACACATTACAGTATTTTACACATTAGAGGTTTATTATTCTACACTTCAAACTCATGTTTTTCTAGGGTATCTCTAGAACAACCATCTCTAAAACCTATTTTCTGTTTTCGTTGTGAGGCCAGAGATCCCTAAGATGTCGATAAGCGGGATCCCTGGGGTTACGTCACGAAAGCAGAAAGCAGAAGCAGGCATTCAATAGCCACCACCACATAAAAAAATTATAACTATATAATTCATTCTAACCATCACAGTACTCTATAACAATGCAAATTAATGATTCATTGATATATTTCCACCAATATTCCCAACAACGTTGATATTCAGTATGTCCCCACGATGGTACATAGGGGGTCACGCTGGCAGTCGCAAAGTCATCACAAATATTGCATGTGATTAAAAAAATCTATTTTGGACACATAACTTGTGTCACTAGCACCTCCATTTCTCAACCACGGGGTCAGGGTATCTCCACCCTGACCCCTTATGTGGGCTTTCAAACTGATGTTCAGCCACTGGAACCTTTCCCGATAGATAAAATGGCAACTGCAACTTTCTATTCAGATTGTGTCTAGCCAATCAGAGCATTCCTGTTGGTGTGTGTATCTGTGATTCATCTCAAAACAACCGCGAAATATCAGCCACCAGAGATATCACTATAATTTTAAACTTACATTTCTCAAATACTACTGAACAGATTTACACCAAATAAGCAAAAGACACTTCCTTTAACCAATATCTGCCTCCCTGCCAAATTTGGGGTAGGTTCGTTCAGTGGTTTGGTCTGTAGAGGTGGCTAAAGTACCTTTGGCAATTAACATTACAAATGCAACCTTATTTCGCGCCCCAAATTCTGGGTCCACACTGCACAAATCCCACCCAAACATCCATAACAATAGTACCCACCGTAAAACATTTTTGCCAACATTTCACGCAGATTCGTCAAACAACACCAAAATTATAGCTGTGGAAACTACGTCCTAACCATATCTATCTACTGGAGACCACCAGTAGGTAATATATATACAAATATATTCACTGTAAAAAACAAAGAAAGTAATGTTACGGTTAGGTGAATTTGTCAATGACTGTTGTGTCATTCCCACTAATCCATAAGACCTGTTTGTTCGTGGACAACATATTCTTTGGATGAGGTGCCTAGATTGATTCTGAGCACCCTGCAGGGTATGTTGGTCTAGAGATCAGCTAGCTCAAAGTGCCACCATAGGCCCCCTTAACCCTACCAGGGAGTGAATTGTTTCTGGCAACCACTGAACATGACACCCTGACCCCTCAGGGGCCTTGGTAACAGATCAGGACCTTCCGCTCAGTCACTTGTGCTCTTTTGTTCTCAGAGAAATATACAGAGAATACACAGAGAATACACAGTGGAACTTTTTCAATATATTTATTGAACCAACGTATTCTTCTATAAAATACATATGCTGTAATAATCAGTAGGCAGAAGCAGATGAATGTGATTACAAGAATCAAACGAGTAAATAATACAGTTCTACCATGTTGCTAAAACAGTATACATATGCAGGCATATCAAACAAGGTAGTATTCAGGTGTACCTCTACTCTGTGTGTACCTAAAGTCTGTGTAGGTATGAAGCCAAGAATCCCCCCAAAGGATGATCCAACCCCATTACCTGGCGGGAGAGAATGTAGGAACCTATCTTGGTGGCAAACTGGACATGCTTCAAGGAGATGTTAGACCACTGCTTGGTGAAGTCTCAGCATGCAGGTACCCTCAGTGTCAGCTGAAGTGCCTCCTCTGCTGATTCTATGAGATGCTGAGTATTTATAATAAAAGGCATCCTTGCAATGTACGTAGAGATTAGGAATGTTATGGATATGTGGATAGATTTGTTGCCCTGTGAATGAAGAAAGAACAACATGTGTACATTCATGCATAGAGGCCTTGTACTTAGTGTTCGAGGCATTGTGATAATGTTATGCGAATCTAGTAGTAGTTTCAGAGAAACTAATCCAACATTGTCATGCATAAGAATATGTGCAAAAGGTCACAGCAGAAATGTTATTGTGAAAAAGAGGAAAATGTAAGAAATGAGCAGCTTCGGTACATGGACCTAAATATGGCACAGAACATGACAATGTTAACGTTTTGAACTAGAAAATAGTTAGCAGCACTAACTATAACTTGCAGACCTGCTATGCATTGCTTATATTCTCACATATGACATCACTGATGACATCTTCTATGACATAATTTATAACATCACTGATGACATCTCAAATGACATCGTTGATGACATCATCCAATGAGTGTGCTAGTTTGTTTTATACTTTACATAGTGGCATGTAAGTAATATATTACTTGTCTAGCTAATTGTGTCCATCCTGGGTCCAGCTAATGGATGTATGAGTTTCCAAAACACGTGCTCCTAATGCACCACAGGAGTGTAGAAGTATTGAACATGTTCTAAATCTTTGTATTCAAGAGTATCTCTGTGTGTGGGTGGCAGTTAATGTCATTGACTAATTCAACTACGTATAACGTTACTTTAACCTTTCATTTTTTCAGTTTAAAAAATAAAAATGAAAACAGATATTGTTATCACACCTAACTATAATATTACTTTAACCTTTGGGTTTCTTCAGTGAATTTCTGATACTTAATTACAATACGTAACTGCAACTCCCCAACGTATATGAGCTCTCTGCTGCCACCCCCCTCTTGCTTAACAGATGTACATAGTATGTTGTGTGGTGGGGCTGGCATCTCCTTTGAGACCACTTGCTCAGATGATGGAGGTGCATAGTAGGATTTGTGGATGGATTAAACTCTCCTTGGAGACCTCTGTCTCAGATGATGAGTGTGCATAGTGGTGAGTGGAGAGGGACTACCCTTTCCACTCAGACCACTCTCTGAGATGACAAGTGTGCATATTAGAGTTTGTACAAGGGCTGGACTCTCCTGTCAGACCTATCACCCAGATCACAGGTGTGTGTAGTAGGGTGTGTGGAGAGATACTGGTCTCTCTTCTCAGACATCTTTCTGAGATGATGGGTGTGCATAGTAGCAAGTGGTGAGGGACTACCCTTTCCTTTCGGACCTCTCTCTGAGATGACCGGTGTGCATATTAGAGAGTGTACATGGACTGGCGTCTCCTGTCAGACCTCTCTATCAGTAGACAGGTGTGTGTAGTATGGTATTTGGTAAGATACTGGCCTCTCCACTGAGAACTCTGTCTTAGAGGGCATACTTCTCTGGAACTACCCCACCCTCCATAGCTGTAGTTTACCTGGAAATTCCACTTATAAGCTTATAGGAATACTGTTCAACAAACCATTATGGTTCAGAAGAAACAAGAATCTTAAAAGGAGGTTAAATAAGGTAAAAGTGACTCAAATCCTTCATTCCAGCGGTAAAAACTCTTGCATGTATGGTATTTTTCCATCTCATTACAATTGCTACTTTGATTTTATTTTTAAACATTGGAGAAAATATTTATGTGCATTGGAAAAGTACTCTAGTTATTGTTGTAGGGATTAAACTATTGTATATTCATTATTGGGGCAATTTTTCAATTCAATTCAATATTTACTTTATTTCGGATAGTTTGACCTTAAAAGCACATGTGAAATAGCATACAATTCATTTGCTTTAGGATCAAATAAAAAGGAAACGGAAAATAGAAAGCAACTGGCACATACAGTAAAAGCAATTAGTTAAAACATGCCCAGGTACAACCTGAAGCAATATAAAGTAAAATGCAATCAATGGGCGGTTCGATGAGTGGAAGGTCTAATCATATAGGTCGCTGTATCAATCAAAGATGGAAGCAAAATTGACAATTCAAAGTGCATGTGCAATATGTGTGAGCAAGTTATCAGTCCAGATTTAGGAAGTCAGAGCTTTGACTTCGTTGCTAAAGGCGCCCAGTTCTCAGAAATACCAACCCAGTTAACAATAAATACAGAATATAAATATGGTACATCGATAAAACAAGTAATCGCTTTAAAAATCCTTCATTCGGCAACGGTTGTAGGAAAATAAAAATCTTATTTATTGGGTTGAATTAAAAATGATCTGCGAGTGCACCACATGGAGAATAAAACCCCTGCTACTGAGTATGCTATAGGGAGGCTAGTGTCGTGTTTTAGTATCCTAAAAGCCTTGGAACAGCGCCTGGTACCTACGTTTCTGCATATCTGGACCAACCATCGTATTCACGATTTGTGGTATCCGGGGCAGCAAAAGAACATATGGATTTCTGATTCAATAGGACAGTCGCATGCGGGACATCCCAGGGTTTGTGAGCCCGCCCATCTATTTGTAAGGGAGCGGAGTGCCAAGACCCCATGTCTAAACTGTAGAGTCCCTAGCTAACAGGGCTGCAGCACCCGCTGTTTACAATGTTTTTTTTTTTTTGTCCTCATTTCCCACCATGGTTTCGAGTGTAGGCGCAGGTAGGATTACGACATGCTGTCACAGTTTATAAGACTGGCAGGGATTAGCTAAGGTAGATTATTGACATCCCTCAGCGATGACGCTTCCCCCATAGACAAACACAAGGAAACCATAAAGCAGGTATAAAACCAGGTGGAGTATTCAGCCATTGGGTACCGGGCTTCCAACCGGATAAAAGCTTTTGCAAGAGAATGAACCACAGCTGAGTAATCATCGGACCCGGGAAAAAAAAAAACCCCGGCCAGATCAGTGTTCCCAGACCAACAGATGCCAGAATGCTCTCTTATTTTGATTACCAGCCCTAGCCAGATCTAATCTGGAGACCTGCAAGATTGAAGAAAGCCAGTCAATGAGAGAGGGAGGTATAGGATCTTTCAATTTTTTACAAATCTCCCTTCTGGCAAGTAAGATGGAATAAAACAACAAACTTTTTGTCGGGCTCTGAACCCCATCCAATATTCCAAAAATGACAAGAGGAAGCCGTAGCACTACTTGAAAGCCCACTGATGCAGAAAGTGTGTTACTTATGGCATCCCAAAATGGAGCCAAGCAAGGGCATTCAAAAAACATGTGGGCGTGCAAGGCAGTAACTAGTCCTCACTTGGCGCTGGCTACTGAGTTCCCTTGAGAGAATTTTGAAAGTCTAAGAGGGGAGTAGTATGCTCTGTGAAGAGTAAAAAGGTGGTTCCTGCGTAACCATGCAGGCTTGGCGATATCCCACAGAAGCTTACACAATGCAGTCCACAGATCATGCACAATACGATCAGTTAAGACGGAACCCCACAGCAGGTCTGGTAGCCGAAAGTCACCATCAACTTCTTCCAGGATCAGATTGTACCATAGGGAGATCTCCTTCTTGGCAGGTGGCTTGTCTACTAGTTGGGATACTAACTGACTATGACCGCTGAGTGGAAACCTGTTATCACGGGAAGGCGAGGAAGTATAAGAATGGGTCCAGCTGGTAATTTGCATATATTTAAACCTTGCAAAGTTTGGGCCGATTTTATTCCTTAAACATTCCCATGGGAGCAAGCCCCCTTGCATTAAAAGATCTCCCCAAACCTCCAGACCTGCGTCTCTTAACAGGGGAGCTAAACTGTCTCCCAGCCACACCGGGCTCTCAGGAAGACCCCAAAGAGGTGTCCTACTGGAGAAGTACCTCAATATTATAGACATTGTTAGCTTAGCCCAAGTTTTTGCCATCCCCTGCAAGATTTTCAATTTAACCTTCATAAAAAACTTCACCAAATTTAAACAAAAAGCCTGACTGACTAACTCCTTCCCCTTTAAGCAAAGTTGAAAACAAGGGCCCAACTCCTTGATCTGTAGGCATCTTTAACAGCATTTGGGCATGGGAAAGCTGGAACGCCCATGCGTACATCTACAGATCTGGAGCTGCCAACCCGCCCTTCTCCCTGCGCCGCCTTACACATTTTGTCAAAGGGGATGCTGGAGGGGGGAAACATGGCGGCAGCCTGCTGAGCTGCCGTGGTGCTCTGTGACCGAGCTCCTGTTAGAAGCCACCCTGTTTAGTTTTTTCGGGGTAATGCGTGTTTGACTATTGAGGATGATTGCGGACCCCCCTGGAAGCTAAAAATGTGTGCTAAAGCAGACTTTTGCGGGGGAGACGCGGCATTGTTTTATTCACGCTTATTGTGAATGGAGTCTGTTTTTACTCACTATGCCGGGTCTTCACTGCTGTGCTCTCGTCGGAGCACCTATACTGCTCTACTCTCCTGCGGTAGATTTGGCGTTTCCCGTATCACAAACAACCCCGCTGGGCCACCGGCTCTGGTCTTTGGCCGCACTGGAGCTCAGACGGGGGAGAAAGGCACAAAGTCTCATGCATGTTACTTGCAGCGGCCCCGTTCGAGCCCAGCGCTGTGAGGCGGCAGCCAAGGAGGATGAACAGCCGGTCTCCGCCATGGAGGGATCAGAGATAGCATATTCAGAGGAGAGCAGTAAGAAAGTTGCTTCTGTTCACCTTCCAGCGCTATCTGTGTCACCTCAGCCCTCAAACCACAAAAATAAAAGCAAACGTGGGTGGAAAAAGAAAGAGGTGCTTGTGAAGGCGGTCCCTTTGGGTTTGGGGTCCGTTGTGAGCTCCTTGAAGTCTTCAGTAAAAAAGAAGCCTTCTTCATTTCTATGCACTGAGGTAAAGTCAAAACAGACAAGATCTTCTAAGGCCACAAAAAACCTTAAGGCGGTGCTTAGTTTGGGAACTAAAATTACTCCATCGCTACGTTCCTGTTTTAAAGCAGTTCCGCAGGTACTAGATCTTACAGAAGATCGGGTTATGTCTGGTCCATTAAATATTGCCACTGTCACTACTGCTGCCGCTGCTCCTGCCGCTGGTCCTGCCGCTGCTCCTGCCGCTGCTCCTGCTTTTAAGCCAATCCCTCTTTCAGCAGATGGGGATCTTGAGTCATCATTGTTGTTATCATCTTGTCCACCTCTGTCCAGCTTGTTGGAATTGCCCTGTCCTGGTGAAAAGGTCTCCCTTAATTCGGGCGCAGCACTTGCTGATTCGACCCTTGAAAAGGTTCACTCCTTGTCAGACCCCCTGCCATCTTTGGGACATCTTTCGGTGGCGGATGAAGCTCTCTGTGGGCCAGTTGGCGAGTTTTCTACTTCTAGTGAAGGGCTCACAGGTGACATAGGAGCACATGCAGTTGCAGGTGTAGAGGATGACCATGGGGGATCTCAGCAAGGCGGTCCGACTATTATCTGCAGCACTAACACAGAAGGTCCTGATTCTGGTATTACTGCCGCCTCTCTACAATTAATGTTCTCATCCCTGTCTTTGGATATAAAGAAGGGTTTTGATGAGTCTTCGGCTAACCAGATTGAGATTATGAATTACTGTGAATCTCTGGATAATAAGATAGACGGTCTCTCATCAAAAACAGGGAAATTGGAGGAGACTGTAGCTGCACTGTCGATACATTTGGATCAAGCTAAAGAAGATATTGTCAAGCTTAGAAGGGAGGATCAGGCATTGGCCGATAGGATGGAAACGTTGGAAAATAACGCCAGACGGAGTAACATCTGTATCCTTAATGTTCCTGAAGGGTCTGAGGGGTCGGACATCAAAAAGTTCATTACCTCACTATTCAAGGAGTCACTATGCTTAGACCTACTGCTTGAAGATCTGGCTACTGACATTCAACGAGTCCACAGGGACCCCTTCAAACATAGCCCTCAAAGGTCTAAACCCCGCAAGATCCTTGTTAACTTCCACACCTATTCTCTTAAGGAACAGATCCTTAATCTGTTCCCTAAAACAGAAGTCTTTGGCTGGGAAAGGTTTTACCTTTCAGATAAGGTCCAATCTTTCCAGGGTCACCTTAGAAAAACAGTGGGAGTTTGGCAGGCGCCTAGACACATTTAGGAAGTTAGGTGCAACTGCACAACTCATGTTTCCTGCTGCTTTAAAAATAATGCTCAATAATAAGATGTTTAACATCAGATCTGTGCAGGCAGCAGACGAGTTATTGTTTGATCTGGGTAGTAATGGCCCTTCTGAATAGACCCACCTGGATTAGTATCTCTCTGGCAGCTATATCGTTGTCTACCTAATATGGAGTGGAAGTTTGGATAAGCTTGAATAAAAAAAAAAAAGTATAAAAAAGAAAAAAAAAGAGAACGAAGTTGGAAATAGAGGAAAAAAAAAAGAAGGTGGATGGCGGTAAATATTTTTTTTTCCACTGATGGAATGAAAAGAAAAGGGGGAATGATAAAGAGAAGGAAAGAAGAGAAGAGAACCGAAACAATTAAAAAGAAAAAAAATATGAAAGGAGGAGATTATAACCTTGTTCAAATATTTCATCAGACTTTCAGTAGTGGGAGGACATGTTCTTGCCATATTTCTATAAAATGATGAGAGGGGACCCGGCCTTCTCTTAGTTTATATGTCATAATCAGTAGTAAGTAGAGTTTGTGGCAGGGTGGCCTAGTGGGAGCTCGGGGTGGGGTGCTATCTACTGGACTTGCTCCGGTTAGATATAGCAAGGGTTTTTCGAGGGGAGGGGGGGGGGGGGGGAATTGGGTAAGTGGAGGGTAGGGTTGTTTGAAAAATCTAAAAATTTCCCCATTTCCCAATTAAGTTTTGCTAAGTACGGTATTAAGCAGGTAATGCTTAGCGAATTATTTTGACAGTTAAGGCGGGATACTGGAAACCTTCTTACATATGGGTGGTTAAGTGGAGTCTGGGTTAGTTCCTATGGGTAGTTTAAAATGTATCTCCTGGAATGTTAATGGCCTCCGTACCAAACCAAGAGCAGATATAATTATGCAGTATCTACGCGATTCGGATGTGCAGGTCATTATACTCCAGGAGACCCATTTGACCCAGACTGAAATGTCTGCTTTAGTTAAGAAGAATAGGTGGATAGACTTTTCGGTATCCACATCACAAACTATGAATAATAGCAGTGTGTCTGTCATCTTCAAGAAACAATTAAAAGCTAGGTTAGTATCTCAGTTGGTTGACCCAGGTGGCAGATGGGTCGATCACCATGGTCACTATCGCTGGGGCCCAATTTACAATTCTGGGCTATTATGGGCCTAATCAAGATGACCCCTCAGTGTTAGAATCTATTTTCTCTCACCTATTGTCCTTCCCTGAACCAATTATTCTGGCGGGGGACTTCAACATAGTATTGGATCCGTTTTTAGACAAAACTTCTAATAGTCGTCCCCTACTCCTTTCTAAAACTAGGACCTTTTTGTTTAACTCCATGAAACAATATGGGTATGTAGACATCTGGAGGATAAGGTCAGGGCAGCAACAGCGTATCTCTTTTCGGAATCATAAATACCATCATCAGTCTAGAATAGACTTTGTACTAATCAGTCAGAGATTGGTGGATTCCGTTAAGAGTATTATCTACCTACCTTTACATCTATCTGACCACTCAGCGGTGTTTATGGAGCTTGTGGGGCTTCCCAAGTCTCCCCCTAGAAGTTGGTCATTTGACCGCTCTCTACTCTCACACCCAGATGATATTGCGTTTCTCAAATCCGAAGCCCAAAATTTTATGAGTATTAATATTGGCTCAGCTGCTCTTGGAGTTGTTTGGGACTCCTTTAAGGCTTTTTTGAGGGGTCTTATCACTAGTAAGGTGTCATATTGAAGGAAACAATATAAGGAGGAAGTTGGTTCCATTGAAGCAGTTATAGCCAAAACACAAATTGACATAGATGCCAATGCTGCTTCCCCAGGCCCCATTTTAAAACAGTTACATGACAAATTAATTTCCCTTAGGGGCCACTTGGACTCGGTCTTAAACGGGACACTTCAGCAGAAATGGGAGGCTAGTAAGTTGGCCCACTTCCAGTATGGCGAGGGTGCAGGGAAGCTATTGGCCTGGAAGGCCAAAACAGACCAGGTCCGCAAAAATGTTGAGTCTATCACCATCAGTAACATCACTGTCATGTATTCCTATAGGTTCTGAATCGATCCCCCTATTCCTGACCCTATTCTAGTTAAACAAACCAACAAGTTAACTAGCAGTCAGCCCATGAGGCAGAAAACCCCCATAATGCAGATACCGTTATCTGACGCAGTCACACTACGGCACAGGAACGTGTTATCTGATTAGGTCATAACACTTGCGATCTAATTAGACAAGCGATATTCCTCCAGCCCCTGATAAGGCATACGGAGTTCTCATAACAAATCAAACCTATGACAACCTGGGCAAAACCCTGCGGCCATTGTTTTGATTTCACCGAGAACTTTAGTAAAAGAATGTGCTAACGAGCAAGTCGTATGACATCCTTATTGACGTATCTATGTCCATCCTTAAGTCAATCTCGGCACCTTAAAGGTATAAATATTACCGATCTTGCCATATGCAAACACACGCGTGGTGACGAGACGGAGCAGCCATACTTGCCGAAGCGAAGAGCAGAGCAGACCCCGCTGGCAGCAGCCCCGCCTTTCTGACGCGCTGAGAGACGCGCTGCTTTCTCCTGCCGAGAATCCAGCACCGGCGTTTCTGGGCAGCCCTCGCAGGCAGCCTGGAATATCGAGACCAGAGAGAGAGATACCATTCCTCATTCATCCTAACTTCCAGGTACAGAACTGAATAACCCCTCACAGAGAATTCTTTAGTTATTCACTTGGCAAAAACAAACTTAACTTAAACTGTAACTATCTATTCACGCCCACGTATTAGACCTAGGTCAGGTACACGGGGTAGGCGTATCTAGAAACACCAGTTGAGTACGTTTAGTCAAATGTATATGTGTATGTAATATATTTTATTCATTTTAAAACATCTTATGGCTTAGAAACCATATCAATGTTTTTACAGTATTATTTTATACTATTGCTTTTAATGTATGCTCTTTACTTAACTCTAAGTATTGCAATAATATCGATCCATTTCTCTTGTATGAGAAAAGAGACTGATCAATAAATAACACCTTTTTATTGAACACGCCCGTCTCTTCCTTTTCTCTACATTCTGATGAGACTAAGAATGCACGTACTGACTGAGTAAAATAATTTGCCTTTTGTTCACACGACTCTCGAGATTGACTCTTGATTAGGGGAGAGCAAAGTTGTCATGTTCTATGGTTGTCAGAAACTAAATCCCTTCTTGTCTAATCAGGGAAGTTAATTCCTCCTTGAACATTCGAGAAAGTTTCTAGTGAACTCTGAGCTAAGCTGGCAAACCCAAAACTTTAAGTCTAGTATCGACAGTAGTAGACCTAGTTAACGTCTGGCCTAGGCCTTTACTGCTGTAGGTATTGTTCCAATGCGCAGAGCCTATTGGGAAGATAGGAACTACACTACATGGCGCCCAACGCGTTTGGAAAGGGCGATAAAACTAACATAAGACATTTAGAGTAACTCAGTCGTGCTTTCTCACTCAGACCCCTTTTCCCAAATACTCCAAAGACGTCTGGAGTGGGTGAAAGGTTATATCCGCCAGACCTCGCAGGAGGGAACTCCTATGTATGGTTCTTGGTATAGTCAACGTTGAAGGATAAACAGTTCCAAAATATTGTGCATCTAAATCTTTGTTTCCATAAGAAACCTGATCTGCAAACAAACAAAATAACCTTCAGGACAGTAAAATGTCAGAAAATGAAGAAGAAAGAGAGGCAGTTAGATTAGCAACTGAACTCGCAGCAGCTGATGCTACCATGCAGGCAGCAGACCAGGATATAATACTCATCCCAGTCATCAAAAGGAGATCTATAACCCTAAAACTTATAGAAAATGGACTGACACCTAGAGGTGGCACAGTCATATTCGTAATTGAGGCACACGAATATCGGCAGACAGAGGTATACTATTCATGGATACATTTTCCAGCAGCAAATGCTGTAACAAAGTACTTCCACTATTACAAAATAGAGGAACCTCCTAATGAGTACACTCCTTTCGAGGAGGTGGAAGTACCACTCAAATTCCAAGAGCATTTGCTCTTATTTGATGGCGCCCTAAAACATAATAATCACATCACCAGGCTCGGTCCTTTAGGTAGACCAGGAGCAACGTGGCCGGTCCTAGCCGGATACACACCACATCCAGACATCAATGAGATGCCGGCAGCAGAGCTGTTAACACAGCTAAAACAATTAATAAAAATACATAGACAATTAGTTCAGTATGTGATGCGGACATCAACAATTCAGCCAGCGATTAAACTTCCACAGCGGACCCCTCATCAGGGGAACACAAATAAAATTACACCACAGAACATCCAATCCTGCCTAGGTAAAGTACCGGCTAAACGGGAACAAATACCATTCTGGTTGGCACAGAAAATTACCCAAATTGAGGCGGTGTTTCCTGACACCACCCCGCTAGAAAAGCACAGGATTCTGACTATCTGTCTCCCAATGGGAATCGCACCACACATAGAGGACTGTGACACTTGGGGTACAGTCTTTGCTTCCATCTACACAAAAACGCACGGTGTTCCATCCATTTCGGTAATACCAGATGTGCTAAAACAAATTCAAGATGAATATGGTCCTGAACCCGCTTTAACTCTTGGTATGAAATTACTGAAAGACTTCAAGCAGGTCTCGGCTATACTATTAGCCAACATAAAAGGTGAAGCAGCAAACGTGGCGATCCGCCAGAGGTTAAAAGAGACAGATATAGCAGACCAACCAGCTGAAATTGCCAGAATCATAGAAAAATCCTATGAGGAACTAGGTAGAGACAGTTTAGGTGGAATACCAGTAAAACCACAACTGACTGAAAGTCCAGAAAAAATATTTTTTAATAATAATTCACCAAAAAAGAACTGGGATGGAAACAAACAATCCAATCCCAAAGAAAAGAAATTCCAGTCCCGAGGAAGGTCTCCTAGGCGAAGAGAAAAATCTCCGAACCAAAGACACAGGTCACCTCAAAGTG
Organism: Lissotriton helveticus; assembly: GCF_964261635.1. Classification (NCBI taxonomy): domain Eukaryota; kingdom Metazoa; phylum Chordata; class Amphibia; order Caudata; family Salamandridae; genus Lissotriton; species Lissotriton helveticus. Next base: position 754,415,976 of record NC_136063.1, on the reverse strand, counting down.
ACCCCTCTGGGAAAAGATATAACCTTAGAAATAGGGATAATATAAAAAAGCCTGATAGATATCAAGACATTGATACGCGTCCCTCTCAATCTTTTCAGACTTCCTCGCAGAAATCGGAAAGAAGAGGACGATCAGAACAAAGAGAAGAGCACGCCAAGTCCAAAGACAAGGAACCTGCTCAACTAAAAAAGAAATTCCAATTTCCAAAAAAGAAGGTAGCCAGTATCAAGGTAGTTAATAATGCCGAGAATACTGAGGACACAACTGAAAAACGGAGAGTGGGCTCAGACAATGCTAGACAGCGCAGCAGAAGTGAGCATAGCTCGCAAAGTCCTTATGAATCATCTGGAGACAGTGGACACGAATGAATATCTTCAAGTGGAAACTGCGGACACCAGAGTTAGCAAACCTCACAAAATATACGAAATAACATTGCGTATAGAGGGGGATAAGACTAGGAAAATAAGGGGACTATTTTGGGATCATCTCTCCAAGGGGTATGACATCCTTCTAGCTGAAAAAGACTGGCCACCAGAGTTTGTCAGGGAGTGCCCTCAAGGCGAAGAAGTAATTATGCCTGCCTTCTCAAATCAAATTCCAATTCATAAAAAATACACACTTGCTAGAAAGTGGGCAGTGGCTCTAGCACCTGCTTTATATAAAAATCACGTGGGATGGGATGAGGATTCTCCTCCTCACAAAATCCAGTTAAAATCACAACCTACTGCACAAAGGCAGTACCCAATTAAGCAAGAAGCTAAAAAACAGGTAAATGAAATACTAGATCAGCTAGAATACCAGGGGGTGATTGAAACTTGCACCTCACAAATGAACAATCCTTTGTTTCCGGTCTCCAAACCAGACAATTCATATCGTCTAGTTTTGGATTACCGACACCTTAACACATGTTGCAAAACTTTTGCAGTGCAAAACTCACACAGTGCTGCACTAATGAATAACATAGTGCGCAAAAAATACAAAACAACCTTAGACATCTCTAATGGATTCTTTTGTCAAAACATAGCACCAGAGAGCAGATATTTAACTGCATTCTCAGTAAATGGCACTCAAAAACAATTCTGTTGGTTAGCCCAGGGGTACAAGAACAGCCCGGGGGTATTCTCAGCGAGAGTAACAGAATTACTTCAACTATATGATGATGAAGCATTATCTTATGTCGATGACATTTACATAACAGATGATGACTTGGAGACTCACTTGAAAAGAGTGAACACCATAATACTTGGGTTCGCTGCAGAGGGTTACAAATTCAACTTTAAAAAATCCAGAATTGCCCATCTGAAAGTCCTATACGAAGGATATGAATTATCAAGTATAGCCTGGTTGACAATTTTTTGAGAACTAGAAGAATTAAAAAATCTAGAATATGAAGAAACATATCCTCTGCCAATCGACATTCTGCCTTTACGACATTACGCCTGTGTAATCTATACAGACGGACATGCTCAACCGTCCGTTTGGGGAGAACAAGCATACAACCCCACATGTGAGATTACAAAAGAAGTGTGGCGCGGAGGTAAACTAAAACCTCTATTAACAAAATCACACTCAGTAGAAACTAATTCAGAACAACAAACTGAAATATTAGCTTTGAAAATGGCGCTAGATAATGCGGATCGCGAATTCCCGACACTTATAGTGTCAGATTCATATTACTGCGTCAAATCATATAACAGCGATTTGCAGACATGGATTCAAAACGGTTACAAAGATGACACAGATGCACCAATAAAGCAGAAACTGCTCTGGGAACAAATAGCTCTTTTACAGAAAGAGCTACCAAAGACTCACGTGACACACTCACTGAGTCATCAGCGTGATGGCGTTCACGTTGCAGGGAATTCATTGGCTGAGACAGCCACAGCGGCAGCCACTAAATCGGCTCCCGTAGATCGAAAAAAGCGTACATTAAAATACATTGACGGTGAAACAGTGCTGGCAGTGAAAACGTCATCAAAAGGCGACTGCTCAGCGTTACCGATCAACTATCCACTCAATTATACATACATAATCGATGCAAACTCCGTCCCTTTTGCTCGAATCCCTGGAGTGGGGGATAGGGTGATTCCAAACATGGACAGGAGAAACTTGTTAATCGCAGACGCACATATGGGCGAGGGTCTCAGACACCTTAAACTAAAAGATTCTCTGGAAGAATTACAATCACGGTACTGGTGGCCAGGCATGAGCCTGCGTCACACCATGTTTGTAAAAAACTGCCCAAACTGCAACAGAGATCGCAGTGGGGAGAGAAACAGTTTAATACCTCGTCGTTCTACTCCAGGAAAAATCAGGAGTAAAAAGGAAGGGTTGCGATTAACATATACAGGCTAGTTCCACTTATAATGTAGATCACCAGCACTCGGCTGACGTCCGGACTGTTATACAAAGATTTGCGGGTCTAAATGGCATATACGCTAAGCGCATGCTACGTTTGACTATTGTTTTCACTCAAGCCCTCCAGCCTGGGGGGAAACATGGCCAAATGAGCATAGTCCAGCGGGAATCTTCTCACTTCCTTCCTGAGGGTACGGGACGGTGTAAAGAAAAAACCAAGGCATAAAGCAATCTATAACGGAAAGGATATTAGGTTCGGGAGCTGGGTGGGTCAAACATCTAATAAGTGTCCAACGTAGTCTCAATAACTTGCCAAGAAATTCTCTGAAGGGATTCAGTGCGTACAAATTATTATTTGGAACTAGGATGATGATCTCTGACATTGATAGTCAGACTTCAGTGGTGAAAGAAAAAACCTTTGATATCAAAGACCGTTTGGCTATTTTGCAGGACTTAAACAAAACAAGAAAAGACCTGAGCAACATAAAGTTGAAACAACAGCCAACAACCACTGAAGAACCACCACCTGTCCCAGCAAGACCTGTCTGGATTCCAAAAGTCGGGGATCTAGTCAGGGAAAAGATCGCGGTAAAGAAGGAATTTGGGCCTTCTTACAGAAAAGCAGTTCCTGTCTTGTCTGTCAACGGGACAAGATCAGTTGTACTACCGCCACTTGCTGGAAAAAAGGAGAACCGAGTTGTATCAATCGACCTGGTAAAACCACAACATGTGGCCGATAACAAACAGTAGGCCAAGTGGACTCCCAATAAGTAGCAGAACACCAAGGTTTGCTACCAGTACAGAGGTCCTAACGAAGAGGCTCATCACATTCGAAACGCCTACAGAAGAACAACAAGGACTATGCAACAATGCAATAGAACTAAGACCTCTGAAAACCCAAATAAAAACATTTAGCAGAGACACACCAATCTATAATGAAGTACCAAGTGAAAATGCAAGAAACAGAAATCCTGAACCAATTGGAACAATTGACAGAACTGCATCCGGCTACTTCATAAACTTCGATGATTCCTCTGAGGGCTTCAGCGAATCAAAGACACAGCCATCATCAAAAACCTTTAAAGACAAAGCTAAGGAACTTTTGAGACAACTGAAAGAAACATATCTGATTTCCCCATGGATTGAATTTTGGGTGGGTTTTGGTGCATTTATTCTCATACTTTGGCTCATCATGGTACTTACTTTGGGACGCTTCATTGAGGGAAAATATGCTAAAATGGACACAGCAAGTCAGAAAATCAACTTGATCCTCAAACCACACACATCTTCACACGTCGAGAAAAGAGAACTTTCTTCAGCCAACTTCACAGCCAATCCGATACCTGGTGGGGTAGCCTGGGACAACACTGACTATGAAATTTATGGTCCGGTCGAGATCCTGAAATATCCACACCAAATTAAGATCTCATTGAGTGACTTTGCAAAACCAAACTCATTTGCTGATGATTGGGACTTCGAAAGCATTAATAATATGATGTCTGACTTAGTAATGTCTGCTAAATTTACCAAACATGATTATTTGCAGGGTTCTACAAATTATGACAGTATGTATTGCTATAACCACTATGGTAACCACTTTTTACATAGATCTGCACAACCTAGAAATGTTTTAAATTATAATCAATGGGAACATTGTGCAACACCTCCAAAAGGGAGCTCAAGAACCGTTTACGACAAATATTCATATTTTTCAGGTTTTAACACAAGTAATGCTGAAGCATTTTATTTTAAGTTGTCGAACAAGACAGGAACCAAAACCATGATAACCAACACAAAATTGTTATATTCAGACTCATTTTTTGAACAAATGAATACTTTTGGATTTGATTATTGGGACAAAAATGTTGAATTGAAAAGTGTTTGGGGTACAAAAGAATGGCAAGTACAGGGTATAGAAGCTTTGTTTAGAGCCTGCATGATCCCAGAACAAATGATATTTTTAAATGACACTGTTCAACAGACCACCTGTCTTGGCTTAGCCAAAATCAAAGATTTAAATAAACCGTCTATTCCAAAGCCAACAATGTTTAGCAATAACTCTGATACAGATGAAGAGATAGACGTAAACCATATATTAAACCAAAACAGAACACATCCTGATTGGAAACAGTGGTTGATCTGGCCCACAGATACTAATAACTGTCAAGACAGATTCCTGAACAAAACACAGGGGTTCAAAATGACCAGGCCAGACCCTAGATATCCTCAAAGACATCACCCAGGGATAATAACCACCTACAGTGTGGGCAAATTATGCCTTCAATGGCTACAAACTTCCACACTGGCAGAAATTAAGCAACACCTAACTTTACTTACTGATGGTGCTGACTTGCGTGATTTCACTTTGGGACCACGCAAACAGCGTCAAAAGCGTTTCATAGCAGCCTCTGTATATGCAGCATACAATGAGGCCTGGAAGGTTACTCAAATTGAAACAGCAGAGAGAATACGGGAAATTGACCGTATTAATTTGGAAAAATCACTTTCTGTAGTGGACAATGGGTTAATGACTCTGTCCTCCAGAATTTTTTCTTTGGACAGCATTGTGTCGTCAGCAATCGATATATTATCGCAAGACTTACTGTTATTACAACACGGTCAGTCACAATTGCGTTCTATTGTACAGCTTGGCTGGACGTTACAAAATCTGCGTTCAGGCTATGTGCCTTGGCGTTTAATCAACACAACGTCACTATTCCAAATCTTTAACCTTACTGATAGACAAATCAGTATGGCGCAAAAGGGTGCTGATTATACAATCTTGAGCATTGAAAAACTAGAAAGATTACCAATGACAATGTCAGAACGACCTGTCAGTGAATGGATAATACATGGGATAATAAATATTCCAATCTCAACCTTCAGGTTTCAATACTGCCAAAAATATATACAGGCTGGCATGTACGAGAAATTAGGAAAGGGGTACCTTAAAACAACATGGAACCTGCCCTATTCACATGCATGTGTCAGTAATAAAGGACAGAAAGTGTTTCTTAGTGGCAACAATTGTGCGATGTCACTGAGTGGCACACTTCTGTGTAACGGAATTAGTTTGCATGGAGCCTGTGAAGGGAATTCATACAACCTTTCATGTCACCAGCAAGGCGCACCTGCAACAGAAATAGAACCATTCTTTCAAAGACTCTATAATGGGAGTTACATTCTTATTGTAGACCGTAGATGTTGTAGTCTTATGCCCGGGACTCCTTATCTAGTAACTACTACTGCGAAGGTCAAGTGCTGTGGACGCTCATTGTTCCCCAGCTCCTTCCCAGACAGGGAGGCAAGGGCATGGCCCGATTTGAAAATTACTTCTATTCGAATAGATACTTTAAGCAGAATGAAAACAGTCCTTCTTCAGACGCCTACCAGGCTCTCGTCATCAAAAGAAACGTATGATCTACAAGTCGCAAGGACGACTGCAGAGATACATACATTATTATCAACTAATTCCCCCGTACATTTCCCGGAAATCCTGAATGAAATCTTAAATATTTCTGATACCAATGGGGTCTCAAAAGTATTTAAGACAGTATTTTCGATGGCATTAACACCATTCAAAGCCATACTGGGTATTTATCCAGATTTCGTCCATTCGATTTTTGGCGGACTTCCCCTGATCCTGGGACTAATTGCAGGAATCCTATTCTTAGTCCTTATTTTTCGTTATGGCAACCCATGTCACAGACAAAACTCTTGCGACAAGGGAAGAAACAATCCTAGCCATTGGATACCGGGACCGGATATCAAAAATCCTGGGACTCTCCCGGCTTAGAGACCTGAACATGACTTGGTTTCTATCATTTCGACCAATGTGGCAAAGATGTGTTTTACCTGTATTGAGGTGTCTGCTATGCGGAGGAGAATGCGTGTTAGACACCTGTCTGACGCTACAATCGGATGCGCCGATGGATGCAGAAACATTGTTGAGCCCGATCAAGGTTCATGCTTTGTGCTGCCCTCAAAGGCTACCAATCCTGATGACGGCATTCGTGGAAGCTTCACCACTACGATTGATGGGTAGTGAAGTTCAAGATGAAAGCAGCATCGAACAGGTACGACCTTCTGTCAGTAATGCAAATCAGAATGTCAATGGAGACAATCATGCGCAAGAATGCATGATTACACCTATTTCCGAGTTAGTGGAACTTTCCCAGGAAGCTGTTGACAGTTTCTTCGAAAGCCTAAATGATATGATGTTCTCACCCGAACAGAAATAGAGACTTTTGAGCAAGCTCGCACACGGCGTTCCCTGAATTCGGCCTTCAACTTTAAAAATAAAGTCACATGAACATTTTCGCTCCAGTTCACGGACAGCAGTTTTTCCCGCAGCCCCAAATATTTTTGCATATTTTTCGGGACACTATCTTCTGCTTAAAGTAAGAACTATTCTTAGAGAACTAAGGTTTCTAAATTTTAGATAACTTATAGACATTAGCTGCCCGCTGGCATGTTCATAGATATTTTATTCTGTGATGGAATGGTCTCGAAACTTTTTTCTGTATTTAAGAAACCATTTCATGTGTAATTCTCATATACCAAATAAGCAATAATGTATACAAATGCGATTACTTTGGCATTTTTCTACAGCTTGAGTGCATACAATATATATGTCTGCAATTTTTCAGTATATTTGAAAATTTCAAAATGCATTTATGTATTTTGGGGTGGTAAGGTATACACACTACTCTATAGTATGTTGTACTATGTTATACTATGCCTAGATTAGTAAATATGTCCATAGTTAGCGTGGAGTGGGTGTCATGTATTCCTATAGGTTCTGAATCGATCCCCCTATTCCTGACCCTATTCTAGTTAAACAAACCAACAAGTTAACTAGCAGTCAGCCCATGAGGCAGAAAACCCCCATAATGCAGATACCGTTATCTGACGCAGTCACACTACGGCACAGGAACGTGTTATCTGATTAGGTCATAACACTTGCGATCTAATTAGACAAGCGATATTCCTCCAGCCCCTGATAAGGCATACGGAGTTCTCATAACAAATCAAACCTATGACAACCTGGGCAAAACCCTGCGGCCATTGTTTTGATTTAACCGAGAACTTTAGTAAAAGAATGTGCTAACGAGCAAGTCGTATGACATCCTTATTGACGTATCTATGTCCATCCTTACGTCAATCTCGGCACCTTAAAGGTATAAATATTACCGATCTTGCCATATGCAAACACACGCGTGGTGACGAGACGGAGCAGCCATACTTGCCGAAGCGAAGAGCAGAGAAGACCCCGCTGGCAGCAGCCCCGCCTTTCTGACGCCCTGAGAGACGCGCTGCTTTCTCCTGCCGAGAATCCAGCACCGGCGTTTCTGGGCAGCCCTCGCAGGCAGCCTGGAATATCGAGACCAGAGAGAGAGATACCATTCCTCATTCATCCTAACTTCCAGGTACAGAACTGAATAACCCCTCACAGAGAATTCTTTAGTTATTCACTTGGCAAAAACAAACTTAACTTAAACTGTAACTATCTATTCCCGCCCACGTATTAGACCTAGGTCAGGTACACGGGGTAGGCGTATCTAGAAACACCAGTTGAGTACGTTTAGTCAAATGTATATGTGTATGTAATATATTTTATTCATTTTAAAACATCTTATGGCTTAGAAACCATATCAATGTTTTTACAGTATTATTTTATACTATTGCTTTTAATGTATGCACTTTACTTAACTCTAAGTATTGCAATAATATCGATCCATTTCTCTTGTATGAGAAAAGAGACTGATCAATAAATAACACCTTTTTATTGAACACGCCCGTCTCTTCCTTTTCTCTACATTCTGATGAGACTAAGAATGCACGTACTGACTGAGTAAAATAATTTGCCTTTTGTTCACACGACTCTCGAGATTGACTCTTGATTAGGGGAGAGCAAAGTTGTCATGTTCTATGGTTGTCAGAAACTAAATCCCTTCTTGTCTAATCAGGGAAGTTAATTCCTCCTTGAACATTCGAGAAAGTTTCTAGTGAACTCTGAGCTAAGCTGGCAAACCCAAAACTTTAAGTCTAGTATCGACAGTAGTAGACCTAGTTAACGTCTGGCCTAGGCCTTTACTGCTGTAGGTATTATTCCAATGCGCAGAGCCTATTGGGAAGATAGGAACTACACTACATCACACTCTCCTCAGATAAAGATATCAGACGAGCCTTTAGAGAGTTGTTTTCAATCAATCTATCATGAGGACAACAAGATCGATCCAGAGCTTATTGAGAGTTGGTTGAGTGGAATTTCTCTCCCGGCACTCTCTGCGCAGCGGCAAACATTCCTTGATAGTACCATTTCGGAGGAATAGGTCAGGATAGCCATCCAAAGTAGTAAAAAAGGGAAGGCGGCAGGACCCGATGGGCTTCCTGCCGAAATTTATAGAGCCTTGGAACAAGAAATAGTAACCCTCCTTACTTCTCTATTTAATCAAATTCTACAGGATGGCCAGCGTCCCCCTGTATCCTGGGACAGTGCATCAATCACCCTCATTTTGAAACCAGGGAAGCCAGCTTCTTGCTGTGGGTCTTGTAGGCCAATCTAAATTCTAAATGTAGATTACAAAATCTTTACTACAGTTCTTGCAAAGAGGCTGGCAGTTGTGGCCCCCTATATATTACATAACGACCACAAGGGGTTTGTCAAGGGACGTCAGCTATATGAGCTGACATATTACCTTATGGGGGCAATCAACATGGCATCGGCTGGGGCCCTCCCTTTGACCACTCTCACGTTGGATGCAACCAAGGCCTTTGACAGGGTAAATTGGTTATACCTGTTGGGGGCCTTGGCTAAGTTCAACATTGGTGAGGGCTTCCGCCGGGCTATCCGTCTTCTATATCAGTGCCCAACAGCTCGTGTTCTGGTCAATGGAGATTTATCGGACCCCTTTAACATCACAAGGGGGACGCGGCAGAGCTGCCAACTCTCCCCTCTCCTATTCGATTTGTACATCAAACCCTTCGCTCAAAGCTTGAGGGAGGATGTTGGTATCAAGCCGTTTACTTATAGGGGATGGGAGAGGAAGGTGGCCCTGTACGCGGACGACGTTCTTATCTTCTCATCAGAGGCACATACTGCACTTCCTGCAATATTCATGGCCACTCTAGAATTCAGGGAAGTCTCTGGGTATGAGGTCAATCCCTCCAAAACAGAGATGCTTGTTTGGAATGATGATGAATGTGACATTAACATACAGCCTGGGTCTAGCATGCGTTATCTAGGTCTCAATATTGTGAAAGACATCAATCAAATTGCTATGACTAATTTCACAATTGTCGCAAAAGCATATCGTAAACTTATGCGATCATGGGCACAACTTCCGCTATCCTTATTAGGAAGAGTTAATTTGATTAAAGTGACCATTTTACCTAAAGTTTCCATCTTATTTAATCCTATCCACCTTCACTTTGATCCATCTCCGTTAGAAAAACTACAGGCGGAAATTAGTTCCTTTATCTGGGATAAGCACCTTCCAAGGATTGCTTGGAAGAAATTAAGGCTGTTTACAATGTTGTTTGATTCCATTTCAAATATTACTGACAATAGGGCAGAAACCAAAACATATACATCAGCTCAAGCATCTGATATATATTCTTTTTTTTTCAAAACAAATTTTTATTGATCGATTGCACACAAGGTGCAGCTCTCCACATTCAGGAGAAAACTGCAAAGAAATCAACAGCAGCAAATGATTGGCAATCTATACATCTTTTGGCTTCCCTCTTCCCCCCCGCCCTGTCCCCAACCCCTCCCACTGCCAACTCCCCCCACCCGGATCCCTCCCTAGCCCACTGCACGATACATTCTCATGCTCAAATCGTTTCACATGTAAAACAGTGTACACAGTTCCTCAATTTCGGCCCCCTTCCACTATATCCGAGCAATCCTCACTTTCTGCCGGTGGTTCTAACCATAGACCCCTATATTCCGCCCACAAGGTACGAAGACATATATTCTTTGATAATGGAAACTCAATCATTCAGCACACAAGGTGGATCAGTCACTCAACAACTATGGCAACTAGAATTTTTATCAAGGAGAGTACCTAACCAATGACTCCATGCACCGACACTCATACAGTACCACAAGGTACAGAGGATCCCTCGTGGGTTATGTCTACCCATTAAGCCTATGCTCTTCTGGTTCCAATTCAATAAACACTTTATGGACAAATGGTATGCAATTTTAAACAAATGCTCGCTTGACCTGATTTTGATATTGGTAGAAGAATTGTCTAAAACTATCAACGATTTAGAAGAAGAGATTGACATTCTGAAGGGTGAACTGTCCAGGCAATGCGACATGGAATTTTGGGAAGCAACTTTAAAAGATCTGAATGACAAATTGGAAAGGTATGGCAAAGAGACTCAGGATCGTAAACTACGAAAGTACAAACGGGACACGATAGACTACAAATTGAATGAGGTGTACACCTGGGCAGAGGTGTATGCCCAGAGAAGACATCAATCAAAAACAGTCACTTCGTCCCAAGAAAGCATAGTTTCAGATCAAGAGTTGTCTTCCACCAGGCAACCTTTAAATGCGGGAACGACCTCAGGCTCCTCTACAGGCAATGGGGCAGGAGCTTCCACAAGTGATTTTACACAACCACAGCAGCCTGTTTTTTTAAAGAAGGGTCCGACAACAGGCAGACCACTGGAAAAAGACAGTTCAAGAAAACTCATCCAGGGAAGAGAAATGATAAGCCAAAATCTGAGAAGCAAGAACAAAACTTAGTAATCAACATTTCTTCAAAAACGTTAAGTAAGCAACAACTACAGGTCTTGAATAAGGGCACATCTTTTGTGCCTACGTATTACAGCAATACATTTGAAACTGTAATTAGTTTCTTTAAATTCATGCGTATGCTTAGGTTAAGACACTTTTTTTCCAATGTGGTGCCCGCAATTACGGAGTACAGGGAATACACACAAGATAGGGAGATAACTGAATTGAAGGAATTTAAAACTTCAAGTACATTCATGGCACCTACATGGCATAAAATGTGGACACCTTTGAGATATTAGTCAAACAGGACCTGAATAAACTACAAAGGAACTCACGCATCAAGACCAGCATCAACAAACATGAACAACGCATAATTAAAGAGTTGGCGAACAACATGTCGTAAGTTAAAGTACTCAAAGTTGATATTTGATAGAAGTTTATTCAAATATTAAACAGGTGATGTGCAGCAGCAGGCTCCAACCAGGCACAGGGAGCCAACAGTCCTCCTTTTCAAACTAACATTCTCAATGGAATGCTCATGGCCAGAACATCATGGCACAGGCATTCCAAACTTTGGATGGAGAACACTACATTATCCTCCTCCTCTAAATACATTTAAAAAATGTTTACAAAATAAATAAATAATAAAATAATAAAATAAAAACATAGCATAACAAATCAGAATGTTAACGATATCTGGCTGGAACCGAACGTTTATGGAAACTTCTCTGCGGACCTACATTGGCAGGAAAAGAGAAAGCATCATTGTTTACACAACTAGGATTTTGATTGTTATCAAAATTGTTGGAACCAGATAGGGAAATCTGACCCGAACGATCAGAGACTTTCGCAATCTAGATAAGTTCCACTAATTTTTCAAATTAACTCTTACAGCATTACCACACACTTTGTCAACAGTAAAAGCTTCAGAGAATTTTGAACTTCCTTTCTTCGCATGAGTAGGAATCTTAATACGTACAATGTCGCCAACTTTAATTTGTTCAGAGAAAGATCTCTTTCTAGAGTCAAAATACAATTTTTGTTGGCACTGAGCTTGTGAAACATTAGACCTTACAATGTTGTCAATGTTATTCACAGTATTCATTTTTACCCATCTCGACATCCATCCAGGACATACCTTCGAACAAGGTTTTCTTCCTCGAAGGAGTTCAAAAGGAGACACCTTTGTGGAAGAATGGGGTGTAGTACGATAAAACCATAACATGGATCTTACTGCATTTTGAACATTGCATTTTCCAGCTAAAGCCCATTGTTCATTCACTTCACCAATCCGTTACTTTGCGGATGATAAAGTGCACTTCTGGAATGTGTGATACCGCTTTGCTTCAAAAAACATATAAATTCCTGGCTGACAAACTCTACTCCATTGTTGCTTATTATTGTAGCAGGAAAACCTTCTCGCAAGAAAATATCTTTCAGAAAATCAATGACATTGCTGGAATTAGGTTCACTGATGAAACAAACCTCAGGCCATTTTGAATAATAGTCTATGACCACAATTGTAAACCTGGCATTGGTAGGAAGAGTACTAAAAGGCCCAACCAAATCAATCCCAATTTTCTCCCAAGGTCTACCTGGTAACGCAATGGGCTGAAGAGGTGGAGTACGTACTTTCATACTTTTCTCTGAATTTGAGCATATCACACACTCCCTGTTAAACACATCAACATCTTTATCCATTTGTGGCCACCAAAGGTGTTCACGTAATCTTTTTTTGTAAATGTTTTACCTAAGTGACCTTCATGTGCGCCTTGGATTAGCCTAGATCTTAATGTCTCTGGAGGAATCAATCTATCTCCACGCACAAGTAAACCACCCTCGATGGAAAGTTCTTGTGAAACCTTTACAAAAGATTGCAGAGAAAGATGAACATTCTTCTCTCTCGGCCAACCACTTCTCACAGAATTAATGACTTCTTCAAGAAAAACGTCTCTGGACAATTGATCTCTCCACTCAGCTTCACTGATAACACACATCTCATCCAAAACCACACCAGCCACAAAACAGTTTTCCTCATCATCATCATCATGTTCATTATCACATTGCACAGGATGTCTTGAAAAATAATCTGCTCTAATGTTCTTATTCCCCAGATTGTAGGTAACCTCAAAGTCAAACTACAGCAGTTTCGTTGACAAACGTGCAATCCTTGATGTGTGTTATTTCAATTTGTCACCAGAAAGAATAGAAACAAGTGGGCTGTGATCTGTGCATAATTTAAATTGTTTTCCTCAAACATGAGGAGTAAATTACCTAATGACCCACCAACATGCCAACAATTCTCTTTCAATCACAGAAAAATGTAATTCCGAGCCATGCAACACTCTTGAGGCATAACGTAAAGTGTGCTCATCCCCTTTTATGTTTTGGGTGAGAACAGCACCTAATCCGACTCCACTAGCATCTACTGTGATAGTACACATAACATTGGGGTCAAACGGCTTGAGTATTATGGGACTAACAAGACGTTCCTTAATCCATTCAAAAACATCATTGCATTCTTTTTTCCAAACAAAAGGAACACTTTTCTTGAGCATATTAGAAAGTGGTTGGACTTTTGAGGCATAATCTGGTAAGAATCGCGAGTAAAACTCACACAACCCAATGAATGATTTGAGTCCTTCTTTGTCACAGGGAGCTGGACAATCCACAAAAGCTTTCACAAGACCTGGTCTTGGTTCCACCCCATGTTCAGAAAGAACATGACCAAGGTACTCTACTTTCTGAACTTTAAAAACACATTTCTCCTTCTTCAAAACTACACCTGCATCACGCAAAGTCTCCAACACACAAAAGACTGTCTCATCGTGTGACTCACATGTTTCACTGTGGACCAAAACGTCATCTTGAAAAACGACAACTCCTTTGATGTTTTTAAGTAAATTAGACATGGAAAACTGCTGCCGTAGAGGACAACCCGAATGGCATGCGGCAGTATTGAAAAGTTCCAATGGGCGAAACAAAAGCAGTCAAGTGTCTGGACGATGAATCCAGAACCACTTGGTGATAGGATGAGGCCAAATCTAATTTACTGAACCATTTAGAACCATTGATTAACGATAACATGTCGGATATGTTTGGGAGGGGATGTGAATCTATCCAAATATTTTTATTTAGACTGCGCAAGTTTATACAGACACGGAGATCACCATTTTTTTTTTAGCCACAATCAAAGGACTAAGCCAAAGAGATGACTCAATAGGTTCAATTATCCCCTTTTCGCAAAGGCCCTTAAGTTCCTGTTCTAGTTGTTCTATCACAATGAATGGGACATTTCTGAGTTTATGCTTAACTGGTATAGCATTTTTCTTCACTTTGATACAATGAGTAAAACCTCTAATCTGTCCAAGACTGTTGCTAAAAACTGAAGGATAGCGTTCGCACAAAACATCCACAAAATCTTCTGATCGAAGAATCAAAACTTGATCCCTGGTGCCAGGTCTAAGTACCATTTTGAAAAGTCCTTGATGGAACCATCCAAGGATATCTAATCCCTTGATGGCCACATATACTTTACCAAAGATTTTTCTACCCCTGAACTCCAGAGTATCTTCAAAATATCCTACTAGCTCAATTGTTCTTCCCTCATACGATACAGGAGATCTATCAGGAGGTAATAATGGGCGAGAAGCCCAAACATCTCTGAACTTTTCTAGAGTTATCATAGTGATTCTTGCACCTGAATCAACAAGCAAACACAAACTCGTATTTCAACATAAGGGTCAAAACATTCTGATTTTCCGTTCGTATCCACACTCATATCTCCAACCACAACAACCATGTCCCTTAAATCTTCCTGAATTTTATCAAAAACATAGTTTTTTGATTCTGACATTAAAACATTTGTAACAGAAGATGGCAATCCGGTAACCTGTTTAGAAACTTGATGAAATTCAAGATTTCTTTTCCCATTTTGACAGACTTTCGAAAAGTGACCTAACCTACCACACATCCTACAGGTGACATTTCTAGCAGGACAGGGATGTCCTGACCTAAAGTGGGGAAAATTACCACATTTGAAACAAATATTCGTCTGTTTGAAAAACTTATTTTCATTATGATTAAAAGATGAACTTTTAGAATCCTTTGACCTTATAGCATTGACAGCATCTTCTTTGATAGATGAAGATGATGGCTTTTCATCTACTTCCTTCACTGAAAATGTTAAAAGTTCAATGCTCTTTGCTATGCGAATAGTCTCCTCAAGTGTTGGGTTACCTAAAGAAAGAAGTTTTTGCTGGATACTCTTGTTGGTGCACTTACAAATATATTGATCCCTTATAAGTTGATCCCTAAATCCTTCAAATTGACACTCAGCACTTAAAACTCGTAATGCTGAAATAAAATCTTCAACTTTTTCACCAACCTTCTGTTCTCTCTTAAAAAACGTATGCCTCCCAACTACTAAACTGGATTGGACGTTAAAACGTAATTCCAGTTTTTTAACTGTCTCAACAAACTCATCAATCTCTTCTTCATCAACAGCACGTACTAAAGGAGGTAAATGTTTGAAAATGGTTTTCCCTTCAAATCCTAAAACATTTAATAAAAGAAATGTTTTCCTCTCAGCTCTATAACATGAACCCCCCCTATTGCACTAATGTAGGTGATGAAATCATCATACCACTTTTTTCACGAAATTGGTGGATCCCCTGGTGTTTCTAGAAAAGGTGGAGGTGGAGAAACAGACTGCATATTGAAAAATACAACTTCGACTATTCCTAGTGTTAATACAACCTTTCACAAGAATACTTCCTCTATGACAACTGTTTGAAAGATACTACTTCCTAAATGTGCATATCTATACTAAAATTTTAGTGCAAATTGTAGTAAGCTGAAATACTCAAAGTTGATATTTGATAGAAGTTTATTCAAATATTAAACAGGTGCTGCGCAGCTGCAGGCTCCAACCAGGCACAGGGAGCCAACAGTCCTCCTTTTCAAACTAACATTCTCAATGGAATGCTCATGGCCAGAACATCATGGTACAGGCATTCCAAACCTTGGATGGAGAACACTACACAACACCTCCCTGACCTTCCAAATAGCAGACAAGGGCGGTGCTCTGGGGATTATGGACACGACGTTCTATGAAATGAAAGTCACTGAACATGAGTGATGAGACAACATATTCAAGATTAGAGAAGAATCCTTTGATGGAGGTTGCACAAACACTTAAGGAGATCTTAGAGAAGGCATTGGAAATGGAGTGGATTAATGCTAACACCAAATAATTTCTTACCACCGCTCATCCAAGATGCTCAAAACTTTATGTTGGTGGGCGGAGCCGAGCCGGGCGGTCGTGTTCCATCTCGGCTCCCGGCTCCGGCGCTGCCCGGGAGCCTGGATTGGCGGTGCCCCAGTGGCCCGGGGGCTGTATTCGGCACCCACAGGAATCGGAAGGTGCAGGACACCTTCGGGGCTGCTCCGATCGCCCCTGGCGCCACGGCAGCTAGATCGGGAGGAGACGCGAGTGGAGGACGGCCGCGGGAAAAATGGTGGCCGGAGCGCCGAGGAGGCACAAGAGGTACGCTGATGGGCTGACGGGCGCAATCTGAGGAACGCAGGGGCTGCCTCTATCTCAAGATAGTCTCCGGGGGCCTCTGAAGCGGCAAAACACCGAGGGTGGCCACGGCTGGAATCTGCCTTCCCCCGCCTGCCTGACTCTAAAATGGCGGCCCGATGTGACTCCCAGCCAAAGATCGGCGCCTTTGCCTGCTTGCTGGACTATCTGGCCCCAGCGCTTGCTGCCACTCCCTGGGGCGACTCCGCATGCTCTCTCTGGGGCTCTTGCCTGCGGGGGTGAGCCCTCTTCATGGATCCCTTGGCGGTGAACATCGCCTACATCTGCCTCTGCGATCGGCCACCCGATGACAACATCCCGGGTGGTAGGATCGCTGGCTGCTCGCTGTTTCCGCCCGCAACAGACGTCAGAATGGGGTCAGAAATGTGCCCCTCCCCACCCCCCCTCACTGACCACGCTGCCTCGCGCATAAGGTGCCTGACTCCAAGATGGCGCCCTGGGGGACACTCTCCCGATGACCGGCGGACACAGGAGACACTGGCTCAAGGGACACGAACGCATGCCAGGGGAAACCTTTGCCTAAACCTAACTTTGTTGCCTTCCATTTCTGCCTGGGCGCCGGGGGTCTTTCTCCCCTGACCCTCCACTGGTCTCCGGATTGAACTCCCCTGCCCAGCTCCTCATGATCTATGTGGCTGCGACTTTGCTGCGGACTGCCTGTCCCCCCCCCTGGACCTGCTGGCTATGCTAGCCCTCTCTCTGAACCTTCGGACTCGGACCCTCACGCTCCCCCGCCATTATCTCTATAGGACGTGCCTCTTCTACCAACGTTTTTCGTCCACCATTTTAGTGACCTCTCACTGTCCTTCTGACTTTCCTACTGTCTCTCTTATTGCCTCTGACCAGTACAGGCCTAGAGTATATCCATTTGTATCTCCCCCTCTTGTGATTCTACCGCTTGTACATTTGCAATTTTTCTCTTTCTATCTGCACCTTTCGTATGGGCCTAGAGTATATCCATTTGTATCTCCTCCTCTTGTGACTCTATCTCTTGTACATTTGCAATTTTTTTTTTTTTTTCTTTTCCATCTGCACCTTTTGTAACGCGTGTGATCCTAGGTCAGCTGAAATTCCTGGAGCCTAGTCCCGACAGCTCGACGACTTTCGGAGGGCTGGATGAGGTCCCCCGCTACACGGCGGAGGAGGGCACTGGACATCGAATGCTGTCTTATGTCTCTTGTGATTCTATCTCTTGTACATTTGCAATTTTTTTCTTTTCCATCTGCACCTTTTGTAACGCGTGTGATCCTAGGTCAGCTGAAATTCCTGGAGCCTAGTCCCGACAGCTCGACGACTTTCGGAGGGCTGGATGAGGTCCCCCGCTACACGGCGGAGGAGGGCACTGGACATCGAATGCTGTCTTATGTAAACCGCTCTGATAACATAAACGGGTCAAGAGCCTGAAATGTGCAATGTAACTGATTCTATGTAAACTGCTGTGACAATATGTAACGGAACTGGTGCTATGTAAAGCGCTCTGATAACCTTATCGGTTCAAGTTCGCGCTATAGAAAACTCTAAAAATAAAATAAATAAATAAATAAATGTTACCGAAAATCCATAAAAAATTATTGGATCCACCCTTTAGACCAATTGTGAGTGGCTGTGGGTCAATCTTAGAGCCATTTGGGCGGTACATTGATGAATTTTTGCAACCATTTGTTCAAAGCTGGTCCACATACATTCGCGACACAGCCCACTTTCCACAAACACTCAAAACAGTGAACATGGATGTCACTAACGTAATCTTGTGTACAATAGATGTTATTGCATTGTACACATTTATTCCTTTGGCAGAAGGCATGGAAGCCTGTGAATGGGCTTTATTGCAATCAAGGAATACATCAGCTCATACGGTTTTTATACTGGAATTACTCCAATTTTGTTTGCAACATTCATACTTTATATAGGACGAAGATTACTTTTTACAAATCAGTGGCATTTCAATGAGGTTTTCGGGAGCCCCATCTTTTGCCAATATTCTTATGGCCAAATTTGAGAATGATTTCATATTGATGGATGCAGATTGAAATGAGAATATCGTGTTCTATAAACGCTTTATTGATGACATCTTTTTAATTTGGACTGGATCAGAGCAGGCATTATTACACAAAATTGAAGAACGCAACAGGAGAAAAACACAGATTCAATTTACACACGCTGTCAATCATAAACAAATAGCTTTTTTGGATGTATTGGTGGCCAAATCAGGAGAAAGGTTGGAAACAGCAGTGTATCATAAACCCACTGATCGCAACAGTGCTCAACTGTTTACCATTTTTCATCCTAAAGCCCTACTGCGTAACTTGCCATATTCTCCGATGTTGAGAATCAAGCGGATTTCTTCTACTGAAGATGTATTGTCTAAAGAAGTCAAAATACAAAAAGAAAAATTCAAAGCACGTGGGTACCCACTTACCATCATTCAAACAGCAGAATCAAGTTTTGCGGGTATTTCAAGAGATGAGCTATTACAGAAGAAACCCAAGCAAAAACAAGAAAGAATGGTATTTGTCTCAAAGTTTTCCACAGAATCTGATCAGATTAAGAAAATATTGAGCACTCGTTGGGAACTCTTACAGAATGAAGAAGATTTCAAAGGATTGTTCAGTAGTAAACCTTTGTTTGCTTACACACGGAGTAAAAACTTGAAGGAGTTGGTGACTGGAACACAACAGTCAAATGTCACGCAGGGACACACCACAGGAATGAAGAAATGCCTAAACTGTACACAATACAATAATGTGATTGTGAGATCTATGATCCTACGTCCTCAAACTGGCAAATGTATTAAGTTGAGGGATCAAGCTTATTGCAATTCTGCATATGTCATTTATAGCATCAAATGCCCATGTGCCAAATTATACATAGGCAAAACAGAAAGAAAGGTCAAGGTGCGCATTACTGAGCACAAAAACCATATCAGAAACAAGATTATCACCTCAAGTCTTTCCACACATTGGGCTGAACACAACCATACTATTCTCCAACTAAGATATCAGATATTAGAAAAAATAAAAAATTTGCCAGACCGTGACAACGCCAAATGGCTTTCTTGTCGTGAAATTTGGTAGATACAATTCTTAGACACTATGATACCAAAGGGATTGAATGACAAATTAGATATTGGGTGTTTACTATATGCAATACAACTGCACTGAGTTCATATGGCATAAAGCATTCCTGTTTTATATGTAGTTTGCAGTTGTTAGTCAAAGATGATTGTCAGAGATGTTTGATGTTAATTTTTTCATCCAGGATGATGTTGGTAACTCTGCTGCGTAGTGAACTTGATGTAGTATTATTTTGTTTAACACCTCATCTCTCATTCGGTGTACAAGTGTCATCTTATGAACTAATGGATCAGTGTCACACACATCAATCTTCATGGTCTGCTCACAAAAGCATGTCACATGTTTTTTCGTTTGCACATTTATTTTGCATGGCTTTTTCTTAAGTGGCCTTTGAAATGCTGTATACGTTGTTGAGATCATCGATTCTGTTCACGTTGTGGTTTTAACAGTTCAAGATGGCCACCGTACAAACTGCTAACAGCGTAGCTGTGGTTAGTCTGTTGTTCATTTTGTTGGTTCAGCCGCAAGTTTGAAATCTGTGAGGCTCAGTGAACAAGTCGCGTCTTGGCGTTTCGGTAACCGACGGAGATTGATGCCTGGTAGTTCAAGGATTATGAAGGTAAAAGCGGCGATTCACATCACATTTCAGGCGTGACTTAAACGTCAAAGTTTAACCTGCATGAACTTTTTACTGATTATCTTACATATTGTTCTTCTCACGCAGGTTGTTTCCTAATATATACTTCAGCATGGTACTAGCGTGGCGGTCAGCTCTCGTGTTGTGAGTTACATTTTGGAATTAAACTCAATTTGAATAATCTCTGTTTGGGTATGAAGGTGCTAGCATGTTCATTGTTTTTTATAAACGTCCATTGAGGTGGTTTAGACTCTGATTTAGCATTGCGTTTCCCTTCTGTTTTTTGACAGGCAGTATATTCTTTCAACAAATAGGCGTCTGTGGCCATTTTCAAAAAGCGAGCATTCTAAAGGGAGATTTCTCAATTGGTTCATTACCCCTCCAGAATACACGCTCTACTTTGATTATGCAACAGGTATGTTGTACACACAAGCTTGCGTTTATACCTCCACATTTTGACCGGTCATTCAGACTTTATATTCTAATTCTTTCAGAAATTAACCGGAGTCCGACATGTGGAGGCATGTAATCTCACTTTGCAGTTTCCAAGCTGGTTTGCTTTTAGAACAAGGTAAAATTCATAGCATATGCTGTTGCCATCAGGTTCACCAGTCTTCTTATTATTTTCCGTTGGTAATGTGATATTGTTTTGTGGTTGCAGTTGATTTTCTGTTATACGCCGGAATTTTCTTTTTGGCTTGTTTGGTCGTGATTACATGTTGGTGAGTTGAAGTTTGTCCACATGAGAGAGTTTTTTTGGGGCGTTTTAAGTGTGGCACTGGTGGAGGAGTGGTGTGCACGGTCTAAAGACACTGTCTACGTTCCTACACTCTATCAGGTTCATGTGTTGCATTCCATACAGTTTTTCATGCGACAGGTTCACCATTGTCGTGATTGAACATCATGTGTATATATTTTCTTTTTTTACAGTTCCCCTGAAGAAGGGATATCACATCCCGAAATGCATTGGGATAAACAACATAGGAACCATTAATTTTCAATTCATTTTCGGTTGTACAAGGAAAATGTTTATATTATTTGGGTTTTTTGCAACAAATGGTATATATAGTTTTAGCACATTTGTAATGATGCTATGTATGATATGATCAATATGAAATTGATGTTGAATAAAATCATTGTAATTAATGCTTACGTTTCAAGAGTTTGTGAGAATTAATAGAGCAAACTGTGGTTTGCAACCAGCAGTGCGGGTAGGGCCAAGTGATTAGGTACATTTGCTTTATCTGGTTAAACTGTAAATAGAGCTATCTGGCAGTTAATGGTTTGATATTGTTCAGTGCCGGCTCTAAGCTATATCAGTCCTTAGTTCCTAAGAAAACTGCAGTTAGCTTGCCTACTGAATGATTGCTCTGGAGTTGGGCCAGTTTAAACTCCCAATAGCAATCCTTTAGCTCTTTCCTGGACATGGTGGAATATGCCTCTTCTGGGTCAGCCCAGAGATTGACCCGTCCCAGATACTCTGAAATATTTTGAATGTAAGAGAGCCAGGGTAGTTCACCCACCCCCGGTAGACTCATCACCTCTCATAGTTCGTCCCTGTATTCTATAAGTTCTGGGGTGACCCACAGAAGTCGCCAAAATAAAAGGGGTCTAAGATTAACTTCGTCAACAATAGCCCTTACCCCCAGGTCCATTCGGAGCGGCGCTAGTGGAGTGCTTCCTGGGAGACCAAACAATTGCCTGAGGAAGGTGTTTTCTGTATGTGTAAGACTCTCAGAGCTGCGGTGGCCCCATAATTCTGCTCCATACAGCGCCGCTGCCCTGGCTTGGACGCTATATATTTCCATTGCTGGGCGCACAGGTTTGTGGCTGGATTTCCTAAAACAACTAATAATCATTGAACGTTATGTTGGACCTGGCCGTCTCTGCAGGGTCACCCCCAAACATTTTGCCTTACCCCACCTGTGTTCTTCATTTGCACTAGGAATCTGTGCACTTACCACTTTTAACAAGCTCTAAAGTGTATTTGCTTGCTCACTAAAACACAGCAAAATTGGCACCTGATTGGCCCATTTAATTTACTTGTAACTTAAAAGCACATAGTACCTCATTTTCCCAGAGCCTGTAAATTAAAGGCTGCTGATGGGCCTGCAGCACTCATTGTGCCACCCACTACAGTAGCCCTTTAAAACATGTTTCAGGCCCATTGTTGCAGCCTCTAGTGCAGTTTTAAAGTGCCAATTCAGAATGGCAGAATAAACCTTTTGCCAGGCCTAAGCCTTCCTTTTTAATACATATATCATTTCTAAGGTAGGCTCTAACGACCCATGGGACAGGAAGCATTGTATGTAAAGAGTAGGACTTGATTTTTATATTTTACATGTTCTTGTACTGAAAGCATCCTAAATTCATTTTCACTACTTATAGACCCATCTCTCCCATTGGATAACATTGGGTTACTTTTTTACATTTAATAAGTGCAATAGCAATCACTAATCCCCGGTGGCAGAGGGGCGGTGGACTCTGCGGCAGCGCTCTCTTCTGGACATATTTTAAAAACATTACTGTGACTTTTCTTGTGCTTTTAGCCTCATAACCGGGCTTACCTGCTGCTTCCCCCTGCTCCAGCTGACTGCACCCCTAGCCCCGCTCCGGCACTGGGCCGGTCTTCAGAGGGCTGACGGGGCTGCAGTCCACTATCTTGGGAGGGGCAGCCACCTTTCCCTACATAAGGACCGCCTCATGCGGATGCGCAGCGGACGTGCGCAGCGGGCGCGACAAAGGCGCTCCGAAGTCGCACCTAAGTTAAGCCCGTCTGCGCCCGTCCGCGGCCGGCCGGGGCTAGGGGCACTCCATCATGCCCCTTTTCTGTCCTATTCGGCCTCGCAACTTTGCTCCCATCAGGGTTCATGGGTTCCTCCCTTCCCACTCTTACTCGGATTACGGAGCTTGGTCTAGCTCGGATCAGGCCCTCCACCTTCCTTCCGGTTCCCCTGTTGCCTTCATTGATTTCCCCTCCCTCCCTCCCTATCCACATGCCTGCCCCTACAATTTCGGCTTTCCTGTTGAATACCAGGTCTGCTGTTAAGCATCAGACAGAGCTTTTTAGTTTCTTGGATCTTCACAAACCTGATCTCATGTTCTTAACAGAGACCTGGTATAGATCAGACTCTCTGCCCAACGTATTGGCAGCCCTTCCCCCTTCCTATTCTATCCTTCAGGCCGATCGGCCGGAGGGGAAGACGGGGGTGGAGTGGCACTGGACTTCATTTTCAGGTTCTTCCTTCTCCTCCCATACCTACCGCCGACTGCCTAGTGGTACGATCGGCTTCCTGTCAGGTCCCCGTCACCTATGTCTTAGTATATCGTCCCCCCTACCCTAACCCTGGGTTTATTCCTGCTCTTCAGGTCCTATTAGCCACCTTAGTAGTTAATAACACAGCTGTCTCAGTGCTAGGGGATTTTAACTTCTGGCCTGGTGACTTGGCGGAAGACACCCCGTCAAGAGATTTTTCTCAGCTCCTTTCTAGCCTTAATTTTGTTTCCCATGTCCACTCCCCTACCCACTCCCGTGGCCATACTTTGGACCAAATCTGGACGTTAAACGTCCTTATTTCCATGCCTACTGTCACTCCTTGTCTGTGGTCTGACCATTTTTTTTATTTCCTTTCATCTAGACCTCAACCTGGTCAAAATACCCTTTTCCTCGAGAAACTCCTGGGCTAGGAACTGGAGTAAGGCAGACATTTCCGTCCTTTGCTCTACGTTGTCATCTTCCTGCCCTGATCTAATGGGCGCCCCTTCATCGTCCCAAGTAGCCATGCTCAATGGCTGGCTCTCGAGAGCTTGCGACCAAGAAGCCCCTCTGAGACGTGTCACTGTTAGGCGCGCTCATGAGGCGAATAAATGGTTCTCCACCCTTCTTAAGACAAAAAAGCTGGAGGTGCGCCAAGCAGAACGCGCCTGGAGGCTTGCTTATTGCCCCTCCCGCAAAGCCCATTACAAAATTGTATGCAAGGAATACAAAATCGCCATCTTACAGGCTAAGACTGAATACTTCTCTGAGAAAATCCTTGCCGCCGAGAGCCAGCCCAGGGAACTCTTCGCCACAGTGCGCGAGCTGGCTTCCTCGGACAGGACATCTCCCAAAATTCCCCCTTCTCAGCTGTTGTGCGATTCGCTTAACAACTACTTTATCGACAAGGACGCACTGATTAAATCCACCCCCCCCCTCCTTCTCTGACCCTCAGCCCCCGATTACAGGCTGACAATTAACGTCATTCCCCCCTTAACCAAGGAGTCCCTCCTTCCCCTTTTGGCCCGTGTTAAGTCAGGATCCCCAGCCGATATCTGCCCTGCCCACGTCCTGCGAAAGATTTTTTCCGACTCCTACCTGCCACCCCTGACTTTTCTGAATGAGTCCCTATGTAAAGGCACAGTGCCTGCCCTTCACAAGGCAGCCGCCATCATCCCTATCCTGAAAAAACCAGGGGCTGACCCTGCTGCCCCTGCTAATTATTGCCCGATTTCACTTCTCCCTTTTCTGGGTAAGGTCCTTGAGACTAATGTCACCCAGACACTGAGCCTCTTCGTGGAGGATAGCGGCTATCTTGCCCCCTGTCAGTCTGGTTTCCGCCCTCGACACTCGACCGAGAAGGTGGTCATCTCGGTCATGGACCAGCTCAGGGAGGGGCTGGACACTAACACTTTCCAGGCCCTCGTCCTCCTCGACTTATCCGCCGCCTTTGACACGGTGGATCATTCCATCTTACTATCCCGTGTCAGGGCGGCGGGTGTGGAGGGTTCGACTTTGGCCTGGATCAGCTCCTTCCTCAATGGCCGCACTCAGGCTGTCCACCTAGCCGACTTTTCAGCTCCCCCGCGAGAGGTTCAGTGTGGTGTTCCTCAGGGGTCTTCCCTTTCCCCTTTATTATTTAATCTGTATATTCTTCCCCTTGTGCTTGCTTTACAACAGATGGAGGTCTTGGTATATAACTACGCCGACGACCTCCAGCTGATCTTTAACCTTTCCTCTTCCCAATCTGGAGTTCATTCTTTTCAGTCGGTCATGCTATTTATCCGGGATTGGATGAATCATAACCACCTGAAACTCAACCCGGATAAAACTGAGTTAGTCCTGACCGGCGGTACTGGTAGTCCCTGGTCCCCTGCTTTCTGGCCCCCGTCTTTAGGCCCCCCTCCACTACCCTCCCTTTCTGTCAAAACTCTTGGTATCACCATCAATCTGCAACTCACCCTTCACTCCCAGATTAGTTCTGTTGTGTCTTCCTGTTTCCTAATGCTCTGAACTATTCGGAAAATTTCCTGTTTCTTTTCTATTCCTGCCCTTAAATTGATTTTGATGGCGATGGTTCTTTCTTGGCTAGATTACGGGAACATCGTGTATAACGGTGCTCCCACCTATGCCCTCCAGCGCCTTCAGGCAATTCAGAACCAGGCGGCCCGGCTGATTTTCGGGCTGCCTAAATTTCACCACTCCTCACCCTTACTGAAGTCCCTTCACTGGCTGCCGATCAAGGAGCGGGCCTTATTCAAACTAGGCTGTACCACCTTTCAAGCCCGAGCGGCAACGGCGACTGCCTATATTTCTTCCGCAATTCAAGCCTATCAGCCCACTAGGGAGCTGCGTTCTTCCTCCATGTGTCTTCTGACAGTTCCCCGTTTCAAGAAGAGCCGGATGGGGGGCTTGAAATTTTCTGTCCTGGCACCTTCCTTCTGGAACTCCCTTCCGCTGGCCTTACGCTCTACTGCCTCCTACATGGAGTTCCGAAAATCTCTTAAAACTTTTCTCTTTCTGAAAGCTTTCCCGGCTTAAAAATCCTCCTACTCCCCTGTCTCTGGTTTTAGTGCTCAACAGCGCCATGAAGCCGCACGGCATACGCGCGCTTTATAAATTCTTTTAAATTAAATAAGTGCTAACGTTTGATTGGGAGCCAGTAGAAATACTATGTTTGAAAACAAAAGAATTTAAAATCCTCTGTAATGGTAAAGTCAGATTTTAGATTAAAATTTTCAAAATGCCACTTTTATAAAGTTGCATTTTTCTGCCCAAAAGATTCTAAGTCCTTCTTGGAGTGTCCAGCTATCTGGATCTGTTAATGTTTCCCCATTTAATGAAGAATGCATATTAGGCCCAGACAGTGAACAATATGGAATTAGGTGTGGACAGGATAGCCCATCCTGCCAGGATGGTTGGGCCGGAGTTGTTCCCTGCCCCCCTACATTTACAAGAGCTTGCTTTCAGCACACATAAATAAACCTATCGCTAGTCGTCTGTGAACCTAGAATTCTTTAAGTCATTGCAGTGGAAGGGAAGTACTTTCCACAACCAGATGTAGGGGTAGCCTGCTGTGTTCTTCAGATGACTGCACTGCTGCTACCTAAGTACTGCCTTGCTGCGAAAGGCCTGACTTGCTCTTTAGAGGACTGTCCTGCTCCTTGAGGCCTACCTTGTTCCTCGGAGGACTGCTCTGATGCTACCATTGGACTGTCCTGCTACTAAAGACTTACCTTGTTACCCAGAGTACAGCCCTGCTGCTCGAGGCCTGCCATGCTCTCTGCAAAGGAAGACTGGATCTGTTCTCTTTATCCCTGGCTACCTGAGTTACTCCAAACCTTAATTGGCTGATCTCATGTTTTAAGCTAAAGGAACACAACAAGCTCCAGCGGCATCCCTCTAACTGTCTAGCTGACCAGCTGCAACTGGACCTGGTTGGACCTGCAACCGAGCCTGCCTCAGCCCTGCTGGCTTCAACTAGAGTGAGTTCCTAATTCCCAAGAGGTGCCTCTCCAGGTCCTGAACCCTTGGCTGGCATTAGAGTGCACTCCTCTGCAAGAAAAGGAGAAATCCTGAAGTTCTGGATTCTTTGCGCCTGATGTTGAGAAGGTACGTTTTTCAGTGGGACTAACCTTGTCCCTGTATTCAGCCCATTCTCTAATATGGTTGGACTGAACTTTTCACTTTTCCCCCGTCTAGCACGACCCGATGACCATGAGAGGTACTTGGTGCTTTTAGGCACTATACCTACCTAAAAGTTTAAAATTGCATATCTCTGGTTCTACTGGTTGGTTTTTTGTTCTTTTGGTATCATTTTATTTATTGAGATGTACTCAATTATATTACATTGGTTTGGAATTTTTCTTGTTTGATTTTTATTCTTTATTACTGTGTGTTTGATGCATAAATACTTTACACTTTGCCCCTTAGTTAAGCCTGCCTGCTTTGTGCCAACCTACCAGAGGAGTAAACAATTGAGTTACTTTTTTGGTTAACCCTAACAAGGATTGTGGTTGTTGCCTGAGTGGGGCTTCTATTCCCTCAATGAATGGCCCTATATTCTTACAATTTACTATAACATGATGTTCACAAATGGAAAGTATATATGATCAACCTTTCATAAGACAGCGAAAATATTTTCCACAAGTATTTTTTTACCTTACTTACCATGCTACACTATTTGCCATAATCACATGATTGAGAAAAGTAAAATAAATCTATCATAGATATCCTAATTTTTTTAAACAATCCTTGTAAGAAAACCTGAATTATTTTATAGGTTTTATTATATAAAGCATAGTCCAAAATTCAAGCATATAATGAAGTCAGCTAAAAATAATGTAATTCACTATCTGCATGAAGTCTACAGATAGTGGTTCTCAATTTTCATATACAGAATCTGTGGTGTGTGTCAATTTACAATTCATACTTATTCCGTCACCACTTAAGGTAATATCTGCAACATTTGCATGATTTACCAAAATGAGTCATAATGATTGTGTATGCATCGTCAGCCAACAAAGACTATTTGTCCTGATTTTAAAGGGTCTAATTAACCTCTTTCCATGCATGTCTTAATTACTGTTTTGTAAATCCATTATAATGTAAATTGCAGTTCAAAATAATATCATATAAACAGTATGTGATTTTACAATTCATAAATTGTTGTATTTTAAAAGTGTTGCCTTTGGTATCTTGACATTCTTCGGCATTGTCAGCAACATAATGTATAATGCACATTAGTAGCATCCTATTGAGATGCAGGGCCGGACTGGGAACCAAAACCGGCCCTGGCAAAGTGCTCGGCCGCCCCCCCCTCCCCACTCGGGGGTGTTGGAGGTGCCGCCGAGCGCTTTGCTAGGGCCGGTTTTCGGCCGATTTTGTTGCTGGGCCGATTTAGCAGCTATGCTGCAAAAACGGCCCTCTAACAAAATCGGCCCCCAGGAGCTCAAAAACGGCCCTCACCCTTGCAGCGCACCGGGGGATTGCCCGGTGCCCGCTATGGCCAGTCCGGGCCTGTTGAGATGTTGGAAAGGCACATGCTAGAATCTTACTTGAGTTCATAGGAGTTTGACTCTGTCTTATAGATTCAACTTTGGGATGTATTGTGTACATATAGACACAGTTCATCCTCATGTAATTTTCAAAATACAGGTTTGGAACATCAAGAAGGGTGTAGCTGCTTACTACCAGTCAGAAATAAATTTTCCAGTTTTGACTAGATGTTTCAGTTCCATTATGGACCCCCAATTATTTATTCCACGTCATCATCACTGTAAATATGTTTGTAAAACTTTAATATTTGAGGTTGCTCTTGACTGGTATCCTCTACCTACATCAATGAAAGATATTTATTCATTTCATGTCTTTGAGTGTTGTCTGAATGGTTTCCAAGCGAAACAGTTGGGCATGGCTTTTGCAATGAGAGTAGTGGAATGGAGCAAGAGAAACAAGGTGTGGACGGCGGAGCCGAACGGGACAGCACAGAGCTGAGCTGCCGGGTGCCAGGTGAAAGCGCAGGTTGGCCGATTAAGCTAGCAGCTTCTTGTGGCTCCTAGGCAGCTCCCTGGGGGTGCCGAAGGGTCTGAGCCATTGCCCCATATCATTTATGCTCCTGTGCCTCTGTTCCACTGTGGGACTGCACGCTGCTGCCCTCCTCTCCCATCACCCATGTGCTGCAGGGGAGTGGAACGGGAGGCAGAACAGTCGGCAAGCGACTTTCCGATGTCAGGCAAGGAGAGCCTTGTTGGATAAGGGCCCACATTCGGAATACAGTGTGGTAAAGCATTAGGCTGTGGTCCTCTGGACAGTTGCCGGTGTGCCCACATGTCTGCCACCGTGCCGCTACAACCTCAATTTCAATCATCTTTATCCACCACCAGCAAGTTCTGCGGGCCGGTGTGCATCGGCCACCTGCTTACAGCCCCAGTTGAAAATGCAAGTATAAAGAATGTCCTAGGCACGTGTATGAATTGCAATTAAGCTAGGCAGCTGTATCATTTAAAAAGGCACACAACTTTATCCAGCCTTTCAGAGGAATTAGTATCTGGATTTGAAGTTTGACCCACCTTCCAATTTGACTTTAATGCATGTCGCCTGCTTGCATCCCATAAGTGAATTGGAGGGATTAGCAGTTGAAGAAGCAGTAGCAGCAGTAGTAGCAGCCAGGGAGCAAAAACTTTGTGTGTTTGAGCCACAGGCTGCTGAAGTGACCTGTAAAGTCTTGAGTGTGACTAGCAGACTGGGTGTGCTCCCACTATAGTATTTATCATCAGTTCATTGTTTTTCACCTATTAACATCTACCAACACACTCCAGCATGCAAATAGAAAGCAAGCACAGTGCTGTTAAACTGTCTGACTGAGGGGCACTCATATCAATCAAAACTTCTGGATACCTACCTGTGTTCTTGACAGCGCAACAAGGCAAACAAGACCAATAAACCGAATATGTAAGACACAACAGAAGCCCTCAGAAACTCTGTCATAAAATATTTGAGACTCGTAGGTATACTGCTAAGTCAAGAAGATCACAAAGGAATACAAAACTGAGATCGATAGCAGGCCCACAGCAAAACCCAAGGCAATGGAAATCCAAGCAGGCGGACTGAGGCAAAAAAAGATACAGAGCTATACCTGGCCAACGCAAGCCTGTTATCTCCTGCATTTCAGAGAACGATTTGAACCAGGCTGAGGAGGGGAACTCAGCTGTGGATCTCTCCAAGGGAACATCGGCCAAAGCACATTGCCTAGTCACAACTAGGGGTGGGCAGAAAACTCCGCTCTGATAGCGTAGTGGATGAAGCCAGCCACCCCTGCTCCCCGGCCCAGTCCCTGCTTCTGAAAGCAGCCAGGCCGGGGAGAGCCTCCCCGGGCCTCAGTGGACCCCCGTCCCCATCGCCCAGACCCTCGGCTGGCTTTCAGGACGGGGTGCTCCCGCACCCTAGGGGCCTACCGGACGCAGCACGAGCCCCGGGCCCGGTCCCAGCTTCCGAACTCTAGCCAGTCTGGGAGAGCCTCCCCAGGGTCCGGCAGACCCCCGTCCCCAGCACCCGGACCCTCGGCTGGCTAGCAGGATGGGAGGCTCACGCACCCCGGGACCTACCGGACGGAGCTCAATCCCCGGGCCTGGTCCCAGTTTCAGAACCCTAGCCAGGCCAGGGAGAGCCTCAATGGGGCCCGGTGGACCCCAGTCCCCAGCACCCAGACTCTTTGATGGCTTGCAGGACGGGGGGCTCACACACCCCGGGGCCCGCTGGACGGAGCTCAAGCCCCGGGCCCAGTCCCAGCTTCCGAACCCTAGCAAGACCAGGGAGAGCCTCCACGGGCCCCGGTGGACCCCCGTCCCCTGCGACCGGAACCTCTGATGGCTTGCAGGATGGGGGCTCACGCACCTTGGGGCCTGCCGGACAGAGCTCAAGCCCCGGGCCAGTCCCAGCTTCCGAACCCTAGCCAGACCGGGGAGAGCCTCAAACTCAATTTGAATAATCTCTGTTTGGGTATGAAGGTGCTAGCATGTTCATTGTTTTTTATAAACGTCCATTGAGGTGGTTTAGACTCTGATTTAGCATTGCGTTTCCCTTCTGTTTTTTGACAGGCAGTATATTCTTTCAACAAATAGGCGTCTGTGGCCATTTTCAAAAAGCGAGCATTCTAAAGGGAGATTTCTCAATTGGTTAATTACCCCTCCAGAATACACGCTCTACTTTGATTATGCAACAGGTATGTTGTACACACAAGCTTGCGTTTATACCTCCACATTTTGACCGGTCATTCAGACTTTATATTCTAATTCTTTCAGAAATTAACCGGAGTCCGACATGTGGAGGCATGTAATCTCACTTTGCAGTTTCCAAGCTGGTTTGCTTTTAGAACAAGGTAAAATTCATAGCATATGCTGTTGCCATCAGGTTCACCAGTCTTCTTATTATTTTCCGTTGGTAATGTGATATTGTTTTGTGGTTGCAGTTGATTTTCTGTTATACGCCGGAATTTTCTTTTTGGCTTGTTTGGTCGTGATTACATGTTGGTGAGTTGAAGTTTGTCCACATGAGAGAGTTTTTTTGGGGCGTTTTAAGTGTGGCACTGGTGGAGGAGTGGTGTGCACGGTCTAAAGACACTGTCTACGTTCCTACACTCTATCAGGTTCATGTGTTGCATTCCATACAGTTTTTCATGCGACAGGTTCACCATTGTCGTGATTGAACATCATGTGTATATATTTTCTTTTTTACAGTTCCCCTGAAGAAGGGATATCACATCCCGAAATGCATTGGGATAAACAACATAGGAACCATTAATTTTCAATTCATTTTCGGTTGTACAAGGAAAATGTTTATAATATTTGGGTTTTTTGCAACAAATGGTATATATAGTTTTAGCACATTTGTAATGATGCTATGTATGATATGATCAATATGAAATTGATGTTGAATAAAATCATTGTAATTAATGCTTACGTTTCAAGAGTTTGTGAGAATTAATAGAGCAAACTGTGGTTTGCAACCAGCAGTGCGGGTAGGGCCAAGTGATTAGGTACATTTGCTTTATCTGGTTAAACTGTAAATAGAGCTATCTGGCAGTTAATGGTTTGATATTGTTCAGTGCCGGCTCTAGGCTATATCAGTCCTTAGTTCCTAAGAAAACTGCAGTTAGCTTGCCTACTGAATGATTGCTCTGGAGTTGGGCCAGTTTAAACTCCCAATAGCAATCCTTTAGCTCTTTCCTGGACATGGTGGAATATGCCTCTTCTGGGTCAGCCCAGAGATTGACCCGTCCCAGATACTCTGAAATATTTTGAATGTAAGAGAGCCAGGGTAGTTCACCCACCCCCGGTAGACTCATCACCTCTCATAGTTCGTCCCTGTATTCTATAAGTTCTGGGGTGACCCACAGAAGTCGCCAAAATAAAAGGGGTCTAAGATTAACTTCGTCAACAATAGCCCTTACCCCCAGGTCCATTCGGAGCGGCGCTAGTGGAGTGCTTCCTGGGAGACCAAACAATTGCCTGAGGAAGGTGTTTTCTGTATGTGTAAGACTCTCAGAGCTGCGGTGGCCCCATAATTCTGCTCCATACAGCGCCGCTGCCCTGGCTTGAACGCTATATATTTCCATTGCTGGGCGCACAGGTTTGTGGCTGGATTTCCTAAAACAACTAATAATCATTGAACGTTATGTTGGACCTGGCCGTCTCTGCAGGGTCACCCCCAAACATTTTGCCTTACCCCACCTGTGTTCTTCATTTGCACTAGGAATCTGTGCACTTACCACTTTTAACAAGCTCTAAAGTGTATTTGCTTGCTCACTAAAACACAGCAAAATTGGCACCTGATTGGCCCATTTAATTTACTTGTAACTTAAAAGCACATAGTACCTCATTTTCCCAGAGCCTGTAAATTAAAGGCTGCTGATGGGCCTGCAGCACTCATTGTGCCACCCACTACAGTAGCCCTTTAAAACATGTTTCAGGCCCATTGTTGCAGCCTCTAGTGCAGTTTTAAAGTGCCAATTCAGAATGGCAGAATAAACCTTTTGCCAGGCCTAAGCCTTCCTTTTTAATACATATATCATTTCTAAGGTAGGCTCTAACGACCCATGGGACAGGAAGCATTGTATGTAAAGAGTAGGACTTGATTTTTATATTTTACATGTTCTTGTACTGAAAGCATCCTAAATTCATTTTCACTACTTATAGACCCATCTCTCCCATTGGATAACATTGGGTTACTTTTTTACATTTAATAAGTGCAATAGCAATCACTAATCCCCGGTGGCAGAGGGGCGGTGGACTCTGCGGCAGCGCTCTCTTCTGGACATATTTTAAAAACATTACTGTGACTTTTCTTGTGCTTTTAGCCTCATAACCGGGCTTACCTGCTGCTTCCCCCTGCTCCAGCTGGCTGCACCCCTAGCCCCGCTCCGGCACTGGGCCGGTCTTCAGAGGGCTGACGGGGCTGCAGTCCACTATCTTGGGAGGGGCAGCCACCTTTCCCTACATAAGGACCGCCTCATGCGGATGCGCAGCGGACGTGCGCAGCGGGCGCGACAAAGGCGCTCCGAAGTCGCACCTAAGTTAAGCCCGTCTGCGCCCGTCCGCGGCCGGCCGGGGCTAGGGGCACTCCATCATGCCCCTTTTCTGTCCTATTCGGCCTCGCAACTTTGCTCCCATCAGGGTTCATGCGTTCCTCCCTTCCCACTCTTACTCGGATTACGGAGCTTGGTCTAGCTCGGATCAGGCCCTCCACCTTCCTTCCGGTTCCCCTGTTGCCTTCATTGATTTCCCCTCCCTCCCTCCCTATCCACATGCCTGCCCCTACAATTTCGGCTTTCCTGTTGAATACCAGGTCTGCTGTTAAGCATCAGACAGAGCTTTTTAGTTTCTTGGATCTTCACAAACCTGATCTCATGTTCTTAACAGAGACCTGGTATAGATCAGACTCTCTGCCCAACGTATTGGCAGCCCTTCCCCCTTCCTATTCTATCCTTCAGGCCGATCGGCCGGAGGGGAAGACGGGGGTGGAGTGGCACTGGACTTCATTTTCAGGTTCTTCCTTCTCCTCCCATACCTACCGCCGACTGCCTAGTGGTACGATCGGCTTCCTGTCAGGTCCCCGTCACCTATGTCTTAGTATATCGTCCCCCCTACCCTAACCCTGGGTTTATTCCTGCTCTTCAGGTCCTATTAGCCACCTTAGTAGTTAATAACACAGCTGTCTCAGTGCTAGGGGATTTTAACTTCTGGCCTGGTGACTTGGCGGAAGACACCCCGTCAAGAGATTTTTCTCAGCTCCTTTCTAGCCTTAATTTTGTTTCCCATGTCCACTCCCCTACCCACTCCCGTGGCCATACTTTGGACCAAATCTGGACGTTAAACGTCCTTATTTCCATGCCTACTGTCACTCCTTGTCTGTGGTCTGACCATTTTTTTTATTTCCTTTCATCTAGACCTCAACCTGGTCAAAATACCCTTTTCCTCGAGAAACTCCTGGGCTAGGAACTGGAGTAAGGCAGACATTTCCGTCCTTTGCTCTACGTTGTCATCTTCCTGCCCTGATCTAATGGGCGCCCCTTCATCGTCCCAAGTAGCCATGCTCAATGGCTGGCTCTCGAGAGCTTGCGACCAAGAAGCCCCTCTGAGACGTGTCACTGTTAGGCGCGCTCATGAGGCGAATAAATGGTTCTCCACCCTTCTTAAGACAAAAAAGCTGGAGGTGCGCCAAGCAGAACGCGCCTGGAGGCTTGCTTATTGCCCCTCCCGCAAAGCCCATTACAAAATTGTATGCAAGGAATACAAAATCGCCATCTTACAGGCTAAGACTGAATACTTCTCTGAGAAAATCCTTGCCGCCGAGAGCCAGCCCAGGGAACTCTTCGCCACAGTGCGCGAGCTGGCTTCCTCGGACAGGACATCTCCCAAAATTCCCCCTTCTCAGCTGTTGTGCGATTCGCTTAACAACTACTTTATCGACAAGGACGCACTGATTAAATCCAACCCCCCCTCCTTCTCTGACCCTCAGCCCCCGATTACAGGCTGACAATTAACGTCATTCCCCCCTTAACCAAGGAGTCCCTCCTTCCCCTTTTGGCCCGTGTTAAGTCAGGATCCCCAGCCGATATCTGCCCTGCCCACGTCCTGCGAAAGATTTTTTCCGACTCCTACCTGCCACCCCTGACTTTTCTGAATGAGTCCCTATGTAAAGGCACAGTGCCTGCCCTTCACAAGGCAGCCGCCATCATCCCTATCCTGAAAAAACCAGGGGCTGACCCTGCTGCCCCTGCTAATTATTGCCCGATTTCACTTCTCCCTTTTCTGGGTAAGGTCCTTGAGACTAATGTCACCCAGACACTGAGCCTCTTCGTGGAGGATAGCGGCTATCTTGCCCCCTGTCAGTCTGGTTTCCGCCCTCGACACTCGACCGAGAAGGTGGTCATCTCGGTCATGGACCAGCTCAGGGAGGGGCTGGACACTAACACTTTCCAGGCCCTCGTCCTCCTCGACTTATCCGCCGCCTTTGACACGGTGGATCATTCCATCTTACTATCCCGTGTCAGGGCGGCGGGTGTGGAGGGTTCGACTTTGGCCTGGATCAGCTCCTTCCTCAATGGCCGCACTCAGGCTGTCCACCTAGCCGACTTTTCAGCTCCCCCGCGAGAGGTTCAGTGTGGTGTTCCTCAGGGGTCTTCCCTTTCCCCTTTATTATTTAATCTGTATATTCTTCCCCTTGTGCTTGCTTTACAACAGATGGAGGTCTTGGTATATAACTACGCCGACGACCTCCAGCTGATCTTTAACCTTTCCTCTTCCCAATCTGGAGTTCATTCTTTTCAGTCGGTCATGCTATTTATCCGGGATTGGATGAATCATAACCACCTGAAACTCAACCCGGATAAAACTGAGTTAGTCCTGACCGGCGGTACTGGTAGTCCCTGGTCCCCTGCTTTCTGGCCCCCGTCTTTAGGCCCCCCTCCACTACCCTCCCTTTCTGTCAAAACTCTTGGTATCACCATCAATCTGCAACTCACCCTTCACTCCCAGATTAGTTCTGTTGTGTCTTCCTGTTTCCTAATGCTCTGAACTATTCGGAAAATTTCCTGTTTCTTTTCTATTCCTGCCCTTAAATTGATTTTGATGGCGATGGTTCTTTCTTGGCTAGATTACGGGAACATCGTGTATAACGGTGCTCCCACCTATGCCCTCCAGCGCCTTCAGGCAATTCAGAACCAGGCGGCCCGGCTGATTTTCGGGCTGCCTAAATTTCACCACTCCTCACCCTTACTGAAGTCCCTTCACTGGCTGCCGATCAAGGAGCGGGCCTTATTCAAACTAGGCTGTACCACCTTTCAAGCCCGAGCGGCAACGGCGACTGCCTATATTTCTTCCGCAATTCAAGCCTATCAGCCCACTAGGGAGCTGCGTTCTTCCTCCATGTGTCTTCTGACAGTTCCCCGTTTCAAGAAGAGCCGGATGGGGGCTTGAAATTTTCTGTCCTGGCACCTTCCTTCTGGAACTCCCTTCCGCTGGCCTTACGCTCTACTGCCTCCTACATGGAGTTCCGAAAATCTCTTAAAACTTTTCTCTTTCTGAAAGCTTTCCCGGCTTAAAAATCCTCCTACTCCCCTGTCTCTGGTTTTAGTGCTCAACAGCGCCATGAAGCCGCACGGCATACGCGCGCTTTATAAATTCTTTTAAATTAAATAAGTGCTAACGTTTGATTGGGAGCCAGTAGAAATACTATGTTTGAAAACAAAAGAATTTAAAATCCTCTGTAATGGTAAAGTCAGATTTTAGATTAAAATTTTCAAAATGCCACTTTTATAAAGTTGCATTTTTCTGCCCAAAAGATTCTAAGTCCTTCTTGGAGTGTCCAGCTATCTGGATCTGTTAATGTTTCCCCATTTAATGAAGAATGCATATTAGGCCCAGACAGTGAACAATATGGAATTAGGTGTGGACAGGATAGCCCATCCTGCCAGGATGGTTGGGCCGGAGTTGTTCCCTGCCCCCCTACATTTACAAGAGCTTGCTTTCAGCACACATAAATAAACCTATCGCTAGTCGTCTGTGAACCTAGAATTCTTTAAGTCATTGCAGTGGAAGGGAAGTACTTTCCACAACCAGATGTAGGGGTAGCCTGCTGTGTTCTTCAGATGACTGCACTGCTGCTACCTAAGTACTGCCTTGCTGCGTAAGGCCTGACTTGCTCTTTAGAGGACTGTCCTGCTCCTTGAGGCCTACCTTGTTCCTCGGAGGACTGCTCTGATGCTACCATTGGACTGTCCTGCTACTAAAGACTTACCTTGTTACCCAGAGTACAGCCCTGCTGCTCGAGGCCTGCCATGCTCTCTGCAAAGGAAGACTGGATCTGTTCTCTTTATCCCTGGCTACCTGAGTTACTCCAAACCTTAATTGGCTGATCTCATGTTTTAAGCTAAAGGAACACAACAAGCTCCAGCGGCATCCCTCTAACTGTCTAGCTGACCAGCTGCAACTGGACCTGGTTGGACCTGCAACCGAGCCTGCCTCAGCCCTGCTGGCTTCAACTAGAGTGAGTTCCTAATTCCCAAGAGGTGCCTCTCCAGGTCCTGAACCCTTGGCTGGCATTAGAGTGCACTCCTCTGCAAGAAAAGGAGAAATCCTGAAGTTCTGGATTCTTTGCGCCTGATGTTGAGAAGGTACGTTTTTCAGTGGGACTAACCTTGTCCCTGTATTCAGCCCATTCTCTAATATGGTTGGACTGAACTTTTCACTTTTCCCCCGTCTAGCACGACCCGATGACCATGAGAGGTACTTGGTGCTTTTAGGCACTATACCTACCTAAAAGTTTAAAATTGCATATCTCTGGTTCTACTGGTTGGTTTTTTGTTCTTTTGGTATCATTTTATTTATTGAGATGTACTCAATTATATTACATTGGTTTGGAATTTTTCTTGTTTGATTTTTATTCTTTATTACTGTGTGTTTGATGCATAAATACTTTACACTTTGCCCCTTAGTTAAGCCTGCCTGCTTTGTGCCAACCTACCAGAGGAGTAAACAATTGAGTTACTTTTTTGGTTAACCCTAACAAGGATTGTGGTTGTTGCCTGAGTGGGGCTTCTATTCCCTCAATGAATGGCCCTATATTCTTACAATTTACTATAACATGATGTTCACAAATGGAAAGTATATATGATCAACCTTTCATAAGACAGCGAAAATATTTTCCACAAGTATTTTTTTACCTTACTTACCATGCTACACTATTTGCCATAATCACATGATTGAGAAAAGTAAAATAAATCTATCATAGATATCCTAATTTTTTTAAACAATCCTTGTAAGAAAACCTGAATTATT
The DNA here is from genome assembly GCF_964261635.1 of Lissotriton helveticus. Lineage (NCBI taxonomy): Eukaryota > Metazoa > Chordata > Amphibia > Caudata > Salamandridae > Lissotriton > Lissotriton helveticus. The sequence continues at coordinate 754,377,454 of NC_136063.1, read as the reverse complement.
TTATAGGT